>NC_044315.2:54403661-55741661 GCF_007474595.2 Lynx canadensis | reverse complement strand
TTCACTGAGGTATCTTATCTTTAAAAAAGTCCTTGAAAAAAATAGCGGTTAATAAAACATTTTCTAAAAATATCCCTTCTACAGACAAAATGTGTAGTTTAATCAAGTTAGTTTATTCTCCTGGCTTACTTTCCTTATATAACAAGTAATTTAGACTATTCTTGCACTTGAGATAATCTAGGTAGGACGTTTTATATGGTATTTTGCTGATACTGTTTTTATTTTTATTTTTATTTTTATTTTTTATATATATATATATGAAATTTATTGACAAATTGGTTTCCATACAACACCCAGTGCTCATCCCAAAAGGTGCCCTCCTCAATACCCATCACCCACCCTCCCCTCCCTCCCACCCCCCATCAACCCTCAGTTTGTTCTCAGTTTTTAACAGTCTCTTATGCTTTGGCTCTCTCCCACTCGCTGATACTGTTTTTAAAGAAGTTAAAAATGTAGCAGTTCTAACCTGATATTAATCTATCCCATCTTTAATTTACTTTGGATGAAGTGAGGTAAATATGGGTTTTAAAATTTGGTTGGATAAATTGAAATAACCTCGTCTTTCCTTCAGTTCAAGAACCTGAGATATGTATGTTTGAGTTTCTGCTGGATTATTTTTAGAATCTCTTGCTCTTGTCTGTTTCTATTCTAAGAATTCTCTTGGAACCTGTTGGAGAGTAGTAGTTCTTGTGGGTGGAGAGTGATAGAGGGAATGGAACACAAGTGTAAACTGAATTCCTTTGGTCTGGCAACTGGGTGCTTATTGCAGAAGCATTCCGATTTACTACACATAGCTCTGTTTCCAGAAGAGACAACATAGAATTTCCCCATGTGACAGTATGTTGGTTAAAGTTGTTGCTTTTTATAGTCTAGTTTCCTTGCCTTATTCATTTTCACAATTGATTGGTGGTTGATAAGTTTTTTAATAACTTATGCTTTTACTTTGTTTCATGAATTCACTATCTCCAGAATTTTTTTAAATGCTTATTTATTTTTGAGAGAGAGAGCATGAGAGGGGGAGGGCAGAGAGAGCAGGCGAGAGCAAGAGACACAGAATCCGAAGTAGGCTCCAGGCTCTTGAGTTGTCAGCACAGCCCAGTGCGGGGCTCAAATTCAAAAACCTTGAGATCATGACCTGAGCTGAAGTTGGACACTTAACCAACTGAGCTACCCAGGCACCCCCAGAAGTTATATATAAAATTAATATAAGAAAGTTTGTTTTTCCAGAAAATTTCAGTAACACTTTTTAATTTTTTCCTCTGTGCTTGCTCTGTAAATTCCCAGTTTTATCTTTGGAAGTTTTTCGCTGGACATCTTAAGCATTAAGACATTTTTTGAGGGGCACCTGGGAGCCTGCTTCGGATTCTGTGTCTCCCTCCCTCTCTCTCTCTGCCCCTTCCTGCTCATGCTCTGTCTCTGTGTCTCTCAAATATAAACATTAAAAAAAGACTTCAGTTTTTGAATTTTTTAAAAAAAAATTTTAATGTTTATTTCTGAGACAGAGACAGAGCATGAGTGGGGGAGGGGCAGAGAGAGAGGGGGACACAGAACCTGAAGCAGGCTCCACAGAGCCCTCCGCGGGGCTCGAACTCACAGACTGCGAGATCATGACCTGAGCTGAAGCCGGCTGCTCAACCGACTGAGCCACCCAGGCGCCCCAGTTTTTGAATTTTTTAAAGTCAAGTCTACATCCATTGTGGGCTCAAACTGAGACCCTGAGATCAACGGTCACATGCTCTACGGACTGAGCTAGTCAGGCACCTCAAGACTTTCTTCTTTTTATTAAGTGGAAATACAGCTATTCTGACATTTCAGTTAGTGTGGGTAGCTATATTGACAGAAAATAAGCTAATCTGAATTGGTTTAAGCATCCTCAGAAGCAAATGCTGGGGCCATCGTTTTTCTTCTTTGAATTTTTTTTTTTTTTTTTGCAAGGATTGTATTTGTGTCTGGTGGTAACAGTTTATGTATATATAACCCAGAGGAGTAAACTTTAATTAAAGGATAAAAATGGTTATTTCCAAACAAAAGTATGTAACATAAAGTAAGCAGTGTACTTCTCACGTTTCACAAGGCAATATAATTCTGATTCAGCCATGGAACTGGGGACATTATTTATAGTCTAAACACCTACTTGGAATGTGGATTGAGGATTGATGATTGCAGTGGAGATAGAAGTCTTAATATTTATACTGATACAGTGAATTAGTAAAACTGTAATAGTTTGAAACATAAAAAACTTCTGTTGCTTTCCTGATTGACAAGTAGGGATTCAAGCACATTATATCAAAATGTTTGGCTATAATAACAAGACTGTTAAAAGTCTCTTTTGGTAAATCAGAAAGGTCAGTCTTAGCATCCATTCAACTTAGCTTATGTTTATTTCTGTACATGCAGATTTTTATCAGCAGATGGCACTCCTGTAAGAAGAAATTCTTACTTTGTTATATTTAATGTATCTAGATTATTTTCATAAATGAGAGCATAGAGTGATAAACAGTTGAAAAGATGAGTGAATAAAGGGTCACATAATTCAGTACAAAAGCAACTGTTTGGAAATCTGTAAGTAAACTAAAAAAAAATTTTTTTTTAACTTTAGGAATACCACTAAGATTTTGATTGGATGTTTAACTTTAGATACATAAGGTAAAATTACAGAATAATCATGCTTAGAGGTGATTTTAGAAATAATCAAGTAAATCCCTTTACTTCAGAAATAACTTTTTAAAAGTTTTTATTTAAAAACAATTTTTTTTAACGTTTATTTATTTTTGAGACAGAGACAGAGCATGAACGGGGGAGGGTCAGAGAGAGAGGGAGACACAGAATCTGAAACAGGCTCCAGGCTCTGAGCTGTCAGCACAGAGCCTGATGCGGGGCTCGAACTCACAGACTGCCAGATCATGACCTGAGCTGAAGTTGGACGTTTATACGACTGAGCCACCTAGGCGCCCCAAGTTTTTATTTATTTTGGAGAGCATGCGCCTGAGCAGGGGAAGGGCAAAGAGAGGAGAGAGAGAATCCCAAGCAGGCTCTGTCAGCACAGAGCCTGATGTGGGCTTGATCTCTCAAACTTTGAGATCGTGACCTGAGCTGAAATCAAGAGTTGGATGCTTAACTGACTGAGCCATCTAGGTGCTCTGGGAAATACTAATGTGTTTTAACATTTGTGTGGTGCTTTATAGTTTAAAAAAGTGTATTTGTTCATGTGTATTTATTCATTTTGGAGAACACTAAACTCGGAGAAAGCTGTAAAAATCATTATGGCAGAACAATTAACTGTGTTCCATGTAATATAACTAAAACAATAAACCCAAACCAACAAAATATCAAAATAGTTAAACTCAAAAACAAAAAAATTCAAAGTGTGTACTGTTACTGAGAGGCAGATTCAAATATAGTAAGTTTTTTTTAAGTTTGTTTATTTTGAGGGAGAGAGTGTGTGTGTGAGTGCATGCAAGCTGGGAGGGGCAGAGAGAGAATCCCAAGCAGCCTCCATGCTTTCAGTGTGAAGCCCGACACAGGGCTCGAACCCACAGACTGAGATCATGACCTGCGCTGAGGTTAAGAGTCAAATGCTCAATTGTCTGAGCCTTCCAGGTGCCTCTGAAATATAGTGAGTTTTAAACCAGCATATTTGGCATGTGAAATACTCTGGTTAATTGGTTATTTGCTATTATAGTTGATGTAAAAGTCAGGGCAGTAATATGTCTGTGGCCTTTATCTAGTATCCCAGTTAACAGAGGACCTACTGGGAACATAAGTAAATGATATTAGGATAGGTAACTCAGAAAAAGCTGGTCAGACTTTCAGGGATATAATTTTCCTTGTGATGCCTGAACTGGTATGTTGAATTTTGGTTAGTCTCCTCTGAGTATCTTTTGGATACACAGGTCCAAAAGATACTTAGAAATGCTAGTATACATAGTGTCATTTCATTAACTTGAGATGTAGAAGATTTATAAATAGGGGAACATTATTCCACATCATGTGAATGCTTGCTTTGAGGTCTCTGTAACTGCTTGTTCTAGAAAATAGAATTCCACTTATTGTTCTTTTTGGAATCATTGGCTCTGCTATGATTTGGTCTTAGGTCATTCTTAATCTCTAGAAGTTACCAGCTTCTATAGCATGTAAGTCATAGGGTATATACATGTTCACCTTTATTAGATAAGGCCAGATTGTTATACCAAGTGGGGCTCGAACTCATGACCCCGAGATCAAGAGTTGCATGCTCTTCTGATTGAGCCAGCCAGGCACCCCTAATTTGACTTTTTTAATGTATGGTCTAATAAAAAAATTTTTTTTAAGTATAATCAACCACTTACTTCAACCTCACTTCTTTAAGAATTTATCTTTTCTCATCACATGCAATGCCATCTCTGTTAGAAACCATAGTTGTATATGCTTGGGTCTCTTTCTGGGCTTCTTGTTCTGATCCATTGGCCAGCTTTTCTATCCCTGTACTGTTGTAATTACTGAAGCATTATAATCCTTGGTACCTGTAAGGTAAGTATTGTTCCTTTGCTTTTTGGTTTTGTTTCGTTTTGAAGGAGTATCTTGGCTGTTCTTGACTATTTGCTTCCCATGTAAATTTAGAATCAGGCTAGTAAGGTTTTAGGCAATAAAACCTTGTTAGAGGGGCGCCTGGCTGGCTCAGTTGGAGGAGCGTATGACTCTTGATCTCCGAGTCATGAATTCAAGCCCCATGTTGGGTGTAGAGATTATTAAAAAAAAAAAAAAAAACTTCAAAAAAAATCCTTGTTAGAAATTTGATGAGAATTAAATTGAATCTGTAGTTGAGGGAGAATTACCACTCTAACTCTAAAAAAGGGTTAGAACACTTTCTGTAAAGGGCCAGGTAGTAAATATTTTCTGCCTTGCTTCTGTTACAACTATTCAGTACTGCCATTGTAGTGCAGAAGGAGTCATAGACAATTTCTTAAGAAATTGACTTATTTTTTTCCCTTTAGCTGGCATATAGGTACATATACTTAATTTTTGTACATTGTTTTGCACACACACATTTGTATTTAGAAGTTTTGCTACAAGCTATAGCATAGAATTTTGAGGGCTGAGACAACTCATACATTTTTTTTTTCCAAAGAATATTTTGTCCATGCTGATTCAGCATGTACGAATGGGGATAGCAATAATATCTATCTATTCCTTAAGACTGTTGTGGTGTACAATAAGATAAAAAATAGGATACTTTGTAAACTAAAAATAGGATGTTATGAAAATGGATTCTTAGGGGCGTTTGGGTAGCTCAGTCAGTTAAGTGTCCAACTCTTGATTTCAGCTCAGGTCATGATCTCAGGGTTCCTGAGTTTAAGCCCTGTGTCAGGCTCTCTGCTGTCAACAAGGAGCCTGCGTCAGATCCTCTGTCTCCCTCTCTGCTCCTGCCCCCCCCCCCCACCAAATAAACATTAAAAAAAAAAAAAAAAGAGGACCTTGAGATGGCAGATAATGAACTTCTTCTAGGCTTCCTTAAGGGGATGGATAGGTTACAGCTTATCCGAGATAGGTTGGACCAATTAGGGCAGTGTAAAATGCCTCTTTCCTGGACATCTCACCATGAAATCATCTTATAAGTGGTACACAGTGTTTTTAATTTTTTTAATGCTTATTTATTTTTGAGAGAGTGCGTACATGAGAGAGAGGGGGCAGAGAGAGAGGGAGACACAGAATCCAAAGCAGGCTCCGGGCTCTGAATGGTCAGCCCCAATGCAGGGCTTGAACTCACAAACTGTGAGATCATGACCTGAGCCGAAGTTGGACACTTAGCTGACTGAGCCACCCAGGTGCCCCAAGTGGTGTAAACTGTTAAGTTCCAGTTTTAATTTTTAGTCACGTAGGCCCAACATTGAAAAAAAATTTGATATGAAGTACATTGTTTCATGTTTCCTATTTAGCATATTGATTCATGCAGATATTTGTAAGTCATAGAGGGTTAGTCTAGTTCCAGTTGATGCTCTTAAATGTGATTTGGAGGGAAGGATATATAGGTTTTCCCACTAATTATATTTGTCTAAGATATTTAGATAAATCATGACTTTTAACATTACCATTAATCGAGTGTATTTGTAACATTTCCGCAGATCTTGATAATAGCCAGTTTCTCTAGAGAGAACATAGGTAGTAGTATGATGATTAAGTATTAAGACTTAAGTATATGTTTATTGAATGTAAGAGGATATGAGTTTTCCCTTGTTTCTTTTGGAGCAAAGCAGGTGCTTTTGGTTTTTAGGGAAGCAGAGAAGAGAACCCCTTTAAAAAGTGTGATAATTATGAGATTTTGATTCATGACCAAATGAGCAGTTATATTTTAAGTAATCTATACACTCAACTTGGGACTCGAACTTAACAACCCTGAGATTAAGAGTCTCCATGCTCTACTGACTGAGCCAGTCACGTGCCCCAGCAGTTATATTTAATATTGGCCTGATCAAGGATACCCTTAAGAATAAGGGCCCTAATAGTTTATATTTTTGAACTTTTCCAAAAATTTTTAAAAATGTTTGTTTATTTATTAAAAAATATCCAGTGTAGGGCTTGAACTCATGACTCAGAGATCAACAGTCACATGTTCTTCAGACTGAGCCAGCCAGGTGCCCTGAGAGCTGTTGTAAATTCTTGGAGCATGGCTTTTTGCCTGGCTGTTTGTGGGCATTGAGAGGGTGGAGTGGGGTTGCCCATTGCTTTGGGGAAGGGTATGGGAGATGTAAACCTGAAGTTTCAGGCAGCATTGTATGTGGCTATGCATTTTTCTGAGGGGAGAGTCCATACTTTTCATCAAATTGTCTGAGTACTTAATGACCCAGAAGGCTGTAAGTCAATCATACTAGAATAAAATACAGTTTTAATGGAAAACATAAAATTTTTTTTATGTTTATTTCTTTTTGAGAGCGAGAGAGACCGAATGTGAACTGGGGAGGGGCAGAGAGAGAGGGAGACAGAATCTGAAGCAGGCTCCAGGCTCTGAGCTGCCAGCACAGAGTCCTACGCGGGACTTGAACCCCTGGACCATGAGGTCATGACCTGAGCCGAAGTCGGATGCTTAACTGACTGAGCCCCAGGCACCCCTGGAAAACATTATTTAAAAGTGTTATTCTTTGCTTTTAGTGAGGTTGTGAATCTCGCAGCCAGGATCGTAATAAGCTGGAGAGTATTCTTTAGGAAGGGATGTTTTCAAATACGTATTATGGGAAAGGCCCCAGTGTTAGAGGTAGATAAGAGCAGCTCTTCACCTGGTGATGTCATCTGTGCCTTGAATAAATGGACTCTTTCTGCTTTAAAATTCTTTTGTGAGATAATTCAACAAGGGGTTTATTCATCTTAACCCACATCTCCCTTGATTATTCAGTTGCAATTCTCAATTTCTGACATTAGCTTTGCTTTCATGGTAATATGTGGATTAATGCCATCTATATATTTAGGATTTTTGCTTTCATTTGGGATCCTCAGTGTCGCTCTTCAATTCTTTCTACTTGTTTTCTATCAACTTCCCCTTGTATTTCCCTTAGTAGCTATTACAAGCTTTTGCCATTTTCTTTCTTTCTTTCTTTTTTAATCAGTTAATGTATTTTGAGAGAGAGCTTGAGTGAGGGAAGGACAGGAAGGGAGAGAGAGAATCCCAAGCAGGCTTCTCGCTGTCAGTGCAGAGCCGGACACAGGGCTTGATCCCACAAACCATGAGATCATGACCTGAGCTGAAATCAAGAGCTGGACGCCTAACTGACTGAGCCACCCAGGAGACCCCCCTGCCCCCCCGCTTTAAAAAACAAGTTTTTTTTAAATGTTTTATTTATATTTGAAAGAGAGACAGCATGCAAGTGGGGAAGGGGCAGGGGAGACAGAATCTGAATCAGGCTACAGGCTCTGAAGTGTCAGCACAGAGCCCGACACAGGGCTCTAATCCACTGACCGTGAGCTCATGACCTGAGCCGAAGTCGGATGCTTAACTGACTAAGCCACCCAGGTGCTCCCCGACCCCCCCCCTTTTTTTTTTAAAAATAGTTTTATTTATTTATTTTTGAGAGAGTGAGCACAAGTCAGGGAGGGGCAGACAGAGAGGAAGAAAGAGAATCCCAAGGAAGCTTCTCACTGTCAGCACTGAGCCCAGTGGGCTCGATCTCTTGAACCATGAGATCATGACCTGAGCCAAAATCAAGAGCCATGTAGGCCCCCAGCCCTTCTCCCCCCTTTTTAAGTTTATTCTGAGAGAATCCATTTTCTTAACATTCCTCACCCATCCCATTCTCTGCAGATGTTCTTGCCTATTTTACTAAAAAAAGTAAAGACTGATACAACAAACTGTTGACTATCTCCTAATCATAAAAATTTAGCTGTTGTAGTACCTCTCCTTCACTCTGCTGGCCTTCAGAGAGGGATCCCTCTTGTCCAAGTGAACTAAATAGTCAGCTCTACTGACTAAGCATCCCAGGAGCTCCTGAGATTTTTGTTTAGAATTGCTATAATTTTAAACTATAGATTTTCGTTAAAAAAAATTTTTTTTAATGTTTATTCATTTTTGAGAGACAGAGACAGAGCATGAGCAGGGGAGGGACAGAGAGAAGGAAACAGAATCCGAAGTAGGCTCCAGGCTCCCAGCTATCAGCACAGAGCTCTACATGGAGCTTGAACTCAAGAACCATGAGATCATGACCTGAGCTGAAGTCGGACACTTAACCAACTAAGCCACCCAGGCGCCCCATTTTTTAAATTTATTTTTCCCTAAACTTTGAGATTGCATTAGTTAGTAAAATTGGTCCACTTGTTGCTAGGAAAATGTAAAACCTTAATGGATTATTTGAGAATTTGTGTTTTAGAGAACTTTCATGTTTTGTCTCATGTTTCCTCCTTATCCCCGGATTTTTTTCTTGCCTCATACTGTAATTTGGAATGTCTGCTTACCATGCCTGCTTACCATGCCTGCTTTCTTGCAGATTTTCTATTTTGTACATACGTTATTTTGTATATACTGTATATGATGACTTCGGTGAGCAGTGACCGTACCCGAGGTTCTCGGGAAAAAACACAGATTTCAGGAACACAGGCATCACAACTACAGAAACAAGTAGTACAGGTAAGTTTTTGTGAAACTCTTGTTTGCTTTGTTTAGAGTTACGTTAAGTAGGAAGCACATATGTCTTTTGTAGGAAACCTTAGGATTTTGAATCTTGTTTTTATAAAGTAGATTTTACATAATGGGAAAGAGAAGCAGTGATTCATAGACACTGTCAACTACTTGATTCTTAACATTTTTCTGCTACTGTTAGCATCTAGCTATCTCCTTTTTCTTCTCTTTTTTTTCTTGGTAAGATTTTATTTTTAAGTAATCTCTACACCCAACATGGAGCTCGAACTTAAAACCGTAAGATCAGGAGTCGCATACTCTACTGATTGAATTAGCCAGGTGCTCCTCCTTTTCTTTATTATTAATCTAGGTATGTGCTTGGAATATATTTGGAGAATCCAGAATATATGGAGAAGTAATACTCTGAAGTAGAGAAATAAGTGAATTATAAGACACTTATAAAAAGCTGCCTTTATTTTCAAGCATTGTTAGCTGGAAAGAGTCCTTTAATATTATATGGCTTTTAGTTAATAAGGCCCATATGTATAAAATATTTAATTTCTATTTAATAGAAATAAATAGTTCTACCTTAGATTTATTTATATTATTAAAATTTTTTTGAATGTTTATTTTATTTTTGAGAGAGAAAGAGACAGACTGTGAGTGGGAGAGGGGCAGAGAGAGAGGGAGACACAGAATCCGAAGCAGGCTCAGGCTCTGAGCTGTCAGCAGAGAGCCTGACGCGGGGCTCAAACCATGAGATCTCGAACCATGAGATCATGACCTGAGCCGACGTCAGACACTTACCCTGACCGAGCCATCCAGACGCCCCTATATTATTATTTTAAAAAAAAATTTTTTAAGTGTTTATTTTTGAGAGTGGGAGAGAGCATGCAAGCAGGGGAGGAGCAGAGAGAGAGGGAGACACAGGATCTGAAGGAGGCTCCAGGCTGTCAGCACAGAGCCAGACACGGGACCTGAACCCATAAACCATGAACTCATGATCTGAGTTGAAGTCAGACACTCAACCCACTGAGCCACCCAGGTGCCCCCAACCTTTAAAAAAAATTTTTTTTAAATGTTTATTTTTGAGAGAGAGCAAGCAAGGGAGGAGCAGAGAGAGGGAGACAAAGGATCTGAAGCAGGCTCCAGGCTCTGAGCTGTCAGCACAGAGCCTGTCCCCTATATTATTATTTTAAATGAAGTGAGACAATTTAAATAAAATGCTAACTATAGTACCTGGTACAAAATAGAGCATTTTATACATGTTATTGACTAGTTTTGCAAACCTTTTTCTAGAGACCCATCATAAATTTCAGATTGATACTTGACTATACTTTGATAGCTAATTACAGGTACTTTTTTAATAGTCATTCATACCCAAGTGCCCTATTGATATTAAGAGACACAGAAAGTAGGGGCGCCTGGGTGGCTCAGTCGGTTAAGTGTCTGACTTTGGCTCAGGTTATGATTTCTCTTACGGTTTGTGAGTTCGAACCCCGCGTCGGGCCCTGTGCTGACAGCTCAGAGCCTGGAGCCTGCTTCAGTTTCTGTGTCTCCCTCTCTCCCTGCCCACCCCCACCCCAACCCCCCCTCCAGCTCGTACTCTCATTGCCTCTCTCTCAAAAATAAATAAACATTGAGCCCTGGGTGTTGTATGGAAATCAATTTGACAATAAATTTCATATTTAAAAAAAAAACCCTATGTCTTGCAAAGCTGAAAAAATTAATAAATAAACATTAAAAAATATAAAAAAGAGAGACACAGAGCGTAGACTCTACTTAATTGTTGTTTTACATTTTTCAGTATAACTTTAGCCTTGTATTTTGCTTCTGTCAACAGACCTACATCTATACAGTGCTTACTCCTAAATATATTTACCCTGATACTTACTCACAAATAATCAAGAAAAACTACCTATTTTTGGAAAAATTTGGACTTTTTGGAATAGGCCCTCCCTTTATAGGTGAATGCTTAAGAAAATATTTTATCAACAGCCTCTTATCAAAAAAGGAATACAAGTTATAAGTAAGCATAGGTGCAACCCTGCTAATAATAAAAAAAAATAGATGAAAACAATATTTTTTTGTTTTTGTTTATTAAATCAGTCAAGATTAAAAGTGTTATCTTTTAGGGATGCCTGGCTGGCTTAGTCGATGGAGCATGTGACTCTTGATCTTGGGGATGTAAGTTTGAGCCCCACATTGGGTATAGAGATTATTTAAAAAAAAAATCTTTTGGGACACCTGGGTGGCTCAGTCAGTTAAGCATCCAACTTTGACTCAGGTCATGATCTTGTGGTTTGTGAGTTTGAGCCACGCATCAGGGTTTCTGCTGTCTGTCAGTAAAGACCCTGCTTCAGATCTTGTGTTTCTCTCTCTCTCTCTCTCTCTCTCAAAAATAAACAATTAAAAAAAATTTTTATGTGTATTTTTAAGGGAGAGAGAGCAAGAGTGTGAGCATGCCAGCAGGGGAGGGGCAGAGAGAGAGAGAGAGAGAGAGAGAGAGAGAGAGAGAGAGAGAGAGAGAGAGAATCCCAAGCAGGTTCCACACTGTCAATGCAGGGCCCGATGCAGGGCTTGAATCTATGAACTGTGAGATCATAACCTGAGCTGAAATCAAGAGTTGGGTGCTTAACTGACGGAGCCACTCAGGTGCTCCAAAAATAAAATCTTAAGGGATGCCTGGATGGCTCAGTTGGTTGAGTGTCTGACTCTTGACTTTTGCTTGGGTTGTGATTTTAGGAACGTGGTATTGAGCCCTGCCTCAGGCTTCTTGCTGAGCATGGAGCCTGCTTGAGATTCTGTTTCCCTCTGCCCTTTTCTTCGCTTGTGCTCTTTCTCTCTTTTTCTCTCTCTTAAACTAAAAAGAAGAAAAACTTGATAAAAGTGTAATCTTTTAAAGGAGGGCCACATGAAATGTCAGGATTATAAATTGTTTTCATCTTAGACCCAAGTAACCTTCTTGGGCTGATATCCAGTGAATCAGTCTCCAGACTAGGGGAGGGGACTCTCTTCCTCTCAAGAGTTGTCATTAGTTTCTCCATGGGCCTTTTGGGGATGGCTCATTTTATGCAATGCGATGAAAAAACTGCATACTGAGCTGTAGGAAAGATTCTTAGGCCCTTAAATTCCTAATTTTCCTTTCTAAAAACTTGTGATGAGGGTTGGGAGGGGTGAGAAAAATAAAAAATAAAAATGTGTTTGAGAATTTCACAAAGCAGTGTGAATAAAATTGTGTTCATGTTCATTTATCCATTAATCCCATTCTCCCATTCTAGGAAGTATTTCCTAGGGAAGCAACCTAGGGTGGGGGGGGAAACTTTATTCTGTAAGATGTTTATTACTCAATTCTAAATGTCCAAAGGTAGAGGTGTTCTGAGATAACCTATCAAACTAGAGGGAGATAAGAGAGAAGACCATGAGTGGGCCTGCCACTTTACCAGTTAGATGAATTACTTCAGTCTCTTTGAATCTCACTTTAAAAAACAAACGAACAAAACAAAAAATATGCTTTGAGAGTTAGAGAAAAGTTGCAAGAGTAGTACACCTAATTCCTGAATATCCTGCATCCAGATCTCCTAGATGCTAACATTTTTACCATGTTTACTTTATCTTTTTCTCCTTCTTACAAAGGAGAAACTACACATAGCGTTTCCCCTGAACCTTTTCAGAGTAAGTTGTAGATTGTGGTATCTGAATACTTTTATTGTGTATTTTCTTTTTTAATGTGTATTTATTTTTGAGAGAGAGCTCATGAGATGGGGAGGGGCAGACAGAGAGATGGACAGAAGATAGAAGACAGAAGCAGGCTCTGCATGGACAGCAGCGAGCCCAATGTGGGGCTTGAACTCAAATCTTGAGATCATGACTTGAGCCGAAGTTGACTCCTCAACCGAGTGTATTTTTTTTAAAAACCTTAAAACAAAACAAAAAATAATCACAGGACTGCTATTAATAAGAATCAAGAAATTGGGGTGCCTGAGTGGCTAGTTTGTAGAGCATCCGACACTTGATTTTTGGCTCATGTCATGATCCTAGAGTTGTGGGATCAAGCCCCATGTTGGGTTGAAAATATAGGATGTTGGCAGGGTATCTGAAGGAGATGGGAGGCTCCCAAAACAAAGCCAAGTTCTGTCTCCCAACAACAACATTTAGTACAGGTTAATACAGGCAGTCCCTATCATAAAGGTGACAGGACTTAGCCTCTTTGTTCTATGTGACAGTTACTACATGTTTTTTCCATATGACAGGCCTAATACAAGGCCACCCCAATATCCCTACAATCATATTTTACTTGATAGAGGTGGCCCTCAAGTGTAAATATGATAATATGGCAGCCAGTGCCAGCCTGAAGGATAGGTTGGTGCATCCATTGCTTCAGGGTACAGCCTTTGGGACCCTTGGGACCTAAATCAGCTGACAAGCCACATCTGGAAGTTGCAGAGATTCCCCAGTCGTCTTCTTTTTAGTTATACTGTATCTATATATTCTGTTCATTACCTGTTGTACAGCATATTTTCTCCCTTTGAGATATCATTTGCCCCCCCCCCCCCCCTTTTTTTTTTTACAGTGAGTATATGCTCAGCAGTCACCATTAATACTTAGTCAGGAGCACCTGGGTGGCTCAGTCGGTTAAGCATCTGACTTCAGCTCAGGTCATGATTTTGCAGTTCATGAGTTTGAATCCCACAACAGGCTCTGTGCTTATATCTCAGAGCCTGGAGCCTGGTTCAGATACTGTGACTCCCTCTCTCTGCCCCTCCTCACCCCCCCTTCCCCCCCCCCCCGGTCTCTCAAAAATGAATAAACATTAAGAACAATTAAAAAAAATACTTATGTCAATGTCTGTAGTCATTTTGGTTGTCTAAGGACAATACTGTTGATTGCTGAGGAAAGGCTCATGGGAATAATATTCCCTTGTGATTAGGTGCTGGTAACAATTTATGCCCTTCACACTTGAGTATAAAATGAGGTTTTTTTTTTTTTTTTGAAGTTTATTTATTTTGAGAGGGTGAGTGAGCCAGGGGAGGGCATGGAAAGAGGGAGAATCCCAAGCAGGCTCCTCACTGCCAGTGCCAAGCCCCATGTGGGACTTGAACTCACTGTGAGATCATGACCTGAACAGAAATCAAGAGTTATGTGCTTAACTGACTGAGCCACCCAGGCACCCCTAAATTTTTACTTAAAATATTTTCCCCTTTCACCTTCTAGTTCTCTTGAAACATTAACTGTTAAACGTTTATTATTATGTTTCTTCTTTGTGTATAGTCTTCATTTTTATTTCTGAGTTAGAAAAACTTAGGTGTTGTTTTATGTATTGTATCATTTTCTTTGTGCTCTGTGCCTTTTAGTTTTGAAACAAGATAGCAATTGTGCTTTGTTCTCTAGGTTTTTTTGTGTGTGTGTTTTCATCGGTTTTGCTCCTTATTCTATTTTTCTTTTTCTCTTTTCTCTGTATTTATTATTTAGAGAGAGTGAGAGTGGAGTAGGAGCAGAGAGGGAGGGAGAGAGAATCCCAAGCAGGCTTCAAACTCCCAGTACAGAGCCTGACTCAAGGCTTGATCCCATGAACTGGGAGATCATGACCTGAGCTGAAATCAAGAGTCAGATGCTCAACCAACTGAGCCACTCAGGCGCTGTTCTTCCCCTGCCCCCCGCCACGTAGGCTTCCCACCCAGCATGGAGCCCAACGTGGGTCTTGAACTCATGACCCTGAGATCAAGATCTGAGATGTAATCAAGAGTCAGATACTTAACTGACTGAGCCACACAGGCATTTCCCCCGTCCCCCTTGCACATAATTTTTATTTAGATAAATATAGCCCTTCTCTTCAGTACTGACCAAGATACCTTTTAAGAGTTGACAGCAGAGTTTCTTTTTCTTTTTTGACAGCCAGGCTGGTTCCAGTTGCCATGGCTTCTTGTTCTTCCAGTTTTCTCTAGTACTTGTCACTCCCTTTCCTCAAGGGAAAGAAAATTTAAATGAGTCACGTGGCCAGTTGAGATGAATAATAACTTTATCATTTGGCCAAAGGAATGGGACCTTTATGCCATTTAATTTGATGCTAATTTGGCTTATGGAAACAGATTGTATACATTTTAGAGCTCTAAATTCAGAGTCCGTTGTTTTTTTTTTTTTTTAGTTAATCAGTATTTCTGTTACATAGTGCTGTAGTGCTTGAGAGCTTTTTTTCTTTTTGCAGCATATTTTGGCATCTAACTTCTATTTTGTGTGCTCAACTCTTTAAAAGTTGTGTGTGTGCTTTTCAGGCAACAGCTGAACAGATGCGTCTCGCTCAAGTGATCTTCGATAAAAATGATTCAGAGTTTGAAGCGAAAGTTAAACAGGTATGTTTTGGCAAATTATACTGTTATTTTGGCAGTAGAGTCTTCATAGTTGCTAGTGTTGTCAACGATGAGGTAGACATTTGTGAAAAGGCACATTGACATTGTCTATACCTGTGAATAGAAGGTACATTTAGTATTTGGCAGGTTTTCAGAAAATTTTGTTTAATGTTAAGAAGAACTGAATTGCCTCTTTCAACATGGTTGTGCTTCCAAACATAGGCTGGAAAAATATAACATTAAATTTTAGGGTGATGTTTTCACTTAGAACTTTGAGAGGCCATTTTGGTAATAAAATCTTAATCTCAAAATCTTCTTTCCTGTTAAGACTTCTTTTTCTTTCAAGATTCTAGAATCAAGCTGTAACACTTCTCTTGTTCCATCCCTTGGTAGAGGTCTACCAGTAATTGTTTCTTGGAGTGAATGTCCCATAGTGAACTTGTTACTGAAAGTTAGATGGAAAAAGAAAGAAGTCTCAGTTCTTTTTGCAGCCACGGTAAAGAATTACAGAAGAGCAAACAAAACAAAAAAAAACAAAACAAAATTTTAGTAAAGTATACTCCAATGGAGGAACAGACCAGTCAAGAGAGACGTTGGCCTTGGAAACTCAGGGTGTGGACTTAACATCAATTTTTTTCTTTTTGGCAAATCCTAAGGTTGCAACATTTGAGTGACAGACTTGGATTATATAATAATTATCCAACTATGCAGGTCCTTTCCCAAGATGTATTTGAAGCCTGCACCTGTAGGAAACCATGACATTATTTGTATTCTAGAGACATAGGTCAGATAAGGACAAACATCTGCTTTCTACACAAGTGCAACAAGCACAACAGACTTGAATCTTCCTCTGCTGGGATGTTTAACCACAAACCCACTGCTAGATAGGTGGAATGGGGTGGTCCCCTGACTCTTCTCAGTTAGAGTTCTCCATCTGGACATCTAAGGTCGCTGATGCCTACCTTCCTGCCTAACAAACTATTTTGCCCTTTACTATGTAGACGCTTTGCTTTTACTTATAGTTGCTGTTGTTAGACTGTTGGTAATATTTTTAGAAGGCCACAAAAAATTTATTAAAAATTATAGAACTCTTTTTCTGGAAGGAGATTTATGTACAGTTTGAGACGTACTACTCCATATTATATTGCATTTTATATGAATAGCATAGTAGATACATAAAAAAAGAGCACTGGTCCAGGAGTTCAGAGTTAGAAGTTTAAATTTCAGTCTGTTACTAATTCAATCACTGGGGGTAATTTTGATACTTAATATTCATCTTAACACAGGCATATTGCAGGTATTGTGTTAATACAGATCACTGATGGGGCGCCTCGGTCTCTTAGTTGGTTAAGTATCCAACTATGGCTCAGCTCATGATCTCACAGTTCATGGGTTCGAGTCCCGCATCTGGATCTCTGCTGTCAACACAGAGCCCACTTCAGATGATGTGTACCCATCTCTCTCTCTGCTCTTCCCTTCCCATGTGCGTGCTTTCTTTCTCTATTTCCCAGAAATAAGTAAACATTAAAAACAACAAAACAGATCATTGATTAAAACTGACACTAGTAGATATCCAAAGACCAAAGCACTGGAAAGCTGTAAAGTGCGTAGAACTTTAGCTGTGTAAAGCAGAGAGGAAATCAGAGAGAGAGGGTATAGTGCAAAGATACTTCTTTGCACATAAATACTCTATAGTGTATTTATGAGATCAAGATACCTAGATTCCAGGTAGGCTTTGCTATCAATTAGTTTTTTGACCCTAGAGAAAGCACTTCAGATGTTGGGGTCATACCATTTTGAACAGGTAGTACACACTAAAACAGTTACATGTATGTAAAACACAACAGATATGTAAATCATACATTTCAGTTGTAATTAAGAAACCTGTCTTGTGCCTAATCTGTGATTATACTTGGTGATGAAAATGTTAACTAGCTTAATTTGCCTTGTTACAGAGAATGTATCAGGGGATTTCTTTGATTACTTCAAACATAGTGCCCTGTTGAAGCTGCTTGTGAAAGTACTGTGTCTAGAAGTGAGTTGGTCATAGCTATAGAATTTCATTTGTGAGAACTTTAGGTATTGCAACTTAGTATGTATGTGGAGTGTTCTAATCCAAGGGGTGATAGACCACATAGGGAATGTTTTCTCTGTATAAAATAGTTGGACTGGATGTTCTGTTAATGTAGCCACATACAGCTGGTCTTTGGGAAACGTATAGTCCACTTACTGTTTGGTTCAGAATTTTGCAAATCCCAGGCCATTGAACTAAGAGAGTAGTCAGCTGACTCTGAATATGCTGAGAATGTTGGTATATATGTATGTGTGCGCTGCTGATTAATAATCTGATACTTGGTCAGTTTGAAGGAGGGTTAGTTAGTAGTTTGGCTCTTCTGTACTTATAAAAAGACAATGAATGGCTACAAAAAGCAGGTAAACCTATCCTTGGATTATAAGCCCAGAGTTTAGAAGGAGGGCATCTTCATGTGGATGGACTGTGTAGTTTTTATTTTTATATAGAAGAATCTTTTTTAAATTTATTTTATTTAAAACTTTAATGTTTATTTTTGAGAGAGGAGAGACAGAGCGTGAGCAGGGGAGGGGCAGAGAGAGGGAGAAACAGAATCTGAAGTAGGCTCTAGGCTCTGAGCTTTCAGCACAGAGCCTGACTTGGGGCTCGAACTCAATTGTCAGATCATGACGTGAACTGAAGTAGGATGCTTAACTGACTGAGCCACCCAGGCTCCCCAGAATCTTTTTTTTTTTTTTTTAATGTTTATTTGTTTATAATAGAGCTCACGTGCACACAGTGAAGGGGCCGAAAGAGAGGGTGAGAGATTACCAAGCAGGGTCCACCCTGTCAGCACAGAGCCTGAACCCATGAACCATGAGATTACGAACTGACCTGAAACCAAGACACTTAACTGACTAAGCCACCCAAGTGCCCCTAGAAGAATCTTAAAATTAATATTAAGTGCCATTTTGGGGTCCCTTTAACTATTTCCTTATAATTTTGATAGCTTATGGAAGTGACGGGGAAAAATCAGGATGAGTGCATAGTGGCTCTACATGACTGTAATGGAGATGTGAACAAAGCTATCAATATATTGCTGGAAGGGAATTCAGACACGGTAAGTATTACTAATTATTATTAATTGTTTTGCAGTGCCAAGATTTGTCTCTAATTCCATATTGCATTTTGAACTTCACCTTTTTGGGGGTGGGGGTGGAGAGGGTTATGGGTTCCATTCCATATTTGTTTTAAGACCAGAAAGAACACTAACCTGAAATGACTGTTTTTGTTATATATGGTTTCTTCATGAAGTTGTAGAATCTGAAGACTCGAAAGAGAACTTGGTCATCTACTCCAGCCTTACACAGTTTCCAAATTCTCTGGGCCTGTGGACATTTTCACCACCTGAAAAACTTCTCTTGGCTTCACTGCTCATGTTTCTTCATCTCAGTCGTCACCTCTTACTACTTCTTATATCTCTAGACTAACAGAAAACCAGGATTTGCTGGTATATCTATTTGCTTATGTGTGAATATTCTACAGACAAATTTTGACAGATAGATAAAATAAGGAAAAAACAAAGTGTGGTTTTTTTTGTTGTTGTGTTTTTTTTTTGTTGTTGTTTAGTAAAGTTTGAGGATGTGTAAGCACACTAAAGCTCATCCCTTTTATTTTAGGAAGGATATAACTAAAGCCACAGTAGGCAGTTGTTAGCCCTAATCTTTTGATTTCTACATGGAGATTGCACAATATTTCATTTGTATTTGGAATTGAAACCATTTCAGAGCAGATTAAAACAAGTAATGATGCACCTTAAAAGGGGTATAAAAATGAATGCAACCAGAAATGCCTTCCTTGTCTGTTCAAGTTTAGTCAGGTTCTCATTTTTAAGGATAGGCTATATAAAAATGAACTGTTTGAAAGTAAAACATGTTATCTTTAATATAAAATAAGAGTGAGTTTTTTGTAATTATAAAAATCAGATAATTGGGAAAATATTTCACTATTTGAGTATAGCAATATCTGTGAGTAAAATTCCATTCAAGATAACACTAGTCAACGTGATGAGCTAGCAAATATGTCAGTTTGTTGGGAAAATACATCATGTTAAGTGATGAAATAAAATTTTGAATAGTTTTTGTTTGCTGACACTTAGGCCTATGTTTTGTAGGGAGTGTGTTTACCACATTGCTAATGGTTGCAGTGTAGAATGGCTCTCTGTTAATTTCCTTTCCTCTTTTTTTTTTTTAATGTATATTTTGAGAGACCACGTGAGTGGGGCAAGGGGGGGGGGGAGAGAGAGAGAGAGAGAGAGAGAGAGAGAGAGATTGATTGAGAATGAGAATCCCAAGTAGGCTCCCATCTGTCAGCACAGAGCCCAGCGGAGGACTCAGTCCTATGAACCGTGAGATAAAGACCTGGGCTGAAATGTAGATTGAGATGCTCAACCATCTGAGCCATGCCAGTGCCCCATCTCTATTATTTTCAAAATGAGCTGAAGGGCTAAACTGTCCTCCTATTTACATATTTAAAAAATTACTCTGAATAAAGGTAATATTTCCAAATTGTTAATTGGAGGGCCTGTTTTCTTTTTTACAGTACAGGTAGGCCAGGAGACTACTTTGTGTTGCCTTTCCGTTAGCTCCAGGAGACTTTATTCCTTTTCTGTGGTAGTTGGGTGAATTTTTAAATCTTAAATGCAATGTCCAGTTCTCTGTTTTAGTTAGTTTTACTTCCTCTGCTCATTTGGCACTGAACCCAAAGGAGTTAGTACTGGGGTGAATGATAAAGAATATATCTTTGGTTATCTTGAACCTGAAAATCATGAAGTGGGGTCAGATCTGGTTTGATTTCTTCACATACCAGAAAATAGAAAAATTAGGGCCTGAATACAGACACAAAAGGTCTATGCTTGTTGAGAGATGAGAAGGCTGTTGAGAGAAGAGGCAGAGGGAAAGTCCTTTTGAAACCCTGGTTTGTTTAGGATCATGCTGTGGTACATCTTTTCTTTGGTAGTAGAACCTACCTACCTGGTTGCTGTCTGCAGCAGCCATGGCTAACCACCTGTAAGGAATATCTTCCCCTGACTGGGGTAGAATTTATTGGACTGGGGTGCTAGACAGTGTAAACACTGTAGGGTTGGTAGGAGCAAGAACATTTAAAATAAACCACTAAAGGCCGCCTGGGTGGCTCAGTCGGTTAAGTTTCTAACTTTGGCTCATGTCATGATCTCGTGGTTCATGAGCCCCGCCTCGGGCTCTGTGCTGACAGCTGGAGCCTGCTTCAGATTCTGTGTCTCCCTCTCTCTCCTGCTTGCGCTCTCTCTCTTTCTCTCAAAAATGAATAAACATTGGGGCGCCTGGGTGGCGCAGTCGGTTAAGCGTCCGACTTCAGCCAGGTCACGATCTCGCGGTCCGTGAGTTCGAGCCCCGCGTCGGGCTCTGGGCTGATGGCTCGGAGCCTGGAGCCTGTTTCCGATTCTGTGTCTCCCTCTCTCTCTGCCCCTCCCCCGTTCATGCTCTGTCTCTCTCTGTCCCAAAAATAAATAAACGTTGAAAAAAAAATTAAAAAAAAAATGAATAAACATTAAAAATTTTTTAAAATCATGAATGCAAACAAATCTATTTGTCCTATTGGCTAACCTTATTTTGGGCCAGGATCTTCTGAATCCAAATTTTTTCTCTGAAAAAAATGTTAAGTGGAAATGTCCATGCTTTTCTTAAGGAAGAGTGTCTTTCTCACGGAAGAGTAGCTGTTGCAAAAGAAAACATTAAACATGATCATAAGTACTAAACCTTTCGTTTCATTATAATGCTATTTTGAGTGACAGAATATTTTTGAAATAATCAGTCTTTTGCATTAATGTATTTTTCTTTTCCACGTAATTTGTTTTTGTGTAGTTCCTGGCAAATAGGAGGTGGGAGAGTGAATTTTAATTAGCTGGCCTGGGAAGTTGCTTTTCTGATTTGTAAATGTGTCTGGGAGGACCATCCCTCTTAGAGTTTCTTCAGACCTATTCTACAAGTAGTGGCAAAATACAGATAACAAAGGTTGTCAGAAGTTCTGTTGAAATCTTTTATAATCATTTGGTTCGTGTTGAAAGCTTGTGTGCATGCTCATGGACTGTTGTGTCAAATGAGAGATATTCTTTTTAGCATTTACGGTGGTGTTAGGTCAGTTGCCCCTTAAGTTTGCTTTCCTTACTTTGCCTCACAAATAAGTTCTTGTCAGTCTCTGTAGAGTTCACAATCCAAGACTTATGGGTATCCTTTGCTGAATGAAATGGGCTCAGATGTTTTTCTCAAATGTTTTATATGCCCCTTTATAATGATTGAATACCTTTAGGTCTGGCCATGTAAAGACATTATAAATTGTATACATATGCAACTTGTGCTGACTCTACTGTGTATAATTTTCTAGGACCTCTGTAATTTACTTTTTCTCTTGTTAACCTAAGAGGACAGGATTCTACCATATATATATATATATATATATATATATATATATATATATATATATATATCTTGTTTATTCATATTAGCAAACATAATAAATTGAGTTTGTACAATGCAGAATTATTTTCTGGAATAAATAAGCTTTATTGTTTACTTAAAAAAGCAATGCAGAATAAGAAATTAAATCAGATTAATGCCCTCATTTAAATAACTGTTCCTAACTTTCTTCAGTATATGCATGGGCTTCCATTTGAACAAAAAATGTAATCCTATTTTATACAGTTTGTTGGATAGCTGGCTACACTTGTGTCATGGATCTCTTTCTGTGTACACCTGGATAACTCTTTAAGTGGCTACATTAAGTGGCTACTCTTTAAGTGGCTTCCCTTTATAGATGTTCTAGGGTAGATAGTCTCTTAAGCTAGATATTTGTGCCCCCCCCCCCCCGCCCCGCCATTTTGTACTGTTGCATATAAATGTTTGCACAATTAAAAAATTATTTCCCGTGAATAAAGGCCTGGAACTAAATTTGCTGGGTCAAAAGCTGTGAACTAATTAAAGTTTGAGTATTATTCCCAGATAGACTTGCAGGAAGGTTAAAATAGCTGCATACTCATCAGAAGCGAATATACCTGATTATTATGCTGAAATTGTTGTTGATTTTTAAAAATATTTATCAAAGCTTAAATGCAGAAAATTACTTGTTTTAATATGTATTTTTTCCATATCCAGTGATTTTATATTTAAGTATACATAGGTTCAGCAGAGGTTTCTAGATGTTAGAAAAATTTCTTCTAAAAAAAAAAAAGGTTTTAATTCTGGCCTCCACCATTTTGGAAATAATTCACCTCTATGTTTCTTTAATTTTAGTTGATTAATTTCTAGTGCTTTTGTTTATTTGGATATACATTGTTAGTAATTTCCTTTTATTGCTAAGTTTTTTTTAAGCTTAATAAAGTTAGGCTCTTATTTTGGGATTGAATCACTTCAAGTCTCTTGAGAATGAGTTAAATAATGACAAAGTAAATAGAAACAAATGGGCCAGTTTTGGGATTTCTCAGTAAAATACCTTTATTGATATCCTAATACTCACTTTCACAAGAACATAGCGTTCTTTTCTCAGTGATTTACATATATATGATTGATTTGATTTCTGTACTACTATTTTTTATTATTTAAAAAAAATTTTTTAACGTTTATTTATTTTTGAGACAGAGACAGAGCATGAACGGGGGAGGGTCAGAGAGAGAGGGAGACACAGAATCTGAAACAGGCTCCGGGCTCTGAGCTGTCAGAACAGAGCCCGACGCGGGGCTGGAACTTACAGACTGTGAGATCATGACCCGACCTGAAGTCGGACGCTCAACCGACTAAGCCACCCAGGGGCCCCTGATTTCTGTACTATTAGAGGAGAGGCAGAGAAGGGAGGTTATATAAATAATTTGACTTCTCATTAGAACAGGTCTTTGAAGTTGAACTTTTGGGTAGTTTACTTTTTTTTAATGTTTAATTATTTTTGAGAGAGTGCACATGCGCACACAGTTGCAAGTGGGGGAGGGGCAGAAAGACAGACTGGCTCTGAAGCAGGCTCGGGCTCCACACTATCTTTGGGTACTTTGAAAAAAAAAAAATTTATTTATTTTTTTATTTTTTTTTTTTTGGCCTACCATTAAATTTTTTTAGATGGTCATTTTGGTTAACTGAATAGAGCAAGTTGTTTTTCTGAGATTTTATCGAGTATTTAAAAGTAATTTTGTATTCTTTGAGCAAATCCATTTATTAATAGGTTTAAGGCTTACTGATAAAGGTGAGGATGGCATTGTGTGGGAAATTGGGGAAACATCAGTTACTTTAGTCTTAAATCACAGGTAAAAGCCTTAAAGCACAGGGAAAGGCTCTGTGGGGGGACAACACACAGTATGTTAATTCAGCTAGTTGCTGTCATATATAGCATAAATATATATATGTATATGTATGTGTGTGTGTGTGTGTGTATATATATATATATATATATATATATATATGCATGCTGTATATAGCAATAGGAGCCTAGCAAGAGGTTTGTTGTCTTTATCATCAGAGGATAAGATTTAAAATGTTAGGCAAGTGAGTTGCAAGGCATGGGTAATTAGGTCTGAAAAATACATGTGCATACCCTTAATGAGTGTATACACTTTGAACGACAACTCTGACCATTCTTATCTTTGGTAGACTTCATGGGAGACTGTAGGGGGGAAGAAGAAGAATTTTGGAAAAGAAAGTTCAGAGAACAAAGAGAATAGAGAGAAGAGAAATGAGAGAGAAATAAATCGTGGACGTGGAAATAACAACCGGAAAGGAAGAGGTGGCAATCGTGGGAGAGAGTGTAAGTACATTTCTTCTCAGTTTTTCATTATGAAAATTTTTATGCACACTGTAAAGCTGAAAGTGATCCAGTGAATGCCCATAAATCTAGTTCCTCAATGCAGTGTTTATTATTATAGTTAACACTTAATGAGCTACAACTAAGTAGTTCATTAGAATTTTAACTGATGCAATTCCATGTTAGCCCTTAACCTGAGCTGTAGGTAATTGTGTTGTCTCTTAAGACTGCTTTCTGTTATGTATCAATTGAACCCTTAATTTTTTTTTTTTTTTTAATGTTTATTTAAGAGAGAGAGAAAATCCCAAGCCGGCTCAGTGCAGAGCCTGACTTGGGGCTCAAACTCAGAAAATGTGAGATCATGACCTGAGCTGAAATCAAGAGTCGGGCACTTAACCAACTGAACCACCCAGGCGCCCCAGGTGTACCTTCTAATTTTAAACTAGGTTTTTCATTCCCTGATAAACTAGGTTTATTCTTCCCACTTAACACATACTCATATAAGCAAGGGTTTGATAAAAAGTTTGTCAAGTAGGAAAGATTTTCACTGTTCTTTCATTTGATCCAGAGTTTGTAATTATTTACCCATAACAACACTACCTGCTGTGCAGCCATACCAAAATAGATGAATTTTGAGTGAATAAAAGGTAAATATTTAATATTATCATCTTAGAGACGTTTGCTAGTTTATTTACTCCACAGATGTTTACCTACAATGTGGCAGGTACTCTAATAGGCATAGGGCAATGAATAAAACAAATTTTTGCTCTCCTAAAACTTGTAATGTAGGTGGAGTGAGAAGTAACATGTTTTGCAGGAATATTGCATTTTAATGATGTTATATGTGGAAATTATGGGGAA
Source organism: Lynx canadensis (assembly GCF_007474595.2). Classification (NCBI taxonomy): domain Eukaryota; kingdom Metazoa; phylum Chordata; class Mammalia; order Carnivora; family Felidae; genus Lynx; species Lynx canadensis. The sequence continues at coordinate 55,716,544 of NC_044315.2, read as the reverse complement.
GAACAAAGGCATCAAGATCAGGATTTGAGGGAGGTATTTGGCAAATTTATTTATTTCATTTTTTTTAAGTTTATTTATTTAGAAAGAGAAAACAAGCAGGGGAGGGACAGAGAGAATTCCAAGTGGGATCTGTGGTGAAGCACAAATGTGAGGCTCTCGAACCCATGAACTGTGAGATCATGACCTGAGCCAGACCACCTAGGTGCCTCAGGGAGTTGTTTGGCAAATTTAAATGGAGTAGCCAAAAAAGGCACTCGGGACAACACCAATGACTCATGGGAAAAGAGATGAGAGAAAGCTGTGCCAGTACTGCTCATGAAATTTCTGTATTCTATACAGTCATTAATGCCAATAAAGGGATGAGGAGAAGACAAGACCGTGTTGACATATTCTGGATAGCATCCTAAGAAAACCGGTCTGCAACGTAATTTTTCTAGCAACTCAGTATTTCTTTGGTATTGCTGTTTCACTATTCTGTGACTTTGTAGGCTTTGAACATGAACAGTGGGCCAATGGTGTGTTATGTAGCTGGATAAGCATTTTTTTGAAGCAAACTTGCTTTAGGGTAGGGCCAAGTTCAACTAGAACAAAGAAAAAGTGGTACATCATTTTAATTTCCCAACAGAATTTTCAGTTATGAATTTAACAAGATGTGTTGTCATCAGTCTTTAAAAATTTCTTTTAAATGTTTAATTTGAGAGAGAGCATGAATGGGGAAGGGGTAGAGAGAGAGGGAGAGCGAGAATCCCAAGCACACAGAGTCTGACGTGAGGATCTTATGAACCTTGAGATCATGACCTGAGCCAAAAGCAAGAATCGGGCGCTTAACTGAGCCACCCAGGTGCCCCACTGTCTTCAGTTTTTGATCCACTTTTATTTGGTTTTGTTTTTTCCTGTTTTCTGATCCATTTGGTGAAACTCTTTTGTCCTTGCCTTTGGTAATTCATACGTACGATTATATACAAGAGGTGCTCTTTTCTTCCATAGTTAGAGGCGAAGAGAATGGAATTGATTGCAGTCAAGGGGACAAGCATTCAGACCGTGGCAAGCGAACCCGTGGCAGAGGTAAGACAGAATAACAGGGAAGGAGATGGTTGTGTTCGGAAGAAGGATCAAGCTATTAGTATACTTACTTCTCCACTAAGGCATGGCAGTGTACTCTGAAAGAATGGTTGATCTTGTGTAGTTTTTTGATTTGTTTACTGATGGCTATGAATGAATTGTTTGAATTCATGTAATTTTGAGGAAATTTTGTGGTTGTTTTCAAATAAGCCAAGAAAGCCCTTTAAATGAATAATATAAAACTTGAAGTTCTGATCCAAAAGTGACTAAATTCTTCTATGTTGGACTTTAACAGATGTGTTTTACTCATATGATACTGGTTTTATTTAATTTTTTTTTCAGTTTATTTATATTGAGAGAGTGAGCGAGCTCAAGAGAGAGAGAAGGGGAGGGGCAGAGAAAGGATCCCAAGCAGGCTCCCTGCTGCCAGTGGAGAGCCTGACAGGCTCTGTCTTGACCCAGTCTCATGAACTGTGGGGCCCAGTCTCATGAACTGTGAGATCATAACCTGAGCTGAAATCAAGAGTCAGGTTCTCAATCGACTGAGTCACTCAGGCACCCTATGTTAGTGATCATTTCTCAACATTCATTAATCTGGCATGTCATTAAGCCACTTTAATAACGTAATTTCATATTCTTTAGAGATGTGACTGAATTTTCCCAGGGTTCTAAAATCAAGATACACAGTGTAATATGCCGATGTTACTTTGGTTCAGTGGATGACCTCCCAGAATTGACATTTTGCTTGATCCATTTTTTTAATTGTGTTTTTTTTTTTTAATGCTTATTTTTGAGAGAGAAAGCATGAGTGAGGGAGGAGCAGAGAGGGAAACACAGAATCCAAAGCAGGCTCCAAGGCTCTGAACTGTCATTGCAGAGCCTGACACGAGGCTCTAACTCAAGGACTGTGAGACCTGAGCTGAAATCGACTGAGCCACCCAGGTGCCCCTATTCTTTTTCTTCTTTTCTTTTATGTTTGTTTGTTTTTGAGAGAGCGCGAGCGAGTGCGGGGGAGGGGCAGAGAGAGAGGGAGACAGAGAATCTTAAGCAGGATCTGGGTTCTGAGCTGTCATCACAGAGCCCCATATGGGGCTCTAACCCATGAACCATGAGATCATGGCTTGAGCCGAAGTCAAATGCTTAACCAACTAAGCCACCCAGGTACCTCTTGTTTTTCTTTAAGCTTTTATTTTTACATAATCTCTACACCCAACATGGATCTCAAACTCTCAACTCCTAGTCAAGAGTTACAGGTCTGCCACCTGGCCAGATGCCACTGTTTGATACATTGTTACATGCAGTTGTGACTGTTCTCCATATAAACACTGCGTATTGACAGAATTTTTGATCATTAGTGTTATTAAGCACAAAAATAATGTAGACACTATATATCCTACCACCAACTACCTTGGCTGTTCATTGAACTGTCACTCACTAAAATGCTATATAGGCCAAAGGTAAATGATATCCAGAGATCAGAGAAGGGCAAAACTGTGTACTGATTTGCCAGGCACAGTCAAAGTAAGATTGGAATTATCTAACAGATTTTAATTATAATTCCCTTTTCTAGCCTTTTAAAATTATGATCAATTTCGGAAGTACCTGGCTGGCTCAGTTGGTGGAGTGCGTGACTCTTGATCTCAAGATTGTCAGTTTGAGCCCCGTGTTGGGTATAGAGATTACTTAAAAATAAAATCTTAATAAAATAAAACAAAATTATGATCAATTTCAAACTTAGACAAAAGTGGAGAGAGTAGTTAACCATATGTATACTCCCTCTTAGTCAACAATAACTAAAGATTTTTGTCCATATTGGCTTTATATGTCTCTTTCCTACCTTGTCTGCAGAAATTTTTAAGTCATAGTAAACTTTTGGTATCATCCAATAGTCTGATTTTTTACAAAATTTTATGATTATTTAAAAAATTTTGGGGCGCCTGGGTGGCTCAGTTGGTTAAGCATCCGACTTTGGCTGAGGTCATGATCTCGCAGTTTGTGAGTTCGAGCCCCACGTCAGACTCTGTGCTGACAGCTTGCTCAGAGCCTGGAGCCTGCTCCGGATTCTGTCTGCCTTTCTCTCTGCCCCTGCCCTGCTCACACTCTGTCTCTGTCTCTCTCAAAAATAAATAAACATTAAAAAAATTTTTTTTTAATGTCTTTTCACAGTTGATTTCTTTGAGGCAGGATTGAAACAAGGTTTATACATTGCATGTTCTTTTTAATCTAGAATATTTTTCTTCCTAACATCTCTGTACCACCTCTTTTTTCTCTTTACCATTGATTTGCTATCAGAACTCTGTCATTTGTCCTTTTAGGATGTCATGTTTCACATCATACAGAAAGAATGCTAAGCAAGCACTGGGTTGTCAGCGCAGAGCCCAGTGTAGGGCTTGATCTCACAAATCATGAGGTCATGACCTGAGGTGAAACTGAGAGTTGGACTCTTAACCGACTGAGCCACCCAGATGCTCCTATTAAAAGGAGCATTAATAAACATTAAAATTTATTTTTGAGAGAGGGCATGAACATAAATGCACAAGAAAATCAGTGGGGGAGAGTCAGAGAGAGTAAGAGAGGGAATATTGCAAGCTAGCTCTGTGCTGACAGCTCAAGAGCCCCATGCAGGGCTTGATTCCATGAACTGTGAGATCATGACCTGAGCTGAAATCAAGAGTCGATTGCCCAATCGACTGAGCTACCCAGGCAACCCTATTTAATTTTTTTTATTAGAGAGAGCGCGCGCGAACTGGGTAGAGGGGCAGAGGGAAAGAGAGAGAGAATCTTAAGCAGTCTCCATGCTCATTGTGGAGCCTGATTTGGTGCTTGGTCCTATGACCCTGGGATCATGACCTGAGCCAAAATCAAGAGTGAGTTACCTAAGCTCTCTGAAAGATTTTATTTTGTAAGTAATGTCTCTATGCATTTGGGAATTCAAAATGGAGTTTGAATTCACAGCCCAGAGATCAAGAACCACACGCTCTATGGACTGAGCCAGCTAGGTGCCCCAGTACCTAATCCTTTTTAAGAAAGGATGTAAAGGGGCACCTGGGTGGCTCAGTTGGTTGAGCGTCCGACTTCAGCTCCGGTCATGATCTCGCAGTCTGTGAATTCAAGCCCCGCGTCAGTCCCTGTGCTGACAGCTCGGAGCCTGGAGCCTGCTTCAGATTCTGTGTCTCCCTCTCTCTCTGCCCCGCCCCTGCTCATGCTCTGTCTCTCTCACTTTCAAAAATGAATAAATGTTAAAAAAAAATATTTAAGGGGCGCCTGGGTGGCGCAGTCGGTTGAGCGTCCGACTTCAGCCAGGTCACGATCTCGCGGTCCGTGAGTTCGAGCCCCGCGTCGGGCTCTGGGCTGATGGCTCAGAGCCTGGAGCCTGTTTCCGATTCTGTGTCTCCCTCTCTCTCTGCCCCTCCCCCGTTCATGCTCTGTCTCTCTCTGTCCCAAAAATAAATAAACGTTGAAAAAAAAAAAATTAAAAAAAAAATATTTAAAAAAAAAAAAGGATGTAAAGTGGGAGTAAGGGATTCAGATTGACCTTCTATAAATCAAATTGGACTTAATTTTTTCTTATTATTTACTTTTGAAAGGGAGAGAGAGGATAGGCAGGAGAGTGGCAGAGAGAGAGGGAGACACATAATCCAAAGCAGTCTCCACAGGCCCTGAGCTGTCAGTACAAACCTAGGAGCTGTGAAATTATGACCTGTGCTGAAGCCGGATGCTTAACTGACTGAGCCACCCACGTGCCCCTATAAATCAGATTAGACTTAAAAGAAATCAGCCTACCATATACCCCACGTGTAAACGGGAGTTAAAATTTGTATATCCTTGTATGGAAACCAATTTGTCAATAAATTTCATATATAAAAAAAAAAAATTTGTATATCCTAACACCTATATTTAAACATATTTAAGCAAGTTCTTGGAATGGTAGTGGTCTGTGTCTGGAGATTTCTTTCAATTGCTTTGACTCCCACATCCAGCACATGGCAAGAGGGGGGAAACACTTAGTACCCTATATACACAAAAACACAATTATTTTGCTTAGTGAATATTAGTACAGTTTGATAGTTAATTGTGGTGCAATTGTCACTTCAATAATGAAGGGATAAATGTCTTTTGTTTTATGTAACCCAGAAATTCACTTGTAAGTCATTTAATATCTTAATTTACTTTCTTATGGTCTGTTTAATTAGTCTTTTAAAACCATTCATTCTTCTGTCGTTTTGCAGTTATTTTTGGTTTGTTGTGTACTATGCAGATTTTAGAGTGTGTACTTAGGGGCACTTTCATGGCTAAATCTGTTGTGTCCAGCTCTTGATTTCTGCTCAGGTCATGATCTCGTGGCTTTAGCCCCACATTGGGCTCTACCCTGCTTGGGATTCTGTCTCTCTTCTTTCTCTGCCCCTTCCCCTGCTCATACTCACTATCTTTCTCAAAATAAATAAATAAACTTTACAAAATACAGTGTATACTTAAAAACAAGTATAAGCTGTATAGCGTGTACTTAAAAACAGTTCTTTACGGTCTCCATTGCCTTTTTTTCTTTTTTTTTTTTTAATGTTTATTTTTGAGAGAGAGAGCACAAGCAGGGGAGGGGCAGAGAGAGAGAGGGAGACACATAATCCAAAGGAGGTTCCAGGCTCTGAGCTGTCAGCACAGAGCCCAATGCGGGGCTTGAACTCACGAACTGCAAGATCATGACCTGAGCCGAAGTCAGAAACTTAACTGGCTGAGTCACCCAGGCACCCCGTCTTTTTTTTTTTTTTTTTTTTTTAATATTTATTTTTGAGAGAGTGTGTGTGCAAGCAGGGGAGGGGCAGAGAGAGAGGGGGACCAGAAGATCTGAAGCAGGCTCTGCGATGGCGGCAGAGACCCGATGTGTAGGCTTGAACTCATAAACCACAAGATCATGACCTGAGCTGATGTTGGATGCTCAACCGATGTTGGATGCTCAATTGACTGAGCCACCCAGCGCCCCTGCATTTATTTTTTGATTTCGACAGTACTTGTGAGCTCCTCTTGCTGACTTCACATTGACTCCTGCTCAGCATACTAATCTACATTTGTGACTAAATTTGCTAAAATTTCAAAGTGCTAATAAAACTTGTCTTACTTATTTATTGCTTTATCTGTATAGTATTGGCTTAAAAAATATTGTGAAACAGCATGGATTCAATATGGTAACCTATAATTTGGGATATATAAAATGGGATACCTTATGTTAAGAATTTGACCCAAATGTCCATCAGTGGATGAATGGATAAAGAATATGTGGTATATATATACAATGGAGTATTACTCAGCAATCAAAAAGAATGAAATCTTGCCATTTGCAACTCTGTGGATGGAATTGTAGGGTATTATGCCAAGTGAAATTAGAGAAAGACAAATATCGTATGACTTCACTTATACGAGGAGTTTAAGACACAGAACAGATGAACACGAAGGGAAGCAAAAATAATATAAAACAGGGAGGGGTCAAAACATAAGAGACTCTTAAATCTGGAGGGGTTGTGGGAGGTGGGGATGAACTAAATGGGTAAGGGGCATTAAGGAATCTACTCCTGAAACCATTGTTGCACTATATGCTAACTAATTTGGATGTAAATTAAAAAAATAAAATCAAAAACGTATCTGGTATCTGTTAAATGAAAAATCATACGTATAATATGGGAGAATATTTTATAGCATGAAAAGTATGAGCTCTCTAGCAAATGAAGTAAAAATAAATTCCCTTTATATGCCTAGTGTTTCTGTACCATTTGCTGAATGTTTGCTCAGAGTAGCAAGAATGATTGTGACACTTGTAAGATGTATTTTACTATAATTTGTTTAAAAGTTTGTAGAGAAGTATCTTGTGAGTTGTGTGTTTTTGTGAGGAAACAACAGCTTCTTTAGAGAAGGGAAATAGCAGTTGTGCCTGGCACTGTCCTAAGTATCCTGGTCTTTGTTTTTTGGTGTCAAAATGTTTGGAACTATATAAATGTTGACCATTCAAAGGTAACTTGGCCATCAAATAATAATTGTGTTTTGTGTACAAAATGTGGAATTTAGCTGATATATATTAAATATATACTGCATGACTGGAAGTTTTCCTCAATGATACTGACTTAATCCTGAGTTCAGATTGAAGATCATGTTAAATGTCTGAGATTTGGAGTATTCTGGGTAAAGGTCTTTGTCATGTGACATATAGTAATTAGTAGAAACTAATTCTGTGTTCCAGGAGCCAGTGCTGCTTATTAGTATTGTATATCTTTAGGAATAAGTTTTCATTATTTACTTATTTAATTTTAGAGAGTGAGAGAGAGCCAGAGAGTTGCAGAGGGAGAGAGTGAGCGAATGTTATGCAGGCTCCCTGCAGAGCACGCCTCTTGGTCCCGTAAGTTAGGATCATGACTTGAGCTGAAATCAAGAGTTGGACATTCAACTGAGCCACCCAGGCACCCCCTAGCTCCTGTATTTTAAAACAAATTAATACATGAATATGCTCTATATAATATACTTGGAAAGTAATTATTGACTACCTATTGTGTGCTAACATAGTATTTAAAAAATTTTTGCATTGTTTTATATGGCTTCTTGGGTTCTGGTACAAAAAGTATTTGACAAAATGTGGTGTTCTTAAATGTATTAATGAATCGCTGGGTTGTTTCCTATAAATGAATAGTGATGTTATATTATCTTTTAAAATAAGAGTTTAGGGTTTTTGGGGGGAATATTTTTATATTTTTAAGTAATCTCTACACTCAGTGTGGGACTCAAATTCATAACCCCAAGATGAAGAGTCATATGTTCCACTGACTGAGCCAGCCAGGCACCCCGGTAGTTTAGTTTATGAGAAAGTTCCATGTGTATGTAATTGGACTTACATATCAGTCTTAAATGCAACAACTAATATTTAAATACCTGTTGTATTGCTGCAGATAAAGCTGTGAATAAGACATGATTGCTCATACTCTGGGTGGGAAAGGAGAAGAGACTGTCAAGTAAAATCACTTTTTGACTTAAGAAATTGATTGTTGATGTGGTCAACTGTCAGTAAGGGGCTTCTTCCTCCTTCTCTCCCTTCCTTTTTTTTTTCTTTTTTTTTTAAGTAATAAAGCTAGATGTCCAGTGTGGGGCTTGAAGTTACAAACCCTAGACCAAGAGTCACATGGTCTACCAATAGAGCCAGCCAGATACACCAGTAGGGTCTATAAATTGAGTGGCTTGGGAAGTTCTCAGCGGAGGTGGGATTAAGCTGAGGAAGAAGAAAGCCATGGGAAAATTTGGGTAGGAACATTCTATATAAAAGCAGTTGATAATGTAAATGTGGAAAAGAACTTGGATCTTTTTTTACAGAATTAAAAGTTACCTGCTGGAAAATAAAATATACATAAAAGTGCTCAGGGTTTGGTTTGAACATTTTACCTAGAAATTAAAAAGTACAATGGAATTTTGCATAATGTTTACTCAGATTTCCTGAAAGTTAGTATTTTACATTTGTTTTATCATTTTCTCTGTTTATGAGACTTTCTTTTTTAAAAGTTATCCTTTTCCTAAATTTTGGGTTATATTCTTGGCCAAAAACCTGTAGCTTGAAAGCTTTCTTCTTAGAGCTAGTTTTCTTTCTGCCTGAGTTTTGACTTTCCTGTAGGCTGTGGAAGTGGTTGTGTGTGAGTCTTACCTTTGCCTTTTGACAGTGTTACGAGAGGCAGTAGCTACTGATATGCATTATTAAGATTCTTTGTTTTTTTAGGACATTTCTCTCTATTCTCCCATCTCTGGGAATATAGTAGATTTTGGTTAAGACCATGTTTTTAATAATTTAACTTGAACTGTGGGGTAAGTTAACCATACGTAATTAATACACATTTTAGTTATATTAGTATGGCTAATAAAGCCCTTGGCAACCATCCTTCTCTGAATTCTACTCTTATGTACCTCATATATGTGGAATCATAAAATATTTGTCCTTCTGTGACTGACCTATTTCATTCAGTGCAGTGTTCTCAAGGTTCATTCATGTTGTAGCATGTGTCTGAATTTCCTTCCCCTTGGGACACCTGGGTGGCTTAGTTGATTAAGCGTCCACCTGTTGATTTCTGCCCAGGTCATGATCTCATGGTCGTGGGATCAAGCCCCATGTCGGGCTCTGTGCTGAGCATAGAGCCTCCTTAAGATTCTTCCCCTGCCCCATGTGCGCATACATTCTCTCTCTCAAATAAAGATAAATAAACATTAAATAAAAGAATTATCTTTTTTTAAGGCTGAGTAATATTAAATATATCTCTTTAAGACTCTCTTCAAATTCTCTTTGGTATATATCCAGAGGTGCAATTCCAGGATCATATGATAATTCTGTTTTACTCTTTGGGGCACTGCTGTACTATTCACCATGGTGGCTGTACCATTTTAGATTCCCAGCAAAGTGTACTAGGGTTTTAATTTCCCTGCATTCTTGCCAAAACTTGTTATTTTCTGTTCTCTTTCTCTCTCTCTCTTTCTCTTTTTTTGATAGTAAGCATCATAATGGTAACTGGTTTCCCTAATGATTAGTGATATTGAGAATCTTTTCATGTGCTTATTGACCATTTGCATATCTTCTTTGGAGAAATGTCTATTCAGATCCTTTGCCATTTTTGAATTAGGTTCTGTTGTTGAGCTGTAGAAGTTCTTCACACATTCTTGATATTATTCCTTTATCAAATGTATCATGGGCACATATTCTGTGGGTTGCCTTTTTATTCTGCTGATATAGGTGTCTTTTTTTGTTTTGTTTTTAAGTAATCTCTACACCCACCATGGTGGTTGAACTTACAACCCCAAGATCAAGAGTTGCATGCTCTACCGACTCAGCCTGTCAGGTGCCCCGTATAGTTGTCTTTTGATGCACAAATCTAACAACTGGTTGTTTGTTTTGTCTGTGCCTTTGGTGTCATATTTAAATCATTACCAAATTCAGTGTTGTGAAGCTTTTGCTCTATATTTTCTTCTGTGAGTTGTATAGTTTTAGCTCCTGAATTTAGGTCTTTAGTCCATAATGGAGGATGTTATGAAAAACTAGAGTCACTGAATAAAATGATCTCTTCTTGCTTGCTCGCTTGCTGCTGCCATTTTGGTTATTGACCAAAGTTCTAGTATAAAAAACAGTGTGTAATAGTACCTTCAGCTTACATAGCAGTTTTCCTCTTTCTGGTTCTCATTTGATTTTATAGTAGAAGTTTAAAATGTTACGGTATTTGCAGTAACTGATTTTAAAACATCTAGAATAGGTTTTTTTTTTTTTTTAAGTAGGCTCCCTGCCTAGCGCAGAGCTAGAACTCATGACCCTGAGACCAAGAGTTGGTGCTCTACCAACTGTGCCAGCCAGGCAACCCCAGAATAGTTTTTAATATAAGCTGCCTGTGTTAAGTTGCAACATATCACAAGTACTATATAAGCAGAATGAAATCCCTTCTATCCTTTAAAATCAATAACTGTGTAGATAGTTGTTTCAGTAGTGACCAGCAGGTTGGGTGCACCAGATGGGAATGTTGGTGCTGTTAGGAACAGTGATAGTGTTGTTTGGGGTGTGTAGAGAATGACATTGGTAGAATTATAATTTTGTAGGGTATAAATACTATTTAACAGTACTATTTTCGTTTTCAGGATTTGGACGTGGAAGAGGGAGAGGGGCAGGAAGATTCACAACACACGGCATGGGGTAAGTCTGAGCCATCCTATTTTTATAGTTATTACTCTCTTTAGGTATTACTCAAGGGTTTTTCTGCCTCTGTCCTGTTCCCAATTTATTTATCCTGGTGAATCAGATGTTAATTATTAAAAAGAGAAAGGGCGCCTGGGTGGCTCAGTTAAGTGTCTTACTTTTGATTTTGGCTCAGGTCTGGATCTTGTGGTTGTGAGATGGAGACACTGTGGGGCTGAGAGCTGAGCTGAGTGTGGAGCCTGATTAAGATATTCTTATTCCCTCCCCGCCCCTCTCACCATCTCCCCTCTCTCTCTCTCTCTCTCTCTCTCTCTCTCTCTCTCTCTCTCTCTCTCTCTGTCTCTCTGTCTCTCTCAAATAAAAACTAAAAAAATTTTTTTAAGTGCCACAAAAAAAGAAAATTGTGAAAAAGTGAAATGCAAATAAAATTGTATTGTAATAGGCTTTCTGTCCTTGGCTTTTTTTTGACATTTTGGATTGAATAATAGTTTGTTGAAGTAGTGGGGTATCCTTTACATCCGTGGCCTCTCCCCATTACATGCCAGTAGCATCCTTTCTCAAGTTGTGACAATCAAAAAAAATCTTCAGGTATTGCCAGATATTACCTGGTTGGGGGGGGGGGAGCATAATCACCCCTCGTTGAAAACCACTGCATAAGAGTTAGGTTGATAAATCCAGCAATTGTCTTGAATGGTGAGTTAATGCAATGTTTATATAAAAATGTTAGTATTTTTATTTTATTTTTTTCTAAACAGTGAACATACTATTACTAAACAGGTGATATAATCAATTGTTCATAATTTCCGGTTGTTCTTTTACTTTTTCCTTCTTCTAAAACATTAGCTCCCCTTTGGGGTGCCTGGGTGGCTCAGTTGATTAAGTGTCCAACTTTATTTCAGGTCATGAACTCACACCTCATGAGTTCAAGCCCTGCATTGGGTTCTGTGCTGATAGCTCAGAGTCTGGAGCCTGCTTTGGATTCTGTGTCTCCCTCTCTCTTTGTTCCGCCCCCACTCGCACTCTGTATCTCTCTCTTAAAAATAAGATTAAGGGGCGCCTGGGTGGCTCAGTCGGTTGAGCGTCCGACTTCGGCTCAGGTCATGATCTCGCAGTCCGTGAGTTCAAGCCCTGTGTCGGGCTCTGTGCTGACAGCTCAAAGCCTGGAGCCTGTTTTGGATTCTGTGTCTCCCTCTCTCTGACCCTCCCCCGTTCATGCTCTGTCTCTCTCTGTCTCAAAAATAAATAAACGTTAAAAAAAAATTAAAAAAAAAAAGATGTATATTGTAAGTCCTAGAACACCCATTAAGAAAATAACCAAAAATAAATATAGTGAAATGGGGTGCTTGAGTGTCTCAGTTGGTTGAGCCTCTGACTCTTGATTTCAGCTCAGGTCATGATCTCATGGTTCATGGGATTGAGCCGCTGCTTGGGATTCTCTCTCTCCCTCCTTTTCTGTGCCTCCCCTGTTCATGCACGTGCACACACACTCTCAAAAAAGAAATAAACACGGGGGCACCTAGGTGGCTCAGTTGGTTAAGTGGCCGACTTCGGCTCAGGTCATGATCTCAACTGGTTTGTTAGTTCAAGCCCCACATCTGGCTCTTTGCTAGCCTGGAGCCTGCTTCAGAGTCTGTGTCTCTCTCTCTCTCTGCCCCTCCCCTACTCACACTCTGTCTTTCTCAAAAATAAATAAACATTAAAATTTTTTTAAAAATAAGGGCGCCTGGGTGGCTCAGTAGGTTAAGCCTCTGACTTTGGCTCAGGTCATGATCTCACGGTTCGTGGGTTCAAGCCCCGCGTCAGGCTCTGTGCTGACAGCTCAGAGCCTGGAGCCTGCTTTGGATTCTGTGTCTCCCTCTCTCTTTGTTCCGCCCCCACTCGCACTCTGTATCTCTCTCTTAAAAATAAGATTAAGGGGCGCCTGGGTGGCTCAGTCGGTTGAGCGTCCGACTTCGGCTCAGGTCATGATCTCGCAGTCCGTGAGTTCAAGCCCCGCGTCAGGCTCTGTGCTGACTGCTCAGAGCCTGGAGCCTGTTTCAGATTCTGTGTCTCCCTCTCTCTCTGACCCTCCCCCGTTCATGCTCTGTCTCTCTCTGTCTCAAAAATAAATAAATGTTAAAAAAAAAAATTTTTTTTTAAAAAGAAGATTAAAAAAATTTTTTTTTTCTTTTAAAGCCTTAGCTCCCCTTAGGTTTTTAAGAAAAGTTTTTAAGCTTATAGAAGCCATCTGTATATAGATGACAGTTGAGAAAGGAAGGGAATTGGTTCCAGGAAAACCCTTTTGTCTCTCCTTAGCTCCAGGGTAGCACTGTAGCAGGGGAGGGTCATTGCCTTCAGGTGATACCTCTTGCCATTTCTGTTTCCTGCTTGAGCTCATTGTGGATAAAGGAAGGATGGATACACAGGGAGCATATTGGCTGGAGTACATACTGTGTGTGCCCAGACCAGCTTTTTAAATTCTTTTGTGGTTTTTTCAGTTTACATTAAAAAATACTCTTGTGGGGCGCCTGGGTGGCGCAGTCGGTTAAGCGTCCGACTTCAGCCAGGTCACGATCTCGCGGTCCGTGAGTTTGAGCCCCGCGTCAGGCTCTGGGCTGATGGCTCAGAGCCTGGAGCCTGTTTCCGATTCTGTGTCTCCCTCTCTCTCTGCCCCTCCCCCGTTCATGCTCTGTCTCTCTCTGTCCCAAAAATAAATAAACGTTGAAAAAAAAAAAAATTAAAAAAAAAAATACTCTTGTGATTTTTTTATTTGTCAGATACCTCAGTAAAGCTGGAAGAAATTTTTAAATTCTATTCTGAAAATTTTAGAGATAGTATTAATTTGGCCCTAGTTAGACTTCTGAATATGGGTGTTTAGAATTTTAACGGAAAAAAAACCTTAATGAAACATTTTCTTTATATTCACTGTTTTTACACAAAAAGGATCTGGATTCTTACTCTGGGAAATCAACACTTAGTGTGTGTTTAAGTCTAGTCTTAGTTTTATTTATTTATTTATTTTTTTTAACGTTTATTTATTTTTGAGACAGAGACAGACATGAACGGGAGAGGGTCAGAGAGAGGGAGACACAGAATCCAAAACAGGCTCCAGGCTCTGAGCTGTCAGCACAGAGCCCGACGCGGGGCTCGAACTCACGGACCGCGAGATCGTGACCTGAGCCAAAGTCGGCCGCTCAACCGACTGAGCCACCCAGGCGCCCCTAGTCTTAGTTTTAAGGGAAGTTTTCCATGAGAACCCTTATTCTTCCTAATACAGTTATAGTTATGTACATCTGCTTTAGGATGTGGAGTGCAGCAACTTAGGGAAATAAGGACATCATACAAGAACATATGGAAGGTTCCCTAGGCAACCTCTGCTTTTTAGAAAATCTACATCCTGATACTCAAGAAGAGTTAGCTATAATTAAATAGGGGAAAGATGGTGAAGTTAGGAAAAAAAAAATTTTAATGTTTGTTTACCTGTTTTTAAAGCTTATTTTGAAAGAGAGTGAGGGAGGGGCACTGCCAGTGAAGACTCCAACTCAGGGTTCAAACTCAGAAACAGTGAGGTCACCACCTGAGCCAAAATCAGGAGTCAGATGCTTAACCCACTGAGCCACCCAGACGCTGCCCCTATTTACCTGCAGAGGGTAGAGAGAGAGGGAGGAGAATCCCAGGCAGGCTCTCTGCTGACAATGCATAGCCCAAAGCTGTAAGATCATGATCTGAGCCAAATCATCCAGATCTGACCTGAGTCAACTGACCATCTAAGGGGTTCCAGTTGCCCCAGTGTGAATTTTATTATATTGGCTTTTAGAAGGACAGGGTATTTGGGGAGGAAGAAGATGATATATGGTTAATGTTGTGATTTTGGTAATTGTTGCACTTGCTTTAATTCTTTTTTTTTTTTTTCCAAACACAAGGACATTTAATCCTGCGGACTATTCAGATTCTCCATCTATAGATGGGTGTGGGACAAAGCCAATAGTTTGGGAAGCTGCTCAGAATGGTGCAGATGAGGGGACTGGTAAGTGTCTATTGTCAAAGATGTGTTTTAAATGTTTGAGTTCTTAACATACAAAGATGTACTGATGGAGAAGAATGAAAAGCAGGCTGCTGTCCTACCTCTGAGACTATTAGCTGGTTCTTACCTCCAAGGTCTCATTTAAAAATCTCATTGACCATAAGGTATTTGATTTTTCCCTTGTGCACTCTGAGGAAGAGGCTTTTATCAATCTGTGTAAGTCAGTACAAATTCACACTCAAATCTCAGTGTGTCAGGGATATATGTAATTTCTTACGGGTAGGTTGTTACTGAAAAGTATCATTCCTGATGATGGACACAAATTTGGCCAGATAGAGTGGTAGGTGACTAGTAGGTTTGGGCATCAATTGCTTTTGTAGATTTTTTTCTGTATCCTGATGTTTTTGGATTATTTCTTTTTGGAAATTCATGAACAAATACATGTTAATTGGAGCTTCTAGGATTTGTTCATGATAATACATCATTAACTACTGCAGTTATATTTATAAAAACATAATTTGGCAATTCATGAATTATAACTGAAAATATAAAAGTGTAGTTCAATAAATAATCTAAAAGCAAACCACCCATATAACACCGATTCTGGTCAAAAAACAGGACTGTGCCATCACCACAGAAACACCATCAATGAACTAGAAATCAAGGATATTATAGAAAGGATCAGCAAAAGGTATAAAAATGGTTATTTGAAAACACTAGTAAAATTGATAAGCTTACTGTGAGACTGATCAAGGGAAGGAGAAACAGCATACATAATTGGTTATAGGAATGAGAAAAGGGATATTGATATTAATTATAGTTATAATTAAAGTATATATTATGTATAATTGACGGTTTAATATAATCACAATTGTAATTAATATCAGGCATTAAAGTATACTTCATGTCAGTAAATTTTGTGCTAATATTTGAAATTACAGACTAATCTCCCTCTTCAACAAAAATGTAGAAATCTTAAGCCAAAATATTGGAAAACCATTCGGTAAGATAGAAAAGAATAATACATCATGACCATGTTAAATTTATACTTGGTAATCAAGGTTCTTTCACATTAAAAAATCAATCATTTCCCAGATACATATACTCAAGAGAATGGAAGACACGGCTTTACATAAAACCTTGTATACAGATGTTCATAGAGGCATAATTCATAATGGCTGAAATGTAGAAACAAACCAAATGCCTTTCAGTGGATGAATGGAGGAGTAAATTGTTGTGTATCATCCATACAATGGAATATTCATTCTACCATACAAAGGAATGAAGTGCTGATGTATGCTGCAACATGAATGAATCTTAGTTTAAATTTTTTTTTTTTCAACGTTTATTTATTTTTGGGACAGAGAGAGACGGAGCATGAACGGGGGAGGGTCAGAGAGAGAGGGAGACAGAATCGGAAACAGGCTCCAGGCTCTGAGCCATCAGCCCAGAGCCTGACGCGGGGCTCGAACTCCCGGACCGCGAGATCGTGACCTGGCTGAAGTCGGACGTTTAACCGACTGCGCCACCCAGGCGCCCCAATGAATGAATCTTAAAAACATGCTGAGAGCCCAAATGTCCATCAACTGATAAATGGATTAAGATGTGGTGTGTATATATATGTGTATATGTATATGTGTGTGTGTATACACACACACACACACACACACAGTGGAATGTATGGAATTGAATACTACATGGAGTGTAGTACAATGGAATACTACTTCATGATGAAAAAGTAAAATCTTGCCATTTGCAACAACATGGACGTAACTGGAGGCTGTTATGCTAAGCGCAATGAGACAGATAGGATTTCACTCGTGGAATTTGAGAAAGCTAACAGATGAATCATAGGGGAAGGGACGGAAAAATAAGATAAAAACGGAGGCAAACCATAAGAGACTCTTTTTGTAATTAAATATTTTTTAACATTTATTCATTTTTGAGAGACAGAGACAGAATGTGAGCAGGGGAGGGGCAGAGAGAGAGAGAGACACAGAATCTGAAGCAGGCTCCGGGCTCTGAGCTGTCAGCACAGAGCCCGATGTGGGGCTCAAACCCACAAACCGTGAGGTTAGGACCTGAGCTGAAGTCGGATGACTTACTGGCTGAACCACCCGGGCACCCCAAACCATACAGAGAACAAACTGAGGGTTGGTGGGGGTGGGTGGTGGTGGTGGTGGTGAGTTAAATGTGTGATGGGTATTAAGGAGGGCACTTTTGGGATGAGCACTGTCATATATGAGATGAATCACTCCGTTCTACTCCTGAAGCTAGGACTGCACTGTATGTTATTAATTAACTAACTTGAAAAAAAAATCATGCTTAATGAAGGAAGTCAGTTATAAAGGATCACATATTTTATAGTATATGAGTTCACTTGTAGGAAATGTCCAGATCAGGGGGGGAAAAAAAAAGCAGTAGATTGTTTGTTGCTGAGGGTTGGAAACATTTGGGGAAAAATGGGGAATGACTACTAATGGTTTCAAGATTTCTGCCTGGAATGGGGCACTTGGCTGGCTCTTTCAGTAGAGCATGCGACTCAATCTCTAGAGTTGTAAGTTTGAGCCACATGTTGAGTATAGAGATTACTTAAAAATAAAATCTTAAAAATAAAAAGATTTCTTCTTGGAGTGATGAAAATATTTTGGAATAGGGGATGCCTGGATGACTCAGTTGGTTGAGCATCAGACTTCGGTTCAGGTCACGATCTCACAGTTTGTGAGTGGTTTGTGGTGGGCTGGATCCTGCTTCAGATTCTGTGTCTCCGCCTCTCTGCCCCACCCCTGCCTGTGCTCTGTCTCCATCTCTCAAAAATGAATAAATGTTAAAAACAATTTTTTTTAAAATTCTGGAATAGTCATGATTGTTTCATAACTTGTGAATGTACTAGACATTATTCAAATGTGTACTTTAAGAGGATGGATTGTATGCTTGTGTGAGTTATATCTCAATAACAAAAATAATTATTTATACTTTTAACCGATTAAAGCTTAAAATTCCTTATTAAAGAAATGCATTTGACAAAACCTAACATCCATTTCTGAGTTTTTAAGAAACTGGCAAATCTGGAATAGAAAGAAATCTTAGACAGGGGATATCTACAAAACATACAGCAAGCATTACAGTAAATGGTGATGTGTTGAATGTTTTTTCTCTGGAAGGAGGTAAAGGGGCTTCCTCTTACTCTTTCTCTATACCAATGTACTAGAGGTCCTAATCATTGCAATAAGGACTGAAAAAAGTCGAAGGGTTGGAAAGAGTAAAAACCTGTCATTTCTTGAAATGATATAAAAATCTATAGATAAAATATTAAAATTAATAAGGGAGTTTTTTTTTTTTTTAATTTTTTTTTCCAACGTTTATTTATTTTTGGGACAGAGAGAGACAGAGCATGAACGGGGGAGGGGCAGAGAGAGAGGGAGACACAGAATCGGAAACAGGCTCCAGGCTCTGAGCCATCAGCCCAGAGCCCGATGCGGGGCTCGAACTCACGGACCGTGAGATCGTGACCTGGCTGAAGTCGGACGCTTAACCGACTGCGCCACCCAGGCGCCCCAATAAGGGAGTTTTAAAAGGTGCTAGATAGAAGTTCAATAGATGTATTTCTATAGACCATCAACAGAGAGAAAATGGAAAAAACTGTAGCCTCAAAAAATTTCAAATGCCTGGCAGTGTAACGATATGCCAGATCATCAGCCTTCTATCTGTGAAAACGTAAAATATAAAATTTTATTTTAAAATATAAAATTGAAGCTCAGTCCGTTGAAAGTCCGTCTTCTGATTTGGGTTCAAGTTTTTGATCCCACAGTTGTGCCTTGGCTGCACACTGAACCTGGAGCCTTCAGCCTGCTTAAGATTCTCATTCTTTCTTTCTCTCTCCCTGTTGTAAAATTAAAAAAAAAAAAATTTATATATATGTGTGTATATGTATATATGTGTGTGTGTATACACACATATACATAGTTGTATATATATGTTTTAAGAAGAAATGAATGGAAAGAATATACCGTATTTATATATTTCATGTCTGGTTGTTGTGAAACTTAGTTTTTACTGACTCTCTTTGGACTTCTTAATGGTAGTCTACCTCATGAAAATTTTCCTTGCTGATTTTTTTAAATGTCAGGTTTATTGAGATATGCTTTATATGCAGTAATATTTACCCTTTTGAAGGGCTATAAGTAGGTGAATTCTAACAAATGCATGTAGTTGTGTGACCAACCCTAAAATCAAGACTTTCTGTATGAGCCATCAACAATTGCAAATAATTAAAAAGGAAAAAAAGGTACCGTTTATAGTTCATACAAAAACATGCGATATTTATATTAAATCTGATAAAGTATGTCTAATATTTGTATGCTGAAAATTATGCAACCTGATGAGAAATACCAAGACCCCAAAATGGAGAGATACTCAGTACTTATGAACTGAAGATTCAGTATGTTATTAAAAAGTTATATTTTTCCTCAAATTTATGTTTACGTGAAGTCTATGTTTAATCAGAATCCTAGCAGATTTTTTTTTGGTGTAAATTGAAAATTTGATTTAAAAATTTTCATTTTAGGGTGCCTGGGTGGCTCAGTTGGTTAAATGTCCGACTTTGGCTCAGTTCATGATCTTGGCAGTTTGTGAGTTCGCTTGTTTCAGATTCTGTGTCTCCCTCTCTCTCTGTTCCTCCCTGACTCATGCTCTGTTTCCCTCAAATAAATATTTAAAAAATTTTTTTTAATTTTTATTTAAAGAAATTTGTATTTTGTTTTAAGTTTTTAAGAAATCTCTACACCTAGGGGTGGGTGCCTGGATGGCTCAGTTGGTTAGGCATCTGACTTGGGCTCAGGTAATGATCTTGTAGTTCATGGATTTGAGCCCCGCGTTGGGCTCTGTGCTGACAGCTCAGAGCATGGAGCCTGCTTTGGATTCTGTCTCCCTCTCTCTGTCTCCAAAATAAAATACGTTAGGGGCTCCTGGGTGGTTCAGTCGGATGAGCGTCCAACTTCGGCCTGGGTCATGATCTCACGGTCTGTGAGTTCAAGCCCCGCGTCAGGCTCTGTGCCGACAGCTCGGAGCCTGGAGCCGGTTTTGGATTCTGTGTCTCCCTCTCTCTGACCCTCCCCCGTTCATGCTCTGCCTCTCTGTCTCAAAAAAATTAAATGTTAAAAAAAAATTAAAAAAAAAAACCGTAAAAAAATTTTTTTAGGGGCGCCTGGGTGGCGCAGTCGGTTAAGCGTCCGACTTCAGCCAGGTCACGATCTCGCGGTCCGTGAGTTCGAGCCCCGCGTCGGGCTCTGGGCTGATGGCTCAGAGCCTGGAGCCTGTTTCCGATTCTGTGTCTCCCTCTCTCTCTGCCCCTCCCCTGTTCATGCTCTGTCTCTCTCTGTCCCGAAAATAAATAAACGTTGAAAAAAAAAAAATTTTTTTAGAAGTCGTCTCTATACCCAGTCTAGACCTCGAACTTAAAACCCTGAGATCAAAGTTACCTGTGCTTCTGGCTGAGCCAAGCCAGCCAGTCTCCCTGATTTTAAAGTTTTTATAGAAAAGTACAGATACTGGCGTATAACCCATACAAATTTTGAAAAAGATCAACAAAGTTTAGATCATACCCATCTTAAAATTCCAGCCCTTGTTTTTTATTGAA
This sequence comes from Lynx canadensis, assembly GCF_007474595.2. Taxonomy (NCBI): domain Eukaryota; kingdom Metazoa; phylum Chordata; class Mammalia; order Carnivora; family Felidae; genus Lynx; species Lynx canadensis. The sequence continues at coordinate 55,696,150 of NC_044315.2, read as the reverse complement.
AAGGAAAGAAAACATCCATACAGAAACCTGCACATGGTATTTTTAAGTGGTTTTATTCATAACTCTTACTGATTTTTAAATCAGGTTTTGAAACAATGTTGAATTAGTTAACTGTTATTTTTCTTTTTTCTCTCCACGTCCTCTTCTTTTCCCTTCACCTGTCTTCTCTGGGCTCCTCTCTTTCCCCTTCTTCCCCCGATTCGCATTTAGAGTAGTAGATTCCTTGCTGAAAAACAAGGAAATGTGTTTAATGCAGAATACAGTTAAAGGATGTCAGTTGATAAGAGTGCTGGGGCTGTTTCTCTAGGGGCCTCACAGAATGGCATTTTCTTGTTGAAAACATACAGTTCTGCATGTGGACCTCAACCATAATTATAGGCTCAGAAACATGACTTTTGACAGGATTGTAATCAAATCCATTCTTTAGAGGCAGACCCTCCATTATGGAAAATGGAATGACTGAAGGTTACAATAATGATTTATAAGTCGAAACATATTAAACATATTTGTAAAACATTGTAATGGTTTTAACAAGTGGGAAGGGAGTTTGGTGAACATGGGGATGAGAACAAGTGTAGTTGATGCAATTGAATGTTCAAAGGCTGTCTGGCTAATAGGATTTATAGTTGAGGTACAGTGGGCTGTCACAGTATTTTCTTTATTTTTGTTTTTTTAACGTTTATTCATTTTTGAAAGAGACAGTGGGAGTGGGGGAGGGGCAGAGAGAGGGAGGCACAGAATCCGAAGCAGGCTCCAGGCTCCGAGCTGTCAGCACAGAGCCTGATGTGGGGCTCGAACCCACAAACTGTGAGATCGTGACCTGAGCCGAAGTTGGACGCTCAACCAACTGAGTCACTCAGGTGCCCCGGGCTGTCACAGTATTGATTGCAGTACGTTTCCCTCTCCTCGGATGCACAGCCTAGATCAGCTTTGATGCTTTAATTTTGTTAAGTTGCTAAACAGTTTCTCTTCTGATGAATACCTTCATTATTTTGATATGTGAAAACCTTCCATTTTACATTGATCTGCAGAACTGGCATCAAATGCTCATAATGTAGCTCAGGATCTGCCACACAAAAATTCCTATGGACTCAAAGGTATGGTTTTCTTAATTATTTAGTTAAAAATCTTCGGGGTGGCTGTCTGGCTCAGTTAGTACAACATGCAACTTTTGATCTTGGGGCTGTAAGTTCAAGCTGCCTGTTGGACATAGAACTTAGTTGAAATAAAAAGAATCTTTCAAAATGCTTACAGTGTCTGCCATTTTAATCAAGGCTAGTTAAGTAGAATTCATCAAGTGAGTATTTGTAAAAACTATATTTTTACACCTGCTTGATTAAATATCAACTTAAATGTTTTTTAGTGTTTATTTTTGAGAGAAAAAATGTGAGTGGGGGAGGGGCAGAGAGAGGGAGACAGAATCTGAAGCAGGCTCCATGCTGTCAGTGCAAAGCTGGAAGGGGCTGGAACCCAAGCACTATATCATGACCTGAGCTGAAGTCAGGTGATGAACCAACTCAGCCACGCATGTGCCCCTTAAATACCAACTTTTGATTATGGAATTGTTTTACAGATTGGCCTTCAAGGCAGCACAGATTTTTATCTCGTTTTTCCTACATGGCTACCTTAATGTGCTTTTGATAGAATGCTAACATCAAGTTAAATGCAACATAAAGCATGCACCTCAAATTTATTGTTTTAAGCTGAAAATAAATCAATATCATTGATGTTTTCCCACGTTTGAGGTGTAGGTTTATAGGTGAGTAATGGGGAACAAAGTCTTATTGTAAAAGCCTAATATTTCACAATAGTATTAGGATCAGAGCCTGTATTGTTTTACATGTAATGTCTTGTAATTTTTATAGTCTGTATATTTAGGGTGGGTTTTTAGCTTATTTATTTTTGAGAGACAGAGCGAGTGAGCACAAGCAGGGGAGGGGCAGAGAGAGAGGAAGAGAGGATCCCAAGCAGGCTCTGCACTGTCAGCACAGAGTCTGACCCAGGGCTCAATCTTTTGAACTGTGAGATCAAGACCTGAGCTGAAGTCAGAAGCTTAACTGACTGAGCCACCCAGGCACCCTGGCCCTGGTTTCTGATAAGGGGTTGCCTCCTCTGTGGTCTGACATAACCACTTGGTTGTCACTACGTATATTGTCTTCTTATTAAATGTACTCAAATTCTAACTATAATCTCCATGTCTAAATTTGTGATTATTTTCATAAGACCCTTCTAAGTGTTAGGCCAGTCTCTTTATATATACATATATGAAATTGTGCTTTAACTGAATATCACTGAATTGGACATTTAAAAATGATCACAATAGTAAATTTTATGAGTATTTTATCACAACAATTTTTGGAAAAATATTTTGTAAACTTATAAGTTTCTTTTTGAGAGAGAGGCAGTGTGTGTTGGGGAGGGGCAGAGAGAGGGCGAGAGAGAATCCCAGGTAGACTGCACCATGAGCGTAGAGCCTGATATGGCACTAGAACCCATGAAACCGTGAGATCATGACCTGAGCCGAAACCCACAGTTGGATGCTTAACCAGCTGAGCCACCCGGTGCCCCAGTATTTTGTAAATTTCAGGATACTTTCGATATTTTATATAGAGGGTTTTGTAATGCCTCGTCATTGTTTTTCTCCTTTGGAGTATCCCTTCTCAATCTAGATCGATCGACCAATCGATGGACCTTCCCAGCTGTTTTCCAGCTTTCAGGATTTGTTAAGTTTTTATTTATTTTGAGTGAGAGGGAGGGTGGGGGAGGGACAGAGTGAGAGAGAGAGAGAAAATTGCAAGCAGGCTCAGAAATGTCATCATGGAGCCCAACACGTGCTTGATCTCTCAGACTGTGAGATCATGACCTTAGCTGAAATCAGGAGTTGGATGTTCAACCGACTGAGCCTTGCCAGCTGCCCTGATTTTTTTTTTAACATTTTATTTTAAAGTAATTTCTATATCAAACGTGGAGCTTGAACTTAACCCCGAGATCAAGAGTTGCATGTTCTTCCAACTGACCCAGCCAGGCCCCCCCCCCCCCAACTTGTAAGAGTTTTGCTATACTTTGTTTTCCCCATAAACTTTCTCTTCCCTTTCTAGCTTTCATTAACTTTTTTTTGTCCTCCACATTTCCAATTATTAATCAGCTCTGTGTGATTTATTGTTTAAAAATATACACCATGATCACCCACAACATTTTTGTCTTTCCAGTGAAATAGGACTTTGGTATTTAACATCATGCTAAACATGTAGTCTTTTTTTTTTTTTTTCCAGTTTTTATTTATTTATTTTGAGAGAGTGAAAGCTTGAGCAGGGGAGGGGCAAAGAGAGGAGAAAGTGTTAATGTGAAGCAGGCCCCACACTGCCAGCATGGAGCCTGATGAAGGACTTGAAATCAAGAATCCTGAGATCATGACCTGAGCCAAAATCAAGAGGTGGGCGGCTGAGCCACCCAGGTGCCCCAAACATGTAGGCTTTTAACCCAGTATTGGTTTGTTGATGATTGATGATGAAGGGTTTCCGAGAAAAATTCCACCATAAATTGTTTCCTACTAAGAGTCTTAAAGGCCTTGAAGATGAATGTTTTAGGAGTGATTTTTGAGCCTCTGCAGTTGTTTTCTTTTTCTTGATTAGAATGCTCCTAAAACTGCTTACGTTGAACGCCAGCTTTTTGTAGGATTCCTTAATCTTTAGAGTACTGTCTCTTATGATAAATTTGACAGCATGAACCATAAGGTAGGTTGGATCGAGGTAGCACCAGGAACACGGTGTACTGGCTGCCCTTTAAGTTAGTCTCATTGTGAGTTAAAAAAAAAATTATTTTAATGTTTGTTTATTTTTGAGAGAGAAAGAGTGGGAACGGGGGAGGTGCAGAGAGAGGGGGAGACAGAGAATCCAAATGGGCTCCAGGCTCTGAACTATCAGCACAGAGTACGACTCAGGGCTTGAACTCATAGGCCTGGAGATCATGACCTGAGCCAAAGTTGGACGCTTAACCGACCAAGCCACCCAGGCGCCCCTAGTTGTGAGTTTTCAAAACTATATATCTACTTAGAGAAAAGTCTTGATGGAGATCTATTAAAACATGGGGATTATGTATCAGTGCCTTGAAGAAAATCACATTGCAGAAGGAATATAAGAGTGGAGAGTAGGTAGATGGTTTGCCTTAGATATATTTAGCTTTGCGTACAGGGTGATCTCTAAGGAGCCTAGGCAGAGGTCTAGAGAACAACTTTTCACTACTGATTTCTGACTGGGACTAATTGCAACTCGTGTTTTTTCACTTAAACTAGGACCTCTTCCTAGTTTTAAGAGGCTGTTTGAATTGGGGGTGAATGGGTGGCTCAATCAGTTGTGCTTTCGACTTCGGCTCAGATCATAAGCTCGTGGTTTGTGGGTTCGAGCCTCACATCAGACTCTGTGCTGACAGCTTGGAGCCTGGAGCCTAGAGTCTGCTTTGGATTCTGCGTCTCCCTCTCTCTGTGACCCTCCCCCACTCACACTCTCTTTGTCTCTATCAAAAATAAAAACCTTAAAAAAGTTTTAATTCAAAGAGATATTTGGGTCCCCCTAAATTCCTAATTGTTTTATGATATTTCTGGAAAAGTTGTGGAAACCATTAAAAGGTATGATGAGTGAACCAGTAGAAAGGATCACACTGTCAGTTCAGAACATTCTGTATTAATGTTTATGATTATTTCAAGGATACATGCAGTTGAGAGGCACAGAAGAACAAACAGTGCCTGTATCCATGTTCTTCCTTCCTTTAATGTATATGTCCTATGATCCATGATGATAGATGACGTCTCTCAGTGATGTGTGTAGGGTTCTCACACAGGAGGGAATGTTTTTTAGGTTTGAAATATCTCCTATATAGTAGCATATCTTGGGGGACGTTTTACAGAGTGCCATACTGCATACATTCATCAATTCTATGTTTGTCATAACCAGTCCTAACAAGGGACATCCATCTGAAAGAATTCCATTAGGAAGGACTCTTTTCATAGGTAGCACCTTCTGTTTATTTATGAAACAGTTGGTTATTAGGTTATAGACCTCGTTCTAAGGAAGTTAGATCTGGTTACCTGCCCTTTTCTCAATTGTTTTCCCCTTCTTCTCTTCCTTTTGTCCTTTGCATACACAAACCTCATTGTAGGTCAGATGCTCAGCTCATTTCTTCCCTGTTGAAGGAGTGAAAACATGCACAGTCTTACTTCCTGGGGGTAGTTATAGTTGATATCTTTGTGTATTTTCTTATGAAATCATTTTCTCTGATTTTTGCACGTATGTATTTGCATGTAAGTCAGCATTTCTGAATACAAATGCTTCCCTTTAAATATTTATTCGGTAAGAATTGTTTGAGCAGATCTTCTGCATCTGCTCATCAGGAATTAATATATAGCACCAGAATTTATGTGAGCAGGACTAATGCTCAGCTTTGCTGGAGATCTATTAGGGAACCATAGAATGGACCTAATATCTTTTTTAAGTTTATTTATTTTGATAGAGAAAGCATGAGCAGGGGAGGGGCAGAGAGAGAGAGAGAGAGAGAGAGAGCAAGAATTCCAAGTAGGCTCTGCACTCTTAGCGTTGAGCCTGACATGGGTCTCCAACCCAGGACCGTGAGATCATGGCCTGAGCTGAATCCGAGTTGAACACTTTCTACTGAGCCATCCCAGGCACTCCTTTAATATCTTACAAAGAGGATGCATCTATAAATTTAGTAGTTCAGTAATCTACTTGAAATTAAGATCCAGCCAAGCCAGCTTCATAATGAATTTTGCTCTGTTTTAAATGTTACATATCATAAGGGTCTCATGGTTAAATATGTGTATTTGTGCTATGCTCATACTTTATTAATCTTGGCAAAATTGCTTGGATATGATCTACACTGAAGCAAAATTAGTGTGAGACTTTGCTTTCAGTGTATGTGGATAGTATCTAGCTAAGTTGAATTTGACTACATGGCATTTTATTGAGAATAGATCAGGAGCTTCATATTAGATTGTAAACTAAATTACTAATAAGATTTATGACACATTTTATACAGTATACGATAGAGAATCAGTTGGAGTGAGATGATATTTGACTTTGTGATGTAAACTATGATTATTGTCAGCAGGGGCCTGGAAGAATTCGGTGGAAGAGTGGACAACAGACGACTGGACTGAAGATGTAAGTATTTAGCATCAGATTAGATCTGTCTTCCTCTTGTTTTCTGGTAAGGGCATGCATTCTTTGAAAAAGCTGGAAACATCTTGTGGTTGCCCATGGCTCTTTTTCAGACATGTGATTATCGTGTTTTTAAGATTTTTAAGAAACTTGGTTTTGATTCAGGTCATGATCTCATGGTTTGTGAGATCCAGTCCTGCTGTAGGGCTCTGTGCTGACAGTGAGGAGCCTGCTTGGAATTCTCTCTCTGCCTCTCTCACTCTGCCCCTCCCCTGCTCATGTTCGCCTGCCTGCCCTGCAGATAGATAGATAGATAGATAGATAGATAGATAGATAGACAGACAGACAGACAGACAGACAGACAGACTGACTAACAAAAAATTGACAAGGTGTTAGGGATGCCTGACTGGCTCAGTCTGAAGAACATGGGACTCTTGAACTGGGGGTCATGAGTTCGGTCCCCATATTGGGTGTAGAGATTACTAAAACATAAACTTAAAAAAAAAAGGATCAGGTGTCAAGTAGGCCTAAAAATCATTTTTTAGCTTATCTTTTGTTTTTAAATGTTAAAAAAAATTTTTTTTAATGTTTGTTTATTTTTTTAAAATATATATTTTTTTTAAACGTTCATTTATTTTTGAGACAGAGACACAGCATGAACGGGGGAGGGGCAGAGAGAGAGGGAGACACAGAATCAGAAGCAGGCTCCAGGCTCTGAGCCATCAGTCCAGAGCCCGACGCGGGGCTCGAACTCACGGACCGCGAGATTGTGACCTGAGCTGAAGTTGGACGCCCAACCGACTGAGCCACCCAGGCACCCCAGTGTTTATTTATTTTTGAGACAGAGAGCGACAGAGCATGAACAGGGGGAGGGTCAGAGAGAGGGAGACACAGAATCTGAAGCAGGCTTCAGGCTCCGAGCCGTCAGCACAGAGCCCGACGTGGGGCTCGAACTCATGGACGGTGAGATCGTGACCTGAGCTGAATGAAGTTGGATGCTTAACCGACTGAGCCACCCAGGCACCCCTGTTTTTAAATTTTTTTAATGTTCATTTATTTTTGAGAGAGAAACAGAGTGAGCATGAACAAAGGAGGAGCAGAGAGAGAGGGAGACACAGAATCCAAAGCAGGCTCCAGGTCTGAGCTGTCAGCACAGAACCCAATGCAGAGCTTGAACTCAGGAGCTGTGAGGTCATGACCTGAGCCAAAGTCAGACGCTTAACCACCCAGGAGCCCCTGTTTTGTTCTGATAACTATTGCCCTGGCCTGTGAATGTTTATTTTTTATAACATTTTAATTAAAGGAGATAGTGTTTGGGTCACAGTTTAAATTAACTGATTCTGGTTCTAGGCCCAACCCCTTCTTCTTAAAACTAGACTAGCTTTTTATTTTTTTTATTTTTTATTTTTTTTAATTTTTTTTTTTCAACGTTTATTTATTTTTGGGACAGAGAGAGACAGAGCATGAACGGGGGAGGGGCAGAGAGAGAGGGAGACACAGAATCAGAAACAGGCTCCGAGCCATCAGCCCAGAGCCTGACGCGGGGCTCAAACTCACGGAGTGCGAGATCGTGACCTGGCTGAAGTCGGACGCTTAACCGACTGCGCCACCCAGGCGCCCCTAGACTAGCTTTTTATATTCATTTATTTGATAACCATTTTCGAGTGTACTACACTAGCTTCTCAGTGTTGATCTATAACTCTGGGCTCAGCATAACATGCTCTTTGATAAAAAAAGATTTAATTTTAAAAAATGTAACTGAACTAATAGCCCTATACCATATTTTATATCATTTTTCTGTTTGACCCTCAAGGTCCAGAACATATATGTATGTGATAGACTGGTAGAGCAGACATCATGATGGAGAGTAAAGGCCCTCGAAGTATCGATCTTTAATATAAAGTGACCCAGTCTTTGAAATTGTTGAGATTATTTTTCCCCGTCTTATCATTCTGTACTCACAAGTATATGTTTAAATTTTATTTATTAATATTTATTTATTTATTTATTTATTTAAGAGTTTACTTATATTATTTTGGCGGGGCGGGGGGGGAGGCGGTCAGAGAAAGAGAATCCCAAGCCTGCTTTGTGCTATCAGTGCAGAGCTCCACACGGGGCTTGATACCGATCTAAAAAATTAAAAAAACAGGGGTGCCTGCGTGGCTCATTGAGTTGGTTCAGCTCATGATCTCATGGTTCGTGGGCTTGCCCTCGTCAGGTTGTGTGCTGACAGAAGCCTGTCAGATTATGGAGGCTGCTTCAGATTATGTGTCTCCCTCTCTTTGCCCCTCCCCTGCTCATGCTCCTTTGTGTTCTCTCTCTCTCTCTCTCTCTCTCTCTCTCTCTGTCTCTCTCAATATTAAAAAAAAAAATAATGGTTATTGAAACATGAGTAATCTAAGGTGCCAATCTAAAATTACTTGAATTATTAACCTTTCCCTTCCTTCTCCTTTTTAAAATTTTCTTTTAAGTAAGCTTTGCCCAGCATGGGGCTCAAAGCCGCATCCACTTTAAATAATTTTTACATATTTCTTTCTAGTCTTTTTCTTTTCCTAAATCTTAAATTACGGCTTGTATCTTTTGAAATCTGAGAATGCTTCCATTTTACGTAATACTTTCTTTAAACTATTTTATTTTATTTAAATGTTTATTTAGTTTTGAGAGAGAGATACAGAGAATGAGCAGGTGAGGGGCAGAGAGAGGGAGACAAAATCCCCAGCAGGCTCTGTGCTCCCAGAGGGCTGCTGCAGTGTCAGTCATGACCTGAGGTGAAACCACGAGTTGGATGCTTAACTCACTGAGCCAGACAGATGCACACAAAGATAGTATTTTTATTTTAAAGTAACCTCTACACCGAACATGACGCTTGAACTCATGACCTCAAGATCAAGAGTCACATGTTTTACTGACACCCAGTCAAGTCCTTTTTTTTAAAAAAAGGAGGAGGAAAGAATTTAATTTTCTGTTTTCTGCCAGGGTCAGATAGGATGTTAGTGATTAATGGTGGTTCTAATTTGATTTGAACTAAAATTTTTATGGCTTTAGACCTTCTCTGTCATTGCATTTCACAGAGTTATTCCTTTATTGCTTTTCTCTGTGTCTTACAGAATCTTACATGGTAGATACAGTTGAGGCAAAAATAGATTCCTTGGTACTCTTCAAGATACTACCTTGAAATAGGGTGTAAGCTCTTCTTGTTCAAGCAATAATCTATTCAGCACTTTTTGTTTTTCTAGAAAATGAACACCTACTGCCTGCTCTGCCCCTATCAGAGTTTTAATTTGTGTGGGCAATCTGATTTTTATCCAGTATTTCAGAGTTCTGAGACATTTAGAGTTAATATGTATTACAGACGTCTTTGAGAAATATTTCCTGCAATTATCTCATTATATCAACTTTTTAGCCTTTAAATGCTCATGCCCCACTTTGAAAATGTGAAAAGAGCCTACCTTTCAATAATGTCAGTTAAGGTTTCAAAAAATTTTATCCTGGGTGCCTTAAAACATCAAAAGGTGGAGGGTGCCTCAGTGGCTCAGTTGGTTAAGTATCCGACTCTTGATTTGGGCTCAGGTGATCTCAGGGTTCATGGGTTTTAGCCCCACATTGGGCTCTGCACTGTCAGTGTACAGACTACTTGAGATTCATTCTCTCTCTCTCTGCCCCTCCCATGTTCTCTCTCTGAAAAAAAACAAAAAAAACCCAAAAAATCCCGCAAAACTTCAAATGGCATTTAAACGATACGCATGAATTGAAAATAATTATGTTCAATGAAAAAAGTTAGACAAAAAGATTGTTTGCTTATTTATTTATTTAACATTTTAATTTATTTTTGAGAGACAGAACCCAAGTGGGGAGGTGCAGAGAGAGAAGGAGACAGAATCCAAATCTCAGCTGTCAGCACAGAGCCGGACGCGGGGCTTGAACTCAAAAACTGTGAGATCATGACCTGAGCAGAAGTCAGACGCTTAAACGACTGAGCCACCCAGGCGCCCCTTATTTATTTTTAAAGTTTATTTATTTTGAGAGAGTAAGAGCAAGAGTGGGAGAAGGGCAGAGAGAGGTAGACAATCCCAAGCAGGCTCCATGCTTTCAACACAGAGCCTGATGTGGGGTTTGGTCTCACGAACCGTGAGATCATGACCTGATCTGGGATCAAGAGTCAGATGGTCAATAGGCTGATCCATCCAGGTGCCCCAAGATTGCATATTTTAAAATTCTAGAAAATAGAGCCCTAATCTGTAGTCACAGAAAACACATTGGTGGTTTCCTGGGGACTAAGGTGAGTGGTGGGAGGGATTGATTACATAGGGACAGGAGCAAACTTTTAGGGTAATAAATATGTTCATTGTCATTTTGTGATGATTTCATGGGCATATAAATATGACAAAACCCAGTTATTTGCTTTGAATATTTGCAGTTTATTGCATGTGATATACCCCCAATAAAGTTGTTTTTATAAAAACAAGGAAACCTATGACTTAATAAAAAAGAAATACAGATTACTAATAAATGAAATACTAAAACCATCTGTTTGGGGGGAGAAGAAACCAGTTTTTTTGCTCTTTCAAACTTTTGGCATTTGTGGTGGTTTTACTGGTGTTTTCATTTTGTATAATGTCAAATAGAATAGCGTGACTAGGACTTGAACCCTGGTCTGACTTCATTGTTTCTCTGATGTGAAGTCCTTTTTTTCGGGTTTGTCAGTCTAAAAATTACCTTCCCCCTAACAAAATTGTTATGATCACTTGTGTATTTCCTCTGTTTTAGACCACTTTTTGGGTGAAGTGTAATGAGAGTACTGGTGACTAAAAATTGTCAGAAATTTTATGAAAAAAATTTTTTTACCATTTTTATTTACTTTTTTGAGACACAGAGACATTATGAGAGGGGGTGGGGCAGAGAGAGAGGGAAACACAATCTAAAGCAGGCTACCAGCTCTGAGCTGTCAGCACAGAGCCTGACGTGGAGCTTGAACTCAAGAACTGTGAGATCATGACCTGATCCAAAGTCAGACGCTTAACCGACGAGCCACCCAGGCGCCCCAAAATTGTCAGAAATTGGATACATTTTGGGTTTTATGTTACGTAAAATAAGAGCAAAGTATTTTTTTATTCGTTCCCATACAGCTTTCTGAAACAAAAGTCTTCACTGCCTCAGCTGTTCCAGCAGAGAATCATGTCACACCTGGGCAAAGGTAAACACTTTTTGTCCCCTTTTGTTTGTTATTCAAAGTATAATTTAAATTTCTTACTCCAGAAATTTGTTTTGGGTCTCAGGTCTCTTTCTGTTTTTTTCCTTTTCTTGAATCTCTTCCTGTGTTTACTATTTTCTTCTGAGAATTTGTTTTATCCTTAACCTTCCTTGTGAACTGACATAGCCTACATCATTATCTACTTAGTTGTATCCACTAATGAATTAAAATAGCAATTATGTGTGTGATTTGTTATCATTTGTGATAGAGATTATATTAAGCCTATTTATGGTGGTTCTTTTTTACTTTGGTAAATGCAGTATATTGTTTGACAGATAAACTTAATACAAAATACCTTTGGCTTTCTGTGTGTAATACCATTTATTTAGGCATTCTCATACTAATACAAATTACTCATTTTATGTGGGCTCTTCTATTTCTTTCCTCTCCTCTCCTCCCCTTTCCCCTTCTCCCTTCTCCCCTTCCCCTCTTCCCCTCCCTCCTCCCCCTCCCCTCTCCTCTTGTTCTTCAAATGTTTATTCATTTTTAGAAGGAGAGAGAGCAAGCCGGGAAGGGGCAGAGAGAGATGGAGAGAGAGACTCCTAAGCAGGCTCTCTGCACTGTCAGCATGCAGCCTGACATGGGGCTCAATCTTATGACCTTGGGATCATGACTTGAGCTGAAAACAAGAGTTGGACGCTCAACCGACTCAGCCACTCAGGTGCCCCAGGATCATTTTTATTTAAGAAAAACAACAACAACAAAAACCTCCGATACTTGATAACGGCTTGGGTCATGACCTCACGGTTGGTTAGACTGATCTCTGTGTCCAGGATCTGCACTGACAGTACAGAGCCTGCTTGGGATTCTCTCTCTCTCTCTCTCTCTCTGCCACTCCTAAAAATAAATAAACATTAAAAAATATATGAAGCCCCTTCTCTATTCACTGAAGCAGAGGAAAGGATGGGTTCAGAGGTCACAGTTGGGCATGGGAGGGAATTTAAAGAAAAAAAAGAAATATACTTATTTAATGGTTAGTTAATAGACAGTGCTATACTATATTAATACATCTTACCAACTTTTTGGAATAGAACTTGCTGTATTGTGTGTGTGTGTGTGTGTGAGAGAGATAATGTATCTTTTGAGATGGGTTATATGTAATATAACTACCCTGTATTTATATCCTTGGAGTTAGGATATCATAAGTATAACATCACCTGGGGATCCAAAATACTAGTTTGGTACTTTAACCTGGTTACAGGAGAGTAAGTGTGGGTAGTGCATAAGGAGAGGAATACAGGCCTAGGAACTTTGATCTTTATTAGATAGTAGTGGGCCTTGAATTATTTGACCTCCCAGAATCTGCCTCACTGGCATGGTGAGCATTTCAGACAGGAGAACTGAGTGGGAACTGGCCTTTGAAATGGTTTAAGGGAGCAAATTACCTTGTTAGTAAATTCTGAGCACCTTGCAGTTTCTGTGGAGGAGTTAGTAGCTAGTTCACTCACATGTCAGGTTGTATATATCTTGAAGATCATTTCTTCCTCAGGCTTTTAGGTTTTCAGGCCATAAGTTTTAAGTTGGAATATCTGTTTTTCTGGGGACATTACAAGTGTTCTAGAGAGGATTTGTTACTGTGTTTTCCCCCGAATGTTTAAGAGAGAAAATTATTGGAGATTTATATAAGCTTAAATATCTTATACCGTAGAACATAGAACTTAGAAATATTTATGACTGTTTGGATTGTCTACTATGGCTGTGGTTCTCAATCCCTCAAAATAGAGATTCACCCTCTTTGAGGCAAGTTGAAGAGACACTGGTTCCAAGTAATGAATGGGGCAAAGTATTCTAAAGAAAATGAGCCAAACTTCAGAATACTATTTACTCATTTGCTCCAGGTTTTCAAATGAGTTGTTATTGTGCTATTTCTGTGGAACTATCTCAATGTACCTTTTCATTTCTCTTCTCTGCAAAGCCCTGCTTTAGTCTCTGTGGCTTCGTATGCTTTTTTTTTTTTTTTGTCATTGATGCTGTTCTTTTGGCTCCTTTAAACTACCGTTTCCAAAAGTTTTCCTCACTTAAATTATAACTTTTTAAAAACTTTATTTATTTAAATAATCTCTGCATTCAGCGTGGGGCTTGACTTATGACCCTGAGATCACCTCACTTAGATTATTTTTAACATGAATTTACTTTATATTGATTCACTTCTCAAATTCATTGTTGGTAAGATGTGCTTTTGACTCATTCCTCATTTGCTTTTTGTCTGCTTAGCATTGATCTGGTAGCCTTGCTCCAGAAGCCTGTTCCTCCCAGTCAAGCCTCAGAAGTCAACTCCTTTGAAACTTCCCAACAACAGGGCTTTGGCCAAGCCCTTGTCTTCACAAATTCTCAGCACAACAATCAGATGGCACCAGGGACTGGCAGCTCCACTGCTGTCAACTCCTATTCTCCTCAGAGTCTGGTAACTCACTTTTATTTTAGTATGGGATTTGAAGGACTGTACCCATGAACAAATGTATTCTAGAATGACACATGCCTGATAATTATTTTCTAAATACAAAAATATTTAGACGATGATCTCAGTCCAGAAAACAATGATGTGATACTTTCCAAGCACATATCTGATGATTCCATGTGGAATTCAACTACTCTGAGTTTCCTGGACAATGATTTTTAAAAAATGCTTCTTTATGATTAGTTGAAATCTTTTAAGTCATAATCACTGAGGCATCCTTCTTATTAATAATTTTTTTCTTGTATTTTCTTTGAAAGTCTGTACTTAAGACATTAAAATTTTCATTTGTTTTCCAGTGTAGTAAAATGCAAATGTTTGTCAGTATTGGCTTGCTAAAATCATGCTAAAACAGTTCTTTCTAAGTCTAGGAAGGCTTTTATTTTTTGCATTTTTAATTGTTATTCATAAAATTAGTGTCTCTTTCCTTAAAACATCACTTTGTAGCAGAAGCCCTTTTAATGTGGATGTGTTTTCCTTAAAATAAGGGTCATCTGGGGCGCCTGGGTGGCGCAGTCGGTTAAGCGTCCGACTTCAGCCAGGTCACGATCTCGCGGTCCGTGAGTTCGAGCCCCGCGTCGGGCTCTGGGCTGATGGCTCAGAGCCTGGAGCCTGTTTCTGATTCTGTGTCTCCCTCTCTCTCTGCCCCTCCCCCGTTCATGCTCTGTCTCTCTCTGTCCCAAAAATAAATAAACGTTGAAAAAAAAATTAAAAAAAAAAAAAAAATAAGGGTCATCTGCCGCTTGCATATCTGACTCTAACTTCCTATGAGAATTTAGCTCCTATCAGAAAGGACTTCAGGAACTGTTAGTGAAGAATATGAAGATAACCAAAGAATGTAGTTGCAGAATAATGGTGAACTGAAGGCCCTAACTGTAGGTACTGCTCAGTTGGCAGTGAGGTATTCTCATTTGGAACACCTCCAAATATAGGTCCACAGCTTTCACTAGTGGTAATTATTTTTGTTCATTCTTTGTTGTGTTTTACCTGAAATCCATGGTTGAGAAACAGAATTTATAAATATGATAATAATCTTTCTCTCCTACTTGACTCAAAAATCATTTGCTGAACCACTTCATAAAATGGAGAATTTAATATGTAAACTTTTCATTGTGGTGTTCTACTCTGCACAGCCACATTATGTCATGTATAACTGGATTGAGAATTTGGCATTTTTAGTACCACTGATGATTGTGTACGAGAGAATGTGAGTGCTTGAAGTGGGACAGCCCAAGGCATGATGCTATCTCTATTTTGAGGGGGTCTCAAGTTTTTCTTTTTTTTTTTTTATAAATATTTTAAGTAATCTCTATCCCCAATATGGGCTCGAATTTATAACCCCAAGATCAAGAGCTGTATGCTTCACCAACTGAGCAAGCCAGGTGCCCCAGTACTCTCATGGTTTGAGGTGAATCATCCCTGTCCTTTCTTCCTCCGATGCCTTTCTATCTGCTACTCGTCTGCTGATGTAATGTCTATGCGAACTGTTGGAATCTTAGCCAGGCCACTCAGAGCATAGGTAGGACATGAGTTTTGTTTGTTTTATTATTTTGTTTTTTTCTTTTTAGGACATGTGTTTTTTGTTTTGTTGTGTTTTTTTTTTTTTAACAGTGCCTTCAGATGTGTTGCCTTTTGTAATGAACAATACCTTGAGAAACTGGAACAAGTAATGTTTAGCATATTAGAGGAGTGGTGCTCAACCTACTGTACTTTCATAATCACTGGGGAACTTCAGTAAATAACAACAGTAGTAAGGATAATAAAATAATGCCAGAGTCTGCACAAACCAAATAAGTCAGAATCTTGGGATTGCGAGTTGGGCATTTGTGTGTATTTGTGTATATGTGAGTGCAGGCATACTTGTGTATCAATACACATTTTTAAAGCCCCCATCTATTGAAGTGTAGGTGAAATTGAGAAGTCCTGTGCTAAATGTTAACCTGAAGCAACGTGCTATTCCTTGACTCAGTGATTTCATTATGTTGTAAAACACACAGAAACCGCATTTGATAGTATTGGCTAATGCAGGATAGAAATTAGGTAGGAAAAGGGGAAGAACAAAAGCATCATTCTGGAAGCCTTTACTGAACAAGTGGGCTTGAACTGGGTTTTTGGATTTGTAGCCACATAAGACAGGTGTTTGGCAGCATGAAATAGCAAGGATTCTAAAGTAGTGATAAATAATGTTAGTAGATTGTGCGATGTGCAGTAACTCCCTACAACTTAAATGTTCTACTCAAAGTGGAGAATTTGGTCTTCCTTAGAACAACTGGGATACTCCATGCCTTTGGATAATGTTAACAGAAACAATTATTTCAGCTTTCTACATCTGATCTCTTAAGAGAATGCAAGTCATTGCTATTTGTGAACTTTTAAATGGTTTTGAAAGGTTTTTCTTGGGGGAGGGGGGCTTGAGAGCGAGCGCTCAGAGCATAGATGGCACAGAGAGGGGGGAGAGAATCCCAAACAGGCTCCGTGTGTCAGTGCAGAGCCCAATGAGGGGCTTGCACAAACCATGAGATCATGACAAAATCAAGAGTTGGACTGAGCCACACAGACACCCCTTGAAAAGCTATTTTTTGACAACTTATCTTTTTCAGAAACTGAATGATCTTGATAGGTAAAAATGAAGTTGATCTGCTGTTGTGTTCACTAGTCCTAGGGTCTCATTCTCCTTGGATATTTTCCCAACAGTTTATTTTTGCTTTGGTTTCCCTTGCCTTAGGAGATGTATCTAAAAAATGTTGCTATGGATGATGTCAAAGAAATTATTGTTTTTGTTCTCAGATTTTTATGGTTTCAGGTCTCATATTTAGGTCTTTAACCCACTTTGAGTTTATTTTTGTGTATGGTGTTAGAAAGTGGTTATAAAGTGGTCTTTTACATATATCATTCTCTTTGGATCTTGGTATGTGACCTGACAGGATAGATGGGGGAGGTGTAACATTTTCTTTTGTATACTTGTGGAGCATTTTTAGTGTTCTTAGTCATCATAATAGCTCGAAATAAGCACAGCAGAGTGTCCAGGGTATCTGTCCAGTACACGGATACTTCATGTGTAAATCATTGTCTGATTTTAGAATATTAACTTTTTAGACAGGTACTGCAAACTGCATTTAATACTGTAGGATTACATGGCTGAGCCTTTCTGTGACCAAACTTAAAGATGATTATTGTTGTTCCATATTTTGAGAAAGTACTATATTTTTATTTCTCTAGCTTGTCTTTGTCATTTAATTCAGGATATTTCTCTTTAGAAAACTATTTTGTTTGTGAACTTGTGACATCACTTTTATCCTAAAATCCAGGGAAAATAGTCCTCTTCCTTTAACCTCTCATCAGAATCAGGACTGATTCTTGGATTTAATCAGATCTTTTTTGGTAATATTTTCTTGTAGTATTTGCTCAGGTGAGTCTTGTTGATTCCATGTTCTGGGTTATAGATTTTAAAATCCTTGTGAAAATACTTGGTATGTTTTAACTCTGGGATAGAAATTTGTATTGCTGAAGGTTTTTCTTTTTCTTTCTCTTTAAAGTCATCCGTCCTTGGTTCAGGATTTGGAGAGCTTGCACCTTCCAAAATGGCAAACATCACCAGCTCCCAGATTTTGGACCAATTGAAAGCTCCAAGTTTGGGCCAGTTTACCACTACCCCAAGTTCACAACAGAATAGTACAAGTCCCCCCACAACTACTACTTCTTGGGACCTCAAGTCCTCAACTTCCCAGTCCTCAGTCCTTAGTCATTTTGGTAAGTGTACATGTTCTGTGGTGGTTTGCCCCTAGTAAGGACATGCTGAACATTAGCAGAGTGTGTTGACTTGTAACGCTAATGTGGAATTTATCCAGAGGTACTATTTAGTAGAATTTCTATAGCATTTCTGAATTAATTCTGTTAGCTTTGTATTGTGTAAATATCTGTATTTAGTTAGTAGTAGTAGTGGTAGAAGTAATATTAGAACATACTTTGAAGAGATGTACAAAAGCATGGGAAAGCCATGCAAATATATGGAAACAACACTTTGTAAGTAAAGGCCGAAACAGAATTTTCTAAGCTGTATTACAGTAGGGTGGGGACCGAGTCAGGGATGTGGACAACATTAAAAAAAAATTTTTTTTTAATGTTTATTTATTTTGAGAGAGCACAAGCGAGCAACAAGCAGGGAAGGGGCAGAGAGAAGGAGAGACAGAATCCTAAGCAGGCTCTGTGCCATAAGTGCAGAGTCAGTGCGGGGCTCAAACTCATGAACTCTGAGATCATGGACCTGAGCCGAGATCAAGAGTCAGACACTTAACAGACAGCGCTACCCAGGCACCCCTGGACAACATTTTAAATCACACCTTATGGATTGCTTTCTCACTCTAACATTCGTATGTATCTATCATGATTTGTGCCAGGCTTACTGTCAGTGGTTTGTAACATAAAGGCACCATGTGTAAGTTTGATAATTTCTAATCTATACTGCTGTAGACTTTGTGATGTTAAAACACCCATTTCCTATTAACATACGCATGCCACACTGCATTAAGGAACAGCAGAGGATTGTATTAACCATAGGGTTGGTTTCCTGGGCAGGTTTATGTTTAGGACTTATTCAAAGAGATAGAAGTACATTTCTCTACTCAAAGAAATAGTTCTTTGTAATGGAAGTACTTGAGACCACTCCCATGTTTGAAGTGATGTCCACCAGGCTTCAGAATGAGGCGTATCTATTCATTAGAGCCTCATTGCCCAAAGTTTTTTACCGTCTGCTGAATACATACTAAAAGTCCACATTCCCAGAAGGAAAGTAACTGTATGCTATAAGCCACATTGTACAAACATTAAAGGCACAGAGTCACTTTTAACTGTTAAGAATGCTGGCAGCCTTTGCCTGGAACATATCAAAAGTCTATGTTCCCAGACATTAGCCAAGAGACAGTTAAACAAGGTGGCATTTTTGATGGCAGCTATAGTGCTGTGTTAATCTTTTTCTGCAGACCCACTGCAGTGGGTGATAAGGGTTTTTAGATTTGCACATGCTATTCCCATGTTCCTTATAAATCCTGTCTTTTTCCTACATGCCTCTAATATAAAGTCCAAAAATAGATTTATCTAAGATGGAAATACATTAAGTCATGGGTTGGCAAACCTTCAACTAGATTTGTCACCTCTTTTTGCAAATACGGTTTTATTGGAACACAGCCATGACCACTCATTATGTTTTTTTTTTTTTAATGTTTATTTTTGAGAGAGAGAGAGCGTGCGCACACACACAAGCAGGGGAGCACAGAGAGAGAGGGAGACAGAGAATTCAAAGCAGGCTTCACGCTGTCAGTGCAAAGCCTGATGTGGGGCTTGAAATCATGAACCACAATACCATGACCTGAGCCGAAATCAAGATTCTGATGCTTAACCAGCTGAGCCACCCAGGCGCCCATTATGTGTTGTCTTAGCACTACTTGCAGTCTATAGAGGGAGAGTTGAGTAGTTGCTAACAGATGGCCTTCACAGCCTAAAATATTTACTACCTGGTTCTTTGCTGAAAAAAATTACCAACTTCTATCGTTTATGACTTGAAAATCATGTAGACAAAGGGTAATTTCCTTATAGAAAAGAGTAACTAAAGGGGCGCCTGGGTGGCTCCATCGGTTGAGCGTCTGTCTTCAGCTCAGGTCATGATCTCGCAGTTTGTGAGTTCAAGCCCCGCGTCGGGCTCTGTGCTGACAGCTCGGAGCCTGGAGCCTGCTTTAGATTCTGTGTCTCCCTCTCTCTGCCCCTTCCCCACTCATGCTCTGTCTCTCTCTGTCTCTAAACATTAAAAAAAAAAAAAAAAAGAGTAACTAAAAATCAAGGAGATAAACAACAAAGTAAAAAAATGGTCAACAAGGTATGGTCAGAGTTCATAGGCAAGGTATATTGGAGTGTATGAAATGATGCTTCATCCAACTTATTTTTATTTGCATCTTTTATGCTATTTTCCATTATTCAAATTAGGAAAAGAATCTTGAAGTATTTGTCAAAATTAAGAGTTGTTCTTTGAACCAATAACTCTTTTCTACAGGTATACTTGCACTTGAGCAAAATGTCTTACATAAAAAACCGTACATTACAGCATTGTTTTTCATAGCAAGAGTTGGGAAATCTAAAAGCCCTTTAATATAGTACTGGTTTTAAAACTTGATGCCTATGTACACTGGATTACTATGTGGCCACAAAAATGTAGCTCTTCACACATTAATGTGGAACAGTTTCTGAAAACTAAATGGTTTGTGAGGAAACTGTATATAATGTATGTGTGTGTGTGTGTCTGTATACGTTTGTACTTTGAAACAGTGTCTCTGAAGATACTCATATACCTGGGTGCAGTGTCTGCCTTTGTAGACTGAATCTGCACATAGTGTTGGAAGGGTGATTTATGTTACCATATACACTTTTTTTTTGCTTTCTGGATTTTGTGATATCACATATTAGTTACTGGAAAATAATTTTTAACAATTTAGTTACAAAATTCATAAAGCAACAAAATATAATTAGCTATTAGCTAAAGGCCAGATGTGTATAGCAACTCCTTGCTTTTCTTATCTACTTTTCAACCAGTATAACTTAACATAAACTGCATCTCCTGTCTGCATAAGAATTTATCTATAAGCCCATACAGTCATCCTTTTCTTCTATCATATGCTAGCTATAATATATCACACACCCCCCCCACTTAGGGGATTCAGCTAGATGGTTGTTGGGAGAAACCAGTGATAACTACAACCTTTTTTTCTCAGTCATGGTGGAAGAGGGAGCTCTAAGCTCGTGTGCCTAAATAATTGGTTGTTGCTTACTTTCCTTCCCTCCCCCTTCACATATTTAATAGACTTCAAATCTCAACCTGAACCATCCCCGGTTCTTAGTCAACTGAGCCAGCGACAGCAGCACCACACTCAGCCCGTTGCTGTTCCTCCTCCTGGGTTGGAGTCCTTTCCTTCCCAGGTAAAACTGCGAGAGTCAACACCCAGGGACAGTACCTCCACTGTGAACAAACTTCTGCAGCTTCCCAGCATGACTGTAGAAAACATTGCTGTGACTGCCCACCAGCCACAGCCTAAACACGTCAAACTACCGAAGCGGCGGATACCCCCAGCTTCTAAGGTGTGTTCTCCATCCAGAAGTCACAATCCCAACAGTGGATATAATTTAACATTTAGCTCAAGGGCTGGGTTAGTAAGCCTCAGAAGAGGTGACATCGTATTTGTTTTTCATGCACATAGCTTCCTGCTTTATGAGAATTGGCCATTTCTGAGTGTCTGGGCTAATATTAGAGGGAATGGCTTTTTGTTAGACACTGTTAATTCAAATTACTGGACCTGGCTTAGAGAATTTGCTGGTCTTGTGTATTTAGCTTGTCCCATAGATAGAGAATAAGTGGTTCTTTGACCAGATAATGCTTTCAGAGGAGGCCCGCTCTCTTCCTCCTCTCACCCACCACCAACTCCCCCTTTCTTCCGCCTTTGCTGTAAGAAGCAGTTGGTGGCATTGATCATTCTGCTGTTAACTTTTAATTTTTCTTTTCTCTTTTTTCTCTTGTCTTTGTTTTTTTGCAATATTCTGTTCCTTTTTCCTACTACTGGGCTTCTCACCCCATGTTCCTCAAGTGTGCCTGTAGTGCTTTGGGAAGCCAGTACTCACTGGCTGTATTACAGGCCTCTGGGACTTGGGATCTCTGTTCCTGACGTGATGGCTCTGCTTTTTCAGATCCCAGCTTCTGCAGTGGAAATGCCTGGTTCAGCAGATGTCACAGGATTAAACGTTCAGTTTGGCGCCTTGGAATTTGGATCAGAACCTTCTCTCTCTGAATTTGGATCAGCTGCAAGCAGTGAAAATAGTAACCAGATTCCCATCAGCTTGTATTCAAAGTCATTAAGGTACACAACTTCTTCTCCGGATTAAGTCCTTTGTTGGCAAAGTAATGGAGTCTAAGAGATCACCTGTTGGAGGCAATACACCATGTGGTGCTGGGTTTGTACAGCCATTATTAGTACCTAATTGCAGAACTTTTCTTCCATAACTCTAAAAAGAACCTTGTGCCTGTTAGCAGTCACTCCCAGTTTCTCCCTCCCCTTTCCCTTTGGCAACTAATCATCTGTCTCCAGATATGCCTATTCCAGATACTTCATATAACAAGGATCATTTATGTTGTAGCATGTGTGCATTTTATTTCTGAATAGTATTTCATTATGCAGATATATCACATTTTGTCTATCCATTCATTAGTTGACGGACATTTGGATTGTTTCTACTTTTCGGCTATTAGGAATCATGCTGCAATGGACATTCATTTACAGATTTGTCTCCTTTTAGTTCTTTTGGATTTAGACCTAATAATTGCTAGGTCATATGGTAACCCGTATATTACCTATTTGAAGAACCAGCAAACTTCTTTCATGTGGCTGTAGCATTTTACGTTCCTACCAATAATCTATGAGGGATGCAATATTAAAAAAAATTTTTTTTCCAATGTTTATTTATTTTTGAGAGACAGAGTGAATGGGGGACGGACAGAGAGAGAGAGAGAGAGGGAGACAGAATCTGAGTCGTCAGCACAGAACCTGACATGTGGCTTGAATCAGCCAATCGCGAGATCATGACCTGAGCTATAGTCGGATGCTTAACCAACTGAGTCACCCAGGCTCCTTGAGGGATGCAATTCTTGTATATCTTTGCCAACTCTTATTTTTCTTCAATTGAATATTTGTTTTATAAGTAGAGAATCCCTGATTTTAGATTTTATTAATTTTTCTGCTCTCTAGTGCTAAAACCTGATGTTTGTTTGGGTTCTCTTTCTACAAGTGATCCCAGACATCTGGATTCCTTAAAGATTCTTAAGGATTCTTTAAAATGTCCTCTGCCTGTCATTTAAATTAGGTAGGTCTGCAGTGCCTGGGTGGCTCAGTTAGTTGAGCATCTGGCTCTTGATTTCGGCTCAGGTCATGATCTCACATTTCTTGAGATTTAGTCCCTCATCAGGCTCTGCTCTGACAGCGCCAAGCCTGCTTGGGATTCTCTTTTTCCTCCTCTCTCTGTCCCCCTGCCCCCTCTCAAAATAAATAAACATTTAAAAAATGGTGGGTCGGGGCGCCTGGGTGGCGCAGTCGGTTAAGTGTCCGACTTCAGCCAGGTCACGATCTCACGGTCCGTGGGTTCGAGCCCCGCGTCGGGCTCTGGGCTGATGGCTCGGAGCCTGGAGCCTGTTTCCGATTCTGTGTCTCCCTCTCTCTCTGCCCCTCCCCCGTTCATGCTCTGTCTCTCTCTGTCCCAAAAATAAATAAACGTTGAAAAAAAATAAATAAATAAAAATAAAAAATGGTGGGTCTGATTTGGAAAGGAGGGTGTTTTAAATTTGCATCTTTAATACAGTTAAAGAATGTGGTAGTGTAAATGTGTAGGTACAGACATGTTTGTTTAGAGTATGACAGTAAAGTGATGAAATAGTTCTACTCAATGAAACCATGTAACACGACATAAATTTATGTCAAAATCTTTTTATTCTCTAGTGATTCTTTGAATACCTCTCTACCGATGACCAGTGCAGTACAGAACTCCACCTATACAACTTCAGTCATTACCTCCTCCAGTCTGACCAGCTCATCGCTGAGCTCCACTAGTCCAGTAACAACGTCTTCCTCCTATGACCAGAGTTCTGTGCATAACAGAATTGCATACCAAAGCTCTGTGAGTCCATCGGAGTCAGCTCCAGGAACCGTCACGGTAATTGGTCTTTCAAGTTTCTTCTTGTACAAAATCCTATTTAGAGGTCCATGTTTAGTTTGGGAAATGAGGGTTTTAGATGACATTTTCTTTAAGAAATTAGTTAACCTTTTGAATACAATTCTTGTAGTCTGTTGAGTTTTCTAATAGTGGGCATCTGGTGTGAAATCTGCTTTTCAGGTACCCATGCACAGGAATGTGTGAATGGACCTCAGAGACTTAGTATACAGAAAGCATAAGGATATATTCCAAGTTCATAGTATTTTGGATGGGGTGAGGGTGGGGGTACTCTAGTCTTATTTGTAACATTTTAGTTTCCTGTAAGGCAAAGGTGTTCAAACATTACTAGAGCTACTTCAAAGAGTGGACAAGAACATGAAAATAAGGGAAATAGTTGAATTGGCATAGCAGAAATTTGGGTTCATTTTCTTAAGTTTCCTTCTAAGACTCTCAGGATATATTGTACATCTCAACATAGGAATTTTTTTCCCTCCCTTTCTTTGTTTTCCTTCTTTTATGTTAGATGTTTTCCTTAAATGTCTGGTGATTTCAGGCTGCCTACTTGACACTAAAAGGTTAACTATGGGCTTTGGCTTGTGGGGTAGATAGTGGAATGTGGGCTTTGATGTGGAACAGCATGGGCAGGCCATTTCTTTGGGGAGGGGTGGGGGCGGGTGGACACACCCCCTGTGTGGACACCTCCTTTGTCAGCTCCTTTGGCCTGTTCTGTTGAGCTTGTTTAGATTTTCCAGATACTCTTCTTGTCACTTCCCTATAGGGCCTATGTCTATCTGTCAGTGTCTTAAGAGCCTAGCGGAAAGAGAAGTCTATTGTCAGAATACTTGTTTTGTCTGTGTTAATCATTTTCGTTAACACTACATCTGACCATGTGTTAACCCTTTTGATGATGTTTAGGGCCTGAGAGAGAAAGTGGGAGGGGACAGTTACCTTGCTGTGCAAATGGAGAGAGAGGGGAAGGGATCTGGTCTGTGCAGTCTTTAAACAAATCCTTCTACATTTAGCTGTACCTCCACTCCCACTTTCAAAGTTATCTGGTGCAGATAAATACTGAGTTGCTTGGTATGGCTCTTTGATTTAGTTGCCTTATTTTCTGGATTTGCCTAACACTACCTTTGGATTTGGCTTTACCATGTGAACTAAGTCAGTTCCCATTCTGTCTATGCTTTCTAGTCTACAGAATTTTGTTATAATTTTTTCACCTGTATTTATCTTACTGGGTTTACATATTTTTTATAAGCCATATACTCTGATCTATCATCTTTAACAAGAGGTTTATTCTTGTATTTTCCAATATGGTAACAACTAACCACATGTAGTAGTTCATTTTATTTTATCTATTAAAATTTATGTATTTATCTTGAGAGAGAGCACAAGGGAGAGTCAGTGAGGGGCAGAGATAGAATCCTAAGCAGGGTCTGCACCTGCACAGTGCAGAGCCTGACTTGGGGTTCTAACCCACAAACCGTGAACCGAAACCAAGAGCCAGACACACAACCGACTGGGCCACTCAGGCGTGCCACATGCAGTAGTTCGTTTAAGTAAACAGAATTTTAGCTCCTCAGACATACCAACCAAATTTTAGTTTAGTTTAATTTATTTAAGTTTATTTACGTTTATTTATTTATTTTGAGAGAGAGAGAGGGTGCAAGTGGGAAGGGGCAGAGAGAGGGAGCAGAGAATCTCAAGCAGGCTCCCCACTGTCAGCACGGAGCCAGACACGGGGCTCAAACTCACAAAACAGTGAGATCATGACCTGAACCAAAACCAAGAGTCAGATGCTTAACCAACTAAGCCACCCAGGTGCCCCCTAACCAAATTTTAAATGTTCAGTATCTATAGTGGCTATAATATAGGAACATGCACATGTGCATATAGAATATTCCCTTTATTGCTGAACATTTCCTTGTATAGTATTGGTATAATTTCCAAAAGAGAAATCAGACTCTGTGCTGTCTAAACTTAAATCCCTATTGTCTGCTCGACTTCTGAATTCCAGCTCTAATTTCACCTGGTATGCTGCTTGCTCAGATCATTACCCACCTCATTCCTTGCTTGACTAGTTGAACTAAGACCCTGCAGACTTTTGATCTCTCATGACCATTTGGCACTTCTTTACTTTTATTCCCACCATTCTTCTGCCTAGAATTACCTCCACCCCAAATAATGTGGCTTCTGTGTTGAATCAGTTTGTCCATTGTTTTTTTGAGAGAGGGAGAGAGTACTAGTTGGGGAAGGCCTCAGGGAGAGAGAGAGAGAGAGAGAGAGAGAGAGAGAGAGAGAGAGAGAGAGAATGAGAATATCTTAGTCTCCACACCTGGTGGGAGCCTTACACAAGGCTCCATCTCATGACTGTGAGATCATCATCTGAGCTGAAATCAGTAGAGTCTGATGCTTAACCCACCGAGCCACCCAGGTGCCCCCACTGTCTATGCGTGATTTTCAAGGTGGAATAAAATACTCCTACGGTCTGATGGCTGTTCTTTTCTATTCCCCCTTTTTATTCTTTCTGTATGGTGTGGTTTTGAGAACATTTCTTTGTCACTATTTGTGCTGTTTTGAGGTACATGCTTGGTATCGTGTGTATGAATTTAGTGCATATATGTTTTTAAAATTTTTATTTTGTTTTAAGAGAGAGAGAGCGTGCATAAATGGGGGAGAGGCAGAAAGAGAAAGAGAATCTTAAGCAGGCTCCATGCTCAGCGTGGAGCCCAGGGTGGGCCTCGTTCCCATGACCCTGGGATCTTTACCTGAGCTGAAATCAAGAGTTGGATGCTTGACTGAGCCACCCAGGTGCCCCTAGTGCATAGTGAACTCTAGTTTAAGAGAGGCAGAGAGTACAATTTTGATTGCTTTCTAACCTATCTGTATATATACTGGTAAGGTGTATTGTATTTTCCTTTCCCTGACCTCAGTCCTATATTTTAACTCATTTTTTCCCCTCCTTGAAGTTCTAATCTTTTATTGTCTACATTTCTTGTAAATAATCTCAAAAATTTTTTTTCAGGAAAAAAACACGTTAGGGACATCTGGGTGGCTCAGTCGAACATCCAACTCTTGTTTTCAGCTCAGGTCATGATCTCACCGTTCTTGGGTTTGAGCCCTGCATCGAGCTCCCTGCTGGCAGTGTGGAGTCTGCTTGATATTTTCTTGCTCTCTCTTTCTCTCTCTGCCCCTCCCCCATGCATGTGCACATGTTCCCTCTTTCTCTCTTTCTGTCTCTCAAAAGAAATAAACTTTAAAAAATGTGTAAAAAAAAAAAAGGAAAAAACATATTATCAATAACACAACAGGATTTGGTTTAAATGCAGAAGCAACATCTAAAGGCTTGTCTTTTTTCTTTAGTTTAAGTTTTCACATTTGTAAGAAGGAAGTCTCTGTCAGCTTCCTTTTCCCATCCAGGGATAGTGTCTGGGCCTTGTAGGCCCCACTATCATTCACTGTATGCTTTGGTCAATCTGTGGAAATTTTCCTTGTGAGGATACCGCCTTTTGTGTGTCTAGTTTCCAATGAAATGCCTTATGGTTAATGCAAACTAATTGTTTTCAGATTCCGCTCTTTTTGGTACTACCACACTCTGCTAACCTGCTGTTGCCCTACCCAGTTAAGAAAAGCCATGTATCACAGTAACATCTCATTTTATTTGAGAACTATTTTCCATTTAATTTGGAAACTTTTTTTCTTGCCTGAGTGGTACTGAGGAGACCATGTGAGATACAAAGATGTGGTGATTTCAGTATAAGTTCCCGAGTTCTTTGTACTGCTTAATAATTTTTAGGACAGTTTCTTTGCTTCCTGTGATTAGAGTCTGTCTTGTTACTTCCTTAAATACCCAGTCTGTTTTTCAAAAATGTCAGCTCCTTAGGATTTTTAAAGAATGTGTTAATTACCTCTCCTTTTATTAAGAAACAAAATAAAACAAGCCGTCTTTTATTCCCCCCCCCCGTAATGTTTTTTATTTATTTTGGTGGGGGGAGCAGAGAGAGAGGGAGAGAATCCCAAGCAGGCAGTGTAGAGCCTGATGCAGGCTTACTGTCATGGACTGTGAGATCATGACTTGAGCCGAAGTTAAGAATTGGATGCTTAATCCACTGAGCCACCCCAGTGCCCCACATCATTTCTTGATCAGTCTATGATTCATGTATTTCTGACTAAATCCCAATAGAAAGTCAGCTAGGTTATCATTTGATTTTTGTGGTATGCTTACTTTCTTTTCTCTTCCTTATAGAATGGACATGGTGGTGGTCGAAGTCAGCAGACTATAGACAGTAAGTATATAAGCTGACTATTCTCATTTTGTGTGGTGGAAATCAAACAAAAAGAGTATAGCTGCTAATATGATGGGGAAAACAATAGGCTAGTGACTAATTCTGCAAAACTAATCCTTTTGCATTTTTCTGATAGCTACTTCTTATCTGTTGGCATCATTTCTTTGGTAGGGTTTATAAGTTCAGCTACAGATTCCTGTGAGTAGATTGTTGCTGTTGGTATTATGAGAAATGTTAGCTACAGCAAGAAGGAATTGATAGCCTCATATAATTCTGTTCTAGTCAGACCACACCCCAAGTGTAGAGTGTAGCATGGATTTAAAAGATGCTTTGCTTAGAGGCACAGGTTCTGGTGTAGTCAGAGGGCTCTCATTCCAATACTGTAAAGGACTTTTAAAGCAGAAATTGGTGTGCTAGTTCAGGAAAGGCATGCTCTTTGCCTTCTGGATTCGATGAGCTATTGTGCGGAAGAGAGATAAAATGATGCTCTCTGTAAACACTTGGGAAAAAATGGGGATAAGATTCTATTAATTCTAGTAAGCTCGGTGTTCCCTGGAGATGATGGTTGCAGGTAAATCCCTGTTAGGTGCTCGTGGCTGATCTGTGATTGGTTATGATGATTTTCATTCATTTTTCAGTAACACAAATGGGTATCCATTATAGAAGCCAGAAAGACTTTCCTTTTATTTAGGATTTTTGGAATGTGGACATGGGATTTTTTTCAGTCCAAGAGGGGGCCTCAGTTGGAATTGAAATGACACATGTGATTACCCAGAGTTGGTTTTGATATTTCTGGGCTGCCGGAACTGTTTGGAGGTACATTGGTAGCTCTGAGAACTTGGGATGTCAGAGGACATTCTCATTTCACAAACCTTGGTGGCAAGTTTCCTCTCTGCAGGCTTGAGATTGAGAACATATCAAGGTGTCCTAGATCATTTGGAGATGAGGCTTCATACCCACAACCCTGAGATCAAGAGTTGCACACTCTACCAACTGAGCCAGCCAGGTGCCCCAATTATTATTTAGAGATTATGAATAAAATCATGAGATATGAAATGTCTGGAAAACATAGCATGCATTTTAGATAGGTTTTTATCTCCATCTGTCTCTCCACTGCCATTCTTTCAGAGGCTTCTTGTGAACTTGTTATAATGTGACCTACGATCTACGTAGGTAACTTACAAGGTCTGAGTTTTGGGTCAGGGACATATGTGGTGCTTTTATCTGGCTTCTGTAACAGGTGTCATGTTTGGAATAGATCGTCAGTCAAAAGCAAGTCTCAAGATTGTAAGGACCACTCTTAAGTATGGGTCATGTTCTGTGTTGACCCTGTTGCTACTGTGTTTGTTTTCAAATTGTCTTTTTGAGACACTAGCATGTTTTCCCTCAGACTCCCAGGGAGTTCTGCAGATGGGTCAAGATTGCTTTTCCTTCCTAACTGGGAAAGACAATGATGCTTTATTTCCAAGCACATATCTGAGTTGTATGTGTGGATAGAACTGAAACTGAGTCTTTCTACAGCTAGGATGGATCACATTTATGATCTTCTGGAAGCCTAATAAGCTCCTTTATGTGCTCTGAGGGTTTGGTTTGTGTGTTTGTTTGTTTACGGAAATGTTCACTATGCATGTGAATGTGGGTGTTGGACAGTGGATTTTAGGCATATGTAACTCTCCACAGTATATGTACCCTGGGCTCTCAACCCCCATGTGCCCTCAATTGGCTATGAACTTTCACAAGTCAGCCTGATACAAGCAAAAACCTAACCTTTTGATGGTCTTGCCTACCAGATTTGTACCATCATCCTTTGTTGAGCCTTTTCAGAAAAATTTGCCTCCTAGCCTGTTGCTCTTTGTGGGTGCAGCTCTGGGTCAGGTTCCTTTAGTTAGGAGAAGTATATCCATGGCATAGGCTAGTTGATGATTATAAAGCTGTCATTTCCTATTCTCTGCCAAATCCTGTTCGTCTTACCTTCACATGTCATTTTTATTAGTTATATCTGACAGAAAATGCTTGGGCATTTTCCCTGGGGAATGTAACTTTGTATGTGTCTCAAACCGACCCTGACCTGTCACAAGATATTGAACATATTGTACATACTTACAAATGGTTCTGGAGCTAAACCGATATGTTTCTTACAGCTACTTCATCCGTTCCAGCTCCAAAGACAACGGACCCTCCCTCTGCCCTCCCATCTGTGGGCTCACTGCCCAGCACCACTTCCTGCACTACGCTTCTACCCTCTGCATCCCAGCACACTGCCACTTTGCCCTCCATGTCCCAGCCTGGTGACCTGTCCAGCAGCCCCCTCTCTCAGCTTAGCAGGTATGGGGAAAATATGAGCTCACAGTGAGAGGCACAATGGTGCGAAGTCCTGAACCCTTATAGAAAGCTCTTCTAACGAACAAAACTCCTGTTGCCTGTAGCATGATGTCCTGGCCTTTTGTAATAATGCTTTAGCTCATTCATTTTGGCTGGACACTATCTCAGAAGCATCAGCAGCTGTGTAACAACATGTAATGCCCCTGCTGTCACAGAGCACTGGGGTCCCTGGGAATGGTGGAGCTAGGGTGTTGCTGCTGCTACTTTTCCTCTACCTCTCAGGAGTGTGCCCTGAACCTGGCCTGGCCTTTCCCACTCTGGGCTCGAGTCACAGTGATGTGAAATGAGAATGATGTTTTTTGTTTGTTTTTGTTTTTTAATTTTTTTAAATGTTTATTTTTGAGAGAGAGAGAGAGAGAGAGCATGCATGCATGCGCATGCGTGCAAGCAGGAGAGGGGGCAGAGAGAGGGCAAGACACAGAATCCAAAGCAGGCTCCAGACTCTGAGCCATCAGCACAGAGCCCGACGTGGCGCTCGAACTTGCAGGCTGTGAGATCATGACCTGAGCTAAAGTCAGATGCCCAACCGACTCAGCCACCCAGGTTCCCCGGGAATGATGTTTGGTTTCTGAGCAGGTGTTTTACTTGCTCCTGTTGTGGCTTCAGAGATTCAATTACTAGAATAGGGTGTAGGAGAATGGGTTTTGTTTGGTCCTCATCCTATATCTTTGGAGTATGCCTCTTTCCCTCTTTAGCCAGGAATAAAAGTGTTTGATTTGAATTCTGGATTTGATCGGAAGTCAGGCTTTGGCTCTGTCACGTGGGGTTGAACATAGGAACTTTCTTTCCTTGCACACAGTTGAAATGGGTGTCTCCATGACTGGCAGTGTTAGTGCACTCCTGTTCTAACTTTTTACGGTGTAAAGCGCAAATGATTTTAGTTGATTGAAGTTGTCCCTGAAGCCTTCCCAGGCCAGGATGTCCCAGATCCTCATGGTGAATGACCCTTTAGATCATTTCTAAACATAAGAAAACCTGTTCTGGTCCCCAAGGTGATGAGGAATGTGGGATGTGAAGCTGGGGCTACCCTTGGAGGGATGGGGCAAGCTTAATATCTGGCCCACCTGGACATGTGGGCCTCTCCTGTGGGTTGACTCAGTGTGGTGGACATGTGGTGCTCTGTTTTGTCTTCTAGTTCCCTCTCCAGCCATCAGAGCAGCCTCTCCTCTGCACATGCGGCACTCTCCTCCAGCACGTCACACACAGTAAGTGTCCTCTGGGCTCCCTCATCGCCTTCCCTGCTCAGCGAACTCGAGTGCAGAGCTTAGTCACGTGGTGATTGGAGTTTAGTCACTTGCAGGTGGGGTTTTAATATGTCTGAATATGTTTTGAATGTCTGAAATAACCTCAAATTCCTCAGGTGTGTTATCTCAATCTAGGTATGTGGTTTGAGCTGTTGCTTTTCTTAAGCACCACAGAGAACATCTTGATTCTTAAATTGGGACTTCCATGAAGGATTTGCTTCTCCAGAGCTGATCTGTGATGGGCAGGGCTCTTGGGGTGGATTTGTTCCTGAGCATTTACTGAGCTCCCTGTTTGTTAGGGGAGAATTTTGGACCTAGTCTGGGATTGGTCATGTTGAGGTATTTGCAGACTTTTTTGAGGAAAAAGGCTCATTGCAAGGAACGTAGGCTCATTGCTAACTTCAGCTTGGACTCCACCAAAAGTCACATTGAATCAAGAGCATTGTTCTAGATAACCTTCTGTTACTTTGTAAATGCCATTGTAGAGAGAATGCTTAGAGGAAAAAGAGCTTATGTGAGGACTAGCCATCTTTTGGCACATGCATCTGTCTCTGTCTGTCTGTCTGTCTGTCTCTCTCTCTCTCTCTGTCTCTGTCTCTGTCTCACAGTCCCGGCTCTTAGCCCAGTCAGTGGAACCACATTTCAGTTTTTTGGTGGTCATGAGGACTTTCCTTTTTGTGGCTTAGGTATTCTTTCCACTTACCTCATGCCATTGCAGGCCACCTTCCCCAGCTCAGAGGCAGACTTTGAAGAGGGAAGTCTGGGGTATGGAGGGCAGGAATGGAAGTATAAGTGGGGTGCCAGCTGGCGAGGGTCCTGATGTGTCAAGGAGCAACCCTAGGTGACGGTTATTGAAGTGTGGCTTCTTGAGGTGGTTTCTTGGCAGCACAGTTTCAATGGTGGGTGTGTATAGCTTGTGGTGAGCAGAAGAACGAACGTGGCTGAAATGGTGAGGAGGCAGGGTGGTGGTGGGGTGTTTAACTCAAGGCTAGGGGACACTGGAGCTGAGGGGTCTACAAGAGGTACCTAGATTGACCACGAAGTCCCTCACTGGGAGATAAGAAGAGAGAGATCTCCAAACAGGGAAGGACATTTGGGGTACAGATCAGTAGGAGTTGTTATAAATCAGGGAAATTTGTTTCCTCTGACGAGGTCATTTGCTGCAGAATGGGATGATGGTGAAGGGTTGGCTCTATCCTTCCATTAGGAAGTGACTATCATCAAGCTTTTCAAACTCGTTTTCCTAGTGAAATCTTGGACATAATTCTTGGTCATGAAACACATAGATCACCATATTTAAAGCAGAGTGTTGAGTAAGTGCCTGTACCCCTGTTTGGCCGATGGGAGCTGTGAGTGGTCCCTGCTTCCCTGGCCCTGGTGCGTTGGAGCCAGTGCTCTTGCTCCCATGGATTAGCTGTACTCTGTGTTTTAGCATGAAACTCCAAATCCTGTAGCCCAAATAGCCACAACCAGAATTGCCTCATCAGGGAGTCCCATACTCTGTCAGGTGACACAATTGCCACATTGCTAATATAATAATGAATAGTATGAAGAGATACATACTGAAATGTTTTTCTGTATTTATTCTGCTAGGTCCTGCCCCTTTTCCTACTCTTTTCTTGACCCACTGGAGTTGGATTTTTTTTAACCCATGAAATGGGAAATTCATATGCAAAGTCCTTTTCCCCCTACCTCTTGCCCTTTTTCATTAATAACATAAATGGGAGTATTCCCTACATAGTATTCTTCAGTGTTTTCCCCATTAACAGTGCATCTTTGAGATGTTTGTGTTGAGACCTAGATTCTTTCTTTTTCCATAGCTCTACGGCACCACATTACTCCCTCAGTCTTTTAGTGATGGAGCTTCAGGGCCATTTTCTGTCTTGAGTACAAAACAGTATTGCATTCGATAACCTTCTACACATGCTGCTTCACATGTATAGCTATGTTTGCAGGGTATATCCTGGAAGTCGAATTCCCAGGCATTTGACTTTTTTTTTTTTTTTTTTTTGAGAGAGTGAGAGTGGGGGAGGGGCAGAGAGAGAGAGGGAAGGAAGGAAAGGAGGGAGGGAGGGAGGGAGGGAGGGAGGGAGGAAGGAAGGAAGGAAGGAAGGAAGGAAGGAAGGAAGGAAGGAAGGAAGGAAGGAATCAAGGAAGGAATCTTAAAGCAGGTTCCATTCCCAGTGCCAAGCCTTACACAGAGCTCGATCCCATGACCTACGTGGGCTCAATCTCAGGACCGTGTGATCATGACCTGAGCCAAAATCAAGAGTCAGGAAGCTTAACCCACTGAACTCCCCAGACGCCCCCCAGGCATTTAACATTTTATACAAATTGCCAAATTGCTCTGTACAGTGATTTTAACCTATTTACCTCCTACTGGTAATGATTGAAATGTACTATTTCCCCACTGCCTCCTGAAATCATGTTATCAAATATTTTTATGTTTCCAGTGTGTTAATTCAAAAAATGGCCTGTCAGTGCAGTTTTTTTTTTCTCCCCAGTTAATTTCTATTTATTTTGAGAAAGAGATAGCAAATGGGGGAGGAGCAGAGAGAGAAGAAGACAGAATCCCAAGCAGGCTCCAAGTTGTCAGCTTAGAGCCCAATGCAGTGCTCAAACCCATGAACTGTGAGATCATGACCTGAGCAAAAATCAAACATCAAGACACTTAACTGACTCAGCCACCCAGGTGCCCCTGTCAGTACAGTTTTTAACTGAGTGAGCTTGAACATCTTCTTTCATATATTAGAAAGCCATTTAATCTCCTTTTCAGTGAGCTCTTCATATTGTTCATTTTTCTGTCAGGTCCTTGGTGTCTGTTTCTAGGAACCCCTGTTCAGGAGACTAGTAAGTAGCCCTTTGTGATGGGAGGTGCGCTACTTTTCCCAGGTTTGTCATTTCATTTTTGACTTTTGTATAGTCAGATACATCAGTCTTTTCATAGTTGTTATAAGTAGGTCTTTCCCACTTGAAGGTTATAAAGGAAATTTCAGGGTTTTCTCTTGCCCTTCGTGTCCTTGTGGAAGGTTTGGTGCAGCTGTGCTTTTCTGGGCTCTTTCTGAGGAGCTGGCTGCACCGCCCCATTGGAGACACTGTGCGAGCAGTTTAAATGGAGGGGAAGCCATTTATGCCAGCCCTTTGTGGCCCTCGAAGATTTGAGAGGTGAGGAACAGAGACAGGAGCCCAGTCAGGTTCAGTTGGAGGTAGGAAAGTATTGCTGGATGAGTTCCTTTCAGCAAGTTAAGAACTAGTTTTTTAGCAAGCTGCTTTTCTCTCCCCAGACTAGGGAATAGTAATTTTTTGTCCTGTGGTTAAGAGAGCTTTCAGTTCTATGACCGGTGATACCTAGGCACAGTGGTCAGAGCTGTTCCTCATTCTGCAGCAGGTGGTCAGCTTGGCTGTGTGCAAAGGACTGTGGAGCAGGTGCTGGGGCTGTCCTTACCCTGCTTCTGTCAGTGTAGGCTGAGGGGGCGGAGTCCTGTGGTGTCCCAGGAGACCACGGTTTTAGCTGTCTTTACCTTGCTGAACTGATTCTGGATGTCAGGGCTCTAAGATCAGTACTCAGATGGGTAGGGCAGCCTGTGAGGCTGGGACCTACACAGAAGTGTCTGTGTGGTGGAAAGCACGGTGCATGGTTGTCCCCCTTCTGGGATTTCTTATTCCTGAGGCTTCTCCAGGAGTTTTCAGACTACTGTTTTCTGCACACGTTCTGGTTTGGAGGCTGGTCTCAGTATTACAGAGCCAGTTCTTCCCTCTTTGGGCCTTGTTTTGCCCACCCAGATGTTATCTTTTCCACCCACTCCCCACACAGCCCTTAAAGCCCTTTCTGGTACCTTGTTCCTTCCTGGAGCTGAGCAGCAGGGCAGGCTTCCTAGAATTCTGCAGAGCTTTTGTGGGTTTCACCCTTCTTTCCTAGGTGGATCCTGTCAAACGGGCAGAAGCACAGGCCATGCTCTTCTAGGTAGGTCCTGGTGGCTTGCACAGTGCTCCCAGGTTCTGGAGCAAAGGGCTCCCTGTGACTTCCTTATCAGAGTAGTTAGGAAGCCCAGTAGAAGGCAGCTATTCCCAGACCTCTCTGACTTGGGCTGGGCTGCCTGTGGTGCCGTTGTTATCAAATATTAGTCTCTCCTGAGACCACTTTTCTGTGAGGTGGGTTCTCACCTCACAGTCAGATGTTCTTAGTTCATATGTGGTTTAGGTGGAGTTTCTGTGCCTTATTTCAGATACCTTAGCTTGAGCAACTTTAACAATTTTTAAGAGGGTGTTGCTCACAAAGCTCAATTTCAGTAGCTTGATATTCAGCTTATGAGTTGTGTCCTGATGGCCTCCTCTAGCTGCAGTGTGGGGGCCCACATTGAGCACCAAGCACGGAGCCCCTCACACTGGTCTTCAGAGTGCAGGCCCCAGTGCCAGACCAGGTTCTCCTGCACTCTTGTGTTTTACCCCCAGATCCATGTGTCCTGGCTTTTTTGTTTTGCCAGCATGCCAGCGTGGAGAGCACCCCTTCCCTCCAGTCCTCAGCCACCTTCTCAACGGCAGCAACCTCTGCCTCGGGTGCCACGTCCTCAGGGCTCAGCCTGCCGAGCAGCATGAACACAGTGAACAGCCTCTGCCTGGGCGGGACCACTGTGAGTGCCCCCAGCAGCAGTACCAGGGCCACGCCCTTGGTGACCTCAGGTGTGTGCTCTACAGACTTTTCCTATCCCCTGCCCCTAGAAGATGCACTTTCCACGTCCCAGGCTTCCCAGGGAGGATGCCTAGAGGTGGCTGCAAGGCATTCTGGGTAGCTAAAAGCGTAGGAACATCCTGGTCTCCCTCCAGCCCTGCCATTGCTCCCTTGTCCTCTTTGTTCCACTGACCTCTTGAGGCCCAGTCCTTCCAGCGATGATGTGGGATGGGTAAAATCAGTCTTCTGGGTAGACTCCCCCCTGGGCAGGATTCCTGGTAGCCTTTTTGCTTCTAGCTCCCCTGTCTTTTCTATCCTCACTCTTTCCTGGAGCTGAGATGGCCTGGTGACATGGAGGGACCAGGGAACAGCTATTTTGGGCTCCTTGTGGCCACTTAGTATGATTGATTCCTAATCAGCCAGACCTAGGCGGTCTGTGTGGGCCAAGCAAACTGTGGTTTGGTAGAAACTGCTAAAAGCTACCTTTGACACAGCCTGTCCCCCTCTCCTGGGACCGCTCAGCCTTCCTTCTGTTCTGAGGAGGCAGATCATCCTTATGTGCAGGTTTGCTTGGTGCAGAGTGATGGTCAGGAGTGTGGAGGGGTGGTGTTTTCTGTCTGGGCATGGATACCCTCTGATGTGGAAAGAGACTGAATGTGGTATCACGAGCTTTCGGTCTCCCCCACTTCCTGGCACAGCCCTCTGTATTTTTCAGCTGCTGCCCTCCCCTCTCGCAGTGGCCCCATGGGGGGCAGCACTATGACAGTGAGCTCAACTCCCCCATCCCCCACAGTAGCTGAGGCATCTCATTCTTTGTGGTGGCGTCTTCACTCCTGTGATTTTTGCTTTTACAGGCAAAGCACCCCCTAACCTGCCCCAGGGAGTACCTCCCCTGCTGCACAACCAGTACCTCGTGGGCCCAGGAGGACTGCTTCCTGCCTATCCCGTGAGTGCATGGTTATAGCTCCTGGCTGCCTGATTCCTTTGGCCTTAGCGGCTGACACCTGGCAGGACCTGGTGAGGTGGGCCTTGGGTTGCTGCAGCTCCTTCCCTGCTATTTCTCTCTAATCTAGTCTCCAAGAAAAGGTGTCTTTCCACAGCAGATGATCTGGTTCCCCTTCCAGAATATGTCCTAGCTCCTCAACCTTGTTTTGGGCCCCCATATGGGTCTGGGCTTCCCAGGGGATGGGATGTGAACCCTAACACCCTTTTTGGTTCTCATACAGATCTATGGCTATGATGAGCTCCAGATGCTACAGTCACGGCTGCCAATGGTGAGTGGGATGTAGCAGGGGATGGGGGGCTTTAGGCTCTTTCACAGGTCCTCCCTCCCTAGGCCTTCACTACCACCTGCTGAGAAAGCTGCTTGCATCTGGGGGTGGTGCATAGTGCCACTGTCGCTTGGGCATGAGTGTCCTGTGCTTACTGCGTGGGAACTTGAAAACCATTGGGACCTTGGGTCCCAGTAGGCAGTGTCTCCTACTGAATGTGAGTCCTTCTCTTCCTTCATCTCCCCCCAGCTCCCCCTAACTCTTTTTAAAAAGACAAAACATATGACACAAGGTGGGGCTGCTTGACTGCCTCTAGAGTTTTTATCAAGTCCTCCTCTTAGAAGTGCCTCTTAAGTGGCCATCAGTGATGCTTTGTGATAGCAGCTTTGCTTGTCTGTCCCCAGCTGAATCACCCACTGGAGCTGACACTCTCTAAGGGCCTGTGTGGGTCTGACCTGCCATCACTGCTTGCTTGTAAGAATACTGGCCCCAGGATGTCCCTGGTTGCTGCAGCCTCACTCTGAGGCCAGGGCAGTGTCTTGAATGTGACCCTCACTCCCAGGATGAGGTGCCTGGCCTTCAGGCACATCACCACAGTGGGGCAGGTGTTCCCTGACTGACCAGCCTACAGGCTGCAGCGGTGCCTCTCCCACCTTGGTCTGGCATTTCCCAGACTCCTGAGAATTTTCAGCAGCCAAGGGTGCCTGTTACATTGTTGGGAAGTAGAAAGTTATGCAGATGCCTCTGCTGAATGTGGTGTTTCCTGTTCCCTGAGGAGGAGGTTTTTCCCCAGTGAGGTGTCCTTCCTCAGCCTCTTCCCCACTGGACTGCCTCCTGCTCTACCTGCCCACAAAGAGCTCAGGGTCCTGCAGGTGTCTCCTCCACCTCCCAGGCCTGGTGGCTGAAGCTCCTGTCTTTCAGGAGAATGCTTCTCAGGCTTCTGAAGTATTTCCGGAGGTGGAATTGGGGTAGTTGGGCAGCTCTTCCGCTTGGGTGCAAACCAGCAGTCCATCACACTGCTGCCCAAGGGCCTGCTGGACTCTCCAGCTGCTGCCTGTGTCCTCGAAGGACCCAGAAAGGGTGTTGAAGACGTGATAGCAGATTTCTAAGGTGGTCAACAGAACTTAGGGTGTCTGGGGGTTGCCTGAGGCTTAGGACTTTGCAGAGGAGCTAGAAGTGGCCCTGGCCCCCTTATAGCCATCTGACCCAGGATCTCCAGGCATCAGAGGTGGAATATAAGAGGGTGTCGTGGTGGAGTCCTTAGAAGTGTGTCATTGGGATCCCAGCTCTGGGATCCTGCCTCGTAGTCTTTGTATCATTTTGTGCCTTAAAAGAAATCCCCTCTGAGCCTACTTTTGAGATACGTTGTGTTCACTTTCCCCTTTGTTCATTTATTAGCCTCTGGTACTTTTGTGTCTAGTTCCTGCCTTTGGTTTTTCTTTTTTCTTTGAAAGAGCTCCCCCTCCTGGGCTTTCTCTAGGCCTGCCTCCAGTTGTGACTTGCTAGCTCTGTGACTTCCCGGTCCTGCCTCCTTCTGGGGTTCAGGGCTGAGGAAGCTATGGGTTTCCTGAAAGTTAGGTGGAGAGGAGGCCGAAGGAGGATATAAGTGTCATTCCTTGCCAGGATGGCTCCCATCTGGTTGTGACCAGGCACTGTTGGCCACAAAGAAAGCAGGAAGGCTTTCCTCTGAGGTTTAGCAGCCAGGGTACAATATGTCTAGGACTGGCAAAGCCCTGGGTGGCGAATAAGGTCCAGGTCAGACCTCCCTTTCTCCATAGAGCTCCAATGTTTTGTGCTCTTGGCATCTACACTTGCCCCAACTCCTCTGTTTTCAGTGCTGTCAGGACGGAGTGGGTGGTGAGGGGCCAATTCAGGACCTTATCTGGGATCTTTTGTACCTGTACTTACCTGGCTTTATGGTTCTGACCCCTGTTAAACCGTCAGATAGCTCCTCTCCTGCTGGTTCCTTTTCAGGGTGCTTTCCTAGCTGCTCATAGAATCTGTCACGTAGGAAAAGCCACTTGAGTTTGCCGGTGGCATTTACCAGCTTCCATCTGTGCTGTAAATTACACGTGAGATTGGGCCTCCAGTGGCTCTGCCTGGTGAAGGCTGACGGCCTTGTCAGTGTGTCTGCCCACTTGTGGCTGCCACATTGCACAAGTCCGAAGGACACCATTTACTTTGAATTCTCTTTGAGTGCTGCCCTCTGGAGGTATGCATGTGTTGCTGCAGTCTGGCCTGTCCGCGGAGCATGGCATTGCCTGGATGGCCTGTGCTGCCTGCTTGCCCTGCTCTCCTGGGCCTGGGACAAGGCCATTCTGCTGATCGAGCCTCCCTGGTCTCTCCTAGGATTACTATGGAATTCCCTTCGCTACACCCACAGCTTTGGCCAGCCGAGATGGGAGCCTAGCTAATAACCCGTATTCAGGTTAGTCTGTTCAGGGGGTGGGGAGTGGGGCACGGGACTGTAGCTAATCCTAGGAATCTGGAAGCAGAAGGGCTGAGAGAGGGCTGCGAGCTTCCTGTTGTTGAGGTGGCAGCCAGACCTGTTCCTGTTTGCAGGAGACAGTCTGGCTTTTTTCCTGGTTGGATAAGGAGGGAGTGGGGGCAGTGATTGGAGTTCATGATTCCTCTTCTCCTAGGTGATGTCACCAAGTTTGGCCGAGGTGACTCTGCATCCCCCGCGCCCCCCACCACGCTGGCTCAGCCTCAGCAGAGCCAATCCCAAGCCCACCACACAGCCCAGCAGCCCTTTCTGAATCCTGCGCTGCCACCCGGCTACAGCTACACTGGCCTCCCCTACTACACAGGCGTGCCTAGTGCCTTCCAGTATGGGCCCACCATGTTTGTGAGTATTTGTGTGTGTGGGTGGTGGTGGTGGTGGTGGTGGTGGTGGTGGTGGTGGTATTCCAGCTCTGGGGAGAAGCAGGGAGAGAGGGACATGACCCTACTCAGTCTCACCTGGCCTTCAGGAATGTTTTAGGCTGAAGCCAAAGCTACTTTCCCGTCTATTTTTATAGCTGCTAGCACGTGTTGTACTAGTGACCACAGACAGGTCCCTTGTGGTTGTGCTACCTGCTGCCTAGGGCTAATAAGCTGGTGGGTACCTGACCTGCTCCCCCTGCCCTGGTCCTTCACTGATACCTCTCCTGCTTCCCCACCAGGTCCCTCCCGCCTCAGCCAAGCAGCATGGTGTGAACCTCAGCACCCCCACCACCCCTTTCCAGCAGGCCAGTGGTTATGGCCAGCACAGCTACAGCACAGGTGAGGGGTGCTCCCAGCACGGAGAGCTGCAGATGGGACAGGCTTGCCTAGCTCACACGTACCTCTTGTACCCTGCCACGCTAGGTTATGATGACCTGACCCAGGGGACAGCAGCGGGAGACTACACCAAGGGTGGCTATGGTGGATCATCGCAGGCACAAAACAAGTCTGCAGGTTCTGGGCCTGGCAAAGGTAGCGTCTACCCCTCCTTTCCAGGATTGAGGCCCAGAGTAGTTGTCTTCTACTGATTCTTTCTCAGGCAAGGCTGTCCCAGAGAGTCCTTGGAGGTGTGGGGGAGGCTAGAACCTGGGCCCTATTGGTGTGAAAACAACTGCTTTCCCTCCTAGGAGTGTCTGTGTCTTCAAGCACCACCGGCCTGCCTGATATGACTGGCTCGGTCTACAGCAAGACTCAGGTGAGGGGAAGGATTCAGGTGGACGAGGGGGTGGGTGGGAGGTACAGCCCGAGCTGGCCCTTACCGTTGTTTCTTTACCCTGCAGACTTTTGATAAGCAGGGATTTCATGCAGGGACTCCTCCACCGTTCAGCCTGCCCTCGGCCTTGGGCTCCACCGGGCCCCTGGCTGCTGGAGCAGCCCCTGGTTATGCGCCCCCACCGTTCTTACACATTCTGCCTGCCCACCAGCAGCCTCACTCACAGCTGCTCCATCACCACCTTCCACAGGATGCCCAGGTGAGCCCAGTGATGGAGGCAGCCAACCTGCCCTGGACTGGGGGTTCTGTTCCGCCCCTTACAGCCTTCTCTCCTCCTCCTCCTCCTCAGAGTGGCTCGGGTCAGCGCAGCCAGCCCAGCTCCCTGCAGCCCAAGTCGCAAGCCTCCAAGCCTGCCTACGGCAACTCTCCATACTGGACAAACTGAACCCTGAAGAGAGGGGTGGGCTAGGGCGGGGCTTACCCTGGGCAGGAGAGAACATGTGGAGCCCATTGCTCTGGGAGCCCAGCACCCTTTCCTAGAATTCCTGAGACGTGTAACTGTGTCAGCCGAGCCTCTGTGGGGAGCCTGCCTCCCAGACTCGCTCTTGTATGTAATGTATTTATGTATGTATTTGTAAATGTGATAGAAGTCTTGGGAGAGTGGGGGGGGGGGTACAGCTGCTACTCTTAGCCAGGCCTGCTCTCCCAACTACAGCCCCTTTTCACTGTAGCAAATAACCCCCTCTTTCCACTTCTGCCTTTAGGCCTTCTGTATAGCCTCCCAGCCAGCGGGCAGCTGGGAGCAGTGTCTGGAAGGGCTGGTTGAAGGCAGTTTGGGTTTTGGGGTCAGGTACCAATGAAGAATCACGACTTATTTTGCTCCCTTGTAAGCCATTATTTGAGGTTTCCTTCCCTGTGTAATTACTTTAGCCCTCGCTTTCTGAGAAACTGGTCCTTTTGTCATTTGCCCTGTTCCTCTCCTGCCAAATCTTGATCTGGGAATAGCAGAGATATCCTTCCTGCCCAGCGTGAAAGTGGCACCTGTTTGTCTGCATATAGAGCAGAGGCTTCTGCTTCTGGTCTTGTCCCCAAGAGACTTGCCTTCCTCTGGCTGACCGTTTTTTCAAAACAGTCTGAAGTTGCACTCAGAGATGTTGTCAGTCTGCTCCCTTTAGAAAACAAAAAAATCAAAGATACGCTGTCACCTCAGTGAGAACATGTCTCCAAGCAAAGGCTCCTCTATGCCAGTTGTCCTGAACCAGGTGGGCGACTGTTTCAGGGGTTTTCTCTTCTGCCCGATCTCCACCTAATAAAGTTCTGAGAGCATGCACAGTCTCTGTGTGGTGTGACTCAAGGGCAGCTTAAGGTGGAGGCTGTCTTCATTATTCTGGGCAGCCTGGACTTCATAGGGCTGGGGCTGAAGTATAGCCCGTGTGGTCAGTCTTCTGACGATAGGGTGTAAAGGCTTAAATTGGTATTCCTTCTCTCGCCTCGGCCAGGTCAGCATCCAGAGGGTGTAAAGGTAAATGATAAGGCTGAAAAGACTGCTAACCCTCCTGACCGGGCAGGGGCAGTGGTTCTCAAAGTTCATTTTGATAAGGCAATCTCTGTTTGTAGGGCCCGGTCAACAGGAATACTAGGGCAGGGTAACTTCTTTTCCAGACGTCAGCTGACATTAAAATAGGAAATAAAGGTAAGAACTGAGGATATTTTTCTCAGGGCTGGAGGGAGAGTTTGGACAGCTAATCCTCCTTTCCATCCTGTGTCCTTCATCAACCAAAGAGAATCTTGATTAATAGTGAAGGGATGGGATTGAACAGACTAGTGAGTTGGGGTGGTTTGAAGTAGGTAAGCGGGGCCTGGGCTAAATACCTGCTCCACAAAGTCCCAAGCAGCCATTCACCTGGGGCCAGGATTCTAGTACAGCTCCTTCCTCCTGCTCCTAGGCCATCAGGGAGGAACCAGGGCCATCCACTATTCCTGTTTCTGACACAAGGCAGGTCGCCCCACCATAGCACTACTATGCTCCAACGTAGAGGTGTTGCCAGAGGCTTTATAGCCTCCCATTTCATTCCTAAATAACCCCCTCAGACTAGACTAAGGAAGCAGCAAACAGAAGTGGTGCCTCAAATACTGGTCAAGTCAGTGTGCCAGAACCAGCCCAGGGTCAGTCTTCACCTTTTCTGCTTGTGGCCTCTAAAATCAGTGGTCATTTCATGAGTTGGGGGGTACGTGCTGCTGTTGCCCACAGCTTGAGCTCCTGACCAGGAAAAAGGTAAGTGCTGCACAAGTGAAACTAAACAGGGACTGTAATTACATGATATGATCTCTTGCCTGATCTCTGCTTATTAGCAGCAGGAAGTTCAAAAGACAAATGACGATGAAATCAAAATGCTTGCCTAAGGAGGGCAGTGGAAGCACCCTCATCCCTTCACCAGCCTACGTGTATCAGCAGGTTGTACCCTACTTAATAAGAATTAAGGTTAACAGATGTTTGTATCTCTAATAACCTTTCCTTAAAAAACTAGTAAGGACTGGGAATGTTTATTCTGTGAGGAGGTGAGTTGAGCAGAATATCCTAGAAGGCAGGTGAGTGAGATTCACTTTTGGTTTTTAATTTTTCAGCTGAATCATGGGTGTAATCTTCAAGGGAACAGTGGAAATATTG
Organism: Lynx canadensis; assembly: GCF_007474595.2. Taxonomy (NCBI): domain Eukaryota; kingdom Metazoa; phylum Chordata; class Mammalia; order Carnivora; family Felidae; genus Lynx; species Lynx canadensis. The sequence continues at coordinate 55,652,319 of NC_044315.2, read as the reverse complement.
AGACCAGCTTTTAGTTTTCTTTAACACAAAGAAAGAAGAGGGTCATCCCATGGGGAAGTAGCAATACAGGTATATTTTATTTCACATTTTATTAGTAGACAGATGGGCAGAAAAAGACAAAATAAACCACTAAAGGGGAAGTTCAACACAAAAATGCATCAGATAATCTTTTCTCATAAGTTAAACTGAAGAAAAACATCTACAATTTCAGCTAAGAAAACTATTAAAGTCAGGTGTGTCCTGCTGGTTTCAGAATAGTTGAAAATTGCATCTGAATCTTTTTATAAATGTAAACCATTTTTCAGAATGGGAGGGGTGGGGAGTTAACTTTCAGTGGAGAACTACACACTTTCCCCTTCAGTCTCTTACTGCATATGTCCCAAACATAAGGAAACCAGCAAATAAAGAAGCAAGTAATCACCAGGGAAGAGGAAAGAAGGGACTACAGAAAAGTTTGGCTAATAGAAAAGAACTCTGGAATGATACGAAATAGAGGGGGAAGACTTTGAGAAGCAACAACGGAATCGTGATATTACTTTCTCCAACCAGCCTCAAAACACACAAACCTGAAGAGCATCCAGAGAGGCCTCCACTAGAATCAAAAGGAATCTAAAAATGCAGGATTCTGAATTCATGTCAACACCAAATAATCACAACTGTACTTACAAGGTTGTGGCCTGAGCCTGAGACCTCTACTCTCAAAAAGAAAAAAAAAAATTACATGCTCAAGTTTTCTTTTGCCACAGGATGTGTTCTCAGGACAGAGCTCTGGAACCAGCATCTGGGTTTTACAGGTCAGTCTGAGTTCTCAGAATGTCTACCTGCTAGCCAATCAACACATGCCAGTCTTTTCTGGAATTGATTGTACTCTATCAGAGGCAAACCCAGCCCTCAACAGTAACACCCCAAAGGGCTGAGAGGTATGACCTCCACCTGGCTCTCTGGCTCCCTGAGTCAACGTGCAACAGAGGCCAACAGGGCCTAACGGGACAGGGCTGAGCAACACAGCACCTTCCGCAATGCCAAGGCACCTGGCCTGCCCTGACAGAGAAATGCTTTCGCGGTAAGGGGTAAAAGAAAAGCCTTATAGGGCTCCAAGAGAGCAGACCAAGCTACCAGCTGTAAACGTGTGTGGGGCTGATGGGGTAATCCGAGCATTATGAGACTTTGAGCTCCAGAAGATAGGCAGATTATAAGCATGAGGTGTTAAAAAGCTAGTTCCAACATCTTTCTATGAGAATGTGCGGCCAGTGTTTTGTCACAAAGAGCTGCTCTGTTCTCTGAATCTGACTGGAATCACTAGATTCAGGGGTGTAGGTAGTCCTAGCCCCATGGGGATGGGACAGAGATTCTGGGACCAGGCTCAACACTGTCCCATACGAACCTTTGTATGTTAACATCCCCACTTAATAAATACCAAATCAAACTTTAGAGGCCAGAGAGGTCTGCTGGGCATTAGTCAGCAAATGTTTGGAGTTTGAAGAGCTAATGAAAACCCTGAGATCAGAAAGGAAGGAGGAGCTAAGGAAGTAAGCATCACCTACTCTGTTCTAGGATCCATCCTACCCCTGTCCCTCATCAACCCTTTGGTTCTTTCTGAGCTATGATCTGAAGAAGTTGACACCAGTGCACAGGGATCTGGAGGAGGATCGTAGCCAGTCTCTGCTGTATTTTCCTTCCGAAGTCTAATTTTACATTATAATGATTTTCCCCACTGAAAGAACACTGCCCTCCTATGAACTGGCCCACTCCCAAATGAAACAAAAATCACCGCCAAGTTCTGAAGTCCCTGGTTGGTGAAGGCTGATGGATCTCAATATTGATTGAAGTAACACGTGATTGAGACCGGGGAAGTCAAAGCTGCAGCACAGTTGGAAGATCTAGCGTTGCCCAGACACTGCCTGCAGCCAATTCCCTCAGCCCTGCTAGAAGAGTCAAGGCAGCCCAGGGCAAGCTCCATGCACAACTTCTGCTTGCCCTCCACAGCCAGAGTACATCGAAAGGAGAGAAAAGTCCAGGTCACATCCAACGAGGAAAGCGGAAACTGGTCACTCGTGTCTCCTATCCACAGCTATCACTATCAGCATAAGCAGCTCAATGAAAACCAAAATCTTAACACATGCACCTAGGATTAATACTGAGTAATTAAAACTGGCTACTTACACTCTCACCATGAGGGTTTTTTAAAAATCTTTGAGGGAAAGGCCATGTTCACATAAGATGTTTTTTTATCCAACAGTGGTCACCAGTAGTTTTGACTTTTTTTCCCCAGCAGCATCAACCAAAATTGGCATAGTGATTTTAAACTCCTTGTTCCCGATCACTAAGACCACACACACACACTAGTCTCCACTCTCTCCCCACTCCCTCGGGGTGGGGAGGGTAACAACTCTGTCTTTAAAATAAATAGCAATCAAGTGCTCAGTTCTATGTAAAGTATGAATATTTATTTCAGGCTTTAGATCCCAATCGATTTCAAAAAACAAAATCTGATCTTTCTCTCAGAGTAGCTGAGGCCCCCTGCGGTGTTAGGATGATTTCCTGGAGGCTGAAGGGTCTCTGTGCCCTTAGGAACACATTTCATCAGGCTTAGCACAAAGTCCCTGATGCCCACTGTATCTCAGCCTTAAGATGGGAAAGGAAACAAAACTCCCCACCATGGGGCTGATCGAATGCACACACACTAATGTAAATGAGCAGCTAAATCTTGGCAAATTTGCTTTTTTTTTTTTTTAAAGTTTGTTTTGTGGGGTTTTTATATTTTTTTTCCATTTTCTTTTGCTACTCAGCATATGCAGCACTTGTGAACTTCCAATGGGTTCCCAGCTTTAAACACAAACGTCTTGATGAAAGACTAATTCTTCAAGAATCTAAAAACAGACCAAAGGTGTTTTTGCCGTGAACACTCTGTAGAGACGAAGTGAGGCGAAAGTTTGGGTTTAAAGAAGAAGAAGAAGAAAAAAAAAATCAATACAGTGATGGAAGGGTAAAGAATGCAAGAATTCAGACATTCTGTGGAGGATTACTTTCTCTCCATTAAGAGGTCCATAAAAAGGAGCAAACTGAGATCCATAAGGGGAGTCAGCAGGAGCCGTGTTTGTTTTTCCCACCCCCGTGATAGGTTTTTGTTGAGGGGCCACTGCTAGGTCCCCACTTGCTCCCCTCCCTTTGGCCTGAGACGGCAGGGCAGTACAGGGGCACTGAAGGAGCACGTCACGACTCCTCATTCCCAGAATCATCATCATCGTAGCAGTCGGCATCTTCCTCCTCCTCATCTTCATCATCGATGTCATCGTCATACAAGTCGTCATAAAGCAAATCTGAGCTGTTGTCATTGGAAGGCACTTTAGTTTTGATGCAGTATTCCGCCAGGGTCGTGGGGACCTTCACTCCATCCTTTTCTGCTTCGGCTTTAGTGGCTGAAACCTGTTTCCTGAAGGAAGATGGTTTATGTTAGTCTCTATCTTGAAGATAGATTTTACAACTGGCCTTTCTTAATAATCAACATTTTTTATGATTCAGGTTTCTGAATTTCAGTGCCTGCCTAAAGGCATCTGACAGATACTACACCACAGGTTCTCAGCCCATCAGGTACCATGTTGAAGAACACTCAAATAATAACCTGGAGGGTATTTAGAAGTAGTGGATCTCAGATGCTGGTCAGCCAGGAGTCACCTAAGAGACTTTCTTCCCCTGCCTCGTCTCACACCAAACTCTATGCAACCCCAACCACTCTTCTTTATTCAGTAATCCTGCCATTTGCACTTAAAGTAGATTCCAAATAGCCTATGTTAGTTTCCAGTGTTGCATGACAACCTGCCTCCTACTTCATTTCCCACCCAAAACATACAGGCCATCCCTGGTTTGTTTTTTTAGTAACTTGAACACCGCCTGTTCTGTGTAGATCACTTGCTCTTCTCCTGATTTACTAATTTGGCTACTTATGTCACTCAGATCTGTACTTAGAAATGGACTGTTCTAACAACCCAATTTAAAGCAGTCACCTAGTCATTCCTTTGCATTATGCTACTTAATCACTAGTATATTTTCTATGATCCCCATTTAATTTTTCTGTCAGTTCCTTCCTCTTCCACCCAAATGTCAACTTCATTGGAGTGGAGACCTTGTATTTCTTACTCACTTTAAAAAAAAATGTTTGAGAGAGCATGTGTGCACACACACATGCAAGTGGGGGAGGGGCAGAGAGAATCCCAAGAAGGCTCCACCCTCTCAACACCCCTATAGGTGCACTCATTAAATGGTAATTTGCTTACAAATTCTTATCAGTAAAGTGTGAGCTCCTCAAGGAGAAAGACTGCCTTAATGACCTAACAGTACCTGACATGAAGCTGATGTGTAATAAATGTGTTAAGAATTAGAGAATGAGATAAGCCCTTAAATTAAGAAAGCCTGGGTGGCTCAGTTGGTTAAGTGTCCGAATCTTGATCGGCTCAGGTTATGGTTTCATAGGTTCATGAGTTTGAGCCCTGCCTCAGGCTCTGCACTGACAGCATGGAGCCTGCCTGGGATTCTCTCTCTGCCCCTCCCCTACTTGTACACTCTCTCTCTCAAAAACTTTACATGTGTATACACACACACACACAGTCTACTCCAGCTCCTTTAAATCTTCAGGTTTTTACTATTTATACTAATTTATCTTCAATCTTTGGTATACACCAATCACCTAAGTGGCTGCTAAAAATGAAATACACATGCCCAGATTTTATCCTTATAATCTTATTAAATGACTATGGATATGAAAGAGGGTCTAAAGGTGATTCTAGTGGGCAGAAATCGTGAAGAAATGCTGATCTATATATATTATTCAGCTATATTTTCTGTGCAGTTTTTTTTATACATCACATGGCATTGTGCTGACTAGAGTTATAAAGAGGGACTCTATTTGTATAAATTCTAGTGCTTACTAAACTATTCACAGAATGTGCTGGAACTGTCCTTGGGGTTCTATTTTAAGGGAATAAAATCTAACAGTACTAAAGGGAAATGAATTTGTTGCAATTCAAGTACCAATTCTTGGGTACTGTTAAAACCTTATGTCCTACTCAGGATATGATCGAGAGCTGACTGGTTCAGTCCCAATAACTTCTACTTTTTCCCCCCTTTTTATACAGATGGAAAAACTAAAGACCCAAAAAATTAACTGATAAAAAAGTCATATGAGGGATGGCGAGCTATATAGGTAGACTCCAAATCTCTCACTAAGAAGCTTCTAGGACTCTGTTCAACCATATACTATTGTTACTGATAATAATGATACCCAGAATATACTTGCTGGTATGGTCAAAAGGGCCAGTAAACTATAGGGTTTCATTAAAAATTTTGAAAACGGGGGTGCCTGGGTGGCTCAGTCGGTTAAGCGTCCGACTTCAGCTCAGGTCACTGTCTCAGTTTGTGAGTTCAAGCCCGACGTTGGGCTCTGTGCTGAGAGCTCAGAGCCTGGGGCCTGCTTCAGATTCTGTGTCTCCCTCTCTGCCCCTCCCCTGCTTGTGCTCTGTCTCTGTTTCTCAAAAATAAATAAATGTAAAAATTTTTTTAACTTTTTGTAAACAAAAACATCTAGAATGTCTGGAAATACTTTGGGTATCTGTTACACTTAACGGACATGCTGAAAATACTGAACAGTGTCCCTAGAATGATTCAGAGGCAGAGTCTGCAAACTTAAGTGACTGAGAACCTGGAGGTTCTGGTTCCCAGGAAATCAGATCTGCAGCATTATCTTCCAGTGTGTGCTCCCTCAAAAGCCAAACTCATTAGGCTCAGGCAGAAATATCTTCCCAAACAATATTTAAGTTTGATTTAAACCTTGGTTCTGTATGAAGACTTAAAGTAATCAAAAGGAAGGTAAAACAAAGCACCTTACCTAATGATTTCAGCATATTCTTTGTCTTTTCCTTTACTGTCCCTCCATTTCCTGAACATAACCGAAGCATCCACATTGGCTGGGGAGAAGGTGTTGGGCTCATTGAGCAATGAGATTACACTTAACAGGATAGTCCTAGAAATAGAAAAAAAAAGGGGGGGGGGAGGGGATCAGCTACAAATACTCATGTTTACAAGATCCAAAAATATTGTGCCTTTAAGACTATAATATTTGAGACCTTAGGGGAAAAGAAACAATTTTGTTTTGTTTTCAGTACTCAGCTGGTAGGCTGAAACAAGCTGCTAACTAGGACACAAAGAGGAAATCTGCAAGCCTATCACAGAGGTCATGTGGCAGGGCACACAATAAAACTCTGTAGAAGACATGCACTGTCTTCAACTGGCTACATGTTCCAATCTGCTTCCAAAGTGGAAGCCTGAAAGCTTTTCAAATAACATTTTAAAAACTACAAATTAAGCGCAATAGGAAAAGAAAAAGCAAAAAATATTTAGCTTTAAGGCCATCCTTTTGTGGGCAAAGTTAAAAATGACCCTGCCCCACAAATCCACTTCTTATCATGGCTGCTTAAGAGGATCTAAAAAAATGATAATACACACAAACGTATTTCCTTTCCATACTTAGGGAAGGAAGACACTTAAGCAGGAGAATGGAGGAAAACAACATCCCAGGCAAGGAAGAACTAGTTTCTATTTACTAAGCACTTTGTGTGTGTGAGAGGCACCAACTGTGATGTTGGATGTGCAGTAGTGAGCAAGTTAGATGCTGTCCCTTATGTGCCAGGGTTTCTATGTCTTGGAGTTGTTAAGACAGGCAATTTTCATCCACAGATAAAAACCAGACACTTTAACCACAGGGAATAAAATTTCTGTAGAAAAATAACCAGACAAGGCTCCAAAAAGGCTTTAAATTATTCCCAAGGTTCTTTTCCCTACAAGCTACATGCATGTATGTAAAGAAAAATTGGGGAGGAAAAATTAATTTTGTATCTTTTCTCACTGGCGTGAGCTTATAGGTTGCATTGTTGGAAAACAGTCTTTTGCTCCTGCCCCAAGCAAAAAATAAAGGGATTGAGTCAGGCAATTTAGATGTTTGGTTTGATGAAACCTTTTCCTAAAAAGAGTAAAGAGTTTGTTATGTGATTATACAAGTGAAAGGCACTTTCACAGAAAACTTTCCCATCTAGTTAAAATCCATTCATCATACACCCCTTTCTATTAAATTAACTCTTTGCCCTTCCCCACAAAGATCCTTCTGGATTTCTTCAGTAATTACATTATAAAATAAAGATTACCAAAAACTTATCACTGCCAATGATGGGAAATGGACATAACATCCTAGAAGCAAGAAACAAACAAAAGGGGGTAGAACATTCCATAAGGATTGCCTCAGAAGAACATATCCAAAACCTGTTAGGAAGATAAGGACAGGACAAAGTGTGGTATAGAGAGGGGGAAAAAAGAGCTATAAGTGGTCTAGATCTGCACTGTCTGCAACTTCCTATGATGATGGAAATGCATAATCTTTTTATCCAATATAACCACCAGCCACATGTAGTCAATGAGCACTGTGAAAGGTAGCTTGTGCAACTGAAGAACTAAATTTTTGACATTAATTTTAATTAATTAAAATAGTTATGTGTAGTTACGTAGTGGCTACCACATTGGACAAGACAGGTCTAGGTAAGTCGTATTAACTGAATTAGGAAATTTGTCCCATGAGTAGTTTAACCAAGTTGCTTTTCTTATACCTTGTGTTTACTTTAATAATAAAATGTTAGGAAATACAATTTTTAAAATGGTGAAATACTCATTTCTATCAAAAAAAGAACTTCTAATACCATATACTTCTAAATGGAAATCCATGATGCTTTCAGAAGAAGTGTCAGGTACTATAGTGGACTATGAAAATAGTTTAACTCGGCAAGTTTTCACTTTCATTTTCATTTCTTCACTTATTCTGGACAGCAGGATCTTGTTTTTGTTTTTTAATGAGGAATCGACTCTGTTGGTTCTGGTGGGGTTAATGGGTTAATCTTCCCTTACTATCATGCAAACCTTCAGAGAAACAACCTACCTAACCACAGCAGCAGATTCTCTCTCATCATGATGCTGGATTTGGGGGTGTGCATGTAACCCAGGATGGGCCAATCAGAGCCTTGGTAGGGAACTATGATGTTCTAATAGCAGAAAGGCAATTTTTATTCCTGATTGGACTGACAATTGTGAGAATAAGGAAAGTCTAGAGCTGGTAGCCATCTATATTACCACGTGGTGAGAATCTACCTAATAACAAGGCCAATACAGAGCAAAGCAGAATCGAGACTTTTAATCTCTAACAAAGATTCTTGATGCCAATTCATATACAACACCCTAGTTATAGGTAAATTATATACTGTTTCCCATGGGATAGGTGGGACCTGGGATAACTTTAGCCTCTGTAGCAACAACATCTGGCCAAAGAAGTATCCTCAGTTTACTACTCTGATCTATAAATATAGTAATTTCATGTTTTTCTATGTATCATGACTGGAAAAGATCTGGAAGTAGTGTCATACATGGTCTAGCACTTGTACCAAAATAATTTAATACAAGCATTATATCTGTAGCATATGATAGACAACTCTGTTAAGTATTATTAACCCTATGTTTTTAAAATTTCTTTTAATGTTTATTTGAGAGAAAGCACAAGTGGGGATGGGACAGAGAGAAGGCCAAGCAGTCTCCATACTGCCAGCGCAGAGCCTGATGAGGGGCCTGATCCCACACACTGTGAGATCAAAGGGATGCTGGGGTGGCTCAGTTGGTTAAGCGTCCAACTTCGGCTTAGGTCACGAACTCACTGTTCATGGGTTCGAGTCCTGCATCAGGCTCTGTAATGATAGTGTGGAGCCTGCTTGGGATTCTCTCCCCCCTCTCTGCCCCTCCCCTGCTCATGTGCTCTCTCTCAAAAATAAATGATTAAAAACTAATATTAAAAAAAACAACTCAGGAGATCAGACCTGAGCCAAAATCAAGAGTCAGAGACTTAACTGAATGAGCCACCCAGGTACCCCCAAATTTTTTTAAATTATCTTTACACTCATCGTAGGGCTCAGACTCATGACCCCAAGATAAAGAGTCCCATGCTCTTCAGACTAAGCCAGCCAGGCGCCCCTTAATCCTATCTTTATAGAATGGAAAAACTGAACTGCTAAATCCATACTAGTAGAACATACAAAACAGAACAATTCTGCAGCTATTCCAATGGTTACGGTTTTTTGCTGCCATCTTTTGTGGTTAGTTTAAGTGTTAGAAAATCTTTATTCATATATTCTATTTTTTTTCAGAAGGAAAAAAGCAGAAGGTAGAAAGGAAAGAAAGACCAAATAATGAAACTATCAAATTAATACAACACAATAAAGAAGTCATTAAAGGCCACTAAAGAGATTGTTTCCTTCAGATCATGAACAAATGGGATAGGATCTAGAAAACAACTACATTCTTTCAAAAGTCTCATTTTGTCTATGTAAATTCACAGTTCCACATGAAGTTTTTTTTTTTTTTTTAATGTTTATTTTTGAGGGAGAGAGAGAATGTGTGTGCAAGCTGAGGAGGGGCAGAGAGAGAGAGGGAGACACAGAATCTGAAGCAGGCTCTGTGTTGTCAGCGCAGAGCCCCAGTGTGGGCTCAAACTGAAAAACCATGAGAACATGAACTGAGCCAAAGTCGGATGCTTAACCGACTGAGCCAGACACCCCTGAAATTTTGGTTTTTAGATGTAACATGGAGTTGCGCTTGTCCATTTAGACAATCTGTGGCATTCAGACGTCAATTTCTTGGATTGGCAAGAGACTCTGAGGACCCATCCCCAGACTCCCTTCCTTCCTCCCTCTATGCTCTTCTCTACTGTAGGTTTAGAGGAATAGGTAGGTCTGGTTGTCCAAATTCAGAACTATAAATTTTTAACATGTGTTACAATAAAAACAGACCTATCCAAGTAATAATTTGGGATAAAAATGAGGAACAGCGTTCTTGTTTTCAATTATTGGTCAGTTCTCACGACCATCACCTTTCCCGGATTTATAGATACTCAAAGAAATAATGTGCTCCCTCCATCCCCACTTTAAAAGCCAGGACAAAGGACTATGGTAGGAGTTTTTCAACACGGGATCTAGACCAAACCTTAAAAGTTCTAAAAGGAGAGACATGCAGACAAAAGGACAGGCAAAACCATTCCATTTTCTATAGTCTTCAAGTTCATACTTCTGATCTTTTAGGTTGTTTTACAATCTTTGTCAGATTCGACTAATAAATTAAAAATACTGTTTAAAAAATACTGTTTGAATAAAAATAAGCTTGAAAAAAAGGCTTTTAAATAATAAAAACACCAAAATAAAATGAAAACCAATTAAACACACACACACACAAACTACTAGCAAACAGCAAATTAGTAAGTTGTGAAGTTCTAGAGCTCAGACATGTTATAAAAACAAGAAAACTAAAGTAGTACTTGAGATAAATGAGAATTAGACATCTATGACCCAATGAACAATATTGTATTTGTCCCTTTTCAACATATAGACAATGGTCAAGGAGTTGGGTCTGACCCCCATTTTATAAAGTAAGTTCTACGCCCAACAGAAGACTTGAACTCACAACCCTGAGATCAAGAGCCACATGCTCTACAAACTGGACCAGCGAGGCATCCACTACCCCCTCACTTTTTTGACCTTTCTTTGTTAGCTACTATGTCACCACAAGTACAACTTTAGGAGGGAAGGCAGAAAACTGGCCCTAGTACGACAAATTAAGACCTGGCTCATGGATCTGCCTGCAAACTACAGAGGAAAAGTTTGGAATTTTGCAGGATTAAAGATTGGCATTTTTCTTCAAGTATACACACATACCCTCTAGGCAGTATGAGGTAGAAGGGGTTCATTCTTAAAAGCCTAAACTTACCTTGACTCTTAAAACACATACACATGGGGCGCCGGGGTGGCTCAGTCAGTTAAGTGTCCGACTTCGGCTCAGGTCATGATCCCACAGTTCATGAGTTTGAGCCCTACATGGGGTTCTGTGCTGATAGCTCAGAGCTTGGAGCCTGCTTCGGATTGTGTGTCTCCCTCTCTCTCTGACCCTCCCCCACTCATGCTCTTTCTCTCAAAAATAAGCAAACATTAAGAAAAATTAAGACACATACACAGAGAAACAATGACTGATTGAGATTCTTAGGTTTTACAGATAATGGCCTAATTTGATGAAAATTGATAGGCAACTTTGGAGAAGGGAAGCCCAGTGCCTGACTCTTCTAGTTAACCTACATCCCTTTAATCTCACATTTATAGCATTTCAAAAGATGAACCCATAACACCAGAAGATGGCCCTTAGTTAAAACTCAGTCCTGGGGGCGCCTGGGTGGCTCAGTCGGTTAAGCAGCCGACTTCGGCTCAGGTCATAATTTCGAGGTCCGTGGGTTCAAGCCCTGCATTGGGCTCTGTGCTGACAGCTCAGAGCCTGGAGCCTGTTTCAGATTCTGTGTCTTCCTCTTTCTCTGACCCTCCCCTGTTCATGCTCTCTCTCTGTCTCAAAAATAAATAAATGTTTAAAAAAACAAACAAACAAACAAACAAAAAAACCTCAGTCCTGGGACGCCTGGGTGGCTCAGTCAGTTAAGTGTCTGACTTCAGCTCAGGTCATGATCTGGCAGCTTGTGAGTTCAAGCCCTGCATCGGCTTCCGTGCTGACAGCTCAGAGCCTGGGGCCTGCTTGAGATTCTGTGTCTCCCTCTCTCTTTTTACCCCTCCCCCACTCACACTCCATCTCTCTCTCTCTCTCTCTCTCTCTCTTAAAAATAAACACTAAGGGGCGCCTGGGTGGCGCAGTCGGTTAAGCGTCCGACTTCAGCCAGGTCACGATCTCGCGGTCCGGGAGTTCGAGCCCCGCGTCAGGCTCTGGGCTGATGGCTCGGAGCCTGGAGCCTGTTTCCGATTCTGTGTCTCCCTCTCTCTCTGCCCCTCCCCCGTTCATGCTCTGTCTCTCTCTGTCCCAAAAATAAATAAACGTTGAAAAAAAAAATTTAAAAATAAACACTAAAATAAAAATTAAAAAACAGTCCTTATTACATATTTTCAAGACGTAAGTGGGATTTGAAAAGGACATCATGGCAGATAAATCTGTTATGAGTGGGAAAATGTGATAGCTTAGACGGTTACATATTACAAATAGCTTCTGTTTATGTCTCTAAAGCAACTAACAAATCTAATAAATGCTTCCTCCTGTGCAATCCTGGAACTGCTGCTGACTGATACATCCCTGCAAAAACACATGGTAGGAATGAGGGTCTCAGACTAAATACACAAAAACACAAAGAACATTTTTAAAAGGACATTTTTAAAATACACAATATATATCATATGCACAATCTGAAACTACCAAGTTGAGTGCAGTGGAACCCAATGTACAAATATCAAGGAAGCAATAAATGAAATCATCCTGGCCCCAAATGGGACTGTCAGGAGCCCTAGGAACAGCAATGCTACAGCCATTTCCCCTCACCTTGCCTACTTTGTCATCTAATGTTTGGGACAGTCCTTAGCTCCCTTCCCTTTCAGCAGGTCATTGAGAAGATTAAACAGGAAAACATCTTATCCTATTCCTGACAGATGCTTCTCCATGATGTAGTAGCAAAGAAAACACTATGCAACCATCCTTCAAAAGAAACCAAACCTCCACCAAGGTGACTTTCCTTATCTAAGAGCCTGCAGCAGGTATAGCAGATAGTTCTGGGGATGGTGCTTCAGAGAAAGCAGTTGTGAACTCTACTGTTTGACAGCCAACCCCAACCAAAAGCACTCACTTGGTTCCGGACAGAGCATGGATTGAAGAATATTTTGTTTCTTACACCAAGAAGAAGAAGCATTGTATGGACTCCTAATTGCTGACATGTGGCAACATCAGGGGTCCCTACCCTCCCAACTCCATTCTTCGCTCATGCCTACTCCTTAAATCTTCCCAATTCCATAAGGAACTCTAATCTGCCTGAACTTAATCCTATGCACCTGGGTGTAATAGGATGTTCTCTTCTTCCAGAAAGTGCTGGCTTTCCTCTATGCCTCTATGAGGAGGCAAACTACTGAGCCTTTAGTGGACACAAGTTGGCTGATGCTCTGGATCCCTATAATTGTAGTGATCTTTTTCCTACTTTCCCCTCTACTTTTACTACTCACTAGGTCTTGTGATATATATTGAGTTAGACTCTTCAAGGTAACTGGGATGCTTTATTCCTCTTCAGGTTGCAAAAGCTTTCCATGTTTAAGTTTTCTAAATATGTTCAATGAGGTGCTGAATGAAAGACTAGTACAGGTAGTCGTGAATAAGTCCAAACATATGTAAACATGGGACCGCTTTCAGATAACACTGCCATATAGCAATCAAGACCCTAAAACAGCTGGAGCTGAACCTTATGCCACCTCCACTGCTGTCTTGCTTTGGCCACCCATAAACTGGATATGGAGTGCAGAACCCTTAGTTGCACAACTGCTAACTCTAGAGAGTTTAGCAGCAAAGGAATATAAAAGAAAATCCTGAGCACCTCATATTTTGCCTCTTGATATTTCAGTGCGATACACTGACCTGTGAGAAATATGTACAATTGCTAGCTGAAGAACCCCCTTGCCTCACAATAAGTAAGAAAGAAACAAAGGAAAAGGAAAAAAGTATTTCACACCCACTCATTAGGTAGAGCTTTCCTGACATTACAGAGTTCTGGGCACCATCAGGTGTTCCAGGCAGATGAGGTTCCAATAATGTATGGAACCTACATCTCCCCTAGAAATTCACAAACACCAAAGCCTCTGTTCATTTTCTCACCCCCAAGATCATCACATTGAAGGAACGTCTATGATTATATGAGGCTAAGAGACAAAAAAAAAAAAGTCTGAGAAGGTAACTAAAGATTACAATCCATGGGCTCCTGGCTGACTCAGTCAATAGAGCATGTGATTCTTGATCTTGGGATTGTGGGTTTGAGCCCCACTTTGGGTGTAGAGATTGATTAAAAATAAAATCTTGAAAAGATGTTCCAATGCAAATACCTTTTTGAGCTGTGTATGAAGATCAAAGGGGCAATCAAGAAAACTAGTCCTGGTTATAAAGCCTCTAAACAAAAAAGCATAAAAGCAGAGAAGGCAGTCTCTGAGATGAAGTCTAAGAAATGCTTCTAAATTGGGGCTCAAGTGACCTGAGGGCCTAGAGAGAGACAAAATGATGCTGCTCCCCAAAGTAACAACAGTAGTTTTTAAGAGGAAGATTAGTATGAAAGGAGTTTCCTGTCCCCAAAGGACTGAATCAAATGAAAAACAGGTCTACCTTGAAAGAAAAAAGGTTCACAATATTTTAAACTGAGACAAGGTGAATAATATATTGTGTACTTATGCAGGAGAAGGTAAAATATCTTGAATTCCAGTGGGTAATGGCAATATCCATTAAGGTAGTACTAAAATGAAATGAAAAAAATCGTTTGGGGCTTTATATTATGAAGAATGGGGATGCCTGTTTTCTCAAAGGGGGACAAGATGTAAGCATGTGATTCAACATTCAACCTCCAAAAGTAAGAATCACTTAGTACCATACAGCTAACACTTCTTTTTGACTAGGGTTACTACTAGCCCTGAAAAACAAGCACCAAAATAATACCAAAAGGACAACCCTGCATTTTTTGTTCAATTTTTCAACAAGTCTTCCAACATATTTACTTAACCCTTTTAAATATACTGTCAGTTTAATTACAAATGATGTGTTTCTTTTGAAAGCCTAACAGTCTCTTAAACAATTATGTAGAATGAAAGAGCTGAGAAATATGGTAGCCAAACATTTCCCCAGCAACAATAAATATAGCAGAATAATGTCCACAATATCATAATCCTTTGAGGAGAGAAAGTATGATCCTGAAATCTTATGCCCAAACTGTCACTTGAAGTATAACTGCAAAACACATATATGCACACCCATACACATAGCATGTAACATTTTGAACATGTAAGAATTCAGGGAATACAGGGGGCTCTAAGGAGCATTTTCCTGGAGAAATTACTAATGGACTAATTCAGCCAATTAATAGATCAAAGGAAGTAAAATAATGGACAGCAAACAGTGAATTCATTTAATGGCAGGAATAAATTTTAAAAACCAGGATCATGTTACAAAACAGTACAGACTATAAATCTTATAACCTTCTGATGATAAATATGTTCAAAAGTTATAAAGAAAAGGGGGAGAGAGGATGGGAGGTAAAATAAGTATACTGATTTCCTTTTCTTTTACTTGGATCTAAGTGTCAATATACCAGTTGAGGCTGAAAATAAGAGGTAAGTATAGGTTAAAGGAACAAATAATCAGCTAGAACTGTTGTATGGTGGTAAGGGATAGGAGGGATGAAGAAGTAAGAAGTACATGAATTCTGCTAATGATCATAAAAGATCCTATGTAAAGCAGTAGACTTTAATATACTCATGCACCTGGGGGTATATCAAGTATCACATCATTTCTCCTTTCCAGCGTTCCTTTTCACAATTGCCCTTTACAAAAGAAGTGCACACTTTCCACATATCCAAATATTCCTAGGGTGCAATGCCCAGTAGTAATGAAATGTAAGGGGTATAAAACAAAGAGAAATTTACAAATAAAGCCAACTGTTTTTCCTTTCACATAAATAATTTTGTTAGAAGTGTAGAGTGATGTTAATACAAGCATTTTGGTATGTGACGGAGTACAATAAATTCATATGTATAGACTAGGGCTGCTGGAATTATATTTTCATTAAAATGAACTTACTAATTGCATCTCTGATTATTGTTAAGAAATGAATCATCCCTGGGGACCTGGGTGCTCAGTTGGTTAGGTGTCCAGACCCTTGATTTTGACTGAGGTCATGATCTCATGGTTTGTGAGATCGAGACCTACACTAAGACTGCTTAGGATGCTAGCACTCTCTTCCCTCTCTCTCTCTACTCACCCCCCCCTCCCGCCCCACTGGTGCTCACTCCCTCTCTCTCGCAATTAAAAAAAAAGAAAGAAAGAAGCGGCGGGGGGGGGGGGGGGGCACCTGCGTGGCTCAGTTGGTTAAGTGGCTGACTTTGGCTCAGGTCATGATCTCACGGTTCATGAGTTCAAGCCCAGCGTCAGACTCTGTGCTGAAGAGCTCAGAGCCTGGAGCCTGCTTCAGAGTCTGTGTCTCTCTGTGTCTCTCTGCCCCTCCCTGCTCATGCTCTGTTTCTCTCTCAAAATAAATAAACATTAAAAAAATTTAAAAGAGAAATTCATCATGCTTGAAGGAAAGTCCTATTAAAGTAAAGCATAAAGTACAAGGAGTATGTATTGATTCCTTATTTCATAGACATAAACTTATGGCAGGGCTCTGTGCCTGATCAATATGAGAATTAGAATTCAGAAGCATGATGGTTTCAAAGTTAGGTATATCAACATATTTATTTAATTAAAAAAGGGAGTCACTTCTTTTCTGATTTAAAAAATTACAGGCAAGATGTGGTGCACTCCAAGGTATATCTATCTTCTCAATGTATGTTGTTTTGAACAAGGTACCTAAAGGAATGAGTAATGAGCATAATCAACAGTAATTTGATATGCTTGAACACTCTTTGGTATATACACTTTCCAGAAAGTGGGAAGGAAACTTGATAAAAACTTGTAAGAAATTCTTGTGTAGGGGCACCTGGGTGGCTCAGTCGGTTGAGCGTCTGATTTTGGCTGAGGTTGTGATCTTGCAGTTTGCAAGTTTAAGCCCCATACTGGGTTTGCTGCTGTCAGCGTTAAGCCCACTTTAGACCCTCTGTCCCCCTCTCTCTGTCCTTGCCCTGCCTGCTCTCTCTCTCTCAAAAAAATAAAACCTTTCGGGGCGCCTGGGTGGCGCAGTCGGTTAAGCGTCCGACTTCAGCCAGGTCACGATCTCGCGGTCCGTGAGTTTGAGCCCCGCGGCAGGCTCTGGGCTGATGGCTCAGAGCCTGGAGCCTGTTTCCGATTCTGTGTCTCCCTCTCTCTCTGCCCCTCCCCCGTTCATGCTCTGTCTCTCTCTGTCCCAAAAATAAATAAACGTTGGGAAAAAAAAAATTAAAAAAAAAAAAATAAAACCTTTAAAAAATTTTTAATAAAGAAATCCTTGTATAAGTCAAGAAGTCTTTTTTTTTTTCTTTTAACCAAAGTAGAGTTCCTTATTGAGCTACTAGATTTTAGAATGATTAAAAATGACTAACAAAATGAATAAATAAATGGGGGGAGGGGAAAGATCAATCTCCTATGCAGAAGAATTTGAAATAATTTATACAGATATCTCACCCCCATGGAAGTATAATTTCTCATTCCTTACATGTGGGCTGCGCCTAAGACTTCCTTCCTTCAAAAGAGTATAGAATGGAAAGGGGAAAAACAAGTAACTTTATAGTGGAAAAATCTAAAAACAGAGTCTCAGCTAGGTGATGAACATTAACATCAATAGTAATAGGTCATGTTAATATTAGGTACCTTTATTACAAGGTAACAAAAATATATTTTACCTCTGTGGTCTTCATAACCCTACTCTAATAATCAGGAAAACATCAGAAAAATCCCAACTGGGGGACATTTTTATAAAATACCTGATTGGTACTCCTCAAAATTGTCAAGGTCATCAAAAACAAGAAAAGTTTGAGACTGTCACAGTTGCCTAAGGAGACATGCCTATTAAATATAACATGGTATCATGCATGAAATTCTAGAGCAAAGAACAACATAAGGTAAAAACTAAGGAAATGTGAAAGAGTATGGACTTTAGTTAACAATAATGTATTAAAAGTGGTTCTCTAACTGTAATGAATGAACCACATTAATATCAGATGTTAATAATAAAACTGGCAGGTGCAGGTATATATGAGAACTATCTGTACTACCTTCACAATTTTCAAAAATCTAAACTATTCTAAAATTTTAAGTCATTTAAAGAGAAAACATCAATAACAAAACCACAATGAGATACCATGTCCACCCACCAGGATGACTATAAAAAAAAAAACAAAGATAATAACAAGTCCTAATGAACACGTGGAGAAATAAATTTTCACATAATGTTTGTAGGAATGTACTATTTACTGCAGTCATGTTGGAAAACAGTCTGGCAATTCCTCAAAAAACTAAACGTTGAGTTATCATATAACCCAGCAATTCCATTCCCAGGTAATAATTTTATTTCCCAAGGAAATAAAAACATGTATATGTAAAAACTTGTACATAATGTGTATAGCAGTATTCATAATAGCCAAAAAATGGAAACCTAGAGGTCCATCAACTGATCAATGGATACACAAAGTGTGGTATAAACATTCAATGGAATATCATTCAGCCATAAAAAGGTATGAAGTGCTGATATATGCTACAACGAGGATGAACCTTGAAAACATACTAAATTAAAGAAGCCAATCACCATATACTGAATTACTATTCTTATAAAATATCCAGAATAGGTAAATCTATATAGACAGAAAGTAGACTGGTGGTTTCCTAGGGTTTCAGGAAAAAGGGGGAGGTGGGGGTTGAGTGATAATGGAGTGTAAATGTGAAGACGAATGAATTTCTTTAGAGGTGATAAAAATGTTCTAAAATTGGGGTGCCTGGGTGGCTCAGTCGGTTAGGCATCTAACTTTGGCTCAGGTCATGATCTCATGGTTCATGAGTTCAAGCCCTGTGTTGGGTCTCTGCTGACAGTTCAGAGTGTGGAGCCTGCTTCGGATTCTGTGTCTCCCTCTCTGTCCCTCCCCTGCTTGTGCTCTTTCTCTCGAAAATAAATAAAACATTAAAAAAAATTTTTTTAATGTTCTAAAATTGTGGGGATACTTATACAACTTTGTACTATATTACACTTAAATTGGGAGAACTGTAGGGTAATGGAAATTATATCACAATAAAACTGTTTTGTTTTTCTAAAGACTGACAACAGATCACTCCGTGGTTTTTGCCAAATAACTCAGAATTAAAAGGATTTAGTTTCACTGCCATATAAAATTTTATTCCATTATCATATGTAAATATGGTCTCTTAATCACTGCATCTAATATATGTTTATGTTACATGTTTATTGTCACATGTGTATATATGCACATACACACATATATATGCTTGTCTATACACAGGTATATATATTCTTGGGTGTGTATATTAGCATATATATTATTCATATATCATATATAAAATTGAAGCTACATTTCTTTTTTTATTAAAGAAATTTTTTTTCACATTTATTTATTTTTGACACAATGCGAGAAACAGAGTGCAAGCAGTGGAGGGGCACACAGAGAGAGACACAGAATCTGAAGTGGGCTCCAGGCTCTGAGCTGTCAGCCCAGAGCCCAACGCGGGGCTTTAACTCACGAACTGTGAGATCATGACCTGAGCTGAAGTCGGACGCTTAAATGACTGAGCCACTCAGGCTCCCCAAAGCTGTATTTCTGTCTCACTCTAGCAAAGTAATAATTATTCATAGATACATGGACTAATGAAAACAAATATCCATCTACCTGATTTAAAAAAGCATTTCTAATAATTAGCAAATGTACATAGTAAATTGGAAGTGTATACTTACGTTGTTTTTAATCAACTGTATATTAATAAAGTAATTCAATATAGAAATAAGTTTAACTACAGCCTTGTCACAAATAATTAAAATATATTTATATATAGATTTTTATTGCAGAAAAATATAATGATAAATAATGTAAACATAACAATTACAAGTTAAAACTCAGGGTTCTTTTAAGGGTTAGGTGACCAATTCCCACACATATAGACCACTATAAACAAACAGATGGTTAATATCTACTTATATAGTTCAACAGATGGAATCAAAAGAAATATACAAGCCTTTCAAATCATTAAGAACCATCTACACAGTTAATACAACAAACAAAAAACCCAGGTAAATGAAAGCTTTTTTTTTTTTAAATGTTTATTTGAGGGAGAGGGAGAGGGGGAGGGAGGAAGGGAGGGAGGGAGGAGACAGACAGACAGACACAGAATCTGCAGCAGGCTCCAGGCTAGGAGCTGTCAGCACAGAGCCCAACATGGGGCCGTGAGATCATGACCTGAGCCAAAGTTGGACACTTAACTGGCTGAGCCATCCAGGAGCCCCAGAAGCCCTTTTTAAAGTAGTACAACATAAAGTCATTTGAAGTTTGTAAAGACTTATGTGATAGATTTCTCTGCAAAATATAGTAAGAACCCTAGAATAAGGAAGCAACTCATCTAAACATGGGCATCACAAGATCCAAAGATGCAGGATGGAACTTAAATAATGTTAAGAGGAAGAAGTCACACTAGAAAAATTCTTTCAAGATGAACATAAAGAAATGAGTAAAATATGCATTATTGCTCTGTAAATGGGACTCTTCAAAATGATGCATACATGTTACTTAAAGCTCTAGCAAAAAACAAAAACAACAAAGTACAGAAAGGATTCTTTTGTACTTGTTAAAAGATAATATCCAATCTTAAGAGCCATCTAAAAACCAGATTATTCCTTATGTAGCCCCTTACCTGACATTCTGAGTAGGATTCCACCTTTCGGAGGGCAGTTCTCCACTCTGTGGGTCATCTACAGGCGGATGAAGAATCGAAATGCATACATCTCCATTCTATGAGACACAAACATCACATTTAGAAAGTACTCAAAAATATGATATAAAAAAAGGGACATCAGTTCTGCTAAATTTTCTTTTATTCGTAGAAAACTTGTTTTCTCATCATAAGGGGAGAAAACAATTCTTTTTCTTCATGTTTGCAATCAATCTTAAAGAATTATTAAGTACTTTTTTGGGGCACCTGGGTGGCTCAGTTAGTTAAGTGTCTGACTTCGGCTCAGATCACGGTCTCAACATTTGTGGGTTCGGGGCCCCGTGTCGGACTCTGTGCTGATAGCTCAGAGCCTGGGGCCTGCTTTGGATTCCGTGTCTTCTTCTTTCTCTGCCCCTCCCTCACTCACGCTCTTAATCGCTCTCTATCTCTCAAAAATAAACACTAAAAAAAAGTTTTAAAGAAAGAATTAAGTAGTTTTTATATTACAAATATTCATTCTGACTAATCTCCCAGATATATCTTAGTTTAAAAAGTAGCACTACTTATTTACTTGTTTGTTTATTTATTTTTATTGTCAATTTGGCTAATATACAGTGTGTACAGTGTGCTCTTGGTTTTGGGGGTAGATTCCCGTGGTTCATCACTTACATACAACACCCAGTGCTCATCCCAACAAATGCCCTCCTTAATGCCCATCACCTAGTTTCCCTTCTCTCCCACCCTCCCCATCAACCCTGTTTGTTCTCTGTATTTAAGAGTCTCTTATGGTTTGCCTTGTAGCACCATCTTTCTAAAAAAACTCATTTAAAAATAGACAAACATGATGAACTGAGATCCAAGAGTCCTGAGAAGCAACAAAGTATCTTTATTTTCAGATACATCTGAACCTAAAGTACATAAAAAGAAACAAACAAATCCCCCTCAAATTTGCCTTGCTTAAAATCTGCCTAGAGAGATGCTAAAATCACCTGTAACATCAATCAATGGTTTTAATAATTATGGTTTATATAAACTAAAAATATGCCTCCCAACAATATAATTTTAACTCCCTCAGGATATGGATAAAACTCATCACTATGGTTATAATATTTTGGTTCATAAATTTAAATTATAGGACCTAATTCACATGTACATTTAAGTCAAACACATACGTATTGCCTACCATATGCATCATAGACTGTTTTTCAATAGAAAAGACAAGGCTGAGTAAGATATAGTCACCAATCTCAGTCTAAAATGAAAGATAAAATTCAAAATTTTAAACAGAAATATAACTATAGAAAGTGTAAAAATCTTACACATACAACCCAAATTTAGACACACACATAAAATACACAACCACATCAAGGTAACAGAGTATTTTTAAAAGGAGAATAAAATTTTAATAAAATCAATACCAAATACTAAATTCTAAAACTCTGTACTATCATTAGATGCTATGAGGAAGGTTAAAAAAAAAAAAAAAAGAAGGCACAACAGAAATCACGAGAGAAACTAGGATATTAGTGTGGAAGAACAAAAGGCTTATTGTTTCAGAAAGCTTTGAGATGGATTTTGAGTAAGAAGTACAATTTTAACAACTTAAGAGAAATTTAGACATCAGTTAGCCTAGATAAATAAACCATCATAAACAGTAGAACAAAATATGCTTGGGTAGTTGTATTTGTTTTACGTTGCTACTCTAACAAATCACCACAAACTTAGTGGCTTAAAACAAAACAAAAAAAATATTATTTTACATTTCTATAGTCAAAGTCTGACACTGTTCCAACAGGGCTAAATTCAATGTGTCAGCATTAATACACTGCTTCCTGAAGCCTCTAAGACACACTCTCTTTCCTTGCCCCTTCTAAGCTTCTAAAGGCTACCCACACTCCTTTGGTCTTGGCCCCCTTCCTCTAATCCTCAAAGCAAAAAGTGTTACACTTCTCTGAGCCTTTCTTCCATAGTCTATCTCTCACTCTCATTTTCTGCCTACCTCTTCTACTTTAAAGGACTCTTTGGGTTACATTGGGCCCACCCGGATAATCCAGAATAATCTCCTTATTTTAAGGTCAGCTAATGATTAGCAACTTTAACTTTTCTTTAACATATAAGCTAACATACCATAGGTTCTAGGGACTGGAATGTCCAGGGATATGGACATCTCTGAAGGACCATTATTCTACCCACCACAGTAGTGAAGAACCCACTGGTTATGAAATAAATATATGGTACAAAAATTAGACCAGAGGAATATGTTACTTTGTTCAGAGTTTAATATGTATATACATAAAATTTCTGAGTAGTGGAACAACATATATAGATTTCTACTTAGAAACAACAAATTAAAAGATGGGCATCTGAGGGAACCTGGGTCAATCAGTCAGTTAAGCATCCAACACTTCATCTTGGCTTGGGTCATGATTTCACGGTTTGTGTGATAGAGCCCCATGTCGGGCTCTGCACGGACAGCACAGAGGCTGCTTGGGATTCCCTGTGCTTTCTCTCTCAAAATAAATAAGCATTTGACAAAACCTAATATTTTCATGATAAAAACACTCAAAAAACAATAAACAGAACTATTAACATTATAAGGGGCATTTTTTTAAAAAGTCCACAGCTAGCATTATAGTAAATGGTGAAATCTTTCCCTCCAAGGATCAATAGGACAAGGATTAGAGTACCGGGGTGGCTCAGTCAGTTAAGCAAACGACTCTTGATGTCAGCTCATGTCATGATCTTACAGTATGTTAGATCAAGCCCCGCGTGGGGCTCTGTGCTGACAGCGTGGAGCCTGCTTGGGATTCTCTCTCCTTCTTTCTCTCTGCCCTTCCCCGACTCACACTCTCTCATTCTCAAAATAAATTTTAAAAACATTAAAAAAAAACAAACAAAAAACAGGACAATGGTAACTATTTTTGCCACTGCTATTTAACACTGTCCTGGAAATTCTAACCAGAGCATTAGACAAGAAAAAGCAGTAAGAGACATACAAAGTGGAAAGGAAAAAGAAAAATTATTTCAAAAACGACAAAGAAAATTCCAAAGAATTCACAACAAAGGCACTAAAGCAAGTAAACAAATTCAGCTAAGTTGTAGGACATAAGATCAACATTCAAATATCAGGTTTATTTCTAAATACCAGCAATAACCTAAACAGGATAACCTAAAAAGGATATTAAGAAAACAATTCCATTTACAATGGCATCTAAAAGAACAAAACACAACCTAGGAATAAATCTAACCAAGGAGGTGAAAGACTTGTACACAGAAAACTATAAAACACAGCTCAAGGAAGTTAAAGACCTAAATAAATACATCCTGGGTTCGTAAGTGGAAAGCCTTCATGATAACATGACACTAACTATTCCCCAGTCTGATCTACAGTTTCAGTGGAATCCTAATCAAAATCCTGGCTTCCCCTTGCCAGAAATTGAAAACCTGATCCTAACATTTATATAGAAATTTAAGGGATCTACAATAGCAAAAAACAATCTTAAAGAAAAAAAAAAAGTAAAATCAAAGACTCACACTTCCTGATTTCAAAACTTACTATAAACCTATAATCAACAAGACAGTTTAGGACTGGCATAATGAGAGACCTACAGACCAATAGAACAGAACTGAGAGTCCATAAATAAGCACATACATCTATGGCCAATTGATTTTTGATGAGGATGCTAAGGCCATTCTATGGGGAAAGAACAGTCTCTTCAACAAATGAATTGGGATAACTGAATTTTCAAGAACAAAAAGATGAAGTTGGATTCCTATCTCATACCATATACAAAATTAACTCAAAATGGAAGATCTAAGAGCTAAAATTATAAAACTCTTTAAAAACCAAAACAGGGGCGCCTGGGTGGCTTAGTCGGTTAAGCGTCCGACTTTGGCTCAGGTCATATGAGACCTCACGGTTCGTGAGTTCGAGCCCCGCATTGGGCTCTGTGCTGACAGCTCAGAGCCTGGAGCCTGCTTCGGATTCTGTCTCCCTCTCTCTCTGTGCCTCCCCTGTCCATGCTCTCTGTCTCAGAGATGAGTAAACATTAAGAAAAAAATAAAAAAAAACAAAAAACATAGGAGTAAATCTTCATGATCTTGGATATGGCAATGGATTCTTAGATATGACACCAAAAGCATGAGCAATAAACCAGACTTTATCAAAATGAAAAACCTTTGTGCAAAGAAAATTATCAAGAAAATGACAAGACAACCTACAGATAAGAAGGAAATATCTCCAAGTCATGTATTCGATAAGTGTTTAATATCCTTAATTATATAGAACTCTTACAACTCAAAGACAAAAAGATAAACTAGTCTATTAAAAAATGGGCAGGGGCGCCTGGGTGGCGCAGTCGGTTAAGCGTCCGACTTCAGCCAGGTCACGATCTCGCGGTCCGTGAGTTCGAGCCCCGCGTCAGGCTCTGGGCTGATGGCTCAGAGCCTGGAGCCTGCTTCCGATTCTGTGTCTCCCTCTCTCTCTGCCCCTCGCCCGTTCATGCTCTGTCTCTCTCTGTCCCAAAAATAAATAAAAAACGTTGAAAAAAAAAATTTCAAAAAAATGGGCAAAGGACATGACAAACATTTCTCCAAAGATGATATATAAATAGCCAATAAACACATGAAAGCATGCTCAACATCATTAGTCATTAGGGAAATGCAAATCAAAATGACAATAAGATATCACTTTACATCCCTTAGGATGGCTATAATTGAAACAAAAATGAAAAATAACAGGGCGCCTGGGTGGCGCAGTCGGTTAAGCCTCCGACTTCAGCCAGGTCACAATCTCACGGTCCGTGAGTTCGAGCCCTGCGTCAGGCTCTGGGCTGATAGCTCAGAGCCTGGAGCCTGTTTCCGATTCTGTGTCTCCCTCTCTCTCTCTGCCCCTCCCCCGTTCATGCTCTGTCTCTCTCTGTCCCAAAAAAAATAAATAAACGTTGAAAAAAAAATTAAAATAAAAAAAAATGAAAAATAACAAGTGTTAGTTAGGACGTGGAGAAACAGGAACCCTCATCCATTACTGGTGGGAATGTGAAATGGTTCATGTGCTGGAGACCCGTCTGGTAGTACCTCAAAGAGTAAAATACAAAATTACCTATTTGATACCATAATTCTAGGTATATAAACAAGAGAACTGAAAGAAGGACTTACACAAGTACATATATACACACGGGCACAGCAGCACTATTCTCACATCCAAAATGTGGACAAAGATCAAATGTCCATCAATAGATGGATAGATACAATGGAATATCATCCAACCATAAAGAGAAATGAAGTACTGCTACATGTTACAACATGGAGAAAATTGGCTAAATGAAAGCCAGACACAAAAGGTCACATATTGCATGATTCCATTTATAAGAGATATCCAGAATAGACAAAATATATACAGACAGAAAGCTGGGTGGTCATTGTCAGAGACTAGGACTAGAGTGAAATGGAATGGAGAGAAAGTGCATTGTGCGTAAAGTGTTTTATGCAGGAGTGATGGGAATACTTTATAAATAGAGGTGTTAGCTGCACAACACTGGGACCACGTACTAAATGTCACTGAATTACGTTCACTTTAAACAGTTAATTTTTTAGGGGCGCATGGGTGGCCCAGTCAGGTTAAGTGACCAACTTCGGCTCAGGTTATGATCTCACAGTCCGTGGGTTTGAGCCCCACGTCAGGCTCTGTGCTGACAGCTCAGAGCCTGGAGCGTGCTTTGGATTCTGTGTCTCCCTTTGTCTCTGTCCTTCACCTGCTCACATTCTGTCCCTCTCTCTCAAAAATAAATAGACATTTAAAAAATAATAAACAGTTAATTTTTTAGAGTGAGAGTGAGCGGGGGAGGGGCAGAAAGAGAGGGAGAGAGAATCCCAAGCAGGCTCCATGCTGTCAACACAGAGCCCGACACAGGGCTTGATCTCATGAACCATGAGATCATGACCTAAGCTGAGATCAAAAGTCAGACATTCAACCAACTGAGCCACCCAGGAGCCCCTAAATGGTTAATTTTATGATGTGAATTTCACCTCAATAAATTATTATTTTAAAAAGGATGGGGGAAGTTCTAAGTCTCTAGAACGGCAGCTGTAAAACGTAAAGTGAAGGCTATCTAGCCTAGGCCATCTCCAAATCCAATTAAACTGAAATCTCCAGTATTCTTTATTTGTAACAACTTCTCCACAGGATTCTGATATGAAGCCAAATTTGGGCACATCACTGCCTAGAAAAACCTTTTTCCTGTACCTTAAAGTTATAGAGAATGCATAAGATCTGCAAATCCATGAATATAACTACATAAATATATATTAAATCTTGCTTGTCACAGATTACTTACAAATCAGATCCCAGCTGGTAAAACATTCCTTCTGGGTGTGTCTGTGAGGGTGTTTCCAGGAGATGCTAGAATTTCTGTCAGTAGACTGAGTAAGGAATATCCACCCTAACTGGAGTTAAGTATCCTAATGGGGCAGGCATTATCCAATCTGTTGAGGTCCTGAACACAACAAACAGGCAAAAGACCGATTCTCTCTTAACCTGGAACACTGGAACTCTGGGTTCTTGGGCCTTGGTATTCTAGGACATACACATGCAGCTCCTTAGTTTCCAGGCCTCTGGATTCAATCTGAATTATACTCCTGGCTTTCTTGGTTCTACAGCTTGCAGAGACCGTGCTATTTCTTAGACTTTATAACCATATGAGCCAACTCCTATAAATAAACCTCCTCTAATACATATCTCTATATATCCTATTGGTTCTGTTTCTCTGGAGAACCCTCGCTAACACAGCATTATTGTTGCTTTTATCTGGTCTTTTCTTAATGCTAAAATATAATTGATGACTAGAGCTTTATTGTAAAGGACTCTTGGATATATGCAGTTCTTTCAACTTTTAAAAAGCTGATTATAGGTCTCAACCATTTTCACTCCTAATGCATACCATCCATCTAAATAATTACAAAGATCATAAACTATGTGTAATTAGGCCCATTCAACACTTGCAAAGCCTAAACTTTATTATTCCAAACAGTTATGGTTCTGCAGACTTGGCAAAAAACCTTATATAAGATACCAGACAGCTAGCCTGTTCTTTACTCAAGCCTTCTAAGGACAGAGAGATAAAGCCGAAGAGTCTTCAGAAACTAACCATGCTGGCACCTTGATCTTGGACTTCTAGCTTCCTATTCTGTGAGAAAATATATTCCTTTTCTTTAAGCCATCCCCTCTATGGTACTGTTATAGCAGCCCAAGCTAACACAACATGACTTAGGAAAAGCATATTAAAACAGTAGGGTCTATTTTTAATCATTATTAAAACAATAATATTTAAACATACCATGCCCTAATGACAGTGGAATAGTAGCCAAATTGATACATCTTTATAATGCTGAAAGCTATACAAATTAGTATAATGATTTGAGAATAATCTGGGTTCTAGAATGAAGAATAACTCTTCAGAACCAGAACCATAAGTGAAACAGCAAAATATTTTATTACTGGCTGTCAAGCAGACTAAAAGACACCAACATACATGAACTTTCATTTCATGACTGCACTGGTTGACATTTACCTGTGCACACTATATAGGAAAAATGACTTGTATACTCCTTCATAAAAAAAAAAAAAAACAACATCTGAAATCTTTATATTTTTACTTTTTTAAAAAATTTAAGTAACCTCTACATGCACCATGGGGCTCAAACTCACAACCTCGAGATCAAGAGTCACATGCTCTTCTGACTGAGCTTTAAGTAAAGCTTCATACTGTGTTTCACAACTCACTAGTACTAAAAAGATCAAATAGTGTGTGCTTTCCACTCAATTTTGCAGTGAATCTAAAACTACTCTAAAAATTAGTCTATTCTAAAAAAAAATTATTTTTTATTTACTAAATTCTAAAGAACAGAGAGATTCTGAGTTGCTATAGCTGTAAAGTTCACAGTGCATTACAGGGTGTATGAAAGCCTCATTTTAATACATGGCCAGGCAAATGGAGTTTGTTGGCTGTCTACTTCTGAGAACACAGTTACATGTAACCATGAAACTATTTTTGAGTTCACTCAACATATTACAAAGTAGACAGGAGTAGATACATAGTAGTACAATCACTGATGACAAGTTCATATTAAATTTCCTTTGTTCTCCAAGTTCCCCCTTGATATTTATAAATTTCACAAATATGGCAATGATAAAGGTAATGTTAAAATAATTAAATTCATTCATATATACTGCAGCGTTTACTTCTTTTGGGGCTGTAGTAATGTGTACATTGATGTATTTAGCAAAACTGTAACAAAAGCTCTTGTGATTTTTAAAACTTCACATAATAGGGGCACCTGGGTGGCTAAGTCAGTTAAGTGTCTGACTCTTGGTTTCATCTCAGGTCATGATCTCACAGATTTTGAGCTCAAGCCCCACAGTGGGCTCTGCGCTGATAGAGCGAAGCCTGCTTGGGATTCTGTCCCCCTCTCTGCTCCTCCCCTGCTCACTCTCTATCTCTCAAAAATAAATAAAAATAAACTTTAAAGGGGCGCCTGGGTGGCGCAGTCGGTTAAGCGTCCGACTTCAGCCAGGTCACGATCTCGCGGTCCGTGAGTTCGAGCCCCGCGTCAGGCTCTGGGCTGATGGCTCAGAGCCTGGAGCCTGCTTCCGATTCTGTGTCTCCCTCTCTCTCTGCCCCTCCCCCGTTCATGCTCTGTCTCTCTCTGTCCCAAAAATAAATAAACGTTGAAAAAAAAAAAATTAAAAAAAAAAAAAACTTTAAAAAGTTATTTTAAAAAATAACATTATAACTTATTTTCTAACAATAATAGTCTCTACAATATTTATTTTTAATGCTTGTGAAGTTAATGTAGCAAAAACTTCTTTTAAGTTTATTTTTTTACTTTTTTTTTTAATGATTATTTTTGAGAGAGAGAGACAGAGAGCGTGAGCAGGGAGGGGCAGAGAGAGGGGGAGACAAAGAATCCAAAGCAAGCTTCAGGCTCTGAGCTGTCAGCACAGAGCCTGACACAGGGCTCCAACCCATGAACCGTGAGATCATGACCTGAGCTGAAACCAAGAGTCAGACGCTTAACTGACTGGGCTACCCAGGAACCTTCCCAAAACTCTTTCATCAAGTCCCTTTTTCTGGCATTTGAATAGTCTTCTACTTTTGTATTTTTGATTGGTTTGTTTCACTGCCCCTTCCCCATCTCTAATCCTGTTATAAATAACACTGCAGTAAACATTTTGATGACTACAGCAATTTGACCTCAAGGTCCACCACTGTCTACCACAGGTGACAACGCAGGTAGGTGAGAGCAACAACCAACAAGAATATCCCTTTGGCCAAGAAACATGAGCCCCAACCTTTAGAATCACAAATACGGACATAGGCCCTCAAAAAGTTCAATTCTGATAATCATTTCCAAAGTGTAGCAAAGATAAATTATGTGAGAAGAGTCTCTGTTTTTTAAAGATTTATTTTATTTTGTTTCATTTCATTTTAAAGACAGAGTGTACAAGCAGAGAGAAAGAGAGAGAGAGAGACAATCTCAAGCAGGCTGCATACTCAGTGCAGAGTCTGACATGGGGCTCAATCCCATGACCCTAAATCAAGAGTTAGACGATCAACCCATTGAGCTACCCAGGCACCCCAAAGATTTTATTTTTTTACGTAATCTCTACACTCAAAGTAGGGCTTGAACTCACAACCCAAGGATCAAGAGTCACATGCTCTGCTGACTAAGCCAACCAGGTGCCCTATAAGTCTCTTATGACCACCATGACTATATCAAATTAAATTCCTAACCACGCTTTATCACTTCTTTAAAAAGAAAACATTAGGGGCTCCTGGGTGGCTCAGTCGCTCAAGCGTCCAACTTTGGCTCAGGTCATGATCTCGTGGTTCATGGGTTTGAGCCCCACGTCAGGACTCTGTGCTGACAGGTCAGAGTTTGGAGCCTACTTCAGATTCTGTGCTTCCTTCTCTCTCTGTTCCTCCCCTACTCGTGCTCTCTGTCTCTCAAAACTAAATAAACATTAAAAAAATTAAAAAGTAAACATTTGTGGCATGGAAAACAACTGCATATTTATAAGATACGAATGAATTATTTTCCCATTGAAAATTTGATTATGAATATGAAAAAAACTTTTTAAAAAATAATGATCCAATGCTAAGTCTTGAGACAGAACTAAATAGTCTACTTTAATAGTGAAAAAATAGTCGAAAGGGAAGTTTACATACACTTTATTCCTTCACAGTTTTGAATCCTTTTCCTTGTTTTTTGTTTCTTTTTTTTTTTTTTTTAACATTTATTTATTTTTGAGAGACAGACGCAGAGCATGAGCAGGGGACGGTTTGTTAGCACAGAGTCCGACGCGGGGCTCGAACTCCTGAACTGCAAGACCATGACCTGAGCTGAAGTCAGACGCTCAACCAACTGAGCCACCCAGGCGCCCCTTTTGTTTCTCTTTGAGAGGAGTTTGGGATTAGGTAACTTCAGAATGGAAACAAGTGAATACATGGCTTTTAGGTGAATTAGTTCTTAATAGCAAAACAAAAGCTTGAGTCTTCTCACTTCACTCATGCTATATAAAATCCATAAATACTACATGGACAGAAACACAGGAGTATTTCTACGTGCGCTGAACTCGTTTTGAACTTCTTAAACAGTGAATTGTTTCTATAGTCTATCTCCTACAAGGGGTAACTCTGTTATACAGAATAGTGTTAAGGTATTCACTATTGTTTATAAATATTGTGATTATCTCAAATACTAAAGACATTAAAGAAAACAAATTCTGGGAGCTTATTTCTGGAAATGCAACTACACATCACCTTTTGAGCACCAGTTTGTCTTGTTTAAAAAGAAAGGCAAAGATAATGCCTCGAAGAAAAAGTAAATTGTGTAAAACAATAAAGCTGCTTGCTCCAGTGTGCTAATTTATATGGAGATCCAAATTCAGGGTTCAGAGCTCTAGAGCAAGTTCTTCATTTCTTGCCTACAGGCATTATGTTGCTCTGTTTCTGGAGCAAAGGAGCTTCCCAATATCCACCAGAGCAAAAGAAGGGACTATATGACCAAGGCTGCAAATTTTAAAAAGGAATTTTAATGCATGGTCCACAGCTTCAATAAAGTAAGACCACCTCAGAGCCTTAATACAATGAAAAAGATTACAAAATGGTAAAGGAGTGGACTATAAGGATATTTTAGAGGTCCTTTACATAATGATCCTGAGAAACAAAATGCATCATTCCAGCATGGTTATAGATTAGCCCAAAGCTAAGTGTCTTTCACCAACAAAACTAGAAATCACTCCCTCAGGCATGTGAAATGTTCCATAGAAGAACCTCACCTTGGATTTATTCTAAAAGAGGTTCTCAACTGCTCTGAAGCAATTACTAAAAGGAGGCCAGTCCAAATGTAGTAGGATAAATTCCCCTGAGAAGCTCAATCTGTGATCATAGCAACAGGTAACCCTTGCTGTGAAGCTAGAGGATAGTAATTTGTATGACTTTATACACTAAATTTTTAAAATGTCAATCTTAACACCTAGGCAGTATAATCTTAGGAATAGCAACAATGATTCAAAGTCTCAATCTTAAATATAATAGGGGTCCCTGGGTGGCTCAGTTGGTTGAGCATCAGACTCTTGATTTTGGCTCAGGTCATGATCCCAGGGTCATGGGATCAAGCCTCACATCAGGCTCCACGCTGAGGATGAAGCCTGCTTGAGATTACCTCTCTCTTTCCCTCTGCCCCTCTCCCCTGCTTGCATGCCCCTCTCTCTTAAAAAAAAATCTAGGGTTGCCTGGGTGGGTCAGGTGGTTAAGCATCCAACTCTTGATTTTGGCTCAGGTCATGATCTCACAATTTGTGGGTTTGGGCCCCTTGTTGGGCTCTGTCCTGTGTCAGCATAGAGCCTGCTTGGAATTCTCTCTCCCTGTCTCTCTGCCTCTACCCTAATCATACTCTTTCAGAATAAATAAGCTTAAAAAAAATTTTAAGCTTTATATACATTATATATAAACATATCTATGTGTAGAATACACCGGTATTATGAAACAACCTCCAATTTGGAACAATTAAACTAGAGACTAGTAACTATAAGTGGGGAACCATGAATACTCCCTTGTGGCTACAGCAGAACTACCACAGCATACTGAGATGCATAGGTTATTTTGCAGGACTGTATCTAAAAAATGAATCTTCAGAGAAATTCACAACATATGTCTCTTACCTCATAAATGTTGGGGTGCCACATTTTGGTCAAGAATCTGAAGGTAGGTGGTGAATACGGGTAGTCAATAGGAAATTTAATATGCGCCTGAAAAGGAAAAAAATGAAATGCTAATAAATGAGACTATAGGTTTTTCATCTGCCTAATAATTCACCCTATTATATCCCAGTGAAATTAAACTTTCTATGGAGTAAACTCTTACGATTAACAACTACTC
This sequence comes from Lynx canadensis, assembly GCF_007474595.2. Taxonomy (NCBI): domain Eukaryota; kingdom Metazoa; phylum Chordata; class Mammalia; order Carnivora; family Felidae; genus Lynx; species Lynx canadensis. The sequence goes on along the minus strand of NC_044315.2, from coordinate 55,619,407 downwards.
ATATACATTTTGTTAGCCCCAATGTCAGAGTTACTATTAATGTTCTTATAGCGTTTTTTCAAATATTCATAAGAGCTTATATTAAATCACCCAAACTCAACAGTCAAATAATTTTTCATTACATTAATATGAGTGAAAAATAGTAATAGGTACAGGTATGTCATACTAATTGCTACATTTATTTTTAACACAAAAAATAACTAATACAACCTTATGGTACATAATACAGAACAAAAATCATTTATAACTCACCTGATTTAAATACTACCCAGAAATAATAAATGCTAATATTTTGATACAGCTCCTTCCAGCAGTTTTTTTGGTATATACATGTTTGTTTCTTTACAAAACTTATTTTCAAAAATTTGAATATACTGAATTTTATAATTTTTCCCCATCCGTATCATACATTTTCCTACCAAATAGTCTCCAAATAGATGATTGTTAGTATCTGTGTAACATTCCATCATATGGATATTAGATAAATCATTTTAAATAAATGATTTCTGTATTTTGGGACATTTGGATTGTTTCTTACTCTTTTGCTATTATAAATAATTGCAGTGACTATCCTTGGCAGTATACCATATTTCAAATATGAAGAAACCCAGAAAGACACTCATTGAACAGTATAGTAAAAGAGCCTGAGAAAGGGATAGAAAGGACAAGCTAAGACTAAATAAGCTACAAAACCCAGTAATCATAGCAAGTCAGGACCCTCAAAAATTCTTCTCTTGATAAAAGCAGTAAGAAAATTGGCAAAAATTTTAAGACTCAATTCTTCAGAATGTAGAAAATAACCAAAGGTTTGCAATAATTCAAGGAGCCTCTATTCAAGAAAAAGAGCTGACTCTCAGTAAGAACATTGGAACTTTGTGGTGTTTTAACTTGTCCCAGTCCCATGACCTGCTCTCCAGGAGCTATGGTAATTAAAACTAACATATCACATTCAAAGTGAAGACAAGCAGTCACAGAATGTGCTGAAATTTCTTCCAAGCCTTAATCCCAAAGAACTGTCACTACCTGACATTTTTGATGGTTCCCTAGAAAAATTCACTTGCAAGACTGTCTACATTTGACCTGATCTATAGCTTGGGCAGTGTCAAAATAACTTTCCATGGGTGTGTTTGCTAACAACAAATGCTGAACTTTAAAGCTGCTTGTTAGGTCAAACAACAGACTAACCAAAAAATTTAATGAGAAAAGCAAGGACAGGGGCGACTAGATGGCTCAGTCCATGAAGCGTCCGACTTTGGCTCAGGTCATGATCTCACTGTTCCTGAGTCTGAGCCCCGCATCAGGCTGTCTGCTGTCAGTGCAGAGCCCACTTCGGATTCTGTGTCTTCCTCTCTCTCTGCCCCTCCTGTGCTCGCGCTGTCTCTCAAAAATAAACATTTAGGGGCACCTGAGTAGCTCAGTCGATTAACCATCTGACTTTAGCTCAGGTTATGATCTCGCTGTTGGTGAGTTCAAGTCCCTCACCAGGCTTGCTGCTGTCAGTGAAAAGCCCGCTTCGGATCCTCTGTCCCCCTCTCTCTGCCCCTTTCCCACTTGTGATCTCCCAAAAATGAACAAACATTAAAAAAAAAAAAAAAAAGAGGAAAAGTAAGGATATGAGATGTGCATAAGGACTTTGAAAAACTCTAACAAATTCCCAAGAATCTAGAATACTGGCCCATATGTAGGGCTGTGTATGCCCAGGCTCTACGAATGTTCAGGAAAGTCATGAGAATTCATCAGAAGGCCCTAAACTGGCATCTCTGGCTATACTGAAGGATCTGTACAGATCTGTACAAAGGCTAAGGCAGAGTTCAAAACTGCATAACTGAGTGTTAAAGGCATGCTTCATTCAATATGCACACAGAACTCCTCTTATAATGCCCAGGAGACTTCTTGGTATCAGGAAATCAAATCAAATCGAACTAAGGAAATTGCTGTCCAATCATTAGCTGATCATTAAACTAACCAAGTGGAGACTTTACTGGCCACATATAAAAATATAGACAATGGGGCGCCTGGGTGGCGCATTCGGTTAAGCGTCCGACTTCAGCCAGGTCACGATCTCGCAGTCCGTGAGTTCGAGCCCCGCATCGGGCTCTGGGCTGATGGCTCGGAGCCTGGAGCCTGCTTCCGATTCTGTGTCTCCCTCTCTCTCTGCCCCTGCCCCATTCATGCTCTGTCTCTCTCTGTCTCAAAAATAAATTAAAAAAAATGTTAAAAAAAAATTTTTTTTAAATAAAAATAAAAATAAAAACATAGACAAAACAGTGGTGCCTGGGGGGCTAGGTCGGTTAGGCGTCCATCTTTGGCTCACGTCATGATCTCACAGTTCGTGAGTTTGAGCCCCACATCGGGCTCTCTGCTGTCAGCACAGAGCCTGCTTCAGATCCTCTGTCTACCCACCACCCCCCCAAAACTAAATAAACATTTTACACACACACACACACACACACACACACACACACACACACACACACACACGAATATAGACAAAACAGAATTGGGTCAGAAAAAAGCCACTAAGCAAGGAAACAATTACAATGATGGCAACAAAAAATTGTTGCCACATTGTATTACTCAAACATCCAGTTTTCAACACAATACTATAGAACATGGCAAGAAAGAAAACAACACAAAGTATGGCCCACATACAGGGTAGAAAACCGATCAACAGAAACTCAAAGTCCAGATACTGAATTTACCAGGCAAGTTCTTAAATCAGCTGCATTAAATGTTTAAAGGATTAAAGGAAGCCATGGCTAATGAACTAATAAGGACAGTATGGGAAAAAGGTCTCAGCACACTGAGAATATCAATGAAGAGAAATTATTAAAAAAAGGGAATAGCTTTTGAGGGGGGAAAAAACCCAATAGGAATTCTGGGGTGGCAAGGTACAATTATAATAACCACAAAAAGCTAAATGGGCTGAACAGATTTGAACAAGAGGAAAAAACAATCAGTGAAACTGAAGATACATCAATTTACGTTATTTCATCTAAGAAATAAAAAAAACAACTATACTGGGAATCCCAGCAAGAAAGGAAACAAAGGAGCAAAAAGGAATATTTGATGAAATAAATGCCCCCAAAATCCAATTTTAATGAAAAACATTAAGCCTCATAAACAAGTTCAACAAACTGCCAATAGAATCAACTCAGATTCACATTTAGAGATATCATAATCAAACACTACTGAAAGCCAAAGACAATCTTCAAAGCAGCAAGAGACACAATTGATCAAGCAAAAGATATCCTCAATAAGACATCATTTCTAATCAGAAACTAGGAAGCCAGAAAGCAGTAAAATGACATTAAATGTGCTGAAAGAATAAAACTTATCAACCAAAATTTCCATAACCAGCAAAACTCTTCTTCAAAAACTGAAGGTGTATTAAAAGATTACTAGATAGGGGTGCCTGGGTGGCTCAGTCGATTAAGCGTCTGACTTCGGTTCAGGTCATGATCTCGGAGTTCATGAGTTCCGCTCTGTGCTGACAGCTCAGAGCCTAGAGCCTGCTTCAGATTCTGTGCTCCGTCTCTCTCTGCCCCTCCCCCACTCAGACTCCATCTCTCTCTCTCTCCCTCTCTCTCCCTCTCTCTAATAAACAAAAAATAAATAGAATTAATTAAAAATAAAATAAAATGAATAAGATATTACCAGATAAGTGTGGAGCGCCTGGGTGGCTCAGTTGGTTAAGTGTCCAACTTTGGCTCAGGTCATGATCTCAAGGTTCGTGGGCTAGAGGCCCAGATCAGGCTCTGTGCTGACAGTTCACAGCCTGGAGGCTGCTTTGGATTCTGTGTCTCTTTCTCTCTGTGCCCCTCCCCTGCTTGCACGCACTCTCTCTCTCTCTCAAAAATAAAGAAACATTAAAAAAAATTAGGGGCACCTGGCTGGTTCCATTGGTTAAGTGTCCAACTTCAGCTCAGGTCATGATCTCACAGTTTGTGAGTTTGAGCTCTGCGTTGGGCTCTGTGCTCACAGTTCAGAGCCTAGAGCATGCTTCAGATTGTGTCTCCCCCCCCACCTCTCTGCCCCTCCTCTGCTTGCAATCTGTCTCTCTGTTTCTCAAAAAATAAACATTAAAAATTTTTTAATTAAAAAAATATTATTAGATACATGAAAACTGAGAACTCATAATTATAAATGTATTTTTTGGTTTATAACTCTTTTTCCCTTCTATCTAATTTAAAAGACATTTACAGGGGCACCTGGGTGGCTCAGTCAGTTAACTGTTCAAGTTCAGCTCAGGTCACAATCTTGCAGTTTGTGAGTTCAAGCCCCACGTTGGGCTCTGCCCTGACAGCTTGGAGCCTGAAGCCTGCTTCGGATTCTGTGTTTCCCTCTCTCTTTGCCCCTCCCTTGCTAGGTCTCTTTCTCTTTCTCTTTCTGTCTCTCAAACATTTAATGAAATTTTTTTAAAAAACAATTACATAATGTAATAATTATAAATCTGTTGGGGCACTTGAATGGCTCAGTCGGTTGAGTGTCTGATTCCTTTTCTTTTTTTTTTTTTTTAATGTTTATTTCTGAAACAGAGAGAGACAGAGCATGAGCGGGGGAGGGGCAGAGAGAGGGAGACACAGAATCCAAAGCAGGCTCCAGGCTCTAAGCTGTCAGCACAGAGCCCAATGTGGGGCTCGAATTCATTGACTGTGAGATCATGACCTGAGCTGAAGGTGGACACTTGCCTGACTGAGCCACTCAGACGTCCCAAGTGTCTGACTCTTGATTTCCACTCAGGTCATGAACCCACGGTTGTGGGATTGAGCCCCATGTCAGGCTCTGCACTGAGTGTGGAACCTGCTTGGGATTCTCTCTCTTCCTCTGCCCTTCTACCCTGCTTGCATGCTCATTCTGTCTCTAAAATTAAAAATTTTGTTGATGGGGGTGCCTGGGTGGCTAGGTTGGTTAGGCATCTGACTTCACGACTCAAGTTATGATCTCACAGTCTGTGAGTTTGAGCCCCGGGCCGGGCTCTATGCTGACAGCTCGGAGCCTCGAGCCTGCTTCGGATTCTGTATCTCCCTCTATCTGCCCGCCCCCTTTCTCTCAAAAATAAATAAAAACATTAAAAAATATTAAAAAAATTTTTGTTGATGGGCACATAATATATAAAGTTGTAATTTGTATGGCAATATTAAGAAAAAAGTAAAGGGGACGGAGTTGTAAAGAGCTAAAATTTTTTTATTTTTATTTTTTTAATTCAAGTATAATTAACATATAGTTTGTATTAGTTTCAGAAGTACAACATAGTGATCCAACAATTCTGTACGTTACTCAGTGCTCAAAACAATAATTGTACTCTTAATCCCCTTCACCTATTTCACCCATCCTCCCCCCATAACCACCAAATTGTTTATTCTCTACATTAAAGAGTCTACTTTTTTGTCTCTTTTGTTTTCTTTCTTAAATTCCACATATGAGAGAAATCACATGGTATTTGTCTTTCTTTGACTAACTTATTTCACTTAGCAATATATCCTCTAGATCTATCCAAGTTGTTACAAATGGCAAGTTTCATTATTTTTTATAGCTAAGTAATATTCCATTGTGTGTGTGCACATGCGTAAACGTATACACACACACTCCACATCTTCTTTATCCATTCATCTATGGATAGACATTTGAGTTGCTTCCTTACCTGGCTACTGTAAATGATGCTGCAATAAACATAGGGGTGCATATATCTTTTTGAGTTAGTGTTTTCATATTCTTTGGGTAAATACCCAGTAGTGGAATTACTATATCATATAGTGATTAATCCTATTTTTAATTTTTTAAGGAATCTCCACAGTGTTTTCTACAGTGGCTGCACCAGTTTGCATTTCTATCAACAAAGGTTCCTTTTTCTCCACACCCTTACCAATACTTGTTTCTTTTTTTGTTGTTTGTTTAAGATGTTCATTTATTTATTTTGAGAGAGAAAGAGTGTGCCCACAAGAGCACAGGGGAGGGGTAGAAAGAGGGGGAGAGACAGAGATTGAACCAGGGCTCGATCTTACAAACCGTGAGATCATGACCTGAGCCGAAATCAAGAGTTGGATGCTTAACCAATCGAGCCACTCAGGCACCCCATCTTGTGTTTTCGATTTTAGTCATTCTGACAGCTGTGAGGTTATATATCACTGTGGTTTTGATTTGCATTAGTGATGTTGAACATTTTTCATGTTCTGTTGGCTATGTGTGTGTTTAGGAGCAAAATTTTTGTATGCTATTGAAATTAAGATGGTATTAAATGAACTACCACAGTTATAAGGTATTGATTGTAATCCCCAGGGCAACCACTAAGAACTCAAAAACTGAATACCCCATAATAATTTAAAACACTCAAAAAGGGAAATTCCTCAATTTGGTAAAGGGCATTGATTTAAAAAACTCTAACATCATATCTAACAGTGAAATACTGAACGCTTTCCCCCTAATTTCAGAAATAAGACATGGATGTCTGCTTTCACCACTCTCACCACTTCTCTTCAACATTGTACTGGAGATGATAGCTAAGGCAATTGAGCAAGGAAATTAAATAAAAGGTATACTGATTGGTTGGAAAGAAAGTAAAGTTATATGTATCTGCAGATAACATGAGCTTATACATAAAAAATTCAAAAGAATCCACTCAAAGTCATCAGAACAAGTAAACAGGTTCAGCAAGGTTGCAGGATAAAAGATCAAGATATCAGCATCAATTATATTTCTATATAGTAGCATTTAATTAACTGAAAATGAAATGAAGAAAATCACTTATAGTAGCATCAAAATAAAACACTTAAAAATAAATTTAACGAAAGTGGTACAAAATTTATACTCTGAAAAATACAAAACACAGTTGAAAGAAATTAAAGACATACACAAATGGAAAGATATTGCATATTCATGGACAGCAAGACTTAATACTGTTAAGATGGCAACCCTCCCCAAACCGATCTTCAGATTCAACATCATTTTATGGAAATTCCAGCTGCCTTCCTTATAGAAATGGAAAAGCTGGTACCAGAATTCATATGAGGTTGTAATTTAGGGGACCCAGAATAGCCAAAAGAGTCCTGAGAAAGAGCAAACATAGTTAGACAAGAAGAAAAAAGAAGACAATGAAAAACTCTTGTGATTAAACTCACAGTCCAGAGGCAAAGGCTCACTGAGACTAAGCCCTAATCATAGGAATATAGAATGCACTTCCTCCACCCACTACCTCACTACCATTTTACTAAGGCCTATTTACTGAGTTCCTTATAGCTGGGTACATCATATCCAACTATCAAGAAAAAAATCACAAGGCATACAAAAAGGAAAAAATAAAGAGACAGAGCAATTATCACAACCAAATATGGCATAGATTATTTGGTTAGAGTTATCTGGCATAGAATTATCTGACTGGGAATTTAAAACAACTCTAATTAATATTCTTGGGGCACCTGGGTGGCTCAGTTGGTTAAGCGTCCAACTTTGGCTCAGGTCATCATCTCACAACTTGTGGTTCAAGCCCCGCATTGGGCTCTGTGCTGATAGCTTAGAGCCTGGAGCCTCCTTCAGATTCTGTGTCTCCTTCTCTGCCCCTCCCCTGCTCATGCTCTATCTCTCTCTCTCTTTCAAAAATAAATAAGCATTCAAAACATTTTTTAAAAAATTACTTTAGGGGCGCCTGGGTGGCTCAGTCGGTTAAACGTCCGACTTCAGCTCAGGTCATGATCTCATGGTCCATGAGTTCGAGCCCCGCGTCAGGCTCTGTGCTGACGGCTCAGAGCCTGGAGCCTGCTTCGGATTCTGTATCTCCCTATCTCTCTGACCCTCCCCCCATTCATGCTCTGTCTCTCTCTGTCTCAAAAATAAATAAACATTAAAAAAAAAATTAAAAAAAAATTAAAACAATTTGAATGAATGAATAAATGTATATGAGCATTAAAATCACAACGAGGGGCCTGGGGGTTCAGTCAATTGAGCATCCTACTCTTGATTTCAGCTCAGGTCTTGTCCTGGGGCTATGGGATTGAGCACCATGTCAGGCTCCATGCTGAGTGTGGAACTAGATTGGGATTCTCTCTGTCTCCCTCTGCCTTCTCTGCTCCTGCTCTCTCTCAAATAAAAATAAATAAAATAAATAATAACAATCACAATAAAGCTACTTATTTTAAAATAATGCAGCTCTAATGTAGCCACACCCCAGTAGCAACAAGGACATCCAGTTCCTTGGATCTTGGTTTTTAATTACCATCCCCTAATAAAAGGAACCAGAGTTCTTCAGAGAAATACTTGATTCTAGATCTGGGGCAAGGAAAATACAGGATGAGCCTAGAGCCTCTTATACTGTGTGAAAATAAGGCATGCTAAAGAAAAAATATGTCAGGGGCGCCTGGGTGGCGCAGTCGGTTAAGCGTCCGACTTCAGCCAGGTCACGATCTCGCGGTCTGTGAGTTCGAGCCCCGCGTCAGGCTCTGGGCTGATGGCTCAGAGCCTGAAGCCTGTTTCCGATTCTGTGTCTCCCTCTCTCTCTGCCCCTCCCCCGTTCATGCTCTGTCTCTCTCTGTCCCAAAAATAAATAAACGTTGAAAAAAAAAAATTAAAAAAAAAAAAAAAGAAAGAAAAAATATGTCAAAAGAACATAGGAGCCAACCTGAAAGAGTTCCTAATGGCCAAAACTAAAACAATTCATGGTCCTGGATAATTACCTGAAGTACAAAATTACTATAAATGAATGCATATTGGTATAAACTACTGAATGAAAAAATATAAGGGGAGATGGGATAAGTTCCTTACAGTACTACTCCAGAAAATTTATGTAGATAATCCCATTCAGAAAGTAAAATTTAATTCCCTTTCCCATGAGCATGAGCTGGACTTAATGACTCCCTTCCTAAGAATAGAGTATGGAAAGGAAGAAATACTAACTTTAACAGTGTAGAAACCTTGCAGACACCACCTACACCAAGTGATCAAGGTTAACATCACTGGTGCTAAGTCACGTGGAAATCATGACCTCCCTGATACATGGTGAGAAACACAATTCACCTCTGTGGTATTCTTACCCCAAAACTCACAATCCCAGTTTAATCATGAAAAAAAATATTAGACAAACCCAAACTGAGAGACATTCTACAAAATATCTAACCAGTTCTTTTCAAGATTGTCAAGGTCACAAAAAAGCAAAAACAAAGACCATCAAATATTGGAGGAGACTATGGAGATGGAACAGCTGTATGCAATATCGTATCCTGGACTGGATCCAGGTATAATAAAAGAACATTAGGATTGGTAGGGAAAAATGGATTGTGACTCCTAATGGGTATAGGGTTTCTTTTGAGGGTGATGAAATATATTAGAACTAGATGGTGGTGATGGTTGTACAATCTTCTGAACAGAAGGAAACTATTGAACTGTATACTTTGAAAGGGTGAATTTTATGATATGTAAATTACATCACAATTTATTAAAAAAGGATGTTAGTGGAAAAACTGGTAGGGAAAAGAATAAAGTTGGAATGGCTTTATGAAATATGAGAGAAAGCACACTTTAGAATAAAGAATACTGTCAGGGATGAAAAGGGCAATCTGGTTACTAAAGGGGTCAATTCACAAAGAAGAAATAACAATTCTAAAAGTGTATGCACCTAAGAGCTTTAGAATACAAAATAATTAGAAAGTTATATCACTGAAAATAAAAATTAAAAATCCTAAATTATAGTTGAAGACATCATCATCTCCCTCCTTCTAAGTAGAAGCAGACAATAAATTAGCAAGGATATAGAAGACCATACAGCACCAACAACATCCTTTTCATGGACACATGAAACATGTACCAAGATATGTCATATTCTGGGCCACAAAACATATCAACAAATTTAAAAGAAGATCATACAAAGCATGTCCTCCAAACACAACTAAATTATACTAGAAATCATTAACAAAAAGTAAAATGGAGGGGTACCTAGGTGGCTCAGTTGATTAAGCATCTGACTTCAGCTCAGGTCATGATCTCATGGTCTGTGGGTTCAAGACCCACATCAGGCTCTGTGCTCACAGCTCAGAGTCTGGAGACTGCTTTGGATTCTGTGTCTGCTTCTCTCTCTACACCTCCCCAACTCATGCTCTCTGTCTCTCTGTCTCTCAAGGCTAAAGATAAAAAATAAATAAATAAATAAATAAATAAATAAATAAACTGGAAATACCCAAATATTTGGAAATTAAATAACAGAACAAGTAACCTGTGGTTTAAAGAGGAAGCCAAGGGCTAATTAGAAAATTTTTTGAATTAAAAAAAAAAAGAAAGAAAACATTTTGAATTGAAGTTTGAATTCGAATTTCCATTGAATATGGAAACATGACATGAAAATTTATGACACCTAAAGCAGTACTCAGAGGAAAATTTTTAGCATTAAGTATTTATATTAGAAAAGATGAGAAGAGGCAGGATAACTGATCTAAATAATACACAGAAACAGAGTTAGGCAAAACAAGGAGAGGGAGGAATATGTTCTAAACAAAATAACAAGACAAAATCTAGAAAAAAATAACTAAATGAAATGGAGATAAACACTTCAGATAAAGAGTGTAAAGAATGGTTATAAAGATATTCCTCAAACTCAGGAGAAGAATGGATGAACACAGTGAGAACTTCAGCACAGAGAAAAAATTTAAAAAAAGACCAATTAGAACTAAAGAATAAATGAAATGAAAAAATACATGACAGGGAATTAACAGCTGATTAGATGATACAGAAGAATAGATCAGTGATAAGACAGGGTTCCAAAAGGAACAGAAAAAAGAAAAAATTATAAAAATGAGGATATTTTAAGGGACTCCTAGGACAATATCAAGCATACTAACATTTGAATTATAGGGGTCCCTAAAGAGGAGAGTAAGAAAGGGACAGAAAATCTATTTGAAGGAATAAGGGCTGTAAATATCCCTAACCTGGCAAAGCAAATACATCCAAGTCCAGGATGCACAGAATCTCAAATAAGATGAAACCAAAGAGGGGTGCCTGGGTAGCTCAGTCTGTTGAGTGTCTGACTTCAGCTCAGGTCATGATCTCACAGTTCGTGAGTTCAAGTCCCATGCTGGGCTCACTGGTGTCAGCACAGAGATGGCTTTAGATCCTCTGTCTCCTTCTCTCTCTGCACCACCCCCCTCTGAGATAAATAAACATTAAAAAAAAAAAAAAAAGATGAGCCCAAAGAGACCTAACCAAAACACATAATCAAAGTGTCAACAGTTAATGACAAAGAGAGAATCTTAATAGCAGCAAGAGAAAAACAACTAATTATATACAAGGGAACCCCCATAAGACCATGAGCTGATTTCTAAGCATAAACTTTACAGGCCAGAAGGGAGTGTCAGGATATATTCAAAGTGCTAAAATGAAAAATTAACTGAGAATACTCTACCCAGCAAGGATGTTAATCAGAACTGAAGGAGCGATAGGAGCTTCCAAGACCAGCAAAAGCTAAAGTTCATCAAACCAAACTAGCCTTATAAGAAATGTTATAGGGATGTCTTTAAACTAAAATATAAGGGAGGACCATTAATAGAAATAAGATAATTATGAAAGAAAAAAAATCTCACTGGTAAAGGTAAACATACAGTAAAGGTAGCACAGCAACCACCCACATGGTTAGTATGAGGGTTAAAAGACAGGGGTACCTGGGTGGCTCAGTCGGTTAAGTGTCCAACTTCAGCTCAGGTCATGATCTCATAGTCTGTGAGTTCGAGCCCTGCGTCAGGCTCTGTACTGATAGCTCAGAGCCTGGAGCCTGCTTCGGATTCTGTGTCTCCCTCTCTCTCTGCCCCTCCCCTGCTCATGCTCTGTCTCTCTCTGTCTCAAAAATAAATAAAAACATTAAATAAAAATTTAAAAAAAAAGACAAAAGTAGTAAAGTCATCTAGACCTATAATAATTTGTCAAAAGATACATAAAATAATTAAGATGTAAAATATGACATCAAAAACATAAAACATGGGGGTGGAGTGGGGAATGCAGTGTTTAGAACGTACTTGAATTTAAGTGACCATAAATTTAAAATATACTGCTTTATATACAGGACGTTATATATGGACCTCATGGTAATCACAAATCAAATACCTATAACAGATACACAAAAAAAGATGAAAAAAATACAGGGGCTCCTGGCTGGCTCAGGTGTAGAGCGTGCAACTCTTCATGTCAGGGTCATGAGTTCAAGCCCCACATTGGACACGCAGCCTACTTAAAAAACAAAGAAAGAGGAGCACCTGGGTGACTCAGTTGGTTAAGTGTCCAACTTCGTTTCAGGTCATGCTCTCATGGTTCATGAGTTCAAGCCCCTCATCGAGCTCTGTGCTGACAGCTCTCTCTCTGCTTTGGATTCTGTGCCTCTGTCTCTCTCTGCTCCTTCCCCTCTTACACTCTGTCTCTCTCTCGCTTTCTCTCTTCCTCAAAAAAATAAACATTAAAAACTTTTTTAAAAAAAGAAAGAAATATAAACATAGCACTAAGAAAAGTCACCACATCACAAGGAAAGATAGCAAGAGAAGAAAGGAACAGAGAACTTCAAAAACAACCAACAAACAATCAGTAGAATGGCATAAAATACACTGTTTATCAATAATTGCTTTAGGTGTAAATAGATTAAATGCTCCCATCAAAAGACATGTGGTGGCTGACTGGATTAATAAGACCCATGGAAAAAACCAAAAACCCGAGACACACACACACACACACACACACACACACACACACACACAACACACACGCATGCACACACGCACACACACATACATACACACTGCCTAAAAGAAATTCAATTCAGATCTAAAGGCCTACAACTGAAAGTGAAGGGATGGGGCAGCCTGGGTGGCTCTGTCAGTTGTGTCCGACTGTGGCTCAGGTCATGATCTCGAGGTTCATGGATTCAAGCCCTGCATAGGGCTCTCTGCTGTCGGCACAGAGCCTGCTTCAGATCCTTGGTCTCCCTCTCTTTCTGCCCCTCCCCTGCTCATGCGTGAGCTCTCTCTCTCAAAAATAAACATTTATTGAAAGAAAGAAAGAAAGAAAGAAAGAAAGAAAGAAAGAAAGAAAGAAAGAAAGAAAGAAAGAAAAGGGATGAAGAAGATATTCCATGCAAATGGAAATAAAAAGAAATACTTATAGGGACAAAATAAACATTAAAGCAAAGACTGTAACAAAAGATTACATAATGACAAAGGAATTAACAAGAGAATACAGCACTTGTAAATATCTATGTACCCAACACACAGGGACACCCAAATACATAAACATTAACAGATATAAAAGGAAAAAACTGACAGTAATACAATGAAAACAAGGGATTTTAACACCCCACTAACATCAACAAATAGATCATCCATACAGATAAACAGTATGGAAACACTGGCCTTAAAAGATACATTAGATCAGGGACACCTGGGTGGCTCAGTTGGCTGGGCGTCTGATCTTATTTCAGCTCAGGTCATGATTTCATGGTTTGCTCATGGGATCAAGCCCAGCATCATTGGGCTTCATTATGACAGCATGGGGCCTGCTTGGGATTGATTCTCTTTCTCCCTCTCTCTGCCCCTCCCCAGCTTGCACGCTCTCTCTCTCAAAAGAAAGAAAAGAAAGAAAGACACATTAGACCACAGTACTTAATAAATACATACAGAGCATTCCATCCAAAAACTTAAGAATAAACATGCTTTTCAGGTGCATACTGAACACATTAGGCCACAAAATAAGCCTCAACAAACTTAAGACTGAAATCACATGAAGCATCTTTTCAGACCACAGAAGTATGAAACTAGAAATCAATTATAAGAAAAATACTGGAAAAGAACAGAAATGCATGGAGTCTAAAAAACATGCCAGTAAACCAACAAATCTGAGTCAATAAATAGATGAAAGAAGACATAAGAAATACCTCAAGATAAATGAAAACGGAAACACAACAATCCAAATTTTCTGGGATAGAGCAAAAACAGTCCTAAGAGTTTTTATAGCAATACAAACCCACCTCAAGAAACAAGAAAAATCTCAAAAATACAATGTAATCTTCCACCTAAAGGAACTAGAAAAAGAAGAATAAAGCCCAAAGTTAGTAGAAGGAAGGAAATAACAAAGATCAGAGTGCAAATAAGTGAAATAGAGACTAGAAAACAACAGAAAAGATCAATGAAACTAAGAACTTCTTCTTTGAAAAGATAAAACTGAGAAACTTTTAAAAAGCCAGACTTTCATCAAAAATAGAGAAAAAGCACAAATAAATTCAGAAATGAAAAGGAAGTTATTACCTATACCACAGAAACACAAAGGATCATAAGAGACTACTATGAATAAGTATATGCCAACAAATTGGGCAACCTGAAAGAAATGAATTCCTAGAAACATACAATCTTCCAAAAATAGAAAATAGAAAATCTGAACAAATTACTAGTAATGAAATTGAATCAGTAATAAAAATACTAGCAAAAAATAAAAGTCCAAGACCAGATGGATCCCAGGTGAATTCTATCAAAGTTTTAAAGAAGAGTTAATACCTATTATCCTCAAACTATTCCAAAAAATAAAGGAGGGGGGCGCCTGGGTGGCGCAGTCGGTTAAGCGTCCGACTTCAGCCAGGTCACGATCTCGCAGTCTGTGAGTTCGAGCCCCGCGTCGGGCTCTGGGCTGATGGCTCAGAGCCTGGAGCCTGTTTCCGATTCTGTGTCTCCCTCTCTCTCTGCCCCTCCCCCGTTCATGCTCTGTCTCTCTCTGTCCCAAAAATAAATAAACATTGAAAAAAAAAATTAAAAAAAAAAAAAAAATAAAGGAGGAAGGAAATCTTCCAAACACATTCTATAAGGCCAGAATTACCTTGAGACCAAAACCAGACAAAGACACCACAAAAAAAGAAAACTACATGTCAATATCCCTAGTAAACATAGATGCAACTACCCACAACAAACATAGATGCAAAAACCTGCAACAAAACGTTAGCAAACCAAATTCAACAATACATTAAAAGGATCATACACCATCATCAATTGGGATTTATTCCAGGGATGTAAGGATGGTTAAACATCTGCAAATCAGGTGCCTTGGTGGCTCAGTTGGTTGAGCGTCTGACTCTTGGTTTCAGCTCAGGCCATCATCTCTCAGTTCATGGGATCAAGCCTCCACGCTGTCAGCACAGAACCTGCTTGGGATTCTCTCTCCCCCACTCCCCAACTTGCACTCACTCTTGCTCTCAAAATAAACTTTTTAAAAAATCTCCAAGTCAAGCAACATGATACAGCACTTTAACAAAATGAAGGATAAAAATGATACGATCATCTCAATAGAGCAGAAAAAGCATTTCATAAAATTCAACATCCATTATGACAAAAACTCTCAATAAAGTGATGACAGACAGTACACACCACAACATAATAAAGGCCATATATGACAAAGATATGACAAAGCCACAGGTAACATCATTCTTAATGGTTAAAAGCTGGAAACTTTTCCTCTAGGATCAGGAACAAGAAAAGGATGTCTACTCTTGCCACTTTTATTCAACATACTATTGGAGGTCCTATCCACAGCAATCAGACAAGGGAGGAAGGAAGGAAGGAAGGAAGGAAGGAAGGAAGGAAGGAAGGAAGGAAGGAAGGAAAGCCATATTGGAAAAGAATATGTAAAATTTTCACTATTTGCACATAACATGATATACCATATACAGAAAACCCTAAAGACTCCACCAAAAAGCTATTAAAATAAATGAATTCAGTAAAGTTGCAGTAAACAAAATTAATATACACATAAATCTGTTACATTTCTATATACTAATGAACTATCAGAAAAGAAACAAGACAACAATCTCATTTACAATTGCATCAAAGAGAATAAAATACTTAGATATAAATTCAACCAAGGAAGTGAAAGACCCATACTCTGAAAACTATATGAAAGACACTCATGAAAGAAACTAGGAACAACACAAATAAATGGAAATATATATGTGTTCATGGAATGGAAGAATACTGTTAAAATGTCCATACTCCCAAAGCAACCTACAGAGTCAACCCAATCCCTATCCAAGTACCAATGGCATTTTTGACAGAATAATTCAAAAATTTCTATGAAACCACAAAAGAGCTTGAATAGCCAAAGCCATCTTGAGAAAGAAGAACAAAGCTGGAAGCATCACACACTCTCTGATTTCAATATATACTAAAAGCTATAGTAATCAAAATACTAGTATGGCATTGACACAAAAGCAGACACACAGATCAGTGGAACAGAACAGTCAAGAAATAAACTCACACTTATACAGTCAATTAACCTTCAACAAAGGAGACAAGAATATACAATGGAGAACAGTTTCTTCAGCAGGCAAAACTGGACAACTACATGCAAAAGAATGAAATTACCATTTTTTTTATATCATACACAGAAATAAAATCAAATAAGTTAAATGTTTTTAATACTGGACACCTAAAACTCCTAGAAGAAAACATAGTCAATAAGCTCTTAGACATCTGCCTGAGCAATATTTTGGAGGGGATCTATCTCCTCAGGCAACGGAAACAAAGCAAAAATAACAAATAGACTACATCAAACTAAAAAGCTTTTGCACAGTGAAAGAAATCATCAACAAAACAAATAGGCAACCTACCAAATGGGAGAAGATATTTGCAATTGATATAACTGATAAGTGGATAATACCCAAAATATATAAAGAACTCACACAGCTCAGTATCAAAAAAGCAAACAACCCAATTAGAAAATGAGCAGAGGGGTGCCTGGGTGACTCAGTCGGTTAAGCATCTGACTTCAGCTCAGGTCATGATCTCGCAGCGTGTGAATTCAAGGCCTGGGTCAGGCTCTGTGCTGACAGCTCAGAGCCTAGAGCCTGCTTCAGATTCTGTGACTCCTTCTCTCTCTCTGCCCCTACCCTGCTCACTCTCTGTCTCTCTCTCTAAAAAATGAATAAACATTAAGAAAAAAAAAATGAGCAGAGGACCTGAATAGACATTTCTCCAAAGACATACAGATGGCCAACAGATACATGGAAAGACTCAACATCACTAATCATTAGGGAAATGCAAATCAAAATGAGTTATCACCTCACACCTGTCAGAATGGCCAGCATAAAAAGACAATAACAAGGGTTGGCAAGGATGTGGAGAAGAAGGAACTCTTGTACACTCTTGGTGAAATGCAAAATGGTGCAGCCACTATGGAAACCAGTATGAAGTTCACTCAAAAAATTAAAATTAGAACTACCATATGTGATCAAGCAATTCCACTTCCGGGTATTTATATTTATCCAGGAAGGAAGGAAGGAAGGAAGGAAGGAAGGAAGGAAGGAAGGAAGGAAGGAAAGAAAAAATGCTAATTCCAAAAGGTATGTACGCACCCATGTTCACTGCAGCATTATTTATAATAGCCAAAATACAGAAGCAACCCAGGGGTCCATTGATAGATTAATGGATAAAGAAGATGTGGTATATATACAATGGAATATTAACTATAAAAAAGAATGAAATCTTGCCATTTGCAACAACATGGATGATACTTAAAAGGTATTATGCTAAGTAAAATAAGTTAGGCAGAGAAAGGCAAATACTGAATCATTTCACTTATATGTGGAATGTAAAAAAAAAAAACCCACAAACAAAACGGAGAGAGAAACAGATTTATAATTATAGAGAACAATACAATCTGGTGGTTGCCAGAGAGGAGAGAGGCAGCAGACAACATAGGGGAGAGGGATTAGAAGACACAAATCTCTTGTTATAAAATAAGTAAGACATGGGAATGCAATGTACAACATAGGAATATAGTTAATAATACTGTAACACTTTTGTATGGTAACAAATGGTAGTTCAATTTATTGTAGTGATCACTTTGTAACATATATATAAATGTTGAATCCCTATGTTGTACACCTGTAACTAATACAATATTGTATGTCAACTACACTTCCGTAAAGTAAAAATAAAAGATGAATGGTCTCAATTCAATGGTGTAAACTTCTGCTTAACAAAACTTAGGAAAATAAGAAATTAAACCAAAAGCCAGCAGAAGAAAATGAATTAAGATAAAAGTAGAACTCAATGGAACTGAAAAATGTGGAAACTGCAGAGAGACATTAATAAAACCAGATCTCTGAAAGATCAAGGAAATGGACATATCTCTAGACAAACCAATAAAAAAGAGAGTCTACAAATACCAGTAGTAAGACCAGAAAAAAGTGACAGCACTACTAATCCTACCAATATTAAAAGAATGAGGAAACATTACACATGACTTTATGCTCACAAAATTCAACAAATTCCATGAAACAGACAAATTATTCAAAAAGCACAAAGTACCAAAGGTACCTAAGATGAAATATATAACCAGGGCGCCTGGGTGGCTCAGTCGGTTAGGCATCCGACTTCAGCTCAGGTCATGATCTTACAGTCTGTGAGTTCAAGCCCCGCGTCAGGCTCTGTGCTGACAGCTCAGAGCCTGGAGCTTGCTTCGGATTCTGTGTCTCCCTCTCTCTCTCTGCCCCTCCCCTGCTCATGCTCTGTCTCTGTCTCAAAAATAAATAAAAAAACTTTAAAAAAATATTTTAAAAAAAGATGAAATATATAACCTAAATGGTCCTATATCTACTAAGAAATTGAATTTTGGGGTGCCTGGCTGGCTTAGTCAGTGGAGCACGCAACTCTTGAATTTGGAGGTTGTGGGTTCAAGCCCCACGTTGGGTGTAGAGATTAAAAACAAAATCTTACAGAAAGGAAGGAAGGAAGGAAGGAAGGAAGGAAGGAAGGAAGGAAGGAAGGAAGGAACTGAATTTGTATTTAAGTCTTTACACAAAGAAGTCTCCTGAGCCAGACATCAATGATGGCAAATTCTATCAAATATTTAAGGAAGCAGGAACACTAATTTTAAACAAACTCTTCTAGAAGATGCAATAAGGGTAAATAATTTCCAATTCATTCTATGAGGCCAGCCACACCCTGATATAAAAACCAGACACACACATTACAAGAAATTAAACTTCAAACCAATATCCTTTATGAACAAACATATAAAAATCCTCAACAAAATACTTAAAATGGAATCCAGCAATATATTAAAAAGAATAATAAATCATGACAAACAGTGTTTTATCACAGAAATTCAAGGCTGGTTCAACATTTAAAAATCATAATTGATTTAACACTGGGTAAAAGATGTGTATTTCAACAGATTAAAGAGAAAAAAACATGGGATCATCTCAATAGGTACAAACAAAGCATATGAAAAAGTAAACATTCAATTCATGATTAAAAAAAAAAACGTTGGCAAAATAGGAATCCTACAGCTAATGTCACACCTATTAGTGGAAAACTGAATGTGCCCCACTATGAGATGGTAAGTAAGGCAAGGATGTCCACTCCTATCACTCTTGTTCTTATTCAACATTGCACTGAGGTCTTAGCCGGTGCAATCAAGCAAGAAAGGAAACAAAAGGCATACATGTTAGAAATGAAGAACTAAAACCATCTCTATTCACAGATCACACGATTGTCTACGAAGAAAATCCCTAAGAATCTACAAAAAGAGCTCTTAGAACAAATATGAGTTTAGGAAGGCTGCAGGATACAAGTGAATATGCAAAAATAACTATTTCTATATACTTGCAATGAACAAATGAAATAAAAATAAATACAGCACTGTGAAACACTAAATAAAATACCTAAACCATTATATAATAATATATACAAAAGCTTTACAAATTATAAATATCAAAAAACAAGTTCTTATAAAAGTTTTCTACAATGCCTTAAGTGATCTCAACCAAAAATTTTTATCATACAAACATAAGAAAGATAAGGCCAAGGTGCCTAGGTGACCCATTTTCCTACAGCTCTATTTACATAACTAGAATCCTGGAAAAGATTTATAAAAAAACTTAGTATTTGTTTTTACACTTATTAGGCAAACCCAAGATCCTTTAAAATACAATCAAACAAAAGTAAACAAAAATACAGAAAAGCCTTCCCGGGGGCGCCTGGATAGCTCAGTTGTTTAAGCATCGACTTTGGCTCAGGTCATGATCTCACAGTTCATGAGTTTGAGCCCCACATCAGGCTCCGCGCTGATGGTACAGAGCTTGCTTGTGATATTCTCTCTCTCTCTCTCTCTCTCTCTCTCTCTCTCTCTCTCTCCTTCAATATATAAACTTAAAAACAAAAAAACAAAATACTTTCCCAAAATGCTGTTAAGTGGGGTCCAAAAATTTCAGGTGCTTAAAATGTGGAGCTACAGGGGCGCCTGGGTGGCTCAGTCAGTTAAGTGGCTGACTTCACCTCAGGTCATGATTTCGCACTCCGTGAGTTCGAGCCCTATGTCGGGCTCTGTGCTGACAGCTCGGAGCCTGGAGCCTGTTTCGGATTCTGTGTCTCCCTCTCTCTGACCCTCCCCCGTTCATGCTCTGTCTCTCTCTGTCTCAAAAATAAATGCTAAAAAAAAAAAAAAATGTGGAGCTACATTCCTAAGAGTTAATTAAAAGACCAAGGAGCCAATTGACAACCACATTTTTGCCCAAATCTGTATTAATGAATGGTTTTCAACTATGTAACAGGACAAGGTACATCACACCTGCTCAGTGCTATTGAAATACTGAACTTGATCTTATCTTTAAACTTAGAATTAGCAATTAAATAAGAATTAAAATTCTTACATCGAGGAGTGCCCAGGTGGCTCAGGCAGCTAAGCTCTTAACTCTTGACTTGGCTCAAATCATGATCTCACAGTTCATGTGAGTTTGAACCAGCATCAGATTCTGCTCTGGCTGTGCAGAGCCTACTTGAGATTCTCTCTCTCACTCACTCTCTCTCTCTCTCTCTCTGTCCCTCTCCCACCTCAAAAATAAATAAATAAACTTTTAAAAAATCTTATATTGAAAATACTGAAGTAGAAAAAATAAGTATAGAAATCTAGATGCCTCTCTCTGGTCCATCTTTGTATTATTATATGCTTTTCAAATTTTTCTATTTGTTTTGATCTTAAGGTTCAGCATTCACTAATGGGCAAAACATGACTAAATAAAACCCTGTCTGATTAGCTTTGAAATCGTAAGGAGGCAAAGTAGTTATTAAACTAGTTACACAGGCATGCATTCCTTGTAGTTAGAAGAATAGATACAGATGTTAACAACCACTTCCTTTATTTACAGAAGTCTCTCTCCACAAACAAGTTTAAAGGTATGAAGCAGGGAGAGTTTGATCACTATGTTCAGTTGCTATTCTCTGCCTTCTACATTTTCTGTGCCTGAATATTCCGAAGATCCAAAGGTAAGGAAAATTCTTGAATATTCATTGGGGCTCAAAAATATTTAGAATATTCTCAAACTCCAACTAAGTCATTAAATAAGAAATCAAGTGCTGGTTTCCAAATGACCAAGAAGCAGTAGGAGAACAAAATAAATATAAAACATCTTGGACCACCCCCAAATACCCAAATAATAAAAACCCAAATCACTTCTTAAAATTTAAATTATAAATAAGCTTATTTTCCCACTATTCATTTAAAATCTTATTAAGCATTTCCAGGCTGGGTACTGAGAACCTATAGATGAAAATATTCATACACACACACACTCAATCCAGCTAAGAAAGAATCCCACTATAAAATATACAATATGTTATATGTAAAGAAAAGTAATTAGTCTGGTGGGAAAAAACAGGAAAGACTTCATGTCTTCAACATCTACTGAGCGCTACTATGGCTAGGTGTTGCCTGTATAAGGCCCTGGATAGGTAAAAGCAGAGGAAGCAAAATGAAGGCACCAGGTACAGAGTGACAGCTAGTACTAAGGATAGATAATGGTTGGTCAGGTATGGCTAGTGGAATGCTAGGTGGTAATGACAGGAGATAAAAGAAGACAGGATGAAGACAGGTTGAAGCTTTGTTTAGGTGCTAGTGGGAAGCTACAGAAAATAATATTTAATCAAAAAATAATGACAAGATGTATATTTTAGCAAAATGACTCTGAAAAGCACTGAGAAGGTGGGTTGGACAGGATAAAAGAGGTAAGTTAGAAGACATTTCCTAGATTTTCCACTAATCAATCTCATCTCTAAAATCTGTACATACTTTAGAAAGCTTCACTAATTATTATGTAGTTATATAAGCTATATCTAGATAAATTCAGACTGTGAAATAGTCAGTGCAAGTGAAGTAACTTGCACATAGTAAGTTGGGAATTCTACAATAAGTTGAAAATGTAACCTCCTCTATCACATTTCTATAGGGAAATTAGACTATCCATTCTAGAAACAGAAATAATCAATAAAATTTTGTAGCCAAATGTCTAGGTCTCCCAAAATGTCTTCCTAGACTACTAAATATATTGAAAGAAATCCTTACAGAGTAACTAGGTATAGCTGCACTAAAATTTATAAAGACCTATGATATGCACCAATATGAAAAGCAGAATAGAAGAGTTATAGTTAAGGGTATATCTGCAATAGAAGCTAGACTGCCTGGGTTTGAAACCCAACTCTGTCACTCATAAACTATTATTTCAAACAAGATACGTAACCTGTGTCTCAGTTTCTGCATCAGTAAAATAAGGTTTATAGTACTTATTAAACAGCTTGGTTTGAGGATTAAATGAGTTAATGCTTATAAAATGCATTAGGACAGTGGCCAAAACATAAAGATAAAAAAAATAAAATATAATGAAAGACATAGGAGTTTTACTACTGGTTTTATGGGATTACTAACTTTTTCCATTGTAATAATAGTATTATGATTACTTTTTTAAAGAGGCCTTTATGCTTTAGAAACACATTATGAAATATTCACAAATGAATGATATGATGTCTGAAATCAATTACAAAATAATGGGGGGAAGTGGATAAGGTACATATAAAATAAGATTTTCTATGAGTTAATTTGGAAGCTGAGTGATGGGTATACAGGAGTTTATTATACTATTTCTATTTTCATACTATGGAAAATTTCAAACATAGAAAAAGCTAAAAAAAAACAAGAATGACTAATACACAATTATTTTTTAAAAGCATTATGATTCTTTGCATAATCAACATTATCATACCATTATAACAGCAATAGATGCCACTATTAACCAAATAAATATGGTGGAACTTGGCAAGATGATTATAAAGTTCATGTAAAAGAGAAACTGTATGAAAATAATACTGTTTTGGACAAAAACCAGTAATGGCAGGGATGGGTGGGGGGATACACACTAGCAGACAGAAAAGCAACCTATAAAGCTATAATAACTAAAAAAGGAAATGAGTGGGGTGCCTGGGTGGCTCAGTAGTTAAGCATCTGACTCTTGATTTCGGCTCAGGTCATGATCTCTCAGTTCCTGAGTTCAAACCCTGCATCAGGCTCCACACTGTCAGTGCAGAGCCTGCTTGGGATTCTCTCTCGCCTGGTCTCTCTGCTCTTCCCCTGCACTCACTCTCTCTCTCTCTCTCTCTCTCTCTCTCTCTCTCTCTCTCTCAAAAATAAATAAATAAACCTTATTTTAAAAAAGAGGAATCATGGGGCACCTGGGTGGCTCAATCGGTTGAGCGTCCAATTTCGGCTCAGGTCATGATCTCACAGCTCGTGAGTTTGAGCCCCATGTCCGGCTCTGTGCTGACAGCTCAGAGCCTGGAGCCTGCTTCGGATTCTGTGTCTCCCTCTCTCTCTGGTCCTCCCCCACTCATGCTCTGTCTCTCTCTCTCTCTCTCAAAAATAAATAAACACTAAAAAAAAAGTTAAAAAAAAAAAGAGGAAATGAGTCAGGTCAGTGATACAGAGTGGAACAAGTTACTAAGAAAACAATAAAGGTGGGGCACTTGGGTGGCTCAATCAGTTAAGCGTCTGACTCTTGAATTCAGCTCAAGTCATGATCTCATGGTTCATGAGTTTGAGCCCTGCATCGGGCTCTGAGCTGTCAGTGCAGAGCCTGCTTGGGCTTCTTTCTCTCTCCCTTTCTCTTTCTGCCCCTCCTGTGCGCTCTCTCAAACAAACTCAAATAAATAAAGGCAACAATTCAAATACGTAGGGGAAGGACTCAACACAAGAAAGTTGGGGGAAATGACTCTCCCTCTGGATGAAGGGATGAAGATGTTTATAAACACTGGAACTAAAAATCAAGACTTCACTTTCAAGGAAAAAAAAAAAAGATCAAACCTCACCTCTAAGACAAATCAACAACACTGGTGAAGATCTGGATAATCCTTGATCTCAAGAATAAAGGTTCATATCCTAGTGGCAAAAAGATTGACTGTTCTGTAGCCATAATAAAATAACTATCAGAACCAGTTTTAAGTTGCTTAATCCACACCTGACAGTTCTACAGCTATGGAACAAGAACAAATTCTGTCTTTAAATATTTATTTATTTTGAGAGAGAAAGCATGCCTATGCATGCAGGGGAGGAGCAGAGAGAGACAGAGAGACAGAATCCCAAGCAAGCTCTGCACTGAAGCCCAGCGTGGGGGCTCAAACCCACGAACCATGAGACCATGACCTGAGCCAAAATCAAAAGTCAGATGCTTAACCTACTGAGCCACCCAGGCTCCCCAACAAGAACCAATTTTAAACTCACATGAAAACAACTTGGTGACTATATTTTTGCAACCCAACCTATCAGTGACAGCCCCTTGCTTCTAAAAGCCAGTCAACTGGGAACATACTTTAACAACAAACACACTTCTGAATACCAACCAATCAGTAACCATCTCACCCAAGTAATCATGCTTCCACTGTTGATGCCAACCCACCATGGCTACAAAAAATAAACTGATCCCTAAACTTTATACTTCTCAAAACATGTACAAAGATCAGTAGTCTGCTCTACTTGGACAGACTGTGATTGACCAGTAAACCTCTTTTAAGCAAGCAATAAACTCACATTTGTGGGTTCTGGTTCAAATACTAAATAGTGGTCGTCTCTTTTGATACTCTGTTCTGTAGCTATTATAAAAGATGTAACAGACCAATATATACCAACAGCGAAAAATGCCCAAGATGTGTTAAGTAAAAAAAGGTAAATGGCAGTATATAGGCTGATGCTACTTAAAAATAATATACATCATATAGAACATGTAAAAAGTAATATATGTATGGGTTTGCCTCCCTCTCTGTTTGAAACTATTTTCACCTTCCCTTCCCCCTTGCTCTTCTGTTAAGTTTCTCAAGTTCCACATATGAGTGAAAACATATGCTATCTGTCTTTCTCTGATTAACTTATTTCACTTAGCATAATACCCTCCAGAATAAAGTGAGGGTTGATGGTGGGGCGGGGGGAGAGTGGACAGGGGAGAGGGGAAAATGGGTGATGGGCATTGAGAAGGGCACTTCTTGGGATGAGCACTGGGTATTATATGTAAGCGATGAATCACAGGACTCTACCCCTGAAGCCAAGAGCACAATGTATACGCTGTATGTTAGCTAACTTGACAATAAATTATATATTAAAAAAGAAAAAATCTTTATCTTGCAGTTAAAAAAATAATAATATATGTACTTGAGGATATTTATATTTTCACATATATTGTATGTAACATATAGAAAAAAAGCTTTAAAGATATATTTGTATCTACTGACAATGGTTATCTCTGGGGAAAAGAGCAGTGGTAGAAGTGAGGGAGGGAATGAGGATGGGCGAATGGGTCACTAAAAGAACTAGCCTAACTTCTATATGACTGATACATGAACATATATTACTTTTATAAATAGGAAAAAAAAGATTTTTATTCATGACTTTCTATATATTTCTATATACCTACTTTGCAATGAAAATTGACATTTGGGTTGGGGGGTGCCTGGGTGGTTCAATTGGCTACATGCCTGACTCCTGATTTCAGCTCAGGTTGTGATTTCTCGGTTTGCAAGACCTGACCCAGGCACCCTGAAAATGTGTAAATATGAAATATATGAGCTATAGCTAAGTATTCTTTTGGAAATCTGATATCCTTTAGGGAGGTTTGTAGGTCACATGTGGAATGTGACACATTCCGACATCTTTATTTTGTAAATTACACACTGCATATACAGAAGCACTGGTTCTTTCTGCAGAAATATTTTCTAAGTTATCATTAAGTTTTTGCTTAGTCATACTACTGTATCTTTTTAAACTGTAAAAATAGAGGGGCACCTAGGGAGGCTCAGTCAGTTAAGCATTTGACTTTTGATTTTGGCTCAGGTCAGGATCTCATGGTTCGTGGGTTCGAGCCCCATGTTGGACTCTCCACTGGCAGTGTGGAGCCTGCTTGGAATTCTTGCTCTCCCTCTCTCTGCCCCTCCTCCACTTACTCTCTTTCCCTCTCTCTCAAAATAAACATTTAAAAAATAAACTGTAAAAACAGAAGTAATAATTCTTATTTAGGAGTAAGTCCAAAATCACCCAGAAGACATTTCACCACTGTTGTGCTTAAGGATGAAATCAAAATAAAATAACTAGAAGTTAGGGGTACCTGGGGCTCAGTGGGTTAAGTGTCCAACTCTTGATATCAGCTCAGGTCAGGACAACAGTTCATGATATCAAGCTGTGCATCAGGCTCTAAGCTGAGCGTGGAGTCTGCTTAGGATTCTCTCTCTCCCTCTGCGCCTCCCCTGCTCACTACTTGTGCTCCCTCTCAAAATAAATCAACAGTTATGGGGTGCCTGGATAGCTCAGTCAGTTAAGTGTCCGACTTCTGCTCAGGTCACGATCTCACGGTTCATGGGTTCAAGCCCCGCATCAGGCTCTGTGCTGATAGCTAGGACCCTGGAGCCTGTTTTGGATTCTGTGTTCCCTCTCCCTCTGCCCCTCCCAGCTCACACTCTGTTTCTCTCTCTCTCTCAAAAATAAACAAACATTAAAAAACTTTTTAGGGGCTCCTGGGTGGCTCAGTCGGTTAAGCGGCCGACTTCGGCTCAGGTCATGATCTCGCAGTCCGTGAGTTCAAGCCCCGCGTCGGGCTCCGTGCTGACAGCTCAGAGCCTGGAGCCTGTTTCAGATTCTGTGTCTCCCTCTCTCTGACCCTCCCCCGTTCATGCTCTGTCTCTGTCTCAAAAATAAATAAACGTTAAAAAAATTTTTTTTTAATTTTAAATAAACACTTAAAAAATAACTAGAATTTAAATATAAATTAGATGAAAATAGCATCTATAATATTTAGATCTCTCCATTTATTTCTGAAACTGTTAAGTAAATGTACTAGAGTATAACCTTTAACCAAGTTTACATACACACAATCAAGTTATCTCAAGTTCACCTTTCACAAATTTTTTCATGAAGTATAGTTTTAAATTTGGCCTGTATGTGGCTATATCAAGAAATACAAGGGGAGCTGGGTGGCTCATTCGGTTGAGCGTCCGACTTTGGCTCAGGTCATGATCTTGCGTGCAGTCTGTGAGTTTGAGCCCCCCATCTGTGCTGACAGCGCAGAGCCTGGAGCCTGCTCCAGATTCTGTGTCTCTGTCTCTCTGCCCCTCCCTCACACATGCTCTGACTCTCTCTCCCTGTCAAAAATAAATAAGCTTTAAAAAAAAATTTTTTTTTTTAAAGAAACACAAGAGGGGCGTCTGGAGGGCTGAGTCACTTAAGCGTCGGAACTTGATTTTGATTCAGGTCATAATCTCAAGGTTTGTGAGTTCTAGCCCTACATCAAGCTCCACACTGACAATGTGGAACCTGCTTGGGATTCTCTCTCTCTCCCCCCTCTCTCTGCCTCTCCCCTGCTTGCACCTTCTCTATCAAAATAAATAAACTTAAAAAAAAAAGAAATACAAGAAATAAATCTGAAAAGTCATACCTAAAAATATTCATTTATTACAGAAGTAATTTAAACTCTGAGAGACTCTTTTTCATGCAACTCCATTTATCTTTCTCATGACAAGTACCTCCAAAATAGTTTCTGTAGCATTACTACAAATGCCTTCTCTGAAATGCTCAGGCTATTGCTAACTGTACCCTCAATGATATCCATGAACTCAACAGACATCTATTTTTAGTTATTCAGACACACTGAACATTTACATGAATATTCAATCATTCAACATACTATTGAAAAACAATCCTGTTCCCAGGTACCAAATATGGGAGGCAGGAAACAAAGATATTTATAACACTATTCCTAACCCTGAATGGCTATGGTCTAACTGAAAAGACAGACACGCAAATAAATGATTACAAATTAAGGGCCTTAAGATGTCTACTAGGTGCTAAAAGAGCACTGTGAGAGAAATGATTAACTTTGCCCAAGATGATTAGGGAAGATTTACAGAAAGGTGATACCTGAGGTAAACTCCTTCAAACTGAAAAGGGACTTAAAGGCAGAGAGAAAATAACGTAGAAAGGTTTACAAATGAAAACAATGGCATAGACAGTAGGAATGAACACAACACTTACTTTGAGATATCCAGGAAGTATAATCAATGAGACCTAGTGACTGATTTGATTTGGGGACTGAGAAAGAGAAAAATTATGGAGGACTCTCAGATTTCTGGACTGAGGAAATAGGTGAACAACAATAAATGGCAGTGATGATAACACTTATAAAGTGCTTAAGTGGCAGGCACTGGGCTAAATGCTTTACAAGCATCACTTCATCTCATCACTCCATTGGGAAATTACAAGGTAAGAAGTATGTATAAGCCACAAATGCAGATGACCTATTAAATGAGGAACAGATTATTTTCTAGTCCACATCTTTGACTACCAAGAAGCATTTCCCCATGTTTATCATTTTGTCTTCCTGAACAATTTTATTTCCTGGACTTCTGTAACTCCACTGTCTCCTGATTTTAAGCTTTTCTGTCCATTCTTTCTCGTTCTTCTTGATGTGGGAAACAAAGGCACAAGAAAAAAATTAAATTTCCTTACAACTTACAGTCCACTGACAAGTCCTTGGGACAGGCAGGGTAACATTCCTCTAGGAATGTACGTTAAAACTTTGCTAAAGGCAAAAGGCAATCTTAGCTAAACGTTAGCCTGACCTCTAGGATCCTGTAAGTCTACTTTAACATATAAAAATTCCTTTGGAAACTTCCTTTATCTCTACCACCCAAGATATATTTTAGCAATCACCCTCCAAGCATATGGCCCATTGATACACATCTGAAGGGTCAGGGTCTCAGGACTAAGGGTTTAGTAGACAGTTAATGACCTTTTCCTAACAACAGCTAGCCCCCTCAAGGGGCTAGAAACCTTGCTTCCAAAATTCCTTAGAGACTTACGCTATCCCTAACCCCCTCCCAATTTAAAAGTATATAATCAGTCACATGTCACAACCCCAGTGCAGCTCTTTCTGCCCACAGCTCTTGTCTCGGCTCCGTGCTTTAATAAAACCACCTTCTTCCACAGAAGACATCTCAAGAATTCTTTCTTGGCCCTCGGCTCCAAACCCCAACATTTCCACATCACTTCTTAGGTTGTCTTAAGATCTTTTTACCTTAATGTGCTGTCACTTTCCCCAGCTCTCTATTCTCCCCACAAAATGTGAAACATAACAAAATGAAAAAAAAAAAAAAAAAGGCAAAGAAAAAGAGGCCCTAAGATGCATAACCAAAAAGTAATAGCCAGCCCCCTCAAGGGGCTAGAAATCTTGCTTCCAAAATTCCCTAGAGACTTAAACTACTCCCTAACCCACTCCCAACTTGAAAGTAAAACAATGTTAATATATGTAAATGAAATATACATTGTCTTGGCACAGAATTTTGATAATCCCCAAAGTGCAAATGTTAAAGTAATTTTGTTATCTCACTAATTATTTTCATGTGAAAATTTTAGCCATGACAAAAAAAATAAATAATGCAATATATTCCAATTCTTCTTGTTACCTTGTTATTAATATACAATTAAATAGGTTAAGAAAAAGGTTCCCGGTCCTAAAGACAACTATACTTGGTAATAGCTCAGTTGACAGCAAATGTAGAGTGTTTACTGTTGCATTTGGAATAGTGCCTGGAGTTAGTGTGAAATGAGGACACTCCCACTGCTGAGTTTTTCTGCTATGTCATCAGCACACATCTGCTATATAGGATATGTTTCCAACATAACAGCAAAAGCAATCAAAACATGTTTTCTATTAACTTGCTGTAAGTTTCGAAAGTCTGCCAACGACCAACACAAACTTTTAAACTGTTCATTAACAGTATGTGAAGAATAAAGTGAGAAGCTATACCTAATGATGCTGTAACAGATGCCACAGGCAAGTCAAGAAATAAGTACGAGTCTTTACTGATTAAAAATCCCAATCTAAAAATTTTATTTTTTAAAATCTTTTTACATGTTTATTTATTTTTGAGAGAGAGACGCACAGTGAGAGTGGCGGAGGGGCAGAGAGAGAAGGAGACACAGAATCCGAAGCAGGCTCCAGGCTTCAAGCTGTCAGCACAGAGCCCAACGCGGGGGCTCGAACTCACGAAGCGTGAAATCATGACTTGAGCTGAAGTAGGACGTTTAACTAACTGAGCCACCCAGGTGCCCCCCAATTAAACTTTTTAGAAAAAGTTTAATTGAGAGTTGTTATAATACTCAACGTAATTATCCTAAAATTAAGATGAAATATAAATAACAATAGGAAATCCCTGAAGTTCTTACTGAATTCTAAAAAGTAAACTTCAAGGGTGTCCCGGGTGGCTCAGTCATGATCTCACAGTTTGTGGGGGAGCCCATGTCGGGCTCTGTGCTGACAGCACAGAGAGCCTGATTCGGATCCTCTGTCCCCCGCCCAAAAATAAGTTAACAAACAAACAAACAAACATTAAAAAGTAAACTTTAGACATTTGAGGAGAAGTAACTTTCAATATTAACAGAAAGTCCTCTGTATTTTTTAATACAGTAATAAAATGTTTCTTTTAGCTTGGAAAGTAAAGCTTTTTATTCCCAAAATAAATGCTACAGGAACCCATGGCACCATCAGCTGGGTTAATGTTAAATGTAATAGCAGAAAAGACATTTGGACTTTCAGTTAAAAATGTGTCAACATGTATATTTACTCTTGCTTCCTCACAAACTAAGTTTATAAAACAGGTCTTTTTATTTTTTAAAAGTCATAAACCCAGAAGGACAAATGGGAGGACACAAAATAACAAAATTTTAGAAGCTAGAAACCAGAAGGGTAAGTGGTAACTAACTTAGAAGACCAGAGAAAATTTAAACCCCGGCTTGTGGTCAGAAAGCCCAAGGAGTAGGTTTACTTTCTCCATTTAACCATGGAAAAACTCAGAAATTTGAGGCACCAAGTGCAAGTGGTGCTGAAAATAGGAGGGCTGGTCAAAAGTCTGTATAAAGAGTAGTCATATCTCCAGAACCTTTACCCCATGCTGATCAGTGACTAGCCCACACCACTCTAATAGAAGACTAGAGGTTTATTCTCTACCATGGTTGAACTAAGTACAGCAGTGTGGAGAAATCAAACAAAACAGGGAAAATCTCACTACTGAATGGTAAGATCCTGGGTTTTTCTTTTTCTACCTGGCTCTGAGAAGGCTAGTAACCAGATCTATAAATGCAAGATAAAAGAAAGGCTTCTTCTCTGAGGTAGCTGACCACTGACCATTTGGGGGGGGGGGGGGGGGCAATTATACCTTAATACAGTGGTTTAAAAATAAAAAAGAAAACTGTAAAGATACAACAAATGGGGACTTCCCAAATCAGCCCAGCCTGATCACCATACTGTGAACACCCAACAGGTCACAAAATATTTGCCCTTGCACACCAAGCTGAATTTTCAATCTGCCTTTTAGTACTTTGCTCTTAAATATGAGTGGACAGGATCTGTAGACATTTAAGGAAAGCCTAGAGGCAAAAAACAAAAAGGGGGGAAAAATCCTCAAAAACAACTTGAAGCAAAAGAAAATGTCAAAAAATAATGAATATTCTTAGAATGTTAAGAAATGATATAGTTAAAAAGGAAAGAAAGAAAGAAAGGAAGGAAGGAAGGAAGGAAGGAAGGAAGGAAGGAAGGAAGGAAGGAAATGGTATCCATAACATAAGAACAGGCCAAAGGCAGGGAGGTGACATTCAAACAACAACAACAAAAGAGAGGCTTCTGAAAAATGAAAACTATGATAGCAAAGAGGAAATACACACATGCCCCATATACATATGTGTGCCTGCATGCACACATATAGGCTAGAAGAACTGAAGATACCTCTCAGAAAAGAGAAAAACAAAGATGAAAAATAAGGAGAAAAAGAGATAAACGAAAAGACCAGTTTAGAAGGTCAATACATAACTGGAGTTTAAAACAGACAAAACAAAGGGAAGGAAATTACTCAAGAAAAATTTCTAAAACTGAAGAACACAAGTAGAGTCAACCTACAAAGCACAACACAATAGAATGAAAAAAACCTACACCAAGGTTTCATATCACTGTGAAATTTCAGAACATGGGGACAAAAGGAAATCCTGTGTTTACCCAATGTTATATGTCAATTATATTTTAATAAAGCTGGAAGAATAAAAAAAAAAAAAGACTCCACGGGGGGGGGGGGGGGGGGGGGGCGGGGGGGGCTGAGACTTCTCAACAGTAACAGTGGAAGAAGACAATGCCTTCAAATTTCTGAAGAAAAACTACCTTAAACCTCTAATTCTAAACTCAGCAAAACTATCACTCAATTATGAAGATCAAGTAAAAGTATTTTTAGACATAGGAGGTCTCATACTTATCAACGGTACCCTCCCTTGGAAACTACTGGAACAGAGTTTCATCAAAAAAAGGAAGTCAGAGAGGCACCTGGGTGGCTCAGACGGTAAAGCATCCAATGCTTGATTCTGGCTCAAGTCATGATCTCATGGTTCGTGGGTTCCAGCCCCACAATGGGCTCCATGCTGATAGTGTGGAGCCTGCTTGGGATTCTCTCTATCCCCCTCTCTCTCTCTCTCTGCCCCCTCCCGCTTGCTATCTCTTTCTCTCAAAATAACAAAAAATAAACTTTTCATTGATACAGAGAACTTCTTGATAGTTGCCAATCTACCAGAAGCAGGGGTGTGTGGGTAAGGATGGCAGGGATAGTGAACATGGTCAAAAGGAACAAATTTTCAGTAAGTTCTAGGAATGTAATGTACAACATGGGGACTACAGTTAACTACATTATACCTTTTTCTTTATTTTTGAGAGAGAGAAAAACAGAGTATGAGCAGGGGAGGGGCAGAGAGAGAGGGGGAGACACAGAATCCGAAGCAGGCTCCAGGCTCCCAGCTGTCAGCACAGAGCCCAATGCAGGGCTCAAACCCACAAACCGCGAGATCATGATCTGAGTCGAAGTTGGACGCTTAAGCGACTGAGCCACCCAGGCACCCCACTACATTATACATTTGAAAGTTACTCAGAGAGTAGATCTTAAAAGTTCTCTTAAGAAAATGATTTCTGTAACTATATGAGGTGATAGATAACTTATTTGTTAATCATTTTTGCAATATATACACATATCTAATCGAGCTGCACGCCTTAAACTAATACATTACTATATGTCAATTATAGCTTAATAAATCTAGAAAAACATTACCTAGGAATAAATCTGCAGGAAGATGTGTGTTATCTCTACACTGAAAACTATAAAACACTGATGAAAAAAAATGAAAAAGACCTAAATAAGTAGAGAGATACAAAACATTCACTGACCAAAAGATTCAATATTATTAAGATGTCCATTGTTCCCAAAGGGATCTATAGATGGACTGGAATTCCAATTAAAATCCCAGTAGGTTTTCCTGTGGAAATTCACATGCTGATACCCAGAATTATGTGGAAATACAAAGGATGTAAAATTGCCAAAAACAATGTGAAAAAGAACAATAAAACTGGAGATACAGGACTAGATTTCAAGACTTACCATATGCTCTAATTGTCAAGATTATTACTGGTATAAGGCTAGACAAATAGACAAATGGAACAGAAGACAGTCTCCAGAAACAAACATATATAAGATCACCTACTTTACAACAAAGCAAAACTGCAATTCAATAGGAAAAAGGATAGTCTTTTCAATAAATAGTACTGGAGGAACTAGATATTCACACAGAAAAAGTAACCTTGATCCTTGTCTCTCACTATTTACAGATGGATCACAGACCTAAGTGCAAAACTAAAACTATAAAGATTCTAGAAGAAAACATAAAATAGTATCTTCACGCTGGAAGTCCTAACCAGAACAATTAGACAAGAAAATTAAATATAAAGCATCAAGCTGGAAAAGAAGAAAATTCTGTCTGCAGACATTATGATCTTATGTAAAAACCACTGAAGATTCCACACAAAACACAAACTCTTAGAATAAATGAATCCAATCAAGCCATGTTGCAGAATACCATATGAACATCCAAAAAAATCAGCTGCCAAAAAAAGGTTGCATTTCTACACAACAACGAATCCAAAAAAGGAAATTAGTAAAATAATCTCATTTGCAATAGCATCAAAAAAAATAAAACACTTAGGAATAAACTTAACCAGGGACGTGAAAGACTTGTATACTGAAAACTACAAAATGTTGTTGAAAGAAATTAAAGATGATACAAGCAAATGGAAAGATAACTTACATTCATGAGTTGGAAGACTTTATATTGTTAAAGATGTATACTAGTGGGAAATAAGGGTACACAACATATAATTCAGCCAAGCAGAGAGAAATATATGACAAGCATCAAGTTTATGAAAGCAAGAAAAGAAATTTAATAGCATTCTATCTATATTCTGTCTTCTACTCCTGCCTAAGTAAACACCAGGGAAAGACACTACATGTTCTTAAGCAAGAGACTGACATATGAGGCAAGTATTTGATAAGAAGTAAGCAGGATAACAGAAGGAGGTAAAATTAACTCACTACATATGAAGGAAGAAAGTCTAGATTTTGACAGTGGCAATGGCAAAAGAGAAAAAGGAACAAATATCTAATTCTTGGCTCTGTTTATTGTATTAAATGACAAGTAATAAAGTTTTATTACCAAAGAGGAAAACAGATCAGCAAATGATAGTGACAGTCATTTGAAGAACAATAGACTGAAAAGATTCAAAATCGCTTTCTTCACTAATCCATATCTGTCAAATAATATTAAAGTTTAACATAAATATTTGCCATTGTTTTAAGAATAAAAAGCTTCTCAGACACAGAAGAGATCCTCACTAAAACTGCAGAGAACTAAGTCAGATCTTTTCTTGCATTAACTAATTGCTGAAGAATAGCTTGTTAAAACTTCACATGGTGTCAACTCATATTGTGTTTTACCACACCACCCCAAAAAAGAAAAAAAAGTATGTGTCAGACATGCCAAACAAGTCAAAAATGGAAATTTGATGTTATACAACCATGAATCTGTGAAAACTCTGATTTCAAACACACATGAATTCGAGAATGAACAAATGTAGCATATAAAAGACTCATTTAGAAAAGGTACTGGCAGCAATGTTTTTGCTTAACCAAAGAGTGGTAGGTCATAGTGCTATGGAGTATCGTGCCATGCCACCACAAGATGTTGCATCCACACACTCTCAAAAAGGTACTTGCCATTCACTACCTGATTAATGACAGAAAATGTTAAGGGAGGAAGGGAAAGAAAAGAAAAAGGAAAGAAAGAAAGAAAGAAAGAAAGAAAGAAAGAAAGAAAGAAAGAAAGAAAGAAAGAAAGAAAGAAAGAAAAGAGAGAGAGAGAGAGAGAAAGAAAAGAAAGAAAGGAGAGAGAGAGAGAGAGAGAGAGAAAGAAAGAAAGAAAGAAAGAAGAAAGAAAGAAAGAAAGGAAAAGAAAAATGTTAGGAAGAAGCTATTAGAAATCAGACGTTGGAGGTGGGGAGGTGGGGGAATGGGGGTGTGGGGGGATAGGGGCAGGGCCTGGGTGCCTCAGTCTGTTAAATGTCTGACTTCAGCTCAGGTCATGACCTCACAGTTTCTGAGTTCAAGGCCCCTATCAGACTCTGCACTAACAGCCCAGAGTTTGCTTGGGTGGGATTTTCTCTCTCTCCCTCTCTCTCTGCCCCTCCCCAGCTCAGTCTGGAAAGAAAAGAAAAGAAAAGAAAAGAAAAGAAAAGAAAAGAAAAGAAAAGAAAAGAAAAGAAAAGAAAAGAAAACCAAACTTACACCAAAAGCTAAGATGTCACTAGAAAACGAAGCTTATGCACCAATATTTGGCCTGTCAGGAAAGTGTCATGCCCAATCAAGAGAATTTCCTTCTATAAAATTACTTGGAAAATGTGTATTCCTAAAATATAATTATATTAAAATAAAATAGCCTGGATACCCACAAAAATTATATGCCAGATACTAAGCTTACGTTAAATAACTAAAGTGTATTTTACGTTAG
This sequence comes from Lynx canadensis, assembly GCF_007474595.2. Taxonomy (NCBI): domain Eukaryota; kingdom Metazoa; phylum Chordata; class Mammalia; order Carnivora; family Felidae; genus Lynx; species Lynx canadensis. The sequence continues at coordinate 55,583,185 of NC_044315.2, read as the reverse complement.
AGTCCAAAATCATTCTGGAAAATAAAATAAAGAAACTTAAATAAGGTCTCAAGTCTTCTATGCCAAACAAAAATGTATGTAAAATTTTATCTTTGGTTATTCAGGGGGAAAAAAACCCTAGCTCTAGTAAGTTTTCCAAAATAAAGATGTAAAAGGAAAACCAGTATCCCAAGAGTCCATCCTAGTCTTAAGATTTTAGGAGTCCATTTTAGTAATCTACATAAATCGTTTTTGTAGCACTTTGAAAATATAACCTTCCATGTTAAAACAGCGATATTCTCAAGTGTCTTAAACTATCAGGCAGGGCAGGGATTGTAAACTAAACTTGGGCAGTGAGCCTAAAAAAATTTAAATATAAACTGTCCTTCCTAGCTCAGCTTAGTCTTCGTAAGTATCCAAATATGTCAGCATAGGACAGATATTAATCTACCAAGAGATAAAATATACAAAGAAAAACTACAGTAGCAATTACAAATAATGATGATATCATTAACATTTTCAAACCAAGAATTTATAAAGGCTAATGGTTTTCAAAGTATTTGCAATACTGGTCCCAAATACAGGAAACATAACCCATAATACATTTTTTTTAAATGTTTTTATTTATTTTTGAGACAGAGAAAAACAGAGCATGAGCAGGGGAGGGGCAGAGAGAGAGGGAGACACAGAATCTGAAGCAGGCTCCAGGCTCTGAGCTGTCAGCACAGAGCCTGACGCGGGGCTCGAACTCACAGACTGTGAGATCATGACCTGAGCTGAAGTTGGATGCCTAACCAACTAGCCACCCAGGCGCCCCCCATAATGCATTTCTAAAAGATATTAAACTCTTCTGTGAACTGAAATGTAAATAGACTATATTTATGACCTACAGATACTCATACTTGGGAGATCCCCATAAAAAGGCCCCAATTTGTCACCTAAGCTTGTTGAGACCCACTAATCAACCAGGTGCACTTATACACAATTTCCCACCTGCAGCTTCTTAGCAACTCCCTCTTAAAAATTAACCAAGGGCTTAAAAAAAAAACAGAAATTTGAGGAAAACCTCCAAAGTGAATGATAAAATTAGAAGTAAAGAAAAAGTAAAAAGCAATTAGGAAAATAAAGACAAAGGCAAAGAACATAAAATGCCATAATATTTTCAGATAATTTTTATTGTAAAAATTATAAAAGGAAATAATAAGGACAGTAAATTATAAAAGGAAAAACTTGGAGAAAAAGAAAGCCTTCCAATTAATAATATGATAACCACAGTTAGAAAAGCATATTGAATTATTTATGGGTAAAATGGAAATGGTATCTAAATATGTTTTAAGAAACTGGACAGAAAAAACAACATTGGCAAAATATTAATCACTAAACTGGGTGATAGGTACATCAGAGTTCATTTTAAGATTCTCTCCACTTTTGTTTATCTTTACATTTTCCATAAATTTTTTTTTTTTAAAAAATGGAAGGTGTCTGGGTGGCTCAGTCAGTTAAGCGTCCAACTCTCGATTTCAGCTCAGGTCATGGTCTCACAGTTCATGGGATCGAGCCCCACCCTGGGCTCCACACTGACAGCACAGAGCCTGCTTGGGATTCTTTCTCTACCTCTCTCTCTCTGCCTTTCCCCTATTCATGCACACATGCTCTCTCTCCCTCAAATAATCTTAAAAAAAGAAGAAGAAATAAAATATACTGCTTAGGAGAAAATAAAAATATGAATAATACTTAAAGTACATAAAGTAAAATACATGTATACTGAATAACACACATTTTGTAGGAACAAGTACAAATTAAAAAGTACACACCAGAATGGTTGCCTAGGGCAGGAGGAGTGAAATGGAAGTGGGGTATAAAGACAGAAGCAAGTAACACAAGTGGTAGTTAGCATAAACCAATGACAAAAATGGGCTATAAACTGTGGATTATGATTAACTTAACCTTTTGCACCTAAGATACAAAAAGAAAATGTTAGTGGGTAGATGAAGCAATCAGAATAAATCGGAAAATAATCCAGAAATGGTGATAATACGTAATAGAATTAAAATAGAAAAATTAGGGGCTCCTGGCTGGCTCAGAAGGGCATACGACTCCTGATCTAGGAGTGGTGAGATCAAGCCCCATGATGGGTGCAGAGATTACTTAAATAAATAAAAAAAATTAAAAATAGAATAATTAAAGACAAGACTTGCTTTGGAAGAATCCTTTCATATACACAGAACAAGTCCTGGTAGTAAGACTTAAACACGGGTTGAAAATTTCTTTGAAGGGCTAGAAAACGGTTCCTACATAAATCATCTACTTAATATGGTTTCCCTTATTCCTGTGACAGCTGAGCCTTCCATCTTTCTCTCTGTTATTAATATTTTCTGTGATTAATACTTGGGGCACATGGGTGGCTCAGTCGGTTAAGTGTCTGACTCTGGATTCTGGCTCAGGTCATGATCTCACGGTTCCTGGGTTTGAGCCCCACATCAGGCTCTGCACTGGTAATGTGGACCCTGTTTTTGATTCTCTCTCCTTCTCCCCTCTCTGCCCCTCCCCTGATCTCTCTCTCAAAATAAATAAATAAACTTAAAAAAATACTTTATTAATACTTCATACATGTTAATTTGGAGAATATGAGAAAATACAGATTTTCAAAGCAGAGAAAATAAAAATCACCAATAGTACAGTAAATATATCCACCCGCTCACCCCTATACTGACAGAGGCAAGGGTAAGGCCAGGAAGAGAAAAGTAGGCCACCTGTCTTAGAAAGCAAAGAGATAGAGAACAGGTCTTCTCATACCCAGTACTCACTTGGCCCAAATTCACCAGATTGTGTCAAAGAAGCTGGCATCAACTAACCACACCTAAAATTGCTACCAATGCATGAAGTCCTAAGCAGCCAGATTTGTCGCATTTATATTATACTGAAGTGGACAAATGCCACCAGGTGGCACAAAACTGCAGCCAGGACCAGGTCAGAATTGGATCAAGCAGCTGGATCCCTATAACTTCAGGCCAGCCAGAAATAACACTAAGCTTATATTTTATGTGATTAAATTTTTTGAACTCCACCCTATATCATTATGGTAGAGTTTTACTCACCACCAACCAGATAATCATCCTAAACATTCTGAAATATGACCTTCCAGATTTAGATCACATTTTAACACTTTAATATACCATTATATTAAAATAAAATCAAACTACATCATTTATACCAATGTAATATATATGCATATAGTTTTATATCTGAATGCATACCATCATTAGCCATTGAATAAAATAATAAACTATGAATCCATACAAACATAAATAAATTGAAAGCTGAGTAGGAACTGAATGTTTATATAGCTTCAAAATAGTTTCCCACAAAATACTTATCCACTACAAAGGAGAAGAGTAACTTTATAGAAACCTGACATATCTTCTAAGTGACCAAAGTGAACATCCTCAATAATGAGACAAATCACAATCATATGCCACCTGAAATAAACATGAGGAAACATTACTAACTCAAATTGAGGGATATTCTACAAAATAGGTGTCCTGTAACCATCAAACCCATCAAAGGCATTAAAGTCTAGAAAAACACAAGAAATTATTAGAGTCTGAGACAGATTATAGGGACACAACTAAAAGCAAAAGCAACACATGATTCTGAATTCTTCTACTACAAAGAACAGTATTAAGAAAATTGGCAAAATTGAATGGGGCTTGAGGATTAGATGGTACTAATGCCTCAACATTAATTTCCTAATTGTTAATAGTTATATTGAGATTATACAGAATAATATTGTTTGTAGAAAATAAACTAAAATATTTAGAGAAATGGTGGGAAATTAGACACCGAGAACTTACTATCAAATGGTTCAGGAAGAAAGTTCTTGGAGCTTTTCTCCAAGTTTGCCATTGTTAAAAAAAAAATTTAAGTGATTCTTATGAGTGCCTATCAAAGAATATTCATAAATACATTAGAATGGTTGCCTAAGAGGGGGGTGCCTGGGTGGCTCAGTCAGTTAAGCATCCAACTCTTTAGCTCAGGTCTTGATCTTACAGTAGTGAGTCCAAACCGCATGTTGGGCCCTGTGCTGGCTCCATGCTGGGCCTGAAGCCTGCTTAAAAAAAAAAAAAAGAAAAAGAAAAAGAATGGTTGCCTAAGGAAAAACAGGGAAGGAGAAGTGAGAATGGGAATAAAAAGAAATGGCTGCATACAAACCTACCTACCAACTACCACCAAACAAACAGGAAAAGGTCTGGTATGGGCAAAATAATGATAAAGAGCCATGAACTGATGAGTATGATTATTAACACTAGGAACAACAACAAAAAACTGGTTTAAATAAATACTGGCAATATGTGACTGAGTCTGGGGGTAGAATTCACCTCAGGCATGGCTTTATCTCAAAGTAAACATGGAGGCAACCAAAGACTCACTTACTCTTCACTTCTAAAACAGCTGAAAGAGACTGCTTTTGGGAGTAGGGATGGATACATATAAAACTATATATATTTTAATTATTTTTGTAAATGAAAATTAAATTTAATTAAAAGGAAAAAAGCAAGTGTCAAATCAGTAATATGACGGCAGTAAGAAATCTGGATTAGCAGGATTTGGAGGGACAGGGAAATTTTAAGAGGTTAAGAGTAAGCCAGAAGTCAGGAATCCAGATCAGCAGGTCAGTTCCGTCATCAGACACCAGGACTGAGAAGAAATTTGTTATTGCAAAGGGCATCTAAACCATGAGTTCTGTAGCTCATGACGCCAGCTGCTATCAGAGCACAGCTGGTCTGGTATTATGAGATGAAGAGTAAATACAAGTGACTGAGAAATGAAGTAACTAATGCCACCCTCGTTACCAGTTTCTGATGTAATTGTCCTTGCAGCTATTGCCACTTTTCGACACCCACAGAATCAATGCATCCCTAACTCCCAGGAACAACCTCTGGGCTCCAACCTCTTTCCCCCAGCCCAAATGCCAGCATGTGCTCCAACTCTAATTCTGAAGTTCTTGTTCTAAAAGTATATTTCGTTTCTTCTTGCAATGGCCAATGTCTTTCTGAAGGCTATACTGTTCCAAATTCCAGCAGCAGGGGTCTATCTGATCCCCTCATGAGACAACATCCTGACAAACTGTCTTGTCTGAACATCCAACTATCCTGCTTTGGGAGGCTTGGGCAAAATACAATTAAGACAGACAGACTTAATAAGCTACAAAATCAGGAATACAGACTAATCTGCATAACCTTGGACTACTAAACGCCCTGTGAGCCTTAGTTTCCCCACATATATAGAACTGTCCAGTAATATACCACATGGGATTGCTATAAGAAATAGTGCAGTAGCAGCTCTCACTCAGTGAGTGCTTACTATGTGCCAGGCACTGTTCTAAATTCTTTACATGTTAATTCACTTAATTCTTTTTTTTTAATGTTTATTTTTGAAAGGTGGAGAGGGGCAGAGAGAGGAGGGAACACAGGATCCAAAGCAGGTTCTGTGTGGACAGCAGTGAGCCTGATACGGGGTTCAAACTCACAAATGGTGAGATCATGACTGAGCCGAAGTAGCACACTCAACTGACTGAGCCACCCAAGAGCCCCTATTAATTCATTTAATTCTTAAAACAACCCTGTGAGGCAGGTATTGTCATCAAACTCCTTATTACAAAGAGGAAAATGAATAAAAAGAGTTTTAGAACCCTGCACAAGGTCATACAGCTAGTAATTAATGGAAGTCTGGATATTACATATATGTATATTCCCCTTAGCACAGGGCATGGCACATGTTAACCTCTTCATAAACAGTAGTTATAAGGGTGCCTGGGTGGCTCAGTTGGCTAAGCATAAACAGTAACTGTCATTATCTTTGTTAATTCTCTGTTGAATTATACAATTTTCTCAGATTAAGACTCCTTAGCCAGGGAGGCGCCTGGGGGGCTCAGTTGGTTAAGTGTCTGACTCTTGATTTCGGCTCAGATCATGGTCTGCACCAATAGCATGAAGCCTGCTTGGGATTCTCTCTCCCCCCACACCCCTCTGCCCCTCTCCTACTCATGCTCTCTCTCAAAATAAATAAATAAACTTAAAAAAAAATCCTATTTGAAATAGCAACAATAAAAAACAATTACTTAGCAATAAAATTGAATGTACAAGATTAATATGTAAAGAAAAAGGATGAGGATACTCTTTAAAGACAAGGAAAGTACACAGTAAGTAAAAAAAGGGGTGCTGCAAGTTAAGCATGATACCGTGAAAACAGTATCTAGACACAGACATTACACCCTTCACAAAAATTAACTAAAAATAGACCATAGACGTAATGCAAAACACAAAACCATAAACTAGAACATAACACAGGAGAAAAACCTAGATATCCTTGGATTTGGCAATAAATTTTTAGATATAATGCCAAAGGCCCAAAAGAAAGAACTGATAAGTTGGACTTAATTAAAATTAAAAAGAGTTCTGTGTAAGATGCTGACAAGAGAATGAGAAGACAAGCCATACACTGGGAGAAAATACTTGTGTAAGACACACGTAATAGGGCTGCCTGGCTGGGTCAGTTTGTGGAACATGTGACTTTTGATCTTGGGGCTGTGACTTCAAGCCCCACGTTGGGCATAGAAAATACATTAAAAAAAAAAAAAAAAAGGCACATGGGATAAAAGACTACTCCAAAATATACAAAGAACTCTTAAAGCTCAACAATAAGAAAATAACATGATTTAAAAACAGGTAAAAGATCTGAACAGAACTCTAAGGACACACAGATAGCAAATAAACATATGAAAAGATTTCTCAACATTACACATCATTACAATTACAAATTAAAACAATGAAATTCCACTAACACCTATTAGAATGGTTAAGATCCAAAATACTGACAAAATCAAATGCTGACGAGGATGTGAAACAACTAGAACTCTTATTCATTGCTGGTGGGAATGTAAAATGATATAGCCACTGTGTTGGGCAGACTCTTACAATTAAACATACTCATACAATCTAGCAATCATGTTCTTTGGTATTTAAAACCCAAATCAGTTAAGGGGCCCCTGGGTGGCTCAGTCAGTTGGGCGTCCAACTTCAGCTCGGGTCCTATCTCATGGTGCGTGAGTTCGAGGAGCCCCACATCGGGCTCTGTGCTGGCAGCTTGGAGCCTGGAGCCTGCTTGGGATTCTGTGTCTCCCTCTCTCTCTGCCCTTCCACTGCTTGCACTCTGTCTCTCTCTCAAAAATCAATAAAAAACAAACAAAAAACCCAAATCAGTTGAAAACTTATGTCCACACAAAAACCTGTACGTAAATATTAACAGCAGCCTTATTAATAACTGCCAAAATTTGAAGCAACCAAGATGTGCTTAGTTGGGTAAATGGAAGCAAACTATGGTATATCCAGACAATGTATTATTACTGAATGCTAAAAAGAAATGAGCTATCAAGCCACTAAAAGTCATGGAGGATCTAAAATGTCTATTACTAAATAAGAGCCAATGTGAAAGGCTAAACACCAAATGATTCTAACTATATGGCATTCTGAAAAAGACAAAACAATAGAGATAGAAAAAAATCAGTGGTTGGGGGTGGGAGGGATGAACAGAAAACCACAAAGGATTTCCAGGACAGTGAAAATACTCTATATTAAGGATCATACATGTCATTACACATTTGTGAATGCACAATGCCAAGAGTGAGCCTGAATGTGAAATGGGACTGTAGGTGATTGTGAGGTGTCAATGTAGGTCCACCAACTATAACAAATGTACCACTATGGGAGAAGGTGGGAGAAACTGGTAACAGGGAAGGCTATGCAACTCATGGGGTCAGTTGTATATGGGAAATCTCTGTACCTTCCTCCCAATTTTGCTGTGAACCTTAAACTGTTCTAAAAAAAAATAGTCTTAAAAAAAAAAAAGTACAGGGACACCTGGGTGGCTCAGTCAGTTAAGCATCTGACTCTGGAGTTTGCCGAAGGTCATGATCTTACGGTTCATGAGATGGAGCTCTGTGTAGCATGGAGCTCGCTTGGGATTCTCTCTCTCCCTCTCTCTTCACCCCTTCTCCACTGGCTGGCACACACACATGCTCTCTCTCTCTTTCTCTCTCTCAAAATAAGTAAAATTTAAAAAAAATACAATTTACAGGGGCGCCTGGGTGGCTCAGTCGGTTAAGTGTCCGACTTCAGCTCAGGTCATGATCTCGCGGTCTGTGAGTTCGAGCCCCGCGTCGGGCTCTGGGCTGATGGCTCAGAGCCTGGAGCCTGCTTCCGATTCTGTGTCTCCGTCTCTCTCTGCCCCTCCCCTGTTCATGCTCTGTCTCTCTCTGTCTCAAAAATAAATAAAACGTTAAAAAAAAAAAAAAATACAATTTACAAAAGAAAAAGAAAAGAAAACCAAATAAATAAGAGGTCTGAAAGATACATAAAAGAAGCTCTGAATAAATGAAAGGTCATAGAAAGATTTTAATATTGTCAAGATGTCAACTCTTTCCAAATTAACTGTTAAATGTAATGCAATGACTAAAAACAAACAAACAAAAGGTACTAAACGAATTTTGGGGAGACCCAGCCAATTTGATCCAAAGGTTTCTACAAAAATAAGGAAGAACAGCCATGAAATTTCTCAGGAAAAACAAAAATAATGAGTGGAAAATAACATTAATAGACATTAAAAATGTATTCTAAGCCAAAATAAGTCGAAGTAGGTAGAGATTAATGAACAAACAGAAACAGACCCAAGTAAATGGGAATTTGGATTATGATAAAGGTTGCATTACAACCAGTAGAAAAGAATAGATTATTCAGACTAACTTTTTGCTGTAAGTGCCCTTTTATACCTTATGAGTTTTGTACCATGTTATCTTTTTTTAGTATTATAGATTGAAGTCATAGCTCCTATTTTTGCTCATCCTCAGACCCACTAAAAGTTAAAATATAGGATTTTTTTTTTAAAGCATACACCCACAAGGACAAAGACAATGCCCAAAGAGACAAAGCAATTAAATTTTGGACAGTAGAAAACAGATGGAAAAGAAACAAATTATTCCAACTGGCCAGAGAAAGCTGTCTTAAACTGGCAGTGGAAAAACAGAGAACCAACATTATACATACAACGACCTCCCCTCCCCCAAATCTTGAAAACTGGAAGCATCAAGAAGCTCTGGAAGTGGGAATAGAAGAGAGCTAAGAGAAGGAAGCTGCCTGAAGGTTTCTTTATACAGCAGTCAGCTTCTCAAATCCCCTCCCTGACTTATGCAGCTGGATGCTCTTGCCAGAAGACAGACGCTTTATTCTCTGGAGAAGGTCAAAGTCTTTGAGTTGGGTAACATCAGGCTCAGTGTAGGGCTGTAACTCCATGCTGCAATCAGGCAAACAGTGGGCAGTAAGTAAAAGATAATATGCTTTAAGCTGACAACCCTAGTCATCTTCCTCAGGTGGCTCACAGAAAGTTGGTAGTTAGTCTCTTACTCTCCAGACAGAAAACCGTTAAGGGCCTCCACTGAGGAAACTCACAGGTCCAAAAGAAAGGCCTAAAGATAGTGACATTAAGAGGTTCCATTAGAAAAAGGCTAGCCAGGTCATATGTTAAAAGTTGCCTGCCATCCATGCACTCAGAACTTGGCCAGCTTTTTGGTCACTCAGATATTAAATAGGAGACAATTCTCCTTCCAAGTAGGATACAGTAGGTCACAGACCAATGTTCTCACTGCAATGGTGCAAAGTGGCAGGGAGTGAGGGCAGTTTGCAAAAATCACATTTTTGGAAAGAATATGGAAACTGACAAAAGTAACAGGACCTATTTGAACTAAAATTTCAGAAAGAGGAAAGTCTTTCTTTTATAAGCCAGAAACAGATGGCCATTTTATTCATTTTCTTTTTCAGTGGTAGAGGGCATTTTGCCAATTGAGCAGGGGGAGGGGAGTGCTGAAAAAGGAGACTGGGCATTGGTAGGGGGACTCTAAGAGAAAGAGAAATCAGTTTTTGGTGGTCACACAGGGTTGGAATGAAGGACAAGTACTTAAAACACATGGACAATTTTCCCCTGGCTCTAGGGCATAGACACAAAAACACAATCTCCCTTCAGATTTTATAACTGCATGGTGTCAGAGGTTTTATAAAAAGCTAACTCAGAACTTCTGAAGGACAGAATTCCATCTCCTGTAGTCATCCAAAGCTGAGAAGACATAAATTCACCTCTCTCAAAGAAAAGTCCAGAGGAGCATACCAGAAACACTAGGGCAACCAGAGATGAACTAAGTCTTACTAAACTGTAACCCAAGCCCCAGTCTAAATTAATCCTTGCCTGGTTTGAAAGGAACAGCCTGACAACCTATTTTCCTAACAGAGGGAAAGGGGAAAGCACCTTTGGATAAAGATTACCTCTGCCTCTCTATGGTTCTTTTATATGCATTCTCCAACATATAATAAAAAACTGACATATAGAGAGGCAGAATAATGACTGATAATCAAGAGAGGAAAAAGGTATAGAAACAAATCCACAGATGACCCAAGTATTCGAGTTAGTAGCCAAGGTCTTTAAAATGCCACCGATTAGTATGTTAAAAGAAAATAGAGAAAAAGATGTGAATTAATTTTTAAAATAAACTTCCACCAAATAACTTGAATCTAGTTTAAAAAGTCTAAACCTGAAATAGAGTATCTAGAACTGGGGACTCACTGGGTAGATTTAACTGCAGATTTGGAACAGCATCAAACAGGATTAGTGAACTCAAATTCAGGTCAATAAAATGTTCACAGTGAAGCACAGAACAGGAAGAAAAAAAAAAGGACAGAACAGAGTGTAGGAGATAGGTAGGACCTAATTACAAAAGGTCTAATCTATAAATGGAGATGAGACAGAACAAGGTAAAAGCAATATACAAAGACATAATGGCTAAGAATTTTCCAAAACTGATGAACTACACACAAATTTAAGAAGCTCAGTGAACTGGGGTACCTGGGTAGCTAAGCCAATTTAGCGCCAGACTCTTTAAATGTTTATTTTTGAGAGAGAGAGAGAGAGCGAGCGAGCGAGCGCACGAGTGGGGAGGTGCAGAGAGAGAGAGAAGGCGACAGAGGATGTGAAGTGGAATCCACACTGACAGCAGAGAGCCTAATGCAGGGCTTGAACTTGCAAACCATGAGATCATGATCTGAGCCACCCAGGGACCCCTTGATTTGGGCTCAGGTCATGATCTTATGGTTCGTGGGTTCAAGCCCTGCATTGGGCTCCGTGCTGACGATGCAGAGCTTGCTTGGGATTCTCTCTCTCTCTCTGTCCCTCCCCCATTCATGCACGTGCACTTGTGCTCTCTCTCTCAAAACAAATAAACTGAAAAAAAAAAAAAAAGCTCAGTGGACCAAAAGCAGGATAAATGCCAAGAAAACCACATCTAAGCACACCATAAAATGTTGAAAACAAAGAGAGAATCTTAAAAGTAGCCAGAAGAAAAAAAGATATTATCTTAAAGTGGCAATAATAGTACTGATAGCTGACTTGTCAAAAGGAATTCAGGAAGCGAATACATATACAATGGAATATTATTCAGCCATAAAAGAAAATCCTGCTGTCTGGGAGAAGATGGATGAACACTGTGGGCATTATGCTAAGTAAAGTTAAGTCAGACAGAGAAATACAAATACTGTATTATCTCACTTAGTTGTGGAATCTAAAAAAGCCAAAGTCACAGAAACAGAGAGTTGATTGATTGGTGGTTGCCAGGGCTTTGGGATGGGGGTGAGAGTGGGGGTGGGGATGGGGATGTTGGTCAAAGGGTACAAACTTCCAGTTGTAAGATGAGTAAGTTCTAGGGATCAAATGTATAGCATGGGGGCTATAGTTAACAACAATGTACTTGAAAGCTGCTAAGAGAGTGGATCATAAACGTTCTCACCACCATAACAACAAAAACCTGGTAATTATGAGAGATAAAGGATATGTTAACTAACCACGTTGTGGTAATCATTTTGCAATATAATTGCACTGCACACCCTAAACTTTTACGTAACTTAAAGTTATATGTCAATTTTATCTCAATAAAGCTAGGGGAAAAAATAAATTAAGGAAGCCAGAAAACAAGAAAATGATTTTGGAATACTGAAAGCTTCTTCTCTGGCCCCCCCTACCCCCCACCCCACCAAAAAAGCTACAATTCTACACCCAGGGGGGAAAAAAAAAAAACTTCAAAAAATAAAGATGTTTTCAGGCAAACGAAAGCTGAGATAAATTGTTGCCAGCAAATTTGCACTACATCATTTATTGAAAGCAAGTTCCTCATGCTGAAGGAAAACATCTAAGATAAAAGTACCACTGCAGGGGCACCTGGATGGATCAGTCAGTTGAGCATCCAACTCTTGATTTTGGCTCAGGTCATGATCTCATGGTTCATGGGATCAAACCTGGTGTCAGGCTCTGCGCTGACAGCATGGAGCCTGCTTGGGATTTTCTCTCTCCCTCTCTCTCTGACCCTGCCCCATTCACATTCTCTCTCTCTCTTTCAAAATAAATAAGAAAACAAAAAACAAAAAAAGTACCCTGCAAGAACTGATGAAAAACAGTTGAAAGGGAAATATGTGGTTAAATACAAAGAATATTTGCGATGCCTAAAAACACATAAAATTCAAATTTCACTCTTTCTTCTGGGCCACCGATATGCCATCCAGACTGAGGAAGACCCAGAAACTTCGGGGCCACGTGAGCCAGGGCCACGTGAGCCACGGCCACCGCTGCATCGGCAAGCACCGGAAGCACCCAGGAGGCCGGGGTAATGCTGGTGGCATGCATCACCACAGGATCAACTTTGACAAATATCATCCAGGTTACTTTGAAAAAGTTGGTATGAGACATTACCACTTAAAAAGGAACTAGAGCTTCTGCCCAACTGTCAACCTTGATAAACTGTGGACCTTGGTTAGTGAGCAGAAACAGGTAAATGCTGCCAAAAATAAGACTGGAGCTGCTCCTATCATTGATGTGGTGCAATCAGGCTACTACAAAGTTTTGGGAAAGGGAAAGCTCCCCAAACAGCCTGTCATCGTGAAGGCCAAATTCTTCAGTAGAAGGGCTGGGGAGAAGATTAAGAGTGTGGGGGGAGCCTGTGTCCTGGTAGCCTGAAGCCTGAAACCACATGGAGAGAGGTTCATTAAATACTAACAAGTACTTTTCAAATTAAAAAAAAAAAAAAAAATTCTAATTTCAATATCCATAAAATAAAGTTTTATGGGAACACCATCACACTCATTTTTTTATGATTGGCTTGGCTGTTCTAATGCTGCAATGCAGAGTTGAGCAGCTGCAATAGAGACTATGTGGTGCCCTCTCACACTGCTGCATCACGGTGCACTATAAATTGCAGTGATGTAGTTGTATCTGACAGCATGGAGTGTCACACATACTGCTGTACATGACATTTTAATTTTATTTATGAGTGCATAACCCATCATGTCAAAACAAGAAAGTGCACTTTAAATGTCACACATCAAGGCACAGTGGAGTATGTTTTGTCATCAAATTAGATGGCAAAGCATTGTCTTTATTATGTAATGACACTATAACTATGCTAAAAGAATACAACATATAGAGACATTACCAGATTGTACTCATCGTAAGAGTTCCCAACTCACAGGAAAGCATTAGAAAATCAGAAAATTTTAAATTATCTCATATTAATTTCTTCATAAAATGAAAAAATGAAACTGCAACCACACTATGTGTGTGAGTAGCTCATTTGTCAGCCTAGCAAGGAAAGCCATTTACTAATGGTGAGTTAATTAAATAATGTTTGATTACAGCAGTCAAGGAAATGTGTCTAGAGAAAACGAACTTGTTTAAGATTATTAGCCTTTCCAGAGAGAACAGTTGTTCAAGCAAGTTGAGGATATTGGGAGCAATAGCAATAGTCAATTTAAAAACAAGGCAAATGATTTCTAGCAGGTTTCCTTGAATACAGATGAGTTAACAGATGTTGCAGATTACTTATCAGTTATTTATTTGATCAATCAATACAGAGTTTGAGTAACTAAAAAATTAGCCTCTATGAATGCCTATGTGAAACTACTAGAGTAAAGAGTATTTTCAAACTTAAGAAATCATTAATTCAGTATAACCTGAAGTGGAATCTAAGAAATGCTACAAGCAATGGTGGTAAAATGTGTGTGGTAAGAAAAAGGCTTAGTGGGGACAAATTAACAAAACTTGTGAAAATGTAAAATGTATAAGGTATTTCAAGACTATGGTTATTCACTGTATTACTCAGCAGCAGGTATTCTCAGGAAAATATCTGAACCCATCATGTCTTATAGACCAGTAGTGCCAAAAGATAAATTTCATTTGCTTTCGGGGATTTCACCATCATTGGTTCCAAAACAGAAGCTGAATATCCTGACTTGCCCCACCACTCAGCAGTTCCATGGCTTGGTAGTTTTACTGCCATTTTTTGAGCCCAAGGAATGGACTCAACATTTTTCTAAAGAAAAAAAATCAGCCGCAACCATTATTGTAGAACACCAAATGGATTTGAAAATTTAGCTTTTGCTGAAAACTTGGATTCTTGATAACTTAAAATTAGCAAAAGACTGCTTATATAAGAAACATACTGCAGGTAAAGCCTAAAATATTTTAATAACTAAAGCTATTAGAATCGTATATAATGGCAAACTGCTTTATATGCTTCCTGTTCAGTCAAAAATTAAGGTCTCCATTCCCACACAAATTTGCAAAATATCTATTTTCTGAGCTCAAAGGACAATTTCAGCAGTGTTTTTTGGACCCTAAGTAAAATAGAAAATTCATATTTTATTTTATTTTTTAATTTTCTATTTATTTTTGATAGGCAGAGAGAGACAGAGCACAAGTGGGGGAGGGGCAGAGAGACACGGAGACACAGAAGCCGAAGCAGGCTCCAGGCTCTGGCTGTCAGCACAGAGCCCGACGCGGGGCTTCAACTCACAAACCGCAAGATCATGACCTGGGCCGAAGTTGGACGCTTAACCAACTGAGCCACCCAGGCGCCCCAGAAAATTCATATTTTAAAATCAATCCATGTATAACTGTGCAACTGAGGAGCTTCAACCTAACCTACAATTGGAAGTGACTCATCTGTACTATAATGATACGCTGAAAGACAAATATCAAGAATCTAACAGAATTTTATAAATGCCTTCCAAACGATAAATTATTTCCATTAAAATCATATACTCACGGATTGATGTTTGTATTTGGCAGTACCAATCTGTGTGTAGACTTTTTGAAAAGAAAATCTCATTAGAGATCAACATTAACAAATGAACAACTGCAATCCATCTTAATGATAATAGCTCTGAACCCAAATTAAGCATTATCTAACCCCCAAAATTAATTCCATTCTTCTCATTAGACCTACATTATAAAAAATTATACTCAACTATTTACATTTTGAATTTTGTCAATAGGGTTTTGTGGAAGTTTGGTTTCTCTCGTTATGTAACTAACTATGTAATAGTAACTTTGATTTTTTCCTTCTGGCCTACAAAGCCTAAAATATCTGCTATCTGGCCTTTTACAGAAAAAGTATGTCAACCTCTGAACTATGTATATAGTTCCACTGAACTCTATAATTGCTTATAGAACTAAAAATAGGTGCAGATTAAAAGAATACAGTATGTAATATCAATGTAATCTGATGGTATAGATAGATAGTACAGCTCTACAGAGGAAATGGAGATAGCATATGCAAAATAATTAATGCAACTGCTCAGCAATCATATGGCTAACAGTATTATTAGTATTGTTATTCTGAGACTACTGTATAATGTGGGATAAAACAAATGAGTAATTAATAATGTGATATTTTAGGGGTGCCTGGGTGGCTCAGTCGGTTAAACATCCGACTTAGGCTCACTCAGGTCATGATCTCGTGGCTTGGGGGTTCGAGCCTCGTGTCGAGCTCTGTGCTGACAGCTCAGAGCCTAGAGTATGCTTCAGATTCTGCGTCTCCCTCTCTCTCTGCCTCTCTCCCACTCGCCCTCTGTCTCTCTCCCTCTCAAAAATAAACATTAAAAAAATAATGATGATGACATTTTAATCCATTATTCCCTATATCCTTAAGAACAGAATTTTGGGTATGGGAAAAAGGATATATAGATGTCATATAAAAGAGATTAAGTCTTAAAATGTGTGTGTGTGTGGCTGTGTGTGGAAACAGATGTACATACATCACTCCTAACTCTGTTCTAGACAAAATGATAACTCAGCAATGCACATACCTAATGCCCAGATGACATTCTCAAATATCATTTTCCACTAATAACTAGGGTGTCTTGGAGAAACCAGGTAGTTACCAATCTGGAGCAGGAAATGTAAAAGATAAGCCTCAAACGCTTGGTCATATCCTATAGCAAGAATGCTATAAAGAACACCTGGAGGGGCGCCTGGGTGGCGCAGTCGGTTAAGCGTCCGACTTCAGCCAGGTCACGATCTCGCGGTCCGTGAGTTCGAGCCCCGCGTCGGGCTCTGGGCTGATGGCTCGGAGCCTGGAGCCTGTTTCCGATTCTGTGTCTCCCTCTCTCTCTGCCCCTCCCCCGTTCATGCTCTGTCTCTCTCTGTCCCAAAAATAAATAAACGTTGAAAAAAAAAAATTAAAAAAAAAAAAAAAAAAGAACACCTGGAGTGGATCAAGTTATTCAAGAGCTAATGTAGTAGGCTTCAATTGGCCAACAGTAGGACAATCTGAGAATCAATGATGTTAATAATTACCATTGATTAAAACCCATCAGATGTTTGAATTCCTAAATTCACAATAACACTATTTTAAAAATAGTTCTTAAAGGATAATAGGGAACTAATCTGCTATCTTGAAAGAGATAAAGACATAGAACCAAGTATGTATCCTGTAGCCCTGGATAACTAGTAGATAAGCAGAAACATCTCTTTTTTTTTTTTTTAATTTTTTTTTTTTTAACATTTATTTATTTTTGACACAGAGAGAGACAGAGCATGGACAGGGGAGGGGCAGAGAGAGAGGGAGACACAGAATTCGAAGCAGGCTACAGGCTCCAGGCTCTGAGCGGTCAGCACAGAGCCCGACGCGGGGCTTGAACTCATGGACCGTGAGATCATGACCTGAGCCGAAGTCGGACGCTTAACCGACCAAGCCACCCATGCGCCCCAGAGAAACATCTCTTAATAAAAGTATCCCAACTAATAAATAAAAAAGAAATAACAGAATGTTACTGTTTTGCAACTATCAATAATTTAATTGATCTGGGCATAAAGCCCAACTGCTAACATGACAATAAGAGAGAAAACCAGTAACATAACTCCTGATTAAAGAACACAATACTGCCTATAGCAATGCCTAAAGGACTGAACCAGAGTCTGACCAAGGCTGTGAATCCAGCTACCAATTTGTAATAAACACAGAGGATGAAGGAACATGCTTAACTGCAACATGAGATGTGCAATCAGTAAAATTCAAACTTTGGCCAGGGTTCTTCAAGAGAAAAAAATGTAAAGAAAGAGGCAGAGGGGTAAACTGTAATTTAAAAAAAACTTAAAAAACCCGAAATTTTTAAAAATGAGTAACACGATAGTCTACAAATGCATACTTGGTGATAAAACTATAAAGAATAAGGAAATGATTAAGAGTCAGAACAATGGTTATCTGGGAAGGGGAGGGGGAAGAGGTTATAATCAAAATGGGACATGGGAAGGATTCCTGGATAGCTGAAAAATAGTTCTATTTTTTGACCTGGGTGCTGTAGTCTCATGAATATTTGCCTTATTTAAAAAAAAGGGGGGGGTTGAGGGGGCGCCTGGGTGGCTCAGTCAGTTAAGCAACTGACTTCAGCTGAGGTCATGAACTCACTGTTTGTGAGTTCAAGTCCCACATCGGGCTCTGTGCTGACACCTCAAGGACTGAAGCCTGTTTCAAATTCTGTGTTTCCCTCTCTCTCTGTCCCTCTCCCACTCACACTCTGTCTCTCTCTCTCTCAAAAATAAATATTAAAAAGGCGGGGGGGTGCCTGGGTGGCTCAGTTGGTTAAGCATCCGACTTAAGCTCAGGTCATGATCTTGTGGTCCGTGAGTTCCAGCCCCACGTTGGGCTCTGTGCTGACAGCTCAGAGCCTGGAGCCTGCTTTGGATTCTGTGTCCCACACTCCTCTCTGCCCCTCCCCACTCATGCTCTGTCTCGCTCTCTCATAAATAAATGTTAAAAAAAAATTTTTTTTAATTAAAAAAGAAAAAAAGTGGGGTGCTTGGGTGGCTCAGTCAGTTGAGCGTCCGACTTCGGCTCAAGTCATGATCTCACGGTTTGTGGGTTCATGCCCCATGTCGGGCTCTATCTCCACTTGCACTCTGTGTCTGTCTCTCTCTCTCTCTCAAAAATAAATAATATTTTTAAACAAGAAAAGGAAAAAAAGGGGGGGGCACCTGGGTGGCTCAGTCAGTTAAGCATCAACTTCAGTTCAGGTCATGATCTCGCAGTTCCTGAGTTCGAGCCCCATTTCCAGGCTGACAGCTCAGAGCCTAGAGCCTGCTTCGGGTTCTAGCTCCCTCTCTGCTCCTCTGTCTGTCTCTCTCTCTCTCACTCACACTCACACACACACACACACATACACACACTCTTTTTCTCTCATAAATATTTTTTAAAGTGTGCACGTGTTTGAGATTTTCTGCTTATTTTACAAGGATTAAATATGTAAAACAACAATACTATTATTGCTTTAAAGATTTATAAGACATGTATAACTAAAATGTGATATCAGTAGCACAAAGGGTAAGGAGGACAGACTGGAATTCAATTGTTATGTGGTTCTCACTTTTTTTGAAAAGCACTAACTCAGACTAAAATGTAATAAGTTAAGAATGCAGGGGTGTGTGGGTTGCTCAGTGGTTAAGCATCTTGACTCTTGATTTTGGCTCGTGTCAAAATTCATGGTTCGTGGGATGGAGCCCCACATTGGGCTCTGCACAGACAGTGCTCAGCCTGCTTGGGATTCTCTCTCTCCCTCTCTCTCTCTGCCCCTCCCCTACCTGTACACATGTGCACTCTCTCTCAAAATATATAAACTTAAAAAAAATAAGGTATGCAGACTGAGGGGCACCTGGCTGGCTCAGTCAAAAGAGCATGCAACTCTTGATCTCTGGGTCATGAGTGTGAGTTCCACCTTGGGTATAGAGATTACATACATACATACATACATATTTAAAAAAAAAAAAAAAAAGAATGCAGATTGAAATATCTAGGGCAGTGGTTCTTAACCATGGACAATTTTACCCTCCAAGGAGACATCTTGTAATGCTTGAAGACTGGTTGTCACAACTGAGAGACGGCTGCTACAGGTACCTAGTGGGTAGCAGCCAGGGATGCTGCTAAACACCATACAACACACAGGATAGCCCCCTACCCCACAACAAAAAATCACTGGCTCCAAATGTCAATTGTGTTAAAGTTGAGAAACTCTGATTTAGGATAACTGCTAAAAACAATTATAAGAATGTATAACAAACAAAGAAGAAAAAATGGAGTAATTTCACTTACATGAAGTTGAAAAATAGGCAAAACTAAATTATGATAGAAATCATCAAAATAATCAGTGGCTATAGGGTATTTTTAAGTTTATTTATTGGGGGGGGGGGGGGGGGAGAGACAGAATCCCAAGCAGGCTCTGCACTGCCAACACAGCCCAATGTGTGGTTTGAACTCACAAACTGTGAGATCATGCCCAGAGCTGAAACCAATAAAACCAAGAGTCAGACGCTTAACTTACTGAACCATCCGGGTGCCCCCTAGGTTTTGTGTGTGTGTTTTGTTTTGTTTTTTAAGTAAGCTGTATGCCCATTGTGCGGCTTGAACGCAGAACCCTGAGATAAAGAGTTGCATGCTTTACCAACTGAGCCAGCCAGACACCCCTAATTAATGGTTTAGGGGAGTGAGGGTACAGACTTGGAAGGGGTACAAGAGTGCCTTTTGGAGCACTAAAAATGTTTTCTCTCGTTCTAGGCATACACTTTACTGTATATTAAACCTCAACTGAAAAAACAAAAAAACAAAAAACAAAAAAAAAGACTACTGAGCAGATAACCAAAGATTACCAGACTTAAAGTAAAGTCTTTAACATGAATCTTTCTTATCAAAAACAACCTGGGGGGCTCCTGGGGGGCTCAGTCGGTTGAGCGTCCGACTTCGGCTCAGGTCATGATCTCACAGCTCATGAGTTCGAGCCCTGCGTCAGCCTCAGAGCCTGGAGCCTGCTTCGGATTCTGTGTCTCCCTCTCTCTCTGCCCCTCACCCACTCACATTCTGTCTCTGTCTCTCTAAAAAATGAATAAACACTAAAAAAAAATAAAAAAAAAAAAACAACGTGGAAGAAACAGTCTATGAGGGAAAAATAAGCTTAAAAAAATAAATCAGCATCTACCGCTACATAAAAATATACAATGTCTTCAGAAAGTTCGGAGAAAACACTGCAACCAAGACTCAAAAACAATGTTATTTTTAAAAATCAGGTATCGGGGCGCCTGGGTGGCTCAGTCAGTTGAGCGGCAGACTTCGGCTCAGGTCATGATTTCGCACTCCGTGAGTTCGAGCCCCGCGTCGGGCTCTGTGCTAACAGCTCGGAGCCTGGAGCCTGTTTCGGATTCTGTGTCTCCCTCTCTCTGACCCTCCCCCGTTCATGCTCTGTCTCTCTCTGTCTCAAAAATAAATAAACGTTAAAAAAATTTTTTTTAAAAAGATAAAAATAAAAATCAGGTATCAAGATAGAACTCTTTAAATAAAAACAGCAGAGATAAACATACAGAAATTCTTTTTTTTTTTTTTTTAATTTTTTTTTTTTTCAACGTTTATTTATTTTTGGGACAGACAGAGACAGAGCATGAACAGGGGAGGGGCAGAGAGAGAGGGAGACACAGAATCGGAAACAGGCTCCAGGCTCCGAGCCATCAGCCCAGAGCCTGACGCGGGGCTCGAACTCCCGGACCGCGAGATCGTGACCTGGCTGAAGTCGGACGCTTAACCGACTGCGCCACCCAGGCACCCCATAGAAATTCTACTCTTAGGTATTCTATTTACCCAAGAGACAAAAATGAATGTCCACTAAAAGACCTTAACAAAAATGTTCATAACAGCTTTATTCCAAGTAGCAAAAACTGGAAAAATGCCTATCAAACAGAGAAAGAGATAAACAAATTAGGGTATATTGATACAATGGAATACTACTCATCAAAAGGAACAAACTACATGTAACATATGTGAATCTCAAAAACAATATGTTGAGGAAAAGCAGCCAAACCCAGGAATACATACTGTATGATTTCATTTACATAAATCTCTGAAACAGGCAAAAATAAAAGCTATAGTGATAGCAAACAAGAGTAGCTGCCTGGGATGATGTGGGGGAAAATTACTGGGAAGGGGTATGAAGGAACTGTCTGGAATTACGGAAATGTTCTATAATTTCACAGAGGTGGTGACTAAATGGGAATTGTCAAAATTAATCAGGCCACACCCTTAAAATCAGTACATTTTATTGTATGTAAATTATACTAAAAATGCTACATAAAACAAAAATGAATAACTCCACAGAAGGGGTGAAAGATAAAGGTGAGTTAATTATTTCTTTTTAAGTTTATTTATTTTGTGACAGAGTGTGATCTGGGAGAGGGGCAGAGATAGGGAGAGAAAGAATTGCAAGTAGGCTCCTCACTGTGAGCAGGAAGACCAACAAGGGGCTCATACAAACTGTGAGATCATGACCTAAGCCACAATCAAGACCCAGACGCCTAACCAGCTGAGCCATTCAGGCACCCAAGATTTTTTTTTTTTTTTTTTTTTTAAGTAATCTCCACACCCAGTGTGGGGCTCAAACTTACAACCCTGAGATCAAGAGCCACATGCTCCTCCTACTGAGTCAGCTAAGCATTCCAGGTGAGGTAATTTTTTTAAAGTTTTTATTTATTTTGAGAGAGAGAGAGAGAGAAGGGGGGGCCATGAGTGGGGGAGGGACAGAGAGAGAGGAAGAGAGACAGAATCCCAAGCAGACTCCACACTGTCAGTGCATGAATTTTATTCTGCATAGTTGCCTCATGAGATCATAATCTGAGCTGAAATCAAGAGTAAAAGTATAAAAACATGGGGCACCTGGCTGGCTCAGTGAGTAGATCATGCAACTCTTGATCTTGGGGTAGTGAGTTCAAGCCCCACATTAAGGGTAGAGATTACTTAAAAAAATAATAAATAATAACAAAAATAAAAACACAAAGAAACTGAAAATCAGATAAAAAGACTTTTTTTTTTTTTTTTTTGACAGGGAGACAGTGAGTGTAAATAAAGGAGGGGCAGAAGGGGAGAGACAAAATCAGCAGGTTCCATGCCCAGCAGACAGTGAGAGATCATGACCTGAGTTGACATCAAGAATTGGATGCTTAACCAAATGACCCACTCAGGCACCTCAAAGACAATGTAAATTAGAGATTAATCCAGGCAATCCAATATCCACGTAACAGGCACTTCCAAAAGATAACAGCAAAAAAAATTTATAGAAGAAAATATCACTGAAATAACTCAAGAAAATTTTTCAATGCTGAAGAACACGAGTTTCCAGATTAAAAGTACCCATAGCAATGTGAAATTTCAGAACAGTGGGAACACAAAGATGATCTTGCAAATTTCCAGAAGAAAAGAATTCACATATAATGGGCAGGATTTAGAATGATTCCAAATTTCAAAAAGCCCTTTTGGAACCAAGAAGATAATAGAGCAATAGCCTCAAAATTCTAAAGCTATGTGATTTCCAACCTAGAATTCTATACCCTGCCAAGCAACTCAAATTCAGTAAGAGCTCAAGTTAGAATAAGAGCTCTAGAGGCGCCTGGGTGGCTCAGTTGGTTGAGTGTCCGACTTCGGCTCAGGTCATGATCTTGCAGTTCGTGAGTTTGAGCCCCGCATCGGACTCCGTGCTGACAGCTCAGAGCCTGTAGCCTGTTTCGGATTCTGTATCTCCCTCTCTCTCTGCCCCTTCCCTGCTCATGCTCTGTCTCTCAAAAATGAATAAACGTTGGGGCGCCTGGGTGGCGCAGTCGGTTAAGCGTCCGACTTCAGCCAGGTCACAATCTCGCGGTCCGTGGGTTCGAGCCCCGCGTCGGGCTCTGGGCTGATGGCTCAGAGCCTGGAGCCTGTTTCCGATTCTGTGTCTCCCTCTCTCTCTGCCCCTCCCCCGTTCATGCTCTGTCTCTCTCTGTCCCAAAAAATAAATAAACGTTGAAAAAAAAAATGAATAAACGTTAAAAAAAAAAAAGAATAAGAGCTCAAAAATTCATGTGCTATGCACACCTCCTCAAAAACATCTACTGAAGGATATGATATACCAAAACATGAGAATGAACCAAAGACACAGACAATAAGGTAAACAGCCAATATAACACAGGTAGGAGCATGAAACACCCAGGCTGATGGCAAAGACAGTAAACTCAGTAAACAGCTATAAACTAGATACAGAAGGCAACTATGCAGAATAAAATTCAGAATACTTCAGGAGACTGATGAAAAGTAAAATGATACAGCCGCTTTGGAGAACTGTCTGGTAATTTCCCACAAGATTGAACAGTTACCATATAATCTAGCAATTCCACCCCTAGATACACACCCAAGAGAAATGAAAAGAATATCCACACAAAATATGTAGATAAATGTTCACAGAAGCATTATTCATAATAGCCAAAAAGTAGAAACCCAAATGTCCATCAACAGACAAACGGATAAACAAAATGCATTACGTCCATACAATGTGATTTTATTCAGCAACAGATGAATTTTGAAAACATTGTGCTAAGTTAAAGAAGTCAGTAACAAAAGATCATATATATATATATGTATAAGTGTATCTGTGTATATATGTGTATATATATGTATATATACATACTGTACAATTCCATCTATACAAAATGTTCAGAACAGACAAATCTAGTATATGTGCTGCCAAAGCAAGCACTAGAACAGGCAAGTCTAATACACAGAAAAAGTAGATTAGTGATTGTTTAGGATTGAAGAGGTTGCTGAGAAAGGGGGTATGACTGCTAACGGTTAAGAGATTTTCCTAGCGGAAAAAAAACTGGAGGGGGGGGGGGTCCCCTGGGTGGCTCAGTCGGTTAAGTGTTTGACTTCATCTCAGATCAGGTTTTGAGCTCATGATTGTAGTTTGAGCCCCACAGTGGGCTCTACACTGGGCATAAAGCATACTTAAAAAAAAGTTTTCTTGGTAGGTGATGAAAATATGCTAAAATTGGTTGTAGTAACAATGATTGCATAACTCTGTAAATATGCTACAAACCACTGGATTAAACACTATAAGTGGCAGAATTACATGGAATATAAATTATATCTCAATAAAGCTATTACAAAAAAAAATTCTTAGGATTAGTGGTAACTACATAGAAAAGTAAATGAGTAAGCAAAATAAGGTAACTATATGGAAAACAAAATATTATATGGGAAATAAAAATATTTTGGGGGCATCTGGGTGGCTCAGTTGATTAAGCATTCAACTCTTGGTTTCGGTTGATGTCACCATCTCATGGTTTTGTGAGTTTGAGTCCCTCATTGGGCTCTGTGCTTGCAGTGTGTAGCATGCCTGGGATTCTTTCTCTCTCCTTGCCCCTCCCCCACTCACGCTATCTCTGTTTCTTTCAAAATAAATAAACTTAAAAAAAAAGTAATATTTTACTACATCTTAAATTTTAAGTAATGAAGATCTATAATTATGATATAACTTTAGGAAGACTGGAGGAATATATGTGCGTGTATGTGTAACATATATGTTAGAGGGAAAGAAGACAGTGGAGGGATTTAAAAAGAAATCCTTATCTTCTATGGCGGGCAATCACAGATAATAAAATTTAAAAATCAGAGAGTAGTAATAGAAGCACAGTATTAAGGAGGTTAATGCCAAAATGATCAGCTATAAGAATTTTTTTTTTAACGTTTATTTATTTTTGACACAGAGAGAGGCAGAGCATGAACAGGGGAGGGGCAGAGAGAGAGGGAGACACAGAATTGGAAGCAGGCTCCAGGCTCAGAGCCATCAGCCCAGAGCCCAACGCGGGGCTCGAACTCACGGACCGTGAGATCGTGACCTGAGCTGAAGTCGGACGTTTAACCAACTGAGCCACCCTGGCGCCCCAGCTATAAGAATTTTAAGTTCTTTTGTGTGGAGTGATGGAAATGAAGAGGCAGTGTCTGGGGGACTATTTTATGAAGTAACTTTGCAAAATTCATTTAATTCTTTAAATTACAGACAGGTAAAACTTTGATTTTTATAAAATTTTTAACTCAGTACAAGCAATTTAAAAGTTAAGAAGCTATTAGAAAATTGGGAAGATATTCAACAGAGGGGAAGTGGATATTTTGTGATCATCTTCCATAGCAAAAAAAAAAAAAAAAAAAGAAAGAAAAAGAAAAAGAAAGAAAAAAGAAAAAGAAAGACTGCTTTTAAAGTACAAAAATTAATGGTATTAAGTACTAAAGTATATACTTAAAAATGGCTAAAATGGAAGGGGGCACCTGGTTAGCTCAGTCAGAAGAGCACAGTACTCTTAATCTCAGGGTCCTGACTTCCATTGGGTGTGGAAACCACTTAAAAAAAAATTTTTTTTAATGTTTATTTATTTTGAGAAAGGGAAAATCCCAAGCAGGCTCCTCACTGACAGCACAGAACCCAACATGGGGATCGATCTCAGGAACCATGAAATCATGACCTGAGCCGAAATCAAGAGTCAGACACCGAACCAACTAAACCACCCAGGTTCCCCTAAGGAAAAAAAAAATGTTTTTAAAGAAGGTTAAAATGGGAAATTTTATGTTAAGTGGTTAGTACAATTTTTTAAATGAAAAAATGGAAAAAAAACACCACCACTTCTGGGAAATACAACCAGGGATATGGGAAGGGATAGAGTAGTAGGCATAATAAAACTTTTCATTTAATATGATCCTACATGATGCACATGTTATTACTTATAAAGTGAAAAATACCACTCAAAACAGTGTTGCTAACACTAACACCAACTAACATTTACTGACTGCTTTTCACATAGCAGGCACATTCTAAGTACCTTCACATGTACTAACATAATACTTAATTCTCACAGTATTCCTAACAAAGCATATGCCACATTCCCCTTCATCCCATTTTACAGAAGAAACTAAAGGCCTACAGAAGTTAAATAATTTGCCCAAGATCACCGGTTCAGAACCAGAACCTAGCTGTCTTACTCTAAAGCCCAAACTTTAATCACTATATTATAATGCCTCTGTATTAATATTAAGGAAGAATGAGATTTAGCAGAAAACTCAAAGGGTTACTAAATACTAAAGTACATAATGCCTACTCTCTAACTCCACTGGGAAATATGAACAGTTTTAAGTTTTAACTCTGAGTCTTCAGTCTCTAAAGTTGCTTGTAGGGACTAAAATCACAACCCATAAAAACCCAAGAAATTAGTTGCACTAAATAGCACTTACCAAAAAAAGAAAAAAAGAAAGAAAAGTCTAACTACAAGCCTTTACAACAGAAAATAAACATAATTCAACTTTTTACTCACTGCCTTCTACTTCATTAACCCACGAAGGCATACAACAAAGAATAACACACACTATTCTTTTTTTTTTTTTTTGAGGGAGAGAGTGTGAGCAGGGGAGGAGCAGAGGGGAGTGGGGAGGCGGGGGGGGGGGGGGGGGGACAGAGGATCTGAAGCAGGCTTCACGCTGATAGCAGAAAGCCCGATGTGGAGCTCAAAATCATGAGCATGTCCTCAGCCTAAATCTGATGCTTAACCAACTAAGCCACCCAGGTGCCCCAACACACTATTTTTTAGCTCTCAAGTAAGATGTTCTTCAGATCTTCATGGTTAGTTAACTCTGCCCCTTATGAGAACATTCCAAAAGTCACATTTCTTCAGAAATATCTAAATTGTCACACACACAAAAATTTTTAATATCCTCTTCCTAACTTCAGACCCCTACTTAACTATCTTACTCTTTTCTCCTTAGCACTTAACCACTTTCTAAGATGCTATATACTTTTTGTTCATTGTCTATCTCTCCCACTAGAATATAAGCACCATGAGTCAAGGGTTTTGTTCACTGTACCCTTGGCACCTACAGCAGTGCCTGACACATGTAAGCACTCAATATTGGTAAACAAAAGTATACATAAGCAAAAATAACAAATTTTAAATGTTCTCCATATTTCTGAAGTTAATATTTATAGTTTTAATTATATATAAGAATAACATAATGATGATTTACCTAGGCCCCAAATCCTTCTCCAGGTGTTTGTAGAGCATTACATGAGAAGCTAAAATATTCAACTTAGCAATACTTTTTCCTAGTGTTCTCATTTACTAAATTACTGCTTCAGAAATACATTAGACATGTTATGAAGTAATTTCCTTGCCTGAACAAAAATCACAACTATCAACTACTCATTAAGAACATCATATAGGGGCACCTGGGTGGCACACAGACAGTTAAGTGTCTGAATCTTGATTTCAGCTTGCATCATGTCCTCATAGTTCATGAGTTCGAGCCCCACATGTGGCTCTGTGCTGATGGCGTGAAGCCTGCCTGGGATTCTGTCTCTCCTTCTCTCTGCCCCCCTCCCATTTGTGCACTTGCACACTCACTTGCTCTCTCAAAATAAAAAATTAAAGAAAATTAGGGGTGCCTGGGTGGCTCAGTCAGTTAAGATGGGACTTGGGCTCAAGTCATGATCTCGCAGTTCATGGGTTCGAGCCCTGGGTGGAGCTCTGAACTGACAATGAGCAGCTGGAGCCTGTTTCAGATTGTGTCTCCCTCCCCCACTCATGCTCTGTCTCACTCCCAAAAATAAATAAAGGTTAAAAAAAAATTTTTTTTAAC
Organism: Lynx canadensis; assembly: GCF_007474595.2. NCBI lineage: Eukaryota > Metazoa > Chordata > Mammalia > Carnivora > Felidae > Lynx > Lynx canadensis. Next base: position 55,555,323 of record NC_044315.2, on the reverse strand, counting down.
TAAAAAATAAAAAGATCACATAGAAAAATCCTTGGGAAAAAATTATATACGCTATTAACATAAAAATTCCAAAGCTTAAAGAACACCTCTGGTTATAATTTCACAGGTATGTGTCATGGTTACATGAGAAGATGGTACTTGGTGGTAGAGTAGTCACATAAACATAACAGTGAATTTTAAAGTACCTCTTTTTTGGCTAATAAAAAAATGTATAAATATAGAACTCTGGAACATAAAGTCATTCTACTTATAAAGCAAAACACAGAATCACACTGAATATCAGGAATAGGAACCTTGTTTTACATCAGAATCACCTGGAGGGGTGCCTGGATGGCTCAGTCGGTTAAGCGTCCGACTTCGGCTCAGGTCATGATCTCGCAGTTCATGGGTTCGAGACCCACGTCGGGCTCTGGGCTGACAGCTTGGAGTCTGGAGCCAGCTTCGGATTCTGTGTCTCCCTCTCTCTCTGTTCCTCCCCTGCTCTCACTCTGTCTCTCTCTCTCTCTCTCTCTCTCAAAAATAAATATTAAAAAAAAATTAAAAAAAAAATCACCTGGAAACGCCCACCAGATTCCCATGTCCCTCCCCAGAATATTCTCATATCTTTCTCAGATATGTGGTTTACAAATACATTCTCCCAGTTCATGGCTTGTCTTTTCATTCTCTTATCTGTGTCCTTCACAGAAAATAGTTTTAAATTTTGATGAAGTTCACTTCATGAATTTTTTTCTTTTCAGGGATCGTATCTCTGGTGCTGTATCTAAGAGCTCTCGGCCAAACTCAAGGTCAAGAAGACTTTTCTCAAGGCTTTCTTCCAGGGGTTTTAATGCTTTATGATTTACATTTAGGTTTATGATCCATGCTGAGTTACTTTTTGCATAAAATACATTATATAGGTTGAGGCTTACTTCTTTACATACAGATGAGCAATTTTTGCAACACCATATGTTGAAGACTGTCCTTTCTCCAGTGAATTATTTGCACCTTTGTCAAAAAATCAGTTGACTATATTTAAGTCTATTTCTCAGTTCTCTATTCTGTTTCTTTAGTTCAATATATCACACTCTCTTGATTAGTATTCCTTTATACTGCATCTTAAAATTGGGTATTATGAATTTTCTAGCTTTGCTCTTCTTTTTCAAAATCGTTTTGGCTAATCTAATCCCATTAACTTTCCATATATAACTATGTAAAACCAAGGCATAGTAGCCAAGTCTTTAATGGTTTCCTAGCCCTCTAGAAAATTAGCATTTTTACTATTGCATCTTATCTTGTCAAAATCAGTTCCAAATATCTTCTCTAAATGTATATGGAGATGTTCATAACTTTTGACCCAATATATCAAGTACCAGAAACTTATGTGAAAAACACACAAATATAGATATAAAAATGTATTCAAGACAGTATTGTTTAGGGGCACGTGGGAGGCTCAGTTGGTTAAGTGTCCAACTTTAGCTCAGGTCATAATCTCACAGTTTGTGGGCTCGAGCCCAGCATTGGGTTCTGTACTGAGGGCAGAGCCTGCTTATGATTCTCTCTCTCTCTCCCTCTCTCTCTCTGCCTCTCCTCCATCACTCATGTGTGTGGTGCAGTCTGTCTCTCAAAATAAATAAATAAACTGGAGGAAAAAAAAAAGATAGTATTTTTTAGAAAGGAAAATAAATCCCCAGGTCCAACAAGAGAGAAAAAGTTAAATAACAGCTGGGAAAATGTTCAGAATATATTAAGTTTAAAAAATGAATACGCAGTATCTGATTTTTGAGATGAACTATAGCATATTCAGAAGAAAATGTATTACAAGTATTACTTCTAGGGGTGCCTAGCTGGCTCAGTCGTACAGCATGCAATTCTTGATCTCGGAGTCACAAGTTCAAGCCCCATGTTGGGCACAGAACTTAGTTTAAAAAAAAAAAAAAAGTATTACTTCTAAGTAACATCAATATAAGTGACGTTTTCTTTATAGCTTCAGGAACTTTTAAAACTTTCTAGGGGCTCCTGGATGGCTCAGTCAGTTAAGCATCCGACTTCGGCTCAGGCCATGATCTCACAGTCCGTGAGTTCGAGCCCCACGTCCAGCTCTCTCTGGTGACAGCTTGGAGCCTGGAGCCTGCTTCAGATTCTGTGTCTCCCTCTCTCTGACCCTCCTCCGTTCATGCTCTGTCTCTCTCTGTCTCAAAAATAAACAAACATTAAAAAAAATTTTTTTAACTTTCTATAATAAACATGTATTGAATTATAAGTGGGGATTAACATTTTATTTTTTGAAAGGAGCTACTACCATTTTCGCAGTAAAATACAGGTAACTCTGTATCAGCCTGTAACTTATTTGTGTCAAGTTTGTTCACAGACTAGGAATCATCCACACAGACAATGTTTTAGAAGAGTTTACTCTAAACCCCACAAATTCTTCTAGCCTACTGTCATGACAGTGACAAATACAATTTTCTCTATGCTTGTCTTCATGTTTAACTTTGGGTAGATTTGTTAGCACAAATTAATATTTTAAATTACATCATTAATAAATGACACATGGGAACAATATTTGCAACAAGCAACCTTCTTTAGGCACACAGCCTTTATCCTAGTTAAAATAAATAAAAACAAAACCTAACAAAAATGGGCAGAGGACAAGTATAGATAACCTGCATATACATTACAAATGGCCAATGACATGAAAGTAAGCTAAATTTCATTGACAATTAAGAGAAACAACCATCATAAAAGCTGATTTATCAGAACTGCAATTTTATAGTTTGACAATACCCATAAAAATTACATCATGGAATAAAAATTAGTATTTCTGAAGGATAATTTGACTAGTAAAATTTAAATACATATATCCTTTAATCCAGGCAATCTATTCACAAAAATATAAAGATATGTAAAAATGTCCCTTTTCAGCTTTGCTTGTAAGAGTCAAAAACTGGGGTGCCTGGATGGCTCAGTCAGTTGAGTGTCCAACTTCAGCATAGGTCATGATCTCATGGTTTGTGAGTTAGAGCCCAGTGTCAGGCACTGTACTGACAGCTCAGAGCCTGGAGCGTGCTTCAGATTCTGTGACTCCCTCTCTCTCTGTCCCTCTCCCAATTGCGTGCGTGCGCTCTCTTTCTCAAAAATAAACATTAAAAAAAATCTGAGAATGATTAATTGCCCATCAATAGACAGTTGAATAAAGTATATCCTTAACTGGAGTATTGTGCAACAGTTACAATTAATGAGACAATCCACAAATACTGATCATGGAAAGATCTCCAAAATAAACTATTATGTTTAAAAACAAGATGCAGAAAAAGCTTTTAAGTATAATTAAAATTATAGTTTAAAAATGTATAGTTATGTTTGTACATGCATAGATTATTTTTCTGAAGGATCACATGTCAAACAGTCAAGTGATTTTCAAGGGAAAGACTTTCATGCTGCTTGAATTTTTTCCTAGAAAAACAATAAACTAATGCCCTTAATAAATGTCCCTCATTACATCTTTAATGTTATAAAATTTAAATTCCTGTATAATACCTGCATAACAGATTTCACTCCATCAAGAAATTAGTATTTTTCTCCACCAAATTTACTAACCTAAATTTAGCTCCATGAGATATGAGAAGGTGAGATATGACTAGATCCTGCATGGGAAGTTTTATGAATTTAAACAGAGAAGAAACAATGTGGAAAACGTAAGTGGCTACCTAGGTTTGGGGCTAGAACTTTCCATGACTATGTCTGGTGACCACCAGTGTTAGAAACATAGTAGGGGCGCCTGGGTGGCGCAGTCGGTTAAGCGTCCGACTTCAGCCAGGTCACGATCTCGCGGTCCGTGAGTTCGAGCCCCGCGTCAGGCTCTGGGCTGATGGCTCAGAGCCTGGAGCCTGTTTCCGATTCTGTGTCTCCCTCTCTCTCTGCCCCTCCCCCGTTCATGCTCTGTCTCTCTCTGTCCCAAAAATAAATAAACGTTGAAAAAAAAAATTAAAAAAATAAAAATTAAAAAAAAAAAACATAGTAACCTTCCATTACTTTTAGTATTATAATAATATCCTTTACTATGTAATAAAACATAATTATTACCAGTCCAATACAATAGTGAATTCCTTAAAAGCGAAGACAGCAGTTTAGCAGTTAAATATATTCAATTGGCAAAAAATAAAGTTTAAAAAAAAGAGAGAGACAAGTGTTGGTCAAGATTACAGAAATTAGAACCCTCACAAGCACTGCTGGTGGGAATATAAAATGGTACAACCACTTTGGAAAATAGTCTGAGTTCCTCAAATGATACAGAGTTCTTATATGACCCAATAATTCAGAGAAATGAAAATATATGCCCACATTGACACTTGTACACAAATGTTCATATCAGTGTTATTTTCAATAGAAAACAACTCAAATGTTCATACGCTGGAACATTATTTAACAATGAAAATAAATGAAGTACTGATACATGCCACAACATATGAATTTTGGAAACGTTATGCTAAATTAGCCAGTCACAGAAGACTGTATGTTATAGGATTCCATTCATATGAAAGTAAATCTGTACATTTATTGAATAAGCAAATCTGTAGTCACAGAAAGTAGACTGCTTGCCTAAGGCTTGGGGAAAAATGAGGAGTGACAACTAATGGGTATGGAATTTCTTTTCTGGGTGATGAAAATGTTCTAAAGTTGATTGTCATGAGTTGTAAAACTCTTGTGAATATACTAAAAAAAAAACCACTGAATTGTACATTTAAGTAAGTGAATTGTATGGTGTATGAATTGTATCTCAATAAAACTGTTATCAAAAAAAAAGGCGGGGGCACCTGGCTCAGTCTCTTAAACATCCAATTTCAGCTAGGGTCATGATCTCCTTCCTGGTTTTTTAGTTTGAACCCCGCATCCGGCTCTCTGCTATCTGCAAAGAGCCTGCTTTGTATCCTCTGTTTCCAGCCTCTGCTCCTCCCTCTCCTCAGAAATGAATAAACATTGAAAACAAACATTTAAAAAAAGGAGACAGGATAATATATCGATTAAGAAAGTCTTAAGAGGCATATCAACCAAATGCAATTGTGGATTTTCTATGGGATCCTGATTCAAACTAATTTAAAAGTTTATGAGACAACTGGGGAAATCTGCATATTAGATATTAAGGATTTTTTTTAATTGAGTATATTTGACACATAATGTTACATTAGTTTCAGGTGTAGGAATTACTATTAAGAATAATGCAATTATGTTTTTAAAAAGAGTACTTATTTTTTTAGGACTCCAGTATTTACAGATCAAAGAATAGGATATCTAAGTTTACCTTAAAACAGTTTAATTGGAAAGAGTGTAGGTTAGAGGGGGTGAACCCAAGAAATTTTCAGGTCATTCATAGTGAATGGGGTTTTAAAATAGAAGTTGGAGTTCCCTGGACTAAAGAGAACAAGAGAAAAGTTGAAAAGGGCATTCCAGACAGATAAATAGCTTAGGCAATGGCACTGTCAAAAATTATCTATGGAGAGCTGCCTGGCTGACTCAGTTGGTGGAGCTCTGATCTCAGGGTCATGAGTTCAAATCCCATGTTGGGTGTACAGATTGCTTAGGCAAACTTAAAAAAAAAAAAAAAAAACTTAAACAAAAATTACCTATGGAGCAAGAACTGGAAATACAGTTGAAAAAGTAAGTAAGAACCAGATCATGAAGGGCTTTGTATGTCACACAAAGAAATTTTTACTTCATTTTGTGGAAGATAGTGTCTTTTTCTTTTCTTTTCTTTTCTTTTTTTTAATTTTTTTTTTCAACGTTTATTTATTTTTGGGACAGAGAGAGACAGAGCATGAACGGGGGAGGATCAGAGAGAGAGGGAGACACAGAATCGGAAACAGGCTCCAGGCTCTGACCCATCAGCCCAGAGCCTGACGCGGGGCTCGAACTCCCGGACCGTGAGATCGTGACCTGGCTGAAGTCGGACGCTTAAACCGACTGCGCCACCCAGGCGCCCCTCTTTTTTTTTTTTGATGGTGGAGACAGGTCAGGTTAGAACTTTAGAAAGAGGGGCGCCTGGGTGGTTCAGTTGGTTAGGTGTCCGACTTCAGCTCAGGTCATGATCTCGCAGTTTGTGAGTTGGAGCCCCAAGCTGGACTCTGTGCTGACAGCCTGCAGTCTGGGGCCTGCTTAGGATTCTGTATCTCCCTCTCTTTGCCCCTCCCCCACTCACTGTCTGTCTGTCTGTGTGTGTCTCTCTCTCTCAAAAATAAAAAAATAAAAAAACTAAAAAGAAAAGAACTTTAGAAAGGTTATTCTAGGAGCATCATACACTGGAGGGGCATAAGACAGTAAAGAGGCTACTGTCACAGTCTGAGTGACAACTGAGTATAACTTACATGGTGGCAGCAGGAATGAAAAGGAGGGGCTAAATACCAGAGACATGAGATACTAAAAATAATTGGATATGTGAAAAGAGGAAGCAGAAATCATCTTAAACGATTTCCAGCTTCTAGGCTCATGTGGTTGGGTAGACAGTGTCAGTCAAATATCCAGGAAAGTGAATACAAAAGAGGCTTATGAAAAAAGGTAGAGACCAGTTTAGTGTTTACTTTTTAGTATAATTAAAACATAATTAAAAAAAAAAAAGCCATACTAGCAGAAATGTCTAACAGGAAGGCAAAAAATTAAGGTCTAACTAAAGATGTACACACTTTAGGACATATTTGGTAGCTGAAACAATAACCCAGAAGAGTTTATAATAATTCACACACCACAGAAATTTAACCTACTTTAAAAGTTCCCTCCCTACTCCACCTTGTTAATAATTCATTTATTCAAGGTATATATGTAAACAGTACATGCTAGGTATAGTTAATCTTTTATTTAGGAAACTTTATGTATATTGGGGGAAAGAAAAATATAGGTACATATTTGGCTAAACTTTACCAAAATTATTAACAAAATGCATGCACATAGAGTATTATCAAAGTACAAGCAGAGCTTTAAAAATGTAGTCTTCTAGGGGCGCCTGGGTGGCGCAGTCGGTTAAGCGTCCGACTTCAGCCAGGTCACGATCTCGCGGTCCGTGAGTTTGAGCCCCGCGTCGGGCTCTGGGCTGATGGCTCAGAGCCTGGAGCCTGCTTCCGATTCTGTGTCTCCCTCTCTCTCTGCCCCTCCCCCGTTCATGCTCTGTCTCTCTCTGTCCCAAAAATAAATAAACGTTGAAAAAAAATAAAATAAAATAAAATAAAAATGTAGTCTTCTAATTATTTTTTAAAGCATCAAGAACCCCATAAGAATATTCATAACATTTATAGTCGCTCTTTTAAAATCCTCCACTTTAAATTTTTTTTTTTCAACGTTTATTTATTTTTGGGACAGAGAGAGACAGAGCATGAACGGGAGGGGCAGAGAGAGAGGGAGACACAGAATTGGAAACAGGCTCCAGGCTCTGAGCCATCAGCCCAGAGCCCAACGCGGGGCTCGAACTCCCGGACCGCGAGATCGTGACCTGGCTGAAGTCGGACGCTTAACCGACTGCGCCACCCAGGCGCCCCTAAAATCCTCCACTTTATAAGAAATTCCAAAATGCACTTCTAGTTTTAAAATTTCTTTTTAATGTCTTCTGATACTCTAAAAAGGCTAAAACAGAACTGGGTTTAATTATTTTATTTTATTTCTTTTAATTTTCCACATGAGGCTTAGCAATCTTTATCTTCATGAGACTACAGAGGTCCAGGTTGCTATGGTTGGCAGGTTTTGGTAACTAATGCCTCTCACTATCACTGTTCTAAAATTCTTAACCTCTTCTAAACAAGTTTTATAGTATTTAAATTATAAGAGGAGTCCTACACAAAGATTATCATTTGCTATAATACTATATAACCAAGATTTCAATCTTAATTTTTAGCTAATCTTAAGTCATCACGGGATGCCTGGGTGGCTCAGTTGGTTAAGCATCAAACCTTGGCTCAAGTCATGATCTCACAGTTTGTGGGTTCAAGCACCACATCAGGCTCTATGCTGACAATGCAGAGCCTGCTTGGGATTCTCCCTCCCTCTCTCTCTGCCCCTCCCCAACTAGAGCTTTCTCTCTCTCTCTCTGCCCCTCCCCAACTAGAGCTTTCTCTCTCTCTCTCTCAAAATAAGTAAATAAACTTAAAAAAAAATCACTTAAAAAAAAACTTCAGTCATCAAGAACATTAGATCTAATTGAGGCAACCTGGCAACTATAGATAAAACGTCAAAATCCAAATAAAATGCAATTTCTTCCCAAAAGGGAAAGCACAACTAAAGTAACTGAGCAGTCTAAATACTTAGCCACTTTAGTCTACCACATGTCTTAGACTACAGGTTGAATCACTTAAGGTCTACGGAGAAAATTCAGATACCAGTAATTCCTCGAAATTGCATGCAGAATTTGGAGGAAGGGGGGGCTGCCATTCTCAAAGGATGTGACTCCCCAAAAGATAAGCATTTATTCTTTTATCTTTTAGGTCCTATGGCAAATGCTAAGGAAATTCAAAGATCCAGTGGCATTTCTTTTTTTTTATTTTTTAATTTTTATTTTGAGAGAGAGTGAGAGCGAGAGCGAGTAAAAGCAGGGGAAAGGGGCAGAGGGAAAGACAGAATCTCAAGCCGAGGCTGGGCTCAATCCCACCACCCTGGGATCATGACCTGAGCCGAAATCAGGTCAAGTTGGACGTTCAACCAACTGAGCCACCCAGGCACTCCTCCAGTGGCATTTCTTTTTTTTTTTTCTTTTTTTTTTTTTAACGTTTATTTATTTTTGAGACAGAGAGAGACAGAGCATGAATGGGGGAAGGGCAGAGAGAGAGGGAGACACAGAATCGGAAGCAGGCTCCAGGCTCTGAGCCATCAGCCTAGAGCCCGACGCGGGGCTCGAACTCACGGACCGCGAGATCGTGACCTGAGCCGAAGTCGGACGCTTAACCGACTGAGCCACCCAGGCGCCCCGATCCAGTGGCATTTCTTAAAGAGCTCATAATCTAAGATCACAATTTGATAATAGAAAAAAAATTTTTTAAGTTAGAAATAACTGATTTCCTTAATACAATACTTACACATCCTCAAGTAACTTTTCCAGTTTTACCACTTACTAGTACTATTTTTAATTTAAGGAACCTTTCTGTACATAACTTATTCCATAATTTATCAACAAAAAAATCTTCAGAAAAAAGTTACATAAGGTGGAGATTTAATTCAAAACTCAGGACGTGCACTCATTTTAAAGCCCTTTTAATACAAGATTCTTTGAATCTCAAATTCAAATTCTACATAATTTCCATATCTTCAACAAGACATTTCTTTCTTTGTGTAGCCAATTTTGTCATTCTTATTCGGAGTAAATGTTGAAATATGATTAACAAATTCCAAAGAACTAAGGGTGGGAACCCTGAGGACATAGTTATACTTTTTGTTGTTGTTGTTGTTTAACATTAGCACTGAAGTTTTTCCACAGGGCTTAGTCCTTAACAGCTTGAAGACATCATTATCTTTGTTTAGCCAATGGGGGAAATGGCAGTTGAGTGATTAAGATCAAGATGGGCCTAAGTAATAAGTGTTTTGATTTGTTTTTTTTTTTTAACTCAACTACCAGAATTCAAATGAGCTTTGCCCCCTCCAGAGCAAATACCTCAGGAGGCTGGCTATATACCCACTCCAACAATGCTACGCCCACAGTGCTCAAACAATTCAGAATTTTTTGAGAACTGCTTTCAAAGCTTATTGTACAACTTCATACTGTCTTTGTTAGTGGCTAATCTTTACTTCTCTGTAGTGTGGACTTTACTTTGTCGCATTTAATATCCAAAACTGATTCAGTGAGATTCAACTTGGTAAATAGGGTAAATAACCTGAGTAATACTATTTTTGAATCAAAAATGACATGTGTGGGGTGCCTGGGTGGCTCAGTCAGCTGAGTGGCCAACTCTTGAACTCATGAGCCATGAGATCATGACCTGAGCCAAAATCAAGAGTAGGACGCCTAACCTTGACTGAGCCACCCAGGTGCCCCTGGTTTCTAAATTTTTAAGTTATTCTATTTCTACAAAGGATTGCTACATATTGCCCCAACTGCTATAACTTTGCCAATTCTTAATATTATTTTATAAACGAGGCTACGGTTATTTTCAACAAGACAGTAATTATTCAATATTTACAATCTGAATTACTATGTGTGTTACTAAGTGAGCCACGCTTAGTATAAATTAGGATAAATTAGGATAAATTCATGGAATTTATCCCTCAAATTAAACATCAGCTGCCCATGAAGCAAATACAGCAAAGCAGATAAATGAATTATGAAAGTTGGAAATGCAGACACAGAACAGATGAAAACTATGGTACTAATCTAAAGATGCTTAAAAAAAAAATAAAAAAAAAATAAAGATGCTAGAAGTAGGAATATATCACTTTAACACTCAAATGAAGGAACAAAAAAGTTTTAACCTTAAACTGCTCAAGTTTCCTATGGTGCTTGAATATAGTAAGAAAAGTATTACAGCATTGTGCTTTAGGTTTTTTTTTTTTAATGTTTATTTATTTTTGAGAGAGACAGAGACAGAGACAGAGACAATACAGGCGAGGGGCAGAGAGAGAGGGAGACAGAGGAACAAACCCAAGCAGGCACTAACAGCAGAGAGCCTGATACGGGGCTAAAACTCAAGAACCATGAGAGCATGACCAGAGCCAAAGCTAGACTTCAATAGACTAAGCCACCCAGGTGCCCCTAAGGCATTATTATTATTATTTGTTTAATATGAAATTTATTGTCAAATTGGTTTCCATACAACACCCAGTGCTCATCCCAACAGGTGCCCTCCTCTATGCCCATCACCCACTTTGCCCTCCCTCCCACCCCCCATCAACCCTCAGCTTATTTTCAGTTTTTAAGAGTCTCTTGTGGTTTGCCTCCCTCCCTAACTTTTTTTTTTCCCCTTCCCCTCCCCCATGGTCTTCTGTTAAGTTTCTCAGGATCCACATAAGAATGAAAACATACGGTATCTGTCTTTTTCTATATGACTTATTTCAATTAGCATAACACTCTCCAGTTCCATCCACGTTGCTACAAAAGGCCGTATTTCATTCTTTCTCATAGGCATTATTATTTCAAAAGCATAAATCATGGGGCGCCTGGATGGCTCAGTTGGTTAAGTGTAGGACTCTTGATTTTGGCTCAGGTCATTATCTCAGTTCATGAGAGATCTCACAGTGCATGAGAGATCTCACAGTTCATGAGATGCAGCCTCGCATTAGGCTCTCCACTGACAGCACAGAGCCTGCTTGGGATCCTCTCTCTCAGCCTCCCTCTGCCCCTCCCCTGCTTGCTCTCTCTCAAAACAAACAAACATTAAAAAAATAATAATAATAAGGGCACCTGGGTGGCGCAGTCGGTTAAGCGTCCGACTTCAGCCAGGTCACGATCTCGCGGTCCGTGAGTTCGAGCCCCGCGTCAGGCTCTGGGCTGATGGCTCGGAGCCTGGAGCCTGTTTCCGATTCTGTGTCTCCCTCTCTCTCTGCCCCTCCCCTGTTCATGCTCTGTCTCTCTCTGTCCCAAAAATAAATTAAAAAAAAAAAAAAACGTTGAAAAAATAATAATAATAAATAAAAGTATAAGCCAATACTGCATTAAGAAATGTAAATCCTCCCCCTACGACCCAGCAATTGCACTACTAGGCATTTATCCACGGGATATAGATGTGCTGTTTCGAAGAGACACATGCACCCCCATGTTTATAGCAGCACTATCAACAATAGCCAAAGTATGGAAAAAGCCCAAATGTCCATCGATGGATGAATGGATAAAGAAAATGTGGTCTATATATGTACAATGCAGTATTACTCGGCAATCAAAAAGAATGAAATCTTGCCATTTGCAACTACGTGGAACTGGAGGGTATTATGCTAAGTGAAATTAGTCAGAGAAAGACAAAAATCATATGACTTCACTCATGTGAGGACTTAAAGAGACAAAACAGATGAACATAAGGGAAAGGAAACAAAAATAATATAAAAACAGGGAGGGGGACAAAACAGAAGAGACTCATAAATATGGAGAACAAACTGAGGGTTACTGGAGGGGTTGTGGGAGGGGGATGGGCTAAATGGGTAAGGGGCACTAAGGAATCTACTCCTGAAATCATTGTTGTACTATATGCTAACTAATTTGGATGTAAATTTTTTAAAAATCATCAAAAAGGGGCGCCTGGGTGGCGCAGTCGGTTGAGCGTCCGACTTCAGCCGGGTCACGATCTCGCGGTCCGGGAGTTCGAGCCCCGCGTCAGGCTCTGGGCTGATGGCTCGGAGCCTGGAGCCTGTTTCCGATTCTGTGTCTCCCTCTCTCTCTGCCCCTCCCCCGTTCATGCTCTGTCTCTCTCTGTCCCAAAAATAAATAAACGTTGAAAAAAAAAAATTTTTTTTTAAAAATCATCAAAAAAAAAAAAAAAGAAATGTAACTCCTATCATCCTCCCACCATCATTTCTGTGAGAGATATAGTATCATTTCTAATCCCAAAAGTAGTTTTCTCAGACTTCTATTTCTCAACAGTGGCACTAACCCACTGGCCCCTTAAAGTAATTAGAAAGTTACTATTAAAGTAACAGTTTTGCCAATTAAAAAAAAAAAAATCATTCTGCAACAGGATTTATCATTCTCTAATTGAAGTAATCCAAAAACAAAAAAATCTCCTTTTTCCAGTGAACTTAAGATATAAACCAATGTCATCATAACAATCTTGACCCATAATTTGGAGGGGCAGATATTACCCTTGTGACCTTTAAACTTAAGTAAAATTTTAAATAGTTCCTTATAAAAACTCCGTAACTCTGATTTTCTTTTTTACAATATTTACTTATCAATTCTGAGAGCACATGCACACATGGGCAAATGAGAGCAAGGGACAGAAAGAATCCGAAGCAGGCTCTGAGCTCACGGTGCAAAACCCGTCAGGGGCCGACCCTATGAACCAGGACACCACAACCTGGGCTGAAATCAAGTCAGATATACTCACTGACTGAGCGACCCAAGCACCCCCATAAATTTGATTTTCTTAAAGCTCCACTTTTATACCTTCAAACATATCGTAAGTGGCAAAAGATCTCAGTAAAAGAATAACACAGGCTTCAGAGTCCAGCAGTCTGGTACTACAATTTGGTATTTAAACTTTCTAGCTGAAGACCCCTGGACAACTTAAATGAGCTATGACTCATTCTTCCTATATGAAAGTAACAGTAACCACACCTCACACGATTATGAAATATTCCTATAAAGGATGTGGCACATTGTAAGCCTCAATAAATGTTAGGTACTAATATCTATAATACTGTACTTAGTAGTGTGTATCCACAATTAGATATGGCATTCAAAGTTTTTAGTACATTTGTGTGCTTCGTTTTTAATATGTTTTAAGTATTCATTCTACTTACCTTGCCAACAGGTTCACAACAGTAATTCAATTTACTATTTATGTTATAACAAAAACATTTTTATATTTGTTATTAAAACAAATCAAGTATAGTATTTAAAGTGGACTATTGTCTACAAACCTTAAATATGTATCCCAAAATCTGAGTTTTCCAATTTTAATATGGAATAATATTTATATATCAAACCTTGGGAATCTGAACTACTAAAATTATCTCTTTAATTTCGTATCTATCATTCCTTTCACTTCAGAATCACCTCACTTAAAGGTACATAAGCATAAACTCTGAATGACAAATTTCTTACTGAATAAAGTTGAAATAAAATAGTTCTGTGTTGACAGAACACATCCAAAGAGGCTCAGTCTTGCTCTAACATCTCTGTAGTTGTATGTGAAACAGTCCAAAAGAAGTTCAGGAACATAAAAGAATTAGATCTTTTAACTATGACCTTTCAGCAAGGTGGAATTCTGTAGTCCTAAACCCTGAATTTATAACTCTTCCTGCTATTTCCCCCTAACAAGCAGAGTTGGACCAATTTGTTAGATGGCCTCCTTTATTTCACTTGTCTCCCACAAGACAGGTTCTTCTGGAACCTTAAACTAGGATTAGTAATACTAAATTGCAAAGATGGAACAGACGTTTTATCATGACAGATTGTCATTATGTTGACAAATGCTCTAATGGGCCTCCAAACTTTAAAAGGTTTGATTTAGGGGCACCTGGGTGGCTCAGTCGGTTGAGTGTCTGACTTTGTCTCAGGTCACGATCTCATGGTTCAGGAGTTCAAACCCCACATGGGGCTTGCTGCTGTCAAGCCTGTCAGCAAAGAGCCCACTTAGGATCCTTTCTCCCCCTCACTCTGTACCCCCCCCCCACTTGTGCTCTCCCAAAAATAAACTAATATATATTTTTTTAAATAATAAAAATAGGGGCGCCTGGGTGGCTCAGTCAGTTAAGCTCAGGTCATGACCTCAAAGTTTGTGTGTTGGAACCCCACATCAGGCTCTGTGATGACAGCTCAGAGCCTGGAGCCTGCTTCAGATTTTGTGTCTCCCTCTCTCTTTGCCCTTCACCTGCTCACACTCTGTCTCTATCTAAAAAATAAACATTAAAAAATAATAATAAAAATAAAACAGTGCCTTTTAAAACAAATAATAAAAATAAAAGGTTTGATTTAAATTACCATTTACAATTGTGTGAATAATACCTACACCTCATATTTTAAAATCTACACAAAGATTTTTAAGATTATTCATATAAGGTCTAAGGTTACCTATCCTAACACTTTCCTTACTTTCTATAAGTTACTCTTCATACAGTGCTTTGCCTTTGATAAAATACTCAGTATTATTTACTAACACAAATCTCTGAAACACAAGAATCAACATGCTGCAAACAAAATATTAACTAGGGCTCAAATTCTTCATTCAAAAAGAAACTATACTTATTTTATCAAATTTAAGACACTGATGCTAGCATTAAAAAAAAAAATTATTACAAGATTTCAATGGGAGGTTCTCTCACAACTAGATCTCAAGTGCCACCTGGCTGATGGGATTTAAGACTTCATGGGGGTGCCTGGGTGGCTCAGTTGGTTAAGCATCTGACTTTGGCTCAGGTCATGATCTCATGGTTGGTGAGTTCGAGCCCCACATCAGGCTCTGCACTGACAGCAGAGAGCCTGCTTCAGATCCTCTACTCCCTCTCTCTCTGTTCCTCCCCCAAACTCGCTTGTATTCTTGTGCTCTCTCTCAAAAATAAACATTAAAGAAACAACAAAAAAAAGAAGACTTCACGGATTTTAAGACACATCCCAATTTCCAACAAGTTAAAAACTAAAAAAAAGAGGAAAAAAAACCATTTTGGAATCAGCTTATTATGGTAAAAAAATATTCTATAAAATACTGAGATGCGGGGCACCTGGATGGCTCAGTGCATTGAGCAGCCAACTTTGGCTCAGGTTGCAATCTCACAGTGTGAGTTCGAGCCCCTACTCAGGCTTGCTGCTGTCATCACAGAGCCCACTTCAGATCCTCTGTCCCCCTCTCTCTGCCCCTCCCCCCTCTCAAAAATAAAAAATAAACATTAAAAAAAAAAAATACTGGGGCACCTGGGTGGCTCAGTTAAAGCATCCGACTTCGGCTCAGGTCATGATCTCACAGTTTGTGGGTCCAAGCCCCACGTTGGGATCTGTGCTGACAGCTCAGAGCCTGGAGCCTGCTTCAGATTCTGTGTTTCCCTCTCTCTCTCTCTCAAAAATAAATACACAATGGGGCGCCTGGGTGGCTCAGTCAGTTGAGCATCTGACTTCGGCTCAGGTCATGATCTCACGGTTCGTGACTTCGAGCCCCGCGTCGGGCTCTGTGCTGACAGCTCAGAGCCTGGAGCTTGCTTCAGATTCTGTGTCTCCCTCTCTCTCTGCCCCTCCCCTGCTCATGCTCTGTTTCTCTCTGTCTCAAAAATAAATAAAAACATTTAAAAATAAATAAGTAAATAATAAATACACATTAAAAAATAAAATAAATACGGAGATGCTATACTTATGCCATGGTGGGGGGAGGTGGTAGGAGGAACACTAAAACTACTAAATTTACTACAGTAGTGCCCCAAACCACTAGACATTAACTATGTTTCCATTTATAGTGTTGCCTTAGTTCACTCAGCACTCAAGACAAGTTCAACTTCCAGAAAAGGTTACAGCTAAAAGCACTAAGAGGTACTCATTCTCAAAGTAACTGAGAAACAATTAAGAATTGAGATATTGGGGGCGCCTGGGTGGCGCAGTCGGTTGAGCGTCCGACTTCAGCCAGGTCACGATCTCGCGGTCCGTGAGTTCGAGCCCCGCGTCAGGCTCCGGGCTGATGGCTCGGAGCCTGGAGCCTGTTTCCGATTCTGTGTCTCCCTCTCTCTCTGCCCCTCCCCCGTTCATGCTCTGTCTCTCTCTGTCCCAAAAATAAATAAACATTGAAAAAAAAAATTAAAAAAAAAAAAAAAGAATTGAGATATTGACAGACTCATCATACAACTGTTTAAAAAAAAAAAAAAAAGCACTATGCTTATAATTTTAAAGTTAATTGTTAAGTTGCCTATCCAAATCCTTTAAAACAGGAATTCTTAACCTGTTAGTTAACCCTCTGAAAATGTATACAAACTGGGGTGTCTGGCTGACTCAGTTGGTAGAGAATCTGACTCTTGATCCCACTGTCATGAGTTCAAGCCCCACTTTGGGTGCAGAGCCTACTTTAAAAAAAGAAAAAGAAAATGTATGCAAACCAGTTTATATGTGCTAATGTTTTCCCAAAGAAAATGGTTTCTCAAAAGGATCCATATAACAAAAAGACTAAGAATCAATGTCTTCCCTTTTTTAGGTTTATTTACTTATTTTGGGAGAGAGAGCCCGTGCACGTAGAAAGAGCAGAGAGAGAGAATCCCAAGCAGGCTCCTCATGATCAGTGTGGAGCCTGATGCAGGGTTCAAACTCATTAACTGTGAGATCATGACCTGAGCCAAAATCAAGAGTGGGGCACTTAACCAACTGAGCCACCCAGGCACCCCAAGAATCACTGTCTTAAAATAACTGTTTCAATTTTATATTAAGAATTAGTCACAGGGGCTCCTGGGTGGCTCAGTCCATTAAGCATCCAACTTCAGCTCAGGTCGTGAGCTCACGGTTTGTGGGTTCTGGCCCCAAGTAGAGCTCCGTGATGACAGCTCAGACCCTGGAGCTTGCTTCAGATTCCGTGTCTCCCTCTTTCCCTGCTCCTCTCCTGCTCATGCTCTCTTAAAAATGAATAAACGATTGGGGCGCCTGGGTGGCGCAGTCGGTTAAGTGTCCGACTTCAGCCAGGTCACGATCTCACGGTCCGTGGATTCGAGCCCCGCATCGGGCTCTGGGCTGATGGCTCAGAGCCTGGAGCCTGTTTCCGATTCTGTGTCTCCCTCTCTCTCTGCCCCTCCCCCGTTCATGCTCTGTCTCTCTCTGTCCCAAAAATAAACATTGAAAAAAAAATTTAAAAAAAATGAATAAACGATAAAGGAAAAAAAAGGAAAAGAAAAAATTAGAGTCACAAAATAGAGTATGCTATAATCGGAAGGGCATTGCCAGACACTAAAGGTAAGCCTGGCAAGGTTTTTTGTTGTTGTTGTTTTGTTTTTTCTGAGGGGGGCAGAAAATAGATTCATTTATTCTAGAACAAATGAAAATGATGCATAGCCATTATTTAAAAAAACTATCATTGAAGAGTTTCTTTAGGGGCGCCTGGGTGGCTCAGTCGGTTAAGCATCCAACTTCAGCTCAGGTGGTAATCTCACAGTTCATGGGTTTGAGCCCAGCATCAGGCTCTCTGCTGAGCCTGCTTCAGATCCTGTGTCTTCTCTCTCTCTCTCTCTCTCTCTCTCTCTCTCTCTCGCAAGCTTAAAAAAAATTTTTTTAAGTTTCTTTAATATAAATCAAGTGTTAAGTCTGATAAAGAAGCTCCTACTAAAGAAAATTTTGAGTATATAGTACTTTGTAAATTATCAGTTTGAAGTTTTCTACAAATGGAAGGCACCTATATTTGACTCTCAAATACTGAATAAAATTAAAACTACAAAAGGTTAACTGCAATATTTTAAGTTTTCTGTATCATTTAAACTTTTATGTTACACACCTCACGAAAGAGGCACTATCTTTCTTTTTTTAATCTCTCCACCCAACATGGGGCTTGAACTCAACAACTCCGAGATCAAGAGTCACATTTTCTACCAACCGTGACAGCCAGGTTCCCCCTTAGGCACTCTCACTTTCTGATCTCTAGACTCACTGCTTACCATGCTTTCAGATAAATAATGCAGGAGTTCCAAGGAGGTTCTAGCCCAAAGCAGCCATTCTAAGTTATGATCATTAACAGGACTTACTTGAAAAGACAGTACTTTTTAAAGGAATGAGGTAAACTTGTTAAAAGTCATCATTAACTAACTGCTCACTTGATCAACAATTTATTCTTCCATTGACAATAAAATTCCAACTTGCTCCACAGTAGCAAAATTACGTTCAAAGGTATTCTCTATTCTAAGCTATATTCTACTTTGTGTTTTGTAATGATTGATCCCTAGAGGAAAAAGTCAAATCAGCAAAGAAGTTCACTCGGTAAGTCTAAGAGACCAAGAAACTGGACAAAAAGCAAGGCCAAGAAAGATTTTAGAATATCCAGAAAAACAGGCACAAGAAACTACCTATGCCTATCATACATCCAACACCACCACCCCCCCGCCCGCCCAAAGCTAAGAATCACAGACTTGAGAGATTTAAAAAAGACAACATGAATCCAAAATAAATTTGTGAAATACAGGTCTCACAAGTCTCTACCACAACAGATGCCATAGTTAGAACAGACTGGAGCCAACTATTTCACGGTGAAAAAGATCAGTAAGAAGCCTATTAATATGTAAAAGTTAAAGGAGTAACATGGAAAATTTAAAGAATGGTGGTTCCACTGCCTTCAGAAACTACAATCCAAAATAGAAAAAAGAATTTAACTTGAAAATAAATTATACTAAATGTTCAATAACAATCTGATAAGGGAGAATAGTGGTAGAAAAAGGTCTGTGCCAACTTTTAACTGCAGCTGTAGTGGAACACACTAAAAGCCTTGTTTTAAGACAAAAGCAGTGAAATAAAAAACAATGGTTTTAGACCTATCACAAGTGTCAACTGCTCATGACCATAACTTTGGCTTTTTCCAATGAAAGACTTTTGGGATAAAGGGCCATACAATAAGGAATAAAGTATAAGAAAACAAAATTGACAAAATTCTCACACAAGACTAAAACATAAAACCTACCTAAGAATTTTCATACATTTTAAAATATCATAATTGAAGATTAAGAAATTAACATATACAATGAAATTCAACCATTCTTTCTAAAGAGGATTGAAATTACAAAACACCTAACTGAAATCAATGTAGGGAATCCTACATTTTAAAATTAAAATTAAAAGTTAAAGTTAAAATTCCAGTAGGGAATCCTCTCCCCATACTACTTCTTTCAAACTGAGAGGATTCTCCACAGTCCTTTTCCTGTTCTTTCAGCAAAAAATACAATTTGCAGCCCATTATTTCCTTTCACATAGTTGTTTTTTTTTAAACACTGAGATGGAGATCATTCTAATTAGTACCCACTCACCTTGACTATCCATTACCCCAAACAATGACACTTTATGGATATTTAAACTTTATGCCACTAAATTTAGCCAGCAGATACAGCAATACCTTCTTCAATTTGTCACTAATAACTGGTACATTAATACATGCATCTAAAAAAGTACAGTGTATGGTGACCACAAAAGATTAAGCATACAGTTCGTAAGGGTGCTGCTCTAAAAATGTATTTTCACTAGATATTCACTGATTATCACAGGCATGAATATTAAACATCCCCGTCAATTCTTCACATTTTCTACAAAGTTGACCCAATTTCAAAGCTGACACTGAAGTTTCTACCTTTAGAAGGATAGAAAAACAAAAGTAATTGGGTAGTCCTAAAAATGTACATCATAACTACATGACTAAGATACTCACTTAAAACTTATGCCAAGACAGCCCCTCCCTTCAAAGCAAACCAAGGTTGACTCACACTGCTCTATTTTACTTAATTTTGGAAATAAAATTAAATGGATTCCTTAGCACTAATTTCCTGTCTGCCTCCACCATTTGAAACATTCCACCTTCAGTCCGTGATCATCCCCACAAAAATGATAAAATAAAAACAAAAACAAAAAACTCTCAATACCTCCAAGTTATTTACGTTGGAATAAAAAAAAAAAAAAAAGAAAATCAATGGATTCAGGAATGATAATAACCACTGTCTTAAATCGGGGGTGGCTATGGAACAGTCCTACTCAGTGAAACCATCTCACCTCAGATGATACTTTTCATCTGTGAGACCACCCCATCTGCTAAAGCTAACCACCTGGGTAAAACGTTTCAATTTTGTCTCTCTTAAGTGGGAGACGATCAATCTCCTGTACACGTTACACCTTCTACAGATATTTCTACATGCGGGGGGGGGGGGCAGTAAAGTTGGTGGCAGGGTGAGGACAAAGGGCATTTGAAACACCATTAAGTAAACAGAGAAAGGAGAACAGAAAGGGGGCTAAATCAGCGTTCCCTCCAGTAAGATAATGGCCAGAAAACGCAGGCACCCTTATTTACCACCCCTAGGGTCCTATTCATTACCGCCCACTGGAATGTAAAGTTGTAACTACCACCACGCAAGAAGCCCATCAAATCCTCAGAGTGTCAGGTCACTAGGCAGACTCTGGAATGACAGACTAATACCCTTCCCCCACCCCCACCCCCCAAAAAAGAAAGGTCCAACCCAGTAAGTGCAGGTCACTCTGCCCTCTGGGGCAGTTCCAGCCGGCGCGGGGAAGGTTCGGATGGGAAGACGAGAAAGGAAAGCCCACCTTTCTTCCCACACACCCTCAGCTGGGGAAACAAAACAAAGACAGCCCTCCTCCGCCGGTAGCCACTACCCTAGCCAGAGAGGCTTTCCTATTTCCCGGTGCAGTCTGGCCTCCCGCCCCCGCCCCCATGACAAAGAAAAGGCACTTGGTGAGCAAGGCCTTCCTGCTTCCACGGATGGGGGGAGGGGGCTGTCGAGGTGAGGAGCCCCCTCTACACACTCGCGCTCACACTCTGGGCCCCGCAAGCGACAGGGAGCCAAGGCCTCCGCCTGGGGAAGTCAGGGCTGGGAGGGGTGGGGGTACCTTGAAGTAGCCGCCTTCGTAGAGGGTGTTGGGGGGTCCGAAGATGGCAACCTCCCAGTTGTAGAGGTCGGACTCATCCACCAGGGTGATCCGGAAGCCCTCCACCGGCTCCTCCTGCAGGGATTTCAGCTCGAGCATCAGGGCCTTCTGCGAGCTGGTCATCTGCTGCTGGGCCATCGCGGCGGCGGCGGCGCCGGGCCGGAGCCCCAGTCCTCTCGCACCGGCCGGGCCGGACCAGGCCCCTCCCCTCCGCTCGTCCTCGCCCGGGCCGCACCGGGCTTGTCTTCACACACCCGGCGGGCCGGACCAGGCCCCAGACGGCCCGTGGGCCGGCCCGAGTCCTCCTCACACACGACGCGGGCCGGACCGGGCCCTTTTCCTCACACTCGGGCCAGGCGGGGGGAGGGGCTGAAGGAGTTAGGGGAATTCGCTCCCGGTCCCGGGCCTCCCCCCCCCGGGGGGGGCCTCAACTTGGCGGGGGGGGGGAGGGGGGAGAAGGGGTGGAAGCGGAGGAGGGCGGCAAAGGGCCGGCGATGGTGAGGGGAGGGGGCCGAGCCGGCCCGGGAGCGCCGCGCTCGCTCGCCCTCTCGTTCTCCTCAGGGGCTGCTGGGGCCGAAGGGCGCGCGGGGCCGGAGGGCGGGGGGAGCGCGGCGCGCTGGGGTCTCGCGGCGGCGGCGACGGCGGCGGCGGCGGCTGCGCGGGGGGAGGGGCGACGACGGAGGAGGTGGAGAAGAGCTAGAGCGCCTCGCGCCGCGGGAGCGACGGAGCCGAGAAGAAGGAGGGAGGGTGAGAGGGAGGAGGGGCGCGCGCCGGGAGGGAGGGCGGCTCTCGGCGGCGGGCGGCCCGACGCGCGTGCGCACGCCCCTCCCTCCCCCGCCCTGCTCGTCCTCCTCCTCCTCCTCCTCCCCCTTCCCCGCCTGCTCTCCGCCACCAGGCGCGGTGGCGGCGCTTTGTGACGCTGACGCGTGTCCCCCGCCCTTAAAGGGCTAAGAGGCTGTGGGGGCGGAGGGTAGCCACAGGGGATGCCCTTGGCCCCAAATGACGGTTGTGCGGCTCGACGCCGCGATTCCTGGGGAGCTCCCGGGAAAGGACCACTGGTCCTAGAGTTGCCCAGCGCCTTCCCTTCCTCTCTGTATGTGTATCCACAGGCTTCGCAGCCATCCTCCGACGAGCTCTGTTCCTCTGCAGGTCCCTCCCCGTGACACAAAGTCCGCCGTCCCTGCACTCAGTAGGTGCTTGACAAGAATGTGCTGAGTTTATGGGACTTATGGGCAGGAACAATTGTCCCGACATATCTTTTGCAGGGCCCTTAAACTAGTGTGTCCTTGGAGGGCAGTGTGTCACCCGGGGGGGGGGGGGGCGATTCCCATCCGAGAAATGGGGAAGGCAGATAGGCCAGCTTCTACTTCTCTTAACTACAAAGAGGAAGTTGTGGGAAATAAAGAGAGAAATAATAACTCAGACGGAACCTGGGTTCCTGGCCCTTCTCTGTGATTTGGGGCAAGTGCTCTGGCTATCCCTCAGTTATTGGTAAAATGAAATACTGTGAGGGTGCTTGGCTAGCTCAGTGGAGCATGCAACTCTTCATCTTGGGGTTGTGGGTTCCAGCCCCACCTGGGGTGTAGAGATTACTTAAAAATAAAATCTTAAAAAGAAATACTGTGGTTGAACTTGGACCTTGACCCCCTATAGTTCCTTTCAGCTTGAAGATCCAACCTGGAAATGAGGGACTTTTAAGTTAATCATAAGTGAAGTGAGATGGGAGACAGTCTTAAATCCCGGTGATTTAGAATACCTATTTCTCTTGGGAAGGCTCTTCCTGTGATAACTGCTGAAACATTTCCTAGAAAAGTCAGGATACTATGAGAGTTCCATACATTTAGAATTTTGAGATTGAAAAGATCTTAAGTTCCAATCCTGGCTCCACGATTTACATTATCCATTCCTTATTCATCAGCTTCTGTAATAGAGGATTAATTACAACTAACTTAAACAACTGTAAATATTAAATGAGATCCTCTATATACAGCATTACTAGCATATGGTAAATGATCCATAAATAGGAACTTTTTTAATTTTTTTTTTATTTTTGAGACAGAGGGAGAGAGAGTGGGGGAGGGGCAAAGAGAGAGGGAGAGACAGAATCTGAAGCAGGCTCCAGGCTTTGACCTGTCAGCACAGAACCCGATGCAGGGCTTGAACTCATGAACTGCAAAATCATGACATGAAGTGGTCAGACACCTAACTGACTGAGCCACCCAGGTGCCTCTTTAAATAGGAACTTTAAAGAAAAAAATACTAAGGCATAGCTGTATTCTGGCTACTACCCCTTCCATTTTTTAAATTTATTTATTTATTTGATGGTTTGTTTGTTTGTTTGTTTGTTTGTTTGTTTGTTTAAGAGGGAGACTCTCAAGCAGGCTCCATCCTCAACACAGAGCCAGATACAGGGCTCAATCCTACAACTCTGGGATCATGAGCCAAAATCAAGAGTCCAATGCTCAACTGACTGAACCACCCAGGCACCACCACCTCCTCCATTTTTAAAAAAAGATTTTATTTTGGGGGCACCTGCATAGCTCAATTGATTAAGCATCTGACTTCAGCTCAACTTACGATCTCAGGGTTTGTGAGTTCGAGCCCTGCATTGGTTGAGCTTAAGCCCCACTCCAGGCTCCACACTTTCTCTCCCTCTCTCTCTGCACCTCATGGGATTCTCTCTCTCTCTCTCTCTCTCTCTCTCTCTCTCTCTCTCTCTCTCTGCCCCTCTCGCACTCACACTCTCTCTCTCTCAAAAATGAATATAAATAGATTTTATTTTTAAGCAATGTCTGCACCTAAAGTGGGGCTTGAACTCACAACTCCAAGATCAAGAGTTGTACACACCACTGACTGAGTCAACCAGGCACCTTGATTTTTCAGTAGACAATTTTTTACACAGTTTTAGATTTATAGAAAAATTGAGGAGGTGGGGCACCTGGGTGGCTCAGTCGGTCGAGCGTCCGACTTCGGCTCAGGTCATGATCTCACGTTCCGTGAGTTCGAGCCCCGCGTCGGGCTCTGTGCTGACAGCTCAGAGCCTGGAGCCTGTTTCAGATTCTGTGTCTCCCTCTCTCTGACCCTCCCCTGTTCATGCTCTGTCTCTCTCTGTCTCAAAAATAAATAAACGTTAAAAAAAATTTTTTTTAAAAAAAAAGAAAAGAAAAATTGAGGAGGTACTACAGAGAGTTACCATGTACCTGGCACCCCAATTTCCCTTATTAACATCTTACATTAATATAGTACATTTATTATAACTAATAAATCAATATTGATACATTATTAACTAAAGTTTTTACTCACATTTCCTTAATTTTTACATAATGTCCATTTTCTGTTCTAAGATGCCACACTATATTTAGTTTTTATGTTTTGTTAGGCTTCCTTTGACTGTGACAGTTTTTCAGACTTTCCTTATTTTTGATTACCTTGAGGGTTTTGAAGAGTACTAATCAAATATGTTGTGTAATGTCCCTCAATTAGAATTTGTGGGTTATAGGTTTTGGGGTGGAAGATCACAGAAGTAAAATGATATTTTTTATTACATCATATCAGGGCACATAGTATCCACATGATTTATCAGTGTTGATATTGACCTCAATCACCTGGCTGAGGTAGTGTGTCAGGTCTGTCCACTATAATGTAACCCTTTTCACCTCCTTTGTATACCATACCCTTTAAAAGGAAGTCACTTTGCACAATCCACAATGAAGGAGCATTGTTTATTTATTTTTGTTGTTCTTTTTCATCAGAGATGAGATCTCAATATTTTGAAGAATCTTTCCCTAGCTCCCAACTCTACTTTCTAGGTCTTGCAACCAAATCCACTGGAAATAGGGCTCACTTCAGAGGAGGGAGAATGTCTTAGTCAATACATCCCCTTCTCCCAAAATGATGCTGTGTTGCTGGTTCTGACTTCCCTTCTTCCACCATTCAATTTAGGGACAAGAAGATTGCTGACCTGGAAACGTAGGAGATGATGTTGACACCTTTAATAACAAGGATGTGAGTAGACAAATAGGCAGAAAGTTCATCTTCAAAGCATTTCACCCACATAAACTCATCACAGTCCCACCCTGCCCCAGAAGATGGTAGATCCCTAGCCTAACCCACTAGAACATATAACTGACACAGACCAGAAGCTGCTCCCTGGCTTCAAACAAACTCACAAACTCATAGTAAATATCTACAATGACCATAGCCCTAAGGGAGGTGGCTAATAAACATATACCTGTGTAGGAAGCTTATATCCTAGTGTGTTAATGAAGTATGTACTTAAGATTCTCCATTCTTGGTCTGAAGAACTCTTATTTCCACAGAATTTCTCATGCCTTTTTATCCTAGCAGGTAAGACATTGTTTATTAGTAGTTTGCAACTGTGTCATATTCATGCCTGGATCCACAGCAACCAGCACATTGTCTGACACAAAGTAGACACTAAGTAATTGTTCTCATGGGCTTACAGCCAAGGGCAGGAAAACAGCAAAAGCAAATTGAACCCCACCCTCCACCCCATGTCTAATAGAACCTCTCAGACACATAGTAGGTGCTCAATATTATAGATTCCACAAGGATGACAGGTCTTGTTTATACAAGCTCCTTTTTTATATACAAGCCACTACAACGTTTGGCATGTTGTTGGTACTCAAAACATATTTGTCAGAAGAATGAAGGGCAAAAACAGCTTCCTAGAGTTCCTAAGTGTTTTATGACGGGTAGATTGACTTGACTAGTGGTGCCCTCTGGTGGTGAAGAAAATAGGACACTTACCCTCAGTCTGTATGGTATCACCTGGTGTTCCTCAACCTGGGCTCTTCTGAAATGATTCTTTCTTCTAAAGGGAGAAAATATAGAAATCTTGGAAGATAAATGAGAGGTAGGAGTATTTGCTTTGGAGAGGTCAATTCTTACCTTACATAATGACTCTTTAGGAGACCAACATTTTTAAAATTCTGCCTATGTTAACACATGTTAAGTCCAATAGTGTTCTTAAGGAGACACAATCTTCCTTTAATAATTATAGCTAATGTTTGCTGTGCATCAGTCTGTGACAGACTTTTTACATGTAGTTTCCTGTTTAATTCTCTCAAAAATCCATGACATCCATACTAGAACATCTATTTTCCTGAATATAATAAAAGTTAGAAAAGCTAAAAAATTTACCCAAGGTAGGGCACCTGATGGCTCAGTCGGTTAAGCGTCCAACTCTTGATTTTGGCTCAGGTCGCGATCCCGTGTAACATAAGATGGAGTCCTGTGTCAAGCTCAGCACTAACAGCACAGGAACCTGCTTAGGATTCTTTCTCTCCCTCTCTCTCTCTGCCCCCTCCCCTGCCCACGAGCTCTCTCTTTCAAAAAAAAAAAAAAAAAAGTGACCCAGTGAGTAAATGGCAGAGCCTGGAGTTGAACCTTGGTTATCCCACTTAAGCGTGATTGCTCCTAACCAAAGCCCCGTAATATTCCTATTCTAATGTGCCCATAACAATCCACACATAACACATCGCCTCCAATGCTATACTGCAATTATTTGTTTACATCTTTCTCCCAGCCTCTGAGATGCTCTTAAGAGCCACTTATTCATTCAATAAATATTTATTGATTGCCTGCTATGTGACAGGCCCTATGCTAAATGATTTAATGATTTAGTTATGCCATCATGGAGCTTACATTCTAGTGGCTGAGATTGAATCAGACAAAAATCAGTAATTACTAGACAAATAATATTGCAAGTTTTGGTAAGTACTAATGAAGGTGACTAAATTAGAGCCTAAAACTGAAAATGTTGGGGTGAATGCAATTTTATTTTTTATTTGTATTATTCTTTTGGGAGGGTGAGTGCAGGTTGTTTTGTTTTGTTTTGTTTTCTTTTTGTTTTTAAGATTTTATTTTTAAGTGATCTCTACACACATGGTAGGATTCAAGAGTTGCATTGTCTACCATCACAGCCAGCCAGGCACATCAGGGGTGAATGCAATTTTAAGTGGAAGCAGGGCAGGGGCAAAATAAACCTCTATGAGGTTGCATTTAAATAAACACAAGAGCCAATAACCTCCATGTGCCCACCCTCTGCCCCCGATGATGGGTTATACAGAAGTTATGCTGCTGTTGGGGAGGGGGAGTCATGCAGATTTCCCCCCACCACCCCAGATGACCTGTCACAGGAAACATAGAAGCTTAGTGTACTTTTGTTTGTTTGTTTAGGAAAAAGCCCCAAATCAATAGTTTTGGGTGTTTTTGTTTGTTATTTGTTTGTTTGTTTTAATGAGTCAATAGCAACGTCCAATCTCCTAGGGCTCCCTCCACCTGCACCTGCATCTCCGCTTGCTGGTAGCAAGCAGGATACTGGGGCTGAGGCTGCAGCTCAGGGCGAAGCAGGGCCAGATGTGGCTTTCCAGCCTTGCTTGGCCTTAGGGCTGACACCTGGTTCCTGGGACAACCCATCTGGTCTCTTAAATAAAGGTCAAAGCTGGAATCTAAAAAAAAAAAAAGAATTGAATAGAGGGACCAGCCTATAAACAATGAAGGCAAGAACATTACCCCAGGTTTCTGGCTTGTGATCATCATGTCTTACTTATCTCTTTATCCTTGACACTGAGCACAGGGCTTGCCATTTCTTAAGTGTCATCCAATGTAGAATGAGTGGTTGACTTATCTCTCAACTCTCTGATCTTCCTCAGGGCTTGTTAAACTTCAATGGTGCTGATTCATCTTCTTAGTCAATCCAAACTCAACTTATGCTTCAAGAGTTAGCACAGACCCATCTCCTCCAGGAAATCTTCCTTAACAGTCAAAACATTCTTCAGTCAGGGGTGCCTGGGTGCCTCAGTTGGTTAAACATCTGACTCTTTGTTTCAGCTCAGGTCATGATCTCAGGTTTTCGTGAGTTTGAGCCCCACACTGGGCTCTGCACCGGCAGCATGAAGCCTGTTGGGATTCTCTCTGCCCCCTCTTCTTTCTGCCCCTCCCCCACTTGCACTGTCTCTGTCTCTTTCAAAATAAATAAACTTTAAAAATTTTATATAAAAAACCATTCTTCAGCCATAAAGCAGGCAATCCTACCATTTGTAACAACATTGATGATCATTAAGAGCATGATGCTGAGTGAAATAAGTCAGAGAAAGACAGATACTGCATGGTCTCACTTATATGTGGAATCTAAAAAAAGCCAAACTTATAGAAACAGAGTAGATTATGGTTGCCAGGGGATAGGGGTAGGGGAAATGGGGAGATATTGGTTAAAGAATACAAACTTCCAGTTACAAGAGGAATAAGTTCTGGGCACCTGCGTGGCTCAGTTGGTTAAGCATCTGACTCTTGATTTTAGCTCAGGTCATGATCTCACAGTTTATGAGATTGAGCCCTGGATCAGGCTCCATGTTGGGTGTGGAGCTACTTTGGATTCTCTCTCTCTCCCTCTCAATCTCTCCCTCTGCCCCTCCCCTATGCTCTCTCTCTTTCTCAAAATATATAAATAAACTTTTTAAAAAAGGAATAAGTTCTGGAGATCTAATGTATAGCATGGTGACTATGGTAAACAATACTGTATTGTGTACTTGAAAGTCTCTAAGAGAATAGACCTTATTTGTTCTTACCATAACAACAACAACAAATGGTATTTACGTGAGGTAAAGGATGTGTTAAATATGTTAACTAACATTATTGTGGTAATCATTTTGCAACATATACATATGACAAATTATCACATTGCAAAGCTTATACTTAATATTATACAACAGCTAGGGGCCTATACAACAGCTAGGGGGGCTCAGTCAGTTAAGCTTCTGACTTTGGCTCAGGTCATGATCTCATTGTTAATGGGTCTGAGCCCTGTGTTGGGCTACACACTGATTGCAGAACCTGCTTGGGATTCTCGCTCTCTCTTTCTCTCTCTGCCTCTCCCTAACTTGTGCTTTCTCTCTCTCAAAAATAAATAAACCTTTAAAAATCCTTTTTTCATAGACTTTATTTTATATTTTTTAATGTTTTATTTATTTTTGAGAGACAGAGCATGAGTACAAGTGGGGGAGGGGCAGAGAGAGGGAGACAGGATCTGAAGCAGGCTCTGAGCTGACAGCAGAGAACCCTATATGGGGCTTGAATCGTGAGATAATGGCCTGAGCTAAAGTCAGACATTTAACTGACTGAGCCACACAGACACCTCTTAAAAAATCTTTTAAAAATGTAGGGGCACCTGGGTGGCTCAGTCGGTTAAGCGCCAGACTTCGGCTCAGGTCATGATCTCACAGTTCGTGAGTTTGAGCTCCATGTCGGACTCTGTACTGACAGCTCAGAGCCTGGAGCCTGCTTCGGATTCTGTGTCTCCCTCTCTCTCTGCCCCTACCCCATTCATGCTCTGTCTCTCTCTCAAAAATAAATAAACATTAAAAAAATTTTTTTAATCTTTAAAAAATGTTATACAATAGTTATATCTCAATAAAGCTGGGGAAAAAACAATCAAGACACTGAGCAAAAAGGACAGCAAGTTTGAAGGCCCAGGACAAAAAGCCAGGTAACTAGGGAAACTCCAAGTAGTTCAATATGGCTGGGGCATAAAATTTGACAGAAACAATGGTCAGAGACAAGGCTATAAAGGTTGACAGTGGTCACATTCATTCATTCAGCAAACACTTACTGAGTATTTGCAGTGTGCTAGGCATTGGCCATGTAGACGTGGTCCTTGTTTTCATGGATTCACAGTCAAAAACAAAGAGACAACTAATAAACAATCAAAAAATTGTAAAAAAAAAAAGTGCTAAAAAGAAACAAATGGGGTGATGAGATAAGGAAAAACATATTTCAGATCAGATGATCAGGAAGGCCTAATTAAAGATGTGATACTTATGCTGATAACTGAAGCAGAGAAAAAGTCGAGAAAAAGTGTTCCAGGCAGAGCAAACACCTTGGCTCAAGTCTCTGAGATGTGAAAGAACATGATATAAGTTCTTGGGGCACCTGGATGGCTCAGTCAGTTGAGCGTTTGACTTTGGCTCAGGTCATGATCTGGCAGTTTGTGAGTTCAAGCTCCATGTTGGGCTCTGTGCAGACAGCTCAGAGTCTGGAGCCTGCTTCAGATTCTGTGTCTCCCTCTCTCTGCCCTCCCCTGCTCATGCTCTGTGTCTCAAAAATAAACTTTAAAAAATTAAAAAAAAAAGAACATTAAGTTCTTTATTTTCCAAGGGTGGAGTATCAAGAAAAAGGATGGCATGGCCAGTGAAGGACCATACTGATTGAGGTTTTATTAAAATTCGTATTTAATATGAATGATGAGTTTTTAAGAGGAAAGTGACATGAGAGAATGATGGTTTCAAGACACTCATTCTGGCAACTACATGGAAATGGATTGAAGAAGGACAAGACCACTCTTGTGAAAAATTCCTTTAAAAGCTATTGCATAAATCAGTCGGTACTATTAGAAGTCAGGATAGTAGTTACTCTTGAGGCGTGATGACTAGATGGCAGAATGAGGGGAGATTCTAAAGGTTCAGGAAATGTTCTGCTTTTCTGGGAGCTGGTAACATGGGTATGTTTGGTTTATACATATTCAAACCTTATGTAATTAGGAAGAATTACCTTATGTAATTCCTCCATGTATACATATGTATATACATAATCAGATGTATATATAATCATATATGTGTGATTATATATGCATGTATGGAATTATATATGCATATGTGTATATATGTAATTTTTGTGTACATTGTACATACATCTATAATTATATATACACATACACACATATACATATATATTGTACTCAAATAAAAAGTAAAAAGCTATTGAATAAAACTGTCCTATACTCTTCAAAAATGTTGTCATAAAAGACCAAAAAATGGAGAGCTCAGCAAATATCCCAGATTAAGAGTGAGAAAAGAAACGTGACAACCAAATTGATGCATGCTCTTACATCAGGAAATAAAATACTACTACGTAGAGGGTATTATTGGGATAATCAGCAAAATTTGAATAGTACTGATAGAGGTTAAATTTTCTGAATTTTATAACTGGACTATGATTAGTCCTTCTTCTTGGTAGATCAATGCCTAAGTATTCAGGGATGTGCACAACTAATTCTTAAGTGGCTCTGCAAAACAGTATGTAAATACCTAAAAGACAAGACAAATCCGACAAAACATTATCACTAAGTTATGATGGGTGGTAGGTGAAGGATATATGAGAGTTCATTATATTAATATTACAATTTTGGGGTAGATTTGGAAAATTTAATAATAAACTGGAGAAAGGTATTATAATCTAGGCACGAGATGATGTGACTTGGACTAAACTTGGCACTAAAGGCAGTGAAGAATGAACGAATTCAAGGTATATTTTGGAGGTGGAATTGACAAAACCGACACAACTGAGACGATGTGGTGGATGGAAAAAAAGGATAGAAACCACTGGTATAAATAAACAATCCCAAGTGCCCAAACTAGCTCCGCCCTTCCCCCTTCGACGCAAGCGGCGGAAATAAGCAAAAGCAAGCGACCGCTAAACTACAGGCAGGCTTCCGGTCTGGCGTCGCAAAGAGACCGTAAATCGGAGAACGCTATTTGGCTCCTCCCCCACGATGGGCGGTCCTGGAGAGTGACAGATACCAATCGCCAGCGACTCATCGGGCACTCACCCAATGGCTCTGGAGCTGGGCGGAGTCCTGCGGCACGAGAGTAGTCCCCACGCGGTGCGGGAAGTTTACTGCTGGGTGCGGGAAGTTTCCCGTTGGGTACGGTGACTTCGCTGCAAGCCTTCGGCAGTTCTGTTGTGAGGCTTCGGTTATTCTGTGGAGGGGTTCAGCAATTCTGTGGCGGGATTTCAGCAGGTCTGTGGCGGGGGTTCAGCAATTCAGCCAGGGTGGGAAGAAGTGCCGAGCACGTGGGCTTTGAACCAAAGTGCGTGAGCAAGACCTGGACTCCGAGTGATGGGGCCGGCCCCTGCGGGAGCGCAACATCGGGCAGCTGCTGGGGACCCGGAGGTGGGTGAGCCATCTGGGAGGGAGGAATGTTCTACGTGCAAGAGGTGGCAGAGCCTGACAGCTCGCCGACGAGGGACAGGATGGCCGTCCCTTCTGGAGGAGCCTTATTCCCCCATGTTGCCAGTCTGGCGCACCGAGACAGACCCAGGGGGAACCTGGCGTTATTTGGATAGCAGCAATAAAGTTTACTGAGCTCACTCCTTCGAAAGCTCTGTGACGTCGGTCATTTCCCCGACCAGGTTCTCTTTCTTGTCATTGGATGAGATCTGACCTCTTGTGCCTAGTTCTGTGCTCGCCGCTGTAACGGAGGGCACATGGTGGTTCTTCTGGAGCCCTCCAGTAAGGCTCTCTCCAGTGTAGGACTGTGGGGTAGAGGCGGGGCCCATGGCTGTAGGGAAGAAGGTTTAGGATTCTGCAGACCAGGGTGTGGAGGGTGTGCATGCCTGCTGACAGAGTAGGCATACTACCTGTGAAACCTTGATTTCCTTCAAGTGTACATTTTCTTCTGGGATTACTGAAGATTGGATGGTTTACTGAGTATATTTTCCTGAGGCAGTAGGTTTTAGCTCTTTCCAGCACTGACCACTTAATGTATACGGATGTAATCTACAGTCAGGGATTGCTGGCAGGTTAGAGCCTGGCAGGATTTGGATAGAGCAAGAGTGGAGATGGCATTTGTGAATTCCCAGGACAAACCCAGCAAAAGAGGAAGATTCCTGATGCGTGGTATCTGGAAATACAAGGAGCTCAGGCATTGTTTAGGTCAGGGCTCAGTCAACTACTACCCCTTCCAGCTCCAAGCCAAGCTCCATGCTTGTGCTGTCAAATAGACAGGGAACCCTCAACTCAGGAGTTTTAAGACTAGAGCTCAGTAATGTTCTTCCAAGTAATGATAATCCTGGGTTTTGCAGTCTGACTTCCGTTTAAAAGAGTGAACAGGAGCCTGTGAAGCATTTATCCATGTCCTATCATGGTGGCATTTTAGGCAGTGCATGCTACACACCTTTGACCTCACACTGGCTTCTCTTCTCATTGGCCACAGGTGATGGAACTAGCTCTGGAAGACACTTGCCAGGAAGGAAAGAAGGAGTACTCTAAGAAGTGTACCTTGGTTGGGTCTCCAGTGGAGAGTCTCCTGCAGCCAGTGAAGCTTAGCCAGGCAGAACTGTACAAGGAGCCTACCAATGAGGAGCTAAACCGCCTTCGGGAGACTGAGAGTCTGTTCCACTCTAGCTTGCTTCGTTTGCAGGTACTACTGGGTGGCTGGGGCTTGGGTTAGAGGGATGGTCCTGGAACCCTGAGGCTGAAGAACTCACCCCTATCTCTTCTTACAGGTAGAGGAGCTACTAAAGGAAGTAAGGTTGTCGGAGAAGAAGAAGGAGCGGATCGATGCTTTCCTACGGGAGGTCAACCAGCGAGTCCTGAAGGTGCCCTCAACTCCTAAGACACAGGTAACGCAGGTAGAGTGAAGAACTGGGAAGTCCAGGGGAGGTCCTCAGTGTAGGCCTCTGAAACAAGGCCTTGCTCTTCTCCAGAGGGCGTGGGGTCCTAGGGAGCTCATTTTCACTGCCAGGAGGTTCAACTGGAAGTACAGTCAACCATGTGTTCATTTGTTCAGCAAACATTTATGTTCGTTGCATTAGCTGTGTTCTTAGGATACATCGGTGAACAAAGCAGCCTACTTTCTAGTGTTGGACTTATAGATAGTAGACAGTAAACATGATGAGTAAACTGAGTGGCAATATTAGTAAATGGTAAACACTGGAAAAAGGAGAAAGTAGGGCAAGGTAAGGGGATTGTGGGAATATCAGAGGGTGGGAGTGGTTTGCAATTTTAAATAGGGTAGTTGAGGTAGGCCTCATTGAAGTGACAGTAGTCTGACGATTTGGAGGAAGTGAGTCAACCATGTAGATATCTAAGGAAGGAATAGTCAACACAAAGGTTCAAAGGCAGTAGTAAGTCTGGTATGTTCCTTGGATTAAATGAGGGGAAAATAGAAGGACACGAGTTCAAAAAGGCAATGGAGGAAGGAGGCATTTCACTCAGGGCCTCGTTAAACCGAAACAAGGACTGCCTGTTGCTCTGGGTAAAAAGAGGAACCACTGATGGGACGTTTTTTTTGGTGTAACAGTGATGTGATCTAGCTTCATTTTTAAAAAGTTGACTCAGGGGCACCTGGGTGGCTCACTCGGTTAAATGTCTGACTCTTGATTTCAGCTCAGGTTGTGATCCTGAGGTCGTGGGATCGAGCCCTGTGTTAGGCTCCGTGTTGAGCATGGAGCCTGCTTAAGATTTTCTGTCTCTGTTTTCCCCTCTTCCCTGCTCACACACTCTCTCTCTAAAAAAAAGAAAAAAAAATCAACAAAACTAAAAGCCTACAAAATGAGAGGAGATATCTGCAAATGACCCATCTGATAAAGGGTTAGTATCCAAAATCTATAAAGAACTTGCTGAACTCAACACCCAAAAAACAAATAACCCAGCTAAGAAATGGGCAGAAGACATAAATAGATACTTTTCCAACGAAGATATCCACATGGCTAACAGACACATGAAAGGATGCTCAACATCACTCATTGTCAGGGAAATACAAATCAAAACCATGATGAGATACCACCTCACACCTGTCAGAGTGGCTAAAATTAATAACACAAGAAACAACAGGTGTTGGTGAAGATGTGGAAAAAGGGAAACCCTCTTGCACCGTTGGTGGGGATGCAAACTGGTGCAGCTACTCTGGAGAACAGTGTGGAGGTTCCTCACAAAACTAAAAACAGAGCTGCCCTACCATCCAGCAATTGCACTGTTAGGTATTTATCCAAAGGATGAAAAATACAGATTCGAGGGGTACATGCACCCCAATGTTTATAGCAGCATTATCAACAATAGTCAAACTATGGAGAGAGCCTAAATGTCCATTGAATGATGCATGGATAAAGATGTGGTATACATATACAATGGGATATTACTCAGCCATCAAAAAGAATGAAACCTTGCCATTTGCAACAGCGTGGATGGAGCTAGAATGTAGTATGCTAAGTGAGATAAGCCAAACAGAGAGGTAAATACCATATGATTTCACTCATAGGTGGAATTTAAGAAATAAAACAAGTGTTGGGCACCTGGATGACTTAGTCGGGTAACCATCCAGCTTCAGCTCAGGTCATGATGTCACGGTTCATGAGTTTGAGCCCTGCATCAGGCTCTGTGCAGACAGTTCAGAGCCTGGAGCCTGCTTTGGAGTCTGTGTCTCCCTCTCTCTCTCTGCGCCTCCCCTGCTTGTGCTCTGTCTCTCTGTCTTTCAAAAATAAATAAAACATTTAAAAAAAATTTTTTTTAGTAAATAAAGAAATAAAACAGCTGAACATATGAGAATGGCGGGGGTGGGGGGAGGAAGAGAAGGAAACAAACCACAAAAGACGCTTAATGATAGAGAACAAACTGAGGGCTGATGGAGGGACGTGGGTGGGGAATAGGCTAGATGGGTGATGGGTATTAAGGAGGACACTTGTGATGAGCACTGAGTGTTGTAAGTGATGAATCACTGAATTCTACTCCTGAAACCAATATTGCACTGTATGTCAACTAACTAAAATTTAAGTTAAAAAAAAAAGTAATAATTTTTTTTTAATTCCTCATTTTAATTTCTAATACAGTAAGTATAGATATAACTCACGTAAAAAGAGCTCTTTGAGGGTCCTTGACAATTTTTAAGAATGTAATTCACTCAGGCTGTTGTGTTAAAGGTAGAAGGGAAGGGGATAAAGATAAAATCAGGGAGACTAGCTAGAAACCTATTATGCGGTGATCCACTGGAAAATGGTGGCATCTCAGACTAGGATAGAGAAGTAGAGGTGGTTAGTGTCTGGATGTTCTTAAAAGTGAAATGGATGTTTTTAACAGAGATGAGTTCAGGTGATTTAAATGTTTTGGGCTTGAGCAACTAGAATGAAGTTGCCTTAATGGAGAGGATGTGTTTACAGAAAGACTGGGAGTTTGACTTCAAATGTATTGATGTGTTTATTTTTGTTTTTATTTTCTTAAAGTTTATTTATTTATTTTGAGAAAGAGCATGCATGCACAAGTTGATGAGGGGCAGAGAGAGAGAGTGAGAGAGAATCCCAAGCAGGTTCCATGCCCTCAGCACAGAGCCTGATGTGGGGCTCAAACCCATGAACCACGAGATCATGACCTAGCCAAAATCAAGAGTTGGATACTTAAACCTACTTAGCCATCTAGGTGCCCCTCAAATGTGTTATGCTTAATTTGACATGTCTACTAGACACCAAGGGGACATGTCAGGGAGGCAGTCAAATAATATGTATCACTGTCTCTGTCCCCACAGCTGACTGACCAGACCTGGCTCCCAGCTGGGGTTCGAGTACCCCTCCACCAAGTGCCCTATACTGTGAAGGGCTCTTTCTGCTTCCTGCCTCCAGCCCAGGTCACTGTTGTGGGCAGCTACCTTCTGCGTACCTGCGTCCGGCCGGACGTTAATGTGGATATGGCAGTGACCATGCCCAAGGTGAGGTCCAGAGTTTGGGGAATGGAGAGACTGCTGCTTCACCACCTACAAATTCTTGGGTCTTTCTTTCCCACCTGCCACTTGCCAGGGGATTGAAATCTGAACTCGAAATCAAAAGAGAGATCACTGCTATCATCTTGAGGGCAGCTTAAATGTGCCTTTGGGCCAGTTGCTGCCCTTTGGAACTTTGCCTTCGTCATCTGAGAACTAGATATGGTGTTGTTGGCCCTGGTTCAGGCACTCTGGCCAGCAAAACTCCCTGAGGTTTCTAAACTGTGACTCACCTTGGCTTCATCTTGGCCTGCAAGCTCTCTAACAAAAAGCATTTAAGTGCCTGGGCATCTCTCTCTTTTCTGACCCTCTCTAGGAGCTCCTACAGGACAAGGATGGGTTGAACCAGCGCTACTTCCGCAAGCGTGCTCTCTACCTGGCCCAGTTAGCTCACCACCTGGGCCAAGACCCCTTCTTTGGCAGTGTTCGCTTCTCTTACACCAATGGATGCCACCTGAAACCCTCGCTCCTACTTCGGCCACATGGTGGGAGGGACATACTGGGCTGAAGGCGCAGTATGGAGTGACAAATTCAGTGGTGGGGGGGGGATGGGGCCTCAAGTCCAAGGTGAGAGGCTTAGGCCTCAGGTTTGAGGGGGAAGGTACAAAGACCTCAGATTCTGAAGTGGGAGGGCATGGTACCCGGTACCCTCAGGTAGGAGGAGGGTGGCACAGAGGCCCACCTGGAAGGATCTCAGCACTCCCTGTCTCCCCCAGGGAAGGATGAGCGCCTGGTCACTGTACGTCTGCATCCATGCCCTCCACCT
This sequence comes from Lynx canadensis, assembly GCF_007474595.2. Classification (NCBI taxonomy): domain Eukaryota; kingdom Metazoa; phylum Chordata; class Mammalia; order Carnivora; family Felidae; genus Lynx; species Lynx canadensis. Next base: position 55,517,831 of record NC_044315.2, on the reverse strand, counting down.
GACTTCTTCCGCCCGTGTCGCCTGCTGCCATCTAAGAACAATGTGCGCTCTGCCTGGTACCGAGGGCAGAGTCCCCCAGGGGATGGTGAGCAGGCACTCGTGTCAAGGTGGAGCTGAAGGGAAGAGTGTTGTGGGGATTTCTCTTCTCATGGCTTCCCCTCCCCCACAGGTAGCCCAGAGCCTCCCACCCCCCACTATAATACATGGGTTCTGCAGGACATGGCCCTTGAGTCTCACGTGCAGCTGCTGTCAACTGTGCTGGGCTCAGCCTTGGGGCTGAAGGATGGCGTAGCACTTCTGAAGGTCTGGCTGCGGCAGCGGGAACTGGACAAGGTGAGTTGGGAGTGGCCCAGCTTCCCTGCCTCACTGAGTGGCAGGTTGGCTCTGAGCTTGGGCCTCTCTGTTTCCATCTCTTTTTCAGGGCCTGGGAGGGTTCAGTGGGTTCCTTGTCTCCATGCTGGTTGCCTTCCTTGTGTCCACACGCAAGATCCACACCACCATGAGTGGCTACCAGGTCCTGAGAAGCGTCTTGCAGTTTCTGGGTAAGGTGGCTAGATTCAGAAAGGCCAAGGGTTCTACTCATCCTGTGAATCCTCTCATCCTATCAAGGGTCATTCAGTTTCTTAACATAAGACAGAAGAGCAAACTGAATTCTGGAGGCAGGGAGGAGGGAGAGTGTCATTAGTGCTGGGTCCCCAGGGAGGAGGATACCTTCTGACACACCCATCTTCTCTGGCTCACTTCAGCCACCACAGATTTGACAGTCAATGGGATCAGCTTATGTCTCAGCTCAGATCCCTCCTTGGTGAGTGGGGCAGGGCTGGGGCTGGGCAAGGAGGCCTGAAGGTAAGGCCTCAACCCTGACTGGCTTCTTTTTTATGCCTCCAAGCCGGCCCTGGCTGACTTCCATCAGGCCTTCTCTGTTGTCTTCCTGGACTCCTCAGGCTGTCTCAACCTCTGTGCTGATGTCACTGCCTCTACTTACCACCAGGTACCAATGGTTCCCCATTCCTGGATTCCCCAGGTGTCCCAGTCCAGACTGTGTCCCTTCTACCAGTAACAGAACCCCAGAAACTCTTCTCCAAAGAACTTAGGTCAGGCATGTCTCTTGGTCTGAGCCCTCAGGTCACTGAAGGGAGGGCTATAGTGGTGATAATCTCACATGTGAGTTCCCTGCTTACCCTGTGGCCCCAGGTACAGCATGAGGCACGGCTGTCTATGGCATTGCTGGACAGCAGAGCTGATGATGGATTCCAATTTTTGCTGATGACTCCCAAACCCATGATCCGGGCTTTTGACCACGTCTTGCAGTAAGTTTATGGCTGACAGGCTATGTCAGTGGGTTCTTTTTCCCTGTAGCTACAGTGGTGGGGCAGAAGTGCTCAGATGTTCCTGGTTTTGAGGAGGGAGTGGTACTTGGGGTCAGCAGTACCTCATTCTGTCTCTTTGTCCCTCTAGTCTCCATCCACTGAGTCGCCTGCAGGCAGCATGTCACCGGCTAAAGCTGTGGCCAGAGCTGCAGGATCTTGGTGGGGACTATGTTTCAGCTGCTTTGGGCTCACTGACCACCCTCCTGGAGCAGGGTCTGGGGTCCCGCCTTCACCTGCTGGCCCACTCTCGGCCCCCAGTCTTAGAGGTGAGGTGCTGTGGGGTAGGGAGTTTGTGGGTTTAAGGAGGACTAGATCTAGGGTCTCAGGGAATACAAAAGACACACCATCCCTCTAGCTAGATCTTTCTACCTAGTTGGAAACTGGATTTCCAGGTCAAGCTGGGGCATTCTTGGCTTGAACTCAGCCTTTTTACACCCTATAGTGGGACATTAGCCAGGATCCACCGAAGCACAGAGACTCTGGGACCCTGACCCTAGGATTGCTCCTCCGGCCTGAGGGGCTGACCAGTGTCCTTGAGTTGGGTCCGGAAGCCAACCAGCCCGAGGTGAGGAGCTCTGGGGTCTGGGGGGTGATTTGGCTCTGTCTTGGGAACTCCAAGCCGTGCACTGGCAGGAGTAGGGTGGATCGTCCTCATGCCACCTGGATTGAGTCCTGTTGGGGATTTCTGATAAAGCCCATCTTTGTTGATTTCTTCCACCACCCATTGCCTTTCCTCAGGCTGCTGACTTCCGCCAGTTCTGGGGATTTCGCTCAGAGCTTCGGCGTTTCCAGGATGGAGCCATTCGGGAAGCTGTGGTCTGGGAGGCAGACTCTATGGCCCAGAAGCGCCTTATTCCCCACCAGGTGGTCACCCATCTCTTGGCACTGTGAGTGTTAGCATCTGGATGCTGGGAAGCACCGGTGGGTTGGGGAGCCTTTTAGGAGGGTCTGGCCCAGGCTTTGGGCTGAGCAGTGAATGTCCAGCAGCATTCTCCATATTCCTCAGTGCCCACACTGAGTCTCTGCCCCTTTCCCAGCCATGCCGACATCCCAGATACCTGTGTCCACTATGTGGGGGGCCTTCTGGACGCGTTGATCCAAAGCCCAAAAGAGGTAAGGGTCATGGGTCAGGGCTAAGGGTTAAGGCTAGGGGTTGCAGAGTAGCTTGTGTGGCCAGATTAGGTAGGGGGTGGAGAGCACACCTCAGCCGGGCTGCACTTCTCATAGTGTCCAGCAGAGGGGGTGCTGGCTCTGCAGCAGCCTGAGCTGTGGCAAAATCCTGGGTGGTGGTGGGGTTCTGTAGGGTCCTGGCCTCCTGACTGACTGTGTTCTCCCTCTCAGACCTCCAGCACAGGTGAGGAAGCCCTGGCAGCAGCAGTGCGTTGCTACGATGACCTCAGCCGCCTCCTGTGGGGGCTGGAAGGTCTCCCGTTGACTGTGTCTGCTGTGCAGGGAGCTCATCCAGTACTGCGCTACACTGAGGTGAGGTGGAAGGTGGCAGGAAGCCTTTTCTGCTTAGCGATTCCTGGTCTCTACCCCGTTCCTCCAGTATTCCCCTTTCCAACTCCTGACTGTGTTCACTTTCTCAGTCCTGAGCCCCTACCTCAGCCCTGCATCTTCCATAGGTGTTCCCACCAACCCCAGTCTGGCCAGCCTACTCCTTCTACGATCACTTGCGAGAGCAGGCCTCGCTGTTGCCTCGGCCTGACAAGCCCTGTCCAGCCTATGTGGAGCCCATGACTGGTGAGGATCCTCTTGGGAGGGGATGAGAGAAATTGTTCCCACTCCATGCTGCAGTCTTGAAACCTCTTTTCTTCCTAGTGGTATGTCATCTGGAAGGCAGTGGTCAGTGGCCACAGGATGCTGAGGCCATACGCCGGGTCCGAGCTGCCTTCCAGCTGCGCCTGGCGGAGCTGCTGACCCAACAGCATGGGCTGCAGTGTCGTGCCACAGCCGTGCACACTGATGTCCTCAAGGTTAGACTGGTGTAGGGTAGGGATTCTCCAGAGAGGGAGGGCACAGGGTGTTAGGGTGTCCCATGCTGACACGTGTCTCCCATCCCATACCCTCTTTGAACAGGATGGGTTTGTGTTCCGGATTCGTGTGGCCTATCAGCGGGAGCCCCAGATCCTGAGGGAAATGCGGAGCCCTGAGGGGATGATCTCATTGAGGGACACGCCTGCCTCCCTCCGCCTTGAGAGGGACACAAGGCAGTTGCCCCTGCTCACCAGTGCCTTGCATGGGTATGGCCACCTGCATAGGTTCTTCTGTCTGTAGATCCTTGCCTGCTTCTATTCTGCTCTCCTGGCCACCTGTCTCTCTGGGAGGCCACCTGGTATAAATTTATACCATGGTTTATGTATTCATTTTTTAGAGAGAGGAAGAGAGAGAGAATCCCAAGCAGGCTCTGTGCTGTCAGCACAGAACTTGATGTGAGGCTCAATTTCACAGAACCATGAGATCATGACCAGAGCCGAAGTCAAGAGCCAGACACTTAACCGACTGCACCGCCCAGGCGCCCCTGAAATGGGAATTTTATAGGACTGATCTGTTGGGGTGTTAGTTAGGGGCATGTGAGATTCTGTACAGAGGGCAACTTTGGGTAAAGGTTGAATAAATAGTGGTGGTAGAGCAGAAATACTCTTCTTGGGCCCTGAGTGCCTGAGTCTCATTGCCACTTCCCTCTTCCCCCGACAGACTCCAGCAGCAGCACCCAGCCTTCTCAGGTGTGGCACGGCTGGCCAAGCGGTGGGTGCGCGCCCAGCTTCTGGGTGAGGGGCTCACCGATGAGAGCCTGGACCTGGTGGTTGCTGCTCTTTTCCTGCACCCTGAGCCCTTCACCCCTCCCAGGTGATTCCGAACTCCATCTTTTCTCTAGCCAGAAAGTTCCCCTTGGGGCCAGTTGTCGTCCCTTAGGCTATACCTTCAGTCCAAATGGGAAAGGGTAGCTAAAAAAAGTGACAGAAGAGGTTCTAAGACACCTCCCACCCCCATCCTTGCTGAGGGGTCTAGACTGTCTAGGCCGTGGGGAAAGCCCTGGGATGTGTGGTTGGGCCCAGACCCTTTGCTCATTCCTTCTTCTCAGCTCCCCCCAGGTGGGCTTCCTTCGGTTCCTTTTGTTGATATCAACCTTTGATTGGAAGAACAACCCCCTTATTGTCAACCTCAACAATGAGCTGACTGGTAAGTGGTAGGACTGGGGTCAGACTCCTGCAAGAAAAAACCTTTGTGGATTGCAGAGCAATAGGGCACACAAGGGTTTTCCACGCCAGTCTATTAGATAGGGCTTTTTTCGTGGTTTCCCCTTCCCAGATATCTGTGCCTGACCCTGATGCCTTGGGGTGGGGAATTACTAGGAGGAAGAGGCCCAGTCAAGGCTTTAGGGAGCTCTAAGGCTATAGAGCTATGGTTTGTTCCTATGATGCTCAGAAACAGAATGGACCGGGGTGGTAAACAAGCTACCTGGTGGGGGCTGTGAAGGGGAAAGGAGAGTAGAAGGGGGACCCTGAACACCAAGTGAGAAGTCTTGTGGGGATCAGGGAAGGGCCCAGGTTAGAATAGATGTCCAGACTTCTTGGTGAGTGGGGTGATGATTTTCATCTGTAACATGAGGAGTTCCTGGTCCAAGCAGAGAGGAGGGTGTCAGTTTCCTAATTCCCCAGGTGTGTGGGAGCATAGGGTGGGAAGGGGGTCAGGGGCAGGCCTCAGCTTGTGTCGGCCCGGAAACTAGAATGGGGTGCCAGGCAGTGGAAAATTCTGCCTTTGGGCTGAGGCTGAGAGTTTAACGCCCCACCCAATTGAGGCAAACATGGTGTCCTTTACATTGCCTTTGTCCTTTGGGGGAGGGGCACTGGAAAATCCCTGTGATGGGCAGCTGTTGGGTGTACAGTAGGAAGATCTGGGGTAGTAGAGCTGGGGAAGGGGGCAGGCTGACCCAGGACCCCCTCTTGTTCACAGTGGAAGAGCAGGTGGAGATCCGCAGTGGCTTCCTGGCAGCTCGGAGACAACTCCCGGTCATGGTCATCCTTACCCCCCAGGATCGTAAAAACTCTGTATGGACACAGGATGGACCATCACCCCAGGTTCAATCCCATCCTTACCTCTAAATTTGTGGTCTTCTCCCCCAAGGAGAAAGCAGGCCCAGCATGAGCTAAGAAAGACCCACACTCAGGTTTGATGTATTTGATTGTGTGTATCCCCTCAGATCCTACAGCAGCTTGTGGTCCTGGCAGCTGAGGCCTTGCCTGTCCTAGAGAAGCAGCTAATGGATCCCCGGGGGCCTGGGGACATCAGGGTAAGCCCTTGACCAAGAGTGACTCGGGTTCTAGGGATTCTGTCTTTGAACATTGGGAATCTGGAGCTATAGGGGCTCTCACAGGATGCTCAGCCCTCTTGTTTGGCAAGACTGAATCCACAGAAGGCATTGATACTGCCCATGGTGCCTGGCAGTGGTGGAACCTGCAGGAGAACCAGGGCCCTGGCTCTATCCAGGCCTCACACTTGTAGCCTGTGCTCCTCCTGACAGATTGAAGCTGGCTGACACCAGCTGGGGCTTGATGTTCGCACCTTCAGATGAACATTTGGGCCCCTAATGGGGGGGTCAGACAAAAGGGAAGGAGGGAACCAAGGTGGGCATGTGGAAGGCTTTGTGGTCCAGCTCCCAACTCCCAGTGGGCACTACGGTACTCCCTCAGACAGTGTTCCGGCCACCCTTGGATATGTATGATGTGTTGATCCGCCTGTCTCCCCGCCACATCCCCCGGCACCGCCAAGCCGTGGACTCACCAGCTGCCTCCTTCTGCCGTGGCCTGCTCAATGAGCCAGGGCCCTCGTCCTTGATGCCTGTGCTGGGCTACGATCCTCCTCAGCTTTATCTGGCACAGCTCAGGGTAGGTCCTAAAGGGCTGACTAAACCTGGGGAGGGGGCTTCCAGGTGAAGCTGGGGCCATGGAGGTGACTCTCAGATGTCTATGTGTAATATTATCTATGTCCTGTCCTTTCCCAGGAGGCCTTTGGGGACCTGGCCCTTTTCTTTTATGACCAGCATGGTGGAGAGGTGATTGGTGTTCTCTGGAAGCCTACCAGCTTCCAGCCCCAGCCCTTCAAGGTGTGCTGGCTGATGATAAGTGTTGTTCCCAAGTGTGTTCATGTGGTTCCATGTGGGCATGCATGTCTGTATGTGGCAGACTGCATGGGTCAGGTGTGAAGCATGTGTCTTGTGTGTCGATCTCTACTACTACTACTGCTACTGCTCCCCACCCCCACCCGGCTTGGTGTCTCTGGGTGTGCCTCTGTGACACCTCAGTCCATATTTCTCTGGTTCCCCTAGGCATCCAACACAAAGGGGCACATGGTGGTGTCTCAAAGTGGGGAGCTGGTGATGGTGCCCAATGTAGAAGCGATCCTGGAGGACTTTGCCATCCTGGGTGAAGGCCTGGTACAGGCTGTGGAGGCCCGAAGTGAGAGGTGGACTGTGTGATCTCCACCCCAGGAGCAAGCTGTAGGTGTACAGCCGGACTTCAGACCTCTGGAGCAAGATGTCAATGGCATGATCTCCATCCTCGTTGCATACGGATCTTCCATGGAGTACCTGCTGGCCTAAACACACTGAGATGTTCCCCTAGAAAAGCCCTGCCCCAAATTTCTGTCTGATGCTTCAGCATCAGAGCAGGGGCCTGGTTTCTTACAGAGTCCCCTGGGCCTGTATGAACTTCCAGAAGAGGAGGGCAAGCCAGCTCAGCGAACTGAATGAACCCAGGAGATCCATCCACCTGTCAGCCTTAGTCTGGGCTTTTTCTTTTTTTTTTTTTTTTTTCCTTTTCTTCCTAGGATGTTTCCAGAAGTGTGGAGAGGAGGACATTTACCCAAGGCTGAGGCTGTCTCCCCTTCCCATTGCCAGGATGTGTGCCTACACCTTAGTATGCCCTTCAGGGCAGTGTCAGGCCTTTAAATGGGGTCCAGAGAAGGTATGGCACTTCTTGAGGGTCACAGAATATCTGCACTGAGCAGTGGGAAAGGGGCTCTGTGTGTATGAATAGAGCCCATTGAAGGGACACGGGTCTCTCCTGTGTGGGTGCTGTTACTTTCCAGGGTACACCAGGGGAAAGCACAGAGGACAGGAGGGGCTGGGTACCCAATGAGCCAGTGAAGGGGTGAAGGGGTGAGGGGGACAGATGGTCCCCTAGTCTGGTAGAGCTGCAGAAAGCGCTCAGCGTTGTCCTGGCTGCTCAGTGTCTCAGTCCCCCGGCTCCATGGCATCTGCCCATTCATGTCACACACTGTCCCCACTGCATCCCTGCAGTAAGGGTGTGGGGGGAACAAGCCCCAAGTCCTGCTCTCCAGGAGCTCTCAGTGCCAGGGTGGGGGGTGGTGCTGCCTCCTTTCACCCCAGTCCACACCCCACTTGCAGCAGCCTCTCCCTTCTCCGTCTCCCCTAATCCTGGCTGTTTTTCCAGACTCAGCTCGAATAGTGCTTCCTCCTCCAACCCTTCCCTCGCCCCCAGCCTGAGGTGCTCTTTCTCTCGTCTGAAACATGAGAGCAATTACTGTCTGTTCAGTTTACTTCGTAGTTGCATACAGGGCGTGAACTCTTCTGTTGTTTTAAACTCTGATTTAAAATTAAGTCACTTAATTTCCCCATGTTCCTGGCTTTTCTACCATTTTCACATTAGTTTTAACATTGTCTCCTAGAAGTAAACTCTCTGGGGGCAGGTAACATGTTTGAACAGATTTCTTGGCACCTTCGTGGTACCCAGGACAATGCTCAAGTAGGATGCAGGTGTGTGCAGAAGGGGCATCTAGGCCAGGCAGATGGAGAGCAAGCAGGCCGACCAAAATGCTTTAAGGACAAGGGAATCATAATTTGTAATCTCTGCCTAGAATGAGTGTGGAGGTGACAATGAGTTGCACCCTGAGAGTTAAGATGCAGCTGACATTTTGAGTGCCTGGTAAATGCTGGGCACTCCGTTTTTTTACATGTCTTATGTGCAGGAACGTGATCATGCAACAATCCCAGCCCTGTGAAGTATGTGCTTTTAGTTATCCTCATTTTCTGAAAGGTTCAGCAGCAGGCATGGGCCTGTTTGTGAAGAGATTGATGCCTGGCTATCAGGGTTCATCCTCAAGATGATAAGGGATGCCTGGGTGGCTCAGTTGGTTGAGCGTATGACTTCAGCTCAGGTCATGATCTCATGGTTCATGAGTTTGAGCCCCGCATTGGGCTCTGTGCTGACAGCTCAGAACCTGGAGCCTGTCTCAGATTCTGTGTCTCCCTCTCCCTCTGTTCTTCTCCCACTTGTTCTTTCTCTCTCTCTCAAAAATAAAGATTAAAAAAAAAAAAAAAAGATGATAAGCCACATATGGGAGCCCTGATCTTGAATTTTGTCCCAAGTCTGTTAGTCTTTGTGAACCTGTACCGGTCCCTACCTGTCACCGTCATGAGATTAGATGTTGGCATGTCATAGAGAATACATTGATGGGCTATGTGAGCTGTGCTCTTGATTCATGAACTCCAGGCAGAGGTGTACAAGGCTTTGTGTTTGGGGAAAGAAATGCAGTTCCGGCCCTCATGGACCCTGGTTCTGTGGTGTTCCCTGGTTCCTCTTCACTTATTTTCTCCACAGTCCCTCTGTAGGCTCTGGGGAAGAATGGTGCTGGCCTGTTTCAAACCATCCTGTTTCCATCCATGGGTCGGCTTCAGTCCTGTAGCTTCTGGCCTTTTCACAAACCCAGTTCTAGATTATCCTAGTGAAGGAGGGAACAGAATCTGCCCCCGGGCAAAACTGCAGCAGGTGGCTCCAAGAGGTGCAGACACCAGTCCCCACTTGGAAAATGAGCCCTGGCCCTGCTACCTCCATGTTTCCTTGGGCAAATCACTTCCCTTGATGGGCTCAGCCTCACCACCTGTAAAATGGGCACGGTAATGGCTTTGTCAGGGGCACAATGAGGCAAGGGAAGATGGCAAATAACTCAACCCAAGGAGCTGTACCATCCTTTCTGCACTCCCCACTCAGCACTGTGGAGAAAGCAGGAAGCCCAGGCTCCATCTCTGTAGCTCCAACCTCACAGTCCATCACACTGTAGCTCCAACCTGTTTCCTCCAATCTCTAGGAAGTGGGTGAAGAGGCTGGTGTGGTCTAAGATGACCATGGTGGCATGAGGAGCTGGAACTTCATTGGAAGGGAAGGAGAGAAGACTAGGAACTCCTGTGTGAGCAAGGCTGGGCAGGATGTAGGTTACACATCCCCGTGGGTGTGTCTGCCTCTGTGGGGTTCTGCATTTAACTCTGCAGGTGGACATGATGGGGTAGGAGTCTGATGTATGGAGTGATTTGTCTGCTCTGTGTGTTGGGGGGCGTGGACATGTCTGTATGCACTAGTCTGTGTGCAGGTTTTGTCTCCAGCTCAGAGTTACTGCAAAAGGGGAACTCTCTTTTTTTGAAGAGTAGGTCAGGAGAGAAAGCTCTCAGATAAAGAGGCAAAAACTCTGGGGGGATGGGGGGTGCCTGAGTGGCTCAGTCTAAGCAGTTAAGTGTCTGGCTTCGGCTCAGGTCATGATCTCACGGTTTGTGACTTTGAGTCCTGCATCAGGCTCTGTGCTGACAGCTCGGAGCCTGGAGCCTGCTTCGGATTCTGTGTCTCCCTCTCTCTCTGCCCCTCCCTGGCTTGCACTCTCTTTGTTTCTCTTTCTCAAAAATAAATAAACATTAAAAAAAACAGAGGCAAAAAACTCTGGATTGTTTCTGTGGCTTTAAACAAAGCCTTCTTCTCGGGGCTTTGGTTTCCCCAGTTCTGTCAGACCTTCTAAGCCTCGCTGTGTGGTTACATTTAGTGAATTCTCAAAGTGTCCTGTCTTCTGACTGTGGTATCACCATCTCCTCTAAACTGGAATCCATTCAGCTGAAGACCCTATTTTCCTCTGCCCAGCACATTACTTTGGAGAAAAAGAGCAAGACCCCAAAGCCTAGGGGTCCTTGCAGCAGGTTACGTTCAAAGAAGTCCTGAGGGCTGCTCGGATTTGGACTCGTCCAAGTGCCCCCACCCCAATAAACAAACATACATACAACCCCTCCAACATCCGGTACTTGCTTTGTGAGTCATAGATTAATCCAGGTGAGCGATTAAGGGGAGGGGAAGCCTGGGGCACGTGAGTCACCCCTACCCTACTCAAGCATAGGTCAGCTTGCCTGCCCATCCCTCTGCTGCAGAGAAAGGGGGGAGGGTGTGTGTGGGGAGCAACAGGACTCTTAGACTGCCCAGGGCACTAATGGGGACCAGGGTGTTCCAAACCCAGAGAGAGACTCATTTCCCTTTCACAGTTCAACTTCTGAAAGCAGGATGGAGAGGATAATTTTTCTGGTTTGCGTGAGGCCCAGAGAGGTGTAGGAACTTGTCCAGGGTCACACAGGGAGCTAGGGGTGGAGATCCAGAGAATCCTGTCTCCAGACCCCGCTGCCAAGCCTGGGCTCTCCTGCAGCCAAGGGCTGGGGTGAAGAGGAATGAAGGAATGGAGAGCTGAACTCTAGATCTGTGCATGGGGCAGAGAGGAGTGCAAAGCCTGCCCCCCTCCTCTGTCCTGGGCCACCTGCCAGCCCTGCTCCTCTCCTTCCACCCAGGGCAGCTGAATAAAGCTGTTATCAGCAAGACATAAAGGAGCAGAGTCAAGGATAGGGGAGGGTTGAGAGTGTGCACACTCTGGTCCACCTTATCTCAAGCCTGAAATCTCTGTCCCCCTGACTGGGACCTCTTCAAAAGCAGGACCCAGCTCTCCCCTACTGTTCCAGACTGGAAACCTCCACAGGATAGGGCTGGGGTCTTCCAAAGACTGACAAGGCCCAGATTGGGCCCTGACCTAAGGAATAAGGAGGCCCTGAGATCCAGTCCCCTGTTCCACTTGACCACCAGGGATTTGGATGAAAAAGATAGATATATGTGGGGAAGGGGAGGCAGGACAGATGTTTGAAGGTATGAATTTACAATGAGTAGTAGATAAGCCCGAGGGATCTAATGCCCAGTATAGTGAATATAGGCAACAATACTGTATTATAATCAACAAACTTTCTGAGAGACTAGAACTTAATTATTCCAACCACTAAAAAAAAGGACAATTATGTAATGTGATGGAGGTCTAATTATTGCTACAATGGCAATCATAATATATAAATAATGAAATTACACAATGTTATATGTCAAATATATTTCAACTTGAAAAAGAAAAATGATAGATATGGCATCTTGACCTTTCTCTAATCTGCCCCACAACATCCCCACCTCCATCCCAATCAGTGGGGTCTCCCTGGAGCCCAGTTCCCACCCATCCCAGGTCTAGAGACCCTCAGGAAGTCATACCTGAAGTCTGACTGCAGAACTTCCTGCTGTAGTCTGTCCCCTCCCCTAGATCTTTCCCCTTGTGACACCTCTCCCCCCAGGGCAGGCAGCCGGTGGCTGCTCTGTAATTAGCACAGACTGGGCTGGGATGAGGGGAGAGAATTCTGGGGCTCACACATGCCCATGGACTTTCTGGAACACCAGATGCAGAGCCTCCTTCCCCCTGCGGTCCCCCATCCCACCCCCTTCAGACCACAGGCCTCTCAGAGAGCAGTTGTCCTGGGCTCCATCTCAGGTTCAAGTTCCTATCTACCCAGTTGGGCTCGCCTCCAATTTCAGCTTCTTGACGACCTGCCCTGATCACTCTGCCTCCTAAATCCCCAATTCAAACTCTCCTCACTCCCTGTACCCATTGCATCTGGCCTCTTTGCCTCCTCTGTGGCTTCCTTCCAGACCTCCTGGTCTCAGCCTCTCCCCTCCAACACATCCTCCACGTAGCAACTGGAGGGATCCTTCCAGCGCCTTCCATTAACTGGCAAATGGAGACCACACCACTTCCCTGTTTAAAACCCTCAGGTCTCCCATTAGTTTCTGTTCTTAGCAGTGGAACATTTGTCAATTGTAATCTTGTTTAGAACCCTGATGTAACATGGTTAAAATACTGTGGTTGAAACAGGAGGTGGGACCAGGGCTCTGCCTCCTTGCCTTCCCTCTCCCTGCTTCCAGCTGCCACAGTCCCTGTGAGAGCTTCCTCAGAGCCCTGGGGATTAAAGAAGCACAGCTTGAATGTCTCCGGCCCCTAGATAAGGTTCAGGCCCTTAGTATAGAACCCAAGGCCCTTCTGTGCTACCAGTGTCCCGCCCTGGCTTCACTACAGGTGCTCTCATCTTGTGTCAGGCAAACAGCCATACCTACCTTGGCCTGGCCTGGCAGGCTTTCACCCGGAAGACCCTCTACAAAATCCCCAGCTAAATGTTTCCTCCTCCAGGAAGCTCTCTGGTTGCCTCAGTCCCCCAAATGCTCTATGCTCCTTTCCTGGCTGCAGCGGCCAGGCAAACGCCAGGCCCTAATTCAGGCCCCCCAGGAAGGCCATGAGTTTTTCTTCTTCCTCAATCTCTGGTTCTGACCCCTCATTCTGAGGCAACCATCCTGGTTCCAGAAGCTTTCCTGCTAGTGAAGAGAGAGAGAGGAAAACATAAAGGCCAGGGGCTCCAGGGATCTGATCCTGAGGTGTGAACCAGAGCTCTCCAGACACCCTAGGCCTGTTTGTAGTAATAACCTGGTCTGTGTCAGCTCCATGTCACTAACTCCTCTCCCTCTAGGCCGGCCTGGGGCAGGGCCAACTGTCCGGCCAGCTAGTCCCCAGACTCCTCAACAGATCCTCATCCTCTATCTCTGGCTTTTGTAAACTCTGGACCCAGACCCACAGCCAGGCCCAGACTGGGACACACACAGATATGCACACAGAGCCCCTTGGACACACAAATGCACACACAGGCACTGATGGATACACACATGCATGCATGAACCCCATGGTTGTCCCCCTGTACACACAGACCTCCATGGATACATGCAAACACAGAGCCAAGAACTCATGTGGATATACGTGGATATTCACATATGAGGAAATGTGGCTCTGATTAAGGAGGCAGCTTCTAGAATGAGTCTTGCTTTCTATGTTGACTCTGTGATAAAGTTTTTAAAGCCTGAAACACTCACAATCTTGCTTGATTCTTACAGAGGCCCTGGGTTGGGGGGTGGGACGACTCCATATTAAACTTCCAGGTGACTGATGAAGAAACTAATACTTGAGGGCTGAGAGAAGAGAGCTGGCTAGGTCACCTGACTGTTCAGTGGCCAAGCCAGACTTGGAGCTGAGATTCTGATCGGCAAGAAGCCTCTGACCTGTTGGCCTGGCCCCTGTAACTCTGGACCCTTCCTCAGCAAGGAGTCTAAGCCTCTGCCGCATCTCTCTGTCTCTTCTGCAACTCTCTGCTGTCCTCAAAGGGTGCCAAGGGCAGCTCAGAGACACCAGAAGGTGAATCCAAAGTCCCCAGGATATGGGTCTAAAGGTAGATTTTCTCAGAGCTGGACATGTGGCTGGAAGTGCCCAAGGGGGTAGTATGTGTTCATGGGCTCTCTGCCATCTTGTCTGGAGACAGGGGGTGACTGTTGGCGCAGTAGGAGGAGATGCTTGCCCGCCCCCCAGTCTGGGGACGCTCATAATAGGATGATTCATCTCCACTCTCCACTCCCAATTCCAGTCCAGAGCCAGCCCCCAACTCTTGAGGCCTAGGAGCAGGAATAGTGTCCAGCATTGGCCTAAGAGTGGGGTGCATTCTAGAAAAGGGGCTCAGGTGGTATGGAGAGACTCAGTGGATTCCTGTGTCCTGGCTCCCTGCTCCTCCTGTGCCTTGGACCTGAGGCTCCCTGGCCTCTCTGCCCCTCTTCTTCACCTCACCTTCTTATCCTCATGAGGTTTGAATCCCAGCTCAATGCTTGGCTGAGACCTCAGCAGGTGACTTCTTTCTGAACCTCAGTTTTGTCATCTGTGAAAGGGGAAAAATACACCCACTTTTGGGAGTTGTTTTGCAAATGGGAGGAAGTGATCTCTAAACTTGAAAATGTCTGTATGTCTGCTTTGGCCTGCCCCTCCCCCACCCTGTTCCAAAGCTCTGGAAGAGATTTAGGGGGTTTGAAGAGGCTGGGGAGACTATAGCATGATTTGTTTTCTAATGTCTACATTTTTTCCACCCCACTTGCTAACAGCAAGGCCCATATGCCTTCTGATGGTTCACGCTGCTCCTATTCAAACAAAAAGAGTTTGGGGGGCAGAAAATGAAGGGTGTGCCACCACCTCCCCTTACAGGGCCCCAGCCAGGCCCTCTGGTCCAGCAGGCTGGGACTTGCATCTTTAGCCCTTCCCTTTTCTGGGAACCCACTCCCCCAGCTCTGACCTCAAGGAATCACAGCCTCCCACGGGTGGATGGGCTGTCAAGGCCCCTTCCTGGGTTCAGCCCTCCACCCAGGTGAGACAGACCTTGCTCAAGATGCCCTGGGACGAGGTGGTGCCTCCTCATCTGCATCCTCCCAGAGCTCCCAGGTGGGCTGGCTTCTAGCTTGCACTTGCACTTGGCCCTAGTTTTCCTACCCAAAGCACAGGAGCGAGCCCAGAGGGCTATAGGTAAGCTCTGTGACTCAGAGTTGGCCTTACCAAGTGCAATCACTTCTCTCTGAAGCCATACTTCTTTCTGTCTCTGGCTCCAGGGGGCGCCGTTGACATTGACTACAATGAGAAGAGACAGTGAGGTCCTGCTTCTGCCCCCCCAACTCAGGTCAGCCTGGCAATTCTGCACAAACTCCCCAGGTCCAGACCCCTTTTAGTCCCAAATGAGGGCTGGCAGGAATAAAGGACCCTTGGAAGGCACTGTATCCTTCCCCCTCTTTCACGCCCACTACCTGTATCATACCTTTTCTGCTTCAACCCAAATCCATCTCATTGTGCATGTGTAGGTACATGTATGAACATGTATGTCCACACATTAATTATAGATATGAATGAGTTTTGTGTAGGAGCATATGGTGCAGCACATGTGAACACCTATGTAAGCTGAGTGCAAATGCATGTGTGTCTAAGGGCCTTGCATATATGCCTGCTGGTGGCAGAGTTCCCCTGTTTTTCTCCTGTGCTCTGGTTTCCAGGCCAGGCTTGTCCTTCTGGCAGCCCCAGGATGGGGCACAGTGAGGACAAGGTGCTATGGGCTGGGGTTCCTATGTTCTTTCAGTGTTGAGGAGAGCTCCTTGCCAATTCCTGCCCCGTGCTGCCTTTGGAGCCCCATCTGAGGCACTGAGAGGCTGAGAAGCACATCATATGGCAGGGAGAAGAAAAAGTAGAATGGTTAAGGGAGTTTCCCCATTTCCACAGTCTGGGCTCTGGCACCAGGAGTCTAGTGTTCTGTCTTGAGTCACAGACTGGCAGTGGTGCCATGGGTAGGCACTTGGTGATGGCCTCCTGATTCACCATGGCGCCTCCCAACCCGTTGGGGCTGGAGGAGTGGGGTGCTCCTTCCTGGGCCAAGGGCGATGGGAGACCTCACATGTGGGTTACAGACATGTTTGAGCCCATGGCTAGTTTCCCATGTGAAGGGGATCCCATGAGCATGTGAACAGAGCTGAGGGTTTATAGGGAAGCATGGCTGCCAGTCTCAGAGTGTGCGTGTGCATGTGCAAGAGTGTGTAAATTTACCCAATGTGTGTTGCTAAATCCCATCCCTTTGGGCCTAAGAGCCTTTGGGCAATGGAGCCCTTATTCCTGACAGCCATTCCTCAAGGGATAAGTCCCCAAGGCCCTTAGACCACCTGGATTAAGTGCCTCTGGAAAATGTGGTCTCCCCAGGCAATGCTGCCATAGCAACTGGAGTGCGGTCATATTTGCTCCCAGTCCTGTGGAGGTAGGGTCCAGGATACCACTCCTTAGTTTCCCAATTATTGATTTTTTTAAATAATTTTTTTGGGGCGCCTGGATGGCTCAGTCAGTTAAGCGTCCGACTCTTGATTTTGGCTCAGGTCATGGTCTCAAGGTTGGTGGGATTGAGCCCCGCCTCAGGCTCCATGTGCTGACAGTACGACAGAGCCTGCTTGGGATTTTATTTATAAAATAAAATAATAAAATAAAATAAAATTAAAAAAATAAATGCAATATGAGGAGCAAAGTTGCCCCACGTCCCACCTCAGATGGGGCTGACAACTCTCACAGTTTAGCCAGCTTAACCTCTTAAAGGGTCAGACTCTCCCCTGGCTGGGATCAGCCAGAGTGGGAGAAGAGAGAGTTAAAAACAACTAGGTAGGACTCACCCTGCTGGCAAGCATGTGGCATGTGGCATGTCAGGACAACTGCAGCTCACCCTCTGGAGCCACGTGCAAAACACGCGCAGATACACGTGTGGCAAATTCAGTTAACCTAGCCAGGTTCAACAGACATGTACGCAGCCATGAGAAATGTCCAGAAGGTGCAATCTGGTACACAGGACAGATGTCATGTGTGGACATAGCCATGGACAGAGCCGATCAGGACATGCAACATGTGATACATATTCAGCACAAGGAACAACAGGCCCATGAACTCTGGCTGGAACTCCGCCTGTGTTCTGTGAGTCCACGCAGGTCTGGACTATGAGACGGTCTCTTCTCCCTTGGGGCCCACAGCCTCCTCCCTCCAGCCCCCTCTCTGAGGACATAACGGGTCCAGCCATACTGCAGAGCTGGATGGGGCCAGTTCCCTTCCTGACAAGTCTCTCTCACCCCCACCATCACGTGGGGGGTGAGCAGGGCTCACTGTGAGTGGGGCAAGGAGGTCTCCACTGGCAGCTTCATCCTCCCCAGCCATGTCCCACACATGCCTGTACCCGACCTTTGGCTCTCAGAACCCCGCAATCCCCTCTCAGCCCGTAACACACCTCCTCCCCTAAGTGTCCTCTCCACGCGAACCCCACCCCTAAAGCTCCTCCCCGCCCCCCCACCTTCCTCCCCAGCTTCCCGCAGCCCCGTGTCCTCACCAGGCTCCCCAGGCAAGCCGCTGGGGGCGGCCGCCCACACCTCGGGCGGTCTCAGGGCTCAGCGGGAGGGGCCGCCGGGAGGGGCTGCCGGGAGGGCGTGGCGAGAGCCTCCGGCTCCTATAAAGGGCGCCACCCGGCGCTCGGGGCCACAGCCGCCGCCCGGCCGTCCTCCCGCCGCGCTCACCGCCGCCGCCCGCACCGCCGCCACTCCCGCCATGGGTCGACAGAAGGAGCTGGTGTCCCGCTGCGGGGAGATGCTCCACATCCGCTACCGGCTGCTTCGCCAGGCTCTGGCTGAGTGCCTGGGGACCCTCATCCTCGTGGTGAGTGGAGGGGTCCGGAGAAGCCCTTCTCTCTCCAGCCCCCGCACTCCCTGACCTCTCTGTTCACGGGAGGGGCTGCTTTTCGAGACAGCCCGACCCCTCTCCCAGCTCTGCTCCCCACCATGACCCCTTCCTGAGTGCTCTTCCCCCACAGCTCTAACCCTGTCTGTGACAGCTCTGACTTGCCAGAGTGCCACCTGTTACTCCCACTGACGGCTCTGATCCTTTACCCTCTCACCAGTGCCCCAACCCACAGGCTGGGGGCAGCAGTCACCCCTGCAGTCTGAGACCTCCAGCGTCTTCTGGCTCTCACTTTCCCCAGTTCCCAGAGTTCCAGCTCTGGGAGGCAGTGGAGGCATTGGCAAATGGACCCTTATTAGATTATTTGGGTCCTGGATATCTGGCCCCTAATGAATAATTAAGCTTCAGAAAGTCCAAAAGTTCCCCGATGCAAGGACAGTTTTCCACGGGTGGGGGCAGAGGGCGGAAGGCACACAGGGTGCAAACAGCAGAATTGGAAGAAAGAAGGATCCTGAAGATACGAGGCTGTGGAAGGCAGCTGGGCCCTGGGCACAGAGGACAGGATGTCGCTAAAGTTGCTCCCCTTGTGCTAAGTGGCTCCCAGACTCTGTCAGTCACCCAGACATATGCTGTCATCTTCTGTGCCAAAACACCGAGTTACTCCCCAGCTTCTAACAGCCTCTGAGTTAGTTTGTGGGTTCTCTGGGTAGGCCACTTCCCCTGCCTGGGTTACTCCTCGGTCAGTTTACTCCTTGGTTACACCAGTTTCGTCCCTAGCTTGTTCCTGGGTGACTTTGTTTGCATTTCTTGGGTCTGACAGGCACACACCACTCAAGGTCTCCATTTCCTGTCCCAGCTACTCTCTGATTTTCAGCCCTTCATGTGGTTACACCTGTTTTCTCCTGGGTTACTTCTGGGTTCAGTTGCTTCATTGCAGTGGATAGGTTCTTCCGTTCCTGCCCCAGCCCCCACTGTAGGTGATGCATACCAGCCAGCCCCCTGTAGACTAGGAAGCTTAACTAGAGGCAAGTAGGGCTGGGGTGGCCCACCTCAAATGGGTGATGGTGGTAGAATGGGTGCCATGGGGAGAAAACTTCTTAGACTCACCTCTGGCTTCCAGGAATAGCAAGGGAGGAGCCAGATGGGGCACTTTATCCACAGCCCCTCACAAGACTAGTGACCCTATCCGTCATCTCCATCCCTTGTCTCCCTGTGCCAAGAAGGGAGGAGGGGCAGGTGTTTTTCACCCTCTTGCCCCAGAGTCTAGTGTCCCTCACTGCTTATCTGATTTATGGTCCAGCCCCCTGTTCAAGAGATGCCAGCGCAGGGGAGGTTGTCTCCTACATTCACAGAGGGGCCTCTCCATCCCCTCCCACATCTCAGTTTGCCTCTGCCACAAAGGAGCAGTCAGATCTTGCACTGAGCCCCAGGATCATTTGGTTTATCCCCAACCACAAAAAGAGGGTGTTACTTTTGTGAAGGCTTTCAGGCTCAGGTGAGTGTAAGGCATCTGATGTCAGTGAAAAAGCAGAACCTCAATGGCTGCCTGAGGAGGAGGGCTAGGCCCGGGAGATCGGTGAGTGGTGGAGAAGGGCTTGCCTACATACCCCTGTGAGTTGGGGACCTAGAGCCTGCAGTGGCAGGATCAGGGCTGGCCTTTGAGTGAGGGGAGCCCCTTTCTCTGGGGTACAAATCGAGGTGGGGAGTGAGGGAGAAGGAGGGGGAGGAAGAGGAAGATTAGCCCCAAGGTGGTGGAACTGGCTCTGACAGCTTTTCCCTCCAAGGTCTCCTGGGATGAAGCCAGGTTTGGGCCTCAGGCAGGAAAGGAGCTGAGGCCAGGGCCTGCCAGGCAGGGCAGCGTGCCCCAGACCCCTATGTGCCTCCCTCCCCCCCCCCCCATACTCACAATCTCTGATCTTTGCTCTCACCTGCCTACACACCTTTGCCCCGCATCACTGCCGCTGGCTTCCTCACTATCTCTTGGTCTTTCTGAGGGATGATAATCAAAATGCTTAACAACCCAGTACAACAGGATGCTGACCTGTCAGAATGGACAAGGGCTCTTAGCACAAGTCTTGGAAACTGCCCCCTGGGTAGACATAAAACTTTTAGTTATGGGGAGGTAGAAGAGGAGACCCAGGGCAGGGCCTGAGCAGCTTTGGGGGACACTATGGGAGCTCAGGGTGATAGTTCTTTACAGCTGGCACAGAAACATTTTTACATTTGAACAAGAGGAATAGGATGTTCTGTATTTGCAGGACATCAGGGACCTTAGTCCTCTTGAATTCCTCCATCCCTGTCAGAAAGCTTAGAGCCAGTCTCTCCACTTGCACTGCTGAGTCCCGGGTCGGGGCTAGAGAGAGGGGCCACTCAGACCTTTGTCTTCAGGACCTCCACATCTATGTAGGGAACCTGGAATTCCTGAGGTCAGGTCAGGGAAGGTGGGGAGAGGAGACTCTGGGACAGGAACAGGGGCAGGGGCAGGGGCTCTGACATTCCGGATTCAGAAGCAGACTCAGCCTAACTTCTGGCCTCCTCCCTATTTCTGTGTGGGCACTGCCCGCCCCCTGACCAACTCCCATCCAGCTCTTCTCTGGGGCAAGGAAGGAGGCAAGTGTGGGGGTGGGGGCGGTGGGAGGATGAGTGAGAGCCTTCCCACTTTGTGGGCCAGACCTGAAGGGCTGGAGGACAAACTATGCTAAGGTAAAAGCTGTTCCCTTACACCTCACTCCTACTGAGATGCCAGAAAAATCAGAGAAGATGGTCCAGCCATCTTCTGGACTCCCTGTCATTGACTCTGCTTCCAGTCCCTTCCATAGGGCCCTGTTAGAGTTTGGGCATTGTGGGTGGGAGGGCATGTCTGCTTCTTCTTCAGGGTGCAGTTGCAGCAGGAGGGGGTTGGGTTGGATCCCCCCAGGAATGGCTTGCCGTTCTGACGACTGCAGGTGGAGGTTGCTGGATTTACTCCTTCCTTCTGGAGTGAGAGTTGCCGGGCCTCACTCTCCCTGCCTGGTTCTATTTCCTGATACAGATGTTTGGCTGTGGCTCCGTGGCCCAGGTGGTGCTCAGCCGGGGCACCCACGGTGGTTTCCTCACCATCAACCTGGCCTTTGGCTTCGCTGTCACCCTAGGCATCCTTGTTGCTGGCCAGGTCTCTGGTAAGGCCTTGCTCCACCTTCAGTCATTACCTTCAAGGGCATTCCCCAGGGTGCCCAACTGGGGAATGAGGTGGTGGGGGCCATTCTCAAGGGCAGGGAATAGCCGTGGCTTCAGCTTTGAGCCCTTTGAAGTGGAGAGTGGAGAAGGAACTTGACACTTTGAACCTCTGACTCTCACCTTGGAATCAGATTATCAGTGTTGGCCTGTTACATAGTCCAACTCACCATCCGGTACAAGAAACCCTTCTCTGCACCCCTGCCCCCTAAGGCCAAAGAAGGGGAATATGGAGGTTAGAGATCCTGGGATCCCCAACTGTGGGAGGTTACAGTGACTAATAGGTCCCATCTCCTCTTTTCCCAGGGGCCCACCTGAACCCTGCTGTGACCTTTGCCATGTGTTTCTTGGCACGTGAGCCCTGGATCAAGCTGCCCATCTATGCCTTGGCTCAGACACTGGGAGCCTTCTTGGGTGCTGGAATTGTTTTTGGGCTGTATTATGGTGAGCATTCCCCACCCTGCCATCCTACACTACCTCCCTTTCTCTGCTTGGGACCTCCTGGCATCAGGCCTTTTGATGACAGACAGCTGGGGCCTGCCCAGGCCCCGAGCTTATGACTCACTCATTCACTGCACAGGACCAAGGTTGGGGGCACAAGGTGAAAGAAAGAAACAAGTTGGGCAACAGAGTCTCAGGCCATCCACCATCCTCGCTGCCCACCCCCCTCCCCCGCCCCTGCCACCCTTCCATAGACTCCTGAGTAATATAGCAGTGATGTGCTGCTCACCTGCGATCCCCCAGAAGGGTGGGCCTGACCTGAGACAGGAGAGCCAGGTAAGCC
Organism: Lynx canadensis; assembly: GCF_007474595.2. Classification (NCBI taxonomy): domain Eukaryota; kingdom Metazoa; phylum Chordata; class Mammalia; order Carnivora; family Felidae; genus Lynx; species Lynx canadensis. The sequence goes on along the minus strand of NC_044315.2, from coordinate 55,496,240 downwards.
TCTGCCCTCACCCACTCTGGGTCTAATCTTTCACCAGATGCAATCTGGGACTTCGCCAAGAATGAGCTTGTAGTCTCGGGCCCCAATGGCACAGCTGGCATCTTTGCTACCTACCCCTCTGGACACTTGGACATGGTCAATGGATTCTTCGACCAGGTATGGGCTGGGGACTCATTAGGGGAACACAGAGAGGAGGACCAAGCTGCTGTGAGCATCTCATGGGGGGCTGGGGGACAGGACTCCTTGTTTATAGCAGGGTTGTCTCAATGTGTGGGGACACTGACACCAGAATCATGGTGATAGGTACTTATAAAACATGCAGATTCCTAGGAATCTTCATTTTCAGCTAGTTCCCCAGGGGCCAGCACCACTGCTGGAGAGAAGTGAACTTGGGAAGTGTTAAGGCTCCAGGAGCCCAAGGACAGAGGAGGGACCAGAGGGTAGGGTAGGAGCAGCTCCTCATCCTGTCCTCTCCATTCCCCAGTTCATTGGCACAGCATCCCTCATTGTGTGTGTGCTGGCCATTGTTGACCCCTACAACAACCCTGTCCCCCGTGGCCTGGAGGCCTTCACCGTGGGCCTGGTGGTCCTCGTTATCGGCACATCCATGGGTTTCAACTCTGGCTATGCTGTCAATCCCGCCCGGGACTTCGGCCCTCGCCTTTTCACCGCCATTGCTGGCTGGGGCTCTGAAGTCTTCACGTGAGTGCAGCCCCCTCCACCCAGCCTGTCCCAGCCCGCCTCCCCTTTGCCGCCCCACCCTCCCCTGACCACATGTGTCTGTCCCTAGGACTGGCCGACACTGGTGGTGGGTGCCCATCGTCTCTCCTCTCCTGGGCTCCATTGCGGGAGTCTTTGTGTATCAGCTCATGATCGGCTGCCACCTGGAGCAGCCTGCACCCTCCACTGAGCAGGAGAATGTGAAGCTGGCCCACGTGAAGCACAAGGAGCAGATCTGAGTGGCCAGGGGCCACCTCCCCACCCTCTCTTGAGCAGCCACAGACTGTGCAGGGGCTGCTCCCTGGAAGCCTTTGTGGTCCCCCTCCCGGACTAAGAAACTCCGTCTACTCCCCCCCGCAGTGGGACGGCCTTCTTCAGGATTCCCCACTGGACCCTGCCCAAACAGGACCTTAGGACACTGTCTTTAAGCTGTTTTGGGACAGGGAGTAGGGCCAACATATCTCTTTGTCTCCCCAAAAGTGAGAATAGGCAGCTGGTGTTTGAGTGTGTGTGTGTGTGTGTGTGTGTGTGTGGTTTCCTAGATATCAGGGCAAGGGACCAAGTGGAAAGGATTCTAGCTGTGGGGGGAGCCTAGGGAAAGGTCCATCTGTGGTATGTCCCCTCTGTGAGTGAGGAAAGTGCCAGGGGTCTGCATGTTTTGGGGGCTCCATGTGGAGGAGGGTCCAGATATGTGTTTCTGAGTGTGTGTGTGTGTGTGTGTGTGTGTGCACGCATGTGCACCCTTTTTCTAGCAGGGGGTTTCTACAGGCTTTGGGGGAGGTAGGGTGGGAATATGGAGGTAGGACCGGGAGGAGGAGACCCCAGCCCAGGTGTGGAGCTCTGGCTGTACATAAGTAGGAGCAGAGAACGTATTTCTGTCATAATGTAGGCATGTGTGGTGGTGGGGTGAAGTCCAGGTATAAGTTTCATGTTTTTTGGTTTTTTAAAAAATATACATAGTAGATGTTACAGTTTTAAGGATGGGGGTTGGGAGACTCTACTTAAAATAGGGTCTTCACCCCTTTAATTCTCCACTCAACACATGTACTCTTTTGCCTTTTATATATATATATATATATATATATATATAAAACAATAAAATGTGTGCCTAAAACTGCCAATTGTGGAAATTTCTCTGTTTTCTCTGCTGTTGTCCTGGGGCCAGCTAAGGAGCTTCATTGTGTCCAACCACAAATACCCAGGGTGCCCAGCCGGGCCAGGGCACCCTAGGGGCAGTACTCGGGCCCTGCTTGAGGGGCAAGAGTAAGTCCCACAGACAGGTGAGTGAGCCTCTTCACCAAGCTTCTCAGCTTGAACTCAGTGGCCCCACGCTTTCTCCCAAGCTTCCATCTTCCTACACAATGAGTGGCATCTTCTTCCTGATCCCTGCACCCACACATCATCCCAGGAAGGCAGGCTTGAACCTGGCCTAGGAAAGAACTTTCTCCCAGGCAGAGCTGCCCAAAGGGGAGGATTGCTATTCAAGAAGTAGTGAGCTCCCTGTTGCTGGAGGAGGCCAATCAGACTAGTCACCTGTATAGTCCTCTATAGCTCTCAGCTGTTTAGGCTCTGTTACCTCCACCCAGACCTTGGCCACAGCCCCCTTAGCAGCCTCCCTGCCTCCAGGCTGGCCTCAGCCAGACTATACAGGACCCCAGGGATCTTTCTGGCACCACCGTTAAAAGAGGGCTTTGTTCCAAGGCTCTGCCCGATAATTCAGACACAATCCCAAACCCTCCCTCCTGCACTCAGCTTCCCCAGGACCTGGCCCACGGTCCCTTCCTATGCCCTCATAGTGCTCCCCTCACAGTGCTGCATCACCCCAGACTACTTTGTGTACTTCTGCGCCTTCCTACCTTTGGACCCTTGCTCCAAAGTGCTCATTCACTGAAATCCTCCTGGTCTTCTCTAAGTGTCTTCTCTAGAAAGTCACCCCTGCTCTTCCCCACCCTTCCACCATCTTCTGCAGTTAGTTGTCTGAACCCAGGACTGCATTCATCCCTGTCTCCCTCCGCTCTTCTCACTTCTTCAGTCTGAGACACCTCCATTGTCCGTAAGCCTGGGGTTGGACCGATGCTGGTGTCCTGACTGCCCAGAGAGGCAATGGACTTGGCACACCTGAGCCCAGGAAGCTCTGTCAAGAAATCATGTGCCCCTTCTCACCTTCTACTTCTCACCTTCTACTTCCCTGCCTCACCAGATCCTCCTCAGGTTTCACTGGGAATAAAAGGGAAGGCGGGCCCCAAGCCTAGCCCTCCTGCAGAGTTAACCCCAGGGCAGCCAGAGGATCCCTGGGTCTGGCAGGAGAAATGTGGTCTTTAGAGATTGAGCTGGTGCTCCCCAGCCACTTCATAGTTGAGGAGACCATGGCCCAGAGAGGGTGGGTGGCAAATGCAGGGTCACACAGCCAGGACTCTGGGGAGGTGGGGGTAGAAGGCTGGTCCATCTCAGGTCTCCAACCCCTCCTTGTCCCCAGCTCCCAAGAGGTGTGTCTGGAATGTTGGAGAGACCTGAGCCAGAGGGAGTGTCCCCTTCCCAGGCCCTCTGGGGAGGAAGGGCCAGACTTGGGAGGGGAATGTGACTTCAGAGTTTCATTCCAGCTACACCAGTCCTACCTCTGGTGCCCCCACCCTGCTGTCCTCCCCAGCATGCCCAATGCATTCTGTCATTCCTTCCTCTCAAATTCTGTAGCTGATCTTGACCAGTCAGCCAGGGGCTGGGGAGAGGTCTTTTGGTGCAGTGGTTAAAGAGAAGTCAAGCCTGGATTCGAGGCCCAGCTTGGCCTCTTTCTAGCTGTGTGACTTTGGGGTGGTCATTTTTCTTTCCCTGAACCTCAGTTTCCTCATTTGTGAATTGGGAGATATTGAGAGGAAGAGGTAGTAGAAGATAATTCATGAAAAGGACTTAGCATAGTGACCAGCAGATGGTAAATAGTCAATAAATGTCACCTTATGATTTTTTCCTGCAGAATTGGAGAGGAGGGGATGGTGGTTGTGGAGAGGTGCTGAAGGCTGTTTTTTTTTTTAAGGTCATTGAATTCCACATCCTCTTCCGCTTCAGATTCCTTCCATGGATTCTGAATTTCCTGAAGAGGGGGAGGAGGAGTTGGGGTGATGGCTTGCTGTGACCTGACTTGAGGAGGCTTTTGGAGAGAGATAGAAGAGAAACACAAGAGGGTTACATGTACAGGTGTAGAGGGCAGAGGAATGGGCAGCCTAGGGACCGTGTTGGATGGAGGGTCAGACCTCCTGAGAAAGGTTCAGGCCTGGCCAGGCAAGGAGCAGTGAATGAAGGCAGGGTCTGGTAGGGACATGAACCAAGCAGCAGCATGTGACCCCTCCAGGGCCTGGAGGGAAGCTTCCCACCTCCCCACTCATGTCCAGGCTATGCCTCCCATTAGTAGCTGTGGCTGATAGCAAGTTCTAAAAAGAAATGTTTTCATCTTCTTTAGGTAAGTATCTTTTTTTTTTTTTTAATTTTTGAATTAAATTAAATTATTTTTTTCCCTTTAGGGAAGTATCTTAATCTACTTTACAGGGTGTGCTTGGAGGTGCCATGTAGGAGGGTAGATAGATCCCACACCTCAGCTCTGTCCTTCCTGAGTCCAGTCCGCTCCACAGCTCACTTTGGAGGAGCCCATGTTTCTTCAAAGTTTTGACTTGTTTGGACTGAAATTAGCCTCCCTGAAACCTGAGCTTGGTTCCTGTTTCCTTGTGTGCTTGCCTCTGAGTGTGTGCACACATGCAAGTGTGCATTTCTCAGTGTTCCTGGGAGTGGCTGTCTTTCTCTTTCAGTATGTCTTATGTCTCTGTGGGTCTGTGCCTCTGGCCAACCAGGTCTCTGTCCCTTTCTGTGTTTCTGTCACTGCCTGACTCTTTGTGGCTGGATCTTTCTTTGTGTATTTCTAACTGTACATCTGGTATACCTCAGAGTCCATCTCTGCTTGTACCTAAGAGTGACTCTCCTGCTAGCCCAATCGGCTCGTCTTACCCCAGGGCATGCCTCCTCCTTAATTCCTGGTAATGAGCTCCCTCCTTCTTGCTAACTCTTTCCCCTTGATTTTGTTTGTCTGAAAACCTGGGTGGGGCTCCCCCTAGGCTTGGGGAAGCATGGGTGGGGCAGAGTTGGGTGGGGTGGGAAGGGGAGAGGAGGAACTACTCCACCCCATACAGAGACCCCAGAGGCCAGAGATGCCCTTGATCTCCTCAGGAAGGGTCTGTGAAGATACTGGCCTAGGCAGGGCCCTGCACCTCCTCACTGAGGAGGGAACCTGTCCTGAGATGGGTTTCTGCGTTGTGGGCCAGGGAATACTGGCAAAGGGAGCAGAGACTAAGGCACTGGGGCCCTCAAGGAGACTGAAGGGGGCTCATCACAAAATATCTCTGAGTCCTAAATGGGCAGCAAGTGGGGGTGGCCTCCTCAGGGACTCAGCATCTCCATGCCTGGGGCCTCTGTCTTTGATGCCAGGTTTCTTTGAATAAGGGAGAGAGTGGCAGTGGGAACAGAAGCTCTTTCTGGTCTGGGCACCTTGGCTTTCCCAGAGTGGCACCTATCTTCTCTTTGTGTAAAGGGGAAACTGAGACTCAGAGTCTCACTCAGGACCACAGAACAATGCAGCACAGTCTGCATTACAACCCAGTCTCCTGTCCCCAACCTAGCTCCCCGCAACCCCTTTCCAGACAGCACTTTGCGACATCTCAGGGAGCAAGGCTCTGGGTCCAGACAACCAGCCCTTCCCACACGGGGCCTTAGGCATATGGAGGAGGTCTCCATTTTCTCCAGATCCAGTCTCTGGCCTGCTCTGTGCCTCAGGAGGCTAATATCTATGGGCTGCATCACCTGAGCCCTCTTGCCCCTGTCTTGCCTTGGCTTTGGCAAGCAGGAGGCACAGGCAGGAAATCAGAGGGCGGGGATGGGGTGGGGTGGAAGGCCAGGGTACTCATGCCTTTCCCAGGGCTTTCACTGCATCCCAGTAACACTGCTCTCTTCTGCTGCCTGCTGTTAGTCAGTCCCAGGCTACCCCTTGTTGGTCCCTGTGACCCTGACTCTGCCTCTGTAGTCCCTTCACAAGCTCCACTTTAGTGAAGCCCTCTGAGGATATATTGTTCCTGCTGGATCCCTGACAGATTTCATCTTTCTGCTCTTTTGTTTCTTCATCTGTAAAATGGGCATAGTAACAGTACCTCACTGTGTTGCACAAAGTGAGGATTGAGTTAACAGATATACAGAATGGTGCCAGATGCTGCAGTAAATGATACAAAATATAGAATAATGTTATTATTACTGTTATTGCCATACTCCCTTGTGAGCTCCCTGTGTACTATTGGGAGGGAAAATATGAAGCCAAACCAGGCTTGGATGACTCTGCAAGGCCATCTCCTCCAGCTCCAGGCTGCTTGCAGCTTCTGTGGGGCCTTGGTCAGCCTGGGTGTCTAGTCCCAGTCCTTCTGACTCACATGGACTCAGCTTTCCCTGAGACGACTAGGGTGAGGGGAGATGAAAGCCAGAGCTCCCTTCCCACCCTGGCTCTTCTCCAGAAAACTCAGACTCCTGAGAAAGAAAGAAGTGGCTACTCCACCATCTCGTGGGATTTCAAGGAGCTGGGAGGGTTTGAGAATGGTCATAGTGATGAATTAGGGGTTGAGAGGGTAATGTGTATGGGGTGAGGGGAGAGAGGTTGAAGGCAGAGGCAAAAATCCCAATTTGTGTTTCCTAATCTTGTCTCACTGCCTTATCAGAAAGTCCTTCCTCAAGTCTCACTACCATCTAGCTTCAGCTCTTCAAGAATGGGGCAGACTAGGACAATTAGCGTGACCCTGGCAGCCTTTTCCAGCTCTTACCAGCACCCTGGGAGTTCCAGCAGCTTTGGGAATAGGGAAAAGATCCTTGCATATGGTCAAAGCACAGGGGGCCAGAGGTGGGCGGTGGGGTGGGGGGACACAAATGGGGAGGTCTTATGAAAAGCCAAGGTTGCCAGTGGGATGAGGTTATGAGCAGGCTGAAAACTGACTCACCTGATCCCTTTCAGGGTCCCTTCCCTTGACCACCTTGGCCATGCCTTCATTTCAGAGTGAGGTAACGTGTGCTGTGGAGAAGAGGTAAGTGTTACCTTTCCCATACCTAGAGCTCTCTGGGGACAAAGCCTGAAACCAGATTTAATCACTTTGACCAGCTTTTCCAATCTCTTGCTCTGAGAAGTCATTCTGGTGTATTCCCACTATCCTCCAGCCTCTGCTTTTTTCTGGAAACCTCTGTGACAAGTGGTGGGCCTTTGCCAGCTTCCTCACTGCTCTCAGAGCCAAGAAGGTGTGCCTGGGAGAGGCTGGGTGAGGGGAGAGAGAACTCTGGGAGCTCTGATAATCATCTGGATATGGTCCACCTCTTGTCTCCACGGAGATGCCCCCCAAAGCCAAGGAGGCACCTGGAACGTCCTGCTCACTGCCCTCATCCTTTGCCTCTCTGCTCAGGGTCACTGCCAGGGCCTGGCCGGAAATGGGCTGAGGGAGGGGGGAGGTGGCCTGGCTTAAGCAGGGAGGCTGTCTGCTGGTTACAGGGAGCTCTTTCCCAGTAGATCCTTAATTCCATGTCTGGGGTGGAAAGGAGAGAGTGACCCTGGCCTGTGGACAAAGTCTTCCCTTTATCCGACAAAGGGTGTATAGCTTTGAGCCACTTTTGTTCCTTAGATGCACACATGTGCCCACATACACATGAAGGTGTGTCTGCTGTGACAGGTGAAGATGGTGCGAGTGTGTTTATGCTCCCCCAAACAAATTTACACTCTCATACACTCACTGACTGCCCCCACACGCACACACTCCATATTCAACCCATCTATACCCATGCATGCACACTCATACTCTGACACTGATTTACACCCACATACTCAGATGCCCAAACACACTTAGATACACTTATGTGCACTCACGTATGCCCAGAATCAAATGGACACACACGTCTATACTCCATGTCCTTACACGTACACACACTCTCAGAGTCATGCACGCTCAAGAACTTGTTGACACCTTCAGGTGCACTCACTCTTGAACACACACTTACCTAATACTCATACTCAAATACACTGCTACTCACCGGTTACCAGAAGCCACATATCTGTGGGCGAGGGAAACAAAAGGCAAACGATACCTGACAGGCTGGAAGTGGGGGGAGGGGGGAAATGCAGAGACAGAGGATGAAGAGATGGGGGTCACAGGATGTGTCGTTGGCCCGGATGTAGGGTTGGGAAGCCTTTAGGTTTTGAGGCTACAACCCAGATTTTCAGAGCAAGGGGTCAGGAAGCAGGAAGTTTAAAGAATGTGATGGAGAGTCCCAGTGACTGGGCCGGGTACCCAGGAGCTGTTGACAGACACTTACTGAATAAGAGAACGGCAAGATTGACTAAAACTCCCCATTTCCAACTACTAGAGCTGCTTGTCTGTCTCACAGGAGTTTAGAATCCCAGACAACCAGACAGTGAGGGTCATCTCACCCTTTGGAGTCAATAGGTCCTCATCCTCACTGCCATTCTATGCAGCAGGAGGCTGAGTCTAGTTATAAAAGCTAGCTCCTAATACATTGCAATATGACTCAAATCCAAGTGAATGGTGCAAATCTACTGGATAAGGCAACAGCCAATCCAGGCCTGGGTTCCCAGTCTCAGGGTGCAACTTCTTCCCTTTTTTTTTGTTTTTTAACAAACTTTATTTATTTATTTTTTAAGTAAGCTCTATGCCCAACATGGGGCTTCAACTCACAACCCCAAGATCAAGAGTCACATGCTGTGACTGGTGAAGCCATTCACCCCTTAGCTTCTAACTCCAGAGACACTTAACTGCAGAGAGAAACCGCAGCATGCCCATCTTCCAGGGGATAAACAGAAAGTGACTAAGCTCTGGGCTGTCCTAGAGATTTGGACCCAGCCAGGAAAGAGGGGAACCTGTAGAGGTCTCTGGAGGTATGCAGGATCAGAGCGACTAGTAGAAGAAACCCTGCAAAAGGGTTCCTGGAACAGTCTCGCGTGTAAAGTAGTATCCCTGGTCTCTCTGCCAGAGGACTTGCATCTATTTCATTCATTTGTTTGTTTATTCTTTCATCAAATGATTACTGAGGATCTTTTTTATGCCAGGGTGTGGTAGGTGCCAGGAATATTATAATGAGTGAGATGTATGCATATAGTATCAGGTAGGAAGCATCCAGATGCAAAAAAGTGGAATTCTGACTCAAAGTGGCTTAGGTAACAATGGTACTGCATGGGCTTACAGAACTGAAAAATCAGAGGAAAACTTCAGATGAGGCTTAATCTAGCACCACGTCCTTTCTGTCTCTCCTCTCTTTCCTCCATAGTGTCAGCCTCCTCCTAAGCCTAAATCCTCTTGTAGTTCCAAGATCCCTGGCAGTTGCTCCAACTTCCATGCTTTTCACTGATGTCCAGCAGAGAAGAGGGAGCGTCTCTGTGACAGCAATCCCAGCAAAGAGGGTGCCCTCTTATGGGACCATGTTGGTCACATGCCCACCTCTGGGGCATGAGGATGGCCTGATCTGATTGGATTAACCTAAGTCACCTGTTTCATCTCTAGCCTCAAGGGAGCTATCAGGGCCATCTGTATAAAATGGATTCCCAAAGAGACACTGAGAACTGTTAGGAAAGGGGGAGCTGGAACCTACCAAATGGTTCCTGTCATCATGGAACTTGAAGCCTAATTAGTGGAGGAGACTACAAATACAATCAATCAAAGGAAAGTTGGAATTGGGACATTTTACCAGAACAAAACACCTTTACAGGACTGGCTACATCACTTGTTGGGGCCTAGTGAAAAATGAAAATGCAGGGCTTCTTATTAAAAAATTATTTAGAATTTCAACACAGCAACAGTATTAAATTAAGCATGGGGCCTCTGTAGTGCCATATGGCCTTAAAAAGCCCCTAAGGCCATCTGCCCATAAATTCAGCCCTGTATCCCTATAGTGAGACCGGAAGGATGAGAAGGGGTTAGCCAGGTGGGGTACTCCAGGTAGAGGTAACAGCTTGTGCAAAGGCCTGGTGGCAGGAGATCAAGTGTTTGAGAAAAGCTGGAAGGAATTCAGTGTGGCTGGAGCTTAGAGTACCAGATGAGACTGGGAAGGTGGGTGAGGCCTGATCAGAGAGTATCCTGGTTAGGGAGGATCTGAGAAACCGAAGTTTGGGGCTCTTGCTTAGTGACCTCTTTGCGCCCATCTAGCACCAAGCTAGGGATGCAGGGAGGAGCCAGCCGGGGCCAGACCTTGTGTTCTATGGAGACCAGATGCACACGACCAGATCAGGGAAGTGTGGTGGGAAGCCTGGGTGTCAAGAGCCCCAGGTTGCTCTGAGACTCAGAGCAAGATCCATTACCACCCTGCCTCAGTTTCTCCTTCAATATCACAGGGGTGTTGGCATGAGATGATTTGATCCTTAACTTCTTCTCCAGCTCTAGCATTCTGCAATTCTCTTCTGGTGTTCCTAAAAGAGTCTTAGATTCAGATGAAGGAAGGGAGGGAGGAAAGGAAGAAGGAAGGAAGGAAGGAAGGAAGGAAGGAAGGAAGGAAGGAAGGAAAGAAGGAAGGAAGAAAAAGAAAGAAAAGAAAGAGAGAGGGAGAGAAAAGGAAAGGAAAGAAAAAAGAAACAGAGAGAGAGGAAGGAAGGGAGGAGGGAAGGAAGGCAGAAAGGAAGGAAGGAAGCAAGGAAGGAAGGAAGGAAGGGAAGAAGGAAGGAAGGAAAAGAAAGAAAAGAAAGAGAGAGGGAGAGAAAAGGAAAGGAAAGAAAAAAAAGAAACAGAGAGAGAGAGGAAGGAAGGGAGGAGGGAAGGAAGGCAGAAAGGAAGGAAGGAAGCAAGGAAGGAAGGAAGGGAAGAAGGAAGGAAGGAAAAGAAAGAAAAGAAAGAGAGAGGGAGAGAAAAGGAAAGGAAAGAAAAAAAGAAACAGAGAGAGAGGAAGGAAGGGAGGAGGGAAGGAAGGCAGAAAGGAAGGAAGGAAGCAAGGAAAGAAGGAAGGAAGGAGGGAGGGAGGGAATGAAGGAAGGAAGGAAGAAAGAGAAAGAAAGAGAGGAAGGAAGGGAGGGAAGGAGGAAGGAAGGAGGGAAAGAAGGAAGAAAGGGAGGAAGGAAAAGAAAGAAAGGGAGTAAGAGAGGGAGAAAGAAAGGAAGGAAGGAAAAGAGAAAGAAACAGAGAGAGAGGAAGGAAGGAAGGAAGGAAGGAAGGGAAGAAGAGAAGGAAGGGAGAAGGGGGGAGGAAGGAAGAAGGAAGAAAAAGAAAGGGAGAGAAATCCCTTTTTCTTTTTCTTTGAGAATTCCCTTTTTCTTTTTTTTTTAATTTTAATGTTTATTTATTTTTGAGAGGGAGAGAGACAGAGCATGAGCAGGGGAGGGGCAGAGAGAGACACGGAGACACAGAATCCAAGCAGGCTCCAGGCTTTGAGCTGTCAGCACAGAGCCCGACATGGGGTTCGAACACACAAACTGTGAGATCATGACCTGTACCGAAGTCAGGATCTCAACGACTGAGCTACCCAGGTGCCCCGAGAATTCCCTTTTTCATGGCAGGTCTTTATGTTAGTAACAAATTGTGCTGAAGGCTTGGGGAGTTGGAGAGAGTTTACTTTGCACAAACCCAACATGCTCAAATTGAATATTAGACATCCCTGTTCTTGGAAATCATTTTGGCTCCTCTGTAATGGCACCTTTATCTTGGCACTTCATCCTATTTAGCACCCTGGCATCCAGCCACATCACTGATTTTCTTTCCCTTCTCATCTCCGTACTCACATTCTCTCCTTGGTATACTCTAAGTTTTGTTTTGTTTTGTTTAAGGTATTCAGCTGAGCAAAGGGCAGAAGGGTCACCATCACAAGTCCTGAGAATTTCTTTAATGGGACCCACTCTCCTCAGGTTTTGAAAAGCATCTATCTCAAGGGAATAGCACTCTCTCGAGGATGACTGCCATCTACATGTCTATCCCCCAGACCGAGCTTCAGGGAGAGGGGAAACCACAGGTCCGGCTGTGACAGCTAGCTCCTGGTATGCGAGGGGCTCAATAGATATATGTGGGAGGAATAGATGGAATTATTCAGACTCCCTCCCCATCCTTGAAGCTCACCTTCCTTTCTCTTCTTTTCAGGGAATGGTTATGACAAAGCATTAGAGGACCCAGAAACTTCTAATGGGATCAGTTGTGGAATAGACAAAGCTGGGGGAATAGACAAAGCCCTGGCCAGGGCACTTGTGGCAAAAGTTGTATTCTTCAAGAAGAGAAAGGGTAGGAGTTCTTGGTGGACCTCATATTGCTGTGGATGTGAACCCAGGAGGGAGGAGGCAGAGATAACACCAACGTTCCATACCCTGGCCCCCGATGGGCCTGGGCACAGCCGGGAAGGGCACTCAGCCAGCCCCCGTGGCAGTGGCTGCACCTGGAGATCTTATCTGGGCTGGCTGATTTGTGGTACTGAGTCATGGAACCTGCGGCCTAGGAAACAGTTCTAGTGTTGAAATGGGCCCAGGGGAGGGGGTGGAGTGGGTGTCTCTAGTTTGCCACCAGCACAGACATCATCACCACTCACACTTCCTGTCATCCCTGGGTCACATTCATGGTCACCACTCATCTCTGATCCTGTCACTCATTTGTCACCCTCACCGTCATCCCTGCATCACAACCACTGGCCCTTTCTTAACCATGGTGTCACTTGACCCAGTTCCCATCACTGTGTTACCTTCCTCAGCATGCCACCATCCCTGTCCCAGCCCCATGCCCAAGGCTGTCGTTATCTGAGCCTGCCCTGTCTTCTTTATCAACTACCTCTACCCTAACGCTGTCACTGGCTAGTTCCACTCCCATCTCCCTTGTCACCTTGATGTCACCACCTGTCCCTGTCATCCTCATCACCTTGGTCACCACACCCCTCGCCCCCTGTCCCAGTCCCCATCATCTCTAAGTCCTCTGGACTGTCATCAGCTTCCACCATCCCCTCTGTTGATTCACCAGCACTACCCATCTCTGCTTCCCCCCTCACTATCATCAACATCCTCCTTATCTCCAGCCACTCATATAGGTCTCCAAATGGGCTTTTCCCCGTGGTGTAGACGTCCTCCACATGTGTGCACCTCAGAGCCTGTACCCCTGCCTTTCCAATCTCTGGCCTCCACTGGGCTTCCTTACCTGCAGTTGCCACATTCCATGCCTTCACACTCTGCCCTGGCACTCTGCTTCCTTTCACCCCTATGTTAGCTGGACTCTGGGGCTAGGCACTTATTACCAGGCTTTTGAAAGAGTACTGGGTGGAGGCCTTGCCAGGAAGCCCTGAATCCTCTCTACCTGCACCTATGACGTTTGGGCAGTGCTTCCATCCAGCCTGGATCTAAAATCTCCATTTATTAAATTGACTAACATTTCCCTTTTTAGAATTCCTTGATGTCCCCTCAGACTATTACCTCTCCCTTATGATACACTTTCACAGCCCCCAGTACTTTGACATGTAATACTTATGATCCACTACTTATTCATATAGTCATGTGTTTAAGACCATCTTGCCCACCAGACAGGACACTCTGGGAAGGCAGTAACTGTGTTTATCTCGGCCACTGCCAGATCCCCAGAGCCTGGCACAGTGCCTGGCTTCTTGTAGGGGCTCAGCGAATGTCAAGTGAATAAATACTACTTATTGAGCACTTAATAGTGCCAGACACTGTGGTGAGTGCTGTACACCTATTAACTTGATTATTCCTTGTCATATTATGGTATCCCTTTTTATTTTATTTACTTTTGAGCATTGCAAGGGCTTTTTAGCTGATTTGGCACAAGTGCTTTTGACAAAGTTCACGAACAGAAGCACATTTCCAATTACTCATCAGAAAGTGAGGACACTTAAGAGAAAGCCAGTTACTCATAGAACAAGGAAAAACACTTTCTTGTAATTAGGGCAAAGAGAATTACAGCTTGTAATGTCACCTCTTGATTTCATCTTTATTATCTCTGAGGGAAGTAGAAGAAGCTGGGGGCTAGGATTGGGGGTGAGAGGGATACCTGAAGAAGATCCGTTCTCATCTCTGGAAAGCAAAAATTAGATCCTCACCTTACACCATAAAACTGATGGTTTTAAGAGATAAATATATAAAGGGTTAAAATAAAGCTGCAGACTTCAAGCTGTATTACAAAGCTGTAATCATCAAGACAGTATGGTACTGGCACAAAAACAGACACTCAGATCAATGGAACAGAATAGAGAACCCACAAATGGACCCACAAACGTTTGGCCAACTAATCTTTGACAAAGCAGGAAAGAATATCCAATGAAATAAAGACAGTCTGTTCAGCAAGTGGTGCTGGGAAAACTGGACAGCGACATGCAGAAGAATGAACCTGGACCACTTTCTTACACCATACACAAAAATAAAATAAAAATGGATGAAAGACCTCAATGTAAGACAGGAAGCCATCAAAATCCTCAAGAAGAAGGCAGGCAAAAACCTCTTTGATCTTGGCCGCAGCAACTTCTTAATATGTCTTTGGAGGCAAGGGAAACAAAAGCAAAAATGAACTACTGGGACGTCATTAAAATAAAAAGCTTCTGCACAGGGAAGGAAACAATCAGCAAAACTAAAAGGCAACTGATGGGATGGGAGAAGATATTTGCAAACGACATATCAGATAAAGGGTTAGTATCCAAAATCTATAAAGAACTTATCAAACTCAACACCCAAAAACCAAATAATCCACGTGAAGAAATGGGCAAAAGACATGAATAGGCACTTCTCCAAAGAAGACATCTAGATGGCCAACTGACACATGAAAAAATGCTCAACATCACTTATCATCAGGGAAATACAAATCAAAACCACAATGAGATATCACCTCACACCTGTCAGAATGGCTAACATTAACAACTCAGGTAACAATAGATGTTGGCGAGGATGTGGAGAGAGAGGCTCTCTTTTGCAGGGCTGGTGGGAATGCAAACTGGTGCAGCCACTCTGGAAAAGAGTGTAGAGTTTCCTCAAAAAATTAAAAATAGAACTACTCTATGACCCAGCAATTGAATTACTAGGAATTTATCCAAGGGATTCAGGTATGCTGGTTCGAAGGGGCACATGCACCCCAATGTTTATAGCAGCTATCAACAATAGCCAAAGTCTGGAAAGAGGCCAAATGTCCATTGATGGATGAATGGATAAAGAAGATGTGGTATACACACACACACACACACACACACACACACACACACTATGGAGTATTACTCGGCAATCAAAAAGAATGAAATCTTGCCATTTGCAACTACGTGCATGGAACTAGAGGTTATTATGCTAAGTGAAATTAGTCAGAGAAAGACAAATATCATGTGACTTCACTCATATGAGGACTTCAAGATACAAAACAGATGAACATAAGGGAAGGGAAGGAAAAATAATATATAAACAGGGAGGGGAACGAAACATAAGAGACTTTTAACTATGGAGAATAAACAGGGTTACTGGAGGGGGTTATGCGCTAAATGGGCAAGGGGCATTACGGAATCTACTCCTGAAATCATTGTTGCACTATATGCTAACTTGGATATAAATTAAAAAATAATAATAATAAATAAATAAAAATAAACCTGGATGTTTCTTATATTCTTTGTTCCAGTTATTTTATTCCTGGGAACTTAATTGGAGATGTAGACCAAGGCTTTGTCCAAATATCTTCATTGCAATGTTATTTATACCACTGAAACATTAAAATACAAATACATATTTATGCATGAAAAAAATGAAATATAAAACTTCAAAGTTGAAGACAAACTGAGTACCCAACGATAGAAGACAGATGAAATAAAGTATGGTTTGTCTCTTAGCTACTGAAATCATGATTCTGAAGAGCTCATTATTCTATAATCATAGCATTAGGTGAAAAGGGCATTATACCAACAGGCTTATATAGAACTGTTTTCAATTACGTCAACAGAGTACTTAGATCAAAGAGTGAAAAGGAGCAAAAGGGTTAATAGGTGTTGTGTTGTTTCTGAATTGTGAGCAATTTGCTTTTATTTTTTGTAGTTTTCACATATCTTTGATAGGCATTATTGCTTTGATAATAAAACCTATGCATTTGTAAAGACAACAACAACAAAGAGGCAAGAATAATGTTTTATGTGAAAGTGCACATACTTTATAACCCTCTATTACTTTTTTTAAGTTTATTTATTTAGAGGAGGGGGGTGCACATGTGAGCAGGGGAGGGGCAGAGAGAGAGAGAGAGAGAGAGAGAGAGAGAGAGAATCCCAAGCAGGCTCCATGCCCAGTGCAGAGCCCCCTCAATCCCACAAACAGATCAGGACCCGAGTCGAAATCGAGAGTTGGATACTTAACTGACTGAGCCACACAGGCACCCAACCCTGTATTACTTTTTGATTTACTAGATTGTCAATCCTACGAAGCCAGGTCTTGTCTGTTTCTTAGCCCCAGGCCTGAAGGAAAGAATGATTGGCAAAGCGTGATGGAGTTAATAAAATATATATATATATATATATATATATTTTTTTTTTTTTCTTTTTCTTTTCTTTTTTTTTTGTCACATCTCTCACTAACTGTCATTTCAATTCTTCAGAGTAATCCCTCCTTACACAGAAAGAGTGTTTTGGGGGCTGCCTTGATCTGCAAAATCATAAACCTGACACATGTGAAGGCACATTGAAGAAGCGATGTGAATTTGAGAAATTCTTATCAGAAATATGAAAATAAGACCTGATTATGCCCTAAGTCTGTTCCTCCTCCTTTGTTCCCCTTTGTTCAGACAGGGCCACTGCCCTAGCGAAATCCAGAGTCACCCACACCTCTTGCTCCTGCATTCCCATCGTCAATCACTCCTCAGCATCCTCGCTGAAGCTCACACTCCTTTTCCATCCCTAATGCTACTCTCTTTGTTCCAGCCACCATATCTCCTGCCTTCATCAAGCAGCTGCCTCCTAACCAATTTCTCTGCTCCACTCTTGCTCTTCCCACCCAAATTCATGCCTTCTGAGCTAAGCTTTCTAATACACTAATATAGCCTGACATTCCCCTGTTTACAGCCCTTCAGTGGCCCCCGCATCACTCTCAAGAGCAAGCACAAGATGGTTCAGGATCTCAGGCCAACCACTATCATCACCGCACTCCCACCCTATCCAGCCACACAGAATTTTGCTGTTGGCAGTACCAGGCTCTCTCTGGACCTTTGCCTGGGTTGTCTCTTCTGGGGGCGGGGTGGGGGAAGGGGGGTGCGGGGGGAGGTGTGCTATCCTTTCTGCCTCACACTTCTTTTAATTGGCTAACTCCTTCTCACCTCTCAGTTGTTAGATGTCCCTTCCTCCAGGAAGGCGTCCTTGATGCCACCTCTTCTCAACTCCCACAGGCTTCTGTGCTTATTATTTCTCATATCTGCATTGTACCTTCTTATTTTACTCACCAGCTTCTGTATGTGGCATGTAAGCCATCCAGCTCTGGGACTGTGACTTTTTCTCCATGGCACATCAAGGCACCTCACACTTGGTAGGGTTTCCATGGCTGTTGATGAATGAATGAAAGAATGAATGGGTAACAAATAAATCAAGTACTCTACTAGGAACTGGTTAATATTTCAGATATGCTCTGAAGTAGAAAATCAGAAAAAGATGTCCTAAGAGGACCTATAAATTCTCCAAAGGAATTTAAATTGTCTTATGATCTAAGAAATAATGTGAATCTGATAGTCTAGAATTCGGGGGTGAATCTGGAGTTGGGAAAAATGGTGTGGGGGGAGGGACAGTGGGAATGGCACACCCCATCTGGGGGAAGTATTTTATTACCAACATTGTTTAGAATTACTGCTGATGGCAATGAGAAGACTTTTAGTTTTCTGACTACTTTAGTCTACTGACTAAAGTAGTATTTTAGTCAGTATTATTGTTTTTAAATTCTCTGCTGTTGATGCACCCTTATCGCTTGTCCCCAGGGAGCACTGCTTCCACGGGCCCCATTTAGTATGCCACTGGTAAGAAACCCTGATTACTAGGTGAGCCTGTCCTCTTTCCTCCCCTTAGCACTGAGCTGGGGGTGATTTCAGAGGTGTCCAACCTCCAAAACTCTGCTGGGCAAGTTTGTCCTCTACCAGAGGTGGGCCCCACCTGTGACTCCTCTGACACTCCCAGATTCCTCACTGGGGCCCTCTGGGTTTGCAGCAAGGAGACAGGGATAGGAGACTATGCATAGGGTCCAGCCCCTGCTCGAGTCCTGTCCCTGACTAACACCCCTGAGGCCTTGGGCTGGCTCTTGGGGCCCACACCCTCAAATCCCTGTTGAGTTTCACTTTGCCCATTCATAAAACTGGGGCATTTGGTGACCTGGGTCCTGGGGTCCTTCATGGAACTTCCTAAGCTGAGGAAGGGATGTCAGCCATGGGTATGATGGGAAGTTGCCCCCTCAGGCTCCCTCTTTCTCTTTCTCTCTCTGACCTGAGACATTCCACCAGAGGGGACTCACTGGGTTGGGTGTGTCAGCTAGCTGGACAGCAGACAAGTCTGGACAGGTAGACAGAGGAGCTTGGGCTCCAGGATAGGGTGTGTGCATGTGTTGTGTAGAGCGTGTAGATGAGGTATATCCCAGGCAAAGGTCAAGGATGGGAGAGGTGGCTCCAGCAGGCCGGCTGCCCTCACTCAGTGACGACCTTCAGGAACTGCAGAGACAGAAGCTGGGTTGGGCTAGGCTCCTGGCTCTGCCATGGGGCTGGGGAGGGGCTGGGGGGTGGAGAACAGCTCTTTGGTGAGTTCACTTCTAGGGTGGGAGCCAAGGTCCATTTCTGGGAAGGAAAGGAGGTATCATGAAAGCAGGTGGGATTCAGGTTAGACTGTAGGAGGGGCAAGTGATGGTGGATCAGGGAGCATGAGGTACCTCCTTATTTGGGCTCCTTCCCAGGAGGGAGAGGAAGAGCTGTACCACTTAGCTCCTCCACGAGAGTGAGGAGGACTGTCTTGTTAGGAGGCAAAGCAGATGGACAGGATGAGCTGGGGAACAAGGTAGCATGTAGCCTTCAGCCAGGGTTGGGGCAATTCATAGCTCAAGAGGAAGCCCTGGGACATCTAAGGCTTGGGTCAGACACCTGCCAGCCCTGGATCTCAGTTGTTCCTCAGTGAAATGGGAAGAATCTCCTTGGGGTTTGCCTATCAAAGACAAAGTGTCCCCTAACCTGGTCACTGAAGACCAGGGAGTCTCTGTTATAAATTACTTCTGAAGTCCTGGAAGCTAAGAGAAAACTCAGCTGAAATTTGGGCTGAGTGGGGGTACAGATAGGGGAGGCTGGACCTTTTGGGGGCAGAGTGGTGCATTAGCATGCAAGTAGCCAGATCAGACATGCTCATCAGAAAGCTCCCAGGACAAGTAGGGAACATTCTCACCTTTCCTTCCCAGACATTCTGAGTCCCTGGATTAAGACCTCTCATCCCCAACTTCCCTAATCTTGTCTCTTCCCCAGTGTCCCTCTGCAAGTCTCCTCAGCTCCTCCTCTTTCATTCCACGAATATTTATTGAGTGTCTTCTATCGGCCAGGCATTTTCTAAGCCCCAGGGATTCAGAGGTGAACAAGATTGTTGGTCCACATGCTCATTCCCTCCCTCCCTACCCAGAGGGAAAACAGGCTTGAAAATAAGTAAGGTAGCTTAGCCTTCACTGGCCATGAAAGAGAGAAGCTCACATGGCTGCAGGGACCCACAGGAGGCCCCACATCCAGCCTGGGAAAGGTCAGGGCAGAGTAATGGATCCCTGAGTCTAGAAGGGCCTGTTGGCGTTTGCCAGGGAGGCTGTGGGCAGAGGTTCTGGAGCCACCCCCACAGGTTCACAAGAGCCAACTGTTACGTTTTCAGGAATTTTGCAAACTGTTTACTACACACAGCCATTATTAAAAATTAAATTAGGGGGGCGCCTGGGTGGCGCAGTCAGTTGAGCATCCGACTTCGGCTCAGGTCATGATCTCACGGTCCGTGAGTTCAAGCCCCGCATCGGACTCTGGGCTGACAGCTCAGAGCCTGGAGCCTGTTTCTGATTCTGTGTCTCCCTCTCTCTGCCCCTCCCCCGTTCATGCTCTGTCTCTCTCTGTCCCAAAAATAAATAAACGTTGAAAAAAAAAATTAAAAAAAAATTAAATTAGGGAGGCCTGGGTGGCTCAGTCAGTTAAGTGTCCAACTCTTTGTTTCAGCTCAGGTCATGATCTCACAGTTTGTGGGTTTGAGCCCTAGGTCGGCTCTGCGCTGGCTGGCGGCATGGAGCCAGCTTGGGATTCTCTCTCTCCCCACCCCCCCTGCCTCTCCCTCACTTGCGTTGTCTCTGTCTCCCTCAAAATAAATAAATAAAGCTTTAAAAATTAAATTATATAAATGTATAATTATGCAAAATTTTTAAGTGTTTATTTTTGAGAGAGAGAGAGAGCACGAGTGGGAGAGGAGCAGAGAGAGAGGGAGACACTAAATCTGAAGCAGCCTCCAGGCTCTGAGCTGTCAGCACAGAACCCCACGCAGGGCTCAAACTCACGAACCGAACTGGGAGATCATGACCTGAGCCAAAGTCAGACGCTTAACTGACTGAGCCACTCAGGCGACCTGTAATTATGTAAATTTTTAAAAACAAAGGTAATAAACTCATCACGTTCTAATTGTTACTGCATTTTACTATTGTGCATAGTCTTGAAGTTATTTATATAAACTGTATCTTTTATTTAAAAAAAAAGTTTATTTACTTTTGAGGGAGGGAGGGAGAGAGAGAGAGAGAGAGAACAATCAAGAGAGGGGCAGAGAGAGGGAGATAGAGAATCCCAAGCAGGGATCTTTCAACTCAGGTCGTGATCTCACAGTTCGTGGGCTCGAGCTCCATGTCAGGCTCTGCACTGTCAGCAGAGCTTGCTTGGAATTCTCTCCATCCCTCTTTCTCTCTCTGCCCCTCCCATGTGCACATGCTCTCTCTCTCAAAATAAATAAAAAACAAACTTAAAAAAAAAAAAAGCTTGTCATGTCTGTAGCCACTACATTGTGAATAACACAAAACCTTGAGGAAACATTCTTCCAATGTTTGAAAACTATCATTCAATTCAGCAAAAAAGATCACTTACATCATTGGCAAGTAAGTAAAGTTTCAACACATGTCTTTGTTCTTTTACTTTTGTCTTATCCTTTAATATAAATAAAAATATCAACCAACATTTATGTTAGAACTATACTCATTAGTCAATGATGTGAAGACTTTTTTTGAATCAGATAGTAATCAAGCATTTGTTCATGGTCAGATTTCGTCAAATCCTGGATGAACTGCAACCGAGTAAACTACAGATATTAGAGTGGGCAAAAATTAAAAAAAGTATTACATAAAGTAATTGGCTTTGTAGAATTTACCATAAAGGTCACTGTATACTTTAGTGTTATTTGTAAATTGTGTTATTTTACAGATTTATACCAATAGCATTTATAATAAACTTCTGTATGTATATAGATGCACACATTTTTTCCTGGAGAGCCAGCTGTTAAGCATTTAGCAGCACATCACAGGACAGAAAGTTCTGGGAAGAGAGGACCCAGGGGGGTCCAGGTGCTCAAGGCAAAGTGAGAGGGGAGATGGTGAGGCTGGTGGATGTGAGGGGCCTTTTGAGCAGGGCTAGGGAACCACACACCATCCCGAAGGCCATGGGAGCCATGCAAGGGTTTTGAGTACAGGACAGACCCCTTCAGATTTGTGTTTAGATCATGTTGACAGCTGCGTGAAGACTCCATTGTTAGAGACAGATGATAAGGTGCTGAATTTGTGGAGGGAGAGAGAATAATAGGAGCAAACTCTTAGCACTTAGTATAGGCCAGGCCCTCTCCTAAGCATTTGTTGTGTGTTATTAACTCATTTAATAAGTTGCAACAACTTCATGGGGTAGACACTAGTGTCTCCTTTTTACAGATGAGGTGACTAGGGAATAGAGAGATGAAATAACTAGCAAGCAGCAGAGCTGGGATTTGAACCCAGGAATCTGGCTTCAGAGGCCATACTCTCAACCACTATATTTCACATTTTCAGACTAGGAAGATAGTGAGGCCTAGAGTGAGGTTTCTGGATCTTGATGCACACACAAAGTTGACCAGATGTTTACAGACATGCCTGGGATATATTAGGAGCTTGATGAAAGTCTTCAGACCAACAGGATTTGAGTTAGTCATAATAGATTATGAGGAGCCAGGGGAGGTAGGCTTTACCAGCTTCCTCCCTTTGCTGGGTGATACACTCACCCAGAGGTGAGAAATTTCCAGTTCTCTGTTTGTGGACTGCCCTACATCCTCAGAGAGCTCCCATTCTCAAGGACAGACCCCTGAGCAGGAATACCCAGGTGGGAGAGGGCAATAGGGGACAGGGATTGCCTGGGCCCAGAGTGCAGCTCTTGGCTCAAGCGTATGCAAGCTAAGAGTGAGACCTGTGAATTATCACCGATAGGGAGGGCTTCCATGGACAGAGCATAGGTAGAGGCCTTGGGTTTAGACAGGGGAGAGGAGAGAGGATAGGTCCTGCTACCATCCTGGTTTTCCCCACAGGGCATCTGTATTTAATAGCAGAAGTTTGACTGTAGCCCTTGAGGCACAGTGACAGGCGGCTCAGCTGCAGACACATATATTTTAAAAAGTATTTATGGAGAACCTGGGTGGTTCAGTTGGTTAAGCATCTGATTCTTGACTTCGGCTTAAGTCACAATCTCACGGTTTGTGAGTTTGAGCCCCGTGTCAGGCTCTGTGCTGCTGCTGGTGTGGAGCCTGTTTAGGATTCTCTCTCTTTCTGCCCTTCCCCTGCTCTCTCTCCTTTTCTCTCAAAATAAATAAATTTAAAAAATTATATATATGTATATATATAATTTTATATATATATATGTGTGTGTGTGTGTGTGTGTGTGTGTGTGATTGAAATTTGAAAGGAGTAGAGGTGTCTTTCTGTGGAAGTGGAGGACTGAGGGTTGCTGGAGGCTGGTGGCAGGCCAGGCCTCACATCGGGTGTTGGTTCCCTGAAGCCACATCTGTCAGCTTAGGGCTTCCCATCCTGCTGGCTCAGCAGGTTCCACAGGTTGGCAGGTGACTCACCCCCTCACCCTCATATGACCCTGGTCCAGGAAGGGGCAGGGGGCCTATAGAGTGGAACACCTACCTGTGTGTTCATCTATGTAGGGTATATGCTGTGTTACATGCTTGAGTCTGAGATGTGTGCCCATGTCTGATTGTACATACAGGCCAGTAGGTCCCTGAACACAAACAGCCCATGTGGGTTGTGCAAAGTTGTAGGCCACAGGTGTGGAGGGTGGGTGCAGTAAGAGGCAGGGGTGATGGGTGAACTCATAGCTCTTCCCAGAACACATGTGCATGGGTGCAGGTGTCTCCCTGAAAGAAGAATGCAGCTTCAGAACCTGGTGAGCCATCAGAGGAAGCTTGGGTGGGTGGCAGGTGAGAAGGGTTCTCTGATGACAGCTTATCCTCCCCAAGGAGGGCTTGGTTAGACCAGCTGGCAGGGCTGGGCATTCTAAGCCCATGGTGACAGCAGTGGTTTTCTCTAAGCTTATCCCTTAAGCCCCTGGCTGCAGGCCATGGTGGCTCCCTTGTGTTAATCCTGAGAGGGCATGCACCCCACAGACCACATAGGTAGGTCAGGAGAAGTGAGTGCGACAGGTGGGCATCAAGCCAGAGCTTTCTTTCATCCCCTCTGCAGGCAGTAAGGACTGAAGGGTCTGAGTCGTGTACACTCTGGGGATATGAGGAAAGCATGTCAATCCCAGGTTGCCCATGCCCTTGGTTAGGGTGGCGTTGTGTGTGCTGGCGTGCAGTGTGCGTGCATATCCACGTCTGGGTGTGCTGGCCCCTGCCCCAGCGCCCAGGGCCTGGTGCCGGCTTTCCATCATGCTCCATGATCTGAGAGATGCTTGAAGTGGGACAAAGAGTCTGGGCTAGCAGCCAGGAACCCTCACTTCTACTCCAGGCTTTTTCTTAGTGACTTTGGAGATCTCCCTTTACCTTTTCTGGGGCTCAGTTTTCTCACTGTAAAATGGGGAGAGGCCATAATCCCTGCAGGGCCACCCCTCGAGGCTGTTGGGTGACAGATGCTCATGGAGGTGTTTGAAAAGTTTGCAAGGCTTGGTCCTGGGGCTTCACAAGGGGAAGGGTGCCATTCCCTGTGTTGTTCAGCTGAAGGACTAGGGGTTGAAAGCAGGTAACCTCCAGGGGGACTTGCATTCTGCCCTACAAGGGGTGTTCAAACCTCCTGGAGAAGTGAAGTGTTCAGAGTTCTGGGGCTGAGATTCAAAACCAATTAACACTACAGGACACGACCTGCCCTTGGTGAGGCTGGGAAAGTCTGTCTACCCATCCCTGCACCTCCCAACCCTTCTTGCCTCCTGGGGGTGAACAGCAGTGCTCTTAGACTAAGGTTGGGGATATGCCTTCTCTCATATTCCACACGCCCAACCCCCTCTCTGTCCTTACCTCCAACTTGCTGTCTTTCAGGCTCACACTTCATGAGTTCAGAGTTTCCATCCTGGGCTGTAGGCTTAGCCAGAGCAAACAGACAGCACTAAAGTCAACAAAACAAGGAAGGTGCGACAGGTGATGTGGAAAAGAAAACTTGGAAGCCACAATGAAGGTGTGTGGGCTGGGCAGGACGCAGCAATGTGTCTCCCCTCAGAGTAGCACCCTAGTTCTAAGGCTGGTCATGCCAGTCTCTTGTAGGGTGTCTGAGGAGAGAGCTCATGGTGGTGCCTCCAGGGGATTCAGGTCAAAGGAGTGAAGTTAAATCTTCAGCAGGGGATGCTAGTGCCCAGACTAATGAATGTTGTAAAAAGGATGTGGTGGCTAGGGAGAGGGGGTGCTTCTGACCCTCCACCCCACAGCTACTACTGCTGACTCACAAAGCGAGAGGCTACCTGGGGCCAGGATTGTGGGTGGAAGCAGGCAGGGAAGGAGTAAACAGTCTGGAACAGGAGCAGGATTGAAAAGTTCGTGGCTCTCTGCCCTGCTCTAGCTGCTCGCCCCAGGACTCAGGATGTTGGAGCCGCAAATTCTGGGATTCCCAAAACACGCCCCCTTGCCCCACCCACAGGTATAGTCCTCCTCCCTGACAACCTATTTCTCTCCCACTCAGGGAAAGGGGAGCTCAGTTCTCTTAACATATATCTGTTGTGCACCTATGCACACTTTGCTGTGCAGGCTGGGGAATCCCTAGGAGGCTGCCTGCCCCAGGTCCTGTCACGCCTGAATCCCCCAGATACTTTGTGAGCTGACTGCTTGTTTGATGGAGCTAGTGATTGCAGGCAGCCTGGGGCAGCCCCGCCCCCAGACCCAAGGGGGCAACCAGGGAGTCAAGTCCAGATTGCTGAGCAGCCAGGCTGCACTGGGAAGGGCCAAGAGAGCAGACACGCCTGGCTGGAGCAGCTTAAAACCTGGGTGAGGGGCGCCTGGGTGGCTCAGTTGGTTAAGCGTCCGACTTTTGATCTTGGGTTAGGTCATGATCTCACGGTTTTTGGGTTTAAGCCCCAAGTCCAGCTCTGCGTTAATGGCATGGAGCTTGTTGGGATTCTGTCTCTCCCTCTCTCTGCCTCTCCCACACTCTTCTCTCTCTCTCTCAAAATAAATAGCTGAACTTTAGAAAAAAATTGAAAAAATAAAAAACAAAAATAAAGGGCGTCTGGATGGCTCAGTCGTTAAGTATCTGACTTCAGCTCAGGTCATGATCTCAAAGTTCATGAATTTGAGTCCCACATGGGGTGAGCTTGAGCCCTGCTTTGGGTAAAACACGAGTCCTGGTGACCCTGCTTCTCTCTCTTTCCTTCTCTCTCTCTCTCTTTTGCCGCTTGCTCACTTGTGCCCATCTCTCAAAAACATGAAAAAATAAAAAGAAATCTGGATGGAAGTCCATGGGCTTTGGTCTTGCTGTCTGTGGAATGAGCATAGTATACTCTGCCCTCAGCCCTTCTAGCTTGGACCTGGCGTCAGGCAAGAGTTGGTCAGGGCAGATGGGGGGCATCCAGGTTCCCTTTCTTCAAACAGACATCCTCTCCACCTCTCCACAAAATGTTTATTCTCTACTGGACACTTGCCATGCCGTGTACCAACTCAATCTCTTCTCCTAACAACCCTGCAAGGTGAGGATTAGTATATCTCCATCATACAGATGAAGACACACAATTAAAAATCTTGCCCAAAGCCACCCACACCAACTAAGAAGCTGAACTGGTGGGAGATGGACTAGATGGGTGATGGGTATTAATGAGAGCACTTGTTGAGATGAGCACTGGGTACGTATGGAAGTGATGAATCACTGAATTCAACTCCTAAAACCAGTATTGCACTGTATGTTAACTAAAATTTAAATAAAAAAGAAGCCAAACTGGATTCAAGCTCAGGTTTGCCTAGGATAAAGCCTGAGCTATGAACCATAGCTCATCACCTGCATTGGGGAGCCTCTCCCTGTGAATAGCCTAACCCCAAACCAGCCCAAGACTCAGGCTCCAGGCCAGGAGGTCCCTGGGTTTTCCACTGCTCTTTTCTGCCACCACCTAAGTCGGCTTTCTCACAAAGCCTCCCTGATCCTGACTCCTCTTTTTGCTCTAATTAAGCAGGTACCTGACACCCCACCACTATCTGACCCTTCTTTTCTAGTGTGAAAGGATTTTAAAGTTAATTTAGGCAGAAATCAAAGGATGAAACCAGAAAGTGAATGGCTGATTGGGAACTTGACAATGGAGGGATCAGGCTGCCACTTTCTGGACCCACTGACTGGTCAGCATCACTAAGCAACTGAATATTGTCTCTGGATAGGACACAAAAGGAAGGCACATAGCATGGTCTACAAAGGATCCTCTGCCTGCCCCCCAATGAACCTAAATAAAATCACACCCATGAGTGCTAACTTCCTGAATATTCTAAAAAATATAGGGAATGGAGGAAAAGTTAAATGACACCACAAAGAAGCAAACAGATAAATCCAGAACATGGACTTCCCACAGAACCATATTTACAAGTCAGTGACATGAACAAATCAGAGGGAGAAAGAGGTGCAGCTCCTGCTTAAGAGAGCACTTACCCAGTGTAATGTGTGACCTTGTTTAGATCTTGACTCAAACAAATTAATGCAAAAAGACTTCTTGAAATAATTATGGGTACTCACTAATTCCATGGAATTGTTCATTTTGTTGGATATGGTACTGTGATTAAGAAAATATTCATATATTTTATAGAAGAATATTGAAGAATATAGGAGTGAAATGACATAACACCGGGAATTTGTTTTAATATACTTAATAAAGGGGCACCTGGGTGGCTCAGGCATCCGGATGTAGGCATCCGACTCTTGATGTCGGCTCAGGTCGTAATCTCACGGTGTGGGATGGAGCCCCGAGTCGGGGCTCTGTGCTGAGCATGGAGTCTGCTTGGGATTCTCTCTCTCCCTCTCTCTCTCTTTCTCTCTGCCCCTTCCCTGCTCACTGTCTCTCTTAAAACAAATAAGCTTCAAAATACTTCATAAAAAAAAAAAAGACTGATGAAGCTAAAGTGGACAGAGTTGGGAGAAGTCTTGATGAGGTTGGATTGAAGCAGGGGAAGGTAGACATGTTTGTTAGATGAAGGAGAGAGAGAAAGAGAGAGAGAGGACTAGAGAAAGATGTTGGTTCATTTGTTCTGGAGCAGTGGGGTGCCATGTGGACAGGCTTGGGGAGATGGCAGCTTTTGTGCGGTGGGAGAGGGCACTGGGGATGCGCGGGGCTGACTTCTCCATTGGAAACGGAAGGTGCTGTGCCTGCCAAGATGTTCTATTTAAGGGCCTACAAAAAGATGCTTTGTTTTAAAATTTTAAAATGAACTTGTCGGTTGAAGAAAATGTTTTAATATACAACATTGATATATCTGTCTTTAGACCAACATGGTTACATAATATAATTTAAAAAAAATTTTTTATGAAGGAATGGGCCCACAAAGGCAAACATGGCAAGGGCCATGAATAGCAGAATATGGCTATAGGGTGGGGAGGAGACTGCCCAGAGTTGTAGCCTGAGGGAGGTGGGGAGCCTCGAAGTCTGCACCGTGAGAAACAGTTGCTGTCCCCGGGGACCTCCTCTTCCTGGGGGTCATCCTCCTCTCTCTGTGCTCCATCCTTGGATCTCCCAAACAGAGATGCATTAGGGCATCCTCACGCTGGGCTAGGTGCCAGGACACCTGGGTTTGAATCATCCTGGACCTTAGGCTGTGCCCAGAGCAGAAGAGACTGTCTCTGTGCAGCCCACTCTGGCCCAGCCTGCACCACAAGGACCAGTGTAGGCAAGGAAAGACCCTCCATTGACACTGGGAGAGGCCTGGGAACTGGGAAGGTCCCACCCTGCCTGGGGTCTCTGTGTTCCACTGAGCCTTCCTGGCTGAGGCTCAAGGCCTGTGGGTGCCTGTGTCTTAGTCCCTGTCCACATAGACCTCTCTATAGGCTCTTTGTACAGTCACTGTGTTCCTGGAAAGCTGTAAATTAAATCCCACCTTCACACCGGCTAGCACAGTCATTTTAAGGCTGCTTTCCTGCTGAAAGGGAGCACCCTGTGAGCATTTCCCCTGTGTGCGGGGAGGCCTCAGAATTTAGGCAAAGATGAGGGAAGTGGGAGGTACTCGGGCAGCAGCTGGCTTTACTCTTTTAGAGGCAGGCAGGCAGTCTGCCCCAACTCGGGAGCCCCAGTGTGAGTTGGGAGAAGGGAAGAAGCATCACACTGGGGCTGCCTGGCCTCTGGGTCTGCCTCCTTTCTCAGGCAGAACAGGAGAGTGGAGAGAGAGCAGCCTTCTCTGGGGGAGCTGAGATGGGCTTCCTGCCCACTCAAGCCCCCTGTTCCAGGCCCACAGCCCCTGACCAGATCAGATAGGGCACGTTCCTGCAGTGAGCTGCCTGCTGACTGGGACCAGGCTGACGCAGGCAGGAAAATATTAACCCAGTGGAATGGGCACATGTTCATGTGTGCATGACTGTGTGTGTGTGTGTGTGTGTGTGTGTGTGTGTGTACCCACACACCCACAGAGAGGTTTTCACATGCAAGACCACACACAGGTAGGTGCACACACACACCGGCCCACTCACACATATACATGTTCACATATAGACACACACAGAGACACAAATGCTGCTTCTTCTTCTTCTTCTTCTTCTTCTTCTTCTTTTAGAGAGAGAGAGCTGGGGAGAGGAGCAGAGGGAGAGAGAGAGCCTTAAGCAGGCTCCAAGCTCAGCACAGAGCCCGACGGGGTGCTAAATCCCATGACCCTGGGATCATGACCTGAGCCGAAATCAAGTCAGATGCTCAACTGACTGAGCCACCCAGGCACACTCAAATACTTCTCACACATTCAAATTCTTCCCTATTATGAACAGCATGGGGTATACGCCTCTGTCAGTATCATCTTCCAACTTCTGTCAGTGAGATTGCCTCCTCTAAAAAGTCTTCCCTGATAACTTTAGCTCATACTGGAAAGTGGCAGGTCTGAGCTCGATGCCTGGTTTCTTTTTTTTTTTTTTTTCAAATTTTTTGATGTTTATTTATTTTTGAGAGAGACAGAGTGTGAGCAGGAGAGGGGAAGAGAGAGAGGGAGACACAGAACCTGAAGCAGGCTCTAGGCACTGAGCTGTCAGCACAGAGCCCAATGTGGGGCTCAAGCTCATGAATTGCCAGATCATGACCTGAGCTGAAGTCAGACACTTAACCAACTGAGCCACCCAGGCACCCCTGTGCCTGGTTTCTAATGCCAAATTAGGCGTATGACATTGGCTTTAGAGTGGAACAGGCTTAGTTTTTGAATTCTGGTTCCTCGAATCACAGGATGTTTTCCCTTGGACAGGTGGCTGTGCCTCCTGACCCTGTTTGCCTTAGTCTCTGTCCAGTCTGTCCTGAAGGCCCACATATGACTCTGAGGATAAGAGGCTGAGGAAAGGGGAGTTTGGTCATTGGAGAGGGTCAAGACTATATACCATCTTGTGGTATGGTGTGTAATTATATACCATCTGCCTGTGCCCCTACCCCTCCGCAACCAAGCCACTTAGTCCCCAGTTCTCCTGGGTGAGGGGCCGTGGCCTCCTGGGGCAAGGGATAGAGCCCTGATCTGGATGTTCCAGATCTGGGGGATCTTGAACAAGTTGTTACCTTTCTCTGAATCTCAGTTTCCCTATCTGAAAAGTGGGTTTGAAAGGTGACAATTACCTGGGTGAGGCTTCAGAGTCCTTTCTTTTTTTGAGGAGAAGGGGAATCTTTATGACTGCAGTGAGTTCAGAGAGACCAGGGGCCTTTGAAGGACTGGTACCCATCCCTGCCCCTT
Source organism: Lynx canadensis (assembly GCF_007474595.2). NCBI lineage: Eukaryota > Metazoa > Chordata > Mammalia > Carnivora > Felidae > Lynx > Lynx canadensis. The sequence continues at coordinate 55,466,207 of NC_044315.2, read as the reverse complement.
CAGCCAGAGCAGCTCCTTTCTTACTGATTGATACATGGGCTCCTGAGTTATACACAGGATTTGGTGGCTCAGAAGAGTCTGAAAACCCCAAATGTGAAACAATTTGACTGAAAGTAGTTTATGGGATAAGTAAGTTAATCAAATGGCATGTTGCCTGAAACAAATAATTAGCTGAAATGATTAGTTTTCTACACATCAACACTTTTGGTGGCATTTGGGGGGAAGTTCAGAGAAGTTTTAGCATCTTTTGGCAGTTTTATTTCTTTGTTCTGATTAAAAATTGTTTTCTATTTGCATTTTCATTCCTAATTGGATTTTGAACTATTGTATGTACCTCATGCTGTTCATAATAGGGGAGTATTGGATATATTTAAAATTGGATACAATTTGGGGCGCCTGGGTGGCTCAGTAGGTTAAGCGTCTGACTTCGGCTCAGGTCATGATCTCGCGGTCCGTGAGTTCAAGCCCCGCGTCAGGCTCTGTGCTGACCGCTCAGAGCCTGGAGCCTGTTTCAGATTCTGTGTCTCCCTCTCTCTCTGACCCTCCCCCGTTCATGCTCTGTCTCTCTCTGTCTCAAAAATAAATAAATGTTAAAAAAATTAAAAAAAAATAAAATTGGAGACAATTCTGTGCCATATAGTCACATACAAGATGTGAATGTAGACCTACTGGCATGGAAAGATATTCTCAATAATGTTTGAGTGAAAAAGTACTTTACAAGATAAGCTTCCTACTACTTATTATTGACAAAGTAGGAAAGGGATGTGATATGTGTATACATAAAAAAAAAGAGAAGAAAATCGACCAAAATGTTAATAATAGTTGTCATGGAGGGAAAACGGGTCTTTTTTTTTTTTTTTTTTTTTTATTTTTTTTTTCAACGTTTATTTATTTTTGGGACAGAGAGAGACAGAGCATGAACGGGGGAGGGGTGGAGAGAGAGGGAGACACAGAATCGGAAACAGGCTCCAGGCTCTGAGCCATCAGCCCAGAGCCTGATGCGGGGCTCGAACTCACGGACCGCGAGATCGTGACCTGGCTGAAGTCGGACGCTCAACGACTGCGCCACCCAGGCGCCCCAAAACGGGTCTTTTAAGGTTCCTTTGGCTTGTTTGTATTTTAGGCCAAAAAAGAATAAAAGAAAATGATCTGAGATTCATTTTATTTGTATTCTATTTAAAAAATTTCCACACCAATGATAGATAATTCTATCTGTTCAACTTGCTTGACTTTGCATTCATAAATATTTAAATTTTCAGTTAGGTTGAACATTAATGTCCCCAATCACCAATTTACATTGTAAGATTTTTAGTGTAGTGAGTAAAGGTAGGAAAGTGAGGGGTGTTTGGGTGACTTGAGTGTCTGATTTCTTTTTTTAAAATGTTTTTTACTTATTTTGAGAAAGAGAGAGAGAAAGCACTGAAAGGGGTGGCACAGAGAGAGAGAGAGAAAACACTGGAAGGAGAGGGACAGAGAGAGAAAGAGAGAGAGAGAATCCCAAGCAGGTTCTGCACTGTCAGTGCAGAGTCCAACACAGGGCTTATCTTACAAACTGTGAGATCATGGCCTGAGCCAAAACCAAGAGTCGGACGCTTAATTGACTGAGCCACCCAAGGGCCCCAAGTGTTTGACTCTTGATATCAGCCCAGGTCATGACATTTCAGTCCTGAGAACCAGCCCCGGGTCAGGGGTTTGAAGTTCAGCATGGAGCCTGCTTGGGATTCTCTTTCTCTCTCTGCCCCTCCCCTACTCATGATCCCAGTAGAGCATGCAACTCTTGATCTCAGGGTTGTAAGTAAGTTCAAGCCCCATGTTGGGTGTAGAGATTACTCAAAAAGAAAATCTTTAAAAAAATAAAATAGGTTGATGAGCACTGGGTTATTCCCAAAGTTTCACTACCAAAAAGAATGTATTGCAGATGAAATTAAAGTAAGAAAGTTAATTTCTGCAAGAGGGACTAAATGCTGAGAGATACATCAAAATTTGCAAAACTTGCCCTGTAGCACACTAATATTACCAATTCGTTTTTTTATTACTAAAATTTTAAAAATGTTTTATTTTATTTTTTGAGAGACAGAGAGAGACAGAGTGTGAGCAGGGGAGGGGCAGAGACAGAGGGAGACACAGAATTCAAAGCAGGCTCCAGGCTCTGAGCTGTCAGCACAGAGCCTGATGCAGGGCTTGAACCCATGAACTGTGGGATCATGACCTGAGCCGAAGTCAGATGCTCAACTGACTGAGCCACCCAGGCACCCCTCATTCTTTTTTTTTTTTTAAAGAGTGTTTAAAAAAATTTTTTTAATGTTTATTTTTGAGACAGAGAGAGACAGAGAGAGAGAGAGAGAGAGAGCGAGCACGAGTGGGGGAGGGGTAGAGAGAGGGAGACACAGAATCTGAAACAGGCTACAGGCTCTGAGCTGTCAGTGCAGAGCCCAACATGGGGCTTGAGCCCATGAACCAGGAGATCATGACCTGAACTGAAGTCGGATGCTTATCCTACTGAGCCACCCAGGCACCCCTCTTTTTTTTTTTTAATATTTATTTTTGAGAGAGAGCAAGAGAGTGCTTGTGCAAGTGGGGGGGGGGGGCAGAGAGAGAGGGGGACAGAGGATCTGAAGTGGGCTCTGTGCTGACAGCAGGCAGCCCGATGTGGGGCTTGAACCCATGAACTATGAGATCATGACTTGAGCCAAAGACGGACACTTAACCCACTAAGCCACACAGGTGCTCCTACCAATTCTTTTTCAACCAATTTATCATTTCTACCAAATAAGATTTTGATTTACTGGGCTGCTGTGCCTTCATAAACCTTTTCCTGGGCCTTGTCTGGATGCCAAAAGTAGTTGGATCAGAGGACCTCATATCCTCCAACTCCATTTCACAGATGAGGAAGCAGAGGCCCTGGGGCAGGACTGAGCCACTTCTCCAGCCTTCTGCAAGCCATTCACAGAATGTGTTAGGTTTTCTCACAAGCCCACTGGGCTTCAAATAATCACCACCTTCCCACACTCCCTCGCTCAACTTGGAGGACTCAGCTTCCCTGCCATCTCTTCTAGATGATTCTTGCCCTGCTCCAAGTTGGCTTAGTTACTGCCTATATACCATCTACCTTATCACAGTGTATACTAAGTTATCTGCTGCTTATCTCTTCCAAGAGACAGGGCTGTCTTCTCTACATCTGGGTCTCCAGTGCCTGGCCCAGTAAATGAGCCCAGGGCTCAATCCCTGACTCTGATATGGATCCCAATTCTATTCCTCACCAACTTGATCCCAGCCCAATCCAACTGTGCCCAAGCTCTGACTTATTCCCAGACCCCAGCTTCACTTTTGACCCTTACCTCATCCTGATCTTGACAGTACACACAGGAAAGGAATAAAGGCAGTTGTCTCCAATGTCCAGGGGTACATCTCATCTCTCTCTTTCTGAAGGAAGGACTCATTACACTGAGCCCACTTGAGTCTGCAGGGTGGAGTGCAGGGCAGAGCCTCAGCCTTGGGGGGCAGCAGTGGAGGAGTTTGCTCCTTATGGACAGCTTCTGACCAGGAAGCCTTCTCCCTGCAGAGAGACCTGTGGGCAGTTTTGGGTAGGGACCTGGAAAATGCGGGTCCAGACTGGCTTGGTCTATTGGCACCCTCTAGAGGACAGTTCTTTTTTTTTTTTTTCAACGTTTATTTATTTTTGAGACAGAGAGAGACAGAGCATGAACGGGGGAGGGTCAGAGAGAGAGCGAGACACAGAATCTGAAGCAGGCTCCAGGCTTCTAGCTGTCAGCACAGAGCCTGACGCGGGGCTCGAACCCACGGACCATGAGATCATGACCTGAGCCGAGGTCGGATGCTTAACCGACTGAGCCACCCAGGCACCCCTAGAGGACAGTTCTATTACCAGAGTTATCTATTACTTGGATGCCCAGCAGTGCCCTGGCTCCCGAAGTCTTCTTAGATGGTAGCTGAACCCCGGGCTCACTCCTGACCCCATCTCAGTCACTAAATTTCTGCAGCCTTGGGCCAGTGCCCCACACTCTAGTTTGGCTTTGACTCCTGCACAGAGGCCTCGCTTGCCATTCCTGAGGGAGGTATTTTGCTGACGATAGGGCATAGGCTCCCGCATGACGAGGCCCATGCTTCTTCTCTCCCCCCTTCAGACTAGGGACCCCAGAGGATCAGGCTTGGCTTTCTACCTCCCCTATCAGATTGGTGTTTCCTGTAAATATGGCTTATGTGTCCTCCTCCCCCTGAGACTGGGAGGGGCCTGAGTTTCCCTTTCCTCCTTCAGAATTGGGGTTCCTTGAGGACTGAACCAGGGCCTTCTCCAAAACCACTCCATCTAGCTGTTGATTTTCAGATATTTCCATCTCTGTTCCCCATTCTGCACAGCTCTTCCCAGAACCAGGGGCTCTGGAGCCTCCCCCAAGTCTGGGGCCCTGAAGGGCTTCCTCTAACTTTGGGCTGGACACCTGGCTTGGAGGGCAGGGCCTTCCTCTGGGACCCGCTCTGAGCTCCACCTCTGACCTCACAAAGGCTGCCTCAGAACCTGGTATCTGTGGCGCCGCTGGCCGGAGAAGGGATGCTATTTTGGGCAGTGTGTCTGGACTTGGCCCAAGCGGTTTGGGCCAAACCCCTGCCCCACTGACTTCTCCCCTGGAGGAGCAGAGCAAAGCAGTACGTGGGGTCACCTAAGGAGGGCTGAGAGGCAGGCTCTATACTTTGGACAACACAGGGCAGTGGAGCCCCAGCTGCGGGTGCAGCCAGAGCCTGGGACAGTCATGGAGAAATAAGACCAAAGCTTGCTATAACCAAGAAGCCCCCAACGTGGACGCTTTAGCAGAGTGAGTCGGGTTCCAAGCAGGGCTGGGACAGGGGGCCTCCCCTGGGGCCCAGGCCTCAGAGTGCCACTTCCTGGGGACTGTATGGGGAGGAGGTGACCATGGGACTGTCTGGGGGAAGCAACTCCAGCTGGGAGTTGAAAGCCAGGATGTTTGTTCTGGTTTAGTCCTGAGTTGCTGTGTGACATAGGCATGTCACACACTCTTTCTGGGCTTTAGCTTCCTTACTTGTAAATTGACTGTTGGGAGGACCAGCAGCACAGCAGAGGTTGGGAGGGTATGTAGGGCTGGGCTGTCAATGTAGTGCTGGCTGGAGGATAAGGAGACCATGGAAAGCAGACACTGGACCAAAGCAGAAGGGAGAATATCAGAGATAAGGGCTTGATTGCTGGCTTTGCTGGAGTGGTTTCTCCCCTTGGAGTTCCCTCTTGAGAAGCTGGGGCTGGGGCTGGAGGGTGTCTGCAGTCAGGGCTAGGGATGTCAACTTGTGCAACTGCTAGAGGGAATTTGGCTAGAGAACAAGGGGGACTTCCAGGATGGGGAAACTCAAGGGTTACATTTGTGTGGTCATTCGGGTGGAAAATGGGAATACACAGGGGAATTTTCAGGAAAGGTAAGCGGGTAGACTTTGTTCTGAGAAGAATGGACTAAATGAAGTCTTAGGACCTCATATTGTGTGTGTGTGTGTGTGTGTGTGTGTGTGTGTGTGTGTGTATGTATGTAAAAGGAAAAGGCCCTGGAAAATCGGAATTTAAGTCAGCAGCAAGAGGTTAGACTAAAAGCAATAATACCCACATATGTGAGGGTGGAGCCACTGAGGGGAGGCTGTGGGCATCTCCACTTTGGACAGTGGAGAAAGTCAGAAGGACCTAGGAAGGACCTGGTCCAGGGGTCCCGAGGCCAGCATGGGTAGAAGGGGTGGGACTGCAGGGCCTTTCCCCATTGGCTAAGGCACGTCCACACTTCTCTTTGTCAGCTTGGCTGAGTTGAGAGATTGGAACCGGCAGGACCTGTCCTTGTGGCTTCTCCCCTGGGAGGCTGAGGTCTGATGAGAATGTGGGGCCAAGTTCTGTGCCCCCACACCCCAGCCCTAATGACCTCTCTTTGGCTCCACAGCATCTAAAAATCTCAAAGACAGAACATGGCTGAATCAGATAGGAAGAGGCGGTAAGCACTCCACCCATTCTCCTCCTCCAGCCACCCATCCCCCACCCTCCCAGCACATCCCTGTGCCCTTCCTGCCCTACTCCCAGCCTCTCCCTCATGGCAGCTGACCCCTCCCTCCCCCCACTCCTACCCATCCCCCCCTCCCCTCAGGAGTCTCAGAAGAAAGACCTCTCCCAGCCGGGCCCTGGGCTGGGCCCTTGGGTGAAGGAGGCTCAGAAAGACCTGGGTGAGGGTCAAGGGGCTGGTGAGGGGGTTCCAACTGCCTTTATGTAGGTGGTGCTCAACTGAACTCACTGCCTGTCACCCTCACAGGCTCAGATCTTTAGAGTACAATAAAAACCAAAGCCCTTGCAATGGCCAAGGCCCTGCCTACCTAGTCCCAGTTTCCTCTCTGACCTTCCCCCACTCCATCCCTGCTCTCCCCAACCCCAGTCACAATGACCTCCTTTCCTTTCCTTTAAACATGCTCAGAGTCCTTCTGGGATTTCCCCTCTGCTTGAAATGCTCTTCCCTCACCTCCTCATGTCTGCTATCTTCTCAGTGAGGCTTACCCCAACTGCCCTATTTAAAATCATACCCCACCCCCTTTCCCTTGCTCTGTTTATCCCCATAGGCCATACTACCTTCTGACACGCAAATGTACTTGCTTATTACATTTCATCACTGCCTGCCAGCACAGGAGCAGGAATATTTGTGCACCCTTGGATAGAGAGAATGAATGGCTCCCCTTTGTGCTGGGTTCTCTCTGGGGCTTCAGATACTGTTTCCAAGTGAGTTCCACAGGCAACTCAGTCCCAGTTGAAAACAACCTCCATATCCCAAGCTGACTCCTCCTGTGGTCTCAACTCAGCCAAGGATCCCCTTCTCCATTGCTCAAGCCAGAAGTCAAGACCTTGTTTGTCCTTCACACTTCTGTCTCCCCCATAGCTCACATCTAGTCCCATCTCCTAAAATATCTAGAATGTTCTCACTCCCACCATTCTTTCTACCACTACTCTACTCCCTCACAGGCACTTTAGGCCCCATCCTGTCCACTCCTCAAAAGTGTCTGCAGGCCTCACCTCTCCCACCCTGGGCTTCTCACCTCTGATGGTGCTGCTGTTATCCCTTATCCATCAGAACCACTAGATGGAGTGATCCAAGGTTGGAGACTGGGTTTGTATTCTGTACCGCTGAGGCCTGGCTGGTTGATTAGATAATTAAATAAGTTGGTGAACAGGACAGTTAGTTGGCTAAGCTGCTAGAATAATTAGTAAGTTGAAGGGTTGGTTGGTGAGTTTATTAGCTATTTAGCACCTCGGTTAGCAGATATCTCGTGGGTAATTATCTGGTTTGCCGTTAGCTTCTCAGTTTGTAGGCCACTTTTCTCAGATGCCCTTTTCTCATTCTATATCCTCTCCTTGGCCTCATCTATGGCCAGGGATCAGATGATTTGGTGGCCTCTGGATGTGTATCTCTAAACAAGACTACATGACCAGCTGCCTCCTTATAGGCCGTTTCTGCCTAAATGTCTAGCAGGCTCTTCAAAGTTAACATGGCCGGGACAGACTCCTCATACTCCTGCCTAAGGCTGCAGCTTCTCTCCTGCACCTCGCTTGTCATTCTGCTGCTCTTCCTAAACCCGAAGGTCATCTCTTCTCTCTCCATTCTCCTCTTCAGTTAAACCCTAAGTGTGTCATTTTCACTGTTTTCTAATCTCCATGGCACCTTCTTGGCTCAGGCTGCCATCTCTGCTCAGGCTGTCTGTGGCAGAAGCTTCCTGATTGCTCACCACACTCCCACTCCTGCTCCCTCATCCCAGCATCCATAGAGGAGGCAGTGCTCCTGCTTAAATCTTCCACCAAACCCCATGGCTCTCTGGGTCGAGTTCACACCCCCTAACATGGACCATTAGGCCTTCTGCCATCTCTACCCACCTCATGCCACTTTCTCTCCTCTCTCTGGCTAGCTCATTCTTGGGGAGTTCCTCTCTACATCACACAGTCCTTTGCTGCAAGCCTCTGCCATGCTATTCTGATGCCTTGAACTTTCCCCTGCCTCCCCTGATGCTCCTTCATCTGGCCAGCCTTCCATTTTTGACCTGTTTCCTTTCCTGTGGGAAACCCTCCTACCCCCACCTCTAGGTTGTTTGCTTCCTCTCTGCAATCCAGTAGTGCCTCCCTTCACCTGTGGCAACAGTCCTCACACTTTATAGCAATTACTTGTTTTTCTTCCTGAGAGCAGGGATCATGATAATGTTCTTTACTACAATGCTTGAACATAGCAGGCATTTGGTAGATTTCTAGGTCAGTAGCTGATTGGTGGTTATTTATTTATTGCTTACTGTGTCCTGCCTGCCATGTGGTGGGGAGGATGGGGCCAGGGTTCTAAAATTCTCTTGGTGTCCTTGGCTTCCTGCTCTGTCACTTCTCCACTACCTTTGTGGTACTTTCCCAGGACCCTCTTGGGTCCCTGCCTGGCTGGTTATAGGGGCAAGGAGACCCCCAAATGATGCTGCATGGAAGCTGGAGTTGGATGGGAGCCAGTAAATTGTCCATGCAACTCTATATCTCCCTCCATATACTCAGCCCTTGATTTATTTCCCTGGAGTAAGGACAGAACAAGGACTGGGGTGGGTGAGATTGAACATAGGGTCTCAGCCATAAAAGTGGAAGTTGTTTTATCCATGCCTGACTTACATTTCTTACTCCCTCTACTTAATCTGTGCTGCTGTGAGACCAGGGAAATTTCAGGAAGCCCGGGGAGGAGTAGGGGGTGATGTTGCTATCCCTAGCAAGATGAGGTAGCTGAGGGGCTGGTGTCAGCTTCAGGCATTCAGCATGGGGAGGGGCACCAGTCTGAACAAGCACTAAGGCCACACTTAAAGGTATCTGTACCCCTCCTCTTCTTCTTTAGCCTCTAGACTCCATCTCCTTCCCCAAACCAGAGGTCTCTACCCCACCTCCAACAGATAATGGGGCCTGTAACTCACTTTTTTGTCTATCTATCCATCCAACCATGCATTTATTAAACAAATATTTATCAAGTATCTACCATGTGCCAGGCATTGTAGGAAGTTCTGAGGATCTAGTGGAGAGTAAGACAGATGGATTCCTCAGTTGTCATTCATTTGACAATATATATTGCACAACTGCTCTGCATTTGGCACTGTGCTAGGCACTGAACATGCCACAGGGGAGAAGATCCGGTCCCTCCTTTCCTCTCTCCTCTCTTTCATTTGTTCATTCATTCATTCATTCATTCACTCACAGACGTCTGATTGTGTTGAGCCCATTGCAAAGGCCCGGTGCACTTTGCAGATACTTTCACCTCTGGCAGAACCTAATGTATGTTTCAGGCCTCAGGGCTGTTTATAGCACCCTGAGCAGACTTTGCTACACCGTGTGTTGTTTGTGAAGTATCTCCCTATTGACAGGTCCTGCCTGATGCCTGGCCTGTGTTCCCAGAGCTTTGGCTCCTGCAGATAGGGAGACAGATAGATGGACAGCTGAGCTCGACTTTTCTGCCTGCTCTCTCCCATCTGCTTCTCCTCTGAGACTCACTGGCACCACAGATGACACTTTTTGGCTCCCCACTGCCCTCTCTGCAAAATGGCCTCATTGGTGCACCCTTCCCAGGCTACATCCCTGTGGCTCTCAGTTGTCTCTGATCCCAGCTGTACCAGCTGACCTGGGCAAGAGGAGGTGTGTGTGGGTAACCTCTGGGTTACCCATTAACTCAGCTATGAGTTGAAGGGCCCATGGGCAGTGAGTGCACTTGGGCCTCTTTCCTACCCACGGGCTTGGGCTGCTGCTCCAGGTCTACCCGCAACTCCAAGATGGTCTCATCACCTGTGGTAACAAAGATGCAAGCAATAATGCAAAAGGAGATGGTGCGAGAGTTCCTGGCGGAGTTCATGAGCACATATGTCATGATGGTGAGTGGGTGGGTGGCACAGGGTGGGTGGGCTCTGAGGAAGGGACGTGAACCCCAGGACCTCAGGAGGGTGAGGTTCAGTGGAGGCAATCCAAGCCCCCCTCCCCACCACTGACCCCTGGGTCACATTGTCCGTTATTCAGTCTTGGAGCTGGGAGCTAAAGAAGGATAGGAAAGTTAGGAGGAGCTCTGTCTTTCTCACTATCTTTTTGGGAAAGAAAGGGATCAAAGTTCGTGAGGGCAGAACAAAACTATGGGCTGGGCGAGCAGGTATCAGGGGGCATGGCTGGAAACGGGAAGAAGGGAAACAAAGAGTACAGAGATTGGAGAAAAGTGTTATCGAGGGTCATGCTTTGAGAATTAATCCTGAGGGCAGTGAGGATACACGGAAGGTTCTCAAGCAGGGTTGTGATGTGTTCAGATTTAGATTTTAGAAGATGGTTCGGTGTGCAGTGTGGAGTCTCAGCAGAATGGGCAAAGCTGGTGGGAGGGGAAGCAGTTAGGAGGCTGTTGACCTTGGATAGAGAAATGGTGGTGACCAGTCCAGGGATGGAGAAGAAAGCACACGTTGAGGGAGCTGAGAAAGAATCGAGATTTTCCAAGTAGCAGATGAGGGGTAAATGCCAAGGAGGATCATTCTGGAGTCCGGAGCCTGCTACAGGGCCAAAGGTGAGGTCAGTTTGGGTGTGATCAGGTGAGGTGCCTGTGGAGACATCTGGGGGGTGGTTGGATATAGAGGTCTGGAGCTCAAAAGAGGGACTTGAGCTGGAAGTAAGGAGTTAGAGCTGATCAGAATATGGATGGTGTTTATAGAACTGTCCAGTGACAGTGTATAGAAAGAGGGAAAAAAAAAGATAAGTTGAGGACAGAAACCTGAAGAGGAGCATTTCACAAAGAAGCCTGAGGAGGAGTGGCCAGAGAGGTGAGAGGACAAGGGGGGAAGGTAGGGTCCACAGGAGTGGGTGGTCAGCAGTGGGAGGCCTACATACGGGCTAGAGAAAGTGACCACTGATAAGGGTCTATAGGGATTGGTAACAGGGAGGTCACTAGGGACCTTGACAAGGGCTCTTTGAGTAGATGATGGGACAGAAACCAGACTTGTAGGTGGGATGTGAAGTTTCTTAGAAACTCCCTCTCTCCACCTGCTTCAGCTCTACCATCTACAGCAGACAGCCTCTTCCCTGAAGCTGTAGCCATGCCTGTCTGGACTTTATGGCAGGCCCAGGTTCATGAAAAGAAGGGGTGGCTCTGGGAAGGAAAGCAAAGGCAGTCAGGAGCATGTCAGAGGAAGTGGGGGTGAGAGAGAGTGTCCCTGAGTGTGTGCATGTGAGTATGAGTACAACTGGTTGTGTGGCTATGAGTGTGTGTGCGTTGAGCCAGTGTAGGAGATGGTGTGGCCCATGGAGCACAGGAGCCTCTAGACATAAGAATCCTGATTCTGTCACTGAGTCACCAGCTGGCCCTGAGCAGGCCTCTCCACAGCTAAGTCTGTCTTCTCAGTTAGTATGTGTGTTGAATCGGACCTTTATGGGCTGTGGAGCTGTTTGGGTCCTGGCTCTGCTATCTTCTAGCTGTGTGGTCTTCTACAAGTATCTTGATTGTTTAGAAATTTAGCTTCCTTGTTGGTAAATGTGACACTAACATTGAGGTAGCAGATACCCAGTACACATGTAGGACATATGTGCTAGTCTCTTGTCACGATAAGTGTTCTCAACTGCTCTCCTCTCCCTGTCTCCTGTCTTCTTCCCTTCCCCTGTTACCTGCCCTCCTGCTTTGACTTCTGAGCTGCGAAGACAGCAGCTGGACGGTGTCCAGCCTTAATCCAGGACAAAGTCATCTATTCATGACAAAACATTCCAGCCTCATGAGGGTTGTTAAACCTTGGAACCATGGAGGTAGGAGGGTGCCTCCTCAGAGAGCTCTTAGGAGAAGCAGGCACCACTCACATGCACCAATGCCTTCCTGTGCCCCTGTTTGTCTTCCCTTTATTGAGATTATTATTGAGTACCTACTGCATGCTAGGCATGATGCCAAGCCCCTTACATACTGTATCTTCTCAAATCCTCACAGCAACCCTGTGAGGGAAGTTCTATTATTATCCCCATTTAACAGATGGGAAAACTGAGGCTCTGAGACTAAATTATTTGTCCAAAGTCACATTTTAAGTTAGGATTAAATCCAATGCAACCTAATATCACAGTGTGACCCTTAATCTCTATTTACTCTCTGTTCCTTAACTTACTAGAGCAGGATTTCTAACACCCTGGTTTGTTAATTCCCTCCAGCTGGGGTAAGGCCCTCACTTTCGGGCTTTTGGTAGTGTCTGGGCCTCAGTTTCCCCATCTGTAGAATGGGAGCCGAAACATTTGCCAGGCAGATTTGCTGTGAGGATTGAAGGGAAATGACGTTTATAAAAGAACTCTGTGAGGTTTAAGCTCATATAGGACATTGTGTTCTTATTTTCAGTTGTTGGGCCTGTGCCAAGAAGTGGGGACGCTTTTTCAGTTATCAGGAGCTCAGTGAGTCATCAGGGCAAAAGTTTTGCCAGAAAAGCTAGTATGACCTTGGGCCCCATTTACTGCAGCCAGGATGAGGGAGGTGGACCATTCCACTCAGTTCCACTCTACAGCCTCTGGGGATGTTGTGCTCAGGGCTGGCCTTGAACGGGGCTGGGCTACATTCACTGACCAGGGAGAAGAGGGGCTGGGCCATTAGGGCCCCGGAAAAACAGCTCTTGATATGAGCCATAAGGCAGGAGTTGCAAACTTACATGCTATGGGGGCCAGAGAATCAACACAGAGTGGCAGGAACTGGGGCTAAGTGCAGAGTGCTGACCTGGGCAAAGGCGTGGCTGCTACTATTCTAGCTGACTGCTGGCACGCAGGGCGGGATGAAGGCCAGAGCTGCCAGAGCTTCTGATTTGTCAAGGGAGGCTGAAACCTCTGATCGTCAAACCCAGATCACCCAAACAAAACATGTGTTCCGGATGGACTGGCCCATGGACTGCCAATTGAAAACCCTGACGCAGGAGATCATGTGGAGTTTATTCACTCATTCATTATTTTTAGCAAATGGTTTTGAGCTCCTACTTGGAAATGTGGACCCTCAGTCTTCAGACTCTCCATGCCTGCTCCAGTCCATGTACCTCCTGACCTTCCTCAAGCCTGTCAGCCTGTCCTGGCCTCACTCCCCACCCCCACGCCCCATGTGTTCCTGTCCTCTTCTGCCTCATCCTACCCTTGTCCTAAGTCAGCCTGCTCCTGGGCTCCCTTGCACCTGTCATGGAGCTCTTGAGGGACCCACGTGGCCCTGCTCAACTGCCTTTTCCCTACCCTATCCAGGATATTTCATTTTTTTTAAGTTTACTTATTTAAATTGAGAGGGGGCAGGGCACGAGCGCATGCACAAGTGGGGGAGGGGTAGAGAGCCAGGGAATCCCAAGCAGGCTCTGCACTGTCAGCGTGGAGCCTGATGTGGCACTCGAACTCACGAACCATGAGCTGAAATCAAGAATTGGACACTCAACTGACTGAGCCACCCAGACGCCCCTGGGCTATTTCACTTTTTCTCAGACTTTCCCAATGCTGCTTTGTACTCTGCCTTTTTTCTTTTTCTTTTCTTTTCTTTCTTTCTTTTTTTTTTTTTTTTCAAATCAGCAAATGGCTGATTCGTAGCTTGGCAGAGAAAACCATCAGGTGGGTTTCCTGTGTCCGGCTCCTCACCCACCTGTCCCTGCAGCACCAGACTTCATTTACCTGTGAATCCACATATCTCCCTCTTGACAAGGGTGGGCCCCTTCCTCGTGGAGCCCTCCACTCCTGCACCAGTCTCACCCTCCAGTCTACTCAGGTACTTTGCTCCATCCTTTTCCTTCCCTTCCATCTTCAGCGTCTCCCTCTCTCATCTTTAACATACTGAAGTCTCTCTCCCTAAACCAGCACAACACAAAACATTTCTCTCTTCCCCTCCGTGAGCCCCTTCAATTATCATGCTCTCCCTCTCTCCCTTCTCAGGCAGGTTCTCAAACAGATGTCTACATGGGTACCCTTCAACTCTTCTTCACCACCCACTCACCTCTCAATCTCTGGGACCCCGTTTCTGTTCCCATGGCCTGATGAGGCAGTGCTCACCACATTACTACTGACTGTTGGACTGTCACATCCAAAGGGATACTTTTCAGGCCTTCATGCACTTGACCCAGAGGCTACATATGACCATGGGGACCACACTCTCCTTGGGAAACTCAGCTTCTGGCTGGTGTCTAGGGCACATTCTCCCTTTGTTCTTTTGTCATTTCAACACCTGCTCCAACTGGGGTTTCTAATGCCATCCCATGTGCAGCTCTAGGTTCAGCCCTCAACTGACCTCTCACCTTCATCCTCCCTGATGGCTTCAACTATAGCCTCCATGTCCACAATTCTCCAGGTTTTCTTTTTCAAAAACTCTAGAACACAATTCTGCAAGGGAAATATAATATGAGCCATATATGTAATTTAAAATTTTCTAGGGGCGCCTGGGTGGCGCAGTCGGTTAAGCGTCCGACTTCAGCCAGGTCACGATCTCGCGGTCCGTGAGTTCGAGCCCCGCGTCGGGCTCTGGGCTGATGGCTCAGAGCCTGGAGCCTGCTTCCGATTCTGTGTCTCCCTCTCTCTCTGCCCCTCCCCCGTTCATGCTCTGTCTCTCTCTGTCCCAAAAATAAATAAACGTTGAAAAAAAAAAAAAAATTTAAAATTTTCTAGTAGCCACATTAAAGAGGTAAAAATCAATAGGTGAAATTAATTTGAATAATTAATGTATTTAATCCATATATCCAAAATATTACCAGTTCAACATGTAATCAGTATAATTAGAAAAAAATGTTTAGGGGCGCCTGGGTGGCGCAGTCAGTTGGGCGTCTGACTTCAGCCAGGTCACAATCTCGCGGTCCGTGAGTTCGAGCCCTGCGTCGGGTTCTGGGCTGATGGCTCGGAGCCTGGAGCCTGTTTCCGATTCTGTGTCTCCCTCTCTCTCTCTGCCCCTCCCCCGTTCATGTTCTGTCTCTCTCTGTCCCAAAAATAAATAAAAACGTTGAAAAAAAAATTAAAAAAAAAATGTTTGGGGGCGCCTGGGTGGCTCAGTCAGTTAAGCGTGTGACTTCGGCTCAGGTCATGATCTTGTGGTTCGTGAGTTCGAGCCGACGTCAAGCTCTGTGCTGACAGCTCAGGGCCTGGAGCTGCTTCAGATTCCGTGTCTCCCTCTCTCTCTGCCCCTCCCCTCCCCTGCTCATGCTCACTCTTTCTCTCTCAAACATAAATAATAAAACATTAAAAAATTTTTTTAAATGTTTATTTTTGAGAAGAGAGAGTGAGGGTGCAAGCAGGGGAGGGGCAGAGAGAGGGGGACAGAGGATCCAAAGCATGCTCTGCACTGACAACAGTGAGTCAGAAGTGACGCTTGAATTCAAGAAACTGTGAGATCATGACCTGAGCCGAAGTCAGATGCTCATCTAACTGAGCCACCCAGGCGCCCTGATATAAAATTATTAATAAGATACTCTATATTCTCTTTTTCCTAATAAGTCTTTGAAATCTGGTGTGTACTTTACACTTAGAACAGATCTCAATTTGAACTAGCCACATGCTAAGCACTTAATAGCCATATGTGGCTGGTGGTGATCATATTGGATGACACAGATTGAGACTCCCATTTCCAGCAGCCTGGATAGCTATAGGTCCCTCAGAGACAACATATCTAAAATACATGGAATTTTCAAAGGAGGTGCCATCTGAATGTGACTTTATTATTATTATTTTTAATGTTTATTTACTTTTGAGACAATGCGAGAGACAGAGTGTAAGCAGCAGAGGGGCAGACAGAGGGAGACACAGAATCTGAAGCGGGCTCCGGGCTCTGAGCTGTCAGCACAGAGCCCGACGCGGGGCTCAAACTCATGAACCGTGAGATCATGACCTGAGCTGAAGGCGGACACTTAACTGACTGAGCCACTCAGGCGCCTCCTGAATGTGACTTTAAAGTACAGTATTGATTTTTCAGAATCTGGGATCAGGTATTTCAGGCAGAGGGAAGAGCACATGCAAAACTGCAGAGAAAGCAAGGCACGCAGGGAGCAATGTGGTTGTTTGCCTTGAGGTTATTTGGCACAGCTGACTGACTAGATTCAAATCCGGGCTCATTCTGTGCAGAACGTGTACCTTGGACAAGCCACTCAACTTCTCTAGGATTTGGGTGACAATCTGTCAAATGGGGAAAACAAGAGCACCTAACATATAAATTAGTGTAAGGGTTAAAGGAGGTGATAGATATAACTTGCTTACAAGTGCCTGACACACAGTAAGTACTCAATACATGGTTATTATTTAGTAGTAACACTACTGGTGAAAATAGAGAACACTGGAGCAGATATGAAAGTGAGAGGCAGAAGGGATAATTTATACAGGGTATTAAATGGTGGCCTATTGAGTTTGGACTTTATCCTAGAAATGGAGGGGAGACAGTGAATGTTTGAACAAGGGGCAGACATGATCAGATTTTGTCTGTTAGAAATGTCACTCTGGCTGCAAGGAAGAGGCTGGATAAGATTGGGATAGAATGTAAGCAGTGCTGACTGATTGTGGGGAATGACAGAAAGGAAGCTCTCATTTGTGACTGCCAAGTTTCTGGCTTGGCCGACTGGGATGGGGAGCATAGGATGAGGATAACATTTTCTGAGAGATGGTGAGCTTTCAACATAGAGCCTGAGATGCCTTTGAAAAACCCAGACTCCCAGTGGGTATTTGAAGATAAGGACCTAGCTAGGTGGAGGTTTTAGGAGTTTTAGTGCATCAAGCATATCTGAAGCCACAGAGTTAGTGAGAAGACCCAGGAAGAGTGACTGAGGAGACGTGAAAGGGGCCAAGGATGGAGCCCTGGGGTTATCCATATTCACGAGGAAGATGAAAGAAGAAGAATGTGGGAAGGAACTGTAGAGAGGGAGGCTGTATAGGTAAGAGAGGAGAGGAGAGGAGAGGAGAGAAGAGGAGAGGAGAGGAGAGGGGAGGGGAGGGGAGGGGAGGGGAGGGGAGGGGAGGGGAGGGGAGGAGAGGAGAGGAGAGGAGAGGAGAGGAGAGGAGAAGAGAGGAGAAGGGAGGAGAGGGGAGGGCAGGGGAGGATTGTTGTAGAAGCCAAAAAGGAGGGACTTTCCAGATGCACAGAATGGTTAAGAGGGTCAAAATTAGCAAAGTCACGTAGGATAATGACTGAAGGGATCTTTAAGAAATCAGGAGGTGGGAGTCCTCGGAGAGAGCTTTGTCCACATGTCCGTGACATGTGAAAGCAGGAGCCAGTTTGAAGAGGGAGAGCAAGGGAAAGGATAAAGGAGCCAGCCAATGGGTCCTTTCCCAGAGCTTGGCCCACACAGGGACAGGGTGTCCAGGAGTCCATAGCTAGACAGGCTGGGCTGAGGCAGGAAGGTTTACTTTTAGGAAGGAAGAGTCCCAAGTCTGTGGGAGCCAGTCATGGCAAGAGGGAGGTATCTGCAAAGGGACAGAGAAGCTGGGCATGGGAACCAGAGCTGAAGGGGAAGGCAGATATAGATTCTGGTGGGAACTTCAGGAGGTTGAGTGAGAGCCTAGCTTCAGGCCTCTAATCTCCTTGTGAAGGGGGGAATTAAGGGGGTTATCTTTTGAGGTGATCCAGCAGTTATGGATGGGCAAGAGCAAGAAGTTCAGAAATGACACCTGAGAGCAATGGAAATGTTGCTGGAGGCAAGAGGAATAGTACCCCACCCACTAGCTTCCAGGGCTGATGTGTGTGTGTAGGGGATGGGGTCCTGGCAGAGAACAGGCATGAAGTATGGAAATCTCTTGAAGAAACTTCCTTCAGGTTAGGTTGAAGTGTGAGATACTCTGAGGGGTTCGATCCAGACCAGCCATGCCCTCCTCGAAGCCCTGCCCCCTTCCTTGAACTTCAGGTGGTCTGGGGGCCCAGGGGCCAGGGTGTATCCTTAAGAGCCCCTGACATTGCCACTGCCCTCCCAGGTCCTTTTACAGCCCCACCCAACTCTCACTGGTCAGGTCTTAAAGGGGAGTCAGGGAAGGAATTTTCTGAAGGACAAGGGCATGGTAGAGGGTCTCCAAAAGCAATGCAGGGTGGCCTGGGGCATGGGGGTGAGGAGCCCAAACTGAGCCTGAGCCCTTCTGTAAGGTTGGGGCTTCTGGACAGGTGGTCCCCTCAGAGGCACTCCTTCGCAGGTGTTTGGCCTTGGCTCCGTGGCCCATATGGTTCTAGGAGAGAAATTTGGGAGCTACCTCAGTGTCAACTTGGGTTTTGGCTTCGGAGTCACCATGGGAGTGCACATGGCAGGGAACATCTCTGGTGAGTGAACCTGGGCCCCATCTGATCAGCAAGGCCAGGTGTCCCCTGTATACTGCTCCTGCCCTCCTCTAGCCAGCCCCTTCCGCAAGTCCGCCGGAACCCATTCTCACCAGCCCGCAGGAGGGAGAATACCCTGAACCTCTTTCTTCTGACCCTCTCTGCCCAGACTCTTCAGAGCCCTGGACACCCCATTGTTACTAGCTGGGTCAACTTAGGCAAGTTATTTAACTTCTCTCTCACTTTCCTTAATGGTGAAATGGAGGTGGAGGTCCCTGCCTCGTAGGGTCCTTGTGAGGATTAAATTAGCACACTCCATAGATACTAGCTGTTACTATTATTATTGCTGCTTTTGTATTATTTGTTGTTATTGTTTCTCTCTTCTCTCACACCTTTGACATTTCTGCCCCTTCCCGCAGGGGCCCACATGAATGCGGCCTTAACCTTCACCAACTGTACGCTAGGCCGCATGTCCTGGAAGAAGTTTCCTGTATACATCCTGGGTCAGTTTCTGGGTTCCTTCCTGGCTTCTGCCACCATCTACTGCCTCTTCTACTGTGAGTGTCTTGCCCTATGTTGTCCACCCCTGGCCTCAGCCTCCTCCTCTGAAAAATGGGCAAATACAGACCCAGTGTCCTGGCCTGTGAAAATGTCTAGAGAAAAAGCCTTGGAGGTGCTCCCCACCCCTCCGTCCTACAGTCTTATTCCTGGGACTCCAGTAGAGTTTAGCTGGTGGCAGGTTCACACTCAGTCTGTGTCTCCACAGCAGCCATTATCCAATTTTCGGGTGGACATCTGACAGTGACTGGTCCCACAGCTACCGCTGGCATTTTTGCTACCTATCTTCCTGAGCACATGACATTGTGGAGGGGCTTCCTGGATGAGGTCAGTGATCCAGCATGAGTTCCCCTCCTCAAGTCCTCCTTACCTAAGGAAGCGGGGGCTGGCAGGCAGCCCTCACAATAGAAAGGATAAGAACTCTGGGTGGGGTCTCTGCCAGTGGGTTGGGGCTGGGGGCATTGCTGAAGCTCTGTGACTTGGCTAAGGGCCCCAGGTGGCTGCCACAGTGTCTGCTCACCAGGTAATAGTGACAGGGATACTCCAGCTATGTCTCTTCGCCATCACGGACAAGAAGAACAATCCAGCACTGCAAGGGACACAGGCCCTGGTGATTGGCATCCTCATTGTTGTCATTGGATTATCCCTGGGCATGAACACAGGATATGCCATGAACCCATCCCGAGACCTGCCTCCCCGCTTCTTCACTTTCATTGCTGGCTGGGGTATACAGGTTTTCAGGTACTTCCCTCACCAACCCATCCCTGCCAGTTTTCTGTGGGTTCCCTGCATGTGGAGGGGTGGGGGGTGATGTGAGAAGCTCCACAGTCCTGCAGAACTCCCCGGTGGCCTGAGGAGACAGGAGTGGGTCCTTGCTTTCCCCCAGACCAGCACTGATATAAATCCTGCTCCTGGACTGAATGTCAATTGTGTCCTAGACCAGCTCAATCCCTGAATCAGGCTGAAGCTAACCAGGGCCCCAGGCTCAGGGGCAATTCTTGGGCTAGAATAGGGGTCACTCCTCTACTCTCAGCCCCTACTCCCTGTCTCAGCCTGAGTGGATGCAGGTGCTGTCCCGGGCATCAGCCCTCTCAGCAGGTCCCTCTGTCTCTTGCCTGCAGGGCCAGGGACTGGTGGTGGGTGCCAGTTGTGGCACCACTCCTGGGTGCCTACTTAGGTGCCATCGTCTACTTGGTCTTCATTGGCTCCAGCATCCCACGGAGGCCCCAGATACTGGAGAACTCCATGAACTATGAAGACCGCAGAATACCCGTGTTGCCCAAGACCATGTCAAACCCACCTACGACCCTCACCCCTGTCTCTGTGTCTCCTGCCAACAGACCTTCAGTCCAGACTGTCCCACCCTTAAGTGACTCCATCCACCTGGAGCACTTCTAAGTAAGGTGACTTGTGACCCTATCCCCACCCCAATAAAGAAAGCCTTGTCCCACAGCGGCACCCCCGTGTCCTGGGTGCCTCCTGTGGTTGGGCTTCCCTCCTGGATTCTTCCAGGAACTCCAGGGTTGTGCTGCAGCCCAAGACTGCAGTATAGAGCTGGGAGACCTCTAATTCCTTCCAGGGTTAGGAGCTGGGGCACCCACCCTGGGGGAGGACGGAGGAAGCGCCAAACTATGGCCCCAGTAGGAACAGGAGGAGATTAAAGGATGCCAGACACCGAATGGTGGACTTTCAGGCATAGGGTAGGGAAGGGATGGTTTTGGGGAAAGGACAATAGCTCTGGGGATACCTTGATATGCCCTGGGAAGGACTCTAGACTCTCCCTCAGTTCTGGCTAGTTCTTGGACCAGACAAAGCAAGGTCCAAGCATGTAGATCAGAGTTTCTCAACCATTTCTTTCCATTATTGCTCCCCTCAAAAGCCTTTTAGACATTTTCTTTCTTAATCACATGATATTTTAATACCACAGATATACTATATATTGGTTTATATATATCTGTGCTTTATACGAAAAAAGAGTAAGATTTTTTTTCATCTTCCCCTTCCAAGAATCAGTGTTCTTGCCCTTGGAGGCAAAATCAGCCCCTACCTTGAAAACGCCTAATGTAGATTGAAAGCAGGTAAGGGATTGGATTCCTCTTTTTTTCTCCTGGTGCCAGAACTCTCCTACATGAAGGAATTCCAGAGTCAGAAGGAAGATGCAGAGAAGAAAGTTCTTACAAAAGGCGCAGAGACAGGAAATGGCCTTGTGGAATGGGATTCAGGGGGACAGACGGAGAAGCTGGGTGGAGGTGGGGCATCCCCACCCACTCTGGGACCAAGCAGGAATCACCCTGCTTTCTGGGGCCCAGAAGTAGCATCACCCATGGTTCCTGTCATTGTTTGTCCATTCAGCCTTTCAACAATTATTGAGCACCTCCTGTGTGCAGGCCCTGCCTTGGCACTGGAAATGCTGACGTGGATGAGGCTGGGTCTCTGCCTTTGAGGAGTGTAGGGTAATGAAGATGATTTATCTTGAGGAAGGAGATAAGCATCAGAGAAGGGACTGCGGGGCTCAGAGGGGGCTCACAGCCCAGTCTCAGGGCGGGGGCCAGGGATGGCTTCCCAGAGGAGGAGGCAGAGCAGAGTTGGGGACAGGAGTTGTCCCTTCTGGGATTGGTTGCTGCGCTTTGTAGTTTGAGGAGATGGAGGCAAGGAGGCTGGGCTTTATTCTGGAGATGGGGACGTGGTGAGATGAGGCTTAGCAAGCCTGCCTGAGCTGCAGGGTGCAAGCTGCTGGGAAAGGGGGAGATCGGAGCCTGCAAGGGAGTGTGGTGAGAGGCAATAATCCAGGAGGAGCAGCAGATGGGAGAAAGGGGATTTGAGAAATACTGAGGTAGAGGCCATAAGACCTTGGGCTAGCACTGGGAGAAGGAGTGGGTAAGGACGCAGCAGGAGTCAGGGCTGACTTCAGTTTCTGGCTTGGGCCTGGGGCATTGGAGATGTGCCCCCTGTGAGTGCGCATGGGAGACAGACTGGTTTGGAGAGGAAGATAAGTTACATTGTGACATGTTGAATTTGAGTTGCCTATGAGACCTGGAGGCAAGAATTGTGTATCTTGAGCAAGTTACTCAACCTCTCTGGGCCTCTGTTTTCTCCTTTGTAAAATGGGTCTAATATAACTTACCATTTGCGTTGCTGTGAATATTCAATGAAATAAAACATGTACATTGTTGAGAATAGTGCTTGGCATGGAGTAAGTGCTCAATAAACAGGTATGCCTTTTAATATTTTTAATATGTCCTGGAGATCAGAAGAGAATTCAAGACAAAAATGGGGAAGTCGTGGTTGTGTGGATATCATGGGGGCTATGGAATAGTGAAAGGAGGGTCAGTGAACAGTGTTCGGAGAGCATGGCTAGGAGGTGTGGAGAGGGCACCTGAAGAGGTCTGACTGAGGAGGGGTGCAATGTGGGTGATCAGGGGGCCCTGGAAACAAACCCAAATGTCCATCAGTAGGGGAGTGGATCCTTACCTTGCCGTATAGTCACATACAACAGAACATGATACATCAGTGAAAACTGAGGCACGACAGCTTCCTGTAAACAGGGAAAAAGTGTGAAAGCATAAAAAGCAATACAGTAGACTGTATACAGTATGACACCAGTTATATAATTGAAAAACAAACAAAAAAGAATATATTCTTTGGGCATACATATGTGATTAAAACTACTTTAAACGAAAGAAGGGATGGGGATGCCTGGCTGGCTAAGTTGGTAGAGCGTGTGCCACTCTTGATCTTGGGGTTGTGAGTTTGAGCCCCATGTTGGGTGTAGAGATTACTTACGATTTTAAAGTAAAGTAAAGTAAAGTAAAGTAAAGTAAAGTAAAGTAAAGTAAAGTAAAGATTACTTTAAGATTTTAATCTTAAAAAATAAAATAAAATCTTTAAGAAAAGGTGGGGAGTGAAAAGACAGCAGAGTGAAGAGCAGGGACCTATAAGGTGCTGTGATGCCCACCCCATCCCATGTTTACCTCTGACATCCAGAACTGTTTTCTAGTTCTGGATGTTGGAGGTAAATATATGGGTTTGTTATATGATTTTGTTTTATAACATATAACTGTGATATATATTCATTTGTAGGTATCATATATTTTAAAAGATGAATAGCCATAGGTGATAGGAAGTGATAGGTATGGAATGTACTGATGACAGGGGGACCAGGGAGGAAGGGGAAGGGCTTGACCATATCTGACTTCCCACAGTGGGAAAAGTTGAGCCAGGGGACCAGGCTTGGGAGTGACCAGGGAAGGGACCACATCTGGAAGTCCCAGCCAGCTGCCTCCCTCTGTGACCCTGGATAAGCCTCTTACCCCTCTCTCAGCCTCAGTGGCCTTGTGAACATGGGGAGTGTAGCCTTTCTCATTCTTAGTATTCCAGAGTAGAGTGACCCTAAGGCCTCAGTCACAAGTGGGAGAAGCATATATGGGTCCCAGACTTCTGGCTCCCATTGTCCTATGCCCCTTGCTGACCACTTCAGCCATTTGTCATCTTCATGTCCTTGGGAGGTGGCCTTGTAGGTAGGGCAGTCGGTGGGTCCATCAAGAACCTGCCTGCTGTCTACTGCTCTGCCATAGACATGACTAGGCCCAATGCCCATAATATGCTGCAGACTCTGATCCCAATGTCAGGCTTATATGAGCCCTGACAATGGTCACAGCATTTCTATGCACAGACCCCTTTCATTCTCTTGGCAGAAGTTGGGTGAAATTCTACAACATGCCAGATACCATTTTGGGGCAGAGGATACGGGCACAAAAAAGAAACTTAAGTTCTTATTCTCAAAGAGCTGACATTCTGTGCAAAACATGGTATGTTAGTGATACATACTAATGAGGAAAAGCAGGAAAGAGGGATAGGAAGTGTGTGGGAATGGAAAGACCAAAGGCCTCCCTGAGGAGGTGACTCTGAGTAAAGACCTGAAGGGGGAGAGGGCGTGAGCCGTGTGGATACCCGGGAGAAGAGCATGCCAAGCTGTGGAGATCGCCACTGAAAGACCCTAAGGTGGGAGCATGGAGGGGCCACTGCTGGACTGGAGCGCAGAAAGAGAGGGAAGAGGAGAAGCAGATAAGATCAGGCAAGTAGGTAAGGTAAACCAAGGCAGGCCCAGGGGAGAGGTAGGGCCAAGGCTTGGAGCAGAGGCAAGGGACGTCTCTGGAGGAGAGAGGCAGGTCTCACTGCAGGCAGACAGGCAGGCAGGAAGGAAAGAGGTAGGATGGGATGGGGTGGGCATCACAGTGCCTTGTGGGTGCCTGCTCTTCACTCTGCTGTCTGTCTGTCACACACAACACACACACATGGACTCTCCAGTACTGGATGGCTGCAGGAGACACATCTGTTTAATGCTAGGAGCCAGGTTGGGATATGAGTCATGGAAGCCCCGTCTTTTCTCACAGGCCTTGGCCCAACACAGGCTTGCTGTGTGACCTGGACAGGACCTTTCCCCTCTCTGGGTCTCAGTTTCCCTATCTGTGCACTGAGGAGTGGATTTGTTGGTGTCTGGGGAGCCTCTCAGCTCTGACTTCTTCCAGTACTTTGAAGTCTCATGTCATGATCCCACTTTGCTTCTCCCCACCTCAACTCAGGCTGTGGTTGAAATGGGGACAGAGTAAGGTAGGAAGAACTCCCAGCCTCAGGCCAGGTCACTCCAAGGCTTTGTAAGTAAAGGTTTGGTCCTCAGCCTAGTGGTCCTGGCTTTGGGAGAGCCCCTCACTCCCTGTCCTTGCCTGCTCTCCCACTCCCACTCACGACCCCCAAGGGACAGGCATCTACAGGCAGCACCGAGGTCTGGCTAGTCTGTCTCCTCCCTCAGATGGGAATCCTGCAGCCCAGAAAGAGAAAGGAGCAGCCATCTCGGGCCAGGCTGGGGTGCTGATGCCGAGTGGGAGGAGGCTATGGCTACTCAGAGCTGTGCAGTCTGACCGTGGCAAGGTACCTACCTCTGTGCTGAACCTGAAGTGGGGAAGAGGTATGACCTAACCCTCCTGGGTGCTGCAGGGCCTGTACTGTGGAACCTAAGAACACAATGAGGGCAGCCAGGCTGGATGCAAAATGCTGGCTCTACCAGTCACAAGCTGTATGACTTTAGGTAAGACAGGATAATAATAGCTCCCACCTCACAAGGCTGCTAGGATGATAAAATAAGCTATGCCTGGCATGTGGGCAGTGTATTCGCTCTATATTCTCTTGTGGTCCTCACATCATCATGCCCATCTTACATCCAAGGAAACTGAGGCCTAGGAAGATTGGCTTGGTAAGGGGTAGACAGTAGGGATTTTAGTCCTTACCAATATGACCTTGGCTAGTTTTTTTTTTTTTTTTTTTTGTTTCTGTATTGTGAAATATATCCTATAAGCATGCATATGTAACATACAGGTACAGTGAAAATAACACTCAAAAAACAAAGACCCCAAATGAACAAATAACCCCAAACACTCAAGTGGCCCCCACTAAGCTTTGGCATGTTATTGAACCTCTCTGGGCCTCATTCTCCACGTCTGTAAAATGGGGTAATGAGGCTCAGAGGAGTGAGGTGCTTCAGGTTTGGGTTTTGCCATTGGCATTTTGCTGTGATGAAGCAAGGTGAAGAAGAGTTTGCCAGAACTCATGGTCTCCCCTTATGTCTGTGCTCAGGAGTCAAGGCAGTGGGTGGGTGCTGGAGGGTGTGTACAAGGGCTTCTGGAGGGGCTGCCCTATGCTGTGGCCCAGTAGGGGGTGTAGAAGCTCAGAGGCTGGGTCAGGGGCAGAGAGACAAGACACATAGCTCAGAGCCAAGCACACCCAGGCACATGGATGAGGCCATAAATCTGGAACTGAGCCTTTGAGTCCTCCAGGGACCCAACCAAACCCCTGTTGGCTGATAAGGATTCCTCAGATAGGGGTCACAACAGGCCCTTGGAACAGCCCAGCTAAGGCTAGGAAGAATGTGTTCTTGTCCTCCCCACTCCCCCAGATCCCCTACCTCCATCCTGGTCAAGGTCAAGGACAGGGAGAAGATGAATTCCTAAGGGAGACTCAGTGTTGGGGCAGGGGAAATTGGAAGGTGGTGGATATACCAGGAGAGTTTGGAAGTTGGACATGCTGAACTGGAGGTGCTTGTGGGACACCCTGGGATAGACAGGCCTGGGCTAGAGATACAGCCCAGGGTGGCATGTGATGGCTTGCAGATGGATTAAATGGCCCAGGGATAGACAATGGAGTCCTGGAAAGCACCCATGTTTAAGAGGTGGCTAGAGGGGAGGAGGCAGCCAAGGCCCATGATCTCCTCTGGCTCCAGGCACCCAAATACTCTGGGTATTAATTGACTTCTACCCTGGGGCCAGTCCTTTCTCTCAGAAGGTTCAGATGGGCCAGGGCAAGCAAGAGAAGCCCAGACTCTCCTAGGCAACCAGTAGGAAAACTCCAGAGACCACCATCACATAGGACTTCCCTGTAGCTCTGAGTCCTGCAACTTCAACTCCCTGCTCTGGCTCTGGAAATGTCTGATTCCTGCCCTGTCCTCAGCTCCCTGCCCTGTAGATGACAGGATGCCCAGGGCACAGTCCCTGGACCTCTTCTCTTTCAACTTCCCTTCCAACATGACCTTACCAGCCTGTAAATACCATTATATGCTCACAGCTCCCCAAATTAGATCTCCTGTCCAATCCTATGTACAACCACCCACTGGACAGATTTTCATCCCTCAAGGCTGTTTCTCCCACACTCTTTCCTATCTTAGTAAATAGCAAATTCAATCTTCCCAATGCTGAGGCCAAAATCTTTGAAGTCATCCTTGAGCCCCTTCTCTCTCACACCCCACCCACACCCTAGCTGTTAGCAAACCCTATAGGTGTTACCTGCAAAATACATTTAGAATCCAACCACTTTTCATCACCCCGCCACTGTCACCCAGGTTTGAGCCACCATTACCTCTCTTAGATTACAGACAGAGTGGTCTTCTGATCATCTCCCAGTCTGTCTTTTTGCTCTGTGTCACCCCTATGGTCTAGTCTCAATACAGCAGTTGGAGTGATCCTTTCAAAAAATAAGCCAAATTGTATCACTCACTCCTCTGCCTAAAGACTTCCAGTGGCCTCCAGGCCCCTGCTTCTCTCTCCCTATTCATTCTCCCACAGCTGATGGCTTTGCTGCTCTTTCAACGTACATGATGTTTCCACCACCGAGCCTTTGCAATGGCGGTTTCCTCTGCCTGCGACATTCTTCTTCAGATATCTGCATGACTTAGATTTTTCTCCTGTGCTTACGTTGTGTATGCAAACAAACAGAAAACAGTATTAAAAAAAACAAACGGGGCGCCTGGGTGGCTCAGTCGGTTGAGCGTCCGACTTCGGCTTTGGTCGTGATCTCAAGGTTTGTGGGTTCGAGCCCCGCGTCAGGGTCTGTGCTGACAGCTCAGAGCCTGGAGCCTGCTTCGGATTCTGTGTCTCCTTCTCTCTCTGCCCCTCACCTACTTGTGCTCTGTCTCTCTCTCTCAAAAATAAATAAATGTAAAAAAAAAAAATTAAAAAAAATCGGAAAGGTTATAAGTTTTAAAGATACTTGGGTGGCTCAGTCAGTTAAGTGTGGGACTCTTGATTTCAGCTCAGGTCATGATCCCATGGTTTGTGAGTTTGAACTCCGTGTTGGGCTCTTTGACAATGTAAAGCCTGCTTGGGATTCTCTCTCCCTTTCTCTCTGCCCCTCCCCCACATGCTCTCTCTCTCAAAATAAACTTAAAAAAAAATTGGGGCATCTGGGTGGCTCAGTTGGTTGAGTGTCCAACTTCGGCTCAGGTCATGATCTCGTGGTTCTGTGTTCGAGCCCTGCATTGGGCTCTGTGCTTAAAGCTCAGAGCCTGGAGCCTGCTTCAGATTCTGTGTCTCCTTCTCTCTCTGCCTCTCCCCGGCTCGCACTGTCTCTCTGTCTCTGTCTCTCTCTCAAAAATAAATAAACATTGGGGCGCCTGAGTGGCTCAGTCAGTTAAGCATCCAGCTTCAGCTCAGGTCATGATCTCGCAGTCCATGAGTTTGAGTGTCAGGCTTTGTGCTGATAGCTCAGAGCCTGGAGACTGCTTCAGATTCTGTCTCTCTCTCTGACCCTTCCCTGCTCACACTCCATCTCTCTCTCTCTCAAAAATAAATAAACATTAAAAATACATAAATAAACATAAAAAAATGAAGATACTGGTTATAAACTACTAACAAATTTTAAGTAAAAGCTTTTTTTGAGGCAAAGTGTAAGCACTATCCCATCCCAGCCCCAGGCTCCTGGTTTGGGGATACATACTGCCCCCTAGTGGCCATCCTAGGAAAAAGTCCCATCATCTGGGGGTTGCTGGTGTTCTCTACATTGGGACACAGTATAAGCTTTTCTTCCACCTGTCCTGACCTGCCAGACAACGCAGTCCCAGGGACTCCAAGGTAATGTGTGTGAACTGTCCCTGTTCTGTGTATAGTAGAGGACACAGGTTTTGAGTCTGACTTTATAGGAACTTCAGATCCCCAGTAATTCATTGAGTGATCTTGGGCAAGTGACCTAATTTCAACCTTTAGTTTCTCCATTGGTAAAATAGAGATAGTAAGAATATATGCTTCAAGGGGCTTTGAGGATTAAGAGATGAGCACAGTGTTTGGTGCATATTAAGTGCTCAAAAGCTGTTATCTACTATCAGAAGAGACTTTTGAGAAGGAGTGGGTGCATGAGTACTTCAGACTCCTTCACCACTGCGTCAAGCCTGGGGGTGGGGGCAGGGGTGGAGGTAGTAGAAGCGGGGGAGGTGACTGAAAGCCCCAGCTGTTGCCAGAGCAGCTTCACAACTGCTCCGTTCCTTCCCCCAAATGGGCTATCCTCTGAGGGATGGTCCTGGGATAGGCTCAACGCTTGACTGAACTGACAGAATATCACAGCCTCTCAGATCCTGTCTACCCACTAGCCTTCCAATGGCTTCAGGTAGCATGTGGGCTGAAACTATTCCCGACCTGACAGATGGGGAAACCAATGCCCAGACAATGGAAGCAAACTGCTCAGGGTTCACAGAGTGAGTTGAGGCAGCCAACTGGGTGTCCTAGCAGTTTAGCCAGGTTCTGTGTAGCCACGCTGTGCCTTATAAAGAGCAACCACATGAAGCCTGGGGGGCTGAGGGCAGCTTGGGCTACTGGGAAGGACTCCAAAGGAATTTTGTTTGGGGAAGACAGTTGCCTTTTCCTTGAAGACTCAGACCCCTCCCGGCCTAGGGGCAGTTCTAGGCTGGGAAACCCAAAGCCTGGATTCCAGTCTTGGTCTGGCTCACATTGAGTGTGACACACGGAGCCTTTCCCTTCTGGGGAAGGCCTTTGTAGACTGAGGGATTAGGCTAGCTTAGAGCTTTCCCTGGAGATTTGTGAGCTCTACAAGACCATTAGAGATAGTATGGGACATCTGAGTCGAGGCCACGTAGTGAGCTTGGGAGGGAGAAATTTCTCAGTAGGTATTACAGGACATAGGAGGGGACTGATAAGGTAGGCAGGTCTGTGAAGGTGGCCAGGCATTCCCTCCCTAATTTTAGAAGGGAAGGCACATTGGTAGGTTCTCCTTAGAGAACAAGGTCTCTAGGGTTTCAGGCATGAAGCAAGAAGGCTGACACCATGTGGGAAGGACCCTACCCCTCCAAACGTAAATCACAGGACCCACTCTGTGAGATTTTGAACCTCTTACAAGACTGACATTCCTTCTTCCCCTCCCCTGGTCTGTTCTCTGGCCTGTCCAGGACAGGATCCAGAGCTGCTTCACACAGACCCTGCATTCAGGAGGGCCGCTTTCATCTCCAATCCTGGATACAACCTCCCACTGCATGTCAGGCAGGCACCACTGCTGAAAGGAGCCAGCCCTGCCACACAAGCCAGAGGGAATTACAGAGATAAGAACTTGGGTCTCTGAAAAGCTCTGGCCCCATAAAGAATCTCCTGCCAAAGAAGAGGGTAGGGTTGGAAGGGGAAGGAATGAGATCACCTGATTTTCAGGGAGCAATAGTATGGGGTCACGGTGCCCACAGGATTTAGTCCATGCTCATGTCCAAGGCCAGTGCTCAGTGGAGAATCCACCAAACCCATGAGAAGCAGCTTCCCCTTGCTGAGGGGGGTGAGGGGTCCCTTTGGTGATCCGATGGGTGCTAGCTACCTGCCGGCACTCAGCATCCTATCTGACCTCCTGAATCTCTTCCCTTTGAAGCACCACCCCCCAGCATCCTCATCTTCTCATGTGGATAACTCCTATAGCTCTTGGCTGGGCCTCTCGCCTCAATGTTAAACCTCCAATCCCTTCTACACACTGTCTGAGACACTGCTCTAGAACAGGGTGTGGGCAAACTAAGGTCCTTAGGCAAATCCATCCTGCTGCCTGTTTTTGTCCAACTCATGGTTTTCTAATTTTTAAATTAGCTGGAAAAAATTACATTATTTTGTACCATGTAAAAATTATATGAAATTCTGATTTCAGTGTCTATAAAATAAGGTGTTACTAGAACAGAGTCAGGCTCATTCGCTTATGTATTGTTTGTGGCCGCTTTCATATCACAATGGCAGAGTTGGGTAGCTGTAACAGAAACTCTTAAGACTCAGAAAGCCTATAATATTTCCTATCTGGACCTTTACTGTCACTCTCTGCTTAGGACCCTCCAGGGGCTCTTTGTGGCTCTCCACAGCTGACCCCTTTCTTTCTACCTCTCCAGCCTCATCACATGTCCTTCTAGCTGACTGCCCACTCTGGACGATTCACCTTTCCTCATTCGCACTGCAAGCCACATCATGCCATTTACCTTCGCTTGGCATGCCTCTCTTTTCCAAATGACAGTCTACCATCTTAAGACTCAGCCCAAAAACTTCCTCCCATTTCCCTTCTCCCAACCACAAGAGCTAACCCATTCCTACTTCCAATATCACAGGAGCCTCTTATAGCTCCCCTTAACTTTTAATAACAGACTAATGACCTGCTTGTGCCAACCAATTCCATTATAAATATGTGTTCAGGGATGTGATCTCTGGGGCATTACTAACTGAAAGAATACACCACAGCCCTAGCACAGGGCTGCATGGGGTAGGCACATAAGCCTACCAGAAGGTAGGCCTGTTTAGCATTCTATACTTTTTACTTGGTTAATAGTATGGAGGAAGAAGCAGCTTATATATTTTCCAGATACCAAGTATTTTTTTTAAAAAGTAAACTCTATACCCTATGTGGGGTTGGAACTCACGACCCTGAGATTAAGAGTCAGATGCTCTACCAACTGAGAAAGCCAGGCGCCCCCAAGTATCATTTATATAAATTTCCAGCACCTATGATAGATCAAGCACCTCCACGTGTCTTATCTCATTTAATCCTCACAACAACCTGGTAAGGCAGGTGATACCTCCATTCCACCAAGCAGCGAGTTATGTGGCAGAGCTGGCGTCTAAAATCAGGTCTCCTGCCTCCTGAGATGCTCTCCATATGCAGTTCACCCAATGAACCACTGCTTCAGAGATGTAACAGGTACTTGTGGGCTTCTTGTGTTTGGCGCTACTGACCCTGTGCTAAATGGGTCCAGGTAGAGGTGGTTTTGTAGTTTTCCATCTCTTCCCTCCAGTTGCTTCTTCTGCTCCTGTACTTGCTGCCTCTCAAGGCAGACTGTCTGGGTCAGGACCAAAGGGTGACCCTGCTCTTCCTATGAAAACTAAGTGCCAGTTTTGTGACGTCACTTCTGAAATCTTCTGTTGTTCTGGGGCTCGTGGCTTGCTCTGGAGAAAGTTGTTGGAAGTCTGGCCTCCAAGCTGGAGGGGTGCCAAGGCCAGAGAGGGCCAAACTAATGTAACTGTCAGTGCACCTGCCTTAATGGAGACTCAAGAGTGCCTCCAGAGGGCTGCTGGGATAAGCCCTGGACTGTCCACATACTTTTGTGTATATTCAAACAGAAGTCCAGAGCTCAGAGACCAGGAGAGCCAATATAGCTGCTGCAGACCTGGGAGAAAGCAACACAGGAAAGGTAAATCCACCTGAGACTCTTTCTCAACCAGAGAGGAATTAGGGCTACACTGCTCAGTACACAGAGGCCACACTGAACTTGGCAGCATGAGGAGCTTACTCTACGTCCTCTTCTGTCATGGCAGATAAAGCTAACCTGTCAATAGACAAGCTCAGGGATGTGGTATGAGCCACACCCCTGGACTTTAGAAAATGGAGTTCTGTAAAGCACCCTGATCCCTCTCCTAGGTCTAGAACTGATGGCACCGAGGATCTCCAAGTCCCATAAGTTCAGCCAGATAGACCTAGGAGAGTTTTTGGCAAAAGACTCAGATAAGATAGCTGGGTTTAACACAATGTGTGATTCTGGATATGGTGTACCAACTCAATGTTTGGTATTCTGGACTGAGAAGCTCACTTGTGTCTTTCCAAAGATTGTGATCAGTTTGGATTAATCCAAAAAGTGAGGTGCAGTTGATGTTGCAGACATTTTTACGAGGAGGAGGGATAACTGGGACAACTGAGGCTATGACTAAGTGCTGCTTTCAGGCTAAAATTCTGGTTTGTCCAAATCAAACCCAATATTCCCCAGCCCTCCGAGCAATCACGGTGATGGTGGAGCCTCTGCAAATACATGACCGAATCACTAGTGACCATCCAGTCAGATCTGGCTGTACCGAAACACTTTATACAGACGGAATAGAGGACAAGGGAACTTCTGATACACTCATGCTTTGGACGTATCAGTACAAGACAGTATGTGAGGCTGTGTGTGAGTCCACCAGGCAGTTGGGAACAAGCATGATTTTCTGCTGGCAAACAAGTCTCCATAACACCTATTCATTCTTTTATCTAAGTGCATCTTGATCTTCTCAGTCCTGGACATCAAAGTAGTCAATTACTGGTTCCTTGGCTATTTTCTGTAAATTACTGCTCCCAGGATTCCTGAAAAGCAAACAAAGAATAATCAGTCTTCTTGTTTGGGGGAAGTGGACTGAGGTCTTCAGAAAGTTAAGGATCAGCTGACTTGCCATTTGCAAAGCTTTGGTAAGACAGTGGGGCACACATGAGTTGGGAACTTGAAATTTGGTGATGGGCACGCAGGGGTTCACTGTATTAATAATATTCTCTTGACTCTAAAAGTTTTCTACAATAAAATTTTATACAAAATTAAAGCAAACAAAAGGAAAAAAGCATGGCGCAAACAGGCCAAAGACTCCACACGGTTATGTTCAGGTGGTACTGGACATGGCTGTGAAATAGCATGTAGAATACCTCACATTTCCAAAACCACTGCCCACGTGGATATGCAGCTGGGCTGACTGGAATCCAGGCCACCTGTTTTACAGGGGTGAAGCAGGGCTGGTCCTATGGAGCTACACTGACCCAGACAATCCTTGCTAAGGCTGTGCCCAACGGGCAACGCCTAGCCGTCCTGTCCAGTCCCAGGGAACACCGATTGCTATGGCCCTCATGGTGACTTTATAAACTGCCCTTCCCACCCTCCTAGAAGTTCTGTATAAGAAGTTCTGGTAAAGCTTCTATGTGGAAGGCCAGAACAGCATTAGGGACCCTGCTGAGTTTCAGGGCAACTTTCAGCAATGCTGCCTCAGTCACAGTAAGGCAGCCAGCTTCCTTTCTGGCAAAGGAAAGGAAAGGAAAAGGGGATGGTTCTTCTTTCCTGCTTCTGAGACTTGCTGCTTGCCAATGTGGTTTTCTTATCTCTAAATCATGAATATATGTTTCTGTTGTAAAAATGATACAAACCACATAGAAGTCACTAGAGCAAAACGCTAAAGTCCCCACCTTCACTGCAACCTCAGCCCACTATCCCACATCCATCTGCAGAATAAATGTTGTGAACCATGTAACGTTCCTAAATCATCCGCTGTGACACAATGAGTCCACTTCCCAGTGTCACCGTCTACACCATGGAAGTTATGTCCAATGACTTTTCTCCAGAAGAGAAGTGGGCATTATAAACATCAAACCTGGGACCCCTCTGGCATGAACAAATGTGTCTGACACCCCAGTCATACCTTACTTATTTGAATAAAGCCCCCGAAGGCCAGGCCTGAGAGGCTGCCAATGGCTGGTAGAGACCTGGACAGTTTAGCCCCTGCTGGCTTTTCTGAATAGACAGGGCCCTTTGGAAAGCAGCTGAAGGATACTTACTTGTCTGTCTGATGCCTGTGATGAGGAATTGGTGGTGGAGGCCGTGACTGTATTTCCCTTTCAAGGACACCTGTCAGCGTGTTAGGAGGACAAATGGACTTCCCTCTGATAAAAGACAGAACACAAAGTATTGAAAAGTGAGAATTGTTTATGGAGACAGGCAGACCGCTGCAAATCCAGTCATGATTTTCACTGTGCTGCTGCTAAGTGCTCCAATGTGACCTGTCTCCTCTCAGGCATGGTCACCTTCATTTAACCCTCGTCCCTTCCACTCATCTCTGTTGGGCCTGTTACCTGCTTCCTGTCATCTCATATTCAAGTTTTTTCTTCTGGAAGTCCCTCCTACTCTCTCAGCTTCTGACAGTGATCCTAGATCCTCACTGTCACTTCCCTGCTCATAACACAGCCATAGTCTCATCTAATGGCAAACACTGTTTACGGGGGATGCCTTGAATCAGAGTCTAGCATCTTGTTTTCATCATGCCAGGAGGACAAGGGAAAAGGGGACAGATGTGATGGGCAGGCATGCAACCCAGGCCCTCAGGGTCTGCTCCCTGTATCTGAGGAAATGATGCCTCCAGTGTCACTTGTGGATTGGGGCAGATAAAAGCCTTGCATGCCTTTAGATGTGTCTGTCCTGTGGACTGAGGCATGGGCTTTGCTCTCTGGTTCAGACCTTCGTATCGGACTTTTTGATTGTGCCAGAATGGCTATCCCATCAGCAGGCTTTCTATCTATTCTTCTAAGAGAGGAAGCAAGGAAAGCAAACATTGATAGATCCTGCTTTCCGAGGTCCAGCCTGCTCCAATGAGCAGGTCCTCCTGTGATGACAAGATCAACCCACCTGACCGCAGTGACCACGACGTTGCGCTTTGGTTCACTGTCATAGCTCACACTCTCTAGGCCGTACACTTGGGCCAGGTCGTGGATGATCCGACGGTGGTCTCTGTTCATGGGAGGGAAGCAGTGGCTCTTCTTACTATTCTTTCCCTGTATTGAGGGTAAAGATGAATGATTGATAAAATGACTAAATAAATCAAAGACCTAAAACAAGACAATTTCATTTCTTATAAAAAATATGTTTTATGCTAAAAATCATGAGTGTGCAGATACAGACACACTAGCAGAGAAATACACTTGCACAGGTTTCCTAGTTAGGAACAATGATTCCATTTTCTCCATCATGCTAGTGTCCTGCTGGGAACTGGGAGCAGAAGGGAGGAAGGGAGGAAAGGGAGGGGCTAAGGGAGATGGCAGGAAGGAAATTCCTCTTCATTAAATGTGGATCTAATATAGGTACCTTGTCCTCACTCACATTCCCACAGAATAAAGAGGAGTCACCATGGGATTGGATGCTTCTGACTAAATTAAAGACTTTTTCCCTTAAAGCTACCTCCAGGACAAGGGCTTCACTCTCTTAAAGGAGTCTATCCCACTACTCTTTAGCTCTAGTCATTCAACTTTTCATTTTTACCCCAGGGTTTCTATTGTGCCTTGGGGGTAATAAAGAATCAGTGTGACCTATCATATAATAGCCCTTTGGAGATCATGTCTTCCTAAGTATCCCACACAGGCATTCAATTATCACTACCGAATGCCTCCAATTGTTCAGACTTTCTTCACCCAGTCTTAGGCACTAAGCTAAAATTTTTTATTTACACTGACTTTGATTGAGGAGTTTTTTTCTGAACCAGGACAAGGCTTCCATAGATATTATAATGGCTGGGCTTTGGGGAAAGATAACGATCATCAAGAAGTTGTGAATTTTTCCTATAACTACTCTATATTGATGGTGTTTCTAGGATTTTTTTTTTTTTTTAATCAAGCTGGCCTTAGAGACATGTCCAGTTGGATGTTTTGACTTCAACCTTATTCACGGCCTCCACAAGGGCTTCCATTTCTTTCTCAATGTCACTGACAAACTTTAAATCCTTCCTGAAATGAGAAATCACCACAGTTAATTTCATCTGTTCCTGCTCTTCTGGGAATCCCTTCTACCCACCCTCTCTGCCCGTAAACTGCAGACAATGAACAATGTGGGCAGAAAAACAGCAGAGGTCAGGAACTGTCAGATAATAGAAGACTGACTGTGACTGAACAAAGGAAAAGAAAAAGAGAAAACAAATACGAGAAAGGAGAAGATGGAGAAAGAGCATTCTGGAGGGCCGGGAGATAGGAGGAAAATAAGAGCTATTACTGCCCAAGTGAGGACCCAAGTGAGGAGCCAGAAGTGGAATTCAGGCTAGTCCAAGCCCTATGGAAGCCCACACTTCTACTACAGGGCGTTCTCTCTCTCTCTCTCTCTCTCTCTCTCTCTCTCTCTCTCTTTCTCACACACACACACACAACCCTGCACCCCATGCTCCATTCTTCTAGAGGAAAATTTTGAGAAACCTAGAAAAGGATTTTTATTAAACATCATATAATCTCTTATAATAGATATATAGACTTTAACTGGCTCAATCACAGACGAGCACATATTAGTTATTATATCTTAAAAGACCAAACAGTCTTGTAAGCCATAATTAAGAAAGGTGGTACCAAGTTACATACACACCTGGCATCTTCTTTTAAACTGTCACTGAATTTTGACCCTGAAGAACGTATATTGAAAGGATCGGAATCCTCGCTGATATGAAATGCCTCTGCTAATCTCCTGGAAGTAAGAGAGATGTAAGTAAATAAAAGGGAAGGAAGGAGAGGAAAACTTACAGTAACACAGAGTGCCCACCAAGTCCTAACTTCTTTATACATTAATGATGTCATTTCAGTAAACCTACTTATTTTTTATAAAAATTTTAAAAAATTATTTATTTTTGAGAGGCAGAGAGATACACAGTATGAGCAGGGGAGGGGCAGAGAGAGAGAGAGAGAGAGAGAGAGAGAGAGAGAAATACAGAATCCAAAGCAGGCTCCAGGCTCTGCCTGTCAGCACAGAGCCTGATGTGGGGGTCAAACCCACGAACCGTGAGACCATGACCTGAGCCAAAGTTCAACACTTAACCGACTGAGCCACCCAGGCGCTCATCAGTAAACCCAATCATTAAGGAAGGAATAATAACTACTTGGGACAAGATATGATTTTATCTTCCTAGAAGAATATAAGCAAGACAGATCTACATGGGTCTGAGCCAACCCCTTGGCTGACACTGGCAGCTTGGGTTATCTGGGATGAGAATGGGGATGACTATCTCTGAGATTTCACCTAAACATCAGACAGATAAAGTAGACATATAATCATTAAAATTAGTATTGTTTTACAGAAAATTTGGAAAATAAAGGGAAGAATTCCATTAACAACACAAATACTGCATTTTAATACACTTTCTTTCAGATTTTTTTCCCTTTAAGTAGTTGCAATTAGGGTATATAAAACTAGGCACCTGGGTAGGGCACCTGGCTGGCTCAGGTGGTGGAGCAGATGACTCTTGATCTCAGGGTTGTAAGTTTGAGCCCCATGGTGGGTGTAAAGCATGGAGCCTGCTTGGGATTCTCGCTCCTTCTCTCTCTGCCCCTCCTCCACTCATACTTGCTCGCTCTCCCTCTCTCTCAAAAGTAAATAAACTTAAAAAAAAAAATGTAGTGGAAAGTCAAACTTCAAGATAAAACATGGACTATACTTTGCCTGCATTTGCCTGATTTTTGTTTAACTATTTATTTTGAGAAATTTCCAAACAAAGTAACAAGAATATTATTTTTTTTTAAATTTTTTTTTCAACGTTTTTATTTATTTTTGGGACAGAGAGAGACAGAGCATGAACGGGGGAGGGGCAGAGAGAGAGGGAGACACAGAATCGGAAACAGGCTCCAGGCTCCGAGCCATCAGCCCAGAGCCTGACGCGGGGCTCGAACTCACGGACCGCAAGATCGTGACCTGGCTGAAGTCGGACGCTTAACCAACTGCGCCACCCAGGCGCCCCAGTAACGAGAATATTATAATGATAAAACAATCATAAGTTCAAAATACCGTAAGTCAAAAATGCATTTAATACATCTAACCTACCAAACATCATAGCTTGGCCTAGTCTACCTTAAATGTGCTCAGAACACTTACATTATTAGCTTACAGTTGGGCAAAATCACCTAACACAAAGCCTATTTTGTAGTAAAGTACTGAATATCTCAAGGAATACTGTACTGAAAGTGAAAAACAGAATGGTTGTAAATGTATTCGTTGTTTACCCTCATGACTGCACGGCTGACTGCAAGCTGCAGCTTGCTGCCACTGCCCAGTGTCATAAGACAGCATTATATTACTAGCCTGAGAAAAGATCAAAATTCAAAATCTGAACTATGGTTTCCACTAAATGTGAATTGCTTTTGCACCACTGTGAAGTAGAAAAATTGTAAGTCAGTTTATTGTTTTTTTTTTTTTTAATTTTTTTTTCAACGTTTTTATTTATTTTTGGGACAGAGAGAGACAGAGCATGAACGGGGGAGGGGCAGAGAGAGAGGGAGACACAGAATCGGAAACAGGCTCCAGGCTCCGAGCCATCAGCCCAGAGCCTGACGCGGGGCTCGAACTCACGGACCGCGAGATCGTGACCTGGCTGAAGTCGGACGCTTAACCGACTGCGCCACCCAGGCGCCCCCAGTTTATTGTTAAGTTGGGGACTGTCTGTGTATTGTTCACTTAAATTCTCCAACTGTTAACATTTTTACAGGGCTATACATTTTAACCAATCTTTGTTAGAACCAATAAGTCTGCCAGTCATTGAATAAATGCCTCCTAATCTGATGAAGAGTATCCTCAAATAACTAATAGAAAATATATTTAGCAGTGAAATATTTAAAGCTCTCTGGTGTCAGGAATACCTACTATCAACCACCTATTCAACACTGTACTGCAGGCTTGAGCCAGTATAATGAGGCAAGAAAAAGAAAACAGATAAGAATTGGAAAGAAATAAAATTACTATTATTAGAAAAGGACATGAAATAAGAAATAAGTGAATTTAGCAAGGTTGTGAATACAGGTCAACAAACATCAGTTACATTTCTATATACCAGCAATAAGCAATTAGAAAATTAAATTTGTTTTGTTTTGCTTTTTTAGAAAATAAAATTTTAAAAGTGATACAAGAGGGGAGAGGAGAGAAAAAAAAGTGATACAAAAAAAATTACCACTTAAAAAAGCATCAAAACCATCAACCAGCAAGGGACAAATCTACCAAAAGATGTACAAAATCTGTATCTAGAAAAATATGAAGTATCACTGAGAGAAATCAAAGAAGACAGGAATAAATGGAAGGTATACCTTGTTCATGGATTAGAAGACTCAGTATTATAAAAATGTCAAATTTCCCAAATTGATCTATAAATTGAATACCAATTCAATCAAAATCTTAGTAGGTTTTTAAGCAGATATTGATAAGCTAACTCTAAAGTTTAAATGAAAATGCAAATACCCAAGAACAGTCAAGTTAATCTTGAAGAACCATGCTTGAAGAGATAAACTATCAGATAGTAAGACCTTTATTGTTATAAAGGTACAATTAAGAGAGTATGATTCTAGCATGATGGAACAGAATGAGCTCAGAAATAGATCCACACGTAATATGAATACCTGATTTAAGACAAGGGAGGCACTAGAGAGACTGGGGAAAATGACATCTTGATAATAGTACTGGTCACATGAATATTCATATGGAAAAAAACTGAGTTGTGAACTCTCCTTAAACCATACTCAAAAAAAAAAAAAAAAAAATCAGTCCAGGTCAACTGTAGATCTAAATGTAAAAGGTAAAATAATACAGGTTCTAGACAATAACAGAGTATCATCATGATCTCAAGATAGACAAATACTTCTTAAACAGGACATAAAAAGCACTAGTATCTAAGGAGAAGACTGATAAACTAGATTACATTAAAATCAGAAACTTCTGCCTATCAAAAGATACCATTAAGAGAATGAAAACTGAAGGCACTAAGTGCAGGAAAATACAATACTGAAAATCAACAAAGGATTCACATCCAAAATATATAAAGAACTCCTACTAATGAATATGAAAAGGACAACACAGTTACAAAATAACTAAAAGAATTGACTAAGCACTTCACAAAAGGGGATATCTAAATTGCCAATAACCATATAAAAAGGCATTCAACCTCACTAGTCATCAGGGAAATATAAACTAAAAGCTCACTGACATCCAGCTACAAATTCATAAGAATAGATTAAAATTAAAAAGACTGTCAATTCCGGGGCGCCTGGGTGGCTCAGTCAGTTAAGCATCTGACTTTGGCTCAGATCACGATCTTACAGTTCATGAGTTTGAGCCTCGCACAGGGTTTTGGGGTGACAGCTCCGAGCCTGGAGCTTACTTCGAATTCTGTCTCCCTCTCTCTCTGCCCCTCTCCCACTTGCACTCTGTCTCTCTCTCTCAAAAGTAATAAACATTAAAAAAATTAAAAAAAAAAACAAAAAACAAAAACAGACTGACAATTCCAAGTGCTAATAAAAATGTAAAGAAAAAAAAAAAAAGAAGAAAAAACTAGAGCAATGGGAACTATTACCCTGCTGCTGGGAGTATAATATGGCACAACCATTTTGGATACTGTTGCGGAGAACTGACTAAAGCTGAACATATGAATACACTATTAACTATCAATCAGCAATTCTACTCCTAAGTTTGTAACTAACAGAAATGAGTATGTATATATGGCAAAAGAAGTATGTGGATGTTCTTAACAGCATTTTTTTAAAAAATTTTTAAATGTTTATTTATTTTTGAGAAAGAGAGACAGAACACGAGCACAGGAGGGGCAGAGAGAGAGGGAGACAATTCGAAGCAGGCCCCAGGCTGAGCTGTCAGCACAGAGCCCAATGTGGGGCTCGAACCCACGAACCATGAGATCATGACCTAAGCCAAATTTGGACGTTCAACCGACTGAGCCACGCAGGTGCCCCATTAACAGAGCATTATTTATAATAGCCCAACACTCATAACCATACACATACCTATTAATGGTTGAATGATAAATAAATTATAATATCTTAATACATTAAAATATCATACAGAAATGCAAATGACCCAAGTACTGCTATATGCAACAACAGGAATGAAGATCACAAATGTAATGAATGAAGCCAGACAAAAATAATACAAACTACAAGATTTCATCATCTATATAAAGTCCAAAAACAGACAAAACTAATCTGAAGTGTTAGAAGTCAGGATAGATGTTTTATCTTTATGGAGTATACAAAAGTGTTCTGGTAATTTTCTATTTCTTGACCTGGGTACGGATTACACCACTGTATTCACTTTGTGATGACTCACTGATCTGTGCACTTCTGATCTATATGTATGCTATATTTCAACATAAAAGGTCATTAAAAAAGTTTTGAGCCTCTTATCTCCACTGGAATCAGGAAGTCTGCCAGTCAGTGAATAAGTATCCTGTAGCATGTGATGTTTACGCCATGCCCAAAACCAATAAGCTCATGTTTTGGAAATGTGCTGAAATCACCTAAGTGGTTTATCCTTAGACATTACAATTCTTGATGATTGAATTTCTCTTGCTCTCCAATAGCAGCAAAACACTCAGCAGGTGCTGAATGAATGCTTCAACAGTTGCTCCCTCCCACTAACTTCACAGAGCTCAAGGACAAGTAGATAAACAGCAGTTGAAATGACTTACTTTTTCCTTTCCAAGGCTAAACACTCCTCATCACACTCCAGCCTTGAGAAACAAATGAAAAAAATAAAAGTCAGGGCACAGATTTCACAGCTTCTACCCAACAATAAGTTCTTAGTCAACCTGGAAACAGAGCAGATTCTGGCCAAAACATGGCTACATGAGGTCCCTTTCAAGGACAGGTGGGTGGGCCTCTGGGTTATGGTAATCTAGTTCTCAGAAGGGCCTCAAAGTGTCGCCAAAATGCTTCCAATGACCCTCTCACAGCGCCACTTCCTTCTCTTGGCACAGCTGGTTCTCTGTTCTCTGTGGGTTGGGCTGGACACATCTAGGTCTCTGCTTCCTCTGGCTACTGTTTGAGGAGAGGCCTAAGTCTTCTCTGGTTGTAGCTATATCCTGAATAAGATTTGCTGGATTGGAATGGGTGTGGTCTCTTAAGTTCAAACGTCTGTTGGAACACCTACTGTGTGTGCAAGGGTTTGCTGTGGGGGATTGAGATAAATAAATAGTTCCTATCCTCTGGAAATTAATTCTAACAGAAGACACACATTTAAAAAATTACCTGGCTTGGTGAATTTCCTTCTTAGTAATTAGCTTGCTGATTTCCACTGAATCTCCAAGTTGCATGTCTGTTATTTTAGAGGCCATGGAAATAGCAGCTATTCTGAAGTATAAAAAAGGGAAGAAAAGGCATTGCAGTTTCACAGGAATGTTCTAATACTAAGTACAGAGAAGACTTCCTTCAAGTCAAATCTATCACTGGACAATTCATGTGGCTTCAGAAACCCATCTATTATGAACTACCCACACGTTTATGTCATATCTCCTCAATCAGATTCTAAGCAGCTCCACAGGAAGCAATGAGACAGTCTATTTAATCTCCCTTGAATATCCAGGCCAATGCCTGGCATTCAGTCAGTATTTCGAAACCCACTGTTGTCAAAGCTACTCTGATGTCTTTATACTCTAAAAATGCTATCTCCAGGGGCGCCTGGGTGGCGCAGTCGGTTAAGCGTCCGACTTCAGCCAGGTCACGATCTCGCGGTCCGTGAGTTCGAGCCCCGCGTCAGGCTCTGGGCTGATGGCTCGGAGCCTGGAGCCTGTTTCCGATTCTGTGTCTCCCTCTCTCTCTGCCCCTCCCCCGTTCATGCTCTGTCTCTCTCTGTCCCAAAAATAAATAAACGTTGAAAAAAAAAAATTAAAATAAATAAATAAATAAATAAATAAATAAATAAAAATGCTATCTCCATGACACCTCTCTGCACCTAATCAGAGACAAACACACATCCCTAATACCTTCACCTCCTTACTCAGATCCCTTTCTGACCACTTGGTTCTAGGATTTCAGGGGCCTGCAAAGACAATTCACAGAACAGTCAGAAACCCCCACTACAGGGGAAGAGCACAGGACTTGGTCCTGGCTGTGCTACCACAAATGGTGGGATGTTAAAGCAATTCATGTAACTTCAGGACATCATCCCTTCTGATCTCAGGGTATAACAAGACCAGAAGGGAGAGAAAGAGGAAGAAAAATAAAAAGGTTATTTTACAAATGAAAGTTATGGAAGGAAAGGGACAAAACAATACTTTCTCTCTGAACCATAAAAACTAGACTGAGGAAAATTTATTTAAACAACTTTCCACAACAAAAGTTGCAAGGATGCTACAATAAACACCAGTATACACGTGTATAACCTCTGTATACTGAGATCCACTGCTATTAACATTTGAGCAGCACTAACCTTTGATAAGTACTGGATGCTTCAGAGCAAATCATCATCTCTTTTCTTCGTCCACATTCACACTGCAGCTCTATCTGAAATAAGATTAACATGGAGCGACTTTTAGCACATAGAAACCATGTGAA
The DNA here is from genome assembly GCF_007474595.2 of Lynx canadensis. Lineage (NCBI taxonomy): Eukaryota > Metazoa > Chordata > Mammalia > Carnivora > Felidae > Lynx > Lynx canadensis. The sequence goes on along the minus strand of NC_044315.2, from coordinate 55,422,762 downwards.
TAGGCAGGTTTCACACTTTTAAAGTCTCTCTCAAATCAAACCATGGCAGAGGATATAGACAGTGAGTGGTTACCCTTCAGGATGGAGGAAGCTAACCATGCATGCAACTAGACAACGTGGTAGTTGACACACTAGGAGGGAACAGTTCATTCTACAGGGACCCTTTCTGGGAACTACTACAGTCCTTAACCCCACCTGAAGGGGCAGGCCTAGAAATGAAGTTTTTACCATTGAACCTGACCCAGGACCATCCAAGGCCTAATCAGGTCCACTGCCTGCTTTCACCTCCTCAGGGAGGCCCTACTTAGATCCCTCAGACCAGGCTAAGTTGTCCACTCATGCTCTCATAGCACCTTCTATCAGGGTGTAACCTCTTATTCACCACAGTCATAATTCAGTATCTGAGTAATTAGTAAGGATCTGTCCCATCTAATTGAAAGGATCATGTGCCTCCTGTTCACCGGTAGAGCCCTAGCACCTAGCAAAACATCTTGCGCAACACAGACACATATATTTGTTGAATAAATGGAGTAGGCAATCAGAGTCTCTCTTGAGAATTTGTTCTAAGGGAGAGAGACAGACTGGTCAGACAGCAGTGGGTACCTTCTGTACTAGAAGGCCACTTCAAGCTGGGCAGACAGGAATCTGTACAGTGTACCCCACCTTTCTCTTGCTCCACCTTAGCTTGCAGTTCGTTGCAACCAATGATCTCTGATTAGACTCTATGCCCAGGAGCCTCAGCTCTGGACTCACGAGCAGCCCCACAACCATAGTCAATGCCCTATCTGGAGCCAGGAATACGCACCTTGGCTTTACAAGCAGTCGTGGGGCAGGGTGAGCTGGGGTGGCAGGGTGCCATACACGGGTGGCCACAGTCAGCTCTGGGGGTGGTGCAGGGCTGCTTGCAGGCCTCATCCACAAGACACTCTCCTTTGTGACAGAGTCTCTGACACTTGTGCATTCCACATGGTAGCGTGGCACTGCAGGGTAATCCGCAAGAGATATCAGCCAGGTGACAGGGGATGTTGCTTCGTAACTAGGAGAGACAGAAGTAGCCAGATTCTTATCTCCGTGTGCGATCTGGGATGAGTTTTAACTTCCTATTCAAACATTTCTGAATTTTCAAAAAGTTATTTTGATCTTAAAAAAAATTAGGTGGATTTTCAAAATCTGAACATAATTTGTCTGAAAATAAACAAATCTGGAACTTATTTAGTAATCCTTGTTATGATCCAAAAGAATTTGTGCTAGCAATCAAGTGTGACTGAGGATATACACTTCCCAGGACGGGTAGCAAGCACATGAAACTAGATAGGGAGTATCTGATATGCTCTGACCAACTAGGAGGATCAGATAACCTTTTCCTCCCTTTGCAAACAGCTTAGGGCACTGAGGGTTGGGAGGCACCCTTGACCCATGGTTTCAAGACTGCTGGCAGTGCTGTTTTACAGAAACAATTAAATAATCAAATAATCAACTCTCCTCACATTTCCCAACTCATGGTATCTTTAACTTTAGGTAGCTTTATCATTTAAAAAAATTAAGAGGCAGGGGTGCCTGAGTGGTTCAGTCAGTTAAGCACCCGACTCTGGCTTCAGTCATGATCTCGTTGTTCGTGGATTCAGCCACGTCAGGCTCCATGCTGACAATGCAGAGCCTGCTTGAGATTCTTTCTCTTTCCCTCTTTCTCTGACCCTCCCCCACTCATTCTCTCTCTCAAAATAAATTTTAAAAAATTAAAAAAAAAAAATTAGAAGGCAGGTGCCTGAGTGGCTCAGTCGGCTGAGTGTCTGACTTCAGCTCAGGTCACGATCTTGCGGTTCATGAGTTCGAGCTCCACATCAGGCTCATGGCAGTCAGCCTGTCAGTGCAGAGTCCACTTTGGATCCTCTGTCCCCTCCGCCCCCTCTTTGTCCCTCTCCTGCTTGCGCTCTCCCCAAAATAAATAAATATAAAAAAGGTGGGGGGGTGGCCCCTGGGTGGTTCAGTTGGCTGGACGTCCGACTCTTGATTTTGGTTTGGGTCATGGTCCTAAGCCCCACGATAGGCTCCGTGCTGAGTGTGGAGTCTGCTTAAGATTCTCTCTCTTTCTTCCTCTGCCCCTCTCCCCAGCTCAAGCGCTCTCCCTCTTAAAAAAAAAAAAAAAAAAATTAAGAGGCAATAGGCCATGAAACCCCAAACTTTTAATTTTTGGAAACCACCTTCTTTTAGGATTCCTTACTCCAGGAAAAAGATGCTAGAATTTTGTTCCTGTGGGAGCAAAGTTTACTCTTACATATTGACTCAAATTCTTTTGAGAACCCTCAAAATAAGGAATATACTTTGACTCTAGTGACATCTAACTTTTACTCTTAAAAAGGCCTCCAAAGTCTAGAATGTACATGCTTCCTATTGCTTTAGAACTGCTTTAGAGTGGCACCTGGGTGGCTCAGTCAGTTCAGTGTCTGACTCTTGATTTTGGCTCAGGTCGTGATCTCATGGTTCACAAGATTGAGCCCTGTGTCAGGCTCTGCTCTGACATCAGGGAGCCTGCTTGGGATTCTCTCTCTGCCCCTCCTCTGCTCACACATGTGCTCTCTCTCAAAATAAATAAATAAACATAAAAAAAAAAGGAAGAATTGCTATGTAAGTATTTTGGTAGAATGTAGTTCCCAATCATTAAACTTACCTACACTAATACCAGGGTCTGGAGATAATTTATTTTTATTTTTTTTAATGTTTATTTATTTTTGAGTGACAGAGTGTGGGCGGGGGAGGGGCAGAGAGAGAAGGAGACACAGAATCTGATGCAGGGCTCGAACTCACAAGCCGTGAGATCATGACCTGTGCCAAAGTCAGTCACTTAACCAACTGAGCCACTCAGGTGCCCCTGGAGATAATTTTTGCACACACTGTGTCCTCTGTTTTCCCTCCCCTCATTACTTGCCTACTTTTCATTATCCTTTAGGAAGTTACCTCCTCTACAAACACCTTCCTTGGGTGGGGGCTCCTTTGATCCTGCTCAGTCCTTTGTACTTGCCCTGCTACTGTACTGTTTAAACTGCTATTGCACTGTTTAAATGCCTGCCTCCTGCTCCAGAGTAAAGGCTCCACGAAGGCAGCAGTCATGCCTCTCTTGTTCTCTTCTGAATCATGTGAACTTAGCCTGTTACCCAGCACACAGTAGGTATGTAAAAAAATATTTGTTGAATGAAGTCAAATAAGCCATCAACACAAAGATGATACATGGATGTCTTAGAATGGCTACTCTCGGAGAAAGTAAGACTCATAGAGGAAGATACTAATAAACGACAAATGACTTGAGAACCACTTACAGGAAATAAGTGAAGAAAAATACGTCCATCAAGATAAAGATATTGAACGCATGTTGTCACAAATGCCAAGGGTTTCCAAAAATGTTGCTTAATATGTTATGAAGTAAAAAGTAGGTTACACAATAGTATAATCTTAAAAGAGTATGAGAAAGTGTGTATCACACATGACTTATAGTCTATACACAAGAATGTGAACAGTATTTATTTCTGGATTGCAGAATGTATGCTCTTAATTGTCTACAATGAATATGCATTTTTTAACTAAAGAATTCTTAAAAGTGTTTCAAAGGGTCTATAGGTAATGGTGCCAAATAAGCTTACAAATTGAGAATGAGGATGAAAAGTCCTTCATGGTAATGGCACTGCAGAGGTGTAGGTGAGCCTGGAGGAAGGTGTTTGGACCTAGTGGCCAGAATAGGAAGCTGCACAGGGCACAGAGGAAGGAAGAGGGGACCCTGGTGGAGAGACACCACCACTCTTGGGATGCTCTTAATGAAACACCTTTATGCAGGCTAGCAACCTTTGCTGGTGAACCTGGAAGCTGTCTCTGAAATACAGCCCATGTTCTCAAGGTCAACTGACTGAGTTTAACTTAGTTGCAACCAGAGTAAAAATGAAAGCAAAAGAGGCTCACTATACTACCACATACCTACTGTATGACTTCATTCACGTGACATTCTGGAAAAGGCAAAACTACTGGGACAGATAATAGATCATTGATTGCTGGGGCCTGGAGACAGGAGGGAAAATAACTATAGAGATGCATGAAGGAGGGACACCTGGCTGGCTCAGTTAGTACAGCATGTGACTCTTGATCTCAAGGTCATGTGTTCAAGCTCCACATTGGGTGTAGAGATTATAAATAAATAAAAACTTAAAAAAAAAGGGGCATGAAGGAATATTTGGGGGGTGAATGAACTATTCTACATCTCGATTATGGTGATGGTTACATGACTGTATGAATGTTTTTGCAAAACTCAAGGACCTGTACACTTAAAAGGGTAAAATTCTATTTTATGCAAATTATACCTTAATTAATTAAAATGTTTATTTTATTTATTTTGAGAGAGAGAGGGAGAGAGAGAGAGCACATGAGCAGGGGAGGAGCAGAGAGAGAGGGAGAAAGAGAATCCAAAGTACGCTCTGTGCTGCCAGCACAGAGACCTACACGGGGCTTGAACTCACACACTGTGAGATCATGACCTGAGCCGAAGTCAGTTGCTTAACCAACTGAGCCATGCAGGCACCCCAAATTCTACCTTAACTTAAAAAAAGAAAAGAAAAAAGGGGCCAAAGCAAACCTCTGCTTCTTGGAGTATATTTTTACTTTGAGAAACAATGAGACTAACAACTCTAAAAGTAATTCAATCATAAATCTCTAGCTGGAACAATGAATACTTGGGAGAGAAAACTTACCTCATGTTTGCCCATGCACCACTTCTGAGTCAGGAAAGTACAAGGGGGACACTTCTCTTCACTATGACAAGAATGATACACTGTTAAGAGAGAAAGGAAATTAGGAATTATGTCTAGGAATAATGTTTAAATAAAGCACATAAATTATTATATATGTTTTAATGGTATAGAACATAGAACTTTTAAGTTTAGAAGCTGGGAATACTTTTTAAAATGGTCACAGGAAAGTAAAAAGTAGGCGACTTTATTTCAAAGTGCTGAAGGATGAGCATGAGTGAGTAAAAGGAATCCCACTGAGGTGGGACAGACACACCAAACACAGAAGCAGAGAAGGAGGCAGCTTTTCCACTCATCTCCTGCAGCACAGACCCTGGTCTGTCCATTCTACTCAGTCATTCTTTTGGCCCTATCACATACAGCTCAGTTATCTCTGCTACTCATGCCATCTGACATGCTCCCCTGATTCCTTTCAATTTCCTTGCTGCCTGTAAGAGGCAGTTCATCCTAACTCATCTCCTCCAACAAAGCCTTTCTTGGCTGACCATACCCTGCTCAGAGCTCTCTTACACTCCCTAATGTCAATGGCTTGCTACCATGTTATCTGGCCCATCTTTACGAAACGGTTGGTTGTGTGTCATGTGCATATAACTACCATCCTCTTCCTCTTGGGAAGAACAGAAAAATCTTGAGATCATGGGTTACTTTTTTCTTCCTCTGAACCTCTCTCTGTGTCTGATACCATGGTGGGTATACAACTAACTCTCAAGAAAAGTTAAAAGAATGCTGAACAAAAGTGGGCTAAAACAACACACCTCAAAAATGGTTAAGTTCTTATTATGGACATTACCCACCAGGATTTGGACTTCATCTGTGACATTTGCAAATGAGTGTGAAGGAGGGAGTGGGTGAGTATTGGCTCGGGCACTTACTTCATCTGGTGTGAACACCAAACTAAGTTGGGAGAGCCCTCCAAAGGTCCCCAGGAAAGAAGGGACATTCTACTTCATGAGGAATTTACTTCTTTTTTACTCTATTAAAACACTCAAAAAATGAAAACGGGTTGTTTATTTGTCAGTCTGAACTATATGGCTTACTGTAAGTACCAAATCTGGTGACTTCAGTTATTTCAGGTTTGCCTCTGGGATTTGGTAAAATGAAATGATGAGCCTACTATGGTCCTAGAGGAAAGCTAGTGACTAGACTGGACAGAAAATGGATGGTATTAAGTAGCTGCTGGCCGGATGTCTACAGCAGTTTATGAAAGAAGAATTGGAAATAATTATCTAACAACATGAGACTAAGTTATAGCCCATCCATGTAACAGCACACTCCATTAACCACTAAAAATCTATATTGTAGAAAAATATTCATTGACAAGAAGAAAGATTAAAATTACAAGAGGGAAAAATCCAGTTAAAATAAATTCAGTAGCATCACACTTTAATATTATGAAAAAAAATGCAAATATCTATTTTGCCCATGTAAAAAGCCCTGAGAAATATATATTAAGGTGTAAAAAGGTGACATAATGGATGATTTAATTTCAATCTTTTGACTTCATCTCATTTATTCTGAGAGAGAGAGAGAGAGAGAGCATTCACATGAGTGGAGGAGAGGCAGAGAGAGGGAGAGAGAGAATCCTAAGCAGACTCTGCACTGTCAATGCAGAGTCCCTATGTGGGGCTCAAACTCACAACTGTGAGATTATGAGCTGAGCCGAAATCAAGAGTTGGATGCTTAACCAACTGAGCCACCTAGGCACCCCTCTTTCTTTTTATACAGTAAACATATATTACTTCCTTAACAACAAAAAGTTAGTTTCAATTTTACAAAAAGATGTTCAACTTTGAAATATAAATCAAAATTGAAGGCAACAAGAAGAAAAGTCCCTGAAAGACAAGATCAGCTGGAGATTCTTCCAGCCTTTCAGGTGTGTTTGATATCCACTGAGTAAAGAAATGGAGTGCACTGTTGATTCTCAGCTGTGGCCCAGATCACAGACTCACCTTCACAGAAGCAGCCCCTGAGAACAGGGAACAGGGGTGGCCATCACAACATGACCTCAGAGCAGTAAAGACTGTCATGCAACATCCTAAATGACACAGTGTGAAACAGGCTGTGAGATGGGGGACCCACCTGGATGGTCACATTCATGGACTCTGGCGCAGGTCTGGGTACACTCAGGGGGTCTGGTGCCACAGGGAACTGGAGGGTAGATCACTGACGCACCACAGTGGCAGGTTAATTCATCAAAACCTGATGGAACAGCAATGAAACAAAACAACCTTTCATGATGTGCACATACATATTTACACAGACAACACACACACACACACACACACACACACACACACACATTTATTTTGGCTTGTATTACTTTTTAGGGGACTGCTTTTTTCAAAAAATGTTTTTATTTTATTAAACCTGAGCTGGTGGCAATGGAGCAGACAGATAAGAAGCATTTCATTTTTACTTGCAACAAACTGTAAGTCCATGAGTAACCCAGGAAATTTTTACATATATTTTATAAACAACAGATCTATAGACCATCTCTTTTGAGAGAACAAGAGACTTCTGCTAAAGACATAGCTTTTTATTTTTTCAAACTCCTTTAGTTAGGAAAATGGATAGAGATTATGAAAGCCACAGGTAATTAACAAACATACAAAAATATATATTTGAATATACACCTCAGAGAAGCACTGAAGCCACTCAAAAAAATTCTTACAGGTCTAATCAACACCTATCATACTAAAAACGTGAAGTTGAAATGAAGCACAGAGCTACATCTGAGTTCATTACACACAGGCCACAAGTCAAATCAAAATGAGGGCTCACACTGGACAGCTCTAATAAGCAGCCTACCTTGTCATGAGCTCTCTTAACTCCTAAATCCCAAGAGGAGTCAGTTCTCCAACTCTAAGTCTTAGTAAAGGCCAGGACTTTGGCCATGGTTCCCAACTAGGTCACCAAGGGTCAGAAGCCCAGGGCTCTTGAGATTCTTCCACCTACTGCCCCTCTCCAGTCAGCACTCTCTTCAGCAAACCCATCAGAGACTATACAATGTGGTGTAAAGAGCCCCATAAATATAGTCAGGAGACTTAGGCTTCTGGTCCCGGACCTACTACTTACTTACTTAGTGACTGTGGGGTGGTAGTTTAACATCTCTGAGCTTTCTACTGGTCAAATGGGAATACCAAACTTTGACCTATCCATTCAACAAGCTAATATATGTGAATTAGCTAGGTAAAGGGCAAGGGGCCATGTAAGTTGTTTTCATGGAATTCATGTGTGTGTGATTTATATCAAAGCACTGACTCAACTCCTTTTTGAAATTAAGTAGGTCTAGCACTCTATCAAAGACATTTTGGGAAATCTTGATCTAGGCCAATCTTTTAATGTAGCAGTTCTCAAAGTATGCTCTGTTGACCCTTAGGGGTCCCTGAGGGTCTTCAGGGAGTCCATAAGGCCAAAATTATTTTCATAATCAGACTAAGACATGGTTCTTTGCCCCGCTATGTTGACATTTGCAGTGATGGTGCAAAACCAAGAGTTGGTAAAACTGCCAGGGTCTTAGCGCAAATCAAGGCAGTAGTACCAAACTGTAATCACTGTAGTTTCATCACCACAAAAAAGTCCTCGATGAAGCAGTAAAGAACAAAACAATTGATCCTTAAATACATGTCTTTTCCATAATCTGAAATAAAGTGCTTACGCTGCACACTAAAATATAGTCTGGCTGTTATAAAAATTTGTTTATTTATTTTATGGTGAGCCTGGGTGTCTCAGTCAGTTAAGCATCTGACTTCGGCTCAAGTCATAGTCTCATGGTTCATGAGATCAAGCCCTGCACTGGGCTGTCTGATGTCACCGCAGAACTTGCTTCGGATCCTCTGCCCCCCTCTCTGCCCCTCCTTTGTGCTCTCTCTCTCTCTTTCTCTGTCAAAAATAAACATTAAAAAAAAATCTGGTTATTAAAAATAAACTAGTATGAGTGCTCACTTCAGCAGCACATATACTAAAAAAACAACTAATATGGGATAGGAAACTATCAAAATCCTGGAGGAGATCACAGGGAGCAACCTCTCTGACCTTGGCCGTAGCAACTTTTTTCTAGATATGTCACCAAAGGCAAGGGAAATGAAAGTGAACACGAACTACTGGGACTTCATCAAGATTAAAAAGCTTCTACACACCAAAGGAAACAATCAACAAAACTAAAAGGCAGCCTGAGGAATGGGAGAAGATATTTGCAAAACGACATTACCTGATAAATGGGTAGTATCCAAAATCTATAAAGAACTTACCAAATTCAACACCCAAAAAACAAATAACCCAGTTAAGAAATGGGCAGAAGACATGAATAGACATTTTTCCAGAGAAGACATACACATGGCTAACAGACACATGAAAGGAGGCTCAACATCACCCATCATCAGAGAAACACAAATCAAAACCACAATGAAATACCATTTCACACTTGTCAGAATGGCTAAAATTAATAACACAAGAAACAACAGGTGTTGGCAAGGATGTAGAGAAAGGGGAACTCTCTTGCACTGTTGGCAGGGATGAAAACTGGTACAGCCACTCTGGAGAAACAGCGTGGAGGTTCCTCACAAAACTAGAAACAGAACTAGAAACAGAACCACCCAGCAATTGCACTAGTAGGTATTTACTCAAAGGATATAAAAATACAGATTTGGAGGGGTATACACACCCCAAAATTTACAGCAGCATTACTAACAATAGCCAAACTATGGAGAGAGCCCAAATGTCCACTGACTGATCAATGGATAAAGATGATGTGGTACATATATACAATGGGATGCTACTCAGCCATCAAAAAGAACAAAACCTTGCCATATGCAACAACATGGATGGAGCTAGAATGTATATACTAAGTGAGATCAGTCAATCAGACAAAGACAACCTATGATTTCACTTGTATGTGGAATTTAAGAAACAAAACAGATAAACATATGGAAAGGGAGGTGGGGGACAGAGAGAGGGAAAGAAACCACAAGAGACTCTTAAAGACAGAGAACAAACTAGAACAAACTAAGAGTTGATGGAGGGAGGAGGGTGGGGGATGGGCTAGATGGGTGATGGGTATTAAGGAGGGCACTTGTGATGAGCACTGCATGTTGTAAGTGCTGAATGAATGTAAGTGATGAATCACTGAATTCTACTCCTGAAGCCAATATTGCACTGTATGTTAACTAAAATTTAAATTAAAAGAAAAAACCTAATACATATTTTTTAAATTCCTCATTTTAATCTCTAATATGATAAGTATAGCTATAATTCACATAAAAAGAGCTCTTTGAGGGTCCTTGGCAATTTTTAAGAATGTAAGTAAGTCCTAAGATGAAAAAGTTTACAAACTGCTGCTAATAATACAGAGAAGGAAGACTGCTGAGGACAGAATTTGGTTCAATGATATTTAAGAGTAATCCATTAATGAACCAGATCTCATTTTAGGATTGTTACTTACATCCCAAGTTTCGTACATTCAGGGATGACAATGCAGCATGAGAATAACTTTTTAAAGTCACAACATATCTGAAATACTTAGGCTTAGTTGAGTAACCCATACCAAACTAATCAGTCCCTCAAAATATATTATGCTCGAACTTCTAGACAACTCTTAGATTTTTTTTTTTAAGTTAATTTATTTATTCTGAGAGAGAGATAGGGAGAGAGAGAATTTTAAGCAGGCACTGCACTATCAGTACAGAACCCAATGTGGGGCTCAATCCCACCCACTGCAAGAACATATGACCTAGGCCAAAATCAAGAGTTGGATGCTTAATGGACTGAACCACTCAGGTGCCCCTATCAAACTTTTTAATCAATCAATTAACTGTTTAATAAATTTTTTGAGACAGCACAGGGGAGGTGCAGAGAGGGAGAGAGAATCTTAAGCAGGGTCCACACCCAGCGCAGAGCCCAACATGGGGCTCGATCTCACAACTGTGAAATCATGACCTGAGCCGAAATCAAGAGCTGGACACTTAACCAACTGAGCCACCCACAGATCCCTAGAAAACTCTTTAATAAAAGCATACAGTGAAGACACTCACTGGCTTGCCAGCATGACTGGCAGTTCCCACGATGACAAGGTTCTTCACATCTATGAAGGCCACAACGGAGTTTCCTCCCACAAATCAAAGGACACTTGTGCTCCTTATCCTAAAAAGAGATTCATATTTGTTTGCAAAATTATCTATATTTTATATTTTCCACAAAAAACAAGATTAATTTAAAAAAAAGCTTTCTACAGTTATGGATGAAATGATGTCTGGAATTAGCTTCAAAATAATCAGAGGGAGCAGGTGGAGAGGTGGATGAAACAAGATTAATTATGAGCTGATCACTACTGAAGCTGGATGTTGCATATATGGGATGCATGCTAATCTTTCTGCTTTTGTATATGTTTGAAATTTTCAATAATAGGAAGAAGTCTTTATGTCTTCAAATACTGATTTATAAATAAGTCTTTTTTTTTTTAATGTTTATTTTTGAGAGACAGAGCCAGCAAGCAGGGGAGGGGCAGAGAGAGAGGGAGAGAGAAGATCTGAAATGGGCTCTTTGTGACAGTAGCAAGCCTGATACAAGGCTTGAACTCACAAACCACAAGATCATGACCTGAGCCAAAGTCAGATGCTAAACTGACTGAGCCACCCAGGCGCCCCTAAAAATAAGTCTTAATATGTTGTACAATTTCATCATTATTCATCTTATCAATATGTAAACTTCAAAAATAACAATTATGTATGATACACATACATAAGCATGTGTATACATGCACTACTTTGCTAATGGCACTGTGTGCTCTTGTTTGTACACACACAAACACATGCACAACATGGTAACCCAATTACTGCCAGGTAGTGCTTTATTTAGTTCCATATAAGTGAATACTTCAGATAACTGAAACTTGCTCCTTTCAAAAATGCCCCACTCATTTTGCCTACTGACCTGACCCAAGCTGTATATGAAACCCAAAGCCTAAATTGCTAAGACCAGCCCAATCTGTGTATTGGGACAGCACACAATTTCCTGCAGAGGACTGTATGCTCATCTGATGGTCTTAGGCTCTGGAGCCTGAGGGCTTCTGTCTTTCTTCTCTTTCCCCATATTGCCACTGGCTGACTTCTTGACTTGGCAAAGGCCTAAAAAGGCCCAGGCCTGTCTCTCTGGGCAGCTCTCTCACTGCTGCTCAGGGGCCTCTCCCAGTGATGTCTGAATCTGGACTACATTCCAGATGGCTGAGGTTTCTAGATGCTTGGCCCCCAGATGAATGAAATCTGATTGTACCTAATGATAGGTCCACTTACCACACAGCATATCTCATTACATTTATGTCGTCCACACAACCGTTTCTTGTTACATCGCTTATCACACATAAATGTAGCATCTGTTGTGGCCAATTAAAAAGAAAAAAAAAGGTAAAGGAGATGAACATTCACTCAACAAATATTCGATGACTACAAGCTGAAGAAACACATATGTAATAATGTAAATAAATTAGTTATGGTGAAAATGCATATTAAAATAAGATATGCTAAAAATTTTCACCTGTCAGATTGTACAGAAAAAAAAAAAGACAATATGGTACGGGTGAAGGTGTAGAGAACAAGGCACACTCCGTGGATGGGAGTATAAACTTTTGGTACACATATGTTATCTATCAAAAATTTAAATGGTAATTCTATTTTAAGTAACTATTCCTATACATATACTTTTGAAAATATATTTTTATATATTTTAATATATTTTGTTGCACAAGCAACAAAAGAAGAAACACAAATTGGGGCTTGATCAAAACTGAAAGATTTTGTGTACCAACGACACCACTAAGAAAGTGAAAAGACAGCGCACATAACAGGAGAAAATATTTGCAAATCATCTATCTATAAAGCTCTAGGATCTAAAATACATAAAGAATTCTTACAACTCAACAAGAAGAGAACCCAATTAAAAGACAGACAAAGGACTTAAACAGACTCTTTTCCAAAGAAGATTACAAATGGCAAAGTACATTTAAAAATGTTCAGCATCACTAGGGAAATGCAAATCAAAACCTTAATGACATATCACTTCATATCTACATAGGATAGCTTTAAGAAAAAAAACACATAAGAAACAAAAATAAAAACAAAAAAATAAGTGGGGTGTCTGGGTGGTGGGAATGTAAAATGATGTAGGTGCTACGGAAAACTGCTGTGGCAATTCTTTAAATTAAAGTACACACAATTATCATATGATCCATCAACTCCACTTGTAGGTATGTATCCAAAAAAATTTAAACAAAAACTGTGTACAAATGTTCACAGTAGCACTAATCCAAATAGCCAGAAGATTGAAACAACCCATAATGTCCATCAACATATGAATAAATTGCGATATATCCACACAATGAAGTACCATTCAGTCATAAAGAGGAATGAAATACTGATATGTGCTACACATGGATGAATCTTGAAAACATGCTAAGTGAAAAAAGCTGGGTATAAAAAGGTTATGTATTATAGAATTCCATTTATATGAAATACTCAGAATAGGTAAACCCATAGCAGTTTAGTGGTTCCTCGGGGCTTGAGGGGGTAGTGAGTGGGAAGTGAAAAGTTAATGAATACAGGGTCTCCCCCTTAGGTATGAAAATGTTTTAGAACTAGATAGAGGTGATGGTTGCACAACACTGTGAATCTGTTACATGCCAATGAATTGTACACTTTAAATAAACGCTTACTTTAAGAGAGAGACAGTGCATGTGAAAGTGAGCAGGGGAGGGGCAGTGAGAGAGGGAGAGACTCTCAAGCAGGCTCTGCACTGTCAGCGCACAGCCTGACATGGGGCTCGACCTCATGAACTATGAAGTCATGACCTGAGTTGAAATCAAGAGTCAGACACTTAACCAACTGACTACCCAGGCACCCCTGAATTGTACACTTTAAAACAGCCCATTCTACATTATGTGAATTTTACCTCAATTTTTAAAAATAGGCTAGGTGCTGAAGTGTTTATGAGTGAAACGATGTTTGAGATTTATTTTCAAAGTACTTCAGTGAAAATAAAAAGGAGGGAAGGAAGGGATGGAAACAAGATAGGCAAAATGCTGATTACTGATGATGGGTGACAGGTGCATAGGGGTTTATTATATTAATCTTTCTACTCTCACATACGGTTAAAAATTTTCATGATAAAGTTTTAAAAAGTGGGACAAGATGGATACTGTATTATTCATAATGGGGAAAAACTGGAGACAAACTAAATGATCACCAAGAGGGCAAGAGTGAACCTCACTGTGGCATACCCACATACAGAATACTGGGAAAGAGGGAGAGTTATATACACTGACATAGAAAATGTCTTTGAGGGAAGAAAAAAAAAAAAAAAACCAAATTGCAAACAATATGTTTAGTATAAAATTAAGTTTAGGAGAAAAAAATAAAACTGGCAGATGTATAAAGCTATATGAATACAGAAAAATATCTGGACCCAAATCCAACAAACTAGTAACAGTTTCATCAGGGAAGGGGAGGAGGGAAAAATCAGGTTAGGGTGTATTTTCACTTTTTCCTTTATATTGTTTTTATTCCTTTTTTTTTTTTTTTTTACTTTAAAAGCATATTAATGTAATTTTTTCAAATTATATTTTTAATAACCACAATTTTGACTGTGGTTTTAAGGCAGATATTTCTGCTTACCTTCCAAACAACCACTCCCCACCTTCTTCTTTTTTTTTTTTTTTTAATTTTTTTTTTAACGTTTATTTATTTTTGAGACAGAGAGAGACAGAGCATGAACGGGGGAGGGTCAGAGAGAGGGAGACACAGAATCTGAAACAGGCTCCAGGCTCTGAGCTGTCAGCACAGAGCCCGACGCGGGGCTCAAACTCACGGACCGTGAGATCATGACCTGAGCCAAAGTCGGCTGCTTAACCGACTGAGCCACCCAGGCGCCCCCCACTCCCCACCTTCTTAAGGCTAACAGGGGCTTAATTCTGCTCAGAAACTAGGTACCCATGTGCTCCTAGTTTCAGGGCTGAATGTAGAAAAGTCTAGCCTATTAATTCCATTTTCTTTGCTAACGTTGGGTTTAGGCAGGAGCATGTGATACAAAGTGTACTGAGGTCCTCTCAGGATGGTCTTCCTTGCTCTTGAGAAGGAAAGGAAGCTTAAGAATCTCTTTCTTTCCTTTAGATATTGCTGGGTAAGATGTTGATGTGTGGACTTGTTGTGGCTAACTTACATCCATGAGGAGAAAACCAAGAAAATCAGAGAAGCTGAACGGGAGTCCTGAAATCAGGAGGTTGGAATTAACCAACTCTGGACTTGTTCTGCCTCCATACTTCCTATTATGTGAGACAGTAAAGCCTCTTATTGCTAAAGTTATTTTTCCTTGGGTTTTTGATACCTGCAGACAAAAGCATCCTAATCTAAAACAGCTTTCTTCCTGGCCAGAATAAGATCTTTTTATTTTATACACATTTAACTTCTATCACTTTTCCAAACAGGTATTAAGGTGGCTTAAACAAAAGACTAAGTGATGGTGAGCAAAAGACAGAATCTTAATAGTGTGGGATGTCAGGATCAAAGACAAAGGAAGAAACAATATTGTAGGCCTCAAGGTTAAGAAGGTTTGCTGGCTGAGTACCTGTTCTAGGTGTCCAACAGTCATATCAAGCTTTAAGGGGATCTAGCATCAGAGTCAGTATGTAAAAAGCTTGCTGCATTAGGTATTATTCTCCTTCACCCCCACTACTACCATTTTATTATGAAAATTTCCAAACATAAAAGTTGAAACAACTTTACAGTGAATATCCATATGCCCATTACTGAGATTTTACCATTATTTTTTCACCTTTCTATCCACCTATCAATTTACCTTAATATTTGATACATTTTAAAGTAAACTGCAGATTTGACTACACTTACCTTTTTTAGAACTTAATTAACCAGAACTTATGATTTTTACTTTTCTTTTGAGGCAAAAGAAAATGAAACATATAAAATGAAATATACAAATCTTAAGTGTACCTTTGTTGAATTATGACATATATAATACAAACCCTTATCAAGAAACAGAACAAGTACTTTTACCCCAGAAAGTCCCCTCATGCCCATTCTCAGTCATACCTTCACTTTTGAGACTGGTACATGGAAGCTCCTATGGAAAAAGGAAAAGAAAAAAAAACAAAAACAAAAACAAAAAACCAACAGTAACTCCTTTAGGAACAAATGAAACAACACAACTAGAGTATAATGCTATATATAACATGTACACCCTAAATATCCTATACTTTTCTGGTAGTCACTTATTCGCCAACTTCACCTATCTGGAGCTAGGTTAGCCCAGTTTCTATATGAATATGCTTTACTCACAGTGGGGCTCCTGGTTTACTGACATTTCATGCAAATTTTTTTTTTTTTTTTTGAAATGGAATAACTTTTTTTTTTTTTTCAACATTTATTTATTTTTGGGACAGAGAGAGACAGAGCATGAACGGGGGAGGGGCAGAGAGAGAGGGAGACACAGAATCGGAAACAGGTTCCAGGCTCTGAGCCATCAGCCCAGAGCCCGACGCGGGGCTCAAACTCACGGACCGCGAGATCGTGACCTGGCTGAAGTTGGACGCTTAACCGACTGCGCCACCCAGGCACCCCACGTGCAAATATAATTGTAACAATCTTTGTGGTCTGGCCTCCTAATTGAAAGTAGATTTTAGGAATTATAAAATCTGAATGGAAGGAGGGATTGCTAAAAGTACATAAAGCAAAGAAAAAAAATTGCCTGGCAAAGGAGACAGAAAAAGCCACAAAAAGCAGAAAAATTGAAAATATGTAATAATCTGGTACCAGAGGCAAACAGGTCAACACACTTAACAGCAGCATGACACTGCAGAAATGTAGCAAAGTAGAATATAGTAGTCCTCTGGCATTCAGTTTTATGACTTTGGTAATTATGTATGAACGACCCCAAAGATCTACCATATGTAACTTGCTGAGGCATGATCCCAAATAACATGTGTGGAGAGGATGCTGTGTGGGAAGCAAGTCAGTCACTTGGGGGAGAGTGAGCCTGGCTGCCCAGTATCTACATCTGAATTTGGCTTTGATGTCATTTACAGGTTGCTAGGTACTCAGAAACTAGCAAAATGCTAAAAATATTCTTTCTTAGTGAAAAGGACTCTGAAGAAAAGGGCAGTTACTAGAGTTGAAAACAGAAGCAAAAGTCTAAGAAATGGAAAATTCTTGGCTACAAAGATGTCTTAGATACATTAGTTGGCTGGGTTGGATGATAAGGAAGAGTTGCCCATATGTTCCCTGGAGATACAAAGCAAAGGTGAGTCATGAAATTGCTAGAGTGCACTTCCATGGAAAAGCCCATTCCATTACAAAAGACATTTCATGAAAAATCTGGCTGAAGAATGAGGTGATGACCATCAATTGCAAAGAGATTTTTCACTTTGTCAAAGGTTTCAATAGAATTCATACTGACAGTGAGTGCCTCCAGCAATTTTAGAATAAAACTTTTATTTGCAAAAATTCACTTTATACACAGCTTTTCATGAATATGCTCACTGCCATGGGATCTGCTATTAGAGTGAGGGCAGACAGTGAATGAGAATCAAAAAAGCACAGAGAGAACAGGACTGTTGGGGAGAAAGAAGCAAACAGACAGTAGCCATTTCTAGCTCACACATCCCAACTCTGCTTGTGCTTCTTGGTCACAACCAGCACCTCTGGGCATCACTAAATTTGTGATTACTAAATCACAGTATTTCACAGTCTTTAAGATCCTGTGTCTGACATTCAAAATATCTCTACTGACCCATGTACTCTGGTTTCTTTCAGGAAAAAAGCCGTGTGTGTGCACGCATGCGCGCACACATCTTTTGCCACATGTAAATTACATTATTTTTACATTTTTATTCTAAAGCTTACCCAGTAAGCTAGCTGCCAATTTCTGGAATAGATCCTCAGAATCATTTGCAAGTCAGCTGCTACCCAGCCCTTGGGCTTGGTAGCAGCTGAATATGCACCGAAGGTGGGTCAGAGAGGACAGATCAATAGTTGCTATGTTCTCCAAGCTGGATTTCCCAAAGACAGCAAGGCTCTTGCCTCTGGTTACAAACATAGGAATGGGCATGAATTCCAAAATGGTAAGATGTCCCTTTTATAACAAAAAGTCCAATCAAAACTGCCCAGGGCCCAAAGAAGAAATTGACAAAAACAGTTGTATAGTGAATAATTAACCTTACTGAAAGGGTGATCTGGCCTTTGCCACTGCCTTCTGGGAAGTGATCTCTAAGCTCCTGGAATATCATGCCTGAAAGGAGTGTCATTGTTTGCCTGAGGCCTTGGGTCATCACATAGTCTAACATGATTTAGTGTACAGGCTGGCCATACTGAAAAGTCTTAGGGTGGGGACCGGCTACACCACAGAGACCAATAATATGACTTAGGATGGGGGCTTTGGGTCACATAGTAATGGCAGACCTCTGGTGACAATCTGGAGATTGAGACCAGCCACATGGGCAGTCAACCATGTCTACACAATGGAGCCTCAGTAAAAACTGAACACCCAGGTTTCGGTGACCTTTCCTGGTTGGCAACACTCCATGCACATTATCACAAAATGATGTTGAGAATGTTAATGCTGTTCCAGCTCCACAGGGAGAGAATAATTAGAAGCTTCTTATTTGGTACTTTCTTGAGACTCTGCCCTGCATGTTTCTTCCTCTGGCTGATATTAATCTGTATCCTTCCCCTGTAATAAACTGTAACCATGATTATAACAGCTTTCTATGTGTTCTGTTGAGTTCTAGTGAATTATCAAACCCTGAGGGTGTTCTTAGGGACACTGGACTGCAGTTGGTATCAGAAGTTAGGATGGTCTAACTACTCTAATTCAGCAGTTGTCTAAACTCTTGCAATGACTGTCAGAGATAAGGGTGATCGTA
Source organism: Lynx canadensis (assembly GCF_007474595.2). NCBI lineage: Eukaryota > Metazoa > Chordata > Mammalia > Carnivora > Felidae > Lynx > Lynx canadensis. Next base: position 55,404,057 of record NC_044315.2, on the reverse strand, counting down.
TGGACTACGTTCTCTCCAATTTCTTAGTTAGCAACAGTGCTTTTGTTCTCTCCTAGCATCTAGCATTATCACACTTTTATTTGGTAAAGCTATCTGGATACTTGCCTCAGCCCCATTACTGGCCTCTGAGCTTAGAGTGCTACCTGACCCACAGCCTATATCTACCATACAACGGACCCATGGTTGCTGTCAGCATACACTGGCTGGGTTGAATAAATCATATATAGTATGATAGGACTAAAACAAGTTACTTTGATTCTTCCCATCCCGTAATCATGAATTTAAAAGGTACTGGTGGTAACAGCACTAACATTGTTCAGGATTTACCTTTGTTCTGAAAGAGCATCTGCAGGAAATAACTGATGTACGAGAGCATGGTCCACAGTCTCCTTCATGGCACAGCTTTTCGCAGGTATGAATGAAATCTTTAATAAAAATGAAAAGAGCTAGGAATGAACATTGCAAGTACTCATTTTCAGACTCCCAAGTTCACTAGCCACACTGGTCTTCTACTTCTATTGCCTACAACTCCAGAATCAGAGTTGAGGGAAGAAGGATGTAGTCAATGCCTCTTCCCCTATCTTCCCTTCATCTGGCAGGCTGGACCTTTTCCGGCAAAGACAGGGCCCAGAATTAGTCACTGGCATATCCTCTGGAGTGCATGATTCTTTGCCTAAGTCAAAAAACAGATCTTCTGACTTCTTTCTTTAGGCCTCAAGTCTCAAGGTTAGACTTGAATCTCCTTAAAATTGTAGCCATGGACGACTTTACTGGAGTACTCTTGACTCTGAAAATAATCTGGGGATCATAAACAATCAGAAATCATGATCCATAATCTCAATGACTCCAGCTCTGTGACCATGTGGTGATAAGAGACCTACCATTCATTCTGCTAAATACATTTAGGACAAGTCCTGTTTTGAGGACCACTCAGAGATCAGCCACAAGTCTCTTGGGGCTGCTGTTTAAATGATGTATTTTTTCCATCCTTTTATTTTCAGTCTTATTTTATCTTTAACTCTAGTCTGTTTCCTGAAGATACCACATAGTTGAATCTTGTGTTTTAAAAAATTTGGTTGGACAATCTCTGCTTTTTAAGAGTTTAATCCATTCACATTAATGCTATTATTGATACAGCTGGATTATATCTGTCATTTAACTTTTATTTTTCTGTATGCCTCATGACTTTGTTAATCTAATCTTCCTTTACTGGTTTGTTTTGCATTAAGTTTCTAATTTAACATTTTTTCCCTTTAATTGTAGTTTTCACTGTATATTATATATAGTGTGTGTGTGTATATATACACATATATATATAATATTTATTTTTGAGACAGAGAAACAGAGCATGAGTGGGGGAGGGGCAGAGAGAGACGGAGGCACAGAATCCCAAGCAGGCTCCAAGCTCTGAGCTGTCAGCATAGAGCCCGACACGGGGTCAAACCCACCAACCATGAGATCGCGACCTGAGCCGAAGTCAGATGCTTAACTGACTGAGCCACCCAGGTGCCCCTTCACTGCATATTTTTAAATGTTTATTTTATTTTATTTATTAAAAAAATTTTTTTTTAAATCGATGAGATTTACTTTTTAATGTTTATTTATTTTTGAGAGACAGAGGGACAGAGCATGAATGGGGAAGAGCCAGAGAGAGAGGGAGACACAGAATCCAAAGCAGGCTCCAGGCTCTGAGCTGTCAGCACAGAGCCTGACGCGGGGCTTGAACCCACGAACCGTGAGATCATGACCTGAGCCAAAGTCAGAGGCTTAACCTACTGAGCCACCCAGGCGCCCTTATTTTTAAAAAATTTTTAATGTTTATTTATTTTTGAGAAAGACAGAGTGTGAGTAGGGGAGGGGCAGAGAGAGAGAGACACACAGACTCTGAAGCAGGCTCCAGGCTAGCAAAGAGCCAGATGTGGGGCTTGAACTAACAAACCAGTTGAGATCATGACCTGAGCCGAAGTCGGCCACTTAACCAACTGAGCCACCTAGGTGCCCCCGTGTTTATTTCTTTTTTGAGAGTGTGTGTGCACGTGCATGAACAGGGGAGGGACAGAAAAGGAGGGAGAGAGAGAATCCCAAGCAGGGGCTCAATCCCATGAACCATGAGATCATGACCTGAGCTGAAATCAAGAGTCAGAGGCTCAACCAACTGAGACACTCAAGCACCCCATTTCACTATATTTATTTTTGGTTATTTTCTTAATGGGTGTTCTAGGACTTACAATATACATCTTTTTTTTTTTTTTAATTTTTTTTTTTTAACGTTTATTTATTTTTGAGACAGAGAGAGACAGAGCATGAACGGGGGAGGGTCAGAGAGAGGGAGACACAGAATCCAAAACAGGCTCCAGGCTTTGAGCTGTCAGCACAGAGCCCGACACAGGGCTTGAACTCACGGACTGCGAGATCATGACCTGAGCCGAAGTCGGCCGCTTAACCGACTAAGCCACCCAGGCACCTCACTTACGATATACATCTTACCAGAATCCACTTCAGATTTATACTAACCTAATTCCAGTGAGATAGAGAAACCTTACTCCTATGTAGCTCTATTCTCTCTTCTCTTTTATGCTATTATTACGTCTACATGTTACAAACCCAACAACATACTATTATGTAATGTTATGTCTATTAAAACAGAAAAGAGAAAGCATACATTCATAGTTTGTTACATTTATCATCTTTACCATTTCTGATTTTCTTCATTTGTTGCTACAGATCTGAGTTACCACTTGGTGTCACTTCCTTACTTCCTTACTTTGATCTCACCCACCTCCTTTGTGCTCTTATTGTCAGATATATTTCCACATGTTACAACCCTAATAATACAATTACATATTATCTTATACAACTACTTTTTAAGTCAGCTGCAAAAAGAATATGCTTTTATACTGTCTTTTATAATTATGCAATTACATTTACTCTTTGATTTTTCATATGGATATGAATTTATATCTGGGTTTCCTTGCTTTCAGTCTGAAGAACTTACTACTTTAGTATTTATTGTGAAGTAGATCTACTAGCAATAAATTGTGTTTCCTTCCTTCTTTCCTTCCTTCCTTCTCTTTTTCTTTTTTAAAGTAGGCTTCATGCCCAGCGCGGAGCCCAACATGGGTCTTGAACTCACAACTCTGAGATCAAGACCTGAGCTGAGATCAAGAGTCAGATACTTAACTGACTAAGCCACCCAGGTGCCCCTTTATTTTCATTTCTGAAAGATAGTTTTGCTGAATAGAAGCTTCTTGGATGGCAGTATATTTTCCCCAGCACTTTTGAATAGGTCATCTCAGTATCTTCTTGTTGTGATGTAGTGTTCTCCATTGTTTCTGATGAGAAGTCTGCTGCTAATCTTATAGGGGTTCCCTTGTATGTAAGGAGTCCTATTTCTCTTGCTGCTTTCAAGATTTTCTCCTTATCCTTGGCTTTCAGCTTTTTACTTGTGTCTAGGTGTGGAACATTTTGAATTTGTCCTATTGGGAGTTGAGCTTCTTGGATATACAGATTAAAGTTTTTCAATAAATTTGAAAAGTTTTCAGTTATTCAAATATTTTTCTGCTCTCTACCATTCTGGTATTCCCATTACATATGTTTGCGTGCTTAAAAGTACTCCCATTTCTTTGAAGTGCTGTTCACTTTTCTTCATTGTACTTTCTCTCTGTTGGGCATAAATTGCTCAGCAGTCTGATCCAATGAAATCGGGTAAGGGTAGTCTTTGAGGCAAGTCTGTGAAGTCTGTTCTGACCCCAGAGGGGCTCCTCTTAGCTACCTCTTTCCCTGGCTCTTTCTGCTGAACTAGCTGGCTTACAGTTTAGCTAGCTGCCCTTAATCAAGAAGAGCTATTATTTTCTGAAGGGTTTTTAGGCCTGAACTTCTCTACATTATTTCAAATTAAAGTCCTTTCCTTTGGGGAGTACTTTGGAGCTCTCTTTTTTATGGACTACCTTTCTCCCTAGGAAAAGTCTCAGTTACTTACTTTTGGTGGTGAGTGGGACAGTAGCCTCTGGTTTTCTTGGCTTGTATCTTTCAGCATAGAGCCTCTGCTCTACAAATGAGCTGGGGTGAAGATGACTAGGGCCCCAATATTCTAACCTGCTGTGATTGGAGTAAAACTTCTGACTTACGGGTGGGCTGTATGGAAGGGAGCCTGCAACTCTCAGCTGTGTCTACCAGAAACGTAGCCTCTTTTTTTAAGATTTTATTTTTAAGTAATCTCTACACCTAATGTGGGACTTGAACCTACACCCCCAACAAGAACTGCATGCTCTACCAATTGAGCCAGCCAGTGTCCCAGAAATTTAGCCTCTTCAATTTGGAGTTAGAGGGGATGAAAAATGCTGGCAGTGTGCTCCTCCCAGTGAGACTTGGTAACCCCTGACTGGGATCTTAGGGGTAGAGGAAGCCTCATCTTCTTGGCACACCTATCCTGAGTGGAGCTTTTGTTAAGCGGAGCTGGGGGTGGAAGGGAGGGAATGGACTGTGACTTAAACAACATAGACTCTTGCTGTTCTTACTGAGTTTCAGTAGATTTTCTTTAATAAATACTCATTTGAGGTATGCCCATCGGACAATTTCCAGATACTTTAAATGATTCCTTTTCCCCAGTTTTGCTTGTTTTGCTGGGGAGTGGGTCCATGTAGCTCCTCATATTTCCACTGTGAAAGCAGAACTCTACCTAGTGTCTTGTACTAAAGCTATTTATCTAGGATAGAAATTCCTACTGAGTGAGACACTAAAAGACCTCAGCAAACTTTCTATGGATAAGCTAGATGTGAATAAACTTGAGAGCCACTGTTTTCACATGGGCTTGTCTTTGAGCTTCTCAATCCAACTCAGCCTAATTCCTTACAAATTTTTTATGATTAAAAACCTGATGAGGTACAGTGGTTACCCTCAAATCCCTTGATCTGTTCTTATCCTACCCCTGGGGCTGGTTTATACTGATAATTACTATTCTTCTCTTGCTCAAGTCCCCCTGTATTACCCATTTCACATTTTGTCTTTCTCTCATTGCCAACATATTTTAGCCCCATGGTAGGATTTCTTGTGGTCATCGTATATAAAATTGTTATAAAACTGACCCATGAGCTTTCTGAAAAGGGAAGACTTTAACCATCCTTCTTGATTTTGAAGTCATTTGATCTTCACTTTACAGAGTTTATCTGAAGATACATTTTCACAGTTGGCAAAGAGAACCAATAGACAATTGAATTTTCTAATGCAGTTGAAACGTGTATTAAAATATGAGAAAAGAACATTCCTCCTCTATACACAATTTTAAAGTCAGACCATAAAAAATACAGTAGGATGTACCTACTGGTTCCTGCTGGTGTTTGGAAGAAATATGAAATCTCTATTTTTTTTTTCTCAACGTTTTTGTTTTTTTTTTTTTATTTTATTTTTGGGACAGAGAGAGACAGAGCATGAACGAGGGAGGGGCAGAGAGAGAGGGAGACACAGAATCGGAAACAGGCTCCAGGCTCTGAGCCATCAGCCCAGAGCCCGACGCGGGGCTCGAACTCACGGACCGCGAGATCGTGACCTGGCTGAAGTCGGACGCTTAACCGACTGCGCCACCCAGGCAGGCACCCCTGAAATCTCTATTTTTGATAAACATGGAAACCAAACCTAAAGATTCTAGCTTTGCTGCAGTTATAGGAACACCTCTGTAGGCACAAACTCAGTTGCCTACATCCATTCTTCTAAACACACAGCCTTTGAACACTCACCCAGGATAGAAGGTGCCAAGTCATTGCAAAACTATACCAGCACCTCCCCCAAGGAATGCCTCAGAATGTCTCAGAACTCAGACTATTACTTTATAGCTAATTCAAACAAATTTCTTCTGGTTTCTATATCCAAGTAATCAGAAGCCACACGTCAGAAGAAAGGGAGAGTCACTAATGCTAAAAGCATTGCCAGGAAAATAAACAACCGAAAGCTTTAACAAGTAGATAAACAATTCAAACTGCACACTAGTGTGGGGAAACTGCCTGAGAAACCTCAGCAGGCCCCGAGGGCACCAGTGTACCCAGCAGGATACGACAACTGAGGTTCAGGAAAATGATGACTCTGGGTCAACAAAGGGGAAAAACTTATCTTCAATAAACTCTATTTAAAGAAAGAAGAAAATGTGAATTTTAGAAAACTGTCCATCCAAAGTGATGCTCAAGAGGTGTTACTCCTCAACTATATGGGAAAATTAGCTACAGAAAATGTATTTCTTGAGTGACCCAAATGGCTAAAGTTTTATTGTACTTAGAATTTTAGTTCTTAAACATCTGACCCAGTTATTTAACATGTTCCTATTACATGAAAATGCCTTTAAACACTCACTGAACCCTGGATTAGTAAAAGGATAGATCGTGTCCATACTAGTGTAGGCTAAGAGAAATCATAACCCCCTCATGGGATAATATCTCACAACTGTCCTGAGTTAGCAATAAAATACCCAAAGCAGAAGGAGAGATCACTTGGGTAAATGTGAGTTTTCACATTTTGAAATTTTTGAGGAGGAAAGAAAAAGTACCCACACAAATTTGATCATTAATATTTTTAAAAGCCTCTGATATTATAACTAAAATTTAACACTATTCTCCTTATAAAGTCACTGCTGCCAAACACTTCCACTCATATTTTTAAAGACAACTTTATGCCTACTAGTTACCTAAGGAACCACATGGCAGAGGCTTGCCGCACACTTTTCCACATGAAGGGACAGGATCCATGCATGTTTTCCGACCACTACTTCCAAGTTCTAGCAATTGGCTGAGAGGAGTTTGGCCACAAGGGCAACAGCGCACCAGCTGGGGGAGCCGTGGGCATGGCTGGCAGGGCTGAGGGTGGCACACTTGAGAACACGTATGGTTCCCACATTTCAAGTCCCTGTTAGGAAAAACAACAGACTATTACATAATTGTTGCATAAAATACAGCTTTATTCTAACTGAGAAAAACATAAAACCTTACTTGCCACATATCTTTAAACAGCCAAAGTCACCAAATCCATCAGACTTTCCTACATCTGTTCCACATAACACGTCTCGGGAAGTGTTGCCACAGTAGCATACTTGAGGACACAATTTAAAAAAAAACAAAGGTTAGTAACCTGCATGGGTTCTTAAAAATTTTCCAAACAATCTATAAGAAAGCACAAAATGCTACTCATTAATGTCGATCAGACCTGATGCAGAAATAAATGTGGCATATATAGCAGCTCTAAGACCCACCTGAGAAGCTTTAGCACAGAAGTAAAAAAGGCCTTGTAAGACTGTTGATATCCCATGGTGCCTCTGCAGCGCATCCCCAAAGCAGCATTAAAGTGAAGCAATTCTCTAAATTTAGAGGCTACTATCCGGCCCATGAGGCCATAGCTGAGAGCCATTTACTGTGTGGCTCCCTGGGGTCGTCTGGAGATGTTACAGAAGATGGAAACTAAGCTGGTGATAGTCGTGGAGGAGTTGATGACTAAATCATTCCCATCTTCACTTCAAGCCAAGCAGCAGAGATTTAGTACTTTATATACTGGGGCTCACAGAAAATGCTTGGAAAAACTCTCTACTGCTAAAAAGGAATAAAAAAACTGGTACAATATAAAATCTTCAATAATTTGTATTCTATTGTTGAATTTGAAGTAATCATGTTTAAGAATTGATGGGGCGCCTGGGTGGCGCAGTCGGTTAAGCGTCCGACTTCAGCCAGGTCACGATCTCGCGGTCTGTGAGTTCGAGCCCCACGTCGGGCTCTGGGCTGATGGCTCAGAGCCTGGAGCCTGTTTCCGATTCTGTGTCTCCCTCTCTCTCTGCCCCTCCCCCGTTCATGCTCTGTCTCTCTCTGTCCCAAAAATAAATAAACGTTGAAAAAAAAAAATTAAAAAAAGAATTGATACTGAGTAAGAAGTTCAAACAATTCAAGAGTTTTATTTGCTAGATAAAGAACCCAGCCTAACTTCTATAGATTTCCCAATGGGTTCAAGAAATAATGAATTCTAATATGCCTACATTGGTAAAAGTAGAGGGTGAACCCAATCACTATAAATTTGTGACAGAACATCAGACTTCAGGCCCTAACTTAATTGCTCCTTTAAATGACTTCCATGGTCAGGAGATGCTCTTTACAGTTAATTCTGTGTGGTTTTAGAGATGTTTCTTATTAATCATCATTAACGTCTTGCAAAATTTAGATCCCTTTATTATTTAAGGCCAAGAACTTCATACGTAAAAAAGAATATTTTAGTGATAGCCTCCGTCCTATGTCCATGGCTCTTTGTGGTGTTAGCAAAAAGCATTTATTGGGACTTTATAAAAATTGTAAACATTTTGAAATAAAAAATATGTTTTTAGATGCATTAATTAAATATGTTAATTAAATATAGCCTACAAACAACAACAACAAAAGAAGTAATGAGTTTCTTTATTTCTTGAGGGCAGGAATAAATATGTTTAAGGAGTTATGCTTCTGATGTATTAAAATGTAACAAAGTCTGATAAGAATTAATTTTCATCAACTTATATAATTTTTCTAAGTGTCATTTTACATTTTCTTTTTTTTCTTTTTTTTTTTTAAGATATTTTATTTATTTTTGAGACAGACAGAGACAGAGCATGAGCAGGGGAGGGGCAGAGAGAGAGGGAGACACAGAATCTGAAGCAGGCTCCAGGCTCTGAGCTGTCAGCACAGAGCCCGATGCGGGGCTCAAACTCACAGACTGTGAGATCATGACCTGAGCCGAAGTCGGCCGCTCAACCGACTGAGCCACCCAGGCGCCCCTCATTTTACATTTTCAATTTACAATGAAAATTTATCTTGGGGAGCCTGGGTGGCTCAGACGGTTAAGTGTCCGACTTCAGTTCAGGTCATGATCTCACAGTTCATGAGTTTGAGCCCCTTATCAGGCTCTGTGCTCACAGCTCAGAGCCTAGAGCCTGTTTTAGATTCTGTGTCTCCTTCTCTCTCTGCCCCTCCACTTCTCATGCTCTTTCTCTCTAAAGAATAAATAAACATTAAAAAAATTTTTTTAGGGGCGCCTGGGTGGTTTAGTTGGATGAAAGTCTGACTTCGGCTCAGGTCATGATCTTGCGGTTTGTGAGTTCAAGCCCCGCGTCAGGCTTTGTGCTGACAGCTCAGAGCCTGGATCCTACTTCCAATCTGTGTATCCCCCCCCACCCTCTCTCTGCCCCTCTCCCGCTCATACTCTCTCTCTCTCTCTCTAAATAATAAATAAACATTAATTTTTTTTTTCAACGTTTTTATTTATTTTTGGGACAGAGAGAGACAGAGCATGAACGGGGGAGGGACAGAGAGAGAGGGAGACACAGAATCGGAAACAGGCTCCAGGCTCTGAGCCCTCAGCCCAGAGCCCGACGCGGGGCTCGAACTCACGGACCGCGAGATCGTGACCTGGCTGAAGTCGGACGCTTAACCGACTGCGCCACCCAGGCGCCCCAAACATTAAAAAAATTTTTTAATAAATTTTTTTAATAAAAAAATTTTTTTAAAAGATAGTGAAAATTTATCTCATTAAAATCAATCTATGCAAATATGCCTGACCCTACATAATAAATGCAGACCAAAAGATTTCAATTTAGAAATCCTGCAGACCTAATGATGCTTTCCTTCTTTCTCAGTACAACTTAGATATCTACTTACACAGAAAAATCAACATTAGAATAAGTGTAACATTATAAAAACATCAAATCATAAAATCACGTATTTAGTAAAAATTAAAATAAATATTTCTAACTAAACATGAGACATAATGTTTGTAAAATAAAACACTGTATTGAACAGACCAAAAACTTTCAATGAGAAGAGGGAAAGCCTCAAATCAATGAAGACATAACCAAGACTCTTGATTTTTAAAATCTACTTTCCACCTTCTAGTAAGTACATGTGCAGTTTCATCTTCGGTTCTAAAATTGATTCACTTATCCAATAAAAACTTATTGGATGAATTAATATAGACGTAGGAAACACAACCAACATTTATGAAATCAATGAATTCGTAAACAAACCCTAGTAACTGGGAATTTCTGCAAGCGGGCTTTTCTTTCCTAAGTTTCTGCTCAGACAGAACAGAGACTTTTTTTTTTTTTTTTTGGAGGTATGAGCAGACAGCTGTGAACAAAAGAATCAAGGGTCAGAAATAAACCCACACCTATATGGCCAATTCACTTATAAAAAAGGAGGCAAGAATATATAATGAGTAGAAGACAGTCTTTTTAGTAAATGGTGCTAGAAAAATCAAACAGTTATATGCAAAAGAATGACACTGGACCATTTTCTTATATCACACATAAAAATAACCTCAGACTGGATTAAAGACATAAATGAGAGACCTGAAACCATTAAACTCCTAAAAGGAAACACAGGCAGTAATCTCTTGGACACTGCCCTAAGCAACATATTTATGGATAGGTTTCCTCAGGAAAGGGAGATAAAAGCAAAAATAAACTACTGGGATTACATCAAATAAAAAGCTTTTGCAGGCACCTGGGTGACTCAGTAGGTTAAGCGTCTGACTTCTGCGCAGGTAATAATCTCACAGTCCATGAGTTCAAGCCCCACGTGAGGTTCTGTGCAGACAGCTCAGAGCCTGTAGCCTGCTTCAGATACTGTGTCTCCCTCTCTCTCTGCTTCTCCCCTGCTAGTGCTCTCTCTCTCTCTCTCAAAAATAAAATTAAAACAAAACCAAACAAAAAAAAACCACAACCTTTTGCACAGCAAAGGAAACCATCAATGAAACAAAAAGGCAACCTAAGGAATAGGAGAAGATATATGCAAATGAGATGCCTAATGAGGAGTTAATATCCAAAATATATAAAGAATTTATGCAATTTGGGGCGCCTGGGTGGCTCAGTCGGTTAAGCATCTGACTTCGGATCAGGTCATGATCTTGTGGTCCATGAGTTCAAGACCCGTGTCAGGCTCTGTGCTGACAAGTCAGAGCCTGGGGCCTGCTTCAGATTCTGCATCTCCCTCTCTCTCTGCCCCTCCCCTGCTTGTGCTCAGTCTCTCTTGCTCTCAAAAATAAGTAAGCATTAAAAAAAATTTTTTTTAAAGAAATAACAAACATTGAGGAGGATGTAGAGAAAGAGGAACCCTTGTGCAATGCAGGTAGAAATAGAATTTGGTGCAACCACTGTGGAAAACAGTATGGAGGTTCCTCAAAAAATTAAAAACATAAATACCATGATCCAGCAATTCCACAACTAAGTATTTACCCAAAGAAAACAAAAACACTAATTCGAGAAGATACATGCACCTTATGCTTGTTGCAGCATTATTTGCAATAGCCAAGATATGGAAACAACCCAAGAATCCATCAACAGATGAATGGATAAAGATGTGGTATATATATATACAATGGCATATTACTTAGTCATAAAAAAGAATGAGACATTGCCATTTACAACTATATAGATGGACCTCTCTAGGGTATTGTGTTAAGTGAAATAAGTCTAACAGAGAAGGACAAATACCATATGATTTCACTTATATGTGAATCTAAAGAACAAACGAATAAACAAGCAAACAAAGAAACCCCAAGACTCTTAAATACAGAGAACAAACTGACAGTTGCCACAGGGAGGTGAGTGAGGGATGGATGAAATAGATGAAGGGGATTAAGAGGTACAGACTGCCAGTTACAAGTCAAAGAGATGAAAAGTACAGCACAGAGAATACAGTCAATAATACTATAATAACATTATATGGTGACAGTGACTGCACTTATTGTGGAGAACACTGAGTCAAATGAGTATGTTGAAACTAATGAGTATGTGAAACTAATATGACACTGTATGTTAATTATAATTCAATTAAAACCACAAAAGAATCAAAGGTCAGAAAACTGTGACAATAAAAACAAAATGGAGGGGCGCCTGGGTGGCTCAGTCAGTTAGCATCCAACTTTGGCTCAGGTCATGATCTCACTGCTCGTGAGTTCGAGCCCCACATTGCGCTCTGTGCTAACAGCTTGGAGCCTGGAGCCTGCTTCAGATTCTGTCTCTGTCTCTCTGCACCTCCCCTGCTCGCTCTGTGTCTCTGTCTCTCTCTCTCAAATATAAAATAAAAACCAAAAAAATTAAAAACCAAAAAAGCCAAAATGGAGCCCCTGGTCAATTAGGGAATAATCGGAGTACAATACTAAAAAGCCCCACTATGCTTAGGCACAAGAGACAGCAATATGAGCTGGTGACAGAAGACTTGGATGGAGTCACCGTTGGCTTAAGAATATGGAACCAGAGGAGTCTGGAAGGTCTCTGCTGCCAGCTTTAGCCTATTCAGCATTTTTATCAACACATGAATGAACCCCCAGAAGGAATGCTTATTAAATCTCTAGATAAGGCTGAAAGGGATCCTAGGAGAATTACAAATAGAGAAGAGAAACAAACTGTACTCATGGCCATAACAGTCCCCTAGATATTTACTGTGGACAAACAAAAAGCCTTCCACTGTGTTTGAAAAATCAACTACACAGCAACACAAAGGCAGAGACGGGAATCCATACAAATTTGTACAAAAAAGATCTGGTTGAATAGGTGAGTAAAAGCACAATATGAATTAAGAACTATAAATGGTCCACATCAAAGGGACTCTCACACCACAATCTATATTGTTAAGACCAAACTGCCAGCATATACTTAACTCCTGCCTTATCTCAAAATGGATTTGAGGCAACACGTAAGAATATATGAAATATAACAAAAGAACATAAAATTAAAGATGTGAAAAGTGGAACAATGGTAGAGACATAGAAAAAAATCATAGCTTAAAAAGAAATACACTATAAAGACAAACATTAGGTCAGTCATACGAGGCTTCTAAGATAAAAAGATCAATAGTCTTTGAGGAAAAACAACCAGTCTTGGAACTAAAGCCAGACAGGAATTTCTCCCAGGAGGACCCATAAAGAGAAATTGAGTATTACATGGCACAGTTCCTTACATGAAATTCTTACAGTACACAACACAAAACATTTCATAGGGCTGTTACTTATTTTAGGTGCCAACACAGATCAACAGCATCACACCAAGGTAAAATTTAATAAAATAAAATTCTATAGGGCATCAATACACTGTAGCCTGGGATCCCTGCAGATCAGGGACTATTGTAAAAACAGAGGAATCACACAGTATGTGTTTCTTTGTGACTTGTTTCTTTCCCTTAGCATAGTGTTTGGGAGGTTCATCTACTTCATAGCATGTATTGATACTACATTCTTTTCATGGATGAGTAATAATCCAATGTATGGTCATACCACATTTGTTTATCCATTCCTCAAGTGACAGTCATTTGAATTGCTTCCATATTTTGACTACGATGACTAGTACCGCTATGCACATGCATTTACAAGTTTTTTTGTGGACATATATTTCCATCTCTTTTGCATATGTGCCCAGGAATGGAATTACTGGGTCATATGATAAAATTCTACATTTAACCTTTTAAGAAAATGCCAGACTGTTTTCTAAAGTGGTTATACTATATTACTTACTGTGGTTTTAACTTACATTTCCTTAGTATTTAAAGGTGTTAAGCACCTTTTGTGTGTTTGTTGGCTATTTATAGGTTTCCTTTTACGAAGTATCTGTTCAAGTCTTTTGCTCATTGTTTAAGTTGTTCATCTTTTTTATAGGTACTTTTTTTTTAATTTTTTTTTTAACGTTTATTTATTTTTGAGACAGAGAGGGACAGAGCATGAATAGGGGATGGGCAGAGAGAGAGAGGGAGACACAGAATCTGAAACAGGCTCCAGGCTCTGAGCTGTCAGCACAGAGCCCGATGCGGGGCTTGAATTCACGGACCGTGAGATCATGACCTGAGCCGAAGTCGGACGCTTAACCACTGAGCCACCCAGGCGCCCCATTGTTCATCTTTAATTACTTTGTAAGAGTACTTCAAAATTTCTGGATACAATATGCAATTGATTTATTCATTTTCTTAATGGTATCTTCTGATGAAGAGAAGCTTTTAATTTTGATAAAGTTCAATGTATCAATTTTTTTCTTTTATGGTTAGTATTTTTGTTGTTCTGTCCAAGAAATCTTTACCTAACCCCAAAGTCATGAAAATATTCTCTTATAGTTTATTCTGGAAGCTTTATGTTTCTGGGTTTTACATTTAAGTCTGTGATCCATGTAGAATTAATTTTGTGAAAAGAGTAAATTAGGGGTTGAGGTTTGTTTTTTCTTATGTATACATCCAGTTGTTCTAGCAACATCTGTAAAAAGACTTCTTTTCCCATTGAATTAACTTAACATTGTGGTTGAAAATCAACTAACTGTATATATGTGGGTCTGTTTCTAGACTTTAGTCTCTTCCATGCATCTAGTAGTCTACCTTTAACAGCAACAACTCAATGTCACGATTACTGGAACTTTAAATGTCTTGAAATCAGATAGTTTAATCCTTTCAAGTTCATTCTTTTCAAGATTTTTTTGGCCTTTCTAGATCCTTTACAGTTACTTTTTATTTATTTATTTTTTTAATTTCCCAAGTAGTTATTTTTAAACAGCATTTTAAAATCTACTGTTCAAATTCTACAGGACAATGACCTATAGTGGTATTGTGCAACTAAACTAATGAAAACCATCTAAGCATTAATTTATCTCCAATTCTTCCTACCCAAGGTACAATGCTAGAGGCCTTGTGACTATAGGTGTGAATCAATCCATGTCATCAACACAACTATAAATAAGGTTCTAGAAAAGTACACAAGTATTGCTAGTTGGTGTGCCCACCACTTACCCTGGTTCAATATGATCCGACAAGGCTGGCACTGACCCCCATGACATAGCTCAGCACAATGGTGCTGACCACAATTCAAAAGATTCTCACATGGATTGGAACAGTGGACTGAAACAGCCTGACCACAGCGAACTGTGTGCCTGGAAAGAAAACAGATGTAAAGGCAGAATTAGTCAACACTGGACAAGTTCCTGTTGGATAGCTAAACAACAAAGCACAAACTTCCTCCCCAAAACTATGAAACCTTTCTCTTGGCCCCATTTTCCCACTCTTCTGTTTCCATCCTCCAGTCTTATTTCCTCAATCACTCTCTTCTTCTCCACTCTTTCTTTTCTCCTGCTTTGTTTTCCTTATTTCCCACCCTGCCTTTCTCTCTCCCCTATATTCTGACCAGTGAAGTGAAGTTCCTCTCTGTGGATTTCTTCTGAGTTCCCACGAGGTAGGGGAACTCCCCCTCCCAGGCAGGAGGGGAAGAGCCTGGAGCTCCTACAATGTCTTACAGATGGAGGTAGGAAAGTTGCAGGGTGGGTGGGGTAGTTATAATGTACATACTCAGATTGGAAGTACAATGGTATTCTCCTGGAACCCAGTACTCTGGCATTTTATGCAGTTATAATACTTAAGGACATACTGTATGTGACTTTGATTTCAGATGGGAAAATCATTCTGGCTTTGTTCTAATGAGCACCTTAATTTTGCTGACTTATTGGCTACAGAAGGATATGAGATCAGTGCTTTTAGACAACTGTCTTCAGGTCTCTTGCAGGGTAATGGTTTAGAGCTTGGAGTCTACTCTCCTGCAAGGAGTTTAAGTTATTTATTTTGAGAGAGAGAGAGAAAGAGGGTGAGTGAGAGAGGTGCAGAAAGAGGGAGAGAGAGAATCCCAAGCAGGCTCTGTGCTGACAGCACAGAGCTCGACACAGGGCTCAATCCCATGAACCATGAGATCATGACCTGAGCCAAACCAAGAATCGGACACTTAACCAACTGAGCCACCCTGGTGCCCCAACAAAAAGAGTTGTATTCTGTCCCCTACTTTGTTTTAAAAAGTCACTGTTATATACACAAATAATCAGTTTCAGGGCTCAGCATCATGTCTAATAAAACTCCTGGAAGTGAACACTATTATTTCTATTTTATAAGAAAAATGAGGCTTAAGCAACTTGCCCATGTCAATAACCAATTAGTGGCAGAGCCTAGATCTGACCTGGTCTTTCTGACCCAGAGCTCTTGCATGTGACTCTCAGGCTGCATTACTATCCTTTTAAGTTCAGTAAATGCTAAACAAATGAGATTCACTGAAAATTGGCTGAATCCCATTTTGTCTTGTGGTTCAGAAATCATTTCAGGGTCTTACTGGGCCTCAGAGACCTTCCATAACTACCACTGATCCTTGCCCTGATGATGGAGAACTTGTTATTATAATGAAAAGAGGGTGGGCTCTGGGGTCACTTATTCTTTCATTCAACAATATTCACTGAAAACCTCCTAGATGTCAGATATTATGCTAGGTACAGGTAAATGGCCCCTGTGTCCTGAACCTTAACAAGCCTGGGTTCAATCCTGGTTCTTTCACCCACTAGAGAGGTTAAGAAAAAAGTCCTTGTCACCTCGGCATTTCACCTGAAATGGGCAATCTCACCATGCATATAACTTCTTAATCACTTATAAGACTGCAAAACAGGATTGGGCCAGCAGAACAAACTACTTTTTACAAAAAAGTACTATTTACGCTTATCACTTATTTATATGTACCTACTAATTCTTAATTTAGAAATTCACAGATAAATCATCAATGTAGAGACTGAAGTCTTTAGAGTACAGTTCTAACTTTACCTTGTCCGTCCACATTCACATGTTTTAGTCATAAAGGCAGGGCAGGGTGGGCAAGGTCCTGGATGGCAGAGACTAAAAGAGAAGGGCTTAGATGAATAAATCATACTCATGTATCCAAACCTGAACAAAGCTGCTCCTACTGGGTCTTATTGTGAATGTGGCAACAAATAAACCTACTACAAAATGTTTTAGCCTTTGTCTAAAGTTGATTAAACTATTTAAACAAAGATACCAACAATGTTTTCATATAGAAGGAACTGATGGCATTATCATCTTAGAATATTTAACGAGAAAAATAGAGCCCAAGTCAAAATACTGGTTTTATTTGGGTCTGACAAAGATGACATGTCCATAGATGGTCTTAGCCCACTTAGTGAGATGTGTAGGAATAAAAATAGCTTGCCACTCAGATGAATGGCAGAATGGGCGATGGAATCTCTTAGAAGATCAGAACCTGAGTGAAGCAATAAAGCATAAATCCAGTAGGTCCATGAGAAGTACAGACATTTATATCAGCTAGTATATAATCAGGTGATGGGCTAACAATGGGATCGGTGAAAAGAAGGCTGACATGAGGGAAGGCATGCTGGTAAGTAATGCAAAGAGAGAACAAAGGAAAAAGGGATTCATGGAAAGAACTGGAATTAGAGATATGCGATAGGTCAGAATTAGACTTCTGAACAGAATGCTTCTTCTAGGAGTGATGATATAAAGAAACCAAAAAAATTAGAAAATGGAATTTATATATTCAAATAGATACTATTCTCTTCAAAAGAGATACCCTGGTAACTTACACACTAATTTAGAAATACAACCATTTAAGAAATATTTTGGGAACTTCTTTGGAAACGTTTGTGGGGGTCATTCTATGTGATGGCAAATCACAATCCTTTGGGAATTATAGGCCAATTACAACCAAGTTTAATAAATCAAGTCGGTAAAAGAATTTGGTATAAAAAACCAGGTGTGCCTATACAGTGGCCTGGCTGGATTTTTTAATATGACTCCTACACCCGCTCTGATAATTTTTAAATAAGTTTTAAACACTATAAACAATCCAGGAACAAGTGCCTAATTTTCTAGGGTGACCCATTTCAACAGACAGAATCCACATGAGACTTAAACTTAAGCATTTCTTTAAAGATGACTATTATCATTCAACAGTTATATTTCACATGATATGCTGCAACCCTGTCAGGTGAAATGATTTTCATGGCTGCACATTTAAATAACGTTAAACTGACAAGATACATTGCTGGTCAGGTGTGGATGACTCCAGGTTATTTCAAATATCCCTCAGACCTAGACTCAATCCCAGGTGTGTGTGTGTGTGTGTGTGTGTGTGTGTGTGTGTGTGTGTGTTAAAGTTCATTCATTTTTGAGAGAGACAGCAGGGGAGGGATAGAGAGAGAGAGACGGAGACAGAGAATCCCCCAAGCAGGATCCACACAGCCAGTGCAGAGCCTGACTTGGGGCTCGATCCCACAAACCACGAGATCATGACCTAAGCCAAAATCAAGAGTCAAACACCTAACCAAATCAGCCACCCAGGCGCCCCTCAATCCCAGGATTTTATAACCTTTAGAGCAGTGGTTCACAACACTGGCTCTTTATTAGAATCATAGAGAAAGACCCACCCCCCCAAAGACTGATTCAATTGCTACAAGGTAGAGACAGGGCACTGGTGTTTTAAAATGCTCCTTAATGACTCTAATGTGTAAAGAGGGTTGAGAATAACTCCTCCAGAGAATTTTATAATCTATGAAACAACCCAAAATAGAGACACAAAGGGGCCAACTGTGGCTTCTGAGTCCTGATACATATAAATGAGAGAAACTCAATGTTTTCTTTTGAAAGGAAGGTGCTGTCAGGGAATAGGATTTGGCAACCTCTAGGGGCCTGACAGAAGGAACAGGACAGCTGTCAAGAGAAGGATTTCCAAAGCCACAAAAGAGCAAGTTTTAGGGACTCCTTTCCCTTCAGCCATGGTATTGACCACCTGATCTGCATCACTTTTGATGTTTTCTGGTAGTCATGACAGGGCCATTTCTGCTAAAGGCTTCAGAATGATAGTTCATGCAGAGGGTTAACTTATTATTATTGAATTTACTTAAAATGCCAACTGAGGGATGGAAGAGTTTAAACAGATAAGTCCCTGGGTTCTGAGGAAGGACCTATGGAAGCAGTAAAAGAAGAAGAGGGGCCAACTACCTGGCAGGTAGCAGGCCAAGCTGCGTAGCCCCATCTGGACAGCTCTCCCACCACAGACAATTCCCCAGCATCACCCCCACATCTTAACCACAATGCCTCTGGCCCAACATTTATCCCTGCTCCAAGTAGCAGAAGTACCAAGATAATAGTTTGATGTCTGTTTTACTCTTAGATTTGGGTAATAAAAGCAAGTTACCATTACCTGACCATTTACCATGTGCCAGACTCTGTACCAAGCCTCTTAGATGCATTGAATTAATATTCATAGACATCTATAAGTGTTGTTGCTCATATCATTACTATTTTACAGATGCAGAAAATGAAGCTTAAAGAAGTAACTTATCCAAGGTCATACAACTGTTGAGTGACTTGAACCCAGGAATTAAAAATTTGTCTTAAGTTAAAGCTGTAGAATTTTGTCATTTGTAACTGATCAACTGTTAGTATTAGGTATTCCTCTTATTATTTACTTATTAAAAACATTTTTTAAAATATTTATTTATTTTGAAAGAGAGAAAGAGAGCACACATGAGGGTGGGAGGGGCAGAGAGAGAGGGAGAAGGAGAGAATCCCAAGCAGGCTCTGGACTGTCAGCAGAGGCTGACATGGGGCTCTATCTCACAAACTGTGAGACCATGACCCGAGCCGAAATCAAGAGTTGGATGCTTAATCAACTGAGCCACCCAAGCACTCCTATTCCTCTTATTACTAAAAAGCTGACTGGATATATTGTCAAGTTGGCTACTTATTGTACAGAAGGGATTCACATCCTAAAAACACTGTGCAACAGGACTTCTGCAAACAGAAGTTTGTCCTATATACTCTTCTGGACCTGGATATCATGGGGGAATATTTCTTCTTAGAAGCCAGCAGTATAATGTAGTGGTAGGAGCACTGGCTTTGGAAATCCCAGCTCCACCATGTCTTAGCACTATGACCTTGGACAAGAGGCTTGGCCTTGCTGAGCCTCATCAGTAAAATGGAGATGATAAATATCTATACATCACTGGACTGTTATAAGGATTTGATGAGTTAACTCTTGCAGAGTGGCTGGCACAGTGTAAGTGCTTAGCAAATGGTACCATATTGCCCTTCACCCCACCCTGTTACATGGTAACCACCAGATACATAGAGTCAGAGCCACAAGCAAAGTGTATCTACCCCCAGAGGTCTCGTGTTCCAACTTACAGGTTACAGGAATGTGGACAGTCCTGGCCGGGCTGTTTCTTTCTACAAACCTCACCACAACTATGTGGAATTTCATTTCTGCTCCATTCCGGATTCTTTACCTTGCCTAAAACATATCAGATCAGAGAGTCAATGGTATAAACTTCAACTGCATCCTAGAGTTTAATGAAACAGTACAATATAGCTAGACAGCATGAAACTTCAGTATGGTTTCCATTAGTCTGACAAACACATGATCCCACATCCTAAAATTTAAAAAATGACTATAATGCTAATCATCAAAACCTTCACTAAGTATGATAAATCCTAAAAGATTTAGGAAAAGAGAAATAAAAAAGAGAAATAAAAAGTCACTTTTACTTATGAAAATGCCACTTTGACTAATGGACACATTTAATCTAAAATTAAAAAAACACTACAAGATCTATTTTTTGTAAATGGGCCCTTGAATGTATATGGGAATATCTGCTGTAAGGATCAGAAAGAAGAAATAAGGGATGAGAACAATGGGGTGGCAGATGGGGAAGGAGCAGGAAGAGATAGAAAGGACATAAATTCCCTGTACAGTAAGAAATTGCCAATTCTAAAGCTATGAGGTAAGCATAAAAGGGCAATAATTTATAATTAGTGTCACTTTGCAAATCTTTAGTAAATATCTTTCATGAACTTTGCACAGACGCAGGAAGAGTAAAACTGAGGCACAGGACTCCTCCATGCCCTTGAGGAACTCATCCTTACTTGGGCAATTTACACCCTAAATTGATGGCCTGCTCCCAGTCTTTGGCCTCTGCTTTTCTATCTTGTTTCTTTCAGAAATATTCATGTTGAGAGGTTCAATACACCTAAAGGCCCATGATTCCCAATACTACACTTTCTTCTTTTCTTTCCCCCAAATCTGTATTTTCTGCATTGTCCTAAATCCTCAGTTCCAGCCATCCCTGTCCAACCATCTGCCAAACATCCCTGCTTGGGGTGTCACAGTCACCCCAAACTGTCTACATTTACAACCAAAGTTAGCATCTTCCCTCTTAAACCCCTTTCTGTGTTCCCTATTTCTATCAGTGATATCATCACCATTGGAGTCAAACTCAAAAACTAGAGTCATCCCTGACTCCTCTTTTTCTTCCCATATTCTTTTTTTTAATGTATATTTTTGAGAAAGAGAGAGCTGCAGAGTGCAAGTGGGGGAGAAGCAGAGAGAGAGGGAGACACAGAATCTGAAGCAGGCTCCAGGCTCTGAGCTGTCAGCACAGAGCCCGACACGGGGCTCAAACTCGTCAGTCATGAGATCATGACCTGAGCCGAAGTCGGACACTTAACCGACTGAGCCACCCAGGAGTCCCCCTTTCCACATTCTACTTAATCTTCTCAATTTCCGTACATAGTGTGCCTCACCTCATCTCCCCTGCTACTTCTCCTCTTGCCTCTCTGTTAGCCAGAACCTCACCTTCAGACTATTAGAAAAGCTTCCCTGCCTCTGTACTTTTTTGCTCCAATACAGTGGCCTGGTTTTCCCCTACCATCTTTCAATGGCTCAACCTCTTTTCCCTGACTCTAAATGATGTCTTATTTTTCTTCTTCCTGCCAGGGTTCTGCATTAGACACTTTTTACCCCTTACCCTTTCATCCACTAGGGTCTCTACTACTCTCAAATGCAACTATCATCCCCGAGTCCTGATCTCTCTTTAAATATATATTTTTTTAATTTTTAAAAAATGTTCATTTATTTTTGAGTGAGAGAGACAGAGTGCAAGCAGGGCAGGGGCAGAGACAGAGAGAGACAGAATCCAAAGCAGGCTCCAGGCTCTGAGCTATCAACACAGAACCTGATGCGGGCCTCGAACACACACACCATGAGATCATGACCTGAGCCGAAGTCAGCCACTTAACTGACAGCCACCCAGGTGCCCCTTAAATATTCTTAACTCCTTGTTGGACACCTCTCACTGGATGTGCTGTTCACTCCTCCAACTCAACATTTCTAAACTGAACTCACTGTCCCATCAGTACTGGTTCTCTTGACCTCCCCTTTTCTGTCCTTGGTATCATCATTTCCAAAATGATACTTCAGAGCCACATTTGGGTTCTTCCCTTTCCCATTGCTTTTCCCATTCCCCTTTCCTTTCCTATTGCTGTTAATTCCTGTTTACTTTGAAATCCTCCTTTCTGCCCCACTCTAACACCCACTGTAGACTTATTATTCTTCATCTGGGTTCTTACAAGTCCCCAAAATGTTTAGGCTCCCAAATTCTCTATTCACTCCCACCAGACTAATCTTCATAAAGAATCACATTGATGCCCTTGGTGGCCTCCCACAGCCTGAAAAATGAAATCCCTACATGTAAGCCTGACATCAAGAAGTCAGCCCTGACCTTTCTAGTCATTTCCCACATCTCTGCCTTCACAGATCCTGCTCCATAACCACTGACTCTCCCTTCTGAAAAAAAGTCTTATTTTTAAACTTCTGCTTAAGCTATTCTCTTCAACAAATCTTTTCTCCTACGAAAATTTTACATATTTTCAAGCCCAGTTGAATTCTATCTCCTTTTTAAGGATTCCCTTAATCATATAGCCCAACATCATAATTCACGCCAAAGATCTCCCACAGCACCTTGGACTTATAGAACATAAAGTTAATTGTGTCTTAGCTCTTAGACTGTAAGCTCTGGGAAGTTAATAAACAGTTTTAGTCCCCTCTGTTTCTTCATAGTGCTTGCTGCATTAATAAGTGCTCAATAAAGTATGTTAATGGTCTCCTGAAAGAACTAAGTGAGGCAAAGTCATTAGGTAAAATAAGGCCATTATTTGTATTCCCACACCATTTTACCTTGCTCAGATCATCCTGACCTCCACCCCACATTCTTCTACCTTCTTAGGGTCTCATATCTACTTTGTCGGTGAAGGTAAAGATTTTTCATTCCACTGTGGTGCGTTATGTTTAAAATTCCTTTAGGAGTGCCTGGGTGGCTCAGTAGGTTGTTAAGCCTCTGGTTTTTGGCTCAGGTCATGATCTCACAGTTCATGAATTCGAGCCCCACGTTGGGGTCTGTGCCGACTGCTCAGAGCCTGGAGCCTGCTTTGGATTCTCTGTCTCCCTCTTTCTCTGCCCCTCCCCAACTCGTGCTCTGTCTCTGTTTATCTAAGATAAACTTAAAAAAAAATTTTTTTAATCCTTTAAAATAAGGTAATTAAGCCTTGGTATTGGTCCTATTTGCACAGTTTTACATGGATGTCTCGCTTCCAGTTTCATGTTGCCTTTCTTTCTTTCTTTCTTTTTTTTTAAAATTTTTATTTTAAGTAGGCTCCATGCCCAACATGGGGCTTGAACTCATGACCCTGAGATCAAGAGTTGCATGCTCTACTGACTGAGCCAGCCAGGCATTTCTCACATTGCCTTTCCAATAGTACATTCCAAAATATTCATTCCTTCAACAAATATTATTTTATTATCTCTTAAGGTTCAAATTTTGGCAATAAAACATACCAGACCAGCAGATTCCAAATAAAAGAGTGGCCAAAGTGAAGAAGGCATAAGAAAGCGAGGCCTCCTTTGGAAGAGAATGTGGTCAGAACTTGAATGGATAAGGAGTCAGTGACAAGGATTTAAAGAAAATATGAGGAAGAACATTCTATATAGGTGAGTTCACCAAGAGATTTAGTCTAGAAGTTGATGAGCTGATAGTCAATGGCCAATTCTTTGTGAAAGCTGCTATTTAAATAATGGGAAAAAAGAAATACCAACAAATTAAAGTATACAGAAATAAATAGGAAGTACTAGTTATTTCAAAAAAAGGAATGGTCAAAATAAGGGTTGTTGTGCTACCAAAAAGGTTAAGAACTTCTAAATCAGCCCTGGATTTGGTCAGGAAGGGGTTACTGATGACTTCTGAATAGTTTCAGCAAGGTGACGAGGAAAGAAGCAAAAATGCAATGGTTCAAGAAGGGAGACAGATGGTTAAGAAGCAAAATTTGCAAAATCAATAACCAGATGAAGGTCAGCCATTAAAAGACAGGGAGGGAAGAAAAAAAAATAACAAAAAAAAGACATGCAGAAAATAGACTAGCAATAGGAATGGCTTCTGGATTGCAGGAAGTTTTTACTAACACATAGGGGAATTGAGTTATTCAAAAACAGGAAGAAGTATTCCACAAAGAGGGAGAATAGAGTTTGTAATGCTGGTTTATAGAAAATCTTGCTTTACTATAAAGACCCCAATGACTGATTTCTTGGATTAAAATAAAATACATTTCAACACTACTCTTTTCTCATAGGGGTCAAATCTAGAATATCAAAGCTGTAACAGTTAAGGGAGTCCATGTCTATACCTGCCTCTACCATCTGGTCAGCTCTGGTCTAAAGCTAAGATCAAGGAGACTAGCGCTACAGCTCAGAAGTAGTATGCGCCTGGTGGGCACTATGAGAAGGCCCATGTCCAGAACGGCCTGCCAAGAGTACAAAGGCCTGGGTGGGACTCCAGCTGTGTGATAGACTACATGCAGATGATGTGTGTAGACTCCTGTAACTTTGAAGTCTTATGAGTATTAGTAACTTCTAAAACATATCTGGTACCTCACTTCTTCTGGGCTGGAAAATGAGTTACAATGCATGAAATGGAAGAGACTCAAGTGAAAGCAAAAAAACTCACCACAGAAACAGGTGTAAGTATTAGGAACATGTGCAGAAACATTCTGACAGGCAGGGCACCTCCAACCACTCTGGCCATCTGTTAAGAAAAATAAGAGGAAACCAAAATAACTTCCTTACAAAAGCACATGTAATTTTTAAAAACTTTAATCTAACGGAAGTCATAATATTGAAGCAACAGTAGTTGTTTCATGTTATCAAATCAGGCATTTAAGAAACAAAATCAGGGTGTCTGGGTGGCTCAGTCAGTTGAGAGTCCGACTTCAGCTCAGGTCATGTGATCTCATAGCTTGTGAATTAGAGCCCCGCATTGGGCTTGCTACTCTCAGCATGGAGCCAGCTTCGGATCCTCTGTCTCCGCCCCACCATCCCGCTCCCCCCCCCCCCCCCCGCTCATGCTCTCTCTCTCTCTCAAAAATGAATAAATATTAAAAAGAAACAAAATCAAAATACTGAATGCTTTGCTTAAATACTGCATTTGGGCTTATATTTATAAGGACTTTAGATACGGTAATCAAATGGGTATCCATTTTTTTTAATGTCAATTGAGATATAATTGACATATAGCCCTGTTTTGTTTTTTTTTTTTAATTTTTTTTTTAACGTTTATTTATTTTTGAGACAGAGAGAGACAGCATGAACGGGGGAGGGTCAGAGAGAGGGAGACACAGAATCCGAAACAGGCTCCAGGCTCTGAGCTGTCAGCACAGAGCCTGACACGGGGCTCGAACTCACAGACCGTGAGATCATGACCTGAGCCGAAGTTGGCCGCTTAACTGATTGAGCCACCCAGGCGCCCCACATATAGCCCTGTTTAAGATATACAACATGTTGATTTGATACATTTATATACTATAATATGATTACCATCATAGCATTACCTAATACCTGTATCATTTCACATAATTATCATTTCATTATGTGGTAGAAATGTAGCACTATTTTTTTTTAACTTTAAAAATTTTTTATTTATTTATCTATCTATTTATTTATTTATGAAGGAGAGAGAGACAGAGCGTGAACAGGGGAGGGGCAGAGAGAATGGGAGACACAAAATCCAAAGCAGGCTCCAGGCTCCGAGCCGTCAGCATAGAGCCTGATGTGGGCTTGAACTCACGAACCGCGAGATCACGACCTAAGCTGAAGTCAGACACTTAACTGACTGAGCCACCCAGACACCCTACCCTTTTTTAAGCCATACTTTTAGTATTAAGGTAAACATTATCTAAATCTTGGCTTGAGAAAAAAAGATAAAATATTTGAGTACATGCAGGAAAACCCAGATATCTTTTTTTTTTTATTAGATTTTATTTTTAAGTAATCTCTATATACCACATGGGGCTTGAACCCACAACCCCTGCAATCAAGAGCTGTATGGTCTACTGACTGAGCCAGCCAGGTACCTCGAGATGTCTTAAATTATAGAAGAGTCACAAATCAGAAAACATGTTATTAACACATTTACACTATCCACAAATAGCAGTATACTTTGGGAAAAACCCACAAAATACTATGGAGAAGATCTGTTAAAGATAATGCAACTTTAACACCCTAGGGGTAAATTAAACCACTGCTTCCAAAACAAAACAAAACAAAAGAAAACAAAACCCAACAACTGCTTTCTATAAATTTTCTAAAGCAAACTATACAGGAAATGTTTTCTATATTTGCTACTTGGATAAGTTTTCAGTTAATGTGACTGATTTTGTTCTATTCCAAATATATTTTAATATTGTTATGTTAGCTGGTTTTAAAAATGTCTTTCCTTTTTTAAAATTTTATTTTTTAAGTAAGCTCTCCACCCAACATTGGGCTTGAACTCATGATCCCAGGATCAAGAGTTGCATGCTCTACCGACTAAGCCAGCCAAGCACTCCTTAGCCATTTAAGATCTATAGCTTAATACTGGTCATCTGAAACATGTTCAAGGCAACATAGCAGATAAAATATTCAAGAGGAATTAAATAGCTAGGTTAAAGGGTCGCCTGGCTGGCTCAGTCGGTGGAGCATGTGACTCTTGATCGTGAAGCTGTAAGTTCGAGCCCCATATTGGATGTACTTAAAAATAAAACCTTAAAAAAAAAAGGGCTAAGTTTTAAACCTGAATATATCAAATAAGTGAGAATATTCAGAAGAGAGAAATGACTGACCTGCTTGAGAGGCTGGAGACCTTGCCCATTTCTTTATGCAGTTCAAATGAAACACATGATAACAGCTCTGACAACTCCACACTGGCGCTGTGACGCGAACCAATTCACAGCACACCATACACTCATATTTTTCTGTAGTTAGCTGTTCAATTAGAGAACCTGTTTAAAAAACCAAACAAATTAATTCAAACATAGAAAAACGTTCCTTACTTTAGTCAACCAAGGATGAGAAAGGGATTTGAGAGAAGAATCCAAACAGAGAGGTTTTAAGTATCTTGTCTGATTCTGAGTAAGGTAGTTGTTCAGTGTTTGGGGCCAAGAAAGAATAGGAATATACTGAGGGAGAAGACTTAGGAAGTAGACATTCAGGTGGGGATTCCCAAAACTGAGGAAACATTCCCAAGAAACTGCTCAGGAACCGATGGAGTATCCAAATGCCCCTCATGACACAGTTTAAGAAGCCAATGCATTGCAGCACCTTACCTTGCCTCCTCTGAATCTGATCCAGATCCATGGATTCAGGCTAGGAAGGGGCTCATGAAGGTGCAGTGGTCAGCTGAAAGAAACCTAAGCCTGAACAGGTTCCAAGAACCCAGGGTGGTAACATCTCTCCTAGCAGTTGCCATGAAAGCCTTCAGTTGATCTACTCAACAAAGGTATTATTGGTGTTTACCACAACCCTATGGTAGGGTTACTAGACTAAAGGAGACACAGAACTTGGCTTCAGAAGCCCAATATCTGCTGAGAGAGAGCAGTATCATGGAATCCTCCTACATGTTTTCCTTAATACCATCACCCACTTCCAGACTTTTCCTTAAACATGATCTCAGCAAAGCCTTTCTAGATCCCAAGTATAGTCAGGTGCTCTTGGAGAGGTGTGTGTGTGTGTGTGTGTGTGTGTGTGTGTGTGTGTGTAAGAGAGAGAGAGAGAGAGAGAGAGAGAGAGAGAGAGAAAGAGAGAGAGAATTTCTTTTTCAGTCCATATTTTTAGCATTTACTTCATAACACTATTTTATTTGTTATCAGGTCCAAATAGGTTATAAGAATAAAATAACTAACCTTGAATGCACCATGCCAAGTGCTGTGCTAAAGCACTTTATGCATAAAGTGCACAAGGAGGGGAGGGACAGAGGGAGAGAGAGAGAATCCCAAGCAGGTTCCATGCTCAGCGCAGAGCCCAACGTGGGACTTAGTCCCACAACCCTGGGATCATGACCTGAGCTGAAACCAAGAGTCTGACACTCAACTGACTGAGCCACCAGGCACTCCACAAATTTGCTTTTTTTTTTTTTTTTTTTTACCGTTTATTTATTTTTGAGACAGAGAGAGACAGAGCATGAACAGGGGAGGGTCAGAGAGAGGGAGACACAGAATCCGAAACAGGCTCCAGGCTCTGAGCTGGCAGCACAGAGCCCAACGCGGGGCTCGAACTCACGGACGGTGAGATCGTGACCTGAGCCGAAGTCGGCCGCTTAACCGACGGAGCCACCCAGGCGCCCCTCCACAAATTTGCATTTTAATCACTCCATAATTTTAGCTCTCTTCAGATTACTTTGTCCGATTTAACGTCAAAAGAAACATAGAACATAGGGACTTTAAGGTCTGTGAGGCAGGGCCAGAGCCTTGCTCACTGTTGTATTTCCAGTGCCTGGCCTTTAGCAGGTGCTCAGTAAATATTTATTAAATAAATGGATGAAGAAATAAATGAGTATCACCTACTCTGTTCTACAACTTCTCTCCCTTAAAAGTTTCAGTAAAGTTTCTGGGATAGTTCTTTTGCTGTCAGGAAAGTCTGGAATAAAGATTTTATGTAGCTGATAAAGGAGAATCTACTTGCTTTAAATAACATATAAACATTAACATAAAACTTAATTATATTATAAAAACTGAGGAACCAGACTTTCTTAAAAGCAGGAATACCCTATCTTGCATAGGTAACATCTGTGAATAACAAAGTTAATTATATTTTCTACCAGTTAGCACAGTATGTGTGGAAGATTCTTAAGGGTAAGTTAAGTAAGAGCTCATTAGAAAGTGAGATTACATTTGAGTCACTATATACAAGAGCCTGACTGGGGCAGAGGAATAGTTTGCAAGAATTACATTGGAGACACTTTTTTGTAGAAAATGCCTATTGACTATTCCAGAGCAGAACTGAGAGAGAAGTAAAGGACACAGGGGTGCCTGGAGGGCTCAGTTGGTTAAGCATCCAACTTTTGATTTTGGCTCAGGTCAGTGCAGAACCTGTTTGGGATTCTCTCCCTCTCTCTGCCCCTCCCCTGGTTGTGCTCTGTCTCTCAAAATAAATAAACAAACAACAAAAAAAGTAAAGGACACAAAAAAGTAAGTGAAGTTTGGAACATACACGAAAGCCCTATGAGAGACTATTGTTTTGATTTTTACCCTGAAGGTTGTCTTTTTATTTTACTGTTTCTCTTATTCATTAAGTTTATGGCTTGTTAATAAATAATTATTGTTTTATATGTGATGTTTCTAAATCTAGCCACAGTGAAATTGACCACTAGGATGCACACACATATAGTGGTGTGGGAACAACTGCCAACTTTGAGTAACCCACAAAGCTCTACCAAGCCCTTTCTAAAGGCTGTCTCTCTCATATCCCATGTTCAATCTGACAGTAAATCCTTCTGGCTCTACCTTCAAAATAGATCCAGAATCCAACCCCTTATTAGTATGGCCCAAACCACTATCCGTTCACCTGGGATTATTAAAATGGCCTCCTAACTAGTCTCCCCTATTTCTGTCCTTGCTCTACTTGTCTATTCTCAACACAGCAGCCGGAGGGAGCCTGTTAAAATGCAAATTAGATGATGCCACTCATGCCCTGAACTTGCCAATGGTTCCTCCATCACATGCTTGTAAAAGCCAAAGTCCTTACGATGGCCTTCATCACTTCTGGGTCCTTATGGCTATTCTTCCTTCCCTCTGAGAACACAATGGCTGCCTTCCTAGCCCCAGACTGGCAGGCATATTTCTGCCTGAGGATCTTTACAGTTTGTTGTTCCCTCTGCCTAGAATACTTTTCCCTAGACATCAACATAGCTCAGTCCCTTAGTGCCTTCAGGTGTTTACTCAAAATGTGATCTTCACAATGAGGCAGTCTCTGGCCATACTTTAAAAACTTGAAACCCACTTCCTCAACATTCCCTATCTATTTTCCATACTATTTATTTTTTCTCCACACCACTTGAACCTTATAGATCATATATTTTACTTATTTCACCTTACTTATGTCCTAACTCTGTACATAGAATGTACACTCCCTCAAGGGCTGAGGTTTTTACCTATAGCGCTGCCTGGGACATAGTGAGCACTCAATAATACTTGTATGAATGGGGGCGCCTGGGTGGCTCAGTTGGTTAAGCAACCGACTTCAGCTCAGGTCATGATCTCACACTCCATGAGATCCAGCCCCGCTTCAGGCTATGCTGACAGCTCAGAGCCTGAAGCCTACTTCAGATTCTGTGTCTTGCCCTCTCTCTACCCCTCCCGGCTCATGCTCCGTGTCTCTCTGTCTCTCAATAATAAATAAATGAAAAAAAAAAACTTGTATGAGTGAATGAAAAGAAAAAAAAATATAGCAAAAGGTTCCAGAAAGATCTAGAAACAGTATAATCCTTTCACTAACAATACTTCGGTTTTATCCAAACATGTTTAACATGTAAAATATGGTAGTGTCCTAGAACAGCTCTGTGCTGATCAACTATTACATTTCAGGTCCAAGGCTCTTGTCTGCTGGATGCCAGCCCTGGTCTGACCACTGGCTCTTTTTCAATCTAAACCCTCTCCCACTAGGGCTTCCCCATAATTTCTCAGCCATAACTGTGTCTACTTTATACTTCTACTTTGAGAGCATATCAGTAAAGATTATTTCCCATTGAAATAATTGGAAGAACAAAGAGACCTGATTGAAGTGTTAACTGACTACAAACTTTTCAGATGCACCAATAAATAACTTAAAA
The DNA here is from genome assembly GCF_007474595.2 of Lynx canadensis. Classification (NCBI taxonomy): domain Eukaryota; kingdom Metazoa; phylum Chordata; class Mammalia; order Carnivora; family Felidae; genus Lynx; species Lynx canadensis. The sequence goes on along the minus strand of NC_044315.2, from coordinate 55,373,291 downwards.
AAAAAAAAAGGTCTAAAACAATACTAATTTGAAAAATCCAAGAATACACTATGATTATGTAAAAATAATAATCATATATATATGGCATTTTAAAAAACAGATGCACAGTGAAAATATATAGGGGTAAAATAATATCTGGAATTTACTTTAAAATATATCTGCAAAAATAAAAAGGAACAGATAAAACAAATGAGAGGGGCACCTGGGTGGCTCAGTTGGTTGAGAGTCCAACTCTTGATCTCGGCTCAGGTCACGATCCCAGGGTCGTGGGATTGAGCCCCACATCTTGGCTCCACACTGATCATGGAGCTTGCTTGAGATATTCTCTCTCTCTCTCTCTCCCCCTCCCTCCACCCCTCTCCCCCACTCACCCCTCTCAAAAGAAAGACAGAAAGACAGAAAGACAGAAAGAAAGAAAGAAAAGGAAAATAGAACAAAAGTTTAAAACTGATTAAAAACTTGTATGAGTGAATGAAAAGAAAAAAAAACATAGCAAAAGATCTTCAGACTAAAGGTGAGTTACCTACTAAAGCAACTTTATTAAGTTACCTCATTAAATGTGAGGCAGCTGTTTTTAAAACTCTCATACAATATAAGCATGGTCAACATGTTCAAGGTGGTTTTGCTGAGTCTGAAGCGTATGTCAGATACCATGTTTATTTATGTGAGTCTGAAGCTTGTGGCAGAGCTTAGGATCTGGAGGTAAGAGTTTAGAAGCCAGCACAGCACAGAGGCAGTGGTTGAGAGAGCAGTTATCGTCTCCCAATGAGACATTATCAAGTAAGAAGAACAGAGGGCTGAGACAAAGTCCTAGGAAATGCCAACATTTAAGAAAGAGGTGGAGGAAGAGAAACTTGAAGGACACACGCAGGAACAGCCAAGAACAAGGAGGACCAGAAGTGTGTGGTATCAAAAAAGTAACACTTCAACAAAGACTCCTTCACATCAAACTCAAACGGAAGCCCAGGATAATGAGGACTGAAATACATCTGTCTGCTGGCTGTGGCAAATAGGAAGGCATTAATGACCCTACCAGTAGCTCTCTGAGTCAGTGGTGATGATGGCAGAGGACTGAGAAGTGAATCAAAACAGGGAAAAGGAAACAGGGTTGGTGACTCTTTTTTTTTTTTTTTTAATTTTTTAAATGTTTTTATTTATTTCTGAGACAGAGAGAGACAGAGCATGAGCAGGGGAGGGGCAGAGAGAGGGGGAGACACAGAATCCAAAGCAGGCTCCAGGCTCTGAGCCGTCAGCACAGAGCCTGACGCGGGGCTCCAACTCACGGAGCGTGAGATCATGACCTGAGCTGAAGTCGGACGCTTAAACGACTGAGCCACCCAGGCGCCCCAGAGTGGTGACTCTTGATTAGACTGTAATGGAAGGAAAGGAAACACTACCAGGAGGCCACATGACGGGAGTTTTTCTTTTAGAGCATAGGACAGTCTTAAGAAGAGCTTTAGGCTGAGAACTTGCAATAGCAGACGTGAAAGGCTGATGGAAGGAAACAAAGGAGAGTTCAAAATGAAAGAAAAGAATAGGCAGATTTCTCTGAGTTTGCCTAAAGGGAGCAAAAAGTTGAGAAAATTATGCCTGATGATCTCACAGGAGGCAAGGAGGTCCACTGAGACTGAGGTAGATGAATGGCAGGAAGATCTGAACAAGACTGGAAAAGATTTGGGAGTACTCTTAGATGAAAATGGGAAGGACAGCTGACCAAGGTCATATAAGGGGAAAATAGGCAGTATGGAAAGTCAACTGAAGTTGGAGAAATCACTAAACAAAAATATTTACTGAGAACCTACTATGTGCCAGGCATTGTTTAAACACTAAGGATATACAGTGAACAAAACAGACAAAACTTTTCTGCTCTCAGGAAGTTATTATCTAGTAGGGGAATATGATAAACAATGAAAAAGAAGTAGCATCATCAAACAGTGGGAAGTACTTTGGAGAAAAATAAACCAGTAAGGGATGGGGAATGCTAGTAGTGGGGGGAATATTATAGATCTAAACAGGATGATCAGGAAGACTTCCCTGAGAAGGTGAGAGAATCTTCCACAGCACCAAATCTGTACTACTGTATGATTTCCTGGAACAGCATCCTGTTATCCAGATGGAGCAGAAAAGGTAGACTGCAGCATCAATCCAGGGTGGGGATTCTGCCAAATGGCTTCTCAGAAGGATAATACTTCAAAAGTACAATAAGGCCCAGCCTGAAGAGGGAATAAAGAAGGATAGATGGCTGACAATACAGTTAGTGGGTGTAAGAGACTGAGAGAACCAGAAGGACAGGAGGTTATGGTCAGAAAGTAGTAGCGGGTGTAGAAGTATAATGAAGGCAAAGGTCACTGTGGTTGAGAAGATCAAAGAATATGAGGATGGTATAATCCATATGATCACTATAGTCACCCAAACAGCAGGATTTATAGTAAATCAGTAGTTCTCCAATCAGAGTTACCAGGAGGCTTGTTAAAAAATAAGATTGCTGGGCCCTATTCCTAGAACTTCTGTTTGGTAAGTCTGAGGTGAGGCACAGGAATATGCTTTTCTAACAAGCTCCGTGGCGTTGCTGAGGACTGCTGCTCTGCAACACTTTGAGAACCATTGGGCAAGAGGAAAGATATAGGCTGGAGGCATTAATAAATGAGGGCTGGGGCTGGGAGATTTGGAGGCTAATACATGACAACAATAAAGAGACAGGAAGGTGATGTAGCCAAAAGGTGATATAGCATTAAGTTCAAAGGAGCAGGGATTTTGATACAAAGGTAGAAAAATAATGGTTCACAAATGACACTGATGGAGGAGCACACTCCTCTCATCTTCCAGAAACTAAGGCAAGTGGGATAAGGAAAAACAGCAGGCACTGAAAGGCCGTAAGGAAACGTGGTGAACTTACAGAAGGCCACAGATTAATTAGGAAGTGGAGGAGAAACTTACTAAGGATACAGGGGATCTTGCTACCACAGAATGAGGGCTACAGACAGCCTGGAAGAATAGAAGCAGTGCTAGTTTCTCTCAGTACAGAATGCGAGTTAGCAAAGACCACTTGCAAGCAGCCATAGAGACTTTAATCCTTTCTTTCCATTCCAATCAAGTTTTTATATCCACCACTCCACCAAAACTGTCTTAGCAAGACCAATAACTCTCAGTGCCAAATCCACCAGTCAATATGCAGTTGTCATCTTTCTGGACCCATCAGTAGCATTTGGCACAACTGATCACTCCCTCCTTGAATTTCATTTTTAGTTTGGCATTTAAAACATGGTTCACTTCCTAGTTCAATTGCTACTTATTCTCTGTCTCCTTTGCTGGGTCCTTACCTTCCAACCTTTAAACACTGAGTTACAGGAAGGCTCCATCCTCAAACTTTTCTTCTCTAACTACACTCACATCTTAGGTGACCTCCTTTAGTCTGTTAGAGGACTCCATGCTGAAAGTTCCGAAGTTTACGTTTCCAGTCCAGATCTCTTCTCGAATTCTTAACTCCCTACTTAACCAAATTATCTATCTTTCCTGAACGAGGAGTGGACAAAACATATCCAAACTTTTCCAACAAGGAAGACCAAGAAAACTTTTCCAACAAGAAGACTAAGACTAAAAGGAGACTAAGGAGACATGATGACTAAATGCAACGTGGTATCCTGGACTGGATCCTGGAACAAAATAAGGATGTTAGTGGAAAAAAATTGTGAAATCCAAATAAAGTCTACAGTTTAGTTTATACTACTGTACCAGTGTTAATTTCCTAGTTTTGACAAAGGACCAGAGTTGGTTATGTAAGATATTAACATTAGACAAAGCTTTGAAAGATATATGGGTATTCTCTGTACCATTTTGCAACTTTTCTATAAATCTAAAATTATCTCAAACTAAAAAGTTTTGAAAACAGGGGCGCCTGGGTGGCGCAGTCGGTTAAGCGTCCGACTTCAGCCAGGTCACGATCTCGCGGTCCGTGAGTTCGAGCCCCGCGTCGGGCTCTGGGCTGATGGCTCAGAGCCTGGAGCCTGTTTCCGGTTCTGTGTCTCCCTCTCTCTCTGCCCCTCCCCCATTCATCCTCTGTCTCTCTCTGTCCCAAAAATAAATAAACGTTAAAAAGTTTTGAAAACAAACACCCTTTCCTCTCCCAGGCTCACACTCCAGTACATGGCAATTCTATTCGTTTTTGTTTTTTTTTTTTTTTAAGATTTTATTTTTTAAGTAATCTCTATACCCAAGGTGGGGCTAAAGCCTACAACCCAGAGATCAAGAGTGACTTACTCCACTGAATGAGCCAGTCAAGTGCCCTGGCAATTCTATTCTTTTATGTGATTCAGACACAAAAGTGTTGGCTTCATCTTTGACTCCTCTCATTCTCTTGGAGCAAACATCTAGTCTATCTGCAAATCCTGTCAGTTTTATCTTCCAAATACATCCAAAGTCTAACACTCTTACCTTTACCAACACTACCACCCTAGTCCAAGTCTCCATCATCAACTACGTCAATTGCTCCAACAACTCCTAACTTATCCCCTTGCTTCCTTACAGACAATTCTCCACACAGCTGCTAGGAAGATCATGTCATCCCTTTTCCCAAAACCTTCCAGCTGCTTCTGATCTTCTTAATCAGAACCACATCCAAGGGCCTCACATGATCCAGCCCCTGTGATTTCTCTGACCTCCTCTGCTGCCTGCTTCTCTGTTGTTCACACCCTAATCTAAACTTGCTTCTTCCTCTGCTGGGTACACTTTACAGAAAGCCACATGGTGTACTTGTCTCATCAAACAGACCAACATATCTAAACTAGCGCCCCCCTTTACTCTGTCCTCTTAAACTGCTTTATATTTCCTTTTTAGCACTTACCCACAACCCGACATACTAAATATTGGTTTAAGTGCTCTCTGCCTGCCTTCCCTACCAGAATGTAAATCTCACTAGCAGTGTATTCCCAGTACCTAGAACAGTGCTTGGTACATAGTATTTATTCTATAAATATGAATAAAGTGTTCTCAAGAATATGTGGGGATGTGAGGCCAAGAGAGATTTGTTAGGCAAAACGCTAAGATGGCCTCTAAGATTCCCACATGCATACAGGTGTGCATGCCCTATATAATCTCCTCCCCTTGAGTCTCAGTGGGCCTTATATAATCAGGTGAACCCTTTAAAAAGAGTCTAGGGATCAGAGAAAGAAGTCAGAGAGATTTGAAGAATCTCTAGCAGATGTTTTCCTATAGACCTCGAAGAAGATAAGTGCCATGTTGTGTAGAGGGCAATGTGGTAGGGAATTGCAGGTGACCTCTAAGAGCTGAGAGTGACCCTCAGCCAATAGTCAGCAAGAATAGGGGACCTCACCCTACACCCATAAAGAACTAAATCCTACCAACAACCAGTGAGCATGAAAGACCCCATGCCTCAGATGAGGTTTCTCCCTGGCCACATTTTAGACCTGTGAGGCTCTGAGTAGAGAACTAGGCTAACAGATACACAAACTCCCGACCCAAAGAAACTGTGACATAATAAATTTGTGTTATCTCAAGCCACTACATTTTTGTGATAATTTGTAATGAAGCAAAAGGAAACTATTAACCAGCCTTAAGAATTCAAAGACAACTCTAGTATAATGCTACCTTTGTTCATACACAAGTTGAGGTCCCAAGAGGAAGGACTGCCTAGGGGAGCAAAAGAGAACTAGAAGTACTATAAGCCAGGGTAAAAACAGTCCTGGGTAGGTGGTGACTTCATGTGTTGGGCTGGGCTACGTACATTAAACTGGAGGGAGACCAAATGGTAAAGGTCCACAAGGACAGCTACAAGAACGAAACTGTTTAGCCTGTACGAAATATATACACACTCAAGGCAAAATGAGAGGTGTCTTCAAATACTGCAAAAAAGCTGATTTGCAATGAGGAGGTGGGAAACTGGTGAGAGAGACTGGTTGCTGTGTTGCTTCAGAGGACAGAACCTGAACCAGGGGATAGAAAGTATTTACTGGAAAGAAGTTTTTAGTTCAAAATAAAGAAGAACCTTCCAACAGAGTGGAATACCTATTATGTTCTAAGAGCTATGTTAAGCAATAGGGATATAAAAAACAATCTTTGCTTTCAGGAAGCTTACAGATTAGTGGTGGGCATCGACATATAAACAATGATGGCTTCCAGTGCTAACTGCTATAACGGAAACGTGTACGTTTAAGGGAAAGACATCGTAGGGCTATTGAAGATTAATGCCATCTGTGGAAGTAAGAAAGGTTTCCTGGACATGTGGCTAAACTCGCTATTAAAAAATGAGTAAGAGGAGCGCTGGGTGGCTTAGTCAGTTGAGCATCCGACTCTTGATTTCAGCTCAGGTCATGATCCCAGGGTCGTGGGATCAAGCACTGTGTCAGGCTTTGCACTGAGCATGAAGCCTGCCTGGGAGTCTCTCTTCCCCTCCTTTTGCACCCCCCTCCCTAATGTGTGCACTCTCTCACTCTCAAAAAAATAAATATTTTTCAAAAGAGCAATTTAAAAAGAGTAAGGATTCATTAGTGAATCAAATGGCAGACATTCTAGAAGAAGAGAGCCATATATACAACAGCAGGGAATGATGAAACAACATAGAGTACAGAGAATACAATGTGGTGGGGGGCCTGATGCAGCATAAGGTGGGGTGGCTGGGTAAGGAAGAAGCCAGAATCTGCATGTGGTGAAAACAAGTGAACAGAAATAAACAGGGGAGTGACACAGTTCAATATGTATTTTAGAAAGACCATTCTCTGATGCTGGTGTAAGAGATGGACTGAAAGAGAGAAAATGAAGATGGCAAGAATGGTTAGGACATTTTGCAGATGAGCAGACAAGAGACGATGCAGGCTAGAATAAGGAAAGGCAGTGGAGATGTTACCATCCCTTACCTGTGCTTTTATATTAAAAAAAAAATCTTGTAACCAAACATCTATAAGACCCACATCTGCATTTTAAAAATCCCTTACTAAAATTCTTTATTAAGAAAAAAAGTTCCAGGGTGCCTGGGTGGCTCAGTTGGTTAAGCGTCTGACTTCGGCTCAGGTCATGATCTCACGGTCCGTGGGTTCGAGCCCCGCGTCGGGCTCTGTGCTGACAGCTCAGAGCCTGGAGCCTGTTTCGGATTCTGTGTCTCCCTCTTTCTCTGACCCTCCCCTGTTCATGCTCTCTCTCTGTCTCAAAAATAAATAAATGTTAAAAAAAAAAAAAGAAAAAAGAAAAAAAAGAAAAAAGTTCCATATCTGTATTTGCTTATAATATAGAAAAACTAAGTAAGTGGTTACTTACTGGGGAGGGGAGCAAGTGGTGGTAAGACCCAGGCAGGCAGATGATGAACAAAGATAGAAAGCGATGTTTCATTTCATACCTTTTTTTTTTTTAAGTTTATTTTGAGAGCGTGGGGGACGGGGGCAGAGAGAGAGATGGGGGTAGAGAGAGAATCCCAAACAGGCTCTGCACTGTTAGTTTGGAGTCCAACGCAAGGCTCAAACTCACAAACTGAGATCATGACCTGAGCCGAAATCAAGAGTCAGACACTTTGACTGAGCTACCCTGGCATCCCTCACTGTATACCTTTTAATATTTTCTAGCTCCTAAATTGCATGAATTTATTATCTATCAAAACAAAACAAGACAAAACATTTCCACTATCTAGGTAGATTTACCTGTGTGCGTTTCCACATTCTTTAGCACGTGGTTCTGTTTGCCTCGGGGGAAAGATGCTACTTGAGGATCCTGCCTCCTTACAGCACATTTCTCTGGGTCAATTCTTCTGGAAGACTTGTTGACAACTGCCAAATTCCCATCGTCACAGGCAGATTTTGCTGGCCTTTCATTAAGATTATCCTTTGGAATGGGTGCCATGTTGTTTCTGGGTCCGGCATTTGTATGTCGTTGGCCCTCTTGTTTTAGTGGATTCCTACCTGGTCGTGGCCTAGCCCCCTCCACTTCCCAGGGAGGCCTTTTCTGTGGGTATCTTCTTTGCTCACTGCGTCTGGCCCCATACCCATCCGATACTCCTTTCCTAAAGGATGTGTCCAAAGAGTCAGAGTGGATAACCCCCACAGGTTTGGTATTTTCAGGTCCAGCATCCTCAGATTTTGTAGTCATTCTGTTACCCCACTCACATTTGAGTTTTCCCTTGACTTTTGGTCCTCTACCATAGCTGTATATAAATTGGGCTGCTTTTTTGGGTTTTGCTCCTCTGGGATCTGCACCAACAATTTCCTTCTCACTCTCAGAAGGGCTGTGCTCTCTGGGGTTTGTCCCACTCTCTGGCCTGGCCACATTTTCTAAGCTAGCTGCATCTGAGGACTGGTCAGTGAGATTCTGTACTTTCTTGACCTTGGTATGTTGCTTTTCACTCCTCAATTTCTGCCAAGGTTGATTCTGAAGGCCATGGCTCTTGAGTAATTTGTTAGAAGTAGAGGACTGGAAAGAAGTTTGTTGACTCTTAGGTTTGCTTCCCAAAAGATAACTGTGCTGATGAATACCAGAGATGTCATCATAAGAGACTTGCCTGGAAAGGTGACAAGGAGGTGGTGAACTGTAATTTCTTCTACCAATCCTATTAGAATCTAGTCTCCTTTGACTCCCACAATTTAGACCAGAATTTTTTCTCTCCTGAGGAATGAACTCAGCAGCATCCGTATTGAATTTAAAAGTACCTAGGACATAAAAAAATAGACACGCCAGTAAAGAAATTGTCACCCATGAAACCCACAAGTCCCTAGGCCATATCTAAAAGTTATTTTCCTAAGGACTATATAAAACAGGCCCTTATTAAGGCCTACTTTTCCTGTGAATGTGATAGGTTCAAGGTGCTTGTGGAAGACTGACCATTCCACGTCCAGTAGCTTCACCAATAGCCACTGCTAAGAATTGCTAAGTAAACGGGGCACGTGGGTGGCTCAGTCAGCTAAGCCTCTGACTTTGGCTCAGGTCATGATCTCGTGGTTCGTGGGTTTGAGCCCCACGTTGGGCTCTGTGCTGACAGCTTGGAGCCTGGAGCCTGCTTCGGATTCTGTGTCTCCCTCTCTCTCTGCCCCTTCCCTGCTCATGCTCTCTTTCTCTCTCAAAAATATGTAAACATTAAAAAAAAAAAAAAAAACCTGCTAAGTAAAACCGCTCATCTGAGTGATCAGGCATTATTATTATTATTATTTTTTGAGAGAGAAGGAAAGAGCAAGAGCAAGAGAGAGAGAGCAGGAACAAGCAGGGGAGGGGCAGAGGGAGAGAGAGAATCTTAAGCAGATCCCACAGATATGGGGTTCGATCTCACAACTGAGATCATGACTGAAATCAAAAGTCAGATGCTTAACTGAATGAGCCACCCAGGCATCCCTAGTATTATTATTTTTATTGCTATTATTATTATTTTTAATGTAAGTTCTCTGCTTTATGTGGAGCTTGAACTCACAACCCCAAGATCAAGAGTTGCATGCTGAGCCAACTGAGCCAGTCAGGCACCCCGATAGGCATGATTTATACCTGCATTTGTTTTATAAAAAATTTCAGGTCAGCATACAGTTCAGGGGTGAGAATCAAACAGCAGGTTCCATGTGGTCTTTCAAAACTCTAAGATAGCACTGTATAATATCAAGCAAACAGGCTTTGGAGTCAGACAAAATCAGTTTGAAGTCTGGTCCTCCAACTGATGGTATGAGCTTAGGGATACTGCTTTTAGCCTTCATTTCCTCACCCATGACGAAAGATGACAATCCTATTTCAAAGGGTTATTGTGAAATTTAATCAAAATTTCATATTGATAGTACTTAACACAGTGAGTACATTAGTTCCCACCTGTTCCCTCCAGGAATGTATTTTAGGTTTTCCATACATAACCTTTATGATATGGTCCAGAATCTGAGTCTCAAAAATTAAGCATATGCCTCTTCAACCCACTCATTTTTTTCCCTCAAGATGCTTCTTTGTCCCTGAAGCCCAAAGACTAAATGATTTGCCTAAAGATACAAAACTGGTTAGTAGAAAAGCCAGAATGAGGGGTGCCTGGGTGGCTTAGTTGGTTGAGCATCCGACATCAGCTCAGGTCATGATCTCACGGTTTGTGGGTTCAAGCCCTGCATTGGGCTCTGTGCTGACTGCTCAGAGCCTGGAGCCTGCTTCATATTCTGTGTCTCCCTCTCTCTCTGCCCCTCCCCTGCTCACACTCTGTCTCTCTCTCAAAAATAAACATTAAAAAAAATTAAAAAGCCAGAATGATGTGTAGCATATAGATCATACAGCTGACCCTTGAACAACACAGTTTTGAACTACAGAAGTCCACTTATACATGAATTGTTTACAGTACAGTACTGTAGATGTATTTTCTCCTCATTTTTTTCATAACATTTTCTTTACTTTATTGCAAGAGTATGTAAGTATATAATATATATATCATGTAAAATCTGTGTTGATCAAATGTTTATGTCATTGGTAAGGTTTCTGGTCAACAGTAGCCTGATAGTAGTTAAGTTTCCGGGGAGTCATAAGTTATATGTGGATTTTCCACTGCGCAGGGGGGTTGCCATCCCTAACCCCCACATAGTTCAAGGGTCAACTGTACTATGAATCAACAAAGCCTGGAAGACATGTGTTTATGTACTTGCCCATCACTTATGTCTGTATGCAAGTAACTTAATCCTAATTTTTTTTTATAAGGAATGGAGACAGTAATAATCCCTACATCCAAGAGTTGCTATGAAGAATAAAGCAAGTGGGGCGCCTGGGTGGCGCAGTCGCTTAAGCGTCCGACTTCAGCCAGGTCACGATCTCGCGGTCCGTGAGTTCGAGCCCCGCGTGGGGCTCTGGGCTGATGGCTCAGAGCCTGGAGCCTGTTTCCGATTCTGTGTCTCCCTCTCTCTCTGCCCCTCCCCCGTTCGTGCTCTGTCTCTCTCTGTCCCAAAAATAAATAAACATTGAAAAAAAATTAAAAAAAAAAAAAAAGAATAAAGCAAGTTAGTAACATATATACAGTGGTTAAAATAGTGCTTTAGTGTTGCTGTTAGGGCTACCGAATATCTAAAATACACAGACCTGACCACAAATGGGTACAGTACTGAGCCTGTGGGTTTCAGGTTTAATAATAAACCCTAACATTTATTAGGTAATTAACATGCGCCAGGCACTATTCTAAGCACTTTGCATCTGTTGACTCATTTAATTCTTACATTTCTGATGAGAAAACTGAGACTGAAAAAGTTACTTGTCAAAGACCACAGACGTGTTCCAAAGCAGACTCAAGATTCCACCCCTGGCTATATGGCCCTAGAGACCACACTCTTACACTACACTGTCAGTTTGGGTAGTGGATACCATAGAATCACATACTCAAGAACTGAATGAGATCATAAAGGTCATAGCGTAACCTTTCACTCAATCCAGGATTTGTCCTGATGGCTTTCACACAGGCAATTCTGGGGGTGGGGTGGAAGGCCTTACAAAACAAAAAGGGGATTAGACAAATTCATAAGGTGGCGAAGGAGATGTTTCACAAACATAAGAGAAAACATAAAGGTAAGAATGGGAAGATTAGACCAAATGGGTGTTGTATAGTCCTCTCCTTCTTGAAGAAACAAAGTGGGAGAGGGGCAAAAGAAGCCAGTAAAGTTGTGCACAATAGCTTGGTAAAGGATGGGAGGAAGGTGTTCCATGTTAAGCTGTAAGGAGTTGATGCAACTACAGAGTCTAGATAGGGCAGCACCTGTTCATATACAGTATGTGTTCCATTAGACATGAGGTAGTAGGTAATGTCCTCAGAGAGACCCTTAAGAGACAGGAGGAAGGGGAAAAGGGCACATGAATCAGTAAACTGCACCCAAGACACAAAGAACTGAGACACTCCCCCTTTTTTTTCTTAGTATTTTAAGTAGCTAGAAGTTACTTGGTAAAGAGGATACAAGTGGTACCCTACATTCAAGATAACACAGCAGAATAGTTAAGTGTCCAGCAGATGAGTGGAGAAGAGTAAGGGGAAATCCAATAGATTATGAAGTCCAGAAACAAAGCAGACATTGGAGAGTCTGCCCATGGGCAGAAATATATCCCTGAACTGCTCTGCTATTTGAGGACAGAAGTGGGCAAGAGAACTAAACACTGAGTGGAGATGGGGGTGTGGGCTAGAGATGATGCTAAAATAAGAACATGGGATAGTTCTTTGGACTAGGGGACTTTGCCACAGTAGATGGGGAGGAGGTTGTAACCTGGGGCAGAATACAGGAGGCCAAAACTGTAACTCACAACAAATCCCACCCATTCTGGCCTCAAACACTGACAGGTGTAGAAATGGGCCAGAAGTGAGCCTGAGGATGGGAAGATCAATGGATTCAGTTGAGGATCTGGGGGGAAAAAAACGTGTGGGAGAATGACAAAACACCAGCCTAAAAAAGTTCCTATCCCCCAAGATGACTCAATACCTAAATCAGGACTAGGGTTTGGAAAACACATTTTTTTTTTTTTTTTTTTTTTTTTACTGAGACCCACAGTAACAAGTACATTTTGCCTGCCACCCAGTACACAAATACATATATATTCTTCCTAGTGCCCCAACATTGGTTAAGTGGCAGTGACTCACTCAAATCAGTGAGTCTTGAACTAAGACTACAAACCACATGCTACAAATTGCTGTCCTGTTTTTCATTAAGAGTGGGTCCTGAAATCAAACCATTGTAGTGGGTGTGACAAGTATTTTTTCAAATAAAACAGAAAATAGAGCATACTGCAGACAGCAAGGAAAAACATTACTTTCTGAAACTTTTGGTTCGCTTTTGTATTTACACGTGTGCACTGAGTCGCGATGTAAAGTTTGGATAACAAAGACCTAAAGTACACCTTGAAGGAAATGTAAATGGATGTTACATTTACAGCCAAATGAAGGTGTTTTACACACAGAGCTAACTCCAGGAGAAGCGAGCTAACAATTACGGAACAGGTACAGTACAGGGCGGGAGCCTTCACAGGAATTAACATATTCACTCCCAACTGATAGATGAGGAAACGGAGACTCAGTCACATTGCGAGTCTGTAGCAGTCCGAGATTGGAAACCACTGATGTCCGGGTCGAGCCCGCTCCGCTGCCCCAGGAAGCGCCAACCCGCTACGCATGGAGAGCCCGCCATCGTCACTGGCGGTGACTGGGCCGCCGCCCGCCTTCTGGAGATCAGGGCGGCCTCTGCCCCAGTAGGGCCGGGCTGAAGGCGGGACGCCCACATCGAATCGCTTGGCGCTGGGACAAACCCGCTCTCCCTGGAGACCCAGCTGCGGGGACTTCACAGCCCAGTGGTGAACGGGCGAGGTCTCGATACCCACGACGCGCGTGGCTTGGCCCTTCCGAGCCACTATCCCCAGCCCTAGTACGCGCCACTCTCGCGATATGAATGGCCGGGCCCCTAGGACTCGTCACTGACCCAATTTCCGCTCCCTGAGAGGGGCCCAGTCCCGCGCGGGCCGGGACAGTACCTGAGACAGGAGGCGCCTCCGCCATCCCGTGCCGCAACACCTAAAGCGAGCCCTGCAACCTAGAAAGGGCTGTCACCCGGTCACGTGCCCTCGGCTTCCGGCGCCGCAAGACTAGTCGCCTCTGCGCGCGCGGTGGACAGCCACCGAGGTTGCGCTGCCTGAGTGAACTGTGCGGTACGTCGGTGACGTCAGACACAAGCGCCAGGCGCCGGCCTACAGTCCTGGCTGTAGGTAGTAAAGCTCGCGCCGGGTGTGGGAGCGTGCAGGAATTTGCGTAGTCATTGTTTTTCTTTTTGAGATTAGCGGTGCTCTCTTGCTACCATGCTCTGTTGCCCTGGCACCCAACCAACTTCACATGGCCTGCTGGAGTCAACTCAGACGTCACCTTCTTACCTAGAGTAGTTCAGGTTTGAAGTTAAAAAACAAAACCCTGCTAAGTAGTCGCAGGGGAATGTGGGGGAAAATAACGTGCAAAACAAACGATAACAAGGCTAATATACAGAGAACTCTTACAAAGAAGTTAGATAACTTCTAAGCCAAAAAGCGATATAAAAACCATGTGTTAGGGGCGCCTGGGTGGCTCAGTCGGTTGAGCGGCCGACTTCGGCTCAGGTCATGATCTCGCGGTCCGTGAGTTCGAGCCCCGCGTCCGGCTCTGTGCTGACAGCTCGGAGCCTGGAGCCTGTTTCGGATTCTGTGTCTCCCTCTCTCTCTGCCCCTCCCCCGTTCATGCTCTGTCTCTGTCTCAAAAATAAATAAACGTTAAAAAAAATTAAAAAAAAACAAACAAACCATGTGTTAGAAATGGTAAAGGACTTGAACCGGCAGATGACAATAAAATAAGATGGATACTGAACATAAAGGGGAAAGTATGGAGGCGCTGATAATTTGTAAAGTAACAGCAGTAAAAAAAAATTTTTTTTTTTTAATGTTTATTTATTTTGGGGACAGAGAGAGACAGAGCATGAATGGGGGAGGGGCAGAGAGAGAGGGAGACACAGAATCGGAAGCAGGCTCCAGGCTCTGAGCCATCAGCCCAGAGCCTGACGCGGGGCTCGAACTCCCGGACCGCGAGATCGTGACCTGGCTGAAGTCGGACGCCCAACCGACTGCGCCACCCAGGCGCCCCAAAAAAATTTTTTTTAATGTTTATTTTTGAGAGAGAGACAGGGAGGGGCAGAGAGAGAGAGACAGACAGACAGAATCTGAAGCAGGCTTCAGGCTCTGAGCTATCAGCACAGAGCCAGTTGCGGGGCTCAAAACTCGTGACCTGAACCTAAGTTGGATGCTCGGATGCTCAACGGACTGAGACACTCAGGGGGTCCGAAAGTAACAGAATTTTAAATGAGCGTGTGGAGTTTGTTTTGTTGTTGCATTACTAACTAGAACATAACATTTAAGTGTGAAGCAGCTGCATTTGTAAAGAAAACATGAAATAGATTAATTCACATGTGGGTTTTTCTGTTTGCTTTTTTACACTTGATCTTAGCCAAAAGACAAGAAACGATTTTTAAATTTTATTTTAGAGAGTGTGCTAGTGGGGGAGAGAAACAGAGGGAGAGAGAGGATCTTACCAGCATGGAGCTGACCCGGGGCTGGATCCCATGACCCTGGAATCATGACCTGAGCTGAAATCAAGAGTGGGACCCTAAACCCACTGAGCTACCCAGGAGCCCCATTCACATGTTTTAATACGTCCTGTCTTAGGCATTGCTTTAAGTGCTGGAGGTAGATGGTGAAAAAGACGAACATGGTCCCCACCCTCATGAAGTGCATTATCTAGTAGAGGAAATTAAAAACTAAATAATTTATAAATTAATAACTTTTAGAATAATTTCAAATTATGTTAGCATTGTGAAAGAAATAGGCAGGGTAACAGTGATAGAGACTTAATGGGATCTGCTCCAGAAAAGGTGGCCAGGATCTTTGAGGAGAAAGAAAGATGAGAAGGAGCTAGCTAGCTAGCTACATGAGGATTCAGAGAGAAGGAATAGTATGTGCAGAGGGTATGAAGAAGGAAAGACCTTGAAGTGTTCAAGATGTTGAAGTATCTGCTGGAGAATAGTAAGCAAGAAGAGAGGCACAGTATGAAATTGATGAGTTAGGTAAGGAGATCACTCAGATCACCTGCAGGCCATGATAAAGGATTTTATTCCAAGTGCAGTAAGAAGTTATTGAAGGGTTCTAAGCAAAGAAGTGGTATCTGAGCTACACTTAGATTTCTCTTCCACCCAAGGAAACAGTGAATTGTGGGGGGAGAAAGCATAGAAGTGGGTAGATCAGTTACATTTTTGTATTACACTAATGCAGAAGATGATGGTGGCCTTGGACTAGAGTGACAGCAAATGAGATGGAGAGAAGAGGACAGATCTGAGGTATATTTGAAATATAACCAGTGTCCAGCTTCCAAACTTTTTCCATACCGACAGGTGTGATGTGATACCTTGTTGTAGTTTTAATTTGCACTTGATTACTAATGAATATGAACATTTCTTAATGATCTTTTTAGTTTCTTCTTTTTAAATTTATACCCGTTGGCCATTTTTCTTTCTTTCTTTCTTTTTTTGATTTTTGAGAGAGAGAGAGTGCAAGTGGGGGAGGAACAGAGAGAGGGAGACAGAAGAACCGAAGCAGGCTCCACGCTGGCAGCAGCTAGCCCGATTCAGGGCTTGAACTCACAAACCCTGAGATCATGACCTGAGCTGAAGTTGGATGCTTAACTGACTGACCCACCCAGGTGCCCCCATTGCCCATTTTACTATTGGGGTTGCTTTATTTTTCTTGCTGATGGTTTCTTATATATTGCAGATATCAATTCCTTATCATTTTTAGACATTTCAGTTGTTTTCTCTTCCATTGTCTACTAATTTTGTACTTTACTGAACATAAATCCTTAATTTTGACACCACATCAGCTCATCAAAGAAACAAACTATATTGTCACCTTTAGAAATTGCCTGATGTTGGTGGCTCAGTCGGTTAAGCGTCTGACTTTGGCTCAGGTTGTGATCTTGTGGTTTGTGAGTTCGAGCCCTGCGTCGGGCTCTGCTGACAGCTTGGAGCCTGGAGCCTGCTTCAGATTCTGTGTCTCCCTCTCTCGCTGCCCCTCCCCTGCTTGTGCTCTGTCTCTGTCTCTCAAAAATGAATAAATGTCAAAAAAAATTTTTAATTACCTGATGTTTCAGTCTGGGTCCAGTTCAGAGAGAAACCACGCAATCATTTGAACAGAGAAGGTCTTATTTATTTAAAGACTTATCAACTATAACAGAGGATTGGAGAAATAAGGAATTGACTAGTAAAGAAGTAAAAAACAAACAAACAAAAAAACCTCTAAAATAATAAAGGATTAGCAATATAAGGAACAGCCACTACCTCTATGGTTGAGATAGACTGCCCACTGAAGATCGCCTCAGAGCTGAGGTGCGGACCTTCTCAGAGAGGATGTGTCTGTGGCTCACTAGATGCCAAGGAAGCAGTGTGGTGCTACAATGACAGAAGCTGGTAGAAATCTACCATGTAGGATGCTAGGGAAAGTAAATCATGGGGAGATGTCTCAGAAAAGGCACTCTACTATAAACCACCTGAGGTGGTGCCAAGAGCAGTTTCTGGCTGTTGGCCACCATAAACTGAAAAGGCCAGGGGCTGAAGAAGCTCTGTACGTTGCAGGAGCCAAACACTGGAGAAGCTGCCTGTAGCACAGAAGCCTGCCTAACTCAAACTGTAGAAACAGGAAACAAAACCTTTTCCTCTTGCGATATCTCTCTGGTGCCCTCTACTGACAAATTTTAGTATCTGCCAGCTGATAAAGAATATATTTTTTAAATGTTTATTTATTTTTTAGAAAGCACAAGCGGGGGGTGGAGGCAGAGAGAGGGGGACAGAGGATCTGAAGCAGGTTCTGCGTTGAGAGCAATGAGCCCTATGCAGGGCTTGAACTCACGAACCACGAGATCATGACTTGAGCCAAAGTTGGATGCTCAACTGACTGAGCCACCTGGGCACCCCTTGGATAAATATTTAAAAGGGTCCACATCATTTCACAGAGCAAGCAAAAAGGATAAATTTGGAACTGAATAGCAATAATTCATAACTGGCATACTAGGGACAATTTTCATTATTTTCAAAACTTGTAAATGAAGTAAGCAAACAATTATCTTGCCCTCCCTATACAGACAGTATTTCATACAACATACCAAAATGTATGACAAACAATAAAAGTGGTATTCAGATGGAAATTTATAGCTATAACTACTTGCATTTAAGAAGTCCAGGGGCACCTGGGTGGCTCAGTTGGTTAAGTGTCTGACTCTTGGTTTTGGCTCAGGTCGTGATCTCACGGTTTGTGGGTTTGAGCCCCATGTAAGGTTTTGTGCTGACAGAGGGGATTCTGGGATCCTCTTGGGATTCTTGGGATTCTCTGCCCCTTTCCTGCTCTCTCACTCTCTCTCAAAATAAATAAACATTAAAAAACAAAGTCTAGACACTGGAATATTATTCGGTAGTGAAAAGAAATGAGCTGTCAAGCCATGAATAATACATGGAGGAAACAAATGCATATCACTAAGTGAAAGAAACCAATCTGAAAGGCTATATTCTGTATGATTCCAACTATACGACATTCTGGAAAATGCAAAACTGTGGAGACAGTTGCTAGGGCTTAGGGGACGGGAAAGAAAAATAGGCAGAGAACAGAGGCTTTTTAGGGCAGTGCAACTGTTTTCTATGATACAGTGGTGGATACATTGTCAAAACCCATAAAATGTACACCAAAAGTAAACTCTACTGTAACTATAGACCTTGGGTGATACTAATGTATCAATGTAGGTTCATGTATTGCAACAAATGTACCACTGTGGTGTGGAATGTCAATAATAGGGGAGGCTGTGCATGTGTGAGGTCACGGTATATGTGGGAATTCTCTGTACCTTCTTTTTTTTTTAAAAAAATTTTTTTTTTCAACGTTTATTTTATTTTTGGGACAGAGAGAGACAGAGCATGAACGGGGGAGGGGCAGAGAGAGAGGGAGACACAGAATGGGAAACAGGCTCCAGGCTCTGAGCCATCAGCCCAGAGCCCGACGCGGGGCTCGAACTCACAGACCGCAAGATCGTGACCTGGCTGAAGTCGGACGCTTAACCGACTGCGCCACCCAGGCGCCCCTCTCTGTACCTTCTTAATTCTGCTGTGAATCTAAACCTGCTCCAAAAAATAAAGTTTATTAATAAAAAGAGACAGACCTCAAATCAGTAGCCTAATCTTCTACCTTAAGAAACTAGAAAAAGAAAAGTAAACTAAACCAAAACAAGTAGAAGGAAACAATAAATGTTAGAGCAGAAATAAAATAAAAATAAGAAAATTAAAAAAATCCAAGAAAACAAAGTAATTCATCAAACAAAAAGAAAAAATTGTCTTTTAGCTTAGATTGACAAGAAAAAAGAAAGAAAAAAATTATTATAATTAGGAATCAAAGAGGGGGACATTACTATGAACTTTAAAGAAGTAAAAAGTGGGGTGCCTGGGTGGCTCAGTTGATTGAGCGTCTGACTTCGGCTCAGGTAATGATCTCACAGTTCATGGGTTCGAGCCCCACATCAGGGTCTCTGCTGCCAGCGCAGAGCCTGCTTCAGATCCTCTGGTCTCCTCTCTCTCTGCCCCTCCCCGTGTGCTCTCTCTCTCTCAAAAAAAATAATAATAATAATAATAATAAAAATAATAAACATTAAAGAAAAAATTCTCTCCCTCTCCCTCTGCTCCATCCCCCCCAAAAAAAGAAAGAAAAAGAATTATAAGGGAATACTATGAAAAGCTTTGTACTAAGAAATTAGATTACTAAAATGACATGGGAAAATTCCTAGAAATATACAAACTACCAAAATGGACTCAAGAAGAACAGAAAATCTGAATAGACCTATATAGCAAGTAAAGAGATTTAACTAGTAATAAGAAAGCTTCCAACAAAACCCAGGCCCAGATGGCTTCACTGGTGAATTCTACCGTACATTCAAAGAATTGACACCAATCCTTCACAAACTCTCCCCAAAAATAGACGAGGAGGGACTACTTCCCAACTTTTTCTCTGGATGAAAACTCTGCCTTAGGGCAATCAATGCCTATCTTCCCGTTGCAGAAATTGATGGCAACAGCCCAGACTGTCCATGAAAACAGACTGAGACTGATTAGGCATTCTAGGGCAGTGGTTCTTAGCTCTGGCTACATATAAGAACTACCTGGGGAGCTTTTAAAAATCCAAGTGCCCACACCATATTCAGATTCATTATATTAGAATCTATGGGGGGTAGGAAAATATAAAAGGAAAACTATAGTAATATGGATAATACAGGTTAAAGTGCCAAACTTTTACGTTCTTTCAAATTCTGTGTCTCCCTCTCTCTGTGCCCCTCCCCACTTGTGCTCTGTCTCTGAAAAATAAACATTAAAATACAAATCTGACCTACTTTTAACTCTACATGTTTCTCAAGTCCAACCCCTCCTCTCCTTTCCTCTTTCAACTCTGGATCTTTCCAATCTCCTTTGGAGATATCACTGGATCATTCCAATCTCCTTTGACCTTGCTAAACTTCCAGGGCTGATAGATTACAACCTAAGGATACCACCAGTACTCAATTCAGCTTCTAATGGTTAACAGGTGAGATACTGAACAGAGATATTGACTGGTGGCAGCTACTGGTGGAGTGATTATCAGAGGCTATGTTGTGCCTGGGACTTTGCCACAGGACTCATCTTCTCCATTTTCCTTAAATTCACTAAGATTGACATAGACCAAGACCTGGCTTTAGTTCTTTTCCCAGTACAGCAAGAATTAGCAGAATGACAAAAGTGTTAAGGAATCTTCAGGAAAAGGAAAACTGGTCAGAAGCAGAAAATCGACTTTGTGGTGCATGTGTGGGGAGTGGAAGCAATTATTATAGCATTTAACATTGAAAAGCGGGACAGAGCAAAGAGAGAGGCTGCAGAGAAATTTCTGGGATTCTTATTGGCAAGTGACAGGAACCCAACTCCAACTAGTTTAAGCAGATAAAGGGGTTTACTGGCAGAATTCTCAGTTCACAGAATTAAAGGAAGAGTTGCCGAGACTTGGAGCACTCTGGGAATCTCAAGGATCAGAGGTTTGGCTCAGTGCCATTAAGATTCTTTCATTCAGCCTCTCATCTTGGCTCCCCTCCAGCCTCAATATCTCAAGCTTCTCATACTGACAAAGAATTTAGGGGGTGGGGGAAGAAAGCATTTCCCCTAGTTTCCATTTAGTAAATTCAAGGGAAGAACTTCAACAGGCACAGCCTGGTCTCTAATTGGTATTTTTGCAATAATCACACAGTTATAATTGGGGAGGCAGTTCTGTAAAAAAAAAAAAAAAAAAAAAAAAAGAATGTTGTTCTGAAAGGACTAAGCAATAAACCATTATAGAGAGGCAAGGACCAAGTCACAGGCAGCTTTGTATGCCTTGCTGGAGGTGTCAGGGAACCATGAAAGACATTAAGTAGTGACTAGGTCAGATTTGTATTTTAATGTTGATTTATTTTTGAGAGAGAGAGACAGAGCACGGGGTGGGGGGCAGTGCAGAGAGAGAGAGGGAGACATAGAATCTGAATCAGGCTTCAGGCTCTGAGCTGTCAGCACAGAGCCTGACATGGAGCTCGAACTGGGGAACGGTGGGATCCTGACCTGAGCCGAAGTCAGTGCTTAACCGACTGAGCCACCCAGGCGCCCCGATTTGTATTTTATTTTATTTAAAAAAAATTTTTTTTTCAATGTTTATTTATTTTTGGGACAGAGACAGAGCATGAACGGGGGAGGGGCAGAGAGAGAGGGAGACACAGAATCGGAAACAGGTTCCAGGCTCTGAGCCATCAGCCCAGAGCCCGACGTGGGGCTCGAACTCACGGACCGCGAGATCGTGACCCGGCTGAAGTCGGACGCTTAACCGACTGTGCCACCCAGGCGCCCCCAGATTTGTATTTTAGAAAGAGAAGTATAGCTGTGATGAATGGACTCAAGGAAGCGAAACTGCACGAAGAGATAGCAAGTCATTCCAAAAGACTATGGGATGGATGTCTAGGTTAAGGAAAGTTGAAAGAGGAAAAGAGGGAAGGGGTTGGATTTGAGAAACATGTAGAGTTAAAAGCAGGGTTTGATGATTAACTGTGCAGAGTGAGGCAAAATGTAGGCATTAAGGACAACTCAAGAGCTTTCTGTTTTGGATGGAGGATGATTCCATGACCTGAAACAGGGAAAACAGGAGGAGGAGATTCAGGTCTAAGGGAAAGGTAATGGCTACCTTGGCCACTTGAATGCGAAGTGTTTGTGGGCTTCTGGAACATCCAAATAATTCTTAGGCAAAAAGCTGGATATGAATAGGATTCTGAAACTCAGGGGCAAGATCTGGGATAGAAGTATAGATTTAGTGGTCAGTAAAGTCATGAGAATAGTTGAGTTCAGTAAATATAAGTGATCAAAGAAAGAAGTATGATAGCTAAAAGTTAGAATCCTAAGAACACTAACATTACAGTTAGTGTTTCAGAGCGATGAGGATTTCAGAAAGGAGTCTTAGAATAGTCAGAAGAACAGGAAAACCAGAGAGCATTGTCACAAAAACCAACGGAGTAGAGATTTTGTTAGAATGATTGATCACGGGTATCCGATGCACTAAAAAGGTCTAGTTGGAAGACTATCAACCATTACAATTGGCTATATATGGGGCACTGATAACATTGGCAAGAAAGAAAGCAGGAATGTTTGCTGAGAGTGAATCCCAAGAAAATAAGCTCAATTTAGATATCAGATTTTAGGTAATGGTGGGACATTTCATTGGGAATGCCCAGTACTGAAAATAAGAATGAAGAGGTCTAGACTAGTGACAATTATTTTGAGTCTTTAGCAATAGGTAATACATAAAATGTTGGGTGTGACATGTTTCAAAGAGAATATAAAGGGTGAGAGGAAGTCCAAGATTGAAACTATAATGAAAGAAATATTTAAAGAGCTGAATGAGAAATTATAGAGAGGCCAAGGAAGATTTCAAGAAGGTAATGATGAATAGTACAAAGGCTTCTTGAGAGGGTGAGATTAGTCTGCACGAATGAATCATTAAAGACCCTGCAATTAGGCAGGAGTTTGGACTCCTGGCACCTTCCAAGAAAAGAATGAAGCCTCTGTTTTTGTTGTTAATAATCCTTCAAATGAGAATAGCAAGCTGCAAAGTATAGTTAACGCTTGAACAACATGGGGAATAGGGCACAGTTGAAAATCTGCATCTAACTTTTAACTCCCCCCAAACTTAACTACTAATAGCCTACTATTGACCAAAAGTCTTACCAATAACATAAACAATTAACTCATATTTTGTACATGTATTAGAAACAATAAAGTGAGGAAAAAGAAAATATTATAAGAAAATCATAAGGAGAAAATACATTTATAATACTGTACTGCAAAAAGTCCATGTAGAAGTAGATCGTGTTCAAACCTGTATTGTGTAAGTGTCAACTGTACTCACGACCATTACCTCAATGATTCATCACTAAAGCCTTGTGAAGTGAGCATGATTTTACTAATAAGGAAGGTTAGTGAAGTGACTAGGCTACATAGTAGTTATTAGACAGTAGATGAGGGCCCAGGCCTGGATTGTTCTTTATTCTTTCCTCTGATGCTAGCAGTTAAGTTTGATTTTTAGACTGAATCAACATTAAAATTATATTATTCCTGTACTAGAGGTTTTAGGCTGAAGTGATATTAAAATTGTATCCTTTTGAAAAATATTTATTGAGTATAAATAAATGTCCTGTACACATTAAATATCAAGAAATATTCATTATTGATTACAAGTCAGGCTGTAATACTGAGGGAACCACAGAATCAAAATATCCACTCATGATATAGTAGTGATAATTCCATTCCAATATCAGACATAGTAATGAATTACTCACAAGACACAATAAAACCCATCAAAAAGGCTACCACTTTAACCAACCTATAATACCACAATAGAAAATGGTTTTGAATCATAATATAAGCAGTCCCAATAATCTCATCTTTGTCTTATCAATTTATCAATTTGAGATTGTGGAGTTAACACTATCTTAGAATGTAAAGATTCCACTTCCTTGGTTTTATTTCAAATTATTATTAATAAATGAAAACAAGTCATACATAGCCACTGATACTTTTAAGTACATTAGTCTTTCATAAGAAAAAAGACATAAAAATTTAGTATGAAGAAAGCATCCCCCAAACAATGAGTATCTTAACGGAAAAAAAATAAAAGAGCACTATAATTAACCTTTCCTTCGAAGAAAGGAAAGAAACATAAATCTGTTATGGTAAATTCGGAAAGATAAATATTTCCTAGTCCCACAATATGTGTTTATTTTACACGATGTATTTGAATGATGCAAGTCTATGAAGCAGGGATCTGTGGTAATCCAAATTCATCCACCAGGACTCCATCCTGTGAAAAGAAAGCAATGTGTAGTGCCACTGTTTTTCAGTTGATAAAACAAATGATCACAAGTTTTTAGTAGTCAAAATTCATTTCCCAGTGTTTAATCAGTGAACACCAAAATCCCACTGAGAAGATTAGAAAGCATTTTCATGAAAGATAAAGGGTGAAGTGATAAGATAAGAAAAGACTGGAAAAGCTCAGGGTGGTCCTTTGCAGCACAAAGGAAGAGTGAAAGAGCAAGAGACACTTACGAGTAAACTAGGAAGGGTCTGGGTGGAAAGGATGAGGAGTCAGTCCTTGCCTCCAGATTCCCATTTTCACTCTGATGTCTTTTTTTTTTTTTTTTAACTTTATTTATTTTTGAGACAGAGAGAGAGCATGAATGGGGGAGGGGCAGAGAGAGGGAGACACAGAATCTGAAACAGGCTCCAGGCTCTGAGCAGTCAGCACAGAGCCCGATGCGGGGCTCGAACTCACGGACTGCGAGATCATGACCTGAGCTGAAGCCGGCTGTTCAACTGACTGAGCCACCCAGGCGCCCCTCACTCTGATTTCTAAAGTGAACCATTATCTTTTGTAGCTTCCCAATCCTTAAAGGAGCAGTGCCCCAGGACAGGCAGTTATTTCCATATCATACTTTTCTACAAACTTAGAGACAGCAATACTACTATCAATTAAGAAACCATATCTCAACGGCACATTTAACGCAGGAATCTGTGACCTTCTAAAAGTAGAAATAACATAGATGCTTCAGGGTACTGAAAAGGTAAGCTGTGGTGGGTAGCGTTAATAAAAATCATTTCAGGGGCGCCTGGGTGGCGCAGTCGGTTAAGCGTCCGACTTCAGCCAGGTCACGATCTCACGGTCCGTGGGTTCGAGCCCCGCGTCGGGCTCTGGGCTGATGGCCCAGAGCCTGGAGCCTGTTTCCGATTCTGTGTCTCCCTCTCTCTCTGCCCCTCCCCCGTTCATGCTCTGTCTCGCTCTGTCCCAAAAATAAATAAAAAACGTTGAAAAAAAATTAAAAAAAAAAATAAACAAATAAAAATCATTTCAGGTAGGGGCAACTGGGTGGCTCAATCCGTTGAGTGTCTGACTTCAACTCAGGTCATGATCTCATGGTTCATGAGTGAGCCCTGCTCACTGGCTGTCAGGCTCACTGCTGTCAGTGCAGAGCCTGCTTTGGATCCTCTGTACGCCCCGCCCCTCCTTGCTTACACATGTACTCTCTCTCAAAAATAAATAAAAGATTAAAAAAAATTACTTCAGGGGTGCCTGGATGGCTCAGTCGGTTAAACGGCTGACTCTTGGTTTTGGCTCAGGTCATGATTTCGTATTTCATGAGTTTGAGCCCTGTTTTGGGCTCTGCGCTGACAGTGCAGAGTCTGCTTGGGATTCTCTCTCTCCCTCTCTCTCTCTGCCCCCTCCCGCTCACACTGTCTCTCTCGAAATGAATAAACTTAAAAAAATTAAAAAAAATAATTTTAGGTAAGCTGAGAAAAAGCAACCTATAAACCTGGAACCCTGAAATGACCAGAGACAGGGGTGGGGTGGAATGAGCACTAGAGAAAAGTAAGATTACTCTAGACTCAAGGAAGAAGGGAGGGTACGGTAGGGGGAAGATGCACATTCATAGAAATTAGCTATAAGGGACCTTGGAAATGATCTACTTCCCACCTTTTGCTCCCCACATTTCACATGCAGGAAAAACTGATAAGGTTCTGAGAGAAAACAAGAATTTCTAATTCGCTCCAAGTCATACAGTAAACAAAGGCAGAGCTGAAACTGGCTCTCACTCAAGGACTGTGCACACTGAACGTGCACATTGGGAGATAAAGCAAACACCAAGGAGATAAGGCAAACAGAAAAAATGGCAAGAGAAAAAAATGACACATTACACCAGGAACTAAGATGGAGTGAACAGGATTTCATAAGCAACAAAATTTTATCTGTTTATAATAATGACAACTGTGTAGCTTTGGACGGGGCTTTCAGTGTGAAGTCCTTTTACATACAAGATCTAACTTGTTCTACACAACAATTATGTAAGATAATTGTAATTATCTGCATTTTACAGATGTAAGGATCAGAAAAGTTCACAACAATTAAGTGATTTGTCAAGGTCTCATAGGGAGTTAGTGGCAGGACTGAGACTTAAACCCAGGTGTCCTGATTCTTTACCTTGTTAATGAGAAACTTTCAACATTAAGTTTTATACTTAAATTATTAATCCCTATTTAAAAAAAATCCACCTGGAGCATTCCCTTTTGAATATACTCTCTCTGTAAAGAGAGCTTTCATACTATTCTTCCTTTCTGATTTTAGACTCTAATAAACTTTTGCCTGCTGCTCAAAAAGAAAAAAAAAGTCCACCCTACAATTAAGCAGTGTGTATGGAAGATAGAACTTTCTTTCACACTGCTGCCCAGCATGGTTCATGAATGTGTTGGTAATGCTTTTCCAGGAAATACTGTCTGAAACCTAGAAATGGCAGCCAGTGCAAGCTCACAAGGGTAATTCCTGGGCCTCAGTGACACTACGTACACAGCCTGTCCACAGTCCAATGCAAGAAAACTAGACTTTCAAGGGGTCCCAAAACAATGACTAGCACGGTCTTTCCCCGTTCAAACTTAAGACTACCTTGTAGATTCCCAAATTGGGATCAAGCATAAAACCTTAACCATTTTGCACAGCAAACATAAAGAGAAAAAGCTTTCACCTTATTCTTTGTGTCAGTGGGAACGCCTTCTGGAATTGCAGGTGCAGATGCCGCTTCATCCAAGTAAGAACTGTCTTCATCAGCCAGAAGCTCGTCACCCAGTGCATCCAACTCTGAGATTGAAACAGTTGACATTTCAAAAACAGTTATGCAAGAAAACTGGCAGCTAATGTTAAGAAAGTTAGCCAAATTATTATGAGACATGAATTTCAAAACAAAGGGAAAAAGATTTTTAATTTTTAAAAAATGTTTTATTTATTTTTGACAGAATACAAGCAGGGGAGGGGCAGAGAGAAAGGGACAGAGGATTTGAAGCAGGCTGTGAGCTGACAGTAGTAAGCCCAATGAGGGGCTCAAATTCAAGAACTGTGAGATCATGACTGGAGCCAAAGTTGGACTCAATGGACTGAGCCACCCAGGTGCCTGGGGGGAAAGGATTATTAATCTCTATTTTCAAAATAAAAGATGACCATCTTAAGAAATTTTCAAGGGAACTGATGTGGTAGAATCTATGAAAAACACAAATCAAAGTAAAACAAAACAACCATTCCCCACAGGTTTACAAAGCCCTAGTCTTCATGAGAAGAGTCTATATATAGCTATCAGTTGGCCAATTCAAATTAGAAAATCTGGACAATAACAAATGTAAAAAATTCTCTCTCAGTTATTGATGAGCTTGAGAGAAGGCAGTGAAAGGAGGCATGAAATCGTTGCATACTGAGTGACCATCACATGAAATCAAGCTTTAAAAATATGTCTATGGTAAAGTGAGTTGGAAGTGACCAGGAAGAATGACAATAGCAGATAGAGACATAGCAGGAAACTCAGGATGGGAAATAAAATAAAGAAATGAATGTGAAAAAAAAAAAGGTTCTAGGCAAAAACAGAATGGGAGAAAGAAGGGAGGGGGTGAGAGGAAGGGAGGGGGGAGAGAGAGGAGGAGAAGGAGAAGAGGAGGAGAAGAACTGAGATGGGAATCATGTGACAGAAAATCCTGTGTGAGGTGGTTCTGCCATCTACCTAGTTACTCATGCTAGACACTGACAGACATTTTTTTTTTAATGTTATTTATTTATTTTGAGAGAGAGAGAGAGAAGTGGGGGAGGGCAGAGAGACGGAGAGACAGAATCTCAAGCAGGTTCCACACCATCAGTTCAAGGCCTGATGCGGGGCTGGATCTCACAAACCGCAAGATCATGACCTGAGCCGAGATCAAGAGTCAGACACTTAACTGACTGCACCGCCCAGGTGCCCCTGACAAACATTCTTGACCTCCCCTCCTTCCACATCCACTTTTCTGTTTCTGCTACTATCACCTTAGTCGTTATCATCTTTTCTTTAAAATTTTATTTATTTTTTAAATTCCAGTATAATTAACACACAGTGTTATATTCACTTCAGGTGTACAATATAGTAATTCAACAATTCTGTACGTTACTCAGGCTCATCATGATAAATGTACCCCCATCACCAATTTCGCCTGTCCCCCACCTACCTCCCCTCTAGCAGTTTGTTCTCTATAGTTAATAGTCTGTTTATCTCTTTTTTCTTGGTTTTCTTTTTTTTTTTTAATTTTTTTTTAACGTTTATTTATTTTTGAGACAGAGAGAGACAGAGCATGAATGGGGGAGGGTCAGAGAGAGAGGGAGACACAGAATCGGAAACAGGCTCCAGGCTCTGAACGGTCAGCACAGAGCCCGACGCGGGGCTCGAACTCACGGACTGCGAGATCATGACCTGAGCCGAAGTTGGCCGCTTAACCGACTAAGCCTCCCAGGCGCCCCTTGGTTTTGTTTCTTAAATTCCACATATAAGTGAAATCATATGGTATTTGTCTTTCTCTGACTTATTTCACTTAGCATAATACCCTCTAGTTCCATCCATATTGTTGCAAATGCCAAGATTTCACTCTTTTTGATGGTAATATTCCATTGTGTGTGTGTGTGTGTGTGTGTGTGTGTGTGTGTATCCACATCTTTATCCATTCATCTACGGATGGACACTTGGGACTGCTTCCATATCTTGGCTTTATTAAAAGTAGTGCTGCAAGAAATATAAAGGTGCATGTATTTTTTTCAAATTAGTGTTTTCATTTCTTTGGGCAAAGGCTCCTCTCCCTGAGGCCAGGCAACAACCCCTCCCATTTTTTCCCTATTATCTCCTGCTCATCCTTCAGGACCCATGCCTGTGCCCACTCCCAACTAGGATAGATTCCCCAGCTATGTGCTCCATGGTACCCCACACTTCTCCTTCCCAACAGTTTGTGCTCTTGTAATTAATCACTTGAAGTAAGTTTCTTACCCCTGGTGATGGAAGCTTCATAAATGCAGGGACCATATTTGCCTTCTTCCATGCTGAATTCCTAGCACCTAACATAGTACCTGGCCTATGGTAGATGCACACGAAGTACTTGCCAGTGATGGTTTCTTGATCTGCTTTGTTGTTCTGAGGGAGAGGACTCCAAAAATAGGGAGAGCAAAATCAAAAGGAAAATGGCAGGGAAACGCAGTGCTTAGATACCAAGCACCAGGTCAGCAGACATTTTTGCCCATATTTTCCTCCAGAGCTTATCTGTCCAAGAGTTGTTAGTGGATCATGCACATCTGACATGCCAGCTTCATAAGCTCTTTGCCCAGAGACCGTACCATAAACTAACTCTCACAGAACCTTCACTGGAATTTTCTCTAGCATTTGGGAAAAGGTCCCAGGAAGTTGCTCCTTTCAGACTCTAAAACTTTTTTTTCCCAACTGCTTTTCCCATAACATACCTGCTTCCAGGTCATCTTCGTCTAATTCTGGGGTGCCATAACTACGGCTCAGTGCTTCTTGGATTTCACTGGCATCTTCCATCATATCTTCTAGCTGGTCTTGTAAATCCTTGTAGAAATGTATATGACAGTTTTCATTAATTTTTTACTATTTTCCTTTAACTAACCCTCACTCCACTCTCTCCTCTGAATCTCAGAAGCAAGCGATTTTTAAAAAGATAACGTATGCAAAATGGTGAGCACATACCAGTTTTCAACAATTGTTAGTTCCCTACCCTTAACTCAGTCCTTGCCTACTGACTGCTTTTAGTCAACAACTGACCAGGTGCTCCGGTAAAGTACAGGTCTGAATAACTCCTGAATGCCCCTTCCAATTAAAAGTATAAAAGAGCTTAATGAATTATTTAAAAATCACAAAACTGAAGAGTCCCGTAACAATAACCGTGAATGCCAATGACCACATAATCCTCCTTTTTGGTGATAAAATGTAAACTCAAAATTAAGGAAGAATTAAATTGGGGCACCTGGCTGGTTCAGTCTGAAGAGCGTGTGACTCTTGATCTTGGGGTCATGGGCTTGAGCCCCATGCTAGGTGTAAAGATAACTGAAAAAAAAAAAAAACCTCAAAAAAAAAGAAAAGAGGGGCGCCTGGGTGGCTCAGTCGGTTGAGCGTCTGACTTCAGCTGAGGTCATGATCTCACAGTCTGTGGGTTCGAGCCCTACATCGGGCTCTGTACTGACAGCTCAGAGCCTGGAGCCTGCTTCCGACCCTGTATCTCCCTCTCTCTCTGCCCCTCCCCCACTCTCACTTTGTCTTACTCTCTCAAAAATAAATAAATGTAAAAAATTAAAAAAAAAGAAAAGAATTAAATTGGTGATCTTGCATTTGAATTTAAGGTGCTTCAGGGAAATCCAAAGTCCTACTGCAAGAACAGATGCCCATTAGTCTGTCATTACAAAAAGTTTACCTAAAACACTAAATTCAGCCTCCACACTATCAACATTTTTCTAGTTTATGGAGAAAAGGAGGTAATAGAGACAAGCAAATTAATCTTCTTAAGTCAGCCAAAGATGGACTATACTGTGTAGGGAAAAAAGACAACAGTGGAAACAACTGGGTAGTACAAAAAGTTGTACTGAGCCAACCCTGGATGGAGAAAGAGAAATGGAATCAGGATAGGCTTGATATCTGAGACCAGGCTGGTGAAAATAATTGACTAAGAGCATAAGTCATCTGTGAATGATCTACCTGTGATTAGCTAGAAGACTACAAAGCCAGGAATAATGTAAAAAGCAATCTGAGAAGTGCTCCAGCATAATAAAGGGCAGCTAATATAATGGCTAGGAGCACAGACTCTGAAGCTCAAATCTTGCCTTACTCAATGAGAAATAAAGCCTCTAAGCCTTAATGTCCTTGTCCATAAAATAAGATTATTAATAGCCATACCTCATAGGATTATTAAAGGATTTATCACAGTAATACATGTAAAACACTAAGCACTTAATACTATATATCTTCCACTGTGTTAAGGATGTGCAGAGCAACAATATGCTCGTTATATGCTGAAAATTCCACAGAGAGGAAAGAGAGTATTGTTGATAATGCAGAAAGTCCAAACCAGCACCATTTATCCTTCAGAATTTTTTTAAATTTGTTTTAATGTTTATTTATTTTTGAGAGAGACAGAGTGCGAGTGGGGGAGGGGCAGACACACACACACACACACACACACACACACACACACACACACACACACAGAATCCAAAGCAGGGTCCAGGCTCTGAGCCGTCAGCACAGAGCCTGATGTGGGGCTCGAACCCACAAACCACGAGATCATGACCTGAGCTGAAGTTGGACACAACCAACTGAGCCACCCAGGCACCCCTATCCTTCAGAATTTTTAAAGCAATGCAAAACATTTGAAAAACTCCTCTTGGCCCACAAATTGGAGGTTTGTTTTTCCATTTAAAGGTGAGGGAGACAGAGGCACCTGGGTGCCTCAGTAGGTTAGGTGTCCGACTTCAGCTCAGCTCATGATCCTGGGGTTCATGGGTTCGAGCCCTGTGTTGGGCTCTGAGCTCAGAGACTGGAGCCCGCTTCAGATTTGGGGTCTCTCTCTCTCTCTGCCCCTCCCCTGCTCGTGCTTGCTCACACTCACTCTCTCTCTCTCTCTCTCTCTCTCTCATAAACATTAAAAGAAAAAAAAGGTGACAGGGCACCTGGGTGGCTCCATTGGTTAAGCGTCTGACTTCGGCTCAGGTCATGATCTCACAGTTTGTGAGTTCGAGCCCCGCGTCAGGCTCTGTGCTGACAGCTCAGAGCCTGGAGCCTGCTTCATGTTCTATGTCTCTCTCTCTGCCCCACCCCTGCTCATGCGGTCTCTCTCAAAAACAAATAAACATTAAAAAAAAAAAAAAAAAAAGGTGAGGGAGACAGTAAAATGAAAAACACTTAAAAATTTTTTTTAAATATTTATTTATTTGAGAGAGAGAGAGAGAGAGAGAGAGAGAAAGAGCATGATCATGACCTAAGCCAAAATTAATAGTTGGACGTTCAACTGGCTGAACCACCCAAGTGCCCCAAAAAAAACTTTTTAAAAAAGAAAGCACTATGCTGTATTTTCAAGTGCCAAACTACTATGCTGTACACATGTAACATTCTGCTGTACAGAGAAGCGCTGGCTGAAATTAAAAAGAGTGAAAACACAGAGTAAGTAGTTAGGTCAAGCTCTGTCATGCTATCACATATCAACACAAGTCTCCTCAAGTCATTTATGAATAGGATTCCTAGCAATAGACTTTATGAAAGACACACACACACTAATTAGCACACAAAGAATTAACAGGCTTAATATTGGATAAGCAACACAAAAATAATACAAATACAAGCACTAGACTTGACATGCAGAAACTGAAAAATAGGAAGGCTAGAAACAGAGGAACACACATACACATGGGTAAAATACAAAAGAATGAGTGAGAGCTAGCAAACAGTGAAAATGTTTTATAAAGTATTTTAGGAAAACAAATGAAATTCAAAATATATAGTCCAGCCAGAGACAGACACAGACAGAGGCACACACCAAAAGGGAGAGAAAGGAGCTCTCTACCTGCCATGTGGGCAAATCTACTAGGAGACTTGAAAAGGATAATTAGATAGGGAACGAGACAGGCAACTACAAGTAAAAGATGGAGAGACAAAACAAAACAGAAAACAAAACAAAAACAACAACAGAAAAATTCCAGTTTCTATTTTGTTTATAGTGAAGAGCTCTCATTAAAACATAAGGAACCCTATAAACAGAAAATAAAATTCAGGGGCGCCTGGGTGGCGCAGTCGGTTGGGCGTCCGACTTCAGCCAGGTCACGATCTCGCGGTCCGTGGGTTCGAGCCCCGCATCAGGCTCTGGGCTGATGGCTCAGAGCCTGGAGCCTGTTTCCGATTCTGTGTCTCCCTCTCTCTCTGCCCCTCCCCCGTTCATGCTCTGTCTCTCTCTGTCCCAAAAATAAATAAAAACGTTGAAAAAAAAAATTTTTAAAAAAAAAAAGAAAATAAAATTCAACTGGATTATATTACCAAATAGCATTGTACAAATAAGACAAACATACATGGAACATTTTTCTTTTCTTTTTTTTTTTTTTTAATTTTTTTTTTCAACGTTTATTTATTTTTGCGACAGAGAGAGACAGAGCATGAACGGGGGAGGGGCAGAGAGAGAGGGAGACACAGAATCGGAAACAGGCTCCAGGCTCCGAGCCATCAGCCCAGAGCCCGACGCGGGGCTCGAACTCACGGACCGCGAGATCGTGACCTGGCTGAAGTCGGACGCTTAACCGACTGCGCCACCCAGGCGCCGGAACATTTTTCTTAGTAAATGTCTGGGAAGATTTCACTGAGCTTAACTCTGTAAGCAGAGACTGGTGGAGGATTAGAGAGAAAGCCACAGGCAGTGTAAGGAGGGGTGCATGAAAAAAGAGGAGGAATGTCCTTACTTGTACTGTAGATCAGCACTCTCAGAGAATACCTCTTCAGATGTAGCAAGATGCCAGGAAGTCAGTAAGTACTCAACCAACAAATGTTGCCTGAATCGGGCAACTGCTTTAGCTCCTTTAATAGTCTCTTGTTCATTTGCTCAGCAATCATAGAAACTTTCTGAGCACCAACTACAGCCAGGCATTGTTCAAGGTATGGGATATAACAATGAAAAAATCAAGTCCCTGCTCTCATACAAAGAGACATTCTACTCAGGGATAGAAGTAAAGACCACCACTGTACTTGCAGAAAGGTAGCCTCTTTCCTCTGGCCAGTCACCACTCACTCCCTCTGCTATCCCTACTCGCTATCTGGGCTGTTCCCCTGAGAGAAGTGAGAGGAGTGCTTAGGGCTCACCTCCCAGCCAAAGCACGATCTCAAAAGACATGTTAATTTTAAGAGCCTAATGACATTATTATTAAAAATCTAAAGAGAATTACTAGCAAAAGGAACCAGCTCTACTCCAGAAAGTGTGTTAAGCACCTGACTTATATAGCCTCATTAACACTTGTGACCATCCTGGGAGATGGACAGCAACATCACTACTTTACAATTGTGGAAACAGACTCAAAATCATTAAGTGAGTCAGAAGTAACAGGAAACTGGGGGCTTATTTACTGAGTGCCTATTATATTCTAGATATTATGTATGTAGACACACCAGCTCATTTATTTCATCCTCATAATAACTGTATGTGGCATTAGGATCCTGGTGTTAACAAGGAAACAGACACATTTGGTACCCCACCCCAAAGTTACTCTATTAGTAAATGGCAAGCCCAAGATTCAATCTGTCTTCTGTGTTCTTCCCATTACATTCACATTCATTTGGATTCTTTCCAAATCTACTACACTACATTCTTACAGAAACTAGCATACATCTCACCTCAATCTGGTCAATTTTCACTTGCTTGTATGCTTTCTTCATTTCCTTTACTCCGAGTTTCATAGCATCAACCTAAAAAAGGGTAAGAGAGAACACCATGTTTTAAAAAGCCATGCTAGTGAAATGGTCTTTTAAATACTATGGGAAAAGAACACAACAGTTAAAAAAAAATCATGGGAAAAGGTGCTATGGAAGTACCGTGGTCTTGGTGTCCTTCAATGACTGGATGGTGTAATTGGCTTGTTCCATGTTAAATGACTGTTGGGCGAGATTGTCCCGCTGCTGCTCATACCTTTTCAGAATCAATTAAGAATGGTAAATGTGAGCCAGACAGAAATCCTCAGGAAGAAAGTATCTCTAACACTAAATATTTCCTTTAAAAAAAAAAACAAAAAACTTTAGGGGCATCTGGGTGGCTCAGTTTAGCGTCCGACTCTTGGTTTCAGCTCAGGTCATGATCTCACAAAGCTCAGGTCATGATCTCACAATCATGGGACTGTGCCTCGTGCTGGGCTCTGTGCTGGCGGCACAGGGCCTGCTTGGGATTCTCTCTCCCTCTTTCTCTCTGCCCTTTCCCCATATGCGCTCTGTCTCTCTCTCAAAATAAATAAATAGACTTTAAAAAAATTACAAAAAATACACAGAAAAATTGGCAAAAACCATTTAATCACTCTAACACAAGCATCATGAGGTACCCCTCCAGTCTTCTGTCTTTGTATCTTAGTTATAAGACTAATTTTCCCCTTAATATTACAGCCTTTGCTGTTTTCTATGTTACTATATACTATTTAATGTGTCTTTACAATGTTTCAAATGATTTCCTGCGATAAATTCCCAGAAGGAAAACTCTTGGGGCAAAGGGGGAGACTATTTTTAAGCTCTTCATACATGTAACTAAACTGTTTTTCTAGTAGACTGAACTCCTTGAGGATAGGTATTGTATTTGACTAATCATATATCCATGATTAGGCAATCCATCTGGCCTGATACAATGCCTGGTGCTCAAAATAGTTCTTTTTTTTTTTTTTTTTCAACGTTTATTTATTTTTGGGACAGAGAGAGACAGAGCATGAACGGGGGAGGGTCAGAGAGAGAGGGAGACACAGAATCGGAAACAGGCTCCAGGCTCTGAGCCATCAGCCCAGAGCCTGACGCGGGGCTCGAACTCCCGGACTGCGAGATCGTGACCTGGCTGAAGTCGGACGCTTAACCGACTGCGCCACCCAGGCGCCCCAGTTCTTTTTTTAAAAAATAAAGTTTTATATCAAAGTATAATACTACTTCAAAGACTTATGTCACTATGGTCTTTATACAACATCAGGAAACCATCTAACTATCCAACCAGCAGAAAATTGGTCAATTCATGGTGTGGGCAAATGGTGGTGGAATATCACCAGCCTGTTAAAAAGTATATCATTCTTAAAAAACTTTTAAAAGGAGAGAACTGCTCATGATGGAGAAGGACAACCTATATATACACAATTTTTCTTCTAAAAAGCCATACGCACATATACCATGCATGCACGAGCAGAGAAAAGAAACTAAGAAATCATCATTCTAAAAATGGTTAATTCTGATAGTAGGAATCTATGTAAATGTTCTTTTCTTCTGTTCATGTTTTTGTATTTTCCAAGCATGTATAATGAATATGTATTACTTAAACACTGCAGGCTACCTAAGAAGGGAATAGTTTTTACCACCCTCACCACCATGTTAGGCATTATAATTTCTTTTTCCAATTTTGTCTAATCTAAAAGGTGGTATCTGATAAAAAGGCATTTTAAAAATAAAAACAGAGATATCAACAACCTTTCTAGTTCCTTATTAGCTAATTACATCTGACCCCTACAATCCTGCAGAAGGTCTCATCGTTGGACAGCCCACAAGGGTAAGCATCAAAGATGCTATCTGGCTTCTGCTCACACACGGAGACATAGTCACCTAAAATAAATTCAGGACCCTTAAATCTATTCTAGTAGGAGGGAACAAATATTCAGGATCCTCAATTTTACAAAAAATAAATAAATAAAAAGGCATACTCTAATTAAATACATAATGGGAGAACCCTATAGATCTGGGTAGTCCAATACAGAAGCCACTTAGCCACATATAGCTACCTAAATTGTTAAAATTAAATAAAATTAAAACTTCAATTCCTTGGTCACACTAGCCACATTTCAAGCGCTCAATAGCCATATGTGGCTAAGAGCTACTGTACTGAACAGCGCATATATAGAACATCTACCATAGCAAAAAATTCTGTCTAGATGGACAGTGCTGGAGGAAAGGAGGTTACACTTATAACTTACATCCGCTTTTGCTTTAAAACCCTCAAGGCTTTCTGTTTGACCATATTCTGGGGAGAGAAACAGATATTAATGAAAAGAAGAAGAAAACACACATACAGTAAAAGAAATCTCCCATATCCTCAGACTTACATATCTACTTACTCTCTTCTTCAAAGTTGCGGACATGGTGGCTCCTGGACTCTTCCTCACTTCCCAAGCACAGTCTTTAAGTCTCAACTCATCTGTCTTTGCATCCCACATCTCAGGGTACAGAATTATATTCCCTTTTCCTACTGCATATTATCTCCATGGCCATCCCCAATAGTGCCTATTTTGTATACCCAGTTGCCTTATGGAGATTCCCAACTTGGACATCCTGCTATCCATTCAAACTCAGCATGCCCAAACTCCTCAACCTGTTCTCACCTTGGAAATAACTAACAATGGTCCCACCAATCCCTCACTTCTCTAGATTAAGAATCTTTAAATCAACCTTACCTTTCCTCTCTGTTGTCTCTACATGCAGTCATCTTGTTACTGATTTTCAGAACTTACTTTCCAACTGATTACTTTCCTGTCATTTTCATGACTGCCACCAGGGCTTAGGCTTTCATCTCAAGTCCAGATGAGGTTTCCTGCCTCTGGTCACTCTTCATTCCATGCCATCCAACTAAGATGGCTGAGAAAAGCCTCTTGTCACTTTCCTTTCTATACTGCTTCATAAATCTTTTTGTTCCTCCAATGAAGAAGGAAAAGCAGATATTATCTCACAAATAATGTTTCTATGTAGGAGAAACAGTGCTATGTAGGTCACACCAATTACTTCGTGAGTACACAAAATGCTCACACTATAAAGTATATTATCCCCATTTTATAGACAGAGAAACTGAGGTTCAGTAACACTAAATAACTTGTCCTAGCTCAAATAGTTAATAAGTTACAGAAACGGGAAAAAAGTAGGTAGTTCTATATCCACAGTCCAAGCACTTAAATATAGTAATCTATGTTTCTAACAATAGAAGAGGAAAACAAGATATTAAGTGACTTTATGACGGTCACAGCTAGTAGATAGTGATGGTGTTACTAATAGAACACTGGTCTCCAGATGCCTAGTTCAGTACTTTTTCCCAGCATACCATTCCTTAACCAGTCTATTATACACACCTAACTTGACCAGCATGGCTCATAGTTCTGAGCATGTCCCAGGTCTACTCTCCAGATTGCCACCTTCTCAGTAGAATATGTTAATTCCCATGTACATGATTCTGGACATGTGGTCAGCACTTTCTCTCCACCAGGCTAAACCCCAGCCTTCCTCTCCTATCAGGTTGCAAACTCCCCTCCCTGAAGGATACACTGTCACATATTTTCTCTTTACCAGATTGTGAGCATCTCTTCTCTATCTCTCACCAGCCCTTACTGCTGGGCCCTATTTCCACAGGTGCTCAAATTAATGTCACAGCGCCTTTTGCAGCTGCCACCTCCCTTACCTTGGCAGGACCCTCTCTCATCTTCTTGATCTGATCCTTATACTTCACTAGCTCAGCATCCAGTCGAGAAATCTTCTTGTCAATAGATTCTGCCCTGCTGTCCACCTTAAAGAAACAGTGGTAATTATCACAATATACTTACATGAGAAGAGGCAGGAGAGGGAAGAAGGGTGGGAAACAGTGGTTCCTGACCAGGCGGACATTTCCAGTCAGAAACACTGGGCGGGGGGAGGGCTTTTATAAACTATACTCCACCCCTCAGATTCACATATTCCAGGACCCTTCTCAAGTGTGTTTGAATAGAAAAATAATTGAAAATCACTGGGTTGAGTTGACATTCCTCTACAATTGGAGACTAGTCAGGCTGGGAGCTCAACCAGAAGGTGTGTGAAACAGGCCAGGGCTGTAGCGCTAATGCTATTTGCTTAGATAAAGGGAGGTGGCTTAATGTGAGAGGCCAGAGTTCTGAATTTGCTGTTATTAAAATCCAGGATCGGGGTAAAGATATGTGGACCCAGGATATCACGTTGAGGGTCCTGATGTGGGAGAGGGATGAGAATAAATGAGGGGTAAAGGTTAGGACTGAAGTGGGAAGGATGTGGGCCTAATGGCTGGTTGGGGTAGGAGGAGAAGGAAAGAGCAAGTAAACACGGCAGTGGGCCTCAGAAGGAGTTGGGTGCAAGTAGGGGGAGACACTGATGGCTTAGGAATCCTTGGTTTGTGGCGTCAGGAATGACCCTGGGTAACAGGAATGCAGGTGTGGTGAGGGCCGAGGTGTCCGGAACCGGGAACGGAATGGAGGAGTAGGAGCCGGGAGCCCAGGGTGGGCGGGGTCGGGAATGTCAGAGTCCCTCAGCCTAGTTATGCGTGGTCGAGTGCCCACCGTGCCAATGCAGTCAGTCAGGCTGGGCGGCGGAGCCTTGGGTTTCGCTTTTCCGAAGAATCGGTTCATCTTGGGCGGCCGCGAAGAAAACCCAAACACTGGAGCAAAACTAGAAACGGAAGTAGAATCACCTCCGCCTCCGCCTTGACTTCCTGCCCCCCCCTTGCGCAAGCGCAATGTGCCTATTGCTGTTTCCCCGATCCTTTTTCCGGGTTTTCAGCTCGGCCTTCCGGGGAAGGAGAGCTCCCGGAGGTTGGAGGGTGCAGAGTCAGCAGGGGCGTGGCCTCAGTGAAGGGCGTGGGCGTGGCTTCAAGTGAGTGGGGCGGGACCTCGGCTGAGTGGGTGGGGCCGAAGCTGTTTTGGCCGAATTCAGCCGGGCCTGCTCCAAGGGGCGGGGCCGGTAGGCCCGCTGGGCCTGGCCGGGCCGGGGCGGGGCAGGGAAGCAGCGGCCGGGGTTGCAAGGCGCCAAGCTCCTCTCCCACCGCTGGGTGGTCAACTAGCGCGGGTCTGGCGGAGCGCGGTGGCGCGCGGAGACCGCGAGGCGACCGGGAGCGGCTGGGTCCCCGGCGGCGCGCCCCTCGGCCGGGCCGGGAGCCGCGCCAGTCGGTGCCCCCGGCCGAGCGCGGTCTGCCTCCCTCTCAGCGATCATCCGTCCGGAGTGCGGCCCGCGGGCATGCGGGATCCACCAGGGGCGCCGCCACCGGCGCTCGCAGGCCGCGGGTGAAGAAAGTGCGGACTCGCTCGACCCGGAGCGAAGAGGTGACCCGAAGCGAAGAGGTGGCCGGGAGTGAGGTGGCCGGGAGTGAGGTGGCCGGGAGTGAGGTGGCCGGGAGCGAGGAAATGGCGACAGGCGGCCTCAGCGTGACCGTCACCCACAGTGAGCGCAGACGGCCGGGTGGGCTTCGTGCCGGCTGGGCTCCGTGCCGGTCCACCAAAGCCTGGTGGGGGTCTGGCCACGTGTCCTCCAAAGGTGTTCTTGTGCTGGTCCTAGCGTCTGGAAATGTGAGGTCTTGTTTGTGTTTGGGACCGGCTTTTTGTGCGGGTCTTGTATCTGCACACCTTTCCAGGGGCCAGTGTATTTTGTCTCAAGCCATTTGCCTTTTGTCTTATCGTCCATGTACGTGCTTCACGTCGTCGTCCTGGTTATATGTCTTAGTGTGTGCCTGGGCAGTCCTTGTGAGTCTTTGTATCAGCATTGTGTTTGGCCGTGTCGTATATGACTGCTGTGTGTCTGGATACCTGTGTGTGTGGTGAGTTTAAACCTACGTCCGTTGTTTGAGTGGGATGTGGCTACAAGCGTACGCCTTGGGAACCCTTAGGGTCTGTCTACTGTTGGAGGTGATAGCCAAACAGAGTAAGTCCACCCAAGAGCTGAACCTATGAAGTCTCCTCAGGACTAGAGGAGACCCCAGGGCCTCAGAATCTGGGGACCAGTATTCTAGATCCTTCAGTTTTGAGTGACCTTGGGATGTCTCTTTTCTAGGCATCTGGTTTCTTCCCTGTGAAGTAGAATTGGTAGCACCTGTCCTGCTGACTTCATGTGGCTGTTGTGCAGGCTCAAGGCATATGCCCAGGACATGGGCTACCTCCTTACTGTGCACATACCTGGAAAAGAATTGGCATTTCTGGTTCAAAAAGAAGTTTTCTGCTGTTTGAGTTTACTCACTCATTGTCTATTTGCTGAGCACCAGCCATGTTTGTGCCCAGATGTGCCCAGTAGAAGAGACCTGGAGGAAAAATAATTCCTTACCCATTACAGCAAAGGAGACAAGAACAGTACAGTACAGAGTACAGGGTAGTCAGGCCACAGGAAGCAGATAGCTTGTGATGAAAAGCATGCCCTTGGAAATCAGATAGATATGAAGTCAAGCTCTGACTTCACAGTTGGGTCTCCATAGGCAGGTCTTTTAACTTAGGTCCTGAACTTAGTTTGCTTATCTGTAAAATGGGGATTAATAGGTAGTACCTCCTTAATGGGGTTGTTCTGAGGATTAAATAAGATAATGTATGAAGTGAGCCTAGTCAGTCCTTTATGCATATTAAGTGTGTAAAATGCTACCTGATATCACTAGATTGCTAGTTATTATCATAGAGGACACAAAAATCCTTGAGAAGGTTACCAGACAAAGCTGGGCAGATGGGGGGACAGACAGGCTATTTGGAGTAGGTGGCAAATGAACTGGGCCTTGAAGGCTGAGTAAATAAATATAATAAAGTGTCACCCTTTTTTGGTTTATGTGAAAGAGTTTTCTTCATCAAACACTCTTCTCTGTCCCCAGGCAATGAGAAGCATGATCTTCACGTTATCCCGCAACAGGGCTGGAGTGAGCCAATTGTCCAAGACCTGGCCCAGGTTGTTGAGGAGGCCACAGGGGTCCCACTGCCTTTTCAGAAACTTATATTTAAGGGTAGGCATTTCTCTTCCAGCTTTGAGTCCTTATGGCTAATGACCCTACTTAAAACTGCTTAGCCTTACCTAGTGGTAACTCTTAGTTTTCAAACTGGGATAATTCTTATTTGCTTGTTTAGTCATCCATTCCTTAGACATGTATTTTACTGAGGTCCTTCGATATACTGGACACTTGGAAACATTTGGACAGATGTTAGAGTTGAAGTCCCATGAGGGTGGCAGAAATCTTAACCATTTTTGGTGAAAGTGCACAGGCAGTGTTCCCTGGCTAAGCTAGATTCTCTTCCCATCATATGCGTATGTGGCTCTCCTGACCACTTCTGCAAGTTACTATTAGGTAATTGTTTTCATAGTTGCTGAACATCTGATTTCTCTGTTAGGGATAACTAACTTTGAGGGAAGACACTACTGTGTCCAATGCTCAGCATAGTGCTGACACAAAGATGTTGAACAAACTTACTAGGGG
This sequence comes from Lynx canadensis, assembly GCF_007474595.2. Taxonomy (NCBI): domain Eukaryota; kingdom Metazoa; phylum Chordata; class Mammalia; order Carnivora; family Felidae; genus Lynx; species Lynx canadensis. Next base: position 55,331,460 of record NC_044315.2, on the reverse strand, counting down.
CCTGGATATGGCAGGCCCCGTAGATGATACTGATTTCTGCCAGGACCCACCTCCCCCTCCTATTCCCATATCTCCCATATCTATTCCATATCTCCCATACCTCCCCCCCCCCCCCCCTCTCCTGAGAGATCCCATATTTGTGGTATCTGATGGGGCTAGATTTATCCCATTTGGTGCCAGTCTTAAATAATTTAGTGATGGGAACCATTTTTATTTATACTTCATAGTGCAACTCCTTGTCTTTTTTTATTTTTTAAACATTTTATCATGGAATTATAAAAGGCAATAGAAATCCCTGTTTCAGGGGTGCCTGGGTGGCTCCATTGGTTTAGCGTCCCTGTCTTGATTTTGGCTCAGGTCATGATCCCAGGGTTGTGGGATTGAGCCCTGCCTCAGGCTCCACACTAAGCATGGAGCCCGCTTAAGTCTCTCTCTCCCTCTGCCCTTCTCTCCTGCTCTCTCTCTCTCAAAAAAAAAAAAAAAACAAACAAAAAACCATATTTCAAAATGGAGGAAAGCACAAAGAAAATGCTCTATGTTCTTCTGGATAAAACCCCTCATTATATTTCAGAATGTTTCTTATATTATTTTTATTTTTTTAAAATAAATTTTTTTAATGTTTTATTTATTTTTGAGAGAGAGAGAGAGAGAGACAGTACACGTGGAAGAGGGGCCGAGAGAGAGGGAGACACAGAATCCAAAGCAGGCTCCAGGTTCTGAGCTGTCAGCACAGAACCTGATGCAGGCCTTGAACTCACAAACCGTGAGATCATGACCTGAGTTGAAGTTGGACGTTTAACTGGCTGAGCCACCCAGGCACCCCTCATATATATACACATACGCATATATACATGCATATATACATGTATATGTATATACGCATGTATATGTGTATATACACATATATACACACATGTATCTATACATGCATATACGTATACGTATACTACTTTTAAAAATATACATACATGTATATATACATATATGTGTGTGTGTGTGTGTGTGTGTGTATAATATATATATATACATTTATATATATATATATATATATATATATTTTTTTTTTTTTTTTTTTTTTTTAAGTAGTTTTCACACCCAGCTCAGATCCCAGTGCAGGGCTTGAACTCATGACCCTGAGATCAAGACCTGAAGCTGAGATCAAAAGTTGGGCACTTAACCTACTGAGCCACCCAGGTGCCCCCCATTTCAGCATATTTCTATCCAACTTTTTGTTTGTTTGTTCAGGCATCCTGAAGTGTGGGTTCTTATTTATGTATGTGTTTTTAGTTGACGAAACTGAGATTATATTGACTATATAGTTTTTATAACATTTTTCTTATAATGCTGAGCCATCAGCATTTATTGTGGCATTCAGGTTTCCTAAAAAAATTAGCTTTAGGGGCGCCTGGGTGGCTCAGTTGGTTAAGCGTCCAACTTCAGCTCAGGTCATCATCTCACAGTTTGTGAGTTCAAGCCCTGCGTCGGACTCTGTGCTGACAGCTCAGAGCCTGCAGCCTGCTTCAGATTCTATGTCTCCCTCTCTCTCTCTCTGCCCCTCCCCTGCTCATGCTCTGTCTCTCTCTCAAAAATAAATAAAACATTAAAAAAATTTTTTTTTAATTAGTTTAATGCCTACAAAGTCTTCTGTACTGATGTATAGCTAATCAATCCCCTATTCCTAAATGTTTGTTTTTCCAGTTTCTCACTATTATGATTAAGGTTGCATTGAAGATTATCTTGTAACACTTATTGTGTAGGCACATGTCCAGTTACTTGTTTAGGATAAATTCTGAAGTGAAATTTCTGGGTCAAGACACTGTCTGAAAAGGTTATTACCAATTTATCCTTTTCTCATTAGTGAACACACTTGTCTGTTTCCTGTACCCTTGCTGAAATCTGTTTTCAGTGTTGTACAATTGTTACCACTTGGCATAACTTCTCTTTTCAGGAAAATCTCTGAAGGAAATGGAGAAGCCATTGTCAGCACTTGGAATACAAAATGGTTGCCGAGTCATGTTAATTGGGAAGAAGGTAAATTGCTTTTTCCGCCAGAATACCTGAGAATCAAATGACCAAGGTCTTTTATACACATTTCTATTTAAAAGGCCAAACTGGGGACCCAGATTCTGCATTAATAAAATAGGTCTCTCTAAATACTTGTAGCTCCATTCATTTGATAGGATTACTAGTTTTGTTATTCTCAGGCCCTCCCACTCCTGTTGGTTATGGTTTTTACTCTGGGAATTAGGAACAGTTATGCTGCTTCAATAACAGCTCTTGTGTTGGTGGTGGGATCTCAGTCTGGTTAAAATGGGGCCTGAGTCAGGCCTTACTTACTTGCAGGGGATTTGCAAGAGAATGTTTTATTAAAATAAGCCTATAGATTTTTAAAATAAGTACTCTGCAAATTTCATCAGTCTCTCTCCCTTTAAACACCCCTTTTACTAAAATCTCCCACAAGGGAAAAACCCTCTTTGGCCAGAAAGAAAAGTTCAGAATAAAGAACTGAAAGAGGAAAAGAGCCAGTTTGTGAGGACAGTGGCCCCTGGGGTGATGAGTGAGGTTTATGGCCAGCCCTGCATTGTGGCACACTGGAATTGTTGGTCATAAGAAGCTTTCTATTTTGTGTGAGGTAGCTGATTCAGAGAGATGGAGAGAGGGCAGAGATTAGCAAAGTGGAGGCAAAAAAAAAAAAAAAAAAAAAAAAAGTCCAGCTGCAGAACGCTGAGAGATTGGCACTTAGGATTTCCCCACAAAGAAGAATGTGATCAATTTGAGATAGTGTAAAAGCAGGAAGCTACTGGCCCTGACTACTGATTGTTTAGATGAGAGAAGGGGAAATATTCTAGGTTTCTTGCTCAAGGGTCAGGGGAATAGTTCTGAGCAATGGGCAGAACATAAGGGTTGAGTTTGAAGAAGCTATAGGACCCCTAATTGGGGCTGTCCTGGGATATATGGAGCCAAGTCTCATTCAAGTCCGTTTCTACCTCTTTTGGGCTGTGTGATCTAAGATTACTTTACATTAAACCTCAGTTTCATCATCAAAAACACTAGATTGTTCACAGGGATGTGGTAAGGCTTAAAATAATAATACAGGTAAAGTGTTTAGTGCCTGGCAGGGAGGAAATGCTCAACAGAAGTATTCATCATTGTCATCATCATCGTATTAAGTGGGAGAGCTCAGTTGGTGGGTGACACTTAGGAATTCATTTAAAGGAATGGTAGAATTCTACCTGTCTCACCATTCTGGACTCCTTACAGGTAGTCACTATAATTTGTTTCCTCTTGAGGTTTCAGTCTGGAGTCTGCTATGGATCAGCCCCAAGTTTAGGTTGAATCTGGCACTTGGATTGGCTCCATCCTCCCAACCCAAGCTGTCCGGGGCCTGGCCAAATGTTTACTTAGTGTCTTCTCTCTAGTCTAGAGTCTTTGTGGGTAGAAAACCCTAATGTGTAATCCTCCTGCTTGCTTTCCAAGAAGCAGCAGAGTTAAGGCTATTTTTTTCTAGGAGAGTGGTTTAGTCCAGTTGTGGTCAGATTTTTTTCTTGCCAGACAAAAGCTACCTTTCTTGGTGATTATTGACTTCATTTTATTTTTAAACGTTTTATTTTTTTTCTTTCTTTTTTAATTTTTAAACGTTTTAGAACAGTCCAGAGGAGGAGGTTGAACTAAAGAAGTTGAAAGATTTGGAGAAGTCTGTGGAGAAGACAGCTGACCAACTGGAAGAGTTGAATAAAGAGCTTACTGGAATCCAGCAGGTCACTCTCTTTGTGGAGATACAAATGTGTGGTCACCAGGGCAGCCTCTCTAGTCAGATTCCCTGGGTTCAGATCCTGGCTTTACATTTTCTATTACTTTGGGCAAGTTTGCCTTGTCTCAAGTTCCTCACCTGTAAAAATAGACTAATGACAATACCTCCCTCCTCTTAGGGTTGGTGTGAGGATTAAACGATGCAGTTTGAGGGGCACCTGACTAGCTCAGTTGGTAGAGCAGGCCGCTCTTGATCTTGGGGTTGTGAGTTCAAGCCCCACATTGGGCGTAGATCTTACTTTAAAACAAAAATTGTAAAATAAAATGATGTACTTTGAGTCTGACACATACTAAGTGCTTTATAAGTATTACTCTCATTGTTATTTTCAAACCCTAGCCAGCATCCATTTGTGCTCCTAGGAGAGCACCTGCCATGCCAGGATCATGCATTATCTGAAATAGAACAGGTAGCTTCTCTCAGTCCAGTCTGTTATAATGTGTTTAGCAAGGCAAAGAACATTTTGTTGAGGCATAAAAGGTCCAAGTTGAGCTTGATCTTAGAGGATGGTATCCTGTTCATTTCCTTCTATTAGAGAAGGAGTACAGAGACCAAGTAAGGATTGTGAACAGCCCCAAATCACATCTTCCCTCCCTCCCCTCAGTTTATAACATTAATAGATGTATGTTTTGGTTTTAATTACAAAAGTAATACATGCTGATTGTACAGAACTTTTAGGTAAACATAGGGGCATTAATACCTGTAAGCCCCTGACTCAAAAGATAACCAATACTGGGGCACCTGGGGGGTTCAGTCAGTTAAGTGTCTGACTCTTGATTTTAGCTCAGGTCATGATCTCACAGTTTGTGAGATCGAGCCCTGCATTGGGCTATGTGCTGACAGTGTGGAGCCGGCTTGGGATTCTCTTTTTCCCTTTCTCTCTGCCCCTCTTTCCCTTGCTCTCTCTCTCTGAAAATAAATAAACTTTAAAAAAAAAAAAAAAAAAGACAACCAATACTAAAGACTGGAATATATTTTTGCATCTTAAATTGATATAATGTTGTGTACACTTTGTAAATTGTTCTATTAGATAAAAGATTGAACATTTTCCTATGTCATTAAAAATTATCATACTTATTGGGGTGCCTGCCTGGCTTAGTCGGTAGAGCATGTGACTCTTGAGCCCCATGTTGGGTGTAGAAAGTACTTAAAACAAAAATAAAATCTTAAAAGAATAATGATCATGTATTTCAAAACTTGCATAATATTGCCACATATATGAATATGTTATGGTTTAGCCAACCAATTCTTTATTGTTCATCAACCTAATGTTATTTTATCATTATGCATTAATGCTTTTCTGAACATCCTTGGATGTAAATCTTTTTTGACCATTTCTGACTCTTTGGTAGCATAAATTCTCTCACTTGGAATTGCTGGTTAATGTTTAAAGCCTTTACCACAAGTGGTCAAATCTGCATCTTCAATAAACATTCTTAGAGATCCCCGCTGTCCACCTGTTGTCACCAGCTAATGGGTGACTGGGCCAAGCAATGTGAATAAACAGCAAGACAGTTTAGTAAAAATAATGTAAATTCTGCCATTTGTTTACACAGGTCTATGTCAGGAATTATTTTAAGGGTCTGCATATATTCCTCTTTATCCTCATAGTAACCCTCAGGGGTGAGGTATCATAATCTCCATATTAAAAATGAGGACATTAAGTCTCAGATAGGTTAAGTAACTTGCTCAAGATCACAAGCCAGTAAAGGGCAGTCAGAATTCAAGCCTGGGCCCATCAGGCTCTACACCTCGTGTTCCTCATGTCTGCCTCTTGTGTGTGGGTATACACTGGTGACTGGGGGCTGCACTCGGGAGGCATTTGCAGCCCTAGTGGGCCATGTGAGACAGAGTGGCCTGCAGCCTATCACAGTGCATGGGGTGACCCTGGGCCAGGTTTTCTGTTTTTTAGCAAGAGTTGAAGTTGTGGGTCTGAGGTGTGGCCCAGCCTTTTGGGGGGATGTAGGCTCAGAGTGTGGCTGCTTCATCAGTGTCTTGGCATGGAGTTTTCTGTCAGCCTCAAGGAACCCTTGCAATAATGCATTATTCCTGCACAGGGCTTTCTGGCCAAGGATTTGCAAGCTGAAGCTCTCTGCAAACTTGATAAGAGAGTAAAAGCCACAATTGAGCAATTTATGAAGATCTTGGAAGAGATTGACACACTGGTAAGTAAATATTCAGCTGAGAAGAACTAGTTTCCTTTGACTATGTTTCAGTCAGTTTCAGTCTTTCAGTAATGCACTCTTACTGTATGAGTATATTGAGCACCCGCTGTGTGTCAGACACTGCTAGTCCTTGATGGATACACAAAAAGATAAGACAGTTCCTGATTTTTAGTCACTCACATCACACTAACAAGGCTTTTGTCATTTTTATTTATGTATACTAATAGCATCCAGTTCTCACAAAGTTGGAACCCAAACGGACTCTGATTTTATGGTCAGAGAAACACAGGGCTTTGCTTTCCTGATATTCATGTGGCTGATATTCCACTGGGCTCATTAGCTGGATGGAATTCAGTTAGACTCATGAGTAGCTCTTATGAGACTATTGGGGCTCATCGACTCCATGTTCCCTTCTGCAGAGGGATGGTAATGTTATTTCTAGCCTGATGCCTCATGTTTTTAAAATTAAAATTTTTTTTTTTTTTTTTTTTTTGTTAAGAATGAGAGACAGAGAGTGAGAGGGGGTGGGGCAGAGAGACAGGGAGACACAGAATCCGAAGCAGGCTCCAGGCTCTAAACTGTGAGCACAGAGCCCAATGCAGGCTAGAACTCGTGAAACCACGAAATCATTACTTGAACTGAAATTGGACGCTTAATGGACTGAGCCACCCAGGTGCCCCTGATGCCTCATTTTTGAGGGTGAATTTCTCTGCTTGGGATTCTAGGGGAGTGAGAGGGGTTTGTAAAGAAGAGGCACAGTGAGCTCATGGTGTGGCCAGGACATAGTATCTGTACATAGGACACAGAGAAAGAACAAAGTCTTTGTTACAGATCAGTGTCTATGGCCCAGACATTGAGAACAAAGGGAACTTTTATAGGGGTGAGAGCCATGGGAAGAGCCATGTAAGATAAGATACAGACCAAGGGAAATCATTCCTGAAAATCCATGTCTCATTGACACTGGTGACTTAAGATGCATTTGGCATACTGTGGTGTTCTATCATGTTGTTATGCCATTTTTACTGAGATTATTTATGTGTCAATGTGTTCTTCCACAGATTCTGCCAGAAAATTTCAAAGACAGTAGACTGAAAAGGAAGGGTTTGGTGAAAAGGGTTCAGGTGAGTTGTGTGGTCAGAGATTACAAAGTTTAATGTGTTTACCTGCGTGTGTGTTTACTTGCTCAAAGTAGGGTAGGATAGAAGTGTGATGTGTGGTGTGGACTTTTTTTTTCTTTTTTTTTGGTTGTTATTTCATGAGCCCAGAACATAAGAGAAAAGCTCCTTTCATGTCCCTGTAATTATATTTGAATTTACTAACTGGGAAGGAAGATCACACAATTCCAGGAGACACTATTGAGGTGAACACTGCTCCCTGAAATTGTACATTCACAGTGGCAAGGTTTCCTGTCCTCACCACCTGCTGGGGGTTGTCGTCAGAAACCCTAGTCCTATGCTGCCTCTGCCCCTGCCCTGCTTGCCTTAGAGCCAGGCCAGCTCCATCACTACACAGCCTGTTTTGAGTCAGTCACCCACGGGTTCTGCACAATGGCTAAGCAAAGAGCCTTGCACGGGCAGGGATTGGCTAGCCCAGGATGGTCCCTCACTGCCCTGTATTTATGTATTAGGCATTCCTAGCTGAATGTGACACCGTGGAACAGAACATCTGCCAGGAGACAGAGCGGCTACGGTCCACAAACTTAGCTCTCGCTGAGTGAGGTGAGGCAAAGAGCATGTGCTGCCTTGAAGAACAGTGCCACCACCTCTGTCCTCTCTGGAATAGAAGTGACCTGATTTCTTCAGGGCCGCTGGGGACAATTGGCCGGTTGCCTGTTTTCTTGCCCCTCTACCTATTCTCAATGAACAAGTGTTGTCTGCAATCTTCAGTAGAGCTCCTGTCTGTTTTCTCATTCTGTCTCTGTATGGCTGTGCTGTCCTGCAGCCCACCTTGTCTGGAGAGGGCCTCCCCTCCCAAGTCTTCCCAGCTCTTTTGAGCTTTGGGTGCTTTCTTTGGGCTGGAGAGACCTCCTATTTGGGTTTATAGGCCACCCCCATCTTCAGATACATGAGGCCTTTTTGCCCTTGTGATTCTATAACCTATAGATGTAACCTAGAACCACCAGGAGGTTACATCTAGTCAGGAATGTCGGGAGTAGCTCAGAACAGGTATTTGGCAACGTGGGGTAGTCTAAACATCCCTCATTGTAACCTAATTCTGGCACAGCTGGCCAGATTGTTGGTTCACAGACCCTGACCTCACCTCCCAGTGACCCTGCCCAGCCTTGGGCCTTGAGATCTCAGAAGCCCATTTCTGGGTGGGGCTTGTATTGATGCTTAGACTTCCTTGTCCTCAGGTAAATCTCTAGTAGGTTAAGGCTGGTATTGACTGAATCTCTGCTTGAAACCAGGCCACAAGTATGGCTTAGTGGGGGCAAAGAGAAGAGTCACAGTGAGGCAGGTAGTGAAGGCAACTGTAAACTTCTCAGGAGTTCTTTCAAAGACATTTCTGTTTCATTGTACCCTTCTGAGGTCAGTGTTTCCCTCAAGGCTGTTCCTGTTTTTTTTTGTGGCCTTTTCCCCCTACGTTGTTATGTTTTTTAAAAAGTAGTTAATGTACGTACACATCATCAGTAAGCAAAACAATGTTCCAAGTTTTTTTGATGAAGTATGAGAAGCAAAAGCCTTCTGCAGTTCTAGCTATAATTTATGTTTAATAAGGTTGAGAGTGGCTCTGTATGCTAGAACTCTTAACCGGCTCGGCTCCCACAGTGCCCAGGAGACAGGATTCCCACAGGCCACTCTGAGGCTGACCTTATTTGGCAGAGAGGGAGTCCCAGAAGCCCCAGGAATTTAGGACTGCGCAGGCGGGGCCTAGCACAAGGCAGTGGCAGTGGGGCATAAGTGGATGAGGCTCCGCCTTGCCCAGCCCACCTCGCACTTTAATCAGCAGTTCAGTATTTGTTTTTATACAGTAGCCCTGTGGCCTTGGGCCAAAACATGTAATGAGAAGTTCCCGTGCACCAGGTGCTGTTCTGAGTTCTTTGGGTGTATTAGTCATTTAATCCTCACACATTCTAAGAGGCAGACAGATAATCTCCCCATGTTAGAGGTGAGGAAGCAGAGAGCTCACGTAATTTCTCAAGGTCATAAGTGGCAAGGCCAGGATACAAAGCTAGATGGTTTGATTTAGAGCCCACGCTCTTAATCTCCACTATACTGCCTCCTGACAATGTGGGCTTTCTCACTCCCTCTCATATTCTCTCTTCCTCTCTCTCTTTCTCCCTCATTGGTCTCTACTTCCCCTCTGGCCCTCTGCAGAGCAGCTTGAGTGGTCATAAAGTACAGATTTTACCATGTCAGTCCCCTTAGGATAAAGGCCAAAGGCCCTACCCTGTGCTCTCTCCCTGTCATCCTGGGCCACTCTCCTGTTTGCTGGCTGCTGTGGTCTTCCAGATGCTCTGTGCCCTCTCCTGCCTTGAGCAGGTCATCTCCTTGCCTGTCTTTGTACATGCTGTTCCTCCATTTGGACAGCTCCTTACCATCTCTTCCCGTCCCTACCCCACCCCCTTTCTAGGTAACTGAACATCCCTTGAACTTAAGTCAAATGTCTCTCCATGGAGAAACCTCATCTACTGTCAGAACATATCAAACCCCCATGCGATACCGTTTCCCAGTTTGCCATAACTTTTCTTAATGATGAGTAGCATGATAAACCATGATGATTTATTTGTGGGATTATTTGATTAATATGTACCTTTAACCCTAGACTCTCTAAGTTCCTTGGGTTAAGGAGTTTCTTTGTCTTGTTAACAACATATTTCAAGCACATCTATTTATAATGGGTGCTCAATAAATATTTGGAGAATAAATGAATGTATGTTGAGCACACATATCTACAGTGAAATTCCCATAGCTGTTCTCAGCCACTGAAGCTCTGTCAGCACCAGAATTTACAGCATTTACAGTGTCAATAGCCATTGTTTTATTTAAGGGTGGAGAAGAGAGGCCGTAAGGCACAGGCTGCTGGGCAGATGTTCAGGGTGGTGACTGGGGCTTGTGCACAAGGCCCACCCACATAGATCTGCACATCCACAGGATAACGCTGCCTGTGAACAGGGAAAGAACACTCCTCTGTCGCCCACTTTCTCAGGACATGGTCAGTCCTACTGCAGGGGAACAAATGGGGCTCTGTGACCCACAAACATCCTTCAGGCTCACAGAGCTGGAAGAATTCTCCCACACATTGTCTGTTTAGTCACCAATTTCTACTAATCCTTTAAGACAGACCGTAAAGGTTACCTTCTCTGAGAAGCCCTTCTTCAGGACTGGTATTCAGGACTCGTAGTTGAAAGCACCAGAAAGCAAATTCCAAAGAGATTGTTAAAATAGAAAATTTATTGGCAGGATGTCGAGTTACCCCATGTAACTTTGGGACATTCGAGGGCAGTTGGACTTCAGGAGCTCAAACACAACCTGGAATTACTCTCTCTATCTTTCTCTCTCTCTCTCTCTCTCTCTCTCTCTCTCTCTCTCTCTCTTTTTAATGTTCATTTATTTATTTTGAGAGAGAGAGTGTGAGAGTGGGGAGGGTCAGAGAGAGAGGGAGAGAATCCCAAGCAGGCTCCACACTGTCAGCACAGAGCCCAACATGGGGCTTGAACCCACAAACTGTGAGATCATGACCTGAGCCAAAATCAAGAGTCGGTCACTCAACCGACTGAGCCATTCAGGTGCTCTTTTTTTTTTCAACTTTTTTTAATGTTTAGTTTTGAGAGAGAGTGTGAGCAAGGGAGGGATAGAGAGGGGGACAGAGGATCTGAAGTGGGCTCTGCACTGACAGCAGCAAACCGGATGCAGGGCTTGAACTCATGAACTGTGAGATCATGACCTCAGCTGAAGTTGGAGGCTCAACCTACTGAGCCACCCAAGTGCCCCATATCTCTTTCTTGGCATGATGGTATCATTCTGTCAATCCTATTTCTTCCACAAAGTAGGAAACATGGCTGTCAGCAGCCCTGATTTCATACATCTTACAGCTTCACTACCGGAGAGGAAATGCTTGTTGTTCCCTTATTTCAGTTCAAAAAATCCTGGAGAAGAATCTTGGCCAATCAGTAATGGCCAGGGCAGCAGTGTCGCATGCCACAGATAAGGCCTTTAGGGGCCCAGAGTTAGGTTTCCAGAGACAGGGCCAAGTGTTCACAGCTGTAAGGTGGCGAATGAGGTGTTTCTTCCAGTGTGGTGCCTGGTACCTGGCACGTTGTTCAGGCATAATCTTTGTGATTCCTTATCATGTGCGGAGGCCTGGCAGGGGGAGGATCAACAAGGGGAAGCTTGGCTGAGAAGCTGTATCAATTGAGTGTAAGAGGGACTCCCCACTTAGAGCATAAGCTTAGATATCACCAATATTTACACTTCTGTAGTAAGTGAACTGATTTTCAGCTTAGCACATAGCCAACCAGATAATAATTTTTCCTAGTTTTATTGTGTCAGCGTGGCCAAGAGACTACATTTTAGCCAATGGGATGTAAATAGACTGTGTGCATCTTATTGGAAGTGTCTTCAGAGGCAGTAGAGTGCCCTTCTCTACCTCTCTGTGGACTGGAGTGTAGACATGATGGCTGGCATTGGAGCAGCTGTCTTGTACATTGAAGAGGAAACTGATGATGGCAGAGTAACAATATTTAAGGAACATGAAGTTAGCATACCACAAAGGTCTATGTGCGAGAGAAATTAACTATTTAAGCCACTGTTTTTTGGCTTTTGGTTTCTCACAGCCAAACATAATACTGCGTCACTCCTATGCAGGAGAGGAGCAAAAGTTTCTGTTAACAATAGCAGTAGTAGGGCTCATAGGTAACCTCCCAGTCCCTGCCACCCGCAAATCTATCAGCAACAGTTCCTGTCTGTGTCCCCATTTCAGTTGTCTGGGGAATGTTGGTTCCTGCCTTTCCTGCCCCCACTTTCTTCCCAGTATGTTTTCCCATAGCACATTTCCCGCTCTCTCTGCCCACCCTAAAGGAAGAATCTGGGTCCACGTGACACTGCTTCTACTGGTCAGGCCCCTCTCCACACTCTTTTCCTCTGCCACCATTCTCAAGTGGCTCCTTCTTTGGCCCAAAAGAGGGTATATTTGACATGGACCACAGGCTGGGGGCTGGGGATGGGGGGATTTCTGGATGCTATGTGTTTTCATGGGCCATTGTATAGGTCCATGTGTGCTGTGTGTGACTGGAGTTGTGTCCAATGCCAACATATTTAAGTCAGAATGGATGGTGACCAAAAGAACAGAGCAGGGTCTGGAAGTCATCTTCCTGTGGGTGACCAGGGTACAGGGGGACACCCAAAGGCTTGGAGCAGCTATTTTTAACTGTTATAGAACTAGGTCAATATTTTAACAAGTAGCTCAGATATATTGTGTATACTACCTAAATATCAGTCGTGGTGGTATCAGCCTGTGTGTGAGTGTGTGTGTATGTGTGTGTGTGTGTGTGTGTGTGTGTGTGTGTGTGTGTGTAAGACTTGGGGTACTGGTACAGCCCAAGGAGAAGGCTCTGAGGGGTGTAGGACTCTCCCAAAGTCATATCCTCAGGCAGTGGTAGATGGTACACACGTCCCTTAAGTTCTTGACCTTAGTGACAAGCAGGCTGGGGCAGATAAGTGCGCTGGGGCCAGGGGCTGACCTCCACAAGAGGGCCAAAGATACTTGGGACCTCTGGCGGGGAGACATGACAGCATTGAGGAGCATTAGAGTGATGGAGAAGACATTAGATTCAGAGTAGGGAGGTCAGGGCAAAACCCCCCACATACACTCACCCACCACTGCCACCACCCACCTCACCAAAGTTGTCAAAGATACTGGCCCATTTGGTTGAGTTGGGCTGGATCTTTTATTTCATGTCATATCCACTCTCACCACTCTTCTCTAGCCTGAAGCTTCTTGGCTTAAGAGGCTGCTATGGGGTCAGCATTTGCCATCCTTCACAATCTGGATGTCCTGTTTGGTTTTCCTAGGATCAAAGGAGACAAAGATGAGGCCATCTCCTCAGGGACTGGAGCATACCCTTCAGGGACCCTGCCTGGCCCCGTCTATCAAGACACCCTGCTGAGATATCTCTCCCCCCACCCCCCACCCAGTGCAGGTGCAGGGCAGGTCCTAGGGGTCCCTGGACACATCCCTTTATAGGTTTTCCTTCTTGTACACCCTCCCCCAGGAGATCTGAGCTTCCTGGGATTTTGTCTACTACTGTATACTGATGGCTGCTGAATCTGTCTCCAGCCCTGACTCTGTCTTGAACTCTAGCCATACCTCCACCAGGCTGCCCCAGAGGCTCAACTGTCCACAGACCTCATTGCCCCACAAACCGCCTTGATCCCCACTGCCTCACATCTAAGGACATTGTTCTGCTGCTCTCTTGCCCCTCTGTCCAGAGCGCTATAGCTTCTGAAGACTATCTTCCATGATCCTGCTTAGCTCTGGCCCAGCTCAAGGGTTTTGGGGTCTTTTTAAGTTTATTTATTTTGAGAGAGAGTGGGGAGTGAGTGCGAGTGGGGAGAAGCAGAGAGAGAGGGCGAGAGAGAATCCCAAGCAGGCTCTGCACCAGCAGAGCAGAGCCCAATGCAGGGCCCAATCCCACAAACTATGAGATCATGACCTGAGCCAAAATCAAGAGTTGGATGTTTAACCAACTGAGCTACCCAGGCGCCCCTCAAGGGTTTTATTAATGAAGAAAGGAGACAAATAGGTGATCAGACATACCAAGGTCATATTCAGGCCCTTCTCACCTCTCAAGACTCATTTCTTGCCTGTTCCCACTCTCCTTTAAGCTTTATACTCCAGTGTATCCAATTTCTTATATTTTCTCAAATACAAACTTTTCTTTCCCTTCTAGATCTTTCCAAACCCAATTCACTACTTGGAATTGCCTTTCCTTGTTCCTTCTTTTTCCAAGCTAATTTCAACTTATCTTTCAGAACTGAGCTGGGAAGTCGTCCCTGCCCTTGTCCTTGCCCTGCACTCACAGTACCCTGGGTGCCCCCACCTGAGCCTTGAGGATTCTATACCACACAGTTGGCTAACCATTAGTGTGGCTTCCCCCTTGGGCTGACCATATGCCCCAGAAGGCCAGGGATGCTGTCTAGCTTATGCCCTGGTATATCCCCAGTGCCTAGCATGTAGTAGGTGCTCAATAAATGATTGTTGGCTGGAGGAATAAATGACGTCAGTCAGGGACAGAACAAGGGAAGGGACCCAGGGTTTCTGCAACGCCCTCCCCAACCCCCTGCTAGCTGAGGTTTTGTGCTCAGAGCCATGTGCCTTCTTTGAAACACACTTGTGCTTGTTCTATTGGGGGCAGTGTCAGAGGAGTCAGGCCAAGGTGTGTGAAGGAAAAGGCAAGTCAAGTCTTGCTCCTTTCAGACCTGCATGCACCAGACATGGGGCAAGCCGAGGGGAAGGTGTGCGGTGGACTTACAGCCGGGTCAAGCAGAGCTGGCATTCACTGTCATATGTAACCCCATCAGTGCCACAGACCGGGATGGATGTCTGGGAACAGATTGGAGATTCCGCCATGTGCTCACAGATGGGCTGTGGAAGAGAGGAAGGGAAGGAGGGCACTCAAGGATTCAGAGGCAGTGAGGAGGGACCCAGGGACTCTGCTTGGAGTCATGGGCTCCAGGGGAGAGCCAGATTCAAGATGGCCCCACTGTTGGTCCAGGGAGCATGAAACTAACCGCTCACAGCCCCTTGGCATGTTTGCTTATGTGTGCGTGCATGACTAAGTGTGTGTCTGTGTCTGCTGAGCCCAAGTCTGTTGGCAACCATGCGTTTGTCTGTGTCTGTATGTGAGGAGTGAGTTTATGCCCTCAAGCTCCTGGGGATGGGTTCCCACTCTTCGGAGGGCCTAACTAGAACCTTTGCTGCTGGTCCCAGTGAGGACCCCAGGAGACAGAACAACCCAGCAGTCTCAGGGGGCTCCTCCTCACTGAGGGCTCCCCAACTCACTCTGGCCTACATGACCCATCAGACCCCTGGTGTGGGAAGGCTGGAAAAATGAGACAGGGCTTAGGATGGGAGCGTGGGACAGGACAGGGTGAGAGAGGCAGTGCCATGCAACAGTGATGAGATC
This sequence comes from Lynx canadensis, assembly GCF_007474595.2. Lineage (NCBI taxonomy): Eukaryota > Metazoa > Chordata > Mammalia > Carnivora > Felidae > Lynx > Lynx canadensis. Next base: position 55,316,360 of record NC_044315.2, on the reverse strand, counting down.
TGGAGCCTGAGTTCTGCACTGATTAACTGTGTAAATTTGACTGAGCCGTTTCTACTCTTTAGGCCTTAGTTTTCCTCATCTGCAAAAACTGTATGTAAATAAATATAGTATTCTTCTCATATAGGGTTAATTGAAATAATGTGTGTAAAGTACTTGGTTCCTTGGCACAATAATAAGCCTGGGTTCTGATGGGCTGACAGTGTGAACTTGCTGAGGCTGCTGGATGGGAAGGTGGCTTTGAGCCTCCTTGTTCACTTACGTGAAGGGTGGGTTGGGGGTTCTCAAGGAGGCCCACACCACTGCCTTGGGATCCCTGGGGACATCAGACCCAGGGCCAAGGTAGAATCAGGGTTCAGAGACAATTTGGTGTCTGTCCCCTGCAGTGAAGAGATGGATGATGGAGTGTGATTGGGAAGGTTGGTCACACCAGGGGGCCAAGGGGCCAGGGGGCCTCTGGCCTGAACCCTACAGCCTGCCCCATCTGCACTACACAAAGCAGAGAGTGCACTCAGTCCTGCTGAGCCTGGGCAGGGGATCTCACTGCTGGCAGGGACGTTGGAGACCAGGTTGGGGCAGATCTCTCGGGGTCCTTGAAGGCAAGTTTGGGACCTTGGCAAAGGGGCTGGGCCAGCTCAGCCTGGAAGGGCTAACCTGGGGAGCATGCAGGCTCAGGAGGCCATGCTGGCCACCTCGGAGCCACCTTGAGTTGTCTGAGCAAGAGTATAAAGAAAAATGGTGGTTGCCTAGCATGGATACGGAAGCGAGGCCAGAACGGCAGCCCTGGAGCCAAAACTACAAGCGGCTGCCTTACCATTCTTGAGAAAGTGAACTTTCCCTCCACGGACACTGGCACTTCTGAAAGGCAAAAATGTAAGAGTTAGGTGATAATGGCTCTAGGCAGGAGGTCTGGGGTCTGAGGACTGCTTCAGGAGACCTGTTCCAGCCACTACCCAGTCTGCAATTCGAAGGAAAAGTACTGAGTCACCAGACAGTGGGGCTCCCAGAAAGCTGATGTGACCTTGGGTTGCTAGCACAGAGACAGGAAATCTAGAGTTAGGGAGGTGATGCTCCGACCTGTTCCTTATTAGTCAGATCCCACTAGGATTGTTAAATCCCATATAATAATAAAAATAGTTCAGTTACTATGTACCAGGCATCGAGAATACATGATCTTAATTAACTAGTCTTCACATCTCTATCACTATTATGCAACAAGGAGGAAAGGAGGCTGTGGTAGATGCTGTGGTCTGCTACCCAGATCCCACCTGCAGGACTAAGGTGCTCATTTCCTCAGCTGCCAGGAGTATTGGCCACTCCTGGCAAGTCCCTTGCTAGGAATTACCCTCAGAGAACAGAGCTGCCTCACCCGTGTTTGCATCCCCGACCCAGGAATAGCCCACATCCAATGACAGGTTGGTGTTTGTACAATGGCCGGAACCCCTCATCTCTATTCAAAACAATGTGGAGGAGCCACCCCAGCTCGAAAGCTCCCTGTAAGATTGTTGGGGGCCTCTGTTGCACAGCATCACAAATTTCCTCATCCCTCATGGGTGTACCCCCGTGAGCACGCCCCAAGACACGGCATGCCTGTCTGAGTCTGCTTCCTGGGGAACTTGCCCAACCTAGGGAAGAGGCTCAGAAGGTAAAGCAACACAGATTGTTGAGGGCAGAGCTGGGATTGCACACAGGTCTGTCACTTCCCAGCCTGTTCTTGTCTCATACATGGTTGTGCCACCCAACCCTCCATGGTCTAGGTGCACTGCTTGCACACTAACAAACTGATATGACTGGAGAACATGACAGGTGCAAGGGGGAACGGAGCCATATCTAATGCCATAGGTGGAAGGTAAGGTGTCTACATAAATTGGAGAAGGGCAGGATGCTTCCTGAAGTCTCTGAAGGGCTGTCCTGGGGCCAAGGGAGAGACAAGCTCTTCTCAAACTCACAGTGCAGAACCCATTTGTGCAAGGAAACAGCAGGGAGGCAGGTTTGAGTTTCAGAATTTTCTCTCAGTGGAAACATACCTCAGTGAAGGATGCTGTTTCCAGAAGTGGAGAGTTCTCCATCACTGGAAGTGTGCCCAGCACTGTGGTTTTAGCTTTCCCTGAGGCTGCTGTTTTAAGAGATTTCCAAGGTAGAGAGGGAGAAGGAAAGTGAGACAGAGTGACCCCTGATGTGCTGTTTAAGCATGGCGTTGGGGCAGCAAGATGCAAACCCAGCCTTGTCACCACAGTGCTCAAACCCTCCGTGATTATAAAACTAGAAATGAGAAGTTATCCAAATGTCCTTCAATAGCAGAATGGATAAACTATGATACACAATACAGTGGGATACAACTCAACAATAAAACAGGAAAACAACTGATATATGCGACAACATAGCTCAATCTCAAAACACGCTGAGCGGAAGAAGCTAGACACAAGACTATATACTATATGGAAGAGGCACCTTGAGCCAAGGCGAAGGGCAGCCCAGGGATAAATACAACTTTAAAAAAAAAAAAATTTTTTTTTTTTGCATTTATTTATTTTTGAGAGACAGAGACAGTGTGAGCAGGGGAGGGGCAGAGAGAGAGGGAGACACAGATTCATAAGCAGGCTGCAGGCTCCGAGGTGTCAGCACAGAGCTGGACGTGGGGCTTGAACCCATGAACCGTGAGATCATGACCTGAGCCGATGTCGGACGCTTAACTGACTGAGCCACCCAGGCGCCCCAATAAATACAACTTTCTATGTGACTTTCTAGAACAGGCCAAACTAATTTATCGTGGAGGAAAAAAAACAGCAGTTGCCTCTGAGGGTAGGGTGGGGGAAAGGATTGACCAGCATGAGGGAAATTTCTGGGGTGCTGGAAATATTTTGTTTTGGTTTGTTTTAATTTTTATTTTAAGTGGGTTCCACACCCAACCTGGGGCTTGAACTCATGACCCTGAGATCAACAGTCACATGCTCTATCAATTGAACCAGCCAGATGCCCCAGAAATGTTTTGTGTCTTGATAGGGGTTTGGGTTACACAGGTACATGCATTGTCAGAACTCATTGAGTGATAAAATTTGTTTGTTTCATGGTCCATAACTGTTAGGGGATGAAAAAGCATTAAAGGGGCGCCTGGGTGGCGCAGTCGGTTAAGCGTCCGACTTCAGCCAGGTCACGATCTCGCGGTCCGGGAGTTCGAGCCCCACGTCAGGCTCTGGGCTGATGGCTCGGAGCCTGGAGCCTGTTTCCGATTCTGTGTCTCCCTCTCTCTCTGCCCCTCCCCCGTTCATGCTCTGTGTCTCTCTGTCCCAAAAATAAATAAACGTTGAAAAAAAAAAAAAAAGAAAAAGCATTAAAAATATATAAAGGCCTTCCACGGCTCCCTGCCAGGATCACTAAGCTCCTTCATCTTATGTTGAGGGCCCTGCGTGAGCCCTCACAAACTCCCTCCTGGACTCACTTCCTAGTACACCTCTCCATGTTCCTATGCCCCAGCTATGCCTTGCTGCCCATTCTTCCAGGACAGGCTCTGCTTTGGCTTATGCTGTGTCCCTCTACCTGAGATGTCCTTATCACCCTTCTACTGATTCTACCTTCGTTTCAAGGCTCAGACGCTACTTCCCTGGGAAGCCTTCCCTCATGTCTCCCAGAGTTCCCTGGGCAGACCTGGATTAAGGCTTCTGTTTTTGTCCATTTGGGCTGCTATAACAAAAATACCACAAAGTGGGTGTCTTCTAAACAACAAACATTTATTTCTCACAGTTCTGGAGGCTGGGAAGTCTAAGGTCACAGAACTGGCAGATTTGGTGTCTGGCAAGGGCCCTCTTCTTGGTTCATAGCTGGCGCCTACTTGCCGTGTCCCCACATGGTAGAAGGGGTGAGGGAGCTCTCCGGGGTCTCTTTTGGAGGGCACTAATCCCATTCATGAGGGCTGTACCCTCAGGATCTAGTCATCTCACGAGAGTCCCACCTCCCAAATAGCATCACCTTGGTAGTTAGGATTTCAACATATAAATTTTGGGGGCCACAAATATTCAGACCACAAATAGTAGCTTCTATCATCACAGTCCTGCCTCCCTATGACCTGAGCTCCTTGGGGCTCCTATGGTTCTGCCCCCATGTGTCAATGCCCCGCCACATAGTGGGTGTTCAGGAATTGAAAGTTACACTGACTCTCAGGCTGCCCTGGACTCCCATCCTCATTCAGCCCAGGCAGGAATCTGAAAGGACACAAGGATTCTCTTCAGGGCAGGCCTCCTCAGTGTTCCTAACAGGAGAACTGCTCAGAGAATGGCTGCCAGGTTGGGAGTAAGCAGGCTATGCTGGGCCAGAGCCCCCAGACCCATTCTCTGTTGCCCCAGCCCCTAGGCATATGTCCCCAGCGAGGGGAATGGGTGTGGGACTGGCCATGAGGTTGGTGGCCTTCCAGGAGGGTCCTAAGAAATCTCCCTGCTTCCGTCTTTAGTCTATTCTCAACACAGCAACTGGAGTGATTCTTTTAACACACAACTCTGCTCGAAACCCTTCGGGGCCTCCTGTTTCTCTCAGAGGGAAAGCCACGTTCTCACATTGGCCTTCAAGGCCTTACCCAGTATAGTTCCCCGTTGCCTCTATCATCTCCTTCCTTGCTGCTCTGCACCCTGCCTCTCATTCCTTTCCAGCCACAATGACCTCCTTGCCGTACCTCAAACACTCCAGGCATGCTCCTACCTCAGGGCCTTTGCAGTGCCTGTTCCCTCTGTCTGGGACCTCTTCTCCCAGATATCCACATGGCTCAACCCCTTGCCAGCTTCCAGCCTTGCTCTTAGAACGCCCCTGATTTAACATTGCAGCCCCCTCCCTCACACTGCCCAATATGTTTTCTTTATCCTTTATCGCCTTCTAACATTACACCTATCTTGTTTATTGTCTATTCCCCTCCATCCTACCCCACTGGATTTCTGCTCCATCAGGGCAGTTCTCTTTCTGTTTGCTCACTGATATGCCTTAAGAGCCCAGGACAATGCCTGATACACAGCAGGTGTGAGACCGCAGAGGGGCTCCAGGGCCTGAGGAGACCCCACTCTAGCTGCATGTGTCTAGCCCGGGACAAGGGCTCCCCTGGGCTCACACAGCTGCGGTTTGTCCCACAAGCACAGCCTGTCACAGCAGATAGGAGCTCAGAGGACCCAAGCCAAGATTCCTTCAGCACCCACCACCTTGCAGCCAGAAGACTTACCTGCCTCTCCTGAAATAGGCCTGCTTCCTGCTGCCTCCCCAATCTCTCACCAAGTAGTTGCTCAGAGAAACTTTGAACCAGGACAACTTCCTACGCTATAGCTGGAGAAACAGAGGCCCTAAGAGAGGAGGGATTTTTGCAATTCTGGGGCCAGAGTCAGGATTTGAACCCAGGTTTCTTCTAGCCCAGGACTTTTCCCACCACAGTAGAGGTACAGAAAGAGGGTATATGCAGAAAATTGAGGCCTCACAGGTGCTCCAGGTCCTGTCTCTGCCCCCACAAGCTCATCTACCATTACCAAGCCACAGAGAATCCAGGCTCTGTCCACTCACCCCTGTCCACAATGAGGAGGGCGGCCAAGGCCAGGGCAACCACCCACAGGCGGACAGCCATGCTGATCCTGGACTGACTGGTCCAGGCTGGCTGGGGCCTGAGCCAGGGGGATGATCGGAGACTATTTATAGGGCTGATCCCCACCCTTATCTGGGGCCAGATGGAGAGGCAGGAGCGTCATCCAGAGAATATCTGCACCCTGACATCAGAGATGTTGAACCTGTGGTGGCCTGGAGCTGTGCCTACGTGGCTGGCAGATTTCCAGAGTGAAGGAAAGTTTGGACAACCTACAAAGCTAACACCAGTCTGAGGGCTGGAGTGAGAGGGAGAGGGAAATTGAAGTAGAAAAACAGAGAGAAACCGAGTCAGAGAGAGAGAGGGAGAAGGACAGACAGGCAGATCAGAAGGACACATAAAAAGAAAAGCAGCCACTGAAAGGTGAAGAGGCAGAGAAGAGGGGCTGGAGCCTTGGGTTCCTTTGCTGGTGTTGCACTAACCAACTTTGTGATCTCAGAAAAGACACTTTCATTAACTGGGACTGAGTTTACCCATGCACAAAATGAGGATGGCAGTTCTGACTCTGTCTCCCTCCTGGGGCTGCTGTGAAGAGGGGAGTGGGGACAGCAGATGGGAAAACATTTTTGCAGAGGATGAAGTGGGGTGTAAATAGAAATAGAGATGTTCTTGGGGCGCCTGGGTGGCTCAGTCGGTTGGGCGTCCGACTTTGGCTCAGGTCATGACCTCATGGTTGGTGAGTTCGAGCCCTGCGTCCGCCTCTGTGCTGACAGCTCAGAGCCTGGAGCCTGCTTCGGATTCTGTGTCTCCCTCTCTCTCCACCCCTCCCTGGCTTGCACTCTGTTTCTCTCTCAAAAATAAAAGTTAAAATAAATTAAAAAAAAGGTTCTTTTTATTTCTTTCCCCTCCCTCCCCCACCATGAAAGGGCATAATTGACACAGTGGGGGTGGGGGGAAGCAAAATAAAACATAAAGAAGATACACTCATGCCTTTCATGTATTATATTCCATTTGCAGTTTAATGGGTTAAACCCATGGTTTAATGGGTTTTAATGGGTTAAAACAGACCAGATTCTTTTCAAGAAAAATCAGTATCTAAAACTCCCCCATACTTATACAGTATACATGAATGAGATGTTTGGTTATCTGCTTTCAAAGAATTTCTGATTTACAGAACAGAATAATGAAATGTTATTATATATTCACTTTTCTAATTAATTTAGATCTGTGATTTTTAGCTCCATTGACAGATTCAATTTCCCTGGGAAGAATTTAAAACTAAAGATGCTGAGCCTCTTTCCAAAATGAATCAAAGTTTCAATGTTTTTTAAAATATTCTTTTTATTTTGAAACATTTCAAGCTTACAGATAAGTTGTAAGAAAGTTACATGACTCAATGGGAAGGATTCTTCTTCAAGAATAGCCCCTTTGGGGACTCCAGGCAGCCAGACAGTCACCCCTACAGACTGATAAGAAGTCCCAGATCTGCAGCCACGCCCAGCCTCAGGTCGGTGACTCAGCTTCAAGATCTTCCTGCCCCTCCTCGGGAAGCTCCCAGGCTCACAGGTGCCTCTAAGCCAGGTGGTATCTATCCTTCCATTGTGTAACCAGGCAGAGCAAATATTTAAGGATGATTTCCTGTCCTAAGGCAAGAACATCTCATTAATGGGGAGGGGAGGTAACTTTAAGGTCACCTAGGTCTTGTCTACCATCCTCCACTCAGACCTTCCTACAGCAGCCCTGCCAGGAAGTCATTCATCCCCTAGGGAAGAGGGGCTCACTACCTACCAGCTTCATCATTGCATGGCCTGGAACTAAGTCCTTCCTCACACAAAAGGTCTGTTTTCTCTGAAACTCCTTGGGGGAGTCCCAGCTCTGTCTCTAAGCCTCCTGCACCTACATGAACCCCAGTGAGCACCTCCAGGCTAAGCAGGTCCAGCCCCTTGCAGGCCCCCATCCTTCCACATAACGAAACTCTTGAGCCTGTCTGCATTGCCTATCTGGTCCCCAGGTCTGTCTGCCAGTGATCCAGGTTAGAGTGAGAAGGGGACAGAGGGAAACAAAGGAATTTGTCACCTCCCTTGTTTTTGGACCTTAGACCTTTATTAATATGGCAGGGAGGTCTGCTGCTGGTTCTAGCTGCTTCAAGGGACCAAGCGGCTTGAATTCTGCATCCTTTAAAGTTCAGAGTAAAATCAAGGGCAGCCTGATGCCCACCTACCATCCTCCCTGCCCAAAGTCTCTTTCCTCGGTCAAACACCTCTTGGATTCACTATAGTGATAAACTTCAAATCTGTCCTCCCACCCAAATATGAACCTGACCCCTATATCCAACTGCTATTGGACAGCACCCCTATGGATGTCAAGGTATCCAAGTAAACCTCATTCATTAATCCAGAATTCATCCATTCACTCAACAAGAGTTTAATAAGCAGCTAAGCTCCATGCTGGGTGTTTGGACACAGCAGAGAGTTAAGTCAGACACAATTCCTGCCCTCAAGCAGCTTGTCATGAGGCAGATAGGTGACTGGTACCAGAGCTTTATTGTTGCCAGTGAAGTAAATCTCACACATGAGATATGCTCAGTGCCTCCGGAGGATCCAAGACTGGCCTATCCATCTGGGAAGTCAGATAAGGCCAAGGGGTGAGTGGGTGGGGCAGGTTGTAACAGAGTGGAAGTGTTGCAGACAGGAAACGGAATGTGTGAGGGCCCTGAGGCAGGAAGAAGCTTGGCACATCCAGGAAACAGAGAGGTCAATGCAGCTAAGGTGAGGTTAGTGAGTGGAGAGAGGCACCTGGTGAGTCTGAAATGGTCAGGGAGATCAGATCACTGCTTCTCACCCCGTATCCCCCTCCAGCAGTGGGGTCCTGAAGCTGACTCTGTGGCCTTGTTTGCCTTCCCACTGAGTCTATAGGTGCTGCTTCCTAAGTAGCTGTTGATCATATAAGCGAGAAGGAATGAGTCCTGCAGAGATTTGGGGGAAGAGTCTACCCAGAGGAGGAGCTGCAGGAAAAGGCCCTGGGACAGGAGCAAGTTTGGTATGCTAAGGAAGTAAATACCGAGGAGTGCATTATGGCTAGAGTAGAATGAACATGGAAATGAGTGGCAGAAGGAGAGGGCCAGCTCACCCTCAGGTCCCAGCCCAGACCAAATTGTTGGGTGAACTTGAGGGTATCCCTTCCTCCTTTTGGGCTTGTGCACGTGCTCCCGTCTGGGAAATGAGCCTGCTGATCACCAGCCTGACTCCCAGGGCAGCTATAAGGACCCTGAAGAGGAGAGGTGAGATGTGTGCAGACACTATGATGCCAAACTTGAGTGCAGATTCCTAGAAGTGGAGCAGAAGCAAAGCGCTAAAAGCCCTATAAGCTGTACTTACACTACACAAGTGCTGGGATCAATACAATAAAGACAGAGATGCCCTGAGACTGGGGGTCTGAGGAGCTGATGGTTCCTCCATCTCTTCCCCAGGTCAGAGTGAGGGCTGGGACGTGTGCACTGGCCGAGCCCACACCTCTCAGCGTCTCCCAGCAGCCTTCCTGCTCACTGCTAAGTATTGGACTGATGCCAGAGAATACAGCCTCTCCTCAATGACGACAATGCAGGATCCATTAGGTCTGAATTACCAGCCCTGCTGGTGGGTGGAGGAAACAATGTCCTTGTTTGGTTTAAGGTGGATAAGCTGAACTCAAGCAGGTCTTGGGCCTGCCAGATGGCACGGCCAACATGGCCAGCCTGCCCCTGGCCCCTCATCCCACATCCTGCTCCACCTTCCTCCAACCTCAAGTGCCCTCACTTGCCCATCTACCTGCATTAAGCACCCCAGGTATGGGCACTCTCCCCCAGGAGGCCTGGTCTGGACACAGCCAGCTCCACGGCCTGTCCTGTCCTGGGATCCTGAGCCATCTGACTCCATGTCCCAGGTCTGGCCACCCCCCATGCTGCCTGGTCCAAACTTCAGGGCCTCCACATGATGGCAGAAAAAAGGAAAGGGCACCCTTCTACTCCTTTAAAGGGAGATTTCATCTATTTTCTTGGGATCTGACTTCAAGGAGGACTCAGTGATGGCAATAGACTGAAGTCATACCTCCATGAGGACACCTGCCCTACCATTCAACAGACCCTTACTGAGTACCTGTTGTCGGGCACAAGTCATTGTTCCAGGTCCTGGGACCATAGAAATGAGGGATAAATGGATCTCTATGTTCAAGGAGCTTGCATTTCACAAGTAGTGGGGAGGTGGAATGGACACATGGGCACTGAACATTTATAACTTTATAAAGATATTTCTCAAATGCTGTGGTCAGGGCAGTGATGGAAATGGTGACAGAGATATCCCATGGACTTCTCACTAAATATGTCTAAAAGTAAGTTTACTATCTCCTCTCTACCCAGAGATACCCCACCTCTCAGTGCCCCCATCCAGGTGGACAACACTACTACCATCCAGGTGCCCTTGGCAGACATGGGCATCCCCCATGAATGCGCCCTTCTTCATTCTTACTGATTTCATCTCCTTCTCCTCTTTCATATCTATCACCTCTTCTACATTTCCACTGCCATTGCTCTAGTTTGGCCTCTGTGACCTCTTGGCTTCATTGTCTCCCTGCTTCTGGTCTCACCTCCTCTAACTCGTCCTCCATACTTCTTCCAGAGCAATCTTTCTGAGATGCAGAAATGACCACATGATCCATCTGCTTAATATTATTCAATTATTATTAGTCCATTCAATTAAAATTATTTAATCTCAATTGACTTGAGGATTAAATCAAATTCATTGGCATGGCATGCACATTTTTCCATGACTGGGCCTTTGCTGACCTCTCTAACTTCATCTCTGGCCACTTAGCCCTGAACTCCATCAGACAGAACCACCCACCATGCTCTTATTCCTCCAAGCCTTTGCTCATGCGGTGCCTCTGCCCGGCATGCCCCTCTACCACCTCCCTTGGGCTCTCTTCTGGGGCACTCAGCCCTTCCCAGTTTGGGCTCCTCATCTGCACAGAAATCTATCCCAGCAACACACGTAATGTCCCACGGCCTTTTCTTGCTTATGAGACTATGCTCTATATTTCCTTACAGAGAGGAATGGGTAGACATTCGGTTTACCTCATATCCCCAGTACTCTGTGCAGGGCCTGACACAAGTGTGTTGAGTCTATAACTACATCCAGAACTCAATGCAGCTTCAGGACAGCAAGGAGTGCAGTTCCAGGTTCTTTCACCTGGGCTCAAGGGCTTCAGAGTGTCCTGAGAACCAGGCTGGGCTCCAGTTGGCCCAGTGGGTCCAGCCACTGACCACTCTATGCTGTGTTCTTATGGGAACAGAGGTGGCACTCTATTCCAAGGATCACATTGTTCTAGTTCTTGGTCCACCTGTTGGGGCCCCAAAGAACTCAGCATCTCCTCCAAGATCTAGATGTGGTGCTTTATTCCAAAATCTGTCCCAAGTCCTTCCGTAGGACTCACAGATAGCAACTTCACACCTGCCTTCTCTCTCAGTGTGTGGAATTCTGGCTTGATTATCATCATTGGGATCATAAGAGACCTGGTGATTTCAGGCCATGTGCCATTCAAGAACTTCCATTCACAGACATAGCTCAGAAGTCAAGTCTTCTGAGCTTACCTGTGAAAGAACTTAGGACAAAGTCTCATGAGACCTTCTTCTTGCTTCTTCCCCAGAGCTCTGATGGTCTTTAGAAAGAAGACTATAGGTTCTTATGTCCAGGTGCAATGTCACACCCCCCTCCCCCCAGACCACTGTTAATTCTGATAGGGTCCATGAGTCAGGAGTTGATACCAAGAAGCACTGGCAGGGGAGTCAGGATAAGTGAGGCAAGGGGGGAGGAGAACTAATAGTGCGTATTACTGAGGTTATGGTTGTGGAAAACCAGGCCTCAGTCCCAGCAGGGACGGATGGGACACTTTGTGGATCCCATTTCAGTTATCCTCACTGAGGGGTGAGGGAGCTGGAGTATATATGTACCAACTCCCATCAGCCACTGATTGAGAACTGCTGGAGGGAGGTCCTTAACTCCCTGGCTCTAAGCAGCTGCCTCTCTCAGGTCTCAGAGCACACAAAGAAAGCCCCCAGCCAAAGAATTGCAGGTGTTGTGGACGGAAATGCAGGTGTGCACAGGAACAGTGAGTGCCAAGAGATGTGGGTGGAGCACTGACAGAGTACACACTGTATAGTTCCACGTACATGAAGTTCTACAACAGGCAGGGCTTATTTATAGCGACGGAATCAGATCAGTGGCTGCTGGTAAGGTAACGTGTAGGGAGGATTTCCTGGGAAGGGCAGAAGGAACTTTCTGGAGTGATGGAAATATTCTCTATAGCATTTAAAGTGATGATTACACTGATGTACACAATTGTCAAAATTCGTGAGTTAGGCACTTAATATCTGTGCATTTTGTAGTATATAAATTCTATCTTTAAAAGACCTCAGTTGAGGGGCTCCTGGGTGGCTCAGTCAGTTAAGCGTCCGACTTCGCCTCAGGTCATGATCTCAGGGTTCGTGAGTTCGAGCCCTGCGTCGGGCTCTGGGCTGACAGCTGAGAGCCTGGAAACTGCTTCGGATTCTGAGTCTCCCTCTCTCTCTGCCCCTCCCCCCACCTCTCAAAAATAAATAAACAACAAAAAACAAAACAAAACCTTAACTGAAACATACCCATAAGTACAAAGAACAAACTGATGGGTACCAGAAGGAAGAGGTGTGAGGGGATGGACAAAATGGATGAAGCAGAGTGGGAGATACAGGCTCTCAGTTCTGAAATGAATAAATCACGTGGGCAAAAGGTATAGCATAGAGGGGCACCTGGCTGGCTCAGTTGGTGGAGTGTAGAACTCTTGATCTCAGGGCTGTGAGTTCGAGCCCCATGTGGGGTGTGGAAATTACTTAAAAATCAAAAATCTTGGGGCGCCTGTGTGGCTCAGGTAGGTTGAGCATCAAACTCTTGATTTCAGCTCAATGTCATGGTCTTGCAGTTTGTGAGATCAAGCCCTGCATCCGGCTCTGTGCTGACAGCATGGGGCCTGCTTGGGATTCTGTATCCTTCTCTCTCTGCCCCTACTCCGACCGTTCTCTCTCTCTCTCTCAAATAAATAAATAAACATTAAAAAATATTTTAAAAATAAAAAACCTTTAACTACAACAAAACTAAATAAAGGTATATCATAGGGAATATAGTCTATCATATTGTAATAGCACAGGGTGACAGATGGTGACTACACTTGTGAGCATAGTGTAATGTACAGAGTTTTGGAATCACTATGTTGCACACCTGAAAATAATGTAACACTGTGTCAACTATACTTCAATAAAATTAAAAAAAAATAAAGCTACGTTGTGATAGTACTACACACTCACTAAGATGGCTAAAACATAAAAAAACAGGCAGCATCAAGTATTGGCAAAGATTTGGAGCAAGTGGAATTCTTTAAAAACAAAACAAAACAAAACAACACCCCAAAGAAATCAACCGGAATTATGCCTCAATTTTTAACCACTACCACCAGGTGGCAGTGGTGCCCGATTCCTAAGCATTCAGCTGTAAAGTTTGTGTGATGACTAAGATTTGTGAATCATTCTATTTGTGAATGTTCTTGAAACCATTGTTTTGTGGGCATGTATTTTTAATTTCAATCAATAGTATCGCGCTGGAGGTCTCTGTGTTCCTTACTCCCCCGCCCCCAACGTTCAGCACCATGTTTTAAGGATCTATTTACATTGTTGTGTGTATAGCTGGTTCATTGCGCCTCACTGCACCCAGCACTCCAACCATCACAAACAACTTTGTGATAAAATACCCTCTTACATGTCTCTTCACGCACCTGTGCAAGAATTTCTATAATTGCATAGACATGAGTCGGATCCTTCTCATCTCTACTCATAATATTTATTTATTTGAATCTTTTTATCTCCTACTTAGGAAATTCCCCCAAAATTCTTTGTGTTAAAGCAGCTTAATCTGAGCAACATCCTAAACTTTTAAATTAGGGAACATATTTGCTGTGAGGCATTTTATTTCTGTAGCTCCTTGCAAAACATGTCCCCTTGTTTGTGATGTGATTTAAGCTTACAAAATACTATTGTTGACTAAGATTTGGACCATCACATTGATGATCATGGATTTTCTTCTATTAAATAGACTTTCCCCAATTCTTTATGGTAAAAGAGTTGAATTTAAGCAACATCTTAAATTAAAAAAAATTTTTTTTTAATGTTTATTTTTGACAGAGAGAGAGAGAGAGAGAGAGAGAGACAGAGTATGAGCGGAGTAGGGGCAGAGAGAGAGGGAGACACAGAATCGGAAGCAGGCTCCAGGCTCTGAGCTGTCAGCACACAGCCCCATGCGGGGCTCAAACTCACAGACTGTGAGATCATGACCTGAGCCGAAGTTGGACGCTCAACCGACTGAACCATCCAGGCGCCCCACAACATCCTAAATTTTAAATTAAACGTGACGTTTCAGAATAACATTTAAGGGGCGCCTGGGTGGCGCAGTCGGTTAAGCGTCCGACTTCAGCCAGGTCACGATCTCGCGGTCCGTGAGTTCGAGCCCCGCATCAGGCTCTGGGCTGATGGCTCAGAGCCTGGAGCCTGTTTCCGATTCTGTGTCTCCCTCTCTCTCTGCCCCTCCCCTGTTCATGCTTTGTCTCTCTCTGTCCCCCCAAAAAGTAAATAAACGTTGAAAAAAAAAAAAAGAATAACATTTAAGGCAAGTTTTCTCAACAGTGGCACTGTTTTGGCCTTCTAATTCTTTTTTTCTTTAATGTTTATTGATTTATTTTGAAAGAGAGAGAGCATGCTAGTGGGGGAGGAGCAGAGAGAGAGGGAGAGAGAGAATCCCAAGCAGACTCCATGCCCAGCACAGAGCCCGCTAAGAGGCTTGATTCCACAATCCTGAAATCATGGCCTGAGCCAAAATCAAGAGTTGGATGCTCAACTCACTGAGCAACAGAGACGCCCCTTGAGCTTCTAATTCTTTGTTATAGGGGCTGTCCTGTGCCATGGAGGATGTTTAGCACCATCCCTGGTTGCTACCCACTAGATGCCAGTAGCACTTCTCTCCAGTTCTAACAACCAAAAGTGTCTGCAGACACTGGCAAATGTCCATCTAGTTGAGAACCACTGTTTTAAGGTAAGTGAACTCTGGGATTCACATGAGGCCTTTTTCTAGGTTCTTCCTTTCTTTTCTTCAGTTTATTTCAGCCCTAATCTCAGGGACAGACTTGCTGTATGTGATCCCCCCCCCCTTTTTTTTTTACATTCACTAATTTTTGAGAGACAGAGAGAGACAGAGCACGAGTGAGGGAGGAGCAGAGATAGAAGGAGACACAGAATCTGAAGCAGGCTCCAGACTCTGAGCTGTCAGCACAGAGCCCGATGCAGGGCTTGAACTCACGAACTGTGAGATCATGACCTGAGCTGAAGTCAGACGCTTAACCAACTGAGCTACCCAGGCACCCTTTATGTGATCCCTTTTAAACTCCCCCCACCCCTTGCTTTCTGGCTGCACTAAAGCTCTTCCTGGAGATACTTACTGGAGCCCTTAGCCTCTTAGGGGACTGAGCTCCAAGCAGTCCTCTGAGTTCTCTTTTCTCTAGGTTTTCTGGCCTCCCCCTCAGCCGCTACAATGCATCAGAGCAGGAAGAGGAGGACCCCTCCCTGGGTTATCCAGAAGAGGAAGGAGAGCCCCACAGTGGCTTATAAGACCTTAAAAGACTGATGACTCAGTCTGAAAGGGGGACAGATAAGGTAGTCTCTCTTTCAGCTCTCATATCCTCTTCTCATAAGGAGTTTTTCTCTCTCTAGATCTCTTATGTAACTTAATTTTAATCTACAATCCTTGGGTGAAAACGCAGTGACAACTGTCTGCTACATTCCTCAGCACACCAGCCCTGCAAGATGCTTCTGAGAAAATTTCCTGTGGTCAAGTAAGGGAGGGTAATGCTGCCTCCTGGATCCCTCTCTTAGATACTGGCAATGACCATTTGTTTATTAAAGGCTTTGAGAAGCTTTTCAGATGACTATTTTTAATCCAGCATTTCCCAGATTGACTACAGAACCTTCCCACTCTCCCTCATCATTTAATAAATATCTATTAACACTCCTCAGAACTAGTGTTCCAAGGAACACAGTTTGGGAAATGTTGTCCTAGCTGTTAACAACCTACATCTTTTATAAGTTGCCTTCAAAAGCCATTAATGTGTTCATTCATTTATTGAAAACTGTTGGGTATCCACTATGCGAGGTGTTAGGGCTGCAAAGATTACTTGTGCTAGCAATCACCAGGCTAGCAAAGGACAGATGAGTCAGTCAGAAGATATGTCGGGGTGCCTGGGTGACTCAGTTGGTTGAATGACCGATTTCATGGTTCGTGAGTTCTAATCAGCTCACTGCTGTCTGCATGGAGCCCGCTTCGGATCATCTGTCTCCCTCTTTCTCTGCCCCTCCCCTGCTCGTGCTCTCTCTCTCAAAAATAAATAAATGTTAAAATAAAAAAAAAAAGAGGGGCGCCTGGGTGGCTCAGTCGGTTGGGCGTCCGACTTCAGTTCAGGTCATGATCTCGTGGTCTGTGAGTCCGAGCCCCGCATCGGGCTCTGGGCCGACAGCTCAGAGCCTGGAGCCTGTTTCGGATTCTGTGTCTCCCTCTCTCTCTGACCCTCCCCTGCTCATGCTGTGTCTCTCTCTGTCTCAAAAATAAATAAGTGTTAAAAAAAAATAAAAAAAAAAAGAAAAGATATGTTAAGGTTTGAGTCAGATGTTAGGGAGAAGATGAAACCCAGTGATTAATTCTGACACTGGAGTTCTGATAATCTTCACAGAACAAATAATACCTTACTAAGCCTAGAATACAAGACTGGGTCCCTTACATCCTCACAATGTTAGGAGCTGGTTAGAAAGACAGAATCTTAGGCTGCACCTTAGAGTTACCAAGTCAGAACTTGGGCTTTACCAAGACCCCCAGGTACTTTACTTTTATACTTTACTGTTTGAGAAGCACGGCCTTAAAATGAGCACATGTTCTGATAAGAATGCAAACAGAACCCAAATGTATTATACTGAGTGATCTCTTGGCCAAAGGCTGACATAGCAGTCTCCAGGCCAGGCCAGACAGACGGACTAGGAAGGGAAGACTGGTACATCCAACAACTGTCCTCTCTTCTCTCCTTGTCCTCACCTAGCAATGACTGATTCAGTAGGTCAAGCTGCAGTTATGTATGTCATCAGGGAGCAAGAACAGATAATGAGGCCATGCCTGTGGTCCTTCCTGCTTAGGTGTCTCCCACGGCTGGGTAGACTTAATGGCTACGTTTGGAAAGAAGGGAATGAGCAGGGTTCAGAGGGGGAAGGGGCATTTCCCAGAGATACCGTCTCTGCTCTGGACTAGGCAAATAGCCAGCTGCACAGCCCAGCCCTCAGGGCTCTGTATGGAGAACTTTTAGCCTCTTCCTCTTGATCCCCAACACTGGTAGATGGAGGAGGTACAGTGAGGATTTATGGCAGCCTGACCCATCAGGAAGCAAAGATGTTCCGAGTGAGTGCACCAGGAAGCTGAACAAGTCCAGTTTTAGGTTCTCATCCACCCTCCACTCCCTGGCTTTTTAAAAAGTTTATTTTTATTTATTTTGAGAGAGCTATATAGAGAGAGCAAGTGGGGGAGGGACAGAGAGAGGGAGACAGAATACCAAGCAGTCTCATGCACTGTCAGCACAGAGCCCACTGTGGGGCTCGAACTCACAAACCGTGAGATTATGACCTGAGCCGAAATTAAGTCAGATGTTTAACCAACTGAGCCACCCAGGCGTGCACACCCCTCCCCTCCCCCCTTTTTTCTGTTGATTCTCTTCTCCTCTTAACAGGTCGTGCCCTTGTCTGGGCCTGGCCCTGGGCACTGGCGGCATGAGATCTGCAGGCAGAGTAGGGTGAGGACCTTGCGGAATGCTCTCTCCACTGGCTTGGCTTCTGATGGGGGGACCGTGGCTAGCCTGGGTGGGGGGTCACCAAGAGGAGGGAAACTGAAAACCACAACCTCAGTAACCACCATGAAGGGTGGCGGACCATGCCATCTCAGAAGATGCCACTTCTGTGTATTGATTATGTTGAGTGTAGGCCCTTGAAAGGAACCGATGCAGAGAGAGGTTTTCTCTAAGTTCTTCTTACCTGCCTAAAGATAGATTCTCCGGGGGCACCTGGGTAGCTGAGCCAGCTAAGCATCTGACTCTTGATTTCAGCTCAGGTCATGATCTCACAATTTGTGACTTCAAGCCCCACATCGGGCTCTGTGCTGACAGTGCGGAGCTTGTTTGGGATTCTCTTTCTCCTTCTCTCTGCCCCTCCCCTGCTCGTGCTCTCTCTCTCTCTCTGTCTCAAAAATAAATAAACTTAAAAAAATAACAATAAATAAAGATAGATCCTTCAAAAGGAGCTCATTTATCATAGATCCCCTCCCTAAAGGTGTCATCAACCGGGGAAAATTGTCTCATTACAGGAAAGGAGGCTAGAAGTCAATACCACACCCAGAAGACAAACTTTGTCTCAAATTATTATACCTGCCATCTATTCTGAAGGCCCACTAATCTTTCCTAAAAATCATTTTATCTCCTCTAAGAGGCCTGTATTCCCACTTCCCTTTCCCTATTCAGTTGGTATTTCACTCTGAATTCTAAACCACCTCAGGGACCTCCTCTTCTCCTGAGTATCTCCCATGTATACATGAAGTATACATGTTAATAAACTTCTGTGTTTTTTTTTCCTTGTTAATCTTTTATTACAAGGGTCTCAGCTAAGAACTCAGAAGGGTAGAGAGAACATTATTTCTCCTCCCCTACAACAACAAAACAAAACAAAATATTGAAATACCAACACAGGCTTTCAGCATACTTCTCTGCCCCTGACTCCCGGTCTAATGTGTGGCGCATTCTCCAGCAGGGGGCGCCTGTCTGCTGCCTCCAAAGGGCCAGCACAGAGCAGCCAATGCCTGGCTCCACCAAGATGAACTCTTACGATTCTACCTAGACACTCAAAGGTAAGTCAGCAGGAATCTGATAGACATGGGATTTCAAGTAGAAAGAAAGGCCCACGCGAAGGCCTAAAAGCAGGCCCACATTCACTTGGGTGGGAAAAGGGACATCCACTTACACGTCTCTGTTCAGTCCTGAGTAAGCTGGACTTATGTTTTCCATACTCCAAAGACACCATTCATGCCCTGTGCATGTCACTGGTGGCAGAGTCCCATGTTTGTCCCTCAAGGACAGGGCTAGTTCTGATTCAGCTTGTTTCTCAGCAGCCCACTACAGGTGGCCCAACCTAACCCTGACTGGAAGAGTGAGAACTCCCCACATTTCCATGGCAGGTGCTTAGGACAATGGGATCCATGGTAGCAACCTCATTCCTACAGGTTGACCTCATCAGAAGGGTCCCTGTCTCACCACCTCCTACTCTTTTCTGAAGAAAGAGTTAACTCAGAGAGTTGTTTGCTGAGGTTCCTGGCACTAATCAGGCCAATGCATGTCTGGAGGCAAATTCCTTCGCTGGGACTTGCCAGGGTCAGTCTGATTTGTTTCTGATAGTGTGAGCAGAACATGATGTATGTGTTCTCTTAAAAAAAAAAACAAAACTCTAGCTACAAGAGTAATTTGTACTCATTGCAGAAAAATTGAAAAATAAAGAAAAATATAAAGGAAAAAAGAAATACCACCTCCAATCCCACTACCTAAAGGCAACCTGTTTGTACATTTTGATGAATTCCTTACAAGTTTTTTTTTCTATGCATATATGTGTATGTATTTAACATAGTTGAGACCAAAATAACTAATTTTCATGCTTTACTTTTTCACTTGGTAGTACATTGTAAGCTCTTATTAAAATTTGCTGTAATCACCATTAATATTCCATCTATCCTTTTATCATTTAATTAACCATGTCCCTATAGTGGTGACAGATTTATATCACACTTCAACTGTGAATGTGCAGAAAAACTGTGATTTCTGGATTCTTTAGCTAAGCTAGCCTCCTGTACAACTTCCCACCCACTTATAATAGGGAAAATGAACCATGGGTCTAACTACAGAATAATCTAAGAAATAGTTTAAAAAGCATTTATGGCTTTTGTCTTACTACATGATCCCCTTTTGCATGTCAGAAACCTCAGTCTTTCTCTTTGCAAGCTTTCTGTAACAAATTCTAATCCCTGCTTTCCCCTCCTTCTCATGGATGCTGAGCCCCCCAAGGTCTCAGCAGAAAGCAGATGGTTTACTCCATGTGTCACTGAGGAGTTTAATGAAGGGACTATTTACAAAGGTGCCAGCAGGGCTACCGTGACAAGTAAATGAAAAAGTACTCAGGACTAGAGATGTGGGAGGGCATTGCCTATTGCCACCCCTAGTCCTGAAGGAGCAACAGCCAAAACTGTACCCGTGAGGGAGAGACAGTCCAACAGGAATTTAGGTGGAGGAACGCAGCTATTGCCTCCCTGTGGTCTAGTTGAGAGGGAACCAGGGGAGCAATCACTCTGACATGTCTCTACCTGCACTCAGATCTCTTCCCAGTGCCTCCTGTTAGCTGAACTATAAGCTGAACCCTTTGGAGGGTGCTGGCCACCCTAAACTGCTGGAGCTGGATGCTAAAGAAACCATCTGTCCTGCAGGAACTTGATGCTAGAGAAGTCACTTGCATTGCAGGAGCTGGGTACTGGAGAAGTTGTCCATGTTGTAGGAGTCAGGTGCCACATGCCCCTTGGGGGGGGGGCGCGGGGGGCGGTGTTGCAGAACAGAGCACACCCAAATCAGAAAAAGAAAATTCCTCCCACAATGTCTCTCCCATCCCCTCTACTGACAAAGCTTTACATCAGTCACCTAGCAAAGAAAACATTTTGAGGTGGTGTACTGTATTTTTTCAGGTCAGACAATGAAGACTGAATTTGGATCTGAGAGGCAACACATTGACAATTAGCACAATCACAAGTCTGTATGCCCAGAGAAGGGACTTTGATTGGTTGAGCTGGTGCCACCCTGGATTTATCAGTCACCTGTGCTAAGAATGGAACCACATTGCTATAAAGAGACGCAGTGAGCATGAAAAGGCAGGTGCCGGAAAGCAAACTGGTCACCAAGCAGCCTCTGCTCTCCCAGGAAGAGAGCACTAAAGAAAGAGTCACTAGAGAAATTGTCTGTCCTATAGATCAGGGACATTTCATCAAGCCTCACCATTACTTGGAAAATACTCCTCAGAACTACACATTTTCTTTTATTCAAACATGCAGCTCACCAAGAAATCTGATTTTTCTTACCATTTACCCCAATATCAGCTGAGGGACAGATTTTTGGGCAGTGGATACACATACTCTGCTGTTTGGAAAGGCATGTCATCTACTGTGATCTAATAGATTGACCTTTGATGGCTATAGAAGCCTTGAGTGGTATCAGTGAAAATTTGTCACCAAGACTCTGTTCTAAGCTGGTGCACTAAGAAAAGCCAGTTTCTGATCTTGAGAAGCTGAGAACCAGGTTTTGGACTTCAGAGACTCAACCAGGGTGTTCTCCTAAAGGACCTGCAGCTTGCACCCCAGACAATTATTGCTGCCAGCACATCCCCCAAGGAAGAACTCTGCAGAACACATAATTAGGCATGGATAAATAATATTCTATAAATGTCTAACCAGCAACCATTCTATAGTTGCTGGACTTACAGGCATTTTTCAGTCTTTCACTGTTACATATAACACAAAGATGAATGTCTTTGTGATTAGTATCTGTGATTTGTGTTCTTTTTTGCTGCTGTTTTGTTTTTACATTTCAAATGGTTCCGTTAGGCTAGATGATCAGAATTGGAAATAAATTGATGTTAATTCACATTCTCCTTTTTGGGGGAGGGGAAGCATTTTATTTGCACTTGAGAACTACTGCCCTATGATTTCAGAAATGTACCAATTACAGTTCCACTTGGGACCATTTCAGGACATCCTGACTCACACAGAACATTATGGCTTAAAATGTGTGTGTGTGTGTGTGTGTGTGTGTGTGTGTGTGTGCGCACGCGCGCATGCACGTATACATATGAAATCTTGCTTTCTCTACATTTCTTTAGTTAATATTGATGTTAGCTATTCATGTGCACAAAAGGTATTTAGTCCTCTTGCCCTCTTCTGAGAGTCATCTGTTGAGATCCTTCACGATAGAGATGAATTGTGTTTCAATCTCTGGGGAATTTCATGTCCCAGATTCTTCATTCTGTCCTCTTTTGAATGGAAGGGAGTGCTTCTCCTACCTCTAACTCCTTTGGAAATTCCCTTCTAGATTCAAATGTCTTTGGTGTAGGATTGGGCTTGAGTGGCCAAGAGCTTCGATGAGAATGGAAACAAGTGTATGGAAGTCTGAAGCCTGCAAAGTAGATCGAGTTTCAATCCTGCGTGGAGAGTCTTCAAAGGGAAAGAACTGGTCTGTATATAGTTTTCTTTTCACTCCCCATTTTTAAATACCCCAGAGTGACCCTGGGTCTTTTTCTTCTCCTTATTTGACTCAAATTGAGTCTTTAAATAAACTATGCTCCTCTTAGCAGCCTAAGACATATCTAGAGGAAATGTGTCATTGAAAGTGCTATTTTGAAGTCATGTGATAAATTATCAGAGCCAGAATCTCCTTACCCCCCTCTGAGCTCTATGCCTTCTTTGCCTCCATAAGAGAAAAACTTTCTTTTTTTTCCCTCTCCTTCTCCTTTTGGCTTCTAAAACTGACACAGAGAACATGGCTTGCCCTGAGAAACTGCATGCAGGTGGTGAGCAGATGGCAAGTGTTAGGCAGTTGTGTGTGTTGAAGTCAGTGTGGCATGTGTGGGAATGCAAGAGGTGACAGTAACTCCTTCTTGTGGGGAGTGGGGCTTAACAATGGTAATCAAGGGAGCTTTGGGGAAGAGGGGCCATTGGTGGTCACCTTAAATGATAGACAGAGTTTGGAAAAACAGCAAAGGAATCAGCTAAATTTCTGTTAGTTTCCACTCCTGTCTTACTGATACCACCAAGAATTCTGGTGCTCCATGTTGCTGCCAGAGACAGTCACCCATTCATTTATCATCCATCCATCCATCCATGTATGCATATATACATACATCTGACATTTTATTCATCCATTTATTCATCCTTCCAGTGATCCTTCCACCTTTCCATCCATTTTTCCACTATTTACCAAGGCTCTATTCTCTCTTGCATGCTGAAGGCCCAAATATTAATAACACAAGATTCTAGCTTTCAAGGTGCACACAGTCTAGCGGTTAGCTGAACAATTTACGAATAGATAACCATACAGAGCAGTAAGTGTATCCTGTAGGAGTTGGTCTAAAGGATGCCTGTATAAATGTCTCTGTCACCCAAAAGGCCTTACCTGACCACCCAGTCTGAAACAGGTTCTTGTTATTATTATTTTTTATAATATTCTTTTTCTTTTCCTTTGGAGCATTTATTTATTTATTTATTTTAGTTTTTTTTTTTTAACGTTTATTTATTTTTGAGACAGAGAGAGACAGAGCATGAATGGGGGAGGGTCAGAGAGAGGGAGACACAGAATCCGAAACAGGCTCCAGGCTCTGAGCTGTCAGCACAGAGCCCGACGCGGGGCTCGAACTCACGGACTGCGAGATCATGACCTGAGCTGAAGTCGGCCGCTTAACCGACTGAGCCACCCAGGCACCCCTCCTTTGGAGCATTTATCACAACTTGTTAGTGTATAGTTAACAGTATGCTTATTTGCTTAATATCGGAAGCTCCATGGGGGTAGGTTCTACCTCTGCTTTGGTTATTATTGACTATGCAACAAGTGGTCTATGTATGGCATACAGCAAGCCTGCAGTAGACATTCACTGAATGAATTAATAAATAAGTGCTGATCATGCCCACGAAGCATCATTTCTTGTACCAAACCAGTGGTTATCAAAGTATGATCCTTGGACCAGCAGCATTACTTACTAGAAATGAAAATTCTTAAAAAAATTTTTTTTAATGTTTATTTATTCTTGAGAGAGAGAGAGACAGAGCACAAGTTGGGGAGGGGCAGAGAGAGAGGGAGACACAGAATCTGAAGCAGGCTCCAGGCTCTGAGCTGTCAGCACAGAGCCCGATGTGGGGCTCGAACCCAGAAACTGTGAGATCGTGACCTGAGCCAAAGTTGGTCACTTAGCAGATTGAGCCACTCAGGTACCCCTGGAAATGAAAATTCTTGACCCCACCTGTTGGTTCATAAACTGGCTCCATACACAGGGGGCAGAGAGGCCAAAGAAACAAGCAGATCACTCCAGATTGTTTGGAGGCAGGTTTAATAAGCAAGGGAACTTACTTAGGAGTCTTGGCTTTTAGGGCCACAAGAGAAATACATGTCTGCACCCACCCGCCTAATCTTAAAAGTTCATACAGAGGCATAACCTGGGTTCAGCCTTGTCTTCAGTCCAGGTGATCTCAACACCTTACTCTTTCAAAACTTCATCCTTGGAACAACTCCCACTGTGGGAACAGTAGGCAGAGCATACATTCCAAGGACAGGGGAGGGGGTGATGAGCCTCCTGCTGCCCAGGACCTCCTTGAGGGTCAACCAGCAGTCATGTCTTCTCAATTACCTCCTCCCACATCACCCCAGACCAGAATTAGAATCAGAAACTCTGCAATCAGCAATCCACATTTTAAAAATCGTCGTGGATGATTTTGATGCACACTAAAGCTTATGAACATTGTACTAAATTAACAAATGACAATTCTAGTCTACTTTAGACATCTATAGATTTCAGTGCAGAGACCAGAGTAATTGTGTCTGGATTGGAGAATACTTCATGGAGAAAGTGATGTTTTCAAGCAAGCCTTGAGCTAGATGAGCCAGGAAAAGGCAATTTAGGTGGATTAGCCTGGTGTATAACCAAAGGCGTGGATTAGCCCTTATAGGCCTTTGAAGAGACCTATAAGTAGTTCTGCATGGCTGGGGATAGCATGAGATGAGGATGGCGATGTAGGCAGGGGTCTTGAAAGCCCAGTTTGGAACGAGGAGGTAACACATTCCCCATCTCCCACCCCTTCTACAGCTGTCAAGACTGGCCTGAGTCAGACTTCCCTGAACTCACTTCCCACCTCTTCCCGCCTTTCTCTTCCTTCCCTCCTTCCCCTCCTCCCTCTGCTCTCAACTCCTCCCTTCCCCTGGGGGTGAGACCGCCTGGCTCCGGGGCCAACTCCACCCCTCCCCCACCTGGCCAGCCCACTGACGTAAGCTTGGCCGGGCGGGGCGTGTCTGGTTTGCAGCTTTGGAGCCTGGCCTAGCTGCCTCCCTCACCGCTCCTGGCTTTGTGGGAAAGCCTGGGATGCTGGTGTGCTCTAGGAGCTTATCTGGGGGTTCCAGGGCTCAAGAGAGTCTCTTCCTTTGGAGACATCTTGCTCTGGGGGAGGGAACAGTGGTGTCAGAGCCGGGGCTTCTCGGGACCCAGGTTTGCGTCATACCACCTCCAGGGGAACTGGCTCTAGGCCCTCTCCTCCCCTAGTGACTCACAGCAGGCCTGGTCTCCAGGGTCCTCAATCCAATTGTGCTTGGAAGTGATGAAGTGTGATAACAGCCCTAATGACAATAGGTCCTATGTATCCAGCTCTTAGTGTGTTGGCACTATGAGTCACCTACACCTTGTAACTCTCAACTTTATGCAACCCAATAATATTTTTCAATGCCATTTTTAGCATTCATAGATAATATAACCAACCTTCATCACAGTTTCATAATATTAAACTAAAAAATGCCTCATAATTTAAAGGCGGAAATAAAAGGTGTTTAGAATACAAGAATATATATTTTTTGCTTGCTTGGGCAGCACATGTACTAAAATTGGAACAATACAGAGAAGATTAGCATGGCCCCTGTGCAAGGACAACGTGCAAATTTGTGATGATAGCACGTAGCCTGCTTAGGGTTCCCTCTCTCTGTCTCTCTGTCTCTCTGTCTGTCTCTGTCTCTCTGTCTCTCTGTCTCTCTGTCTCTCTCTCTCTCTCTCTCGGCCTTCTCCTTCTCAAAATAAATAAACTTTTGGAGCTCCTGGGTGGCTCAGTCAGTTAAGCGTCCGACTCTTGATTTCAGCTCAGGTCATGATCTCACCGTGTGTGAGTTCCAGCCCTATGTCAGGATCTGCACTGACAGTGCACAGCCTGCTTGGGATTCTCTCTCTCTTTCTCTGCCTCTCTCTCTCTCTCTCTTTGCCCCTCCCTCCCTGCCCCTCTCTCCCAAAATAAAGAAATGAACATTATGTGGGGTGCCTGGGTGGCTCAGTTGGTTAAGCGTCTGACTTCAGCTCAGGTCATGATCTCGCTGTCCTTGAGTTCAGGCCCCGAGTTGGGCTCTGTGCTGACAGCTCAGAGCCTGGAGCCCGTTTCAGATTCTGTGTCTCCTTCTCTCTCTGCCCCTCCCCCACTCACGCTCTGTCTGTCTCTGAAAAATGAATAAACCTTTAAAAATTTTTTTAAAAATAAAAAAAGAAATAAACATTATAAATAAATAAACAGACTTAAAAAAAGATTTGTGAGGGGCACCTGGGTGGCTTAGTCAGTTAAGTATCTGACTTTGACTCATGTCATGATCTCCCAGTTCTCCAGGGCGAGCCCCACATTGGGCTTGCTGTTGTCAGCACAGAACCGGCTTCAGATCCTCTGTTCTCCTCTCTCTCTGCTCCTCTTCCACTTGTGCTCTCTCTCTCAAAAATAAATAAACATTAAAAATAGTTTGTGAAATGTTCAATATGGAAATGCTTGGACAGACCCCGCTGGTAGATACAATGAAGCAGCTATCCCCTGTAAATGGGCAACAACTACAAACACAGGCTGTTACAACTATGTTACATTATTGGCTCCAATAGCAACCACCAGCACTGTTGCCATTCAATCATGATTTCTGCAATGGTGAACTTCCCTGCTAAAGTTCCAAATAAAACAGAATCCAATCTTCCCTTGATTGACACAGTGCTCCCCTGTCTTTTGTTTGCCCCTCCAGATCCATTCTCCCCCACTTCTCTATCCTGCTGTTGGCCCTGGGAGCCTGACACAACCACCACACTCTTGGCCTCTGATTTCCTGTTGGGTTTGGCCAATGAAAGACAGGAGATGGAATGAGGGAGGGGAAGGAGATTGGGGTTTTTATTTTTCTGCCTACCTCCTATCTATACCTTCATCTTAAAGTCACTGCTGTTCTCAGGGTAGCTACAGAGGGTTGAATGAGGGCCCCCAAAAGCTGTCTGTGGGGCAACCTGATATGGTGGAGGCCAGCAGCACAGGTGGTGAAAGAATTCACCCAAGGCAGAACAAAGGAGAAAGAAGTCTATTGAATAAGTTGCAAGGGAAGCAGCAGGCAGGACAGCAAAGAGGCTGTGGTACGGGGCTGTAGTTAAGGGGGAAGGTGAGGAGGTATGCAAACATACAGAATTGTCCCCTTTTGATACTTGTGCCTGTGTGTAAGTAGCCCATTGGTCAGCTAGGGCCCCTGGATGTTTTGAAGTGGGTCGCCTACTGGGCCTGTTTGCTTTCAGCCCGGTGGTCACTGTGGGCCCTTTTACCTTACCTTTTTCCATTGCTCAAGCCTGTTGCCGAAAAGTGGCCTCGCCAATGTCCACGTTCTAACTTCTGGAACCTGGGAATGTAACCTTATTTGGAGAAAGGATCTGAGCAGATGTAATTAAGACTCTTGAGGTGTGATTGCCCTAGATCATCTGGATGGACCCTAAATTCAAAGACAAGTGTCTTCAGAAGACACAGAAGAGAAGACACAGAGAAGAGATGGCCATGTAAAGATGGAAGCAGAGACCGAAGTGATGCAGACAACCAAGGAACACTGGGAGCCCCCAGAAGCTGGAAGAGGCCAGGAAGGATTCTCCCGTGGGGTCTTCGGAGGCACTGTGGCCTTGATGTTGCCTTGATTTCAGACTTTTGACCTTGAGAATGGTGAGAATAAATTTTTGTTGCTTTGAGCCACCAAGGTCGTGGTGATTTGTTGTGGCAGCCTGGGAATCTAATACTGTCAGCAACACTTCTTCCCTGTCAGGTGCCAGTAATCTCGCCCCGCCCCCCACCTCCCCCTTGGATATATAGCGGTGGTGACAGCTGTGCTGCTGCTGGACCTGGGTGCCTGCCCTGTCCTGCCTGGCTTCCCCACACCTGTCCACACCTTTGTAATTCGTCATTTTCCAAATTAACCCCTCCCTGAATTATCCTCCCGTGAGGGTGCTGATTCCTGTCAAAGTGCTGACAGTGACACAGGGCAAACACATTCCTGGAACACTCAACTGACATTAAAACCATGCAAAAATACTTTGTGGTTCTTTGTAAAACAGCGTTTACGTTATTGTAACGTCAGATAAATGAATGTCCGACGGACCATATGAAAGCTTGGAGGACAAGTAACAGCTTGTTACTGTGGAGGAGTGTCCTAAGCATCACAGGACATCTAGCATCTTTAGTTAGAAGGGTTCCACAGTCATTGTTACAACCAAACATGACCTTACAATTTCCAGCTCCCTCCTCCCTCCCAACTCCCTCCCTCTCTCCCTCCCAGAGTGACATCATTGGTTATATAATATTTTTTTAAACCCTACAACCACATTTTAACTAGAAACTGTCTCTACTTTACACATGTGGAAATAGGCTCAAAGAGACAAAGAAACCTGCTTGGGTCTTTGGGGGGGGCGTGGGGGTTTCAGACTCAGATATGACTGGATTTAAGGCCTGTGTTCCTAGTCACAAAGCTGTACTGCCCCCTTTGTATTTTGGGTCTTTGTCAGGGTCAAAGGGCAGAGACAGTGCTGGAAAGAGGTCAAATGTAACTCATAATAAGGAGGGGTTCCATCAAAGATGTGCCATTCTGGGAATGGTATGCTACATATAACAATATACAAGTTCAAAATCTCAGTGACTTCACACAGTAAGGATTTATTTATTGCAAAAAAATAAATATTGTAAAATCCAATTCAGATCTTCTTGGTAGGGTGACTCCTGGGCAGCTCTTTTCCAGGCAGTGAAATCAGAGATTTGGCCTTCTTCCATGAGGAAGCTCCCATCTCAGAGACTTTTGTTTCCAGCCTTATAGAGATAGGAGAGAGGGTGTGGAAGATTACCTGGGATATTTTATGGGCAAATGTGGAAATGGCATGCTTTTCTTCTACCTTCCTCCTATTGGCTGAACTCAGTCATATGGTCCATATCTAGATGCCAAGGGGCCTGGGAAATGTAATCTACATCTAGTGAGCATAGCATTGTCTCTGCAGAAGTGTTGTCAAGCTCTTCCAGTCCCTATATTAAAAGCATAAAGAAGAGAGACTTAAATTCAAGTGTTATTTTTGCTATTGATCTGCCAAATGACCACCTTCATATCCTGTCCCTTTTTAGGGCCTCAGTTTCTTCATTTGTCAGATGGTTTTGGAAGCTCATCCCTCATAGCTGAATGATAGCCAGATGTAAGAGGAGTAGTAGAGTGCTGGTTGGAAGAAATCCTGGAGAGAGCTGCTCCCATCTCCTATCTGACTTTGCCCAACAGCTCTCCAGACTCCACTTTCCACCTTCTGCAGCCAGGAAAGCCCAGCAGATTCTCCTGGTCATTGAGGAGGCCTTCTCTGTGAAGCTCAAGTTTCAGTGGTATGTCTGCACATTGGTATTGTTGGGGAAGAGGGGTTTTGGGGAATGAATAAAGTTTTGGAAGCCAGATGCTAGAATCTACCAGAGAACTCTCACAATGGCCATGAAGACCTACCGAGGCCTCAGAGATCCAGGCATTAATCCAAGGAGATGCTGGAGTTGTGGCTGAGGAACTGGGGCTGGTGTGTGGGGAGCCAATGCTCGCTCCAATGGACATCTGCTGTTTGGTTTTCCCAAAACCTCTCTTTCAGGAATCAACTCTCCCATACCCAAACTACAAGGTTGCAGTGGGAAATGCCATGTTTCTACAATATGACCCTAGTCCCTGGTCACTTGATTGGTCCAGGGTCAGGCACTTAACCCATACCAGAACAATAATATTTCTGGTTTTTCCAACCAGGGATAGAGATGAGAGAAGAAGAGCTATGTTAACTTCTCTCCAGCTGATTGGTCCAATAACATGTAACTCTTAAGTTCTTTTGACAGCCATATTTTCTCCCCTGTGTGAAAGTAACAAGCAGAAGAAACTGATCTAATGAGAGAATGAAAGATGAGGAGATTCCCAGTGGCATCTGAGTTTCTGATTCTGCTCCAAGGCATATAGTATTTCATTCCTGAGGTCAGGCTCTAATCTAGTCCTTTGTCTCTGTGGCATGCCCCTGTATCATTATAATTAAGTTTCCCCTTCTTGATAATGCAGGTGGATTTTTGTTATTTATAATCCAAAAAAGCTAAGGAATAATGTGAACTTTCTTACCAGATACATTCATTCATTCAAGTGCATCCTTCTTGTGCCACCTCCATGCTTGGTTACCATGAAGGTGCTGGAAATCCAATGATCAATAGTATAGACATAGTATCTACCCTCAGGGACCTTATACTTGGAGGTGAGAAAACAGGTTAGGGCAGGGCAGACCTGGAACACATACTATACAGGTAAACTCTCGGGTTTCTGAGAGCATACAACAAGATTATGAGAGCGTACAAGGTGAGAACTAAAGGAATGCGCAGGAGTTGACTGGAACGAGTTAGGAATTATGATGTAAAGGAGGGAGAGCATCCCAGTCTGGAAGAAGAGCATGAATAATCTACCATGAAGCCAGCATCCTCTACAAAGAAAGCAACATTTCAGTTAAGCGTCCTGGTTTCTCATCTACCCCTACTTTGGGCCCTCTGCTAATACACTGGTAAGAAAACTCTTTCCTTTTGCCCAGAAGCAATCACCTTGTCTTTTCCAGATTCTTCTATTCCTTATTGAGCGATTACAAAGGGAGAAACACAAAATGCCGCCTCTCATTGATTCCCATTTTGGTAGAGAAAGCTAGATTTCATCCTAATAGCCGCTCTCCTCACCTTCCTTACTACTATGTTAGGGGCTGCAAAGTGACTGGCTAATAAAACCACATTTCCCAACCTTACTTGTAGAGGGGGATGGCTAAGCAGAGGTCACTGGAAGTGATTGGATAAGGTTTTTAGAAAGCTGTTTAAAGGGGTTAACTTAGCTAGCAAGCACCTCTTTGTCCTTTCCCCCTGTTCTTGCTTATTTGTCTCTGGGACCAGGACTTGATGGATGGAGCTCCAGCAGTCATTTTCATCTCCGAGTTGAAGTCGTGTGCTAAGAATGACAGAGCAGAAGGCAGGATCACAGTTTTTGAAACTTGTAGAGTCCCCACACCAGCCTGGTCTGCCTGGAGACAGTTTATCATGTAAGAGGAAAATAATCCCCAATCTCATTTAGGCCCAAACTGTTGTTTTGAATTGCTCTTACTAGCGGCTGAACAAAATTCCTCATTGATGAAACCCTAAAGGCCCTCTCATAACTCAGTTTCTTTTCTCTAAATAGTCCCCAAGTCATTCATTCAATCATGTATTCATTCACTCACTCAAACACCCTCTGATTGAAGATAACTATCTCATATTCTTGAATCAGATGAGATTATGTGGGTATGAAAGGGTAGTGTAAATACCAAAGCATTCCGTAAATATTAAATTTTGCTACCATCATTTTATTAATATTATGATTTGTTGTTACTCAAGTGTCCAATGGAGAAGTTTTAGTATGTGGTATGCAATTTGCTGGAGGAAACTACTGCTGTTAACTGGTGTGAATTGTTGAAATCCAGTGCTATTTGGTATGGAAAAGAAGCAAGGCTGACCCAGGGCAAGTGCTTCTCAAACTGTAATTTGCACAGAGAAAAATTTAGGTATCTTATTCAAATGCAGATTCAGACTCAGAGGGTCTGGGGCAGCTGAGAGTCTGCATTTCTAACAAGCTCTCATAGGTGAGGCTGCTTTGCCCTGGACCTTTGAATAATAGGGACCTAGGAGAGCTTTCCAGGTGCTGGGGAGAGAAATGATGAGAGGGGAGGAAGGCAAGCTGAGAGCAGAGAGAAAAGGAAAGTTATTTAGAGGCTCTATCTCCAAACAGGTTCGTACCAATTAAAAAAAGCCAGGAACTACACATATAGTATTTCATTGGAGTCTTACAACCTTATATAAGAGGAATTCTAATCCTTATTTTACAGTTGAGAAAATAAGTGGAAGCTCAGAAAAGTTAAGGGAAAGTCACACAGCAGGTAAGTGGCAGGGATTGATCGGGATCCAGGCTTTTCAGAGGCCAGAGCCCGTATTTCTTTCTAAGTACCTTGCTAAAATTCTGGGGAAGCTTACTCCTTTCACTGAGTTCTTCCTTCTCACCCAGGAAATGCTAGACAGGGAAGGAGGAAGAGGCTGCCCAAAGGAACCAGGCTGCTTGGCTCAGCTCTTATCTATAGACATAAAAGCTTTCAGTGGCTAAGCTTTGTTTTCAAACCATGGGGCCCCAGGGAGTGGGAAGTGGGAGGGGTACAGGTGGGATGTTTACACATTTTATTGGACAATTTCCACTTTGTAAGCCTAGTCTCTTCTCTGGAGGGAGCCATGTTCCAGAGCTGCTGGAACTTGTTCTGGGAAGTGGGAGCCACAGAGGTGAGAGCAAACCCTGCTCTGACTCTGACCTGGGACCCTTACTCATTCCCTGGGTACTTGAGGCCTTTGAGGGACTCCTGGCTCCGCCTTGGCTAACTGGCAAGTGTAAGGCCCCAGCGGAGACCCTCGTTTTATCCCAAGGTAGCAGATATAAATGAGCACATTGTGTCTCCACAAAAGGTAGGCCACTCAGAGCAGAGCCTCTTTGATAGGCTCCCTCTGCCAGTGCTGTGCCCTGGGGCTCTGAAGTAAGAAATCTGAGTCATTTCTGTCTCCAGTTTCCCACATGTGACTAGATTTTGTCCACTTTCACCACCATGGGGATCTGGGGAAGACCCTTGCACAGTAAATCTTTGATTGGGAAGGTGGTTCTATCATTTGAAAGGATGATGTTAAGGAGAGACAGGACTAAGTGACAAACGTACTCAGGGGGTAGTGCAGAGAAACAGCTCCGGGTGCAGGACCAGGAAAAGCCTGGGATCTCAGAGCAGGGTTGACAGGTATGAGGGGAGAAAATCATGGAGGCACATCAGGAATGCCAGTCTGAGTCCTGGTTGCAGAAAAGCATGAAAGAGCTTCCGGGTAAGAAAAGAAACCAGGACACATGATGTGGTTCCTTCTCTCCAGAGGATAAGCTGTGGTCTGCTTTGATGTTAACTCCACAGGTATGCCAAGGCTATTGGATGTACTGGTTTTACGTCTGGGGTCCAGCTATAGCAGCAACACCATAGGTGGGAAGAGAGGGGACAGAGGGGACAATCTTCTCATTGAAGGATGCCCAGAGGTATCCTAGTGTGGACTGTCTGAAGGGGAAGGACTTGATAACATCTATTCTGGCTGAGCCAAAATCATCCTCTAGCCTTCATTCCCTCAGGAATGTTTTCTGTTCCCAGGATCCCAGTTTCCCCTCCTTTCTGAGACAGGGCCAGCATTTCCAACGCCATGAAGGATAAATGGGGTGCAACATGCAATGGTGTCGGATATTCCAAATCACCCTCACTCTGGCTGGTCTGGTCCTAGAAGCAGAAGAAAGCCAGGAAAATCCTCTCGGGAGCCCATGACCTCCATTGTCTCCCAGCCACCACCATCTTTGGGGCCAGGCTACTGGTTGACTCCAAATGGTTAACAATACTTGCTGCCTCCACTTTCTTGATTATCATTCTCCCAGAACTCTGCAGTCTAGTTTCTGCCCCCACTCTACCCTACCCCACTGAAACTCCTCCAACTAATGGCATCAACAGTCTGGACCAAATCCAGGGACCATTTTTCAGTTCTTACTTTTACTCTGAGCCCTTTGCCTATTGGTTATAATCTTTTCATCTTGAAAATCTCAACTCTAGGGGTTCTTAGCAAAGGGTTCATGAGTCCTTAGATTGTCTTCAGGTAAAAACAACATTTTCAAGGACAGCAGTCCTTGAAATTGTTATACAAAGAGTTATACAAAAGTGTATTTTTTTTTAGGGAGGATGGTCCAGGGCATTGCATTCTGAAATGAACTGCCAATGTTAAGAATCAGTGCCTTTGACATCTGTATTGGCTAGGATTAGGTTCTTGTGGGGGCATTCCAAAATAACAGTGGTTGATTAGTCTTTCACATATACAGAGGTAAGTCGTCAGAGCAGGAATGGTCGCTCTGACTTAGGAAGTTCTCAGGAACTCTGGCTCTTCATAGCTGTGCTCTGCCAACCCCAGCATATAGCCCTCAACCTCGTAGTCCAAGATGGTAGCATCTCATGCTCCAAGCAGCATGTTAGAGGGAGGGATGAAGAGTGTAAAGGGTATGCTCCTGCTGTCTCTCAAAGATTCCTGGGAGCTGCTTTGTGACATTTCCATTACATTATTAGTCCTAACTTGGTCACATGGTCATATCTATCTGCAGAGAGGCTGGAAGACATCCTTATTCCGGACAGTCATGTGCCAACCTGAAGATCCTATTACCATGGATGAAGGGTAGAATAGAGATATTGGGGGACAGCTATCAGCTCCTGTCATACTCATACAACATCCCTTTCCACTTCCTTCTAGTACATTAGAGCCGGGAAGCTCTGCTTCCTAGAATTCCTTGCAGCTGGCATTCCAAACGTGGTTTAGAAACTGCCAATTAAATGAACTTACATGAGACTGGATCCTGGAACTAAGAGGGGGAGAGGCAGCAGGTAAGTTTTGCTGGTGTGGAAGGAGGCCAGCTTGTTTCATGATCACCACCTTCCTAGTTCAGTAGCTTCCTGTAGCACTAGTTGTTTGGTGGCTTCTTTCCTGATCATGAGGGCAGAGGCAAATTGATTCTGAGGGTCTACAGGTATCTCTGGAAGCTCCATTTAGTCTACACCTCCACCCATTCCAGCATTGCTATAAGCCAGAGCTTCTTACACTTTAATGTTCATGTGAATGACCAGAGGATACAGTAAAGGATAGATCTGGAGTGAGATCTCAGATCTTGCGTTTCTAACAAGCTCCTGGATAATGTCTGATGGTTAGAATAGATTTTTGAGTAGCTTGGTCCTAGGGTGTCCTCTGTTCACCTATACTCAGTTATAAATTCCTTTCTGCTTTAATATCTAAATATGTTTTCTGAGTATCCAAATTCTGTGGTTGTCTCTTCCTTTGTTCTTGAGAGATCTTCTTCCTGTGCTGTCCCTTAATATTGGTGTATCCCAGGGCTCTGGCTTAGGATCATTCTCCAAACTCTTCCTGGATGATCTCCTCCATCCTCTGGGCTTCATTCACTACTTATATGCTTCTCAACTCCTTATCCAATCTGTACTCTCTCCTTTGCTCCAGATTCTGGTATCCACAGCGGACCAGGACTGAGTTCTATAGATGAGCGGCACATGAAAGAAAGCTTCTGTGGTCAAGTAAGTTTGGGAAATACTGTGTTAAATAAAATGAAATTTATTTCCTTGCTGAGTTACTTCTAGAACTGTTAATGTGTTAAAATGCGTTGCAAATTTCCAAGAGGGGGCATGTAATATCCAGTACTTCTTAAACTTATTTGAAGTCTGTATTAGATACAATCTATGTTTTCTCAGTCTCTGTTACACTGCCTGAGTGGTGGACTTCCAGCCTTTTGCTTTTCTTTACTGTTGCTACTGTAGCCAACTGTGTAGTTCTGTGGCCCACCAGCTGCTCTTCCCTGCATTTTGCACTGTTTCCCATCCCTCCCTGCCTCACTTTCCTTTTGCATGGCTCACTCTTGAGGCTTTGGGTTTGCACCTTCATAAAAGGCATCAGCATATAATTCTTGCCTCTGGCTCTGTTTCCCGGGGAATCTGGACTAATACAACCTTCAGCAGACTCTACCCACCCCTCATGCCCTTTTTCTTGGAATATTAATATCTCCTGGAACTTGGGTTGCTAGAACATGCTTTGGAAGTGCTGTGTTGGTCTTTTTTTCCCTGTATATCTATAAGCACCTGACTCAGCATGTCCAAGACCTAATCAGTTGTTTTCTTTTATATCTGTCCCTTTTCTGGTCTTATCTGTCTTAGCAACTGGCACCATATTTGCTCATCACCCAAGCTACCTGGGTGTCATTCCTTGTTTTGTTTTGAAGATCTAATTGGCTTTATTAAGCAATCTGGATGTCATTCTTGACTCCTTTTCCTCTTTTATCCAATCTGCCGCCTCCTCATCCTTCCTCTTGACTAATTGACTAATTAACAATTATTCGTCCATAAAGAGGCAGTGTAGGTACCGTCTTCTTACCCCATCTCCTTCATCATCTGAGTGATGTACCACTCTGTTGAGCTCTCATAGCCCCTAAATTTGTCTTTCTTATAGAATTTATCACACTTTATGGTAATTCTTTCTTTCTTTCTTTCTTTCTTTCTTTCTTTCTTTCTTCCTCTCTTTCTTTTAATTTTTAAAAATGTATCTGTCCACCCTTGCCCCCACCTTTGGTGTCTCTCATTCAGTTCTTAATCCCTGGCATCCAGGGTAGAGAACTAACTGATTAATTGGTAGATAGGAGTGAATGAGGTAAGTGGGAGAGAGAGAATTAAAATTTGTAAACCTTCCAGGAGGAAAAACAATTTCCCCTCTACCCTTTTGCATTCTTGGCTGAGAACCCTGTAATGAAAGACAGGTTAGGGGTGCCTGGCTGGCTCAGTCGGTAGAGCATAGGACTCAATCTCAGGGTTGTGAGTTGAAGCCTCACATTTGGTGTAGAGCCTAGTTAAAAAACAAGCAAGCAAACAAACAAACAAACAAAAAAACAAAAAAGACAGATTAACAAGAGAAAAACAAACAGAACTTTATTAACATGTATACCTCATATATACATAGGAGATACCCAGGGGAAAATAAGTAAGCCCCTGAGATGGCTTAGAATTCAGGAGTAAATGCCATTTTAATTGGGACAAGGAAGGGAAGGGGATGCAGTCCTCCTAGGGGAGAGGCCATGTTTTTGTTTTGTTTTGTTTTTTAAAGTAGGTATATGCCCAACTTGGGGCCCGAACTCACAACCGTGAGGTCAAGACCTGAGCTGAGATCAAGAGTTGGTTGCTTAACTGACTGAGCCACCCTGGCGCCCCTGGGAGAGGGCATGAATTTTAGGAAAGACGGATGGGAGATACGATGTTTTGTACAAAGTTTGTCTGAGCATGGTGTTAACGTCTAAAGTCTCCTCCTAGCAGAGGATACCCTAGGACCAAGTAACTTCTCAGTTTTCCCTGGTTTATGAAATTCCTGGGGAGGGGATTTATGACAGTTGAATTCCTTTTCGGGGATCTGTCTTTAGACAGATAAGGGAAATTCAGAGAACAATCTCCCTGCACTGGCTATTTTTCAAGTGTCCTACAGCTCAAAACAACCATTATACCAAAGCAGCATATTTTGGAGTAGCATGTCCCGAAATCCTGTAATCATATTTTGGCATGGCACATTCTTTTACCATTCATTCCCTACCTTTGAAAATTCTTCAAGAAATTTCACAATCTAGAACCCGAGCTGGTAGATTTCACTGAACCAGTCTCTTAGGTCAGTTCAGTTTGGTCACACTGTTGCACATCTGAAACTAACATAATGTTATATGTCAATTATATTTCAATTTTTTTTCAAGAAAGAGTACACCAATACCCAAGAGAACTTTTTCCTTTTAACAGGTGAAAGAAAATTAAATTTTAGTTTTATATAGGTGCACTTTTTTTTTTTAATGTTTATTTATTTTTGAGAGACAGAGAACATGCGAGCATGAGTGGGGGGGGCAGAGAAAGAGGGGAACAGAGGATCTGAAGCAGGCTCTGTGCTGACAGAAGAGAACCCAATGTGGGGCTCGAACTCACAAGCCGAGCTTTGAAATCATGACCTGAGCCGAAGTCAGATGCTTAACTGACTGAGCCACCGAGGTGTCCCTTCATAAGTATATTCTTGATACTAAAGCTTATTTCTAATCCCCCCCCTTTTTCCCCTCTAAAACCCTTTTAACAAATTCATTCAGTTTTGACCAGTTTGACCACAAGAGATAAGATTCTCTGTTTGTCCTGATCTCACTCTCTCTTTCTCCAACTTTCTCCACCCATTTAGCTTTTGTCCTTTATTCTTCTCTTTTTCATTCTGGAACAACCAGTTATTCTATTTTAGGACACAGTTATTCTCTTCTCCCTTAACAAAAATGTGTCTCTATAATTCATATCTTTTCTTACCAAAAATAACCCAACTTTTCTTATATATTTTGCATATAGAGCTTTTTTTCTATTAGTTTTAATTAAATACATTAATTAGGATTCTGAACTCTTAGAAACCCTGATTTCTAGTGAACATTAAGAAGTAATCAACTGTGAATTGTCACATCAATATTCTATAGATGTCAAAATTAGCTTTTGTTCCTCTCTAAGAAGAGGACAAAAGTAGGTAAACTTAGATGTATGTGTAGCAATTAATGTTTTCAGTACATTATCTTAATTGGAAATGATCTAGGTATTCAATGAATACCTGTCGTGTAATTTAACATAGTATAACTTTAAGGTTTCAAGTTACCAAAAGTAATTTGGAAATGATAAGATTTTGGAAATTATTTTTAAGCAGATATATTTTATAAAATATAATCATTGTTGAAAAGATCATTTATAAACTTTTATCCCACCTACATTTAGTTTATTCACTTGTTCTTAACAATTATATTTAGATCAGTCATGAAAATTTCGTTAGACATTAGACAAAGGTGGGCATCACTTTAAGTTACTATTCTTCCTGACAAATGTTTGACTAGTACACTCAGCTAGAATAAAAGCTGTATGTCTGCATTATTTTTTTTTAATTTTTTTCAACGTTTATTTAGTTTTGAGAGACAGAGAGAGACAGAGCATGAGTGGGGGAGGGGCAGAGAGACAGGGAGACAGAATCTGAAGCAGGTTCCAGGCTCTGAGCTGTCGGCACAGAGTCTGACACAGGGCCCGAACTCACAAACTGCGAGATCATGATCTGAGCCTCAGTTGGTCGCTTAACCAACTGAGCCACCCAGGCGCCCCCCCTTTTTAAAAATTTTTTTTTTCTCAATGTTTATTTATTTTTGAGGGACAGAGTGAGACCGAGTGTGAGTGGGGGAGGGGCAGAGAGAGAGGGAGACACAGAATCTGAAGCAGGTTCCAGGCTCTAAGCTGTCAGCACAGAGCCTGACACGGGGCATGAACCCACGAACTGTGAGATCATGACCTGAGCCGAAGTCAGTCACCTAACTGACTGAGCCACCCAGGTGCCCCTCTGCATTATTTTTAATGCTGACAGCTCTGAAGACTTGCCGTGCTGTTTTGTTTTGTTTTTGTTTTTGTTTTCACTAAACCAACAATATTCTTGTTTATCAAAGACTACTCAAGTCACATGAACTTGAAAAACATTTAGGTTAGTTTCTATACTGCTCTGAATGTTTAATTTATATAAGCACTTGCTTTTCTTTAAGCCAATTAAATAGAGCTCTTTTACAATTAATTCTGACAGTGTCATCCAGAGTAACATACATATATGGACATACATAAACATACAGACAAACATAGGGATCTTAGAGCTTTTATTAAAATTTTAGCCATATGTTGGGTATATGAATACAAAACTCGCTAGTTTATAAAGCAACAGTTGGGTCCAAATTGTGTTTCTAGCAGATGAAAAAGTTAAGGTTGCCTACTCAGATGGCTACAAGTTCTTACTTATATTTGTGGAGACGACTTCTAAGATTTTTCACTTGCCAAATTTCCAAAAGCGCCTTTTTCCTTTTCAGCCTCAAGTAGTTGCTTGTGGGGGTTTCTGGGTCCCTTGACAGCCTCTGATGAAGGGTAGGAGGCCTCCAGTCGAAGGGATTATAGGGAGCTGAAGGCTGAAGTGGGCAGGGTGGACAGAGGGACAGAGGAGGATCGAGGAAAAACAAAGAACAGAGAAACCTTTAAAAAAAGAAAAAACCGAAGCTCCTATCAGACTCTGAATATCAGCTTCTAGGGGTGCCTGGGTGGCTCAGTCGGTTAAGCGTCTGACTTCAGCTCGGGTCATGATCTCACAGTCTGTGGGTTTGAGCCCCGTGTCAGGCTCTGTGCTGACAGCTCAGAGCTTGGAGCCTGCTTTGGATTCTGTGTCGCCCTCTCTCTCTGCCCCTCCCCTGCTCATGCTCTGTCTCTGTCTGTCTCAAAAATAAATAAAAAACATTAAAATATATATATATCAGCTTCTAATTAGGCCAATTTCTGACATAGAGTGCTCTCAAAAAATCCTTTCAATATCTTATTATCAGCTGGAACAAACAGTAAATATTTCTGGCAGTATTAAACTTCCTTTTTAAATAATTTTTTTCCTTTTTCTTTGAAACCAAACGTATGTTTATCAAGTGGCTCAAAATCAAAGCTAATAAGCCTTTTGTGACAAATGGTATCCCTAAAGAGGGCACGAAGATGCACGCCTCTCTAGGTCCAGAACTACTCACTTGCACATACACAAGAACCAACAACCTGTGTCCCAAGCTGAGTTCTCATGACATTAAAGGAGACAAACAGAAAAGCAATAGCTGTCCTTGGGAGGGAAAAGGATAAATAACCAAAGTGTACCCCAAAAACCAAATTCATAAGAGTCATGGTTCAAAGAATTCATTCTTACGGATGTTTTCCTCCTGCTAATCTGAATTTGGAAAGTAGGGACAACATGAAGTTTTACCTTCCTCTCTTAACTGGGCACTACAAAGATCCAAGAGAGCTGATGCTAATAAGAACTCTTACCCTTCTGTCAGTGTTCCCAGGATTCCATCTGGGTAGGATGTCTCAGCAATCCTATCCTCATAATTTTCTCCATTCTTCTGAGTTGGCTGAGACTCCTGTAATAAAGCACAGATTAACTAGAGAAAAGCAAGCAGAAGTTTATTAACATATATACCTCATACATACAGGGGAGATATCCCTGGAAAAATTAATGATTCCCCAAGATGTCTTAGAATTTGTGATTAAATACCATCTCTCTCTCTCTCCCTCTTTTTTTTTTTTTTTTTTTTTTTTAAAGTAGGCTCCATGCCCAATATGGGGCTTGAACTCACAACCCTGAGATTGAAAGTTGCATGCTCCACGGACTGAGCCATCCAGGCATCCCTTGTATACCATCTTAATGGGTAAATGAGAGGAGAGGATGTAGGGCTTAGAGAATAAATGATTTGGGGGAAGTTGAATGGACACTTAGAAGGATAGGAGATACAATAGTTTGTGGAAAGTTTGTCTAGGTGTAGTGTGGACTTCCAGGTTGCTCCCTGGTGATGAGAGTCATTCTTCCCTACTTGATGAAACTCCCTGGGAGGGGATTTATGACAATTGAGTTCCTTTTGGAGGATTTAGGAAGATTAGGGGAATTCAGAGAAAGCTCCCTGAATTTGCTGTTTTTCAAGTGCCTACAGCTTAAAATAATCAACATACCAAAGTGGCATAATTTGGGGTGGCATGTCCTGAACTCCTTTAGTCATATTTTGGGGAGGCGTATTCTGCTATTCTGCTATTCCCTCACCTTCTGCCTTAAATAAAGAGGAAATGTTCTGAGATTATGAGAAATCCATGTTTGTTCTGCCCTAGGTTAAAGTGGCTGGAGACTACATTTTATTATTAAAAAAAAAAGTTTTTTAATGTTTATTTACTCTTGAAAGAGAGCAAGCAAGCATGAGCGCTCGGCAGGGGAGGGGCAGAGAGAGGGAGACACAGAATCCCCGAAGCAGGCTCCGAGCTGTCAGCACAAAGCCCAGTGCGGGGGCCTGAACCCACAAACCTCAAGACCAGGACCTGAGCTGAAGTCAGACGCTCAACCGACTGAGCCACCCAGACACCCTGGAGACTACATTTTATAATCAGCTCCAAAGCACCACTCAAAGCTATTAGATAATGCGTTCAGGCTGGACAACTGTCACACACTCCGGTGTGGCCATAGGTGCCCAGCTCTCAAGGAGGCACTCAGAGCATCAGCACTTGCGGGGACCTGAGAGTAACTGCCTCCCGGAGTTTCGGACCCTGGGTGCCTCACCCTGGTCCTGGCCCCACCAAGGCTCAAGCTGGGTGTCCAACTGACTCATGCTGAAAAGCGGAAATTCATAGCCGATATAAAATAGTTTCATTTAGGGGAGTGTATCAGTTTCCCCCCGGGTTGCCATAACAATGTGTCATAAACTGGGTGGCTTAACACAGAAGCAATTTCTTCTCTCACAGGTCTAAAATCAAGATGTCAGCAGGGTTGTTTCCCTCTGAGGACTCTGAGAGAGAATCTGTTCCATGCCCTTTTCCTAGTTTTCCAGGATAGCTAGCAAACCCGCCATTCCTTGGTTTACAGATGCATCGCTCATCTGCCTGTCTTCACAGGGCATTCTCCCTGTGTCTTTCTGTCTTCACATGGCTGTTTTCTTTATAAGGAGTAAGATTAGGAGTCAGTCCTACTCCAGTATGACCTCATGTTAACTAATTACATCTGCAATGACCCTATTTCCAAATAAGGTCACATTCTGAGATACTTGGGCTTAGGACTTCAACTTATTTTGGGGGAAGGGGAAACACAATTCAACCGGTAACAGGGTGAAAACTTTTATTTTCTATCCATTTTGAGAGCTGCTTTAATCCAATTATCCTCATTTTTGTTTAAAGCAGGGTCATAAGCTGGTGCCCCAGGGCCAAATTTGGCTCCTGAATATTTTTGTTAGGTCAGGGTGCTCGCCATTCCCTAATTTCTTATGCCGGCCACTTCACAAGTAGCCGTTAAGACATTTGCATAAGTGACTCTTAGTTTAGAACTTGCTTTCTCAGAGCCTTCATTGGTAAAAATCTTAGCCTCCCAACTACCCTGAGAGGCATAACAAGGGTGTTCCCATTTCACTGACCAGGAAACAGAGGCTCAGAAAGTGCCTGGATCATACAGTTGGAAGTAGTGGGTCCAAGTCTCCAACCCACCCCCTACCCCCACCTGGGCTTGCACACTGATCACGCCCACATCTCAATGACCCCAATGCCACAAAACTGCAGGGGGCTCACAAGATGCCCCTTCCTCCCATTTCCCCAGCAAAATGTTCACAGTAGCAAATGCTATTAGCATTGTTGAGTCTTAGAGACTTTTTAAAACCAGAGACATTTCTGAGGGAAAATCTTTGCAGGTGTTTCTCCCAGAGAGAAGAAAGTCTAATAATGTGCTGAGTTAAGGGCAGTCTGGTTTTGAGCTTGGTCAATCTTTCTTTTTGTGAGTGTGCAAGAAAAAAGAGTGAAAGGGACCAGATGTAGAACAACCTTAATTAAAGGTTGAGCCCCTCCTCGCCAGCCTCCTTGCGTGGAGAAGTTCTCTTCATAGGAGACAGCAGTTCTTAGACTTCCTTTATGGTTGCTCTTTTAAGAACTGGGTACATGTTTCAGATCCTCTTCCTGGAAAAATGCACTTACAAATATAGGAGAATGGAACAAAATTGCTTGGCATTTCTTTTATACTTAGAATTCTGAAATTTCATCATAGTTAATCTAAGCATAGGTCTTTTTTGGGGGGAGGACAATTATTCTTCTTGGTATTCAGTGAGCCATTTCAGTGTGAAAGCTTATGCCTTTCTTCACCTCTAGGAAATAGGCCATGACGTATTTATTTTTTCCCCTCCATTCCATCTGTTATCTTATTCTGGAATTCCTACTAAAGAGGATGACAGAACTTCTGGGTCCATTTTCTATGCTTCATCACTTCTTTTTCCTTTGCCAACCTGAGGTATTTTTATGAAGTAACTGATAAAATGATAAAATGAAGTCCTTCAAGTCCCTTGAAGACTTGGGCCTGCCGTGTGCACAGTAGGGGTCAAATAAATGTGACTTCCTCTTCTTCATTC
Organism: Lynx canadensis; assembly: GCF_007474595.2. Classification (NCBI taxonomy): domain Eukaryota; kingdom Metazoa; phylum Chordata; class Mammalia; order Carnivora; family Felidae; genus Lynx; species Lynx canadensis. The sequence continues at coordinate 55,272,928 of NC_044315.2, read as the reverse complement.
TCAGCACCTACCTGAACAAGTACATCAACAGTAAAAACTAGTGTTTATTGGCTGCTTATTATGTATAAGGTGAGGAGCAAAGTACTTGACACATTGCCCCGTTTAACTCCCACAACAACCCTATGAAGCTGGTACAAATATTATCTTCAGTTTACAAACGAGGGAATTGAGGGCCATAGAACAGGTTGGCAGACTCTAGCCAGTGGGCCAAACCTGTCACTGCCTCTAATTTCTCTTTCATACCTCCTACCTCTGTTCTTTTGAACTGCATTTCGGGAGAATTTCTCCACTTGACCTGTCAACTCTATTATTGATTCTTCATCAATATCTATTTTGTGATTTAGCCCCCTGAATTTTTTATTTGGAAAACCAAGTGCTTAAAGTTCCAAATCACCAGTTGATTTTTTTTTTTTTACCTTTTGTTTCAATCCTTTTTTTTTTTTTTTTTTTTTTAAGTATGCTTTGCACCCAACGTGGGGCTTGAACTCAGGATGCTGAGGTCAAGAGTTGCATGTTCTACCAACTGAACCAGCCAGGTGCCCCCTCCAGTTGATTCTCTTTAATAGATGAAATATCCTTTCACATTTCTTTTTTTTTTAATTTTTCATGTTTATTATTGTTATTATTATTTTGAGAGAGAGAGAGAGAGAGTGCGAGTCGAGGAGGGACAGAGGGAGAGGGAGACACAGAATCTGAAGCAGGTTCCAGGCTCCTAGCTGTCAGCACAGAGCCCAGTGCGGGGCTCAAACCCACAAACCAAGAGATCATGACCTGAGCAGAAGTCAGACGTGTAACTGACCGAGCCACCCAGGCGCCCCTCCTTTCACATTTCTTATGAAGACTTTAATTACACTTAATCTGAAGTCTTTTTCTTCAGTAGTTGTTAATTCTGTTTCTTGAATGTTAGTTTTTCTGATGGTATTTTGATGGTTCTGTGTCATTGTTCTGACTTTTCTCAAATATTTAGTAATTCTAGACATTTGTTCATTTTTAAGTTGTGTATTCTTGTTCCTGTTTGTCCTGTTTACTGACTCTGCATGTAGTAACTTTGTAGAAAAGTGGAATGTGCTGGATGGTTGGAGATGTGGGGGTTATGTAAGGAAGAAGAGGACCCATTTTGTCTTTTGAGTATGGCAATTTTCTTCCCCTCTTGGGTCCTAGTTATGGTGTGGGGCAAGGCTTTGCCTCTGGCCCAAGAGCCCACACTTACTGGTTTGGTTTGGGGAAAATCCCCCTTGCAGCTAATTAGTACAAAATGTGAGAAGGAAAGGAAAAATCGCATCGGATACTCCAAGTGCATTTTCCCAATTAACCACTCCAAGGAATGGCCCAGGGCCTCTTCTCCTTATACCCAATAATCCTGAAATTGGAGGTCTTTGTTAGCATTTCTACTTTCATGCCAGTCTTCTTGTGTGTGTGTGTGTGTGTGTGTGTGTGTGTGTGTGTGTGTTCCCATTAATCTTTTATTATCTGCCTTTGGTGTCAAACTTAGAATGGTCTTCTGTACTTCCCTTCCCTTCCAAAATTATAAATATTCATCTATTTTGTTCTTTTACTATTTTTGTGATTTCATGTTTTACATTCAAATCTTTCAGCCATCTGGAATTTATTCTAACGTCAGCCATGACTTGGAGCTCTAAACTTAAATTTTTTCCTAATGGTGAGCCAGTTGTACCCACCATGCTTTCCATGTGTGGGCTTTTAAAAGGCGGCTTGGCCCCCAGAGCTCCATAAAAGCCTAGGAGTTAAGAATAGAAAAGCTAGGACTATAACTCAGTCAGATCCTAATCTCTGTTCCATTACTGCTCACCATGGGACTCTGGCAGAGCTCGATTCTCCCTAGGGGAAAGCTCCATCGATGATGTAAGTAAGGCCGGCAGGGCTGAGGCAGGGAGAGGACTTGTAGAGAGCCCTCTAGAGGAGTTTCATAGTTGCTGTGTTCCTGCCACTGGGCATGGTCTCATGGGCAATAGCTGCTCAGCCTTGCAAGAAACTCCAAGGGCTCCAAACTCTACTCTTTAACAGTATATTCTTTCTTCAACTCCCATAGCCTTCTCCTATAGATCATTCCAAGTCCAGCTCATCCTACTCCTCTGTGAAGCCTGCCTTGATATGCCCGGTGAGGCTTAGATGCTGCTTTTCCTAACCCCACTGCATTTTGCACAGATCTCCAGTGTGATTTTTGTTAACTGTTTGTTGACATGTTGTGGATGAATAAATTAGCTAACAAATAAACTAAGTTACTAAGCATGAAGGATGCTATCTGCCAGGTGCAGGGAGAAAAAGAAAGCTACCAAAGGGTATGGAGTTGCTGCTGACCATGTCCCCATATTCATCTGCGGCGTTCGTTGAGGCCCAGGTGTTCATGGCACTGTGGTTGGCACCCCAGACCAGCTGTGGCTTTGATTAGGTGCCTGAAGCTACTAAGGCGTCTTTTTTTTTTTTTTTTTTTTCAAACCAAGTGTTAGGTCCTGAAGATACCAGGAGAGTCAACTTTGTCTCTTTCCTCAGAGTTGGTAACCTCATGTATAAGTGTGTAGACAGAATCTTGGAAGAAACTTTAGGGAGGGAAGAAATGCGCCCATCAAAACCTCCAAAGAGTACAAGTAATGTAGTTGAGTCGGAGGATGCTCGCTCGTCTGTAAAATATGTCCACCAGCAGCAAGCCAGCATTTCCTGTGTGCTGAATATGTGTGCCTCTCTAAACTCTTAATATACTTTATCTCATTTGCTCCTCATGAAAACCAGGTGGCACTATCAGTTCCATTTTGTAGATGAGGAAAGTGACTCTCAGAGAGGTAAAATGATTTACCTGTGGTCACAATGAGGAAGCCACAATCCGAAGCCCCAGTGGGGAATGGCTCAGGTTCAGAGAAGAGAAAAACGTAATATTTGGCCATCTGACCTCCCTCCCCCTCTCCTTTTACTTGGAATTAACTGGTGGGGTTGAACAGAATTTTGCTTTGTTCTCTGGACCTTTGCTTCTGTGGTAGAGATAAACAGGTGTAGATAAACTCTACCCTTTCTGGTCTCTCTAGGTCCTAATACAGAGCCTGGCATACAAGTTGGTGAAATAATGCAGGAAGAAAACCAACATTTTCAAACACAATATGTCTGTCTCAAAGCTTGCCCTGTTCAAAATTTATCCCTCTGAATTCTTACTGAAGATTATGCGAGACATAGCCAAGAACCATGAAAATGCTCATTCCTTTGACTTGTCTTTTGTACTGTTTCCTTGGGGATTATCACTTTTTTTTCCCAAAAGATAGTTTACACTTTGAGAATTAAGATAATTTCTTAAAATACATATGACACAAAATTTAACATCTCAACCATTTCCAAGTGTATAGCTCAATAATGTTTAGTGTATTCACACTGTTGTACAATACACAAAAAGAACTTTTTCATCTTGCAAAACTGAAACTTCATACCCATTAAAAATCTTCCCATTCCCCACTCCTCCTGTTTCCCCTGGAAACAACAATTCCACTTTCTGTCTCTATTTGACTATTCTAGATACCTCATATAAGCAAATCATACAGTGTTTATATTTTTGTGACTGGCTTATGTCAGTGCTTATCTTTTTGTCACTTAGCACAATGTCCTCCACGTTAATTGATTTACAGCATGTGTCAGAATTGCCTTGCTTTTTAACACTGAATAATATTCCATCCAGATATTGTGTTTTGATTATATTTAATTTTCAGCTTTTCTATTGCTTTTCAGTTTCTGTTTGTGCTATTATTTCCTAGTTTTAGTGGATTGTGATTAGAGACTGTTGTCTGTACTCATTCTACTTTTTGAAATGTATTGAGGTTTTTTTGTTTGTTTTTTTATGAAAAAACCTTATATGTGGTCATTTGTTAATGATCCCGGGATACTCACGAAGTGTAAATTCTAGGTTTTCAAGATATAGAATTTGATATCTTTTAATTCAATCTGCCTTACTAATTTAACAAATCAAGTCCTCTATATCCTTACTTTTTGTATAGTTTATTGATCAGTCATGGGCTAAGAGAGGTGAATTAAAATTTTCTACAGTTACTGTACTTATGTCCATTTTTCCATGTAATTCCTATTGTTTTTGCTTCCTGAATTCTGATGCTATATTATTTTGTGCATAAATATTTATGACAAATCTACATTGTTGCTCTCTGACTTTATCATCATTTTCTCCTATGTCTTGTTTTCTGTTTTTCTATGAATTCAACCATGTCTGATACTAATTCCAAAACCCTTGCTTTCGTGTTGCTTGTATTTGCATGTATGGCTTTTGTTCTTGTTTTCTATTTTTTCCTACTCTTTTACTTTCAGTATTTCCGAGGAACACTATTTTAGATGTATCTCTTGCATGTAGCACTTGTTGGGTTTTATTTTGTGACTCCACGAGCTATTTTTAAAGAGTGAGGTTACCAGGTCAAAGTTAAAAAGAGCTTCTATAGCTCTTGACCCTCATTGCCAAATAAATTGTTTTTCACTAGTTGGACCACTTTATCCTGTCACCAGCCATTTAGAAGGAACCATCTCCCCACCATTGCCAGCATGGCTATTATACTGCTGCTTAAATTTTTAATAGGTGAAAATGGGACCTCATTGTTCTTTCATTTGCTTTTCTTGGCTTTATCTAACTCTAAGTAAATAAAGATGGAAGAAAAAAGAAATCAAAATGAGGGGCGCCTGGCTGGCTTATTAGGTGGAGCTTGAGACTCTTGATCTTGAGGTTGTAAGTTTGAGCCCCATGTTTGGTGTCGAGATTACTTAAAAAAATAAAATCTTGGGTCTCCTGGGTGGCTTAGTCGGTTAAGCAGCCACTCTTGGTTTTGGCTCAGGTCACAATCTCGTGGTCTGTGGAACTGAGCTCTGTGTTGGCCTCTGTGCTACAGTGTAAAGCCTGCTTGGGATTCTCTCCCTTCCTCTCTCTCTGCACCTCTGCTGCTCTTCTCTCTCTCTCTCTCTCTCTCAAAATAAATAAATAAATAAACTAAAAAAATATTAAAAAAATTTTTTTAATGTTTATTTTATTATTTATTTATTTATTTATTTATTTTTCAACGTTTATTTATTTTTGGGACAGAGAGAGACAGAGCATGAACGGGGGAGGGGCAGAGAGAGAGGGAGACACAGAATCGGAAACAGGCTCCAGGCTCTGAGCCATCAGCCCAGAGCCTGACGCGGGGCTTGAACTCATGGACCGCGAGATCGTGACCTGGCTGAAGTCGGACGCCCAACCGACTGCACCACCCAGGCGCCCCATTAATGTTTATTTTTGAGACAGAGAAAGACAGAGCGTGAACAGGGGAGGGTCAGAGAGAGGGAGACACAGAATCTGAAGCAGGCTCCAGGCTCCAAGCCGTCAGCACAGAGCCCGACACGGGGCTCGAACTCACGGAGTGTGAGATCATGACCTGAGCCGAAGTCGGATGCCCAACTGACTGAGCCACCCAGGCGCCCCAAAAATCTTTTAAAAAAAGGTTAAAATGAAACATTCCTTTTCAGTTATCTCCAGCAAGATTAAGATGGGTGGTGGTGTTTCTTATTCTAGATTCCCTTGACATTGGATCCCTTTCCAAAGGCTCCTCAGCTTGGGCCTTAAATTTCCCCAGGAGAAATTGTTGAGGCCCCTTCCTCACAGCCCTAGACCTTGCTTTCTTTCATTCTGTAGTGAATAGGTAAAATAACATAATAAGAAGATATAGGGTCTGGAGCTAGATTAAATGGATTTAAATCCTAGCTCCACCTCTATTTACTAGTTTGTGATCTATGACAGTTACTTATCTTCTCTGTGCCTTGGTTTCCTGAGGTAATAATTGTCAAGGGTAATGATGACTACAACAGCGACACCTATTAGGGTTGTTATGTACAAGAGTTAACTTACGCAGACTCAGACAGGATTTTTCTTTTAGAAGTAAGCTCTACACCCAATGTTGGGCTTGAACTCACAACCCCGAGATGAAGAGTCACATGTTCTTGGGGCGCCTGGATGGCTCAGACGGTTAAGCATCCGACTTCGGCTTAGGTCACGATCTTGAAGTTCATGGGTTCGAGCCCTGCGTCAGGCTCTGTGCTGACAGCTCAGAGCCTGGAGGCTGCTTGGATTCTATGTCTCCCTCTCTCTCTGCTTCTCCCCCACTTGCACTCTGCAGCTCTCTCTCTCTCTCTCAAAAACAAATAAACATTAAAAAAAAAAAAAAAGAGTCACATGCTCTACTGACTGAGCCAGCCAGGGTCTCCAGGATTATTATTATTAGCTCCACCTCTGTGAAATACTCCTTTTCTACTTCAACTATGGGGTTTTGGTGGAAGTTTTTTCCTTTTTACATGACCCTGCTTCCGTAGCTGCTGCATTAGGTCTTAGGCCAGGGGCAGGGTCCTGACACAAGCAGCGCTAATCAGAATCCTTTCCTGGGGTCTCTGAAATTGGGACATGAGAAAGGAAGGCTTTATTGACTCTTTGGTGGAGGAGCTCCCAGAAGTGAGACCCAGGCTCCCGGCAGCCATATTTCCAGCCGGTGGGGGAGGCCAGGCTCTGAGAATGAAGTTGACTGACATGTGGAGAAAAGTAGACGTTAGAGATGGAAAGAGTCTGGCACCGTTGGAATCCTTCACTCTGGCGGTCCCCAAATGCTTCCCATTGTCCCTAGGCTTGCTTGCATTGATCTTCTGCCACTTGCAACCAAAAAAGAGTCTTAATACACTTCCTAAGGCACCTTAGGACAGTACAGATTGTGAGTTCTCCCGTTTGTCTGTCCACCTTTCTCTAAAAAGCCAAAAGCTCTTGCAAGCCTAAGACATGCACACATGCATGCATGCGCGCACACGCACGCACGCGCACACGCACGCACACACACACACACACACACGCACATGCAGGCACACAGACAAGGCAATTCGCAGCTTTTGGAGTGAGCTGTGGCTCCTTCACTGCCCATGCTGCCTGCACATGCTTCTACTTCACCACACACATTAAAAGACAGCTGTGCCAATGTCCAGGCCTAAGGAACTGTACTTGCTAAACAGGATGTTATCCCGGAAACTTGTGCCCTTCTCTGTACACCCCTTGTCCTTTTTTTCACTGCCCTATTCAGTAATTCACAAATATATAATGAGCACCTGCCAAGAACCATGTCAGGCCTGGGGCCCCAGAGAGGCAGCAAACAGTTCCTGATGTCAAGGATCCTGCAGCCTGTAGGGCTGTCAGGCTGTAAAAAGACAGCTCCGAGAGAGACCGTAGAGTGAGTGTTAAACAGATGCTTTTGCCAAGTGCTCCAAGAGCTCGCAGGAGGCTTCATCACTGGTTGCCTGGGATGGTTGTCTGGCTGATCTACCCGCCTCCAGCTTCTCTCCACCCCAGTCCACCCTGCCCACTGCTGCCAGACTGTCTTTTTGAACACAACTCAGTTGTGTGACTGCCTCTGCCCCCTGCAGGCCTAACCCCACATTCCTTAGCCTGGCAAGATCCTAATCCACATATTCCTCAACCTACTTTCTCAGCCACATTGTCCATTGTTCCCTATTCACAGACCTTACTCGCAGGCCTACGCAGCCCGCTCCCCTTCATCATACACGTTCAGTGTCTCCCCACCGCAGTGCCTCTCCTCACTCTGTTCCTTCTGTTGCTGACCCCTGCAGGTCTCAATTATATACGCCTTCCAAGGAGTGATGGCAAATGCCTTTCTTCTCTCGTGCACCCTCTCTGATCATCTGGCTGGGTTGCTGTGTTGAGAAGCGTTCTGTAGATATACCTGGGGCTTGTGAAAAGGTACAGGGATCAGTTAGCAAAATCTTCCATTGCCACCAAATTGAGTGAGTGTTGACAGTAGGGAAGTGGTGGTGGGGGGAGGATGAACAGCACACTTGGGGTGCATTTGCAGATTTCATTCCAGGTCCAGGTCTAATGCGTCCCCCTCCATCCCCATAAGACTTTCCTGCTCCTCCAAGTAAAATTAACCTGCTTTTCCCCCCTGAACATTTATAACATTCTCCCTACACTCTGTGAGAGCACAGATTGTTCCTACCACCTTTTACGGGTACATCTGTTTTGTTGTCCTGTTTTGTTTGTTTTCTATTTGAGGAGACAGACAGTATCCTACAGCGTATGATACAGGTAGGGATTCAAAACACATTAACTGGATGGATGGAGCCGCGTGAACACCAGGACGAGTGAATTGTTACAGAAGAGCCTCTAGGGGCCTGTCTCATCAAGCTGACTTACCCTACAGGTCTCCACCCAGAGAAGACTCTAAGGATGGTGAACCAATTTCCTGCATTGTTACTTCTGCCTGACCTGTCATTTGCTATCTTCTTGTGAGTCTGTGACCACTGAAATCTGAGGTCCCAGCCTCACTTTCATTCCTTTACTCAAACCATTTTTGATGCCTCCTCGGTGGCCAGTTCTATGCTCACTGTTAGGGGCACACAGATGGTGTCCTGTCTTCAGTCTGATCACTCACTTGGGGAGAGTGAGGTGCTGGTGGAGGAAAGACTGAGAGCTGAGTCACAGGACAGGTGGGACCAGTGATGTGCACCCTAAGGGAAGAGCAGAGGAATATGGAGGGAGGACAGCAGAGGCTGCTGGAGGAGGAGGGGTGGCAGAAGTTGTTAACACATCCACCCAATTCCCTCTTTGTCTATACTCCTCAGCACCTCATAACTATGTTGCCTGAGGGCCATTGCTGCAAGCTGTCCTCCCCAGTGCCAGGACCTGAACAGGAAATACTTTTTATTTTTGTTTTTATTTATTTTAGAGAGAGAGAGAAAGAGAGTGTGCATGTGCAAGTGGGGGAGGGGGCAGAGAGAGAGAGAGAGAGAGAGAGAGAGAGAGAGAGAGAATCCTAAGCAGGCTCCACTCTCAGTATGGAGCCTGACGGTGTGCTCGATCCCACAACCCTGGGATCATGACCTGAGTGGAAATCGACACCCAACTGACTGACCATCCAGGTGCCCTGAGTCAGGAAGTGTTTCAACAGCCTCACTACATCCTAACACTCCACACCTGGCCCCACTCCACACAAACCTTAAAAGCCCAACACTAATTAACCTTCTAAATCTGGGCTCCTCGTGCTACCCACTGGACTCCTTTGAATCTCCTTTGCTGCAGTTCACCTCTGGGACTCTGGGCCCAGGTAATCACCCTTTGTCCTGAGCTGCATGGGGGTCCTTATTTTCCTGTCCCCAGACCTGGGTGATCACCATGGGCATCACATCTGTGATGTCTCCAAATTATTACAGGGCCTCCAGAACACTTGGTGGATTTTCTAAAGCTGCTCTACTCCTCTGTCCTTCTGGGTTTCTGGTCTCACCGCAGGCACTTTCCTCACCCTCCTGCCAACCCCCTCTCCCCACCTACAAACATGTTTAGGCTGCTGACCCAGCAGCAGAGCTGTCTAACCCTGTTGGCAGGAGACGGGCTGGCTCCAGAGAGCTGGCTGGAGGGGAACACAGAGGCTCACATTTCTTCAGCTCGTGCCAAACGTTATTCAGATGTAGCTTTTCAGACAGACACAAATTGCTCATCCAATAAACACAGAAGGGCTAATCCCAGGACATTTATCACAGTGAGGAATGATGAGAGAAAGGACAGTCACAAGAAGCCTTTGAGAGCTGGCCTGGTGTGGCTGGCCCAAGAGAAGGAGGTAAGACCTCCATGTACTCCTGGGGTTTTCTCTTAGAGGGGCTGAAACCCGGCACCAGGGCTTTGGCATTTGCTTTCATTGTGACATACAAAGCCTGCGTTGGTGCACACACTTCCCATGGTGAACAGGGGGAACAAATCAACATGGGTCAGGTACCTTTGTGGGCAGACAGACCTCACCTCCAGTAGTCAATGGTCATGTGATAATAGCTGGCTGCAAGGACTTCCTATACTTCTCCCACTGTGCACACACACAATGCCCTCAAGGCATTCTGTAGCTGTTTGCAGAGTTCTTAGGAGGTGCCCTCCTGGCCCAGAATCTCTTATTTCTGGACTTCTCATTTCTGACAGGTGTGAGAGCATGGCTGCTGAGAAAGCAGGTTGAGGGACTAGACTGGCCACAATGGCAGGGGACCAGAGACAGGGGGATCCTCTGTCCACACAAGAGGGCTGGCCAAGCCATTGAAGTCCTTTGCTGATCTCTTTCTGTTAGGTCCTTCTAATGGGCCCCATGAGCATTCCCCTTTAGGGACTGTGCCTGGAAATGAGAGAAACCGGGCCCTGCTCCAAGGCTCAATCTCAGAGCCCAGGGAGAGGAGGACTAGGTGACACCTCTGTAGGCAGCCTGGGTCGTCCCATTATGCCTGGGTCTGTGCCATGCCGCTGGGACTGTGAAGTGTGTCCGGGAGTGAGGGTCTCCTTAGTGGGAGGAGGCAATGACTAGATCAGGGTAGGGGCATTACAATAATTGCCAGCTTTCATACAGTCAGGCACTATTCTCACTTTTCTCACAACAACACAATGAGGCAGGTGTAGTATTATCGGTACCACTTTTCAGTGAGGCACTGAGAGTTTAGATAACTAACCCAAGATCAGCCAATTAGTGAATGGGAGGCTTGAGTATCTGTGCTTTTAATTTGCTGTGTGGTCAACAGGTGTAAGATGCAATGGTTTCAGAAAGCAGTTTAGAAATTCCAATTTTGTGGGGATACTGAGGAGGCTGGGGTTTGGAGGTCTAGAGTCACCAGACCTGGGATGAGCCCTTCCAAGGACAATGCTAAGGCAGGTTTCCATTGAGGACTCTCCCAGTTTTTCCAGAACTGAGAGGGGTCCTGGGACATGGGACAGTCCTGAGCCAACAGGAATAAGTTGACCATCCAACTGTAACAAAAGGGCTGGGCTTGGATCATTGGCACAGACTTCAGGGCCCACCTGTGGACTAAACTCCTCATACCTCACAGGCTGGAGACTCACAGAGTGGCCTGCTGATGAGGAAGATGGGCAGAATAACAACCAACTGGCAGCAGCTCTCCCCAGACCCCTGGGAGGAGGAGACGATACTGTCAGGTGGCTCTAGAGCAGGAACGCCACAGCTCTTAGAGCTTAGTGGAAACAAGGTGCCTTCTGGTAGGGCCCGTCCTAACACAGTCAGGAAGGCTGGGGCAAATTCCCAGGTGAGAAGTGGCAGACAGGCAGGCAGGCAACATGAACCTGGTGGCCTCAAAGGAAGCCAGAGGCAGGGCCCAGCCTACTGCCTGCAGGGAAGAAGTTTCTTTTCTGGTTCCTGAGACTTCGTTTTGGCCAGAAATGACCTCTCATCTGCCCAGCTGTCTGGTAAACCCACACTGACCTGCATTCCTAAACCCAGCAGCTCTTAACCCTTCTCCCTCTCTGGCTTTGTCCTCACTTGTTATATGACATTGTCTATTTGTCAGTCTCTTTGGTTGCAGAGATCTAAAACTCACTCATGCAATATCTGGAAAATTTCAATATAGGGAGATTGGGTTCTGGGGCACAGAAATGCTATTAGGCCTCAGGAGGGATGAGATCGGGGCAAGAAGCCTAAGGAATGTAGGTAGTGCTCTCTTCATTTCTAGGTCCTCTTTATGGTCAGTTTCATTCTCTCAGTTTTCTTTGCTTCTCTGTATATTGGCAGAAGGTGGAATATTTACATAATTTCAATTCCAGCCATATCTAGGGTCTGACTGACTGTCCTGAATCTCAGATCCAAATTCTCAGGAGAGACCCTCTGATTGACCCAGCTTGGGTCAGATGCTCACCCTTGGTCCAATCAACTATGGCTGGTGGGTGGGTTCAAGCAGTACAAAAATGGATATGGAGGACCAGTCCCAGGAGGGTAAAGTTTTTTGAAAAAAGAGTCACCATGAGCTGGCTAGCCACTTTCACACTCTAACTATCCTATAGATTTCTGAAACTGACAGGTAACTGTGCCTTCCCTTCCCAGAGTTTATAAAATTTCCTCTCTGGATCCCTCAGTGCTTGGTTCAGTGTTCTTCTCACTCTGAAATATTGTAAAAATTAGTTTGAGTAACTGTGGTATTCAAAAGACAGTTCTTAAGCCTGGTGACCTGTCACCTCTACCTTATACAGTACCCTGTCTTTTCTCCTTTGACAGACCAGCAGCATTGTAGTCTTTATTAGAACTGCAGAATTCCCCACCCCCTCCCACATAGTTCCCACCCCCTCACAAATATTTGAGTAGCTTCTGCATTTTAACATCTCCCCAGATGGTGTACACTAAAGTTTGATAAGTACTGGAGGGGCTTCTTGTCTTATCTCTCCTAATAGATTGGAAATTCTGAGGGCAGGGACTCCATTCAGCAGACTCTGGTGGACGCTATGTCCAAAGTGCCTTGTTTAGTCTTGCAAGGCACAAAAGTCTTCAAATACAGTAATGAGGGGATTTAAAACTTAGAATAGTGGTTGAAGAGGATAAATTACTTATATAGTATCTGAGTTTTGAAGTAATCCTGCAGGAGATGGAGGGAAGTTGGAGGTGTAGATGAAGCAAACATGGGGTGATAGAAACATTGAGGTTCATTATACTATTCTCCCCACTTTTGTGTATTTTTGAAGTTTTCCATAATAAAAATTAAAAGCAAGGAATAATGGTGGGATGCATTATAAGAAATCGTCTAGCTGCTCAACATAAATTTGTTTCCTAGCCAAATGAAGTAAACGAAGTAAATCCATTCCACCTCCAAGTGGGATTGCACAATCCCTGTCAGAGATTTTTGGAGGATTGGAGAAGTTTGGAACATGGGTCATGTGCAAATGACTTTCTAATTTTACAAAAGTAGGGGTGGTAGTCAGTTTCTTTCTGTCACTTCAAGATGACTTAAGGCAAAGAGGGGGAGATTCGCCAATTCATATAATTGATCAGTACAGGGCCAGATACAGCCATACTAGGACACATACCCCATGACTCCATGTTGGCTTAATTCTCAAGCAGGCTCTTTCCACTTGATAGCTGTAGGGGGTTAAATAGGGAACCCTTGAAATTCATGTCTTCCCTCAGAATAAATCTTGTTTGGAAATAGGTCTTTGCAGATGCAATTAGTTAAGTCAAGATGAGGTCATACTGGATTAGGGTGGGCCCTATTTCCAGTGATTGGTGTCCTAGTAAGAAGAGGAGAGGACACACTGACAGGAGAGAAGCATACACACAGAGAAGGCCATGTGAACATGGAGGCAGATTGGAGTGATGCAGCTAAAAGCCAATGAACACTGTGGTTGCTGGGAGCCACCGGGAGCAAGAAGAGGCAAGGAAAGATTCTTTCCTAGAGATTTCAGAAGGAGGATGGCTCTACTAACCTCCTAATTTCAGATTTCTAGCTTCCATACCTGTGAGAGAATGAAGCTCTTTGGTTTTAAGCCACTGAATGTTTGGCAATTTGTTACAGAATCTTAGAAAACTAATATTATACCCTTGGCAACTCCAAGATGGTCACCCCAGAGGAACGAAAGAGATTTTTTTCTCAGTGCTTGTCCATATTTCTCAATCAGAAGTCCTGAGGGAAGATGGGTTCTTTGCTTCTTGGCCTCCTTGGATCATGTGTCAATTGTTGAGCCAATTACTGTGGCCAGAGGGAAACAGTGCTCTGATTGGCCAATATGAGTCCACCGAGGAGCCCTATCCCAATTAATTATATGGTATCTGAGTTTTGAGGTTAGGCTACCCCAACCACACAGTAAGAATGGGCCTCCTCTTACCATAAGGATGAATGAATAAAGAGTAAACAAAATTAACACCTGTCCATTACAAAGAGAACAAGTTGACCCTGCAAACTATACTTTTCCCCAAAAATTGATTTTTTTAATTAAAAAAAATTTTTTTTACATTTATTTTTGAGAGACAGAAACAGAGCACAAGTGGGGGAGGGGCAGTGAGAGAAGGAGACACAGAATCCGATGCAGGCTACAGGCTCTGAGCTGTCAGCACAGAGCCTGACGCGGGGCTGGAACTCACAAACCATGAGATCATGACCTGAGCTGAAGTTGGATGCTTAACCAACTGAGCCACCCAGGTGCCCCCAAAATTGGTTTTTAAAGATATAAGGGAAGTAGAGATCTCCCAGAACAAGTCAAGGCAAGGGCAATCAAATTTCCTTTTATGACGGGTCCCTGAACTGATAGATCACAGAGCTGTAACTGATTGTTGGCAAATTGGATCTTCAGCAGGGACTTTAACAATCTCTGCCATGATATTCTTGTAGGTAAAATGAGAAAAATGGGTTGAATGATAGTACCATCAAGAGGAAGAGTAACCTGCTGAATGACTGGAGTGAATCTTTGTCATTTTATTTGTCCACTCAGCGTACAATCCCTTATTTTGGAATAATTTTCTTTAATATTTTAAAAAATGTTTACTTATTGCTGAGAGAGGGAGAGAGAGCGCGAGCATGCACGAATGGGAGGGGGCAGAGAGAGAGAATGGGAGACAGAGGATCCCAAGTGGGCTCTTGGCTGATAGCAGAGAGCCCGATGCTGGGCTTGAACTCATATACCATATACCATGACCTGAGCCAAAGCCAGATGCTTAACTGACTGAGCCACCCAGGCGCCCTGGAATAATTTTCTAATAATAATATAATATTGGAGGGTTGTAGTTCCCTGGCTTCCACCATGGAAGCAGAAAGAAGATTCTCCTTTTCACTTCCTGGCAGCTAGGACTCAAGCGTGTGAATTGGACCAAGGACTTTGACTTCTTAGGGGATGACGCTAAGAGGCAAGGATAGTGTGGGAAGTGTTCATGGCAACAGCAGCAGCAGCTTGAGCAGTCTTGAAGTGGTGGTGCTGAGTATTCGCTGGCAGCGGTGGCCATGGCAGAGAAGTGGTGTAATTACTGTTTTGCAGTCAAAAACCCTGGTTGGCACAGTGACTGCATTTAAAGGATCCAAGTCAACTTGTAGGGTGTTTCCAGTCTTCTAGGATTCTGTCTTCAGCCCTGTCTCTTAGTTTAACATGGACATCAAAAAGTGAATGTTGTGTTAGAAGGCATCGATGAAAATCTGATACTTGGAACTATGAAGGCAACTGATTATCCTTCTCTGTTCTGTCACTTGGACCCCAGCTAGAACGCCACAACCAGTCCTGAGCACTAGTCTTTCATGAAGGAAATAGGCAGACTGGACCTGGTCAAAAAATGATCAGGACAGGGAAGGAAATCAACCACAAAGTATGAAGAACAGTGGAAATGATAGGTATCACATTCCCTGACTCTGGAGAAGGGGGAATTGGTGACATACATGATTGGATCTCAGATTTCCTAAGGACCAATGCCTATTATTCCTTCCTTCCTTTCTTTCTTAATTTCTTTCTTTCTTTCTTTCTTTCTTTCTTTCTTTGGGGGGGGGAGAGAGAGAGAGAGAGAGAGAGAGAGAACAAGGTGGGGGAGGGGTGGAGAGAGAGGGAGAGAGAGAATCCCAAGCAGACTCCACACTGAGCCCACAGAACCTGTAGAGGCTGACACAGGGCTCTATCTTACAAATCGTGAGATCATAACTTGAGCTGAAATTAAGAGTTGGAAAAAAAATTAAGAGTTGGACATTTAACTGATGAGGCATCCAGGTGCCCCTATTTCCTTCTTTCTCTCTTTCGTTTTTATAATTTTTTTTTAATGTTTATTTATTTTTGAGAGAGAGAGAGAGAGAGAGCGAGGCAGAGAAAGAGGAGGGAGAGAGGGAGCCAGAGGATCCAAAGTGGGCTCTGAGCTGACAGCAGAGAGCCCAGTGTATGGCTCAAACTCATGAACTATGATCATGACCTGAGCCAAAGTCAGATGCTTAAGGGATTTAGCCACCCAGGCACCCCACCCCATAAATATTATATGCATATTTCGAACATAACCACAATGCAACCATCAAAATTAGGAAATTAACATCGATACAATACTATCCTTATCCTTAGTCTGCATTCAAGTTTCACTGGTCATCCCCAAAATATTTTATAGCAGAAGGATCCACTTCAGAATCACAGTGTTGCATCTGGTCATCATGTCTCTTTAGTCTCCTTCAGTGGGGGAAAAGTTCCCCAGTTTTTCATTTACTATCATGAACTTGACATTTTTTTAAGAGGTCAAGATAGTTATTTTCAAGAATGTTTTAAAATTTGGATTTTTCTAATGTTTCCCATTGAAATTGTAAGCATATTGTGGAGGAGGTACTTTGAAATTATGTAAATATCTTGTTACTCATCAAATGTTCATTTCTTTATTTATTCAGTATGAACACATGGTTTCTTATTTTGTTCAATTGGCTGTGAACTGTTTCTATCAATATTTATTTTCATGCTCAAATTTTTCCTAAATAATTTGTGGCCACTGGGAAAACTACAGTGGATTAAAAAATAGGTAGCTGCCGGGGTGCCTAATTGGGTTAAGCGTCTGGCTTTGGCTCTGGTCATGGTCTCGTGGTCCGTGAGTTTGAGCCCTACATTGGGCTCTGTGTTGACAGTTCAGAGCCTGGAGCCTGCTTCGGATTCTGTGTCTCCCACTCTCTGCCCCTCCCCTGCTCGAGCTCTGTATCTCTCTCTTTCTCAAAAATAAATAAAACATTAAAAAAAAAAAAAAAGATGGCTGCCGATTCTTTACTTGTCCACCCACCCAGAAGAGGAGACATCTACTCCCCTTCAATCTGGACTGCTCAGTAAGTTGTGTTACGTAAAATATCCACAGAAGTGATGCTTAAGGCTGGGCCTTCAGGGGACTACATCTTCTTACCTTGTCTTGAAATGCTCCTTCTTAGAATGTACCTTTCATTTTGTGAGGAAACGCGAGCAGCCATGTGAGAAGCCTTCATGGAGAGGTCCAAATGGAGAAGAGCCAAGGCCCCTGACCCACGATCATTCTCAGTCAGCCTCTAGCCTACAAAAACTGCCAGTGTGAGTGAAATCATTTGGGGACTTTTGACTCTGCCAGTGCCCCAGATGACACCATGTGAAGCAGAACAACTGTGAGATAGAAATGGTTAGTTTGAAGACACTAAGTTTTGGGGTAATATCTTATGCAGATCTAGATAACTGAAACAACTGTCTACTGTGTGCCAGGCACTATTCTATGTCCTTCTGATCTACTAAGGTAAAAGAGAAATGTAAACTGACAGGTGCAGATAAGGGTGCTGTGAAAGGGTAGAGGAAATGTCACTAACAGGTGAAGGCAGCCTGCAGGGAGAAGTGGGGAGGTGGGTAATTCTGGGCAGATCAACACTCAACAGGCAAACTACAAAACCCAGATTCCAGTTTTTGGCCAGTCAGCACTGCAACTTCCTCTTCCGGTATCTCCTCTGATGGGATTAGTTTTCAACCTGACAAAGGTGAAAGTGGAAAGGGCTGGAGAAAGTTGTCTTGGGTCTGTCTGCAATACCAGTTCATGTTTGGACAGCTGGACAATATTGTTCTGAAGGTTTCTGGTCTCTGGACCTTTCTGAAGCAAAAAATTTACCAATTCTAGGCACCTCTAGATGGGGGTGGGGGTGCTGATAAAGCTGGTGGGAACCTTGTGGGCTCTGCATGCTCCCAAGGAATAGATAGCAGTTTCCTTGCTTCCTGGCCACAGAGAGGGTCCTGGGATAGTTCTGTGACCCCCTAACCTCCCCTCAGTCCTGTCTCCTGCCCATCATCTGGACACAAGGAAGACATATCTTCATTTTCCCTTCTCATTTTTCAGATGGGGTCTGTTATAACCCTCCTCACTCATTGGTCAGGCATTTTCCTCTAGGCATAGGCTGTTGGGGTCAGCTTCACCTTCAGCAGCTCCCTGGTGAACAGCTCTTAACTTACGTGTTTCAAATAATTTAGCAACAAACAAACAAACAAATAAATAAAATAACTTAACAATAGTTCTTATCCCCTTCCCACATAATCAAGATGATCATAAGCATTCATTTAACAGTTTTTTTTTTTTAATTTTTTTTTTCCAACGTTTATTTATTTTTAAGACAGAGAGAGACAGAGCATGAACGGGGGAGGGGCAGAGAGAGAGGGAGACACAGAATCGGAAACAGGCTCCAGGCTCTGAGCCATCAGCCCAGAGCCTGACGCGGGGCTCGAACTCCCGGACCGCGAGATCGTGACCTGGCTGAAGTCGGACGCTTAACCGACTGCGCCACCCAGGCGCCCCTCATTTAACAGTTTTTTAAAATTAATTATTTTTGAGAGAGAGAGAGAGAGAGCACGCGTGCACACACCGGGGAGGGGCAGAGCGACAGGGAGACAGACAATCCCAAGCAGGCTCTGCGCTGTCAGCGTGGAGCCCGACACAGGGTTTGAACTCATGAACCGTGAGATCATGACCTGAGCTGAAATCAAGAGTCGGATGCTTAACTGACTGAGCCACTTAGGTGCCCCTCATTTATTAGGTATTTTAACAAATATTTACTAAGTGTCAACTAAGTGCCAGTTCAGTTCCAGGAGCTGAGGATACAGTAGCAAATGAAAGTTCCTGCATTCATGGAGCCCATCGTCTAATAAGGGAGACAGACAACAATAAATAAATATATAGTGCTGGGTAGTGATACATGCTCTGAAAAAAATCATGCAGGATAAGTATATTTGGAACTATTCCACATAGGGTAGTCTAAAAAGACCTCTTTCTTAAGGTGACATTTGAGAAATCTGAATGAAATATGGGGGAAGACTATTTAAGACTAAGTGAATAGAAAGTATAAAGGCCCTGAGGCAGGAAAAAATAAGCAAAATAAGGGAACAGCAATTAGGTTAGTGTGGCTAAAGCAGGTAGAGCAGGTAGGGAGTGATAGATGTGGGTGGGGAGGAGAGCTAGGAACCAATTAGATAGGGCTCCTACATATTTGGATTTCATTCTGAAAAATGGCATGACCTGATTGATGCTTACAAAGATCTTCCTAAATGCTGTTTGGAGAACAGACTGTGGAGGGGGGCACAGAGAAGGTGAAAGCAGGGTGACCAATTAGGAGGCTACCATATAACCCAGGCCAGGATGATGGTGGCTTGGTCCAAGATAGTTGCAACAGAATTAATAAGTGGTTAATTCTGATGATTTAAAGGTAGCACTGACAAAACTTGCCAAGGGATTGGAAATGGCGTTTGAGTGTAAGAGAGGCACATCAAGGATACCTTTTAGGTTTTGGGCTTGAGGAACTGGATGAGCAATGGTGCCATTCCCTGACGTAGATAAGAATGAGAGTGGAGTATAAGGAGTAGGTTATTGGGGGCAGGATGTATTGAGTTTGAGATACTGGTTTGAGGCACTTGAAAATCAGTCTGAAGATCTAGGCTGGAGATAGAAATGTTGCAGTCATCAGCAAACAATTATTATAAATTACTCCTAGGGAGTGTGTAGACAGAAAAGAGTATCATGTGCCATGTTCTGAGGCTTTCAACAGCTGGGGAAGACAGAAATTTTGTGGTTATTAGCATACAGATGTTATAAATCACTCCTAGGGATTCAGTACTGACAGAAAAGAGCATCAAAGACAGTGGCCTGGGACCTTCAACAATGGGTGAAGAGGAGGAGAAGCCCACAAGGGAGACAGAGGAGTGACCAGTGAAGTGAGGAAGATCAGGAAAGCCTGGTGTCCAGAAAGGCAAGTGAAGAAAGTATCCTGTATAATCACAACCAAGAGTGAACTCCTGAGCCTCAGTTTTCTCAGCTGTGAAATGGAGACAGGAACAAGTACCTACTTCAAAGTGTTGTTAGGATTGAGACAATGCATATAAAGCAGTTAGGCTTGTGTTTGACTGGCATATAGTAAACTCTCAATCTATGCTAGCTCTTGCTATCATTCCCTCCACTTTAGAGTTGGCTGCCAGAGCTGTCACCCTCTCCATACACATAAATAATAGCACTCTCATGGGTCTTTCTCAGGGGTCAGGTGCCCCTGCTCACTCAGGCATCAGGTGTGCCTGAGGAGTGGCCTCTGAGTCAAATTTGAACCACACAACTTCAGTGCCTAGGCCTATCACCCCGACAGCCTCCAGCCCTTACCTGCAAATCAACAAGGGTTAAATGTGTGGTGTATAAAGGTTTTGAAGACAGAATTCTGACTCTGTCCCTCACCAGCTGTGGGATCTTAGGCAAGTTTTTTTTAAGTTTATTTATTTTGAGAGAGAGAGTGCACACAGGGGAGGGCCAGAGAGAGAATCCCAAGTAGGCTTTGTGCTGTCAGCAGAGCCAGGAAGCAGGGTTGGATCTCACAAACCGTGGGATCATGACCTGAGCTGAAATCAAGTCAGATGCTTAACTGACTGACCCACCCGGACGTCCCCTTAAGCAAGTTTTTAGCCTTCTTGAGCCTTTAACTTTTTTTTTTTTTTTTCCCAGCCAAGGCCTAATCCTGAGCAATTTTTTTTTTTTTTTTTTTTTTTAATAAAGACAGACTGCCACGTGCTGTGCCTCATTTGAATGTATCTGGAGTTTTGGAAGCTTAACCACCCTACATTCTCCTACAAATGGACCTCCAGAGCTTGTTTGGAAAGGAGCGCAGCTACTCCTATACCCTTGATGGAAGGCCGATCCTCTATCCGGGAAGGTAGTGGGAAGGTTGTCCTTTTCGACCAAGACCACAGCTTCCGGAGGGATGCACCTGGAGCAGAGAGGGAGGAAGGGGACACCCTCCTAGCCAGCCAGATCAGCCGAATCAACCCTGGCGATCAATGGGGTGACAGATGTCGCAGCCAGATAGCCCTCACATCTAAGCCTTTAACTCTTTATCTGTAAAATGGGGGCAATTCCTACTTCATGGGATTGTGTCTGGGTTCACACAGACTATATAAACAAAGCTGGCTGATCTGTTTGCCAGCATGGGAGTTACTGAGGCTTCTTGCCACTCTCCTGCTCAAAGCACACATCCTCTCAGGGCAGGATGCACGTAGAGGAAGCACTCCACACACCCAAAACCAAGCTGAGTGGGCCTCTGCCCTAGGCTGGGCTGCAGGTGAGTTAGCCAGACAAGCGGAGACTTGCGCACTGTCTCCTCCACGGGGCCAGGGTGAGCCGCGCCTCCTTGCTGGGCCCTTACATTGGTAGGGGGGCCTAGTCCCGCCAAGGGAGGGGTACCGAACGTCCCAGAGAATCCCTCCTCAGCTGTTCCACCTCCCGCCCGGCGTCGAAGCCCGTTTCTTGGACAACTCTTTTCCGTCCCTCTTCCGGACCCACCAGGCCTACCGAGCCCCTGGCCGGAACGCCGCCGCGTCCCCCCACCCATCAAATCAGCAACCAGCGTCTCTCTGCGCCACCGCGTGTAGGCCCAGGCCCGTACCCCAGCCCTTCAGCACCGCAGGAAGTGGTGGCGCCTCTGGAGGGCAGCCAGGAGGAGGAGGAGGGGTGAGTAAGAGGAGGAGGAGGCGGCGGCGCGGCTGGGTAGCAACCGAAGCCACAGGGCAAGGGCTCGGGAGGAGGGCGGTGTGGGAACCCGACCGCTCAGCGCCGCGCCCCGGGGCAGCCAGCCGCGCTTGGAGACGGCCCCGCCCCCTGCAGCGCCCCGCCTCCCGAGTCCCCGCCCGCGCACCGCGGCTCCGCCCCAGAGGCCCCGCCCCCCTGCTCCAGTCCCGAAAACCCCGCTCCAACCGACGGCCCCGCCCCCGCCCCCGCCCGCGCCTCGGGCGCACTTCTAGTCGCTGGGCGGCCGCGCTGGTCGGAGTCTCGGCGTTCCGCCGCCTGCCACCCGGCGCCGCGCTCCCCTGCCTCCCCTCCAGCCCCTCCCCCAAGAGCCGTGGTCGGGCAGCGCCTGGCCGGCGGCCCGCGGGCGGGCCGCCCCCCTCCCCCCCGCGGTAGCCCACCCGCCTCTTAAAGCGGCGGCGGGAAGATGAGGTTTCGGGAGCCGCTCCTGGGCGGCAGCGCGGCGATGCCGGGCGCGTCCCTGCAGCGGGCCTGCCGCCTGCTCGTGGCGGTCTGCGCGCTGCATCTTGGCGTCACCCTCGTCTACTACCTGGCCGGACGCGACTTGAACCGCCTGCCTCAGCTGGTGGGAGTCCCTACACCGCTGCAGGGCGGCTCAAACGGCGCCGCCGCCATCGAGCAGCCTTCCGCGGAGCTCCGACCCCGAGGGGCCCCGCCGCTGCCGCTTTTGGACGCTTCCTCCGAGCTGCGCTCGGGTCGCGACTCCAGCCCAGACGCGGACTCTCACCCCGGCCCCGGCCCCGGCCCCGGCCCCGGCCCCGCAAGCAACTTGACTTCGGCCCCAGTGCCCTCTACCACAGTGCCGTCGCTGCTCGCATGCCCTGAGGAGTCCCCGCTGCTCGGTAAGGACTCGGGGACTTTCCCGAATTTCCCCGACAGGGTCCCCTGGACGTTCGCCCATGCCCTCTTCCAGGATATTCAGCCCCCCAGTTCCGGATCGGAGTCCCTAGTCCCAAACAGAGGTTCCGGGCTGGATGTAGGGAGAGGGTGGGAGGCGAGATTTTTTTGGATTTACGTGGAAGGCTGGGGCGGGGGTGGTACAAGGAAGCTGCAGGCCCCTCTGTTCCCAGAAGCAGAGAAGGCCTTGGAGACTTCCCTGCTCTGGCCCGTGCCTCAAGAAGTTTTGGAGTTTGAGTTTGCTTCGGGCATGGAGCAGCCTTCGCCCTGCCAAGTCTGGTAAGGACCAAGAGGCAGCTCAGAGTAACCCACTCCAGTTTAGGAAACTGATGATGAGGCCTCTAGTGGGGAAGGAAGTTGCCCTCCCATTTCACATCCAGCTCACATACGTTGTCTTCCCATAGAAATACTCTCCTCTGAGTGTGGGTTAACTTTTCCTGAGCATTAGGACGAGTGACTTGCTCTTTAACCTCTGGTTTCTGGTCTGTTAAATGGGGAAGATAAATGGTACCTAAGTCAGGTTTGTTTTGGAAGGCTAGATGAGACAATATAAACAAGGGTTTACATTAATGAAGGTAAACCCTTAGTAAATTGTTGCTATTATGTTAAGTTCCTCCTTTGTGTAGATCCCTGCCCTGGGGCCTTCCTACCCTGCTTCCTGCCCCTGTAGGTTCCCAAAACCTAAGTGAACTAGCACTCTTAAGGGCTGAGGGTGTTTGTAGGAGTACAGTGTGTGTACCATAGGGGCTGGAGAGCTAAAACTATAAACTAGTTCACACCGAATTGTCCCTTCCAGGAAGCAGCTCAGAGTCTCAGGTATCTTGCCCAGATAATTGGAAATGTGGCCACCAGCCTGTGTTTCAGCATATACTGGGAGTATGAGTGGGTGGGTTTGCATTCCTCACATCAGGAGGAGTCTGAGCCCGTGCCTGTTGGAGGCAGTGGGGGGGAACCTTTCCTTGGTCTGTAATCCACAGGCAGTCAGGCCCAAGGCAGCCACAGGTTGTTCCCAAGATTATCATACAGGTGGCTGCTCATTTTTAATGCCAGGGTTTATTTGTTGCTCTGAGTGAGGGGCCCTGGCAGCAGGGCAGGCATCCTGCCAAAAGGAACTCTGTCACCTTCCCGCAAAGCCCTGGCAGAGAAGGCCTCCTACATGTTCTTGCTCCTTTCTCCAATGATTACTTCAGTATTTTCGTATCAAGTTTGGGGGGAAGCTCTTGGAATTGGTCAGACATGAATTGTGGAAGTAAGGGGATTTTTTTTTTTTTTTTGTAAACAGAAAATTGAGTCCCTTTGGACTCAATTGGACTTCCCTCTGGGAAGGAGACTAGTTCTATAAAATAAAGTTGAATATTTGCCCCGCTGCTAAGTGTCTGGCCTCACGCATCTTAGAGAATTTCTCAGAATCTCTTTCTTATATGTAAAATGAGGTTGTTGGTGATTAACTCACAGGGTTATTTTTAGAACATAAATGAGATTGCGTACATTAAGTACAAGGCAAATAGGACTTGGGACTTGAAGTTCCATTTTCTCAGACTCCCGTGGAGATAGAAGGCTCTGAACAGCAGAGAGAAGGGGGAGGAGAGAGAAGAAATCCTCAGAACCCAGAGAGGCCAGGTTTTGTCTTTTTTGGTTTTAATTGTTGCCTAGACATTTATTCAGAAAAAAAGAAACTAGCAAATTAAAGTACTCCAATGTTCATTAGATTGGTGTTTGAGGTATGAAGTCTTCTTGATGAAGCTGGAGAGCCCGTGGTGCTGTATCTCTGCTTTGTTTTGTTTTCTAATGGTGTTGCTAGTGATTGGTGACCAGTTACTGGTATTTCTGAGCTGAACTTTGAATTGGTGGTTTGAAGGGACTTCCTGAGAGATAACGTTTGGAGGGTGAGGAGAGAGGCCCTGGGCCTTCTCTAGCTTGGCTGCCTTAGCGTGACACATATGGGACCATGATGTTTGGGCAGCTGCTACGGAGGTCCCACAAAGTGAAGACAGAGGGTTTTTCTTCATTTTAATTGAGCCCTTAGGTTTGAGTGGTTGGGTGCAGCTCTTGGAGTGAGGGCTCCTGGCTGGGAGGGGGCCTTGAGGAAGCTGAAGGTCTCTCGGAGTGTGTGGGTCAGGGGAGTTGAGCCCATCTGTTCATCTGGGCAGGTGTCAACCAAAGCCCTTGTGGGTGGTTTTGAGGTTGATGGGAGAAAGCATCCGTGGGGTTTAGAACTGCGGCCTTTTCACTACTTGCAGTTTCTTTCCATGACTTGGCTTTACTTTCTGTTGTCCAGGGGTCTGGGCCATACGCTATGATAAGCTCCTGTCTGGAACATGGAGGGTAATGGGCATGCTCTTTCCCGGAGGAGCCAGGCATCAGACTGGGCTTGATGAGTGACTATTTGATCTGTCGTGGGTTGTCAGAGCCTTGAGACAGACTTCAGAGAGACTTGGGTTTGAATCCTGTCTACACTATCTGTGTGACATAAGGCCGATTGTAGAGTTTCGAGCCATTGTAAGCCCTACTTCAGGGTCCCCCATGGGCTAGTGTGAGGCCTTCAGGAGTAGGGACTGAAGGGGGGAGGTAGGCCTTTCCTGAGGACTCTTACAAGTTCCCCAGGGAGTTCTCTCAGACAGTTCAGAACTCCAGGCACTGTCCTCTTGGCCCTCTGGCTGAGCAGCATCTAATCCACTGAACACGGTCATGTGGCGCCCTTTCCTGGCTGCCTGGGTGTTTGCCTGAGATGTAGTCAACCTGGGAAGAGGAGTGGTCTTGCCTTTTCCTTTTCCTGGGATATTCATCTCTGCTCAGATTTGGTGGCAGCTCAGTGTGACTTGACTTGTACTGGCACTGGCACTGTCAGCCCAGAGAGGGGCTGGGTGGGAGTGGGCAATACTTTAGGTTGGACTGGCTAGAGAAGGCCGGGCTGACCTGCGGGCTCAGTTGGAGCCTGGTACACCTGGTACAGTCTTGTCAAGGGTGTATGGGGTGTGGGGGGTGAGTAAAGGACTGCTTAAACCCAGAGACTTCCCCTGCCCTTTGTGCTGTGAAGAGATTCTCTTCCTTTGTTCAGACGAGAACTGTGATCTAGAGGTGGGCACCAGAGAGTTGTGGGCCCCTGGGCCAGCAAACAGCTACTGTAGATAGCCAGGGCCCTGGGAGAACACTTATCCATGAGCCAGTTTCCCCAGCTTTTGTGGGGGCTGTCAGCCAAGCCCCTGCCATGGCTTGCACCCTTGGGAAGACAAAGCACTTTCTGAGTCTCTGCTGGGCTCTCAGCTCTCAGGTGTTTTTCCACCAGCATGCTGTCCCCCTCCCATGTGCACACATGTGGACACGAGCAGGCTGCCCAGGACAGAATGTACTTTGAGGACATCTGTTCTGGCCTCGGCTTGGGAAAGGGCTCTCTCTCCCCTTTGGAGATGAGTCTTGGAGCCTCATCCTCAGGGTTGGGGGAGGCATGGGGAGCCTCTCCTGTGTCTAGATCTTTAAGCTTTGTCAGATTAGGTAACTAGTACTTTAAAACAGTTTTTTTCCTGTTGTTTTTCCTGGGGAAAATAATTTACTGACAAATTGACAGATACACCTTCTTGTCTGACAATCCGAGATTATGAAACACCCTCTATGACTATTTGGCTCACTTTCTTCCATTCAGCCTGATGGTGGCTGAAGTGATTCCTGACTGTGGCAATCTGTCCCAGACTCTGAGCAAGCATGGAAGTTCCTTGGGGCATGGGGAGCAAGAGCCAAATGTGGGATTGGATTTCATCTGGAGCATCTTGGACCCACAGCATCCCAGGATGGGACTGTCTAGTTCTCTGGCCCCATCCCTCATTGTGCTAGAGGACAAGCGTGTCGTCTCAGGCCACACAGCCAGGAATGGCCAGCTGGGGCTGGAACTCAGGTATTCTGCTTCCCAGCATAGTGCTCTTCCTTGAGGTTATTGCCCTGTAGATACCTAGTGCAGGGGCTCAGAGCAGGCTAACATCTGGAATTTGGGAGGACCCTCTCTCTCGAGGTGTGTCTGTGTCCACCTGAAAGGTCTTATGTAGCAGCTTGCATGGACATCCTCAATGGCTAAAGCATCTGGTAACTTCATTCACTTGCAACAATGTGCCTGATCTTTGCTGGGTACTACTGCCGCAAAGAGGAATATGACAAGATGCCTCTTCTTTAGGAACTCATAGTCCAAGCAGAGGAGGCATAATTAAATTTTGCTGATGTCATTTAGAGAAACTAAATTGTGTGTGTGTGTGTGTGTGTGTGTGTGTGTGTGTGTGTGTTATAGTCTCTCTCTCTCTCTCCTATCCATCCCTCCTTTCCTCCCTTCCTTCCTTCCTTCCTTCCTTCCTTCCTTCCTTCCTTCCTTCCTTCCTTCCTTCCTTCCTTCCTTCTCTTATTCAGAAACCCAGAGTTGATATCAGAGTTCTTCAGTCCTGGTTTTGATTGTGTTGAAAAGTTCCTCTAATTTCTGTAGCCTCAAATTAGCTTGGCTGAGTAATCTGTACCTTGCTGCTTTATAATGACTGTAATGATACAACAGCAACCATATGGTCTTTGGGTAGCAGCAGGATAGGGATTTCTAGGCTGAGACTAGACTAATTTATGGGTTGGGAACAATGGGACGGTTCATGCTCAGGCAGTCCCCGCCTTTCCATAGACTTCACCCTGGGGATCTTCCAGGCTTTGGGGGCAGGTCTGGGAAGCTCATCCCCTTTGGGCTTAACTGGGCTCTGGGTGTGTATGAAAGGGGCCCAGTTGTCCTGTGGCCAACTCAAACCTGGTGATTTCTCCCCTGCTCGTAGACCCAGTGCCTCCTGTGCCATCTTCACTATTCAGTGTTTCCCTGCCTGCTCCCGACAAGAAGCAGAGACTGGAATTCTGCTTGAATCCATATCTATCTGGAAATTCCAGTTATTCTTATCCAGTTAAGGGCAATCCGTTTGTTTGAGGACAAGTGGTCCGCCTTTGTGGCTTAAATCCCTTGAGGCCTGGCACTGTGGCCATTTTACACTTGGCTCTGGCACTGCCCAGGGTGGTCTGGCCAGTGAGGTCAGCCAGCCAGACCCTGACTCCTGGGGGATTTGACAAGGCATGGGATTGTGAGAGTTCCTGGGAGCCGGACTGTGACTATGATTGTAAAGGCCCCAGTTATGGGGGTCTCTGTGTTTAACTGGGCCTACACAGGTCACGAGCTCAGGGAGAGATTGCAGATCCTGTTGTAAAGGTCAGAACCTCCAGGTTCGAAGGTCGTGGTGGCTTAGGATCAGGGGTCAGGGTCTGGTTGGGAGCTGGTTCTGGGTGGACGTGGCCTAAAGGGATTCGTCCTTAGAAGGCAGAAGGGCTGAGTCACACGCTCAGTGTTTCAGGTTCCACTTTCCAGCCTGGCCTCAGCCCGCCCCTTCCCTACACAAATGAAGGCCAGGAGATACATAATTGGCTGTTGCTAAATTCTTTGGCAGTGATTTTAATGTCTGGTCTGGGTGTGTTCTGTAGCTGCTTCCCTTTCCCCCTGCCACTCTCTAAAGCCCCTCGCAAAGCCCAGAGAGAGGGAAGGATTCGCCTCCTTGGAACACAGCAGTCTAGGGCTGTGGGTCTTTGCTTTTCTCTGTATTTTTTTGAGGAGCACACGATCTCTTCGTCTTCTTTGCAAAAAGTAATGCAGGCTTATTGAAAATAACTTGAAAAATTAAAAGAGGTAGAAAAGCACACTTGTATTCCTATTACCTAGAGGAGACATGTAGGCACATCTTCTGTTAGTCTTTTTTCTTGTACATATGATAAGAATATAGTTACTGTCTTTACAGATGAACACATAGATTGGTATGTTCAGATATAGATAGCCTGGTGTCCAGCATTTGTCACTTAAGATTCTTTCTTACGAGCTCAGTCCTACAACTTTAAAAACCACAAAAGCTGTGTCATTCTGTCAGCTGAATATGCTATAACTTTCTTTCATCATTTAGTTGTTGTTGAACACACACATGTAGTTTTTGTTTTTCTTGGTGGCCCTCTGAGGCTCGGACATAAAGCACTACACTTTTTGGATTTTTTCAATAGTAGGGTTTTCCAAAAAGGGGGGAAAAAGGGTGAATGCTTTCTGAGAAGGGCTATGTTTTAAAACCATTCTTACTAAAAAAGATAGACCCATTGAGAATTACAGGTTTGCTTAGTGCTGGCAGAGGAGTATCATTTATTGCTGAATGAGGGATGTGTCTAGAATTCTGATTAAAAAGGAAACTAGGTGCAGGAAGTGCCTGGGGCAGGGGCAAAGGGCCAAGCTGCAGGACAGACTCTTGGGATCAGACTGAGCAGAAATCTGTTGTCAACAGAAGCGGTGGGGGTGATGCCCCAGGAGTCTGCTTTCTCAGTAACTTCTCCATTTGTCTCCTTAGCAGCCAGGTCCCTGGGCTAGGCTTACGTGGACTGTGGCACTGAGGCCGTGGAAATACCAGCTAGCTAACCCAGTGCAGTTGACATGACTGACTTGTGACTGTTTCCACAGAGCTTGTGGGAACAAGCCAGCAAATCGAACTCTGAAACAAACAACACAGCTCTCCCACCTCCAGGCAGTTCTGAGATCTGGGGAGGGGCCACAAAGTGAGAACCTGCAAGTTTCCAGGAATTGCTTTTGAGAGAAGCCTCAGAGACCAGTAAAGCCTGGCGCTCAGTTGGAGCTTGTTCAGGTGGTTTGAGCAATCCAGTCTCAGGCCAGTAGGCCAGTCTCTTCCCAAGGTGTCATTCCACTTTGAAGTTATTCCACTTTGATTGCCCTCACTGCATCTACATTTTCCTCTTCAAGGGACACTTTGGATTTGGGAATCTGCCAGGGGTTATTTGGCACAGAGCCTGGGGATTCAGGGGGAGGCTGTGCTGAGGGAAGAGGCGGGGTCATATCCCACCAGCATGACCAGTATGGTATGAGGTCAGGTTCCTTCCTGTCCCACCACATGGGTCTGGAGGTTGTGGGGAGGGTCCTTGGTGGGGGGTGCAATAATTGCCTGGCCCCCTGACAGGGTACATTCTAAAAGTGCTTTTAAAATTTTCTTTAAACATTTCTTTCTGTTTTGCATAATATCCTTTTGCCTTTGACATCCTGAAACAGCAGATCAGTGTTGGTTGTTTCAGGACACCACCACCGCCCGCTTGAAAAAACAGGAAAGGCCTCCCCAAGTGGAGGGTGGACCCTGGGAAACTGGTATTTGCATTATAGGAGCTTGGCGACTTGGTGTTGAGGTGTTAGGTGGCTTCTGGCATTCAGATGAGCACCAAAGGAAGCCTGCCTGGCTGAGAATGGGTAGACCTGGGTATTCACGCCAAGTCAGGAAGGGCCCTAAGAAAGAGAGTAAATGAAGACTGGTTTGCTCATGCAGCGAGCCTTTATTGGTAACTACATTACGTTAGGCATGGGAGACAGACATAAACAAAGGCTGGTCCTTACTCCGTGGTGGACAGACCTGGGAAAAACTGTGTAGTCAGACAGAGGAAGCATGAGGACCCTCAGGACACCGAGGAGGTGCAGGGAACCAGATGGATGATCTGGGCTAGGTCCAGAGTCAAAATGAGGGGCCTCTCTTCCAACACTGATTTTTAACATCTCTGTCTCTCCCAATGTGTTTGAACAGCCTCCCTGGTTGGGAAGGGCAGGGATCTACTGCTGAATGTGGCCTGTAATTTCCTCTGGCTGCTGTTAGGCCACATGGGAAGAACGCCGTAGCTGAAATGCCAGCTGCTGCATACAGTCACCTGCAGGGCGGGAGAGGACTGGAAGTGGAGGCAGAGTGAATGGAAGATAATGAAAGACAGAGAAGCTAGTATAGTAGGGACCATACTGGACAAGGGAAAGCTGAGGATAGCTAGACTGAGGGGACCAAAGGAAAGAAGGTAAAGGGAGAGAGAGATACAGAAAGAGGAGGTCGTGGTCTGCAGGGGAGAGGGGCAAAGCCTCAAAGACCACTGACGTGAGAATTTCGAGTTCTGGTTCTTCTAAGTCATTACATCATCTTGGGCAAGTCCCAACTCTGTCGGTCCCTCTTTCCCTTTCTGAAGTTTGAGTGGTCTTCAGTGCTCGTCCTTCTGAAGTCTAGGTTGGTATGGTGGGAAATCCTGGTCATATTTGCAACATGAAAAGCCTCTGAAATAACCTGTGAAACTCACTACCTACTGCCCATTTCAGGCTCTTGGGGTGAGACTTCTGCTGTGGATTTTGTCGTCTCGAAGCAGGCACAAACATTTTAGCAGATGAATGACCTTTGAAGTGGCATGGAGAATGTTTCTTTCCATCACTCTGGCTAGCTGTGTGATATGGGAAAGCTGTTATTACCCTTTCTGTGCCTCTGTGTTCTTGCCTATAAAATGGGGGTGATAATAGTGTCTACCTCATGGATGTTAGGGAAGTTCAGGTAGGAGGCATAAAAGGACCTAAAGCAGTGCCTAACACTGAGTAAGCTCTGAGTGTGTTATTTATTATTGGTAGCACTAACAGTTATTTCTGAAGATTTTGGTTTTTGCTTTGTAGGATTTCTTCCTTTTTTAAAAAAAAAATTTTTTAGTTGAAAATATATCACCACATCAGATGTTTAAAAAACTATAATTCGGGGTGCCTGGGTGGCTCAGTTAAGTGTCCAACTCTTGATTTCAGCTCAGGTCATGATCTCATGCTTTGTGAGTTTGAGCACCACATCTGGTTCTGTGGTGACAGTGCAGGGCCTGCTTAGGATTCTCTTTCTGTCCCCTCCCCTGCTCACATGTGCTCACACTCTCTCTCAAAATAAATAAACCTAAAAAAAACCAACAAACTATAATTCTACTACCTACCATTGTAATCAAACATGTGTCTACCACTGTAACAAAACCTGCCATTGCTTTTTATTTGTTTGTTTGTTTATTATGTTTTTATTTTATTTTTGAGAGAGAGCGCATGTGTGCACAAGGAGGAGAGGGGCAGAAAGAAAGGGAGACAGATAATCCAAAGCATATTCCACACTGTCAGCACAGAGCCCAACGCAGGGCTCATACTCACTAACCCTGAGATCATGACCTGAGCTGAAGTTGGACACTTAAATACATACATACTTAACTCTGTTGTAATGGTAGTATAAAACTGTTCTGCGTTCTGCTCATTTCATTCAATGCTATCTTAAACTGTTAGGTTATTTGTAATTATCCTTATTATCTTTTCAAGCTGCTATCTAAAATTCTTATGGATATTCCCTTAGCATTCAACATTCTAGGTTTCTCCATTATAGATAGTCTTTTTTTTTTTTTTAATCATAGATAATCCTGAATATTTTCGCTTGTGTTGAGCTCTTTGCTTCAGTTGAATTAACTCCATGGGATAAATTCTTAGGAATTCTTAGGCCAGAGGACATAGACACTTTTAGGACATTGGTTCACATTGCCACCTTGCTTTCCAGAAGGGTTGGAATAATCCACAGGCCCTAAATCGCAAATTCCTGGACTAGGGATATTGGCTTTTAAAGAATATGGATACCAAGAGAGTCAGATTTATCTGGAGTCTTATATCTATACTCTCAGCTTGTGTGTGTGTGTGTGTGTGTGTGTGTGTGTGTGTCTGTCTGTCTTAAGTGGCCTGTGTAGGGCACTGTGGCCATCCTGGACATGAGGCTTTTCCTGTAAGCCATTGCATCTGGGCAGTTCCTGTTGAGGTGTATCCATAAGGGCCTTACTGATGGCTCTTTGAGCACCTCATGTACCTTCTTTGCCAAAGAGTTGATTTACACAAGGTAAGAAACTCCTTCTTCCTATGTCTGTGGAGCTAAATCTATAGAATGGGGGATAGGCTCTGGCTTTAAAAGCCTGGCTTAAAAATGGTGTTGACCTAAAACTTTGTGGGTTGATGTCTGGGAATACCACATGCAGCCATCCACAGAAACCATGATAGGTTCTGACTGGCTAGTCTGGGCAGCTGACCATTTAACCCATATGGATCAACTCCAGTCTGACAGACTTGGTTTATGGGATCTAGGAATGAGGCCCAAAGGAAGAAAGACTTAAATTATATTGGGTAAAAATAAATTGATCAATAACTATAAATTGCCAGTTCTGCTCCTATGCCCCCCCCATTCCCCCTCCACGCACATGCCTCTTTTGTAGATAAACAGGAGTCTGCTGACTTCCAGAAGTAGTAGAATGACCTTAGAGCCAGCGATTTCAGTTATCAGCGGTTTATAGATTAAGCAGATGGGGTACATTCAACTTGTGACTGTTCCTCCTCTCATGTTGTAACCACCCTTGTCCTCTTGTGCTACATCCCATGGTGATCAGCTGTGATTTAACAAGGTACTCCCCGGGGCTGTTTATAGTCAGGCTAGAGCTGCTGTCCTGGGGGACCCAGAGCAGTACTTTCTTCCTGTGTAAAATGGGGGCAATAATTCCTACCTCCAAGAGTGGATGAGAGGATTGAATGAGATGAGGTATGTGGTGATATCAGTACTCTTGTCTTTTGTTCAATGCCTAACCCCATTCTCTTGGGTGCAGAAGGCTTACACTCAGCCTAGTAGGAGGCAGAGTAAAATTTCCTCCAAATGCAGTTTTGTCTTTGTTTTTGTTTTTTTCCATCTACCCTGGGGCAGAGTTAAGAGGATAAGGGAGAGGTGTGAGGCTGTAACCATAATTTAGGGACAGGGTTTAGCCTGGAACCAGGGTTTAGTGGAGACCTACCCCAGTCCACAAGGAAGCCTCCCTCTTGTTGAATCCACAACACTGCGGAACTTGCAGTGGGGGTTGCTATGTGTCAGGCGTGCCAGGATTCTGTGGCGATTCATAGCCTTCCCTTCTCCAAGTGGACATTGTCAGTCAGTGTCCTGGGGAGAGAACTTCATGGAGTACAAATAGTTGAATGGTCAGGAAGAGGAGCTGGAGGGAGTATTGGGTGTTTGGTAGAGTCTCAGGAGGTGAGAAGACATGTGTTGTGGTTGGGAGGTGGGTGCTGGGCTCAGGCTGGGGTGCCCAGTGACCTGTGCTTGGTGTGTTATTAGAAAAACTTAGAGGCTGTAGATAGCCTGTCTTGTAAAAGAGACAGTAAGAAATACTGATCTGTAGCTGTTGGGATTTTTTTTTCCAGCTTTATTAAAGTATAATTAACAAATAAATGATTTGTAGTTTTCTTTATTGTGATGCCTTTGTCAGATTTTGGTGTCAAGGAAGTACTGCCTCATAGAATGAGCAGGGAAGTGTTCCCTCCTCTTCCAATTTGTAGAGGATTTGCAAAGGATTTGTATTAATTCTTCTTTAAATATCTGGTAGAATTGACAAGTGAGGCCATCTGAGCCTGGGTGTTTCTTTGTGGGATGCTATTTGATTACTAATTCAATTACTTGCTACATGTCTATTCAGATTTTCTGTTTATTCTTGAGTCAGGTTTGGTAGTTTGTGCCTTCCCAGGAATTTGTTCACTTCATCTAAGCTACCTAATTTGTTGACATACCATTGTTCACAATACTCCCTTGGAATCCTTTTTGTTTCTATAAGATTGGTAGTGGTGTTTCCTTCTTTATTGCTGATTTTGGTAATTTGAGTTCTTTCTTCCTTCCTTTCTTTTCTTTCTTTCTTTCTTTCTTTCTTTCTTTCTTTCTTTCTTTCTTTCTTTCTTTCTTTCTTTCTTTCTTTCTTCTAGCCAGAAGGATGTCATTTTTGTTGATCTTTTCAAGGAACCAACTGTTGGTTCACTGATTTTCTCTATTGTTTTTCTGTTCTCTAGTTCATTAATTTCTGCTCTCATCTTTATTATTTTGTTCCTTCTGCTTGCTTTAGGTTTAGTTTGCTGTTTTCCAGTGTCTTAAGGTGGAAAGCTAGGTTATTTATTGATTTAAAGTACATGATCTAAAGGCCATGTACTTGTAACATTTTCATAGATGGTGTCAAATTGCCTTCCAATTGGTTCTCATCAACAGTGTTTGAGAAGCACCTGTTCCCCACATCTATGCCAGTTAACAATCTTTTTACATTTGCCAATATGATGGGCAAAAGTGATACCTTGTTTTAATTAGTTCCTTTGATTACTGATGATGTTGAACAAACTCTTAGGTGTTCTTTGGCCATTTGTATTTCTTCTGTAAATTACTTGTTAATATTTTTACCCATTTTTCTATTAGTTTTAAAAATATGTTTGTAGGACCTTTTAATATTATGGATATTGCTCCTTTATATTGTTTGCAAACATAGTCTCTCTCTCTCTCTTTTTTTTTTTTTTTTTGGTTTTGTTTTTTTGGTTTGGTTTTGTGTTGTTTTTGGTTTCCACCACCTTTCCTTTCCCCAGCCTGTTAGGCAGATTTCTTTTCTTTCTTTTTTTTTTAATTTAATTTTTAAAATTTACATCCAAGTTAGTTAGCATATAGTGCAACAATGATTTCAGGGGTAGATTCCTTAATGCCTCTTACCCATTTAGCCCATCCCCCTCCCACAGCCCCTCCAGTAGCCCTCTGTTTGTTCTCCATATTTAAGAGTCTTTTATGTTTTGTTTCCCTCCCTATTTTTATACTATTTTTGCTTCCCTTCCCTTGTGTTCATCTGTTTTGTATCTTAAAGTCCTCATATGAGTGAAGTCATATGATATTTTTGTTTCTCTAATTTCACTTAGCACAATACCCTCTAGATCCATCCATGTAGTTGCAAATGGCAAGATTTCATTCTTTTTGATTGCTGAATAATACTCCATTGTGTATGTATATACCACATCTTCTTTATCCATTCATCCATCAATGGACATTTGGGCTCTTTTTCTGTACTTTGGCTATTGTTGATAGTGCTGCTATAAACATCGGGGTGCATGTGCCCATTTGAAACAGCATACCTGTGTCCCTTGGATAAATACCTAGTAGTGCAATTGCTGGGTCATAGGGTAGTTCTATTTTTAATTGTTTGAGGAACCTCCATACTGTTTTCCAGAGTAGCTACACCAGTTTGCATTCCCACCAACAGCGCAAAAGAGATCCTCTTTCTCTGCATCCTCGCCACCGTCTGTTGTTGCCTGAGTTGTTAATGGTAGCCATTCTGACAGGTGTGAGGTGGTAACTCATTGTGGTTTTGATTTGTATTTTCCGGATGATGAGTGATGTGGAGCGTACTTTCATGTATCGGTTGGCCAGTCTTCTTTGGAGAAGTGTCTATTCATGTCTTTTGCCCATTTCTTCACTGGAGTATTTGTTTTTTGGGTGTTGAGTTTGAGAAGTTCTTGATAGATTTTGGATACTAACCCTTTATCTGATATGTCATTTGCAGATATCTTCTCCCGTTCTGTTGGCTGCCTTTTAGTTTTGCTGATTGTTTCCTTCGCTGTGCAGAAGCTTTTTATTTTGATGAGATCCCAGTAGTCCATTTTTGTTTGCTTTTGTTTCCCTTGCCTCTGGAGATGTGCTGAGTAAGAAGTTGCTGCGGCCAGGGTCAAAGAGGTTTTTGCCTGCTTTTTCCTCGAGGATTTTGATGAATTCGTGTCTTACATTTAGGTCTTTCATCCATTTTGAGTTTATTTTTGTGTGTGATGTAAGAAAGTGGTCCAGGTTCATTGTTCTGCATGTCGCCGTCCAGTTTTCCCAGCACCACTTGCTGAAGAGACTGTTTTTTTTTTTTTTTTCCCATTGGATATTCTTTCCTGCTTTGTCAAAGATTAGTTGGCCATGTGTTTGTGGGTCCATTTCTGGGTTCTCTATTGTGTTCCATTGATCTAAGTGTCTGTTCTTGTGCCACATGGTCTCTCTTTTAACTTTATCTCTGGTGTCTTTCAAATTTTTGTGTATTTAAATCTGTTGTTTCCTTTATGGCTTCAGGTTGTTTTTGTACTCAAGAAGGTCTTCATCCCAAGATTATAATTTTATTCTGCATTCTCTTCTAAGCTGGTTCTTGAGCATTTTAGTTCTTGTCTCTGACAGTAAAAGATGAACAGAATCACTGTTAAACCCTCAAAACCTTATATCATACCCAGAAGGCCCTTTGAAGTCTTAACCTCTTCTTCCAAATCTATCACTGATGCTGGTACATCAGAACAGAAATGCAAAATTTTAGCCACTTGTGATTGTAGGGCTGTAATAACCTGTAGGCTTTGAAGTTGCTGAGATTCAGGGGAGAAGGCAAAATTAATATTTACTGAATATCTGTAAAGAGCTAAGTGCTAAACATTGTGATGAATATATACAGGTGTCCTTTGAACAACATGGAGGTTAGGGGGCCTTACCCCCCTGTGCTGTAGAAAATCCACATATAACTTCTCACTCTTCAAAAACTTAACTCTTAATAGTCTACTGTTGACCCTAAGCCTTAGCGATAACGTAAACAATTGATTAACATGTTTTGTATGTTCTATATATTATACTGTGTATTTTTTACCATAAAGTAAGCTAGTGAAAAAGATCATATTGTTAAGAAGGTCATAAGGAAGAGAAAATACATTTACAGTATGTTACTGTAAAGAAACCTGTGTATAAGTGGACCTGTGCAGTTCAAACTGGTGTTCAAGAGTCAACTGTGTATGTGTTATCTCATTTACCATCTGAAAAGAGCACATTATTATCCCCATTCCTCAGAGGAGGAAATTGGAGCTGACTGCATTTAAAGTGATCCTGATACCAGAAAGGTACTGCCAGGAATGCATGACTGGCTGACTGCCCAGATGGCCCACAGGGCAGCAGGCTCGCCATGGTTCAAGGTCTGGCTCTAGATGGAGAGAGGATGTATTTGTAATCAGCATTGGGGATGTTCTAGAAATTTGAGTTAGGGCTCCAGAACTGATGAGAGGGGCTGCTGACTCACTAATAAAAACTCCCAGGAGACTTATTTTCATGCTGGAATACTAAATTGCTGCTTTATTGGGAAGATTAGAACTGTTGTCAGGTGGCTTAGAATTCTCTGGCTGCTGGCAATACTACAAGGGAAGCCATAGTGTAATCAAATCAGGCAGCTGGTAAGTCAGAAGTCAGAGCAGGGAAGTGAGTTGTACCCTAATGTTGGATGGTGTCTGCTGTCATGGCTCATGAATCCATCCCCACGGAATTGCAGACCTTTTTCAGGGACTGGGGTCCGGTCTAGTGGTCAGGCCTTTCTTCTCCCTATACAGTTCTGGAAGGACACATCCAGCTCCGTCTCCACCACTCCCCCATTTGTTTCTTTTTGTACTTTCTTCTTTCTTCCCTTTCTTTCCATCCAGCCATCAAACTTTATTTCATGGCCCATTATCATCACAGACTCTACTGCTTTATTTTCTTTGTTCTGTTTTATTCTCATTCCCACTTCCATTTCCCAACCACCCCCCTCCCCACTTGAGCAAACACTTTAATGTGTTTCATGTGTATCTGTTTTTCTCTTGCCAAATTGGAGCTGCTGCTTTTTATATGAACATATTTATGTATTGAATTTTTTAGATTAACATATAGTAAAATTGGCCTTTTTTGGGTATACAGTTCTATGAATTGTAACACAGTGCACATTTGTGTAGTGACCACCATGATAAGGATTCAGAACAGTTTTATCACCCAAAATTCCCCTTGTAATCACATTCTCCTCCCACCTTTAACCCCTGGCAGCCACTGATCTGTTCTCCATTACTAGTGTTGTATCAGAATGTTATAAATATGTATCATACAGTATATGTACCTGTATTTTTATTTTATTTTTTTTTAAGTTTTTATTTAGGGGCACCTGAGTGGCTCAGTTGGTTAAGCGTCCGAATCTTGGTTTCGGCTTAGGTTGTGATCTCGTGGTTTGTGAGTTCCAGCCCCACATCGGGCTCTGCACTGACTGTACAGAGCCTGCTTGGGATTCTCTCTCTTCTTCTCTCTCTTTTTTTTTTTTTTTTTTTTCAACGTTTATTTATTTTTGGGACAGAGAGAGACAGAGCATGAATGGGGGAGGGGCAGAGAGAGAGGGAGACACAGAACCGGAAACAGGCTCCAGGCTCTGAGCCATCAGCCCAGAGCCCGACGCGGGGCTCGAACTCACGGACCGCGAGATCGTGACCTGGCTGAAGTCGGACGCTTAACCGACTGCGCCACCCAGGCGCCCCTCTTCTTCTCTCTTTACACCTCCTCTGCTCACTCTATCTCTCTGTTAAAATAAATAAACTTAAAGTTTATTTAAATTCCATTTAACATGCAGTATAATATTTGTTTCAGGTGTACAGCATAGTGATTCACCACTTCCACACAACACCCAGTGCTCATCACAATGAATGCACGCCTTAATCACCATCACCTATTTCACCATCCCCCCACCCACCTCCCCTCTGGTGACCTCAGTTTGTTCTCTATAGTTAAGTCTTTCTTGGTTTGCCTCTTTCTCTTTTTCCCCCCTTAACTGGTTTGTTTTGTTTCTTAAACTCTACATCAGTGAAATCATATGATATTTGTCTTTTCATGATTGATTTATTTCAATTAGTATGATACTCTCTAGCTCCATCCATGTTGTTGCAACTGGCAAGATTTCCTTCTTTTTTATGGCTGAATAATATTCCATATATGTACATATATATATTTATACACACACACACACACACACCCCACATCTTTATCCATTCATCAGTCGGTGAACACACGCTATTTCCATAATTTGGTTATTATAGATAATGCTGCCATAAACATCAGGGTACATGTGCCCTTCAACCCAAATTTTTGTATCCTTTGGGTAAATACCTAGTAGTGCCATTGCTGGATCGTAAGGTAGTTCTATTTGTAACTTTCTGAGGAATCTCCATACTGTTTTCCAGAGTGGCTGCACCAGTTTGCCAGTTTGCACACCACATGTAAGGAAGAGCTTTCCCTTCTCCCCTATTAATGCATATATTGGTGCAGACTTATGGATTCTTTACTCAATAGCTCATGATCCTTTACTATCATTATTTATTTTGATGCTCAGATTGTCCCAGATTTGGTCAATGAGATCCCCTTTAGGCTGGTTCCTATGTCTTTTTGACATATTCCATCATTCTTTAAGCACTTTCTTTTAGGCACAGCAAGATGATCCGGGGTGCTGTTGTTCATTCCCTGACTCAGCCGTGGAATCAGCTACTTTTCCAACAAGCCCTAGTTCCAACAATGCCTAGTAGAGAATGGCATTTAGAAACCAAGAACTGGGCCGTAAGTTTTTCAGGTCCATCCGTGTTGCTACGTGTACGTCTAGCGTCCACGATGTTCATCCCAATTTTCTCTCTCCCTTAATGATAGGCTCCCACACTGCCTCCAACACTGTCTTCACAAATACATCTGGAAGGAACAGCCTTCTATGTGTCCTTGATGGGCCTGTCGGTGTATATTTGTATTGATGTGGCACTGCCAGATACCACTCCAGAATGGCTACCCATCATTTATGTGTCCACCTGCGGAACTTAAATGTCTCTGTACTTCCAACAAATACTTGGCATTAACTAACTAGCTTCCTAATTTTTGCTGAATGAATTGATAATGCTGGGATAGTTGTTGTTTTAACTTGCTTTTCTCTGATGACAAATGAGTATGGGCATTTCTTCATATGCTTGATGGCCATTGGGTTTCTTCTTTGATAAATTGCTTATTCGTGATAATCATTTGTCTGTGCTTTTTTTTCCCCTCCCAGTGGGACTCTGAACATTTTTCTTTCTTTTCCTTTTTTTTTTTTTCTTAATGTTTATTTATTTTTGAAGGCAAGAGAGCGCGCGAGCAGGGGAGGGGCAGAGAGAAAGGGAGACACAGAATCTGAAGCAGGCTCCAGGCTCTGGGCTGTCAGCACAGAGCCTGATGAGGGGCCGGAACCCACAAACTGTGAGATTATGACCTGAGGCAAAGTCGGATGCTTAACCGACTGAGCCACCCAGGTGCCCCAACATTTTTTATTTTGATGATACGCAGGAGTTCGTTATGCATCCTGGATATTAATCCATTGCTGGTCCCAGACATTGCAGATTCTGGATCTGAATCTGTCCTCTGTTAACTTTGCCCGTGCTATCTTTTTTTTGAATATAGATTGTTTCCTTTTTGTGTGGTCTCTCAGCATCAATTTTTTTTCTATAACCACTGTACTACCCTTTGTTCCTCCACATTTTAAGTGTGCTAGTATAGCTGAACGCAGCCGATTCACTTCAGCAAACAGTCTATCTTTATGACTCCTGAGCCTCTTACTGAGTTGTATTAAGAGTGACTTTACCTCTTAGAGTGTGAGGCTTGGATGTATTAGTCATATATTTATTCAGCATGTATATGCTGTAGGTCTGCTCTGTATTAGGCACTATGCTATCACCGGCAGCGTTCAGAGGTTATGAAACCTGTCTGTGGCCTTTTGAAGGGAAAGCAGGGATTTGAGCCTCTTCCTACCATGCTGCTTCTCTCTTGGAAACTGAGTTTGGTTCCTGTACAACTAACTGTGTGTCACATTTCTGTATCATTTCTAACAAATCCCCTAGGAAGGTGCAAAGTGTTCTCCCCCAGCAGCCTGAGGAGGGGGAGGGTAATCCTAGGGAATGCAGGCAAATGTGGCTCCTGTCATCCCAGGCCTGGAGTCCTCAAGTGGCAGGCTCTGGGCTACCTGCTGGTGACTGGCTCGGGGCTCAGAGCAGAGTACCCAGAGGACACAGGAAGACGGCCTCAGTCTGGAGGGGAAGGTCTTAAAATAAAACACCAGGCCTTACTTAAGTTATTCGAATCCTTTCTGAGAAGCTCCTATGTTCTCTTGCAAAAGTGTTCTAGTTCTAAGATGAGAGAGATCCCCCAAGATCTTCCTGGGGCTAACAGAATTTCCAGGCAAATTGACTTCCCAGCCTTTCCTGGTAGTGGTAACTGTGGGCAGGAGCACTTTCCAGAATTTCCACAATTTCCACCAGAGGGAGGGAGGGAGGGAGAGAGGGAAGCCAGAGGGAGAAGAGCTGAGTGAGGAGGAACTCTGTCTTTGGGCCAGGACCAAACAAAACAGAAATTCCTTCTGGGACGGTTTTCCCTCGAGGACAACACTGAGAAGCCTGTTTATGGGGCTTTAAAAGCCTGTGGTCCCCAGCAAGTTTCTTGACCTCAGGACTTTGCATCTCTGTGGTTTCACTAAGGGTGGAAACTTTCTCTTCGGGTCATCCCGGGACAGAAGTGTGCTATCACTCCCATTTCGGGGGCCTCCTTGAGGTTTCCCAGTGCTCTGAACTTGCTTCTCCTGACTCTCTCAGTTCCAAAGCCATGACCACATATGGTAGAGAAATGTGTTTGAGAAGAGTTTAGAGCAGTCAAGTCAAATAAGATTTACTTTTAGGCCACTTGGATCAGTTAGTGGCTCCCTGGAACCCTAGATTAAGAAGGATTCCGAGACAAGCTCAATGGGCACAGTGTAGAGAGAGTAGAGTGACGTGTATGCTGTCCGCTGTGTAGACACATCCATGAACATCAGAACCCTAAAGGATTAATGAGTGGAAGATAATGATGACTTTTTTTTTTTTTTTAATGATAAAAAGCACTTTTATTATTGCTTGGTAAAGGACAAGCCTTGCCTTGATGCTAGATAAAATCCTGGATAGACCCCTGACTTTTCTGGTCACTGTCAGGTGGTTTTAAAGTTTTACAGACACTGTAAGTGATGGTGACTTTTTTTTTTTTAAACAACTTAATTGAAGTATCATTTACATATCAAACATAAAATCCACCTGTTTTAAGGGTGTAATTAAGTTAGTTTTAGTAACTTGACAGTGCTATGCATCCATCATCATAATCTAGTTTTAGAAATTTTCATCACCCAATAAGACCCCTCCAGCCCATTTACATTTAATCTCCTTTGTCACCCCTGGCCATAGGCAACTATTTTTTGTCTCTTTAGATTAGACTTTTATGAACATTTACCTTTTTAACTCAGGTCTTTGGAATTTTTGGCATTCTCTTAAGGATGGCCTTTTATTTTTTATTTTTTATTTTTTATTTTTTGCTAATCAAAGAGTGTCCTTGAGAAAGTATGTCAATCCCTCTGCCCTTCATTTTCCTTCATGTGCAGCCCTGGAGCAGAAACATAATTCCTTAAAAAAAATTTTTTTCCTACGTTTCTTTCCCTCTTTTTTATTTTATTTAATTTTTTAAAGCTCTATGCAGGGGTTGAACTCAGGACTCTGACATCAAGAGTCACATCCTCTACCACCTAAGCCAGTCAGGCATCCCTGAAACATAATTCTTTTTTTTTTTTTTTTAATTTTTTAAAATTTTTATTTAATTTAATTTTTTAATGTTTTTTACTTCTTTTTTAACATTTATTTATTTTTGAGATGCAGAGACATAGAGCATGAGCAGGGGAGGGGCAGAGAGAGGGAGACACAGAATCCGAAACAGGCTCCAGACTCCAAGCTGTCAGCCCGGAGCCCAACGTGGGGCTCCACCCACAAACCACCAGATCATGACCTGAGCTGAAG
Source organism: Lynx canadensis (assembly GCF_007474595.2). Lineage (NCBI taxonomy): Eukaryota > Metazoa > Chordata > Mammalia > Carnivora > Felidae > Lynx > Lynx canadensis. Next base: position 55,230,388 of record NC_044315.2, on the reverse strand, counting down.
TCAGCTGCTTAACCGACTGAGCCACCCAGGCGCCCCTAATTTATTATTTTTTTAAATTTACATATAAGTTAGTTAGCATATAGTGCAACAGTGATTTCAGGAGTAGATTCCTTAATGCCTCTTACCCATTTAGCCCATCACCCCCCCCACAGCCCCTTCAGTAACCCTCTATTCATTCTCCATATTTAAGAGCCTCTTATGTTTTTGTTCCTCTCCCTGTTTTTGTATTATTTTTGCTTCCCTTCCTTTGTGTTCATCTGTTTTGTATCTTAAAGTCCTCATATGAGTGAAGTCATATATTTGTCTTTCTCTGACTAATTTCACTTAGCATAATACCCTCCAATTCCATCCACGTAGTTGCAAATGGCAAGATTTCATTCTTTTTGATTGCCGAGTAATACTCCATTGTGTGTGTGTGTGTGTGTGTGTATGTGTGTGTGTATATATACATATATACATATATACACATATATACACACACCACATCTTTATCCATTCATCCATCAATGGACATTTGGGCTCTTTTCCTGTACTTTGGCTATTGTTGATAGTGTTGCTATAAACATCGGGGTGCATGTGCCCATTTGAAACAGCATACCTGTGTCCCTTGGATAAATACCTAGTAGTGCAATTGCTGGGTCATAGGGTAGTTCTATTTTTAATTGTTTGAGGAACCTCCATACTGTTTTCCAGAGTAGCTACACCAGTTTGCATTCCCACCAACAGCGCAAAAGAGATCCTCTTTCTCTGCATCCTCGCCACCGTCTGTTGTTGCCTGAGTTGTTAATGGTAGCCATTCTGACAGGTGTGAGGTGGTAACTCATTGTGGTTTTGATTTGTATTTTCCGGATGATGAGTGATGTGGAGCGTACTTTCATGTATCGGTTGGCCAGTCTTCTTTGGAGAAGTGTCTATTCATGTCTTTTGCCCATTTCTTCACTGGAGTATTTGTTTTTTGGGTGTTGAGTTTGAGAAGTTCTTGATAGATTTTGGATACTAACCCTTTATCTGATATGTCATTTGCAGATATCTTCTCCCGTTCTGTTGGCTGCCTTTTAGTTTTGCTGATTGTTTCCTTCGCTGTGCAGAAGCTTTTTATTTTGATGAGATCCCAGTAGTCCATTTTTGTTTGCTTTTGTTTCCCTTGCCTCTGGAGATGTGCTGAGTAAGAAGTTGCTGCGGCCAGGGTCAAAGAGGTTTTTGCCTGCTTTTTCCTCGAGGATTTTGATGAATTCGTGTCTTACATTTAGGTCTTTCATCCATTTTGAGTTTATTTTTGTGTGTGATGTAAGAAAGTGGTCCAGGTTCATTGTTCTGCATGTCGCCGTCCAGTTTTCCCAGCACCACTTGCTGAAGAGACTGTTTTTTTTTTTTTTTTCCATTGGATATTCTTTCCTGCTTTGTCAAAGATTAGTTGGCCATGTGTTTGTGGGTCCATTTCTGGGTTCTCTATTGTGTTCCATTGACCTGAGTGTGTGTTCTTGTGCCAGTACCATACTGTCTTGATGATTACAGCTTTGTAATACAGGTTGAATCCTGGAAACATAATTCTTAATATTCCTCCACCCCTGGTCTGCCATGACTCTTTCGAGTTCTGGTTTGAGGTAGATCCTTGACGCTTCAAGGTGATAGAATCTGACTTTGGCTTTGTTCCGTAGGTTTAGGCCTTGGTACTCTTGGTGATAGAATCCTGGATTGAGTGACTACTCAAGGCTTTTCTGGTGATCTCAAGACCCACGTCAGACTGAATTTTGGGGTTATTCTCTCAAGGAACAAATGTTATTTGGTGAAGAGCCTATTTGATGTGGCGGTGTGAGGTTTAGATGAGGAAATGCCACGTTTTCATTAGGTTAGGCTTGTCCACTGCCAGAGAATCTCAAATTACAGGCCAAGAACCTGGAGGAAACTCATTTTAAAAGGGAGGGTAGGGGCTCTGCCTATAGATCATGAATCAGGTGCTATATCTGGACACAAAAGGCATATTTAGAGCTTAGGAAGGAGAGTGTTTTTGGCATTGGTGCCTTGGTCATAGATGTGTCATTAGGACAACAATCTAGATTCTCAAACACCAAAAGCAAGATGGTTCCTGCTCTGTTAGTTCTCTGCTTAAATTCATAGTTGAGCAAGTACTGTGTGGGTCAGCAGACATTTGTGATTTTACTCTATCGGAAGCTGTCCCAAGTACAGAAAGGAATGGGACACAACCCTTGCCCTCAAGGAAAGGAGGGTATAATGGAGGGAGTCTGTAGACAGACTGGTGCCCTCATGCCAAAGGGCATGTAAAGGTTGTAATGTTGATTTGGAAAGGGTGTTGTGGGCATCTAGAGCAGGGACTGATTGGTCCAAGGGTTCAGGGAAAGCTTTGAAGAAGAGATGACATTTGGTTTGAACTTTGAAGGATTGTTACTTTACTTCTTTCACAAAGGGTTTTTTTTTTTTTTTTAAGTTTGTTTATTCTGAGAATGAGAGAGTGTGTGTGCATATGCACGAAGGGGGAGGGACAGAGAGAGAATCCAAAGCAGTCTCCACACCGTCAAATCAGAGCCCCATGCTGGGCTCAAACTCACACCATGAGATCATGACCTGAGCCAAAGTCAGATGCTTAACCAACTGAGCCACCCAGGCACCCCCACAAAGGTTTTTGATGTAGCTTATAAGGACACATACCATAAAAAGGACAGATATAAATAAATTAAAATCAGAGAAAGAGAAAATGTGACTTAGAAAGTTAAAGACTGGAGAAGAGTTAAAATGTAGATATTCATACCTTAGGGCTCGACATAGTTATTATATCTGTTCCATTGCAAAAACCAAAAGTGAAACATGTTCTGTCATATGATAAATATTGTCAGACAGCAGATATACACAGTAGCTCCTGAGTATAGATTGTTTTTCTTGGTACTCACTCTTAAAGAGCTTTATGGGGGTGAGAGGAGGGTGCTGGTCAATGAATGAACCTGTAAACCACCATTTCTCAAAATATAGTCCAGGAACCTGTGCTAAAGTTATCTAGATAAAGTGCTTGTTAAAATGCAGAATCCCGAGGGGTGACTGGGTGGCTCAGTCAGTTGAGTGTCCGACTTTGGCTCAGGTCATGATCTCACAGCTCGTGAGTTTGAGCCCCATGTCGGGGCTCTGTGCTGACAGTTCAGAGCCTGGAGTCTGCTTCAGATTCTGTGTCCCTCTCTCACTGTGCCCTTCCCTTGCTCATGCTCTGTCTCTCTCTTAAGAATAAATAAAAAAACATTAAAAAAATGCAGAATCCTGGGCCTCAGTCCCAGACTTACCAAATCAGGAACTCTGGGGGGTAGGAGACAAGAATCTGTAGTTTTATATGCTTTCCCAAATGATTCCTCTTGCACTCCACAGTTTGAACCTCTTCAATAGAAAGAAATCTCACCAGCATTTTGAAAGCTGGTGCAGGGGTGCCTGGATGGCTCAGTCGGTTAGGTGTCTGACTTCAACTCAGGTTATGATCTCCCAGTTCATAGGTTCAAGCCCCATGTTGGGCTCTGTGCCGACAGCTCAGAGCCTGGAGCCTGCTTCGGATTCTGTCTCTCCCTCTTTGTCCCTTCTCCACTTATACTCTCTGTCTCTCTCTCTAAATAAATAACATGAAAAGAAAAAAAAGAAAAGAAAAGAAAAGAAAGCCAGTGCAGTAGCAAATAAGAGTACTTGGCCTTGAGGTGCCTGGCTGGCTCAGTCAGAAGAGGATGCAATTCTTGATCTCAGGGCTGTGAGCCCCACGTTGGATGTAGAGATTACTAAAACAACAACAACAACAAACCTTTAAAAATAAACTGACAAAAAGAGTACTTGGCCTTTGTTTGAAGATTGGGTGGGAATTTAATGGGGGAGAGGGCAGGGTGTAAGAAAGGCCAGTTTCACTAATGTGGATGGTTCATAGATGGTTCGTTGATGGCCAGGTCACTTTCAGATCATATTTTTGGAAGATCTACAAAGTGTGGCTGTTCAGCCATGTGGCAGGGCCACTTCTACAGAGATAGAGGGGCAACTGATGCCACTGTTCTCAATTAGTCCAGTCTCCTCCTGGCCACCTGGGCTCCGCTTTGCAGACCTCCTCTGGTAGGCTTCTTCATTTTTTGAGCAAATGCGTTGTTTTTCTCTGTGCCCCCAAATGCAGGGTTCTGAGACCACAAATGTGTTCTGCTTCCTGCTGAAAAAGCATTTCCGTCCCTGGAGTCTAATAGTGGCTTGGATGGTGAGTTGGCAGAAAGAACAGTGGGTGTTGACATTGTATTGAGTGTATGGTGTGCCGGAGACCTATCAAGTCAGCATTAGGACTAGATTATTCCTGTTTTCTGGTCACTGAGTTGTATGTTTTGAAATCTTCATTTTGGTTATTTATTGACTTTTATTTTAGAGAGAGAAAGTGCGAGCTGGGGAGGGGCAGAGGAAAAGAGAATCTTAAGCAGGCTCCACGCTCAATGCGGAGCCTGGCACGGTTTGATCCCACGACCCTGGGATCATGACTTGAGCTGAAATCAAAAGCCACATGCTCAACTGACCGAGCCGCCCAGGTGCCCCTAAAATCTTTATTTTGGAAAACCTTTGCTTATTGGGAAAGGGATGAAAAAAGAGGTCACACTTCTTGTCCTTGGGTTATGTTTTAAAATATTTATTGTTTGATTAAAAAAATATTTTTAATGTTTATTTTTGAGAGAGAGAGAGAGAGAGGGAGAGAGACAGAGTGTGAGTAGGGGAGGGGCAGAGAGAGAGGGAGACACAGAATCCGAAGCAGGTTCCAGGCTCTGAGCTGTCCGCACAAAGCCCAACACAGGGCTTGAACTCACGAACCGTGAAATCATGACCTGAGACAAAGTTGAATGCTTAACTGAGCCACCCAGGTACCCCTTTATTGTTTAATTTTAAAGATATACCCAAAGGTATAGAGAAAAATGTCATGAACATCTAGTTTGAGAAATAAATTATTTCCAGTACTTTTAAAAATTTTTTTCAATGTTTGTTTATTTTGGGGAGAGAAAGAGACACAGAGCATGAGCGGGGGAGGGGCAGAGAGAGGGAGAACACAGAATCTGAAGCAGGTTCCAGTCTCTGAGCTGTCAGTACAGAGCCCGATGAGGGGCACGAACTTACAAACTGCATGATCATGACCTGAGCCCAAGTCGGGTACTTAACCGACTGAGCCACCCAGGTGCCCCTATTTCCAGTACCTTTGAAGCCTTTGTGAGCTCGATTTTAAAATTTAACCAGCAATGGTTAACATGAGACTTGAGGTGTCCCTTCTGGTAGCTGTCTGTCCCATGCTCTTACATCAGGTTTCCTTGAAGTGTATCAAAATCCTCTTGGTTGCTTGCATCAGTAGCAGGGAAGTGGGGAGGATAGCTGTGTGCTGCACACTCAGGTAAGATTTGCTGGCCTACTCTGTGTCCGTGGCTGCCAAGTGGACACAACTCTTGTGTGATCCGTCCTCCCTGATAGGAGCTGCTTCTCTGCAAGGCTTTCCTTCACTCTTCTTCCCCAGCACCAGAGTTTGTGCCGTTTCAGCTGTTGTTGCCACTGTCACGTCACCATTGTTTGCTGGTCTCCCTCCCCTCCAAGGGCAAAGCACTGTTCTTAACCCAGCCCTGCCACTCTTGCCTGGCACCAGCCTAGCCCTGTGCAGTAGGTGGTGCTTCTCGTGTCTAGTGTGAGGGGCCACAAGGAGCACCGTGAGTTTGTGGGACCATTGCAGACAGCTGTCACCCCAGGCCTTGGGAATGTGTCAAGACCTGGCTCCCAGCACATATTTGGCCTTCAGATTAGATTGGGACAGAGGAAAATGGCCTACCCACATGAGCCTGTGAAAAGCACTGTAGTTGAGTTGGAGAGGCACCATGCCACACTGTCGGGGCTGAGGTCTGGACAAGGAAGACTGCCGGTATCCCGACTGGAGAACTACAGCTCTGGGCACTGCCTAGTCTCACAGTTCCCAAATGTTTGAATTTCATTATCTGGAAAAGTTCCAAGAGAAACTTAGGGGCCTGACCCTTGGCTGCCAAGTATGGATTTTTTTTTTTTTTTTTAAACATCACGTTAAAAAAACAAACCCAATTCAGTCTCAAAATCTATCATGATCATCTCATAAAAGGACGTTTCACCATTTAAAGAGTAAGAAGTGCTTGACTTTGGATGCCAATACATTTTTTTTAAGCTTTTTAATTTATTATTTTGAGAGAGAGAGTGAGTGACTGAGAGCATGTGGGAGGGGCAGAGAGAGTGAGAGTGAGAGAGAATCCCAAGCAGGCTCTGCATTGTCAGTGTGGAGACCAACGTGGAGCTCGGACTCATGAACCGTGAGACACTGACCTGAGCTGAAATCAAGAGTCAGACACTTAACTGAGCCACCCAGGAGTCCCTGAAATCTTTATTTTGGAAGACACTTGCTTATTGAGAAAGGGACACTTCCAGTACATTGGTTACATTTAGCTTGATGAAGAACAACGTACATTGTGTTCACTTTTACCATTTTGTCACTGGCCAGTGAAACATTCTCACCACCCGGCATCGGGCCAAGGATTGTATCTTGAGCCACTGGCCAGCCGGTTGGGAAGGGGTGACTAGATGTTCCAGCCTGTTTTTGCTGAGGCAAGAGGAATGAACTAGTGGCTCAGCCAGCATGAGAGTGAGGCAGGGAGTCCGTGCCGGGTTGGCTCGAGATTAGCAGGGTTTCAGTGGAGGGGCATGTGTGTGTTTGGGTTTGCCATGCCGGGCAAGGGAGCGGTGGAATTTGTCTGAGTTGAGCTCACACATTGAAGTTATTGAGCGCCTTACACGCAAGGCCGTGACCTGGACTCCCAGCCGAGAGGCCCACGTGGCGGGGCTTTAGCCGGGGGAGCCAAGGACAGGCTCACATCTGCTCAGCTGCTTACGTAACCCTGCTTCCAGCTCCCAGAGCCAAGAAAACACACAAGCCAGCCCAGCAGGGCCTAGGGCCTGTGGTAGCACACGCCATGCGCCTCACAGCAAGGGAGGCTTGGCTCAGCCTGCGGACTGTCATGAAGCCCTCAGCCCTCTGCTTCCTTCCCTCACCCCTCTCTGAGGCCCCCGGCAGTGACTCTGAGGTCTGATAGCAGTTTATTGTAATTCGAGGCAGAGCCAGTCACTGCCTTCCTGGAGTCAGAGCTGTCTGCATTTTCTCACTGGGACAGGGCCCGGTGTGCCATGGAGGACCGCCCCTGCAGCATGGTAAGGGGGTGTGCGGGGGCACTCAGGGAGGCCTCCTGACTGCTACTGGACCCAGGAGGCATTTGGCTCCAGGTCTGCAGCCGCTGCTGAGGGCTGAGGGCTGACCAATCTCAGGCATGAGCCACAGGGCTCTCAGAGCTGTAGAGCCTTCAGAGAAAGCAAATGGGGAAAGGATATCCCAGGGTAGCAGGATCGGGGACCAGGGTGCTCTGGATGCACTTCAGACATGATGCGGGTTGTCCGCAGTGACAGGAGCAGGAGAGTGAGAAGAGGCTGTTCAGCAGTAAAGCTCTCCGTGAAGCCACTGGAGGAGCAAGTCCCTGAGACAGCTGTGAACCAGGGTAGTTTTCACTTAGGTTCTCATACCCTCAGCAGGGAGCTCCTTCAAGTCATCTTGCCTATTGCTGTCACCTCCCCCTGGAGCCATCTTGCCTATTGCTGTCACCTCCCCCTGCCCCTCAACCTGGCGCACATTCTGGCACACAGTAGGTGCCCAGAAGGTACTGACTAAAACAAATTGGAGGTGGCTTTGACACATACCATAGGAAAAGTTGGCATTAAACACCTCAGAAGACTCTGGTCTGACACTTGAGTTGGCTCCCGTGGATTGTCACACACCGTTGACACCTCCTGTGTGTGAGTGGGTGAGTGTGCTGGGGGGGAATAGAAGATGGACCACCTAGGTTATCAGCTCCCAGAATTGGGTGGACAGTGGTGTCAGTTGCTGAGGAAACCCTGGAGCAAAAGCAGATTTTGTCATTGGTGATGGTGGTGGTGGGGTCGGGGAAGAGTTCTTTTGGCGCAGCTTGTGTTCCAGCCCCTCAGTCTGCAAATGGGAAAGAGGTATCCTGAGAGTGGGTGGTACTTGCCTGAAGATCATCCAGCAAGTCACTGGGGGAGCTGAGCTGGGGCCCAGGCAGCCTTTTCTCCTGTCCGGGAAGCTCCCTCAGGACCACTGTTTTACAATCCCCGAATTGGCAAAACCAAGATGTTCTCTGACCTGCAGGTGTCTGCTCTAGGGAAGCTGGGCAGACCAAGTGTGAATTCCTGTCTTCTGGGTTGGTTTCAGAAGGTGTGAGCAAGTTGGTAGGGTGACAGTCCAGATGCCTCTTGGGTTCCCGAAAACAGAGTTATGTTTAGCAGCATCTTCAGAACCAAAGGTAGGGTGGAGCTGGAGGGTTGCAGATGTTGTGGGGCCCTCTGAAGTGAGAAGAGCCCAATGATGCATCTTCTTTTCATGTTTTTCACATGCGCACTGTGCAGCAGGGCCTCCCAGGGTTCTGCTGTCTGAGCTCTGGTAATGAGAGCAAAAGGATGAAGCCAGATTGGGACTTTAATTTTAAGATTCTGGTCTGTCTCAATGCAAAAGTCTATTGTTAGAGGAAAGAAGGAAGGACATTTCTGGCACAGATTAAGTGTGGATATAAGCATGGTTTATTGGAATGGGAAGGGAGGCAGAGCTGAGACTGAAGGGCTTTGGTGCCACGGTAAGAAATCTGGCCTTACTCCATCAAAGACCACACAGGAGCCATCAGGGTTTTTGTAGCAGCAAAGTGATATGATAAGATCTGTGTCTCAGAAGAAAATAAACAAGGGCCGCCTGGGTGGCTCAGTCAGGTATGCGTCTGACTTCGACTCAGGTCATGACCTCATGGTTTGTGGGTTCGAGCCCCATGCTGGAGCCTGCTTGGGATTCTCTCTCTCACTCTTCCTCCCCCTTCCTCCCCCTTCCTCCCTCTTTCTCCCTCTTTCTCCCTGTTCCTCCTTCTCTCCTTGCCCCTCCCCTTCTTGTGCTCTCTCTCTCTCTCTTTCAAAATAAATGAATAAACAAATTTTTTTAAGAAAAGAAGAAAATAAGTGAACGGGAATGGGTCCCTTGATGATGGAACTGAGTCAGCACTGGAAGGAGGGAAGGGTGAGAAGTACCAGGGGATGCTGGGGAAGAGGAGATGGGGAGTTTGCACCTCCTGACAAACAGGAGGAGCAAGAGGCACATCTTTTCTGGGGCTCATTTCAGCAGGGTGAGTGACCTCTGGGGATAAGGGGTGCTTGGAGTGCCACATTATTGATAAACAAATAGGGCACCCAAGGCCTCGCCCTGGGCCTTGGGTGGGTCCCACCAGCATATTTCAGGTGAACTTGCTCCCGGTTTATGGTCCGCATTCTCACTGCTGTTCCGCAGTTTCCTTTTTTCTTGTGGCTAGTTGGCTTCACAGGTGAAGCTGGTTACACTAGAGTAACAGTTCTCAAAATGTGTTCCCTGGTAGGATGGTTCTATGGCCAAATAAGTTTGGGAAATGGTGGGTTAAATAAAGTGGAGGGGGATTCTTGATGGTACAGCTTCTGAGAACCTTTGATGAGTCTCATACTTTCCAGAAGCAAGTTTCGGTATGCAAGGTTCCCAGACTCACTTGACCAGGGGACATGTTCTTCCACTGAGCATCTTACTGGAATTAGTATTTCCTGGAACCTGCTTTGAGAGAATCTGGCCTGCTGGGAATACTGGGGCCCTAGGTTTGAGTGCTGACTCTGTCCCCAGTTCCCTCTGTACCCCTGGGCCTGCCATCTTTTCCCTGCCCTCACCATCCAGGCCACATGAAGGACGGTCCCCAGCTGGGGAGTGGAGCCCTCTCCTGGCTCCACCTTAGGAAACGAGGACTTCCATGTCTGGATCTTGACCTTTGTTTGTCTCTCCCTCTACTCACCTACCACTGTTTCAAAGTCTACCATCCACATCTCATCGATTTTTTTTTTTTTTTCTTCTAAGCTCTTATGAACTTATTTTTCTCACCTGGAGCTGTGTGCTTCCAGGCTGGAAACCTGGGAGTCCTCTCGGACTTTTCCTCTGTTCTTTATTCCCTTTGTTACTCCATCTCCTGTGTTTACCAAGCATTCTTCTTTGATGTGCTTTTCAGCTGTTTCTCCTCTCTTCCCCTTAGACTGCTCTGGGGTCTCAGTTCCTCGAGTCCCTACCTCTGGAGTTTTTTTTTGTGGTTGTTGTTTTTAAAGTTTATTTATTTTGAGAGAGAGTGAGAGAGAGAGAGAGAGAGAGCAGGGGAGGGGCAGAGGGAGAAGGAGACAGAGTCCCAAGCAGGCTCCACACCATCAGCACAGAGCCCAATGCGGGGCTTGAACTCATAAACCGCGAGATCATGACCTGAGCCAAAACCAAGAGTTGGACGCTTAACCAACTGAGCCACCCAGGTGCCCCAGAGGTTTGTTTTTTATCTGTGCATCAGGTGTCTTCCTGAGACATGGGTTACTTGTGCTCCTCCTTCCTGCCTTCTGATTTGAGGCTGATTTCCACAACACCACCCTCCCTGACACACACACACACACACACACACACACACACACATACACACACACACTCCCCTTTCTCCCACTGGGCTAGGTTCAGAGAGTTGATGGAAGTCATTTGTCCAAGGTCACATAGCTGGGGTGTGGCAAGGTTAGGTCTCAACCTCAGGATTTCTGAGAAAGTGCTTTCTCATCCATGTTCTCTGATCCTTACAACGTTTCAGGAAGTCTAAGCAGCAGTCACTCCATTTCGAAACATTTACAGTGGAGAAACATAGAATCTCAGGGGAGTGGGTCCTGGGCAGATGAGTGCTTCATAGGCTGACCAGCTGTCTGGCTTTGCCTGGTACTAAGGGGTTTCTTGGGATGGTGGATCACGCTAGCATTGGACAGGAGTGTCTTTTCCACAGCCACACTGCCTCTCAGGAGATGTCTTCTGAGGCTGTGGCCTGGGGGAACCCTATAGCTTGCTAACTTCTCCTTCCTTCCACCTCTCTAGTTGGCCCCATGGTGATTGAATTTAATATGCCTGTGGACCTGAAGCTTGTGGAGAAACAGAACCCAGAGGTGAAGGTGGGCGGCCGCTATACCCCCAAGAACTGCATTTCTCCCCACAAGGTGGCCATCATTATTCCATTCCGTAACCGGCAGGAACACCTCAAGTACTGGCTGTATTACTTGCACCCAATCCTACAGCGTCAGCAGTTAGACTACGGCATCTATGTTATCAACCAGGTGAGGTTTGGGGAGACGGGGTGAGGGAGGGAGTGTGTGTATGTGTTTACGTGCATGTGTGTACATACATAGATGTGCGCAAATATGTGAGTAATAAGGGCTAAGAGAAAGAAGAGATACTAGACATGGCATTTTATAACCTCACCACCATCACCCTCCTTAATGCAGATAAGCTAAATACCATACAACTTGCTTGTTGCTGTCAGCTCTTTAGGCAAGGGTAATTGCTGGGGTATTTTGTTTTCTTTTTGCTGGAAGTAGCCTTCCAGCAAAATTGAGAGAAAAATGACAATCCTAACTCCCCCAAAGTAAAGCACTGATTATTTCCTGTCTTTGAGTAGCTGTGTGTTTTCCTTTAGGGAAAAAGCAAACAAACAAACAAACAAACAAAAACACAAAACACCCATTTAAATGTCAGAAGTTTAGCAACTTTGAGATTATAAAGTCTAACTATTTTCTGGGACCCCTGCTGGAGATAGCATCCTTAGATCACCTGAAAGCCAGCCCCCAGCAAAATGGCTGGGAAAGTCCGATTCATAGGCCACCCAGTGTCATGTGCACTGGGCTGGGTCTGAGAAAAGAGCTTCTCACTGCATGTCTGATTTGTGTGTGTTGAGCTTAGCCGTGCTTAGGAAACCAATGTTGAAGACATGTCAGCCTTCATCACCATGACCTGGAGAATCAGATTGATCTAAAATTGGTTTTTTAAAAATAACTTCGCTCATTTCCAGTCTGAGAAGCATTATTATTTTTCTACGAGTATAACTTGGGTGTTGTGTGTTTAAATACTAAATTCATATCTTTATAGACTATAACCTGCTATGTGGAATAACACATTTACCCTATCTACACACCAAGGTTTATTGAAATTCATCTGAAGAGACACAGTATACCCATTTCTGAAAGGCCTATTCCCCATTTCATATCAAGATAAATTGTGGATCTGCTTGAGGTAGTAAAATTGGTGGCAGTTGACAGCTTCCCTTAGAGGGACAGTGTATGCCTTCCTTGGACCAGAGGGAAGCTGGAAATAGCAGTGTGTCCATCAATCATTTCTGAGCACTGTCATGACAATGACATAGTTTGCAGAGAGTCATTAAAGAAGGAAGGTCCCAGCTCTATCTGTCCTGAAGCTTCCATCCCCACTGTGGCAAGTGAGACCCTTCCAGGAACAATTTGTTAACAATCCCAAATAGTATGTGATTGGATGGCAGCTGCCAAATGCTTTGGAAGCTCAGAGGAAGGGGAGAGCAGTGACCTAGAAGAACCAGGATATAAACTAGGTTCTAGAGACTGGAGGGACACCTGGGCATCTCAGCTGGAGCCAGTGACCAGGGACCTCAATGCAGAAAGGAGCTTTGCATATTGATCAAGTTGACCGTAGGAATGCGGCAGAGGTGATAGGGCCAGGTGCAGAAGCTGAGTCTGTCAGGCAGGGAAGAGCAGAACAGCCCTGTTACAAGGGAACTGAAGCTCAAGGTGGGGGAGTAGGCAGCAGGCAAACCCCTCAAGGCACTTTGAGTCCCTTGGCCAAATGAGGCACAGACTTGGGCCCTGAGAAAATCTGCAGGCAAGACCACCAGACAGTTGTGGGTCATCTTAGAAGAATATTTGAGAATGTAAGAGAAAATAGGTATATGCTCTGCAAAATCCAAGCCACTTCAATCTGACAAGTTACTTGTTTAAGAAAAGCCGTGTCATCAAGGAACATTTATTTGGCTGATGCCAGTAAACACTTGTTGATCATGGTGAGATTCAGGAGCATTATTAAAACAATGACAGTGAGTGCCTAGAAGAGGAAGCCGCCATCACCAGGAGCCAGTAGGAATTACTAAAAACAAGCCACGCCACTATATCTCCTTCCTCTCTTTGACAGTTATTTATACCAGTAGATAAGTGATATGCTGTAGATACAGTGTTGTCAGATCTTATTATGCAAAACATCTAATGGCCTCCCACAAACCTGCCTGAACTAGACAACTGTGGTCTAGATAGCATATAAATTCGATTAAAATATATACTTGGGTGAAAGAGTTGGTGGTGATGCTGAGTCTTTGAATTTAGGTGACTGAGGTCAAGGAAAGCTGGAGAGAAGGATGCTGATGTAGAGATTTGTCACATTTTAAGTGAATGTGAGACTTCCCCATTCAATTATAAAGTCAAAACAAATATTGGACCAGTGAAATTTAGCCATGAACTTAAATTCCTCTGACTAATTTATACAGATAATTTCCAGGTTTCAAACAGCAAGTTTCTGAATGTTTTATACCAGTTACATGCTCCTGCCTGCCCCAGTCCAAGCCGGCAGACCAAGCACACAAGCCAGCTTGGACAGCGTGGCACTGCCGTGCTGGCTAGCACTGGACAGCACATCAGACAGGGCTTCTTCCCAAGTGTGCTTTCTGAAATGGAGCTCTGAGGCCAAACACATTTGAAAAATGCTGGATTGAACAACCGGGAAGCAGGCTTCATTCCTACAGAGCCTTTAGTGTACTAGCATACGTTACAGCCTCCAGAACTACTCAGCACACAGTGATTCCTGAGTTTGAGTGACTGGAGGTCGCTTTTCCAAGAGCCATCTCAAGCAATTAATGTTCTATGACTTACACTTTGGGGAAAGCAGGCCTAAACAGATGCCTCCCCCCCTCCACCTCTTTACTTCCCTAGGATACTGGGAAACCACCCCCCACCTCCATCTCTTCCCACCTGCAACTTAGCATTGGACATTTTATTTTTAGCTTTCCAAACATATTTACATCTTTTTTCCCCTCTAGTCTTGTCAGTATCATCATCTCCACCCCTGCCCCCCCCCCCCCCCCCCCCGGCCATGTCTTTTTGCTTCTCTATCTTTTCCTTTTCTAAGGATTAACTTTCCACCTTAGGAAAATCTCCACTCCCCCCACCCCCACCCCCATCTCCCTCTCTACCAGCTAATCTTATTTATTCTGCTCCAACTCTACCCTGATTGTTTCTTTGGGAAAATAATGATCTGACTTCCAGATAACCAAATCATGAAGAAAACAAGTTTGCTCTACTTTTCCCATAAAGAATATCATCTGTATGACCTCAATAAAGAGCACACAATAAACTAGTGATAGGAAACCTAATCCTTGAAAAGAGGCAGAAGAAGAAACATTTGGAGCATGCCCCACCTACAAATTAGGAACTTCCTCTCTTCTCTGTTTTGTTGTTACATAGAGAAGAGGAAGAAAGGGAGTTGGTAGCATCTGGCTTTGACCTTTGTGTAAATTGATGGCATTCAAGCCTCCTGTCATCTCCCTGCCTCAGACACCTTGCTGTCATTTTGACTCTTCATTCACTGCCCACCCCATTTAAGATTAGAGAGACTGCTTAAAGTAGGAGGCACCTCTGAGACATCTATTCTGAGGCTTCTCAAACAAGTTTTTGAGAACAGAACCTACTGCCCCATTAAATTGCTCTGCAATCCCCCCATCAACAGCAGATCACTATGGCACTATTCTACTTGAAGTGCAGACCATGTCCCCATCTCTACCCTTAACTTCCCCTTCATTCTTTGCTGGGATCTGCCTGGACCCCTGAGGCCAGGTAGTATGAAAATGTCTATTCTATTGCACACATGAGGAAACTGAGGCTCAGAGAGGGGAAGTGACTGGTAGGAAGTCATAGAAGTAATAGTAGGGTGCAGCTCAGACTTTAGTCCCTGTCACTTAGTGCCCTCTCACTGCATCAGCACGAACTATGTCCTCTAGACCATTTGGTCCCTTCCTCAAAGCTTTTCTCAAAGCTGGGTATAAGGGCTGGGAGCAAGCTTCAGGCTTGGACTGCCTGAATTCCAGCTCTGCCACCTCCCAGCTCAGTGATGGAGGCTTGAATTCTTCAGACCTCCATTTCCTTATTGGTGGGAGGGGAAGGTTTTAGTATTTACACAGGGGACTGTAAGGCATCCAACAGATGAACCCTCAGTAAGCATTAACTATTACTGCCATGATTTATGTTCCTTCTTGCCACTCACCCCTCCTTTCTTCCTGCCTATTTCCTTGCCCAGCATTAGAGCAATGAACTCTTTACTGCTCTCCCTGCCTCCTGCTTCACCTCTACTCAGTACCAGCCTCAAGACCCTCCCATTTGTGTCCTTGATAGGGTCAGAAGATACTGGATAATGACAAAACAATCTGAGGGCACTTAGGGACCATGTCAAGCCTAACAGCTTCTTCTGAGTAGGGTTGTGTCTCAAGCTCTGCACATAGGGGTGAGCTTTCATGGGCTTTGTGGCTCCTATCCTTGTCTATATTAAGCTATTAACCACTCCCTTTTGGTTTAGGCCCCTCTAATTACCACAACAACCCGCATCTCACAGTAAGTGTGCTGGAGAGGGAGCAGCAAAGGCTTTACCAGTTGAGATTGTGGTTCATCTGCAGGTCTCCACCTCTCCTCCTACCCTGGCCCACCAGCCTTCCAGCCTCCCATTAGGGTTCTGGCACGTCCCGCTGTCTTGGAGCACAGGGTGCTGCTCTGTGGCGCAGATGTCTCACCCAGGGTCTAACACTGAGACCTTGGTGCAGCGGTGGATGGCAAGATGTCATAGCAGATGGGGGAGGAGCACTGCACTCCCTCGCACTTTAATCAGAAAAGGAAACTGTAAAACCACCCAAGGTGAAAGGAAGGCAGGCTTCCACCTGGTAGTAATAGCCGTACGTAAGAAACAGAGGATGTTTGTGAGATTAATCAGCATAAAACTTACCAAACAGGTGAGGAATGCAGGCCTAGTTAGTCAGGCAGGGGTGTAATAACCATGTCATAACTATGGCAGCCCTTTGCCCTGAGTCAGTCAGTGTCCAGGCCTGGTCTCTCCAATTCTGTTCATGTATCCTCTGGGGCTTCTGATCTCGCTTGGCTGCCCAAGATCTTTGTAGTTCTGACCAGGTCACTCTCTAAGCCCTTCAGTATGTCCCCACTGCCCACAGCCAAAGGTCTAAAGGGTCTGAAGCCCTGAACTTAGCTTCTGAGACCTTCTGCAGTCCAGACATGACCTATTTACAGCCATTTCCTCCTCAGCCCTCCTTTATTTACACACGATGTCACAGCCACACTGAGCTCTCCATCTTCACTGAGACGTATTCTGTGTTCCCCTCCTTGTGCCTTTGCTTAGGCTGCCCACCCTCCCACCCTGTGTGCTTTTCCTTCCATCCTTCCCCTAGTGGCTCTTTTCTAATCACCATGTGAGTGCCTCCCACCCCCCACCATTAGCTCTGTGAAGCCTTGTAATAGAGCTGACTTCTCCTTCCCTGCTGTTCCTGGGCCACTCAGTGCTTTCTAGTGAGGAGTGAGGGCTGATTCCACGTGTGCATGCCCTCCCTGGCCTGCAGCCTCTAGACCCCAGGCCCCTCAGGTCTGCCTCCCTCTGCCTCCCTGACCACATATCTCCATGCATGGTCCAGTGTTCATTCGGGGTTTGGCGCTAGAAGCTGCTCCCTGTGACTCTTGCCCACTTACTTAACATGCACCCTCAGCATCCCTTCCTTGATCCTGGTTCTCTGGTGAGGTCTGTTCCTCTTGGCAGTGAAGCCTTCTTCCCCAGTCAGGCCAGGTCATGACTCTTGGGAGCCAACCTGCACAGCCCTTCCCCAAGACATCTCCCCAAAGCTGCCTCCTCCTTGCTGACCAGAGCAGGCTGCCTGGGACATGGCCATCAGGGTGACCTTGCTTTTCAGGAAAAATGCAGAGAACCTACAGTAGCCCCATGGTTGTTGATGGTCATAAAACTTTATGGTCCTTTGGACTGAACCTCTTTCATGGTCTCACTTTGAATTTTGACCCTGCCAGCCTCCCAATGAGGCAAATGGGTACTCTCATTGTTCCTGCTGAGAGAAAGCTCACAAAGGTAAGCAGCTTGCTCGGGGCCCCATGATGGCTGAGTGGCAGAGCTGGGATTTGGAGAGAGATCACCTAAGGCCTATGGAATGCCTTACTTTACCATGTTCATTCCCAAACACACTCATTCCCCTCACTGGGAGACAGCTCCATATCCACTTGGCAACACCACCGTGAGTCCCAGTGTGTCATGAGAGGTGGGTAGCAGCTTTGGAGTAACCACCTCAGAACCGCCCAGGAGGCTTGCCCAGTTATCATACTGACAGGTAAATCCTGGCTTGAAAGCCTGTGGGTGCAGCAGGGGGGGCCTGCCTGAGGACTCTTTGAACGTGGAATTTTTTCCCTCTTCCTTTTTATCTGTGCACTGCTGTAAGGTAGTTCCAGGCTGCTTGTCTGGAACCAAGTGTGGCCAGGTTTGGAGACAATGAGTGAGAGCATTTGTCACCACACCTCAGCAGCTTATCTGTGTGACTGTGCTGAATAGCTGGTTCCTACATGAGGCCAAGATAAATTAGAGTGAATTGGACTCGTTGGCCCATCCCATTTTGGAGGACAGCTGCCTGGGCCTATGACCCCAGTGGTTTGGTTTCTGTTTTGATCATGTCTGTTCACCATCCCCGTCCCCCCGCCCCCCACCCCCATCCCTGCCTTCTATTTTCTCCTAAAGCTGTCAGTGCCCAGACTGATGTGTGCAGAAATGGGGCTCGGGAGTGGTAGATCCAGTCCTATCCTGTAGCACCCCCTTGCTTGAGCACTGGGACCTTCTGGATCCTGGGTCCCAGGAGCATCATAACAAGGCCAGGAGTGTCTGTGTCCACTGTGTCCACCATAGCTTGTGTGCTGTCCCAGTGATTGATGGTTTCCTTTGCTGTGTCTTTCCTCTCCCTGTCTGTGGCTTGGTCCATTCTCCTGGGGAATGTGTCAGAACACGTACAGGTACTCACAGAGCTCATGGATTGCCTCCCTGACATTGTACTAGGAAATGTCTTTTTCCCTGCTCACCTGTGACTTCATGACAGGGAGTGCCAGCTTGTTAGGAATTTGCCTTTGCCCTGGAACAAGAGGGGTCAGAATGGGGCCCCTTTTCTTCACAGCCTTGACATTGCCTCTCTTCCTTACCTCTCTCGTTGCGTCCATCCTTGTCTCTTTTTTCTTTTTCTTGTTCTTTTTTTTTCTTTCTAGTGGGGGTTTTTTGCTTTTACTTGTCAATCCTGTTTGTAGCAAAGCAAGCTGAAGGAGGAGCTCCTCTCTGTGATCTGCTTCTTATTCTCCACCTACCTCCTCTTCTGTGCCCTCCACCTCCTAAAGAGAGAGAGAGAGAGAGAGAGAGAGAGAGAGGAGTGCCGACCTAACTACTGCTGTGACTGCTGCTGCTGCTGCCACCACTGCTGCCACCCCTGGTAATGTCCATGTGCCCCAAGTCAAACCCAGAGCCCAGGCTCTGCTGGTCACGGGGAAGCCATGTCAGTAATCCTAAGAGTGTGCCATCCTCCAGCTCTGGGGTCTCCCAGGCAAGGTCATGGTCTCTGTGGTCTTGCTTGCAAATGCTGAGGTTGCTGGAAGCCAGCCTGTTGTGCAGAGGTCAAAGATAACTTTGCCTTAAAATTAAGCCACAATTGAGCTCATACCGTATGTGTATATACTTTTGTGTCCTGCTTTTTTCTTAAAATTCTGTATCATCAGCATCTTGCCATGTTATTTCAGTCTTCATAATCACCACTTTCCATGCTCTCAGAGTAGTTGAGCATGTAGCTGTGCCATAATTAACTTAGCCCTTCCTCTAGGTCGAAGGCATTTAAAGAACCTCCACTTTCTCACCAGTGTAAATAACACCGGAATGAACATCTCTGAATCTGAAGCTAATTTGGTGTCGCTTCTTCCACATTTAGAATCCTCTCCCCAGGCTAGATTTTCCAATACGGAATTATGGGTTCAGAAGCAGTGTAAACATTTTTACAGTTCTTCATATAAATGGTCAGATTGCTTTCTGAGAAAGAAGCCTTTATTTTCTAAAGTGTTTTTCTGCAGAAAGTCAGATCTCAGGGCCTCAGGTCCAGGGAAGGAGGCAGGCATCCTGCTGTTGCTCCTGTGGAGCTGGGGATTAAAAACTGTTTTCTGGGCTCACCTCAGTCAGAACCCAGAACCCCTGCTGGGCTGTTTGATTTGCTCAGTTCTCTCCGAAGGCAACTTAGGGCTTCTGACCTGTGTCCGGCAAGGGCCAAAGATGTGCTCACTCTTGCCAATTACTTTGGCAAGCAGAGAGCCACCACCCCCTCAGCTCCTTGACCCTGAAGGGCCCCATTTCCTTTACTCCCTGGGTGAAGAGCTGAATGATGTCTCAGCCTCAGGTTTTGTTGAGGGCCCTTTCCAAGTTTGAGGCTGCCATACTATTATGGTTAAGAGCTGAGGCCCAATTGCTGTGAAATCATGGCTGAGTGGATATTAGCCTTCCACAAACTCAGCATTTGTATAAATCCAGCAATTCTCTGGGGATCACCTCCCAGCCAGCCTGTCTACTACCCCTAGGTCCACACGTAGGCCTGTGGGCAGTCCTGCCACAGGATTGCTCAGCCCAGCCAGAGCTTTGTCTGCTCTCCTGTCACCCACTTGGCCTAGGCCTTTTCTCTTGGTGTCTGAGTGGGCACAGAAAAGCACACAGGAGGAGTTTCAGCAAATGTGTCCACTTGACTGTAGACCTGCCTCTGAATCCGTGGGCTTGAGAGCCTGTGGGTTACTGTGGGTATTGAGCAGGGGCCATGTGTGTATGACTTTGTGATGGGCCGGGGCATGTGTATGGGAGCAAAACTGTCTCATCACATGGAATTTTTGATTCTTTGAGTCTTGGCTTCAGCTTGCTGTTTTCCAACCTCACTGTTGCCGTGTCTTTTGGCAGAGGAGGGGCCAGGTATGGTCAGTCCCCAAGCTGTCTTGGCTGGGGGAAATGTCTACTGGTGTACACACATGGGCCTGACGTCCAGGAAAGGTGGGATGGTTTAACCAATCATTTAGCGACTGTTAGAACTTGGGTAAGGGCGACCATGGCCTTCTGCAGCTGGTCATGTGTCTTGCTGCAATCAGGAGAAGGCTTCTGTTGCCTTAGCCATAGTCAGGATTTGCCTGGGGATTAGACCAGACTCTGGTACCTATTCTATTTAAAAAAAAAACAACCATTTTTTTTTAATGTTTATTATATTTATTTTTGAGAGAGAGAGAGAGAGAGAGAGAGAGAGAGAGAGAGAGAGACAGAGTGCGAGCGGGATGGAGAGAAAGGGAGACACAGAATCTGAAGTAGGCTCCAGGCTCTGAGCTGTCAGCACAGACCCTGACTTGGGGCTCGAACCCACACACTGTGAGATCATGACCTGAGCCCAAGTCCTATGCTTAACTGACTAATTCCCCCAGGCGTCCCTACAATTGCCTCTTTAACTTGGAACTGCTCAAAAGCAGGGCCTATGTCTTTTCCTTTTCTGTATCCCTATAGCTAAGCATGAAATAGTTACCCAATAAATGACAAGAATGAATATATGAGAAAGAGGGGAAATATAACCCTTGGTCCTTCCCCTGTCTCTGGAGCTGGCTTTTCTTTCTTTTTGGCAATCACTTTACTGAGATATAATTATATACCATACAATCACCTATTTAAGGTACATAATTGGGGCACCTGGGTGGCTTAGTCAGTTAAACGTCCTACTCTTGATTTCAGCTCAGGTCTTGATCTCAGGGTCATGAGCCCCATGTTGGGCTCCATGCTGGGCATGAAGCCTACTTGGAAAAAAAAAGGAAAAGATAAAGCACATAATCCATTACTACAGTCAATTTCAGAACATTTTCATTGTACCAAAAATAAACCCCATTTTTCTTAGCTACTAAATCCCTTCATTCCCCCCAGCCCTAGGCAATGACTAATATACTTTCTGTCTCTTTAGATTTGCCCATTCTGGACATTTCATATAAATGAAATTATGCAATCTGTGGTCCTTTCTGACTGTCTTCTTTGATTTAACATGATGTTTTCAGGGTTCATCCATATGAGAGCATTTATCAGTACTTCATTCTTTTTTTTTTTTTTTTTTTTTACTGAATAACATTGCATTGTATGAGTATAGTACATTTTATTTATTTGTTCATTAATTAACAGACATTAATGTTTCTGCTTTTTACCTGCTTTGAATAATGCTACTATGAATGTTGTATAAAAGTTTTTGTGTAGACATATGTTTTCATTTCACTGGTTATATACCTAGGAGTAGAATTGCTGGATCATAAGGTAATTCTTTGTTTATCCACCTGAGGACCTGCCAGACTGTTTTCCAAGATGGCCGCACCATTTTATATTCCCACCAGCAGTATGTGGGGGTTCCATTTTCCTTTTTTCTTTTTAAAAATTTTTACTTTTTTATAATTTATTAGTGTTTTATTTATTCTTGAGAGAGAGCATGAATTGGGGGAAGGGCAGAGAGAGAGGGAGACAGAATTCAAAGCACGCTCCAGGCTCTGAGCTGTCAGCACAGAGCCTGACACAGGGCTCGAACCCACAAACTGTGAGATCATGACCTGAGCTGAAGTCAGACACTTAACCAACTGAGCCACCCAGGTGCTCTTTTTAAATATTTATTTATTTTGAGAGAGGAAGAATGCACGTGTCTGTGGGGGAGGGGCAGAGAGAGAGGGAGAGAGAGAATCCCAAGCGGGCTCCATGCTGTCTGCACAGAGCCCAATGTGTGGCTTGATATTACAAACTGTGAAATCATGACCTGAGCTGAAATCAAGGGTCAGATGGTTAACTAACTGAGCTACCCAGGAGCCCTGAGGTTCCATTTTCAATGAACATACCACTTGCCCTCTCTTTAATATAAATGAGGGCTCTAGAAAAAGGTTTTAACAGCCCTAAAGAGCTATTTGATGCTTCTTATGACATTGAGCCCTGCCATCCAGATTTGCCAGAAAGGCCCTGGGTTTGTCTGAGGGTAGCCTCTCCCTCTTTTCCTCTCCCTGAGGAGTTTGGCCTCAGGCTTGTGCCAGCCTCCTCACTACTCCAGACCAGCGTGCCTGGCCAGACCCAAGCTCCTGTCCTCCCCCGACTGACATTGTTGGCTTTGCTTGACTGACTGATATATCCATTTTTAGGTAAATGCCCAGTCATAAAACGTTTACAGCCATAAAGTTTTACAGAGAAATCATAAAAGGTTTTTCTGTGAGCTTTGGTCAGTGAGACAACTTCCCTGTCCACCTGCGGGAACGTTGTATCATTTTTGGCCTGTCTTCTTTCTTCCTATTGTCTCCTGTTAAGAGGAGCCAGTTGCCCTAGAAGGAAGGGATATGTGTAACTCTTTTTTTTTTTTTTTTAAGCTGATTTATTTATTTTGAGAGAGAGGGAAAGACAGCATGCAAGTGAGAGAGAATCCCAAGCAGGCTCTGCACTGTCAGTGCAGAGCCTGATGTGAGGCTGGAACTCACTAAACGTGAGATCATGACCTGAGCCGAAACGCAAGAGTTGGAGGTTTAACCGACTGAGTCACCCAGGCGCCCCTGGGATACATATAACTCTTATCGACCAACATAAGATGAAGCCTACACTGAAAAGCTCAGTTTTTCAGAGGGAACCCTGATCTCGGTGCATCAGTTATTCTTTGTGTGTGACTTCCTGAGCACATGATACATTTCTAAAGGTGTCTCTTTCTTCTGCTGCTGTAGAGATTCTAATCATGTGAGCCACTCACTTGAACTCTAATCCTTTTTAGAAATCCTCCCATCAGAGAAGCAAGATTTAGGAGGGCTCTTGGAGCTGATTCGAAGGACACACACAAACACTAGAGAAGAAGTCTCCATGTTGGATTTCTGGGAGACATATTGAAAGCTCTGCCTGTTCAAGATGGATAGGAAGACCTACTCCTATAATAATGATAGTAGCCAACATTTGTTGTCAGGCAATGTGCAAAGGCCTTTTCATGCATTGTCAAATTTAAGAAAATTCACCTGTTGTCATCCAAGTAACCAAATGAGGAAATGGAGCCTGAGAGGTATGATTTGCCCAAAGTCACATAGCTAGTAAGCGAAGAAGATGGCATTCCTGGGATAAAAATGCACGTGTCTGTCACAACTGTGTTTTTGGCTTGGCTGCTCAGTAGTGGTGCTTGATAAATATTTACCCGAGCAAATGAAGTAGCAAAAACACTGGATGCATGTGCTCAATGAGAAGGGACAGGAATGAGGCCTGGGTGTCTTCCCATCCCTTGGAGAGGAATGAACACCTCCTGTTACTGGTGGGAGGTTGGCAGGCTTGCCAGGACCTGTCTTTCTTATCAGGAAGGTTACCCAAAAGTGTTACACCATTTCACCCAAGGAAGCCTAGAGTTGACTTTTCTATAATCCTAGGGGAGGAAGGGGAAGACATACTTTCCTTATCTACCATTCAGCTGGTCTGATGTTCCTAAGGGCCCTAGTAAGGAATTATACCTGCAAGAAAGAACCCTGCCTTCTCCCTCTTCCAGGGTCACAGAGATGAGGCCAGGATGAGAGGAGTGACATACAGGTCAAGCTATTTTAGGAAACTGCCTGACTAATTTTAAGGGTGGAGCAGACACTGAAGTGCCTTATTGAGTTGAAGGAGCTTGTTATACATATGGAGAAAAGGGTAGGATAGATCTGCTCCCTTGGGTTTCTCCTCTAGGCTGCCATTGTTCTTGGGGCATGGTACCAGAGGTGTCCATTCATGGTTCCAAATGTGCAGTTCCTGGGAGAGGAAAAATGCATAGTATAGTCCCAGGTTAAACATCTGCTTAACTCAAATAGTCATGGCTAGCAGACCAGGCCCTGTCGTTTGGGCATGGCCAGCACGAGCTCCCTGCCCCTGTCATTAGAGAATGTACCAAGAGAAAGGAGCATTGGGCAGCTATCCTTGGGGGTCTGCTATACAGGTGTGAAAAGGCTTTGTTGGGACACCCTTTCAGTTGTTGGAAAAGTGTTCAATGGGGTTGAATTGTGTTTTAAAATATTTAGAGAAAGCTAATTCTTAGGGTCTTGATGGGGCTAGAGGAGCAAGAAGGAAAGTACCAGGTGCAGGCCTCTCCCCCCATTGCCAGAAGGCAGAAGGGTATGGCAAGAATGAAGTAAATCTGGGTTGGGATGAAGGTTGTTACAAGATTGTTGAGATGTTTAAATGCATGTCAGACACTTATCCGATGCCTTTCATGTTATATATCCCAATTAATTTTAGCAGTGTGTTGTAATAATAGTGATTATAACAGTTTTATAGTTTTCAAATCTGGTTTCTAAACTTTAAACTTCTTTTTGCCTCAGGACTTACAGAGAATTAGCTGAAGGCAGGATTTTGAATGACTCTTAACTGGTGGGGACAACCACAGAACACAGTATGTGCTGTTGGACCTGGCCTTCTCCTTTCCCCATGCATGATTAGAAAGCTTTGTCATGGGCTGAACAAAGGAGCTCCTGTGTAAAATACTTCCTTAATCCATTCACTCTTCTCTTGGCTACTCTATCTGACTTCCTGGTACTCGTGTTTCTTAAGTGGTTTCGTTTCTGAGTCACCCACCTGAGGTTGGGTAGCTGTGGCACCATCCATATGCTCTGTACTCACACAGGTAGCCTTATAAAGCACCAGTTTCCAAATCTTCTCTTGTGGGCCTGGAGAGTGGATGTTGGGTATCCCACCTTTGGATTGTGTAGCCACTGTAGGCTCTTGTGAGTATATTTTCCCCCAAAGTAGAGGGCTCTGATCTTGTTGATCCCAAGAGATATTGAGAAGGAGCACTAAATGCGGATTTCACAGTGTTGGGTCCAGCACCAGCTGTGTTGCTTATGTGCCTTAATTCCTTCCTGGCGTCTTTGGGAGGATTCTGGCCGGGATGAGAATACACGTATGGAAGGGCTTGTGGACTGCTAAATGTAAGAATGGTAGTGTCGATGCTATCACTGTCCTTACTACCCTGGGGCTGTGCGAGTTGGTAAGGACAGAACCCCATGGTGGTGACCCTGAGGGAGCCCTTTGGTTGAAGCTTCCTAGAAGAATTTTCATCTGCCATTGTTTGTTGAAACCCATCCTTTGGTCCATCCATCCATCCATCCATCCATCCATCCATCCAGCAGTTATTTATTGAGCTCTTATTGTATGCCAGGCAGTGTTCTGGGAACTGGGGAAATAAAAAGTTAAAAATTCCAGTTTTCATTGAGCTTCTATTCTAGTGGGAGAGACTGAAAATAAACAAGTAAATAAAATATGAAGTACCTTTGCACCAACAGACTTGGTGCTTCAGGACCCAGTGGTTGGCATCCTGAAGTATGTGTCCTCTTCTCTCTCATACACCCTGTTTCTATCATAGTGTGTATCACACTGCTTCCCACCCTACGTTGTGAGCACCATGAGGGCAGAGATTGACTTGGGCTCACCATATTTCTCTGGTACCTAGTTTAATAATAGACATCTTGAAGGGGCACACAATGTGGTGATCAAACCATAATCAACCATACAAAGAGGGGAGAAGGGTAAAAAGTCCAATAGGCACCAGTTTCCTGGGTGTCTTCATGGGAATTAGTCTATATATAGTATGTAAATATATGACACATAGGTCTAAGTACCTTTTCACCTAACAATACTATCTTGGAGATCATTTCCTTTTAGAGCTTCCTTATTTTTTTGAACAATTCTATTCCATTATATGGTTATTACATGATTTATTTAACTGGTTCCCTAGCAAAAGCTTATGTCATTGTTTGCAGTCTTTTGCTGTGATGAAAATCCCGTGGTGAGCAAGTTGTTCTTATTCACATATTTGCAAGTCCCACATGATAATTCCTAGAAGTGGGATTGCTGACTCAGGGCATGCCATTCCGTATTGATTTGTAAAGTGAAAGCAGAAAAATGAGTGGACTAATGATCCCATGTAGTCGACAAAGTCACCAGTCCCTGGGAGTGTTCTGCTCATTGGCCTTATGGCATCTGATATCACTTCTTTTTTTGTGCACCAGGCTGGAGAAACCATGTTCAATCGTGCCAAGCTCCTCAACATTGGCTTTCAAGAGGCCTTGAAGGATTATGACTACAACTGCTTTGTGTTTAGCGACGTGGACCTCATTCCAATGAATGATCATAATGCCTACAGGTGTTTTTCACAGCCACGGCACATTTCTGTAGCAATGGATAAGTTTGGATTTAGGTAAGAGATGTTCACCAGAATCTGCAGGAAACATGTTTCACTCTTACATGATGACTAGGAAATGCAATTCCTGTAGCCCAGGAGTGTCTCTTTAGGTTCTTGGAGGAGAATTTTTCCTCTGAGAACTGGGTGCTTTTTAAGCCCAAAGTCCGTAAAACTTGAGAAGAAAAGTGAAGTTCAGAAACACCCCTACCTCTACACATCCAGGCAAGAAGAGTTTTTATGTTTGGGATGGCTCTTGCCTTTAGGCTCCAAACGGCTCTTGCCTTTAGGCTCCAAACAGACGCTGTATTTCCTTGCTTTCTTCTGTCCTCTTCCCCACACTGTTTGGGAAGCAAATTGGACTCATTTTCCCCAAGTAGATTCTTGGGATTGGGTACCTTGGCAGATATACCTTGGTACTTTAAGAAGGAACATGATACTGTTTCCCTGCAAAGCACAGGCTTCTGTTTAAGCATGAGGACCCAAACTTTCCCACCAAAATGCCCCTAGTGAGAGGTCAGCCAATGCCTCTCTCTAAGAGCAATAGTATAATCTTAAGGTCATAGATGGAAAATAGCCTTATGTAGTCTTTTTTTTTTTAATCTTAAAAAAATAAATCTGCATTTTGCTCCATAATTATCCCTGTTTATATTAACATAGAATTGTTTAAAATCACCTATTAGTTGAGTATACTGACCTTTCCCTCCTTGCTCTACGTTAGCTTGAAGCTCCAGGAAGCTGTGCTGCAGACCCCACGTGCTAGGCATCCCTGGCCTGGGTGCGCCGCCGTGGTGTGGCAGGCCTGTGCCAGTCAGCAGTCCCTTGGTTTAGATATGAATGCTTTCTTTCAGACTCCTTTTATTCCCATTTCTTTCTGTCTTCCCTTGCTGGGGGCAGTGAGGGCTATGAAACTAAGGATGCTGTGAGGAGAATTTGACTCTAAACATCACCCTGTGCCCTCTCCCCTCTTCCCTGTTTATGTACCTTCTTCTCTTTAAGAGACACAGGCTCAAACCCTGTCCCCTCTTAATTTCTCCCCTTGAAGCGTGGTGGTAAGGACCTCATTCTTTGCCACAGCACCGTGCTTGTTTTACCCAGAACCAGTCAGGCTTGGGGGATGAGGTGGTTGGTCAGAGAAAACACAGACAGCAAACTGAATCTCCTCAGCTCGGCATGCGCTTCCCCGTGAGGTCACAAAGAGTCCCTTTTTTTGTAAAAATGCTGATCGTGACAAACCTTAGTGGCCTGGCCACCTGGTTCAAACCCTCACTTGTAATCAGGTGCAGACGGTTGTGTGACGTGTGTCCAAAGGTGGGTAACTGGGCCCCTAACTGATGACACCTAATTATAGAAAACCTTTGACTCATTAAAGCAGGCCCTTCTGGATCTTCATGGATACTTCTAGTCCAATGTCCTGAATGTATTTGAAAATAATCATTGCAGCTTTTTTTTCATATGCTCTGTATGGTTTGGCTGA
The DNA here is from genome assembly GCF_007474595.2 of Lynx canadensis. Taxonomy (NCBI): domain Eukaryota; kingdom Metazoa; phylum Chordata; class Mammalia; order Carnivora; family Felidae; genus Lynx; species Lynx canadensis. The sequence continues at coordinate 55,202,659 of NC_044315.2, read as the reverse complement.
CTTCCCCCTTCAAGTCTGAGTTAGTTTTCCTTAAATTGTGTGATGGATTTTAGTCTCTTTGGATTCCAGTAAGAGCCCTAGTGTGGTTTGGTGCTGCATACAAGGTCATCCCAAAACCACAGCCTTTAAAGGATCCATAGGAAAGCCTTTGCCTGGCTTCCGGGTATGATCTGAGTGTTAACATTTCTCATTGGTGCTCCGTCTGCATCCTTCAGAAGCCCATGATTCATAACCATTGAAATAGTAAAATATAGGGGCACCTGGGTGGCTCAGTCAGTTAAGCTTCTGACTCTTGGTTTCGACTCAGGTTGTGATCTCACAGTTCCTGAGATCCAGCCCCGTGTTGGGCTCTGTGGGCTCAGCGCTGGCAGCCTGGAGCCTGCTTGGGATCCTAACTCTCCCTCTCTCTCAGTGTGTTTTCCCTGCTCATGCTAGCGCCCATGCACACACACTCTCTCTCAAAATAAAGAAATAAACATTAAAAATATAGTAAAATACAAAAAGGTGTGGAAAGATGAGAGCCCTGATGCCCCACTTCTTGAAAATGTATCAAAATAGATTCACCATTATACATTTTGCTAAGTCGGGATGTGGTAGAAATTTCCTAGAAAATTTTATTTTGGCAAATTTTCGGAAACGCTATTTTGACTGTTGGGGTCAGAGTTCAAGCCAGTATACCTGTGGAAGAATGAAAGTTAGACTGGTAGATGGGCTGAGGGTGGAAAGGGAGGGCATGACAGGGTGGGCACAGGGAGGCTTTACCACAATCTCGGTTTCCAGGACCTCCTGGATAAGCATTTCTCATGCAGGAGCAGGACACATGGGAAGCAGTTTCCTGAATGGGGCACAGGAAGTGCGCTTATGCTCTCTCGTCATTGACTAATTTTCCAGGTAACCATAGAAGCAACACAATATTCTTAGAGCAAATTCTACTTTTTGACTTCTGTGTCTTCTCTACTGATATATAAAAACAGAACAAAGAAAACCCTTATAAATCCCCAATTTATAAGTTCCAGAGAATAAAAATAACTTCAGGAGCATTTATTTGTGCTTTGAGCATGCTTTATTTTGAAAGTCAAAACTTACTAACCACTGGTTTTCTTTGTGTGTGTGTGTGTGTGCGTGTGTGTTTTTCCCCCAGCCTACCTTATGTTCAGTATTTTGGAGGTGTCTCTGCTCTAAGTAAACAGCAATTTCTCACCATCAATGGATTTCCGAATAATTATTGGGGCTGGGGAGGTGAAGATGATGACATCTTTAACAGGTAATTGTCCCAACTTAGATGTCTTTCTCGCCTGTCTCCCTTCACTTCCAGTTTTTCAATCAGTGCCTGATTATTCTGCAAGGATTGACCCTTGGGAGGGATATAGTCCCCACTCAGCCCAAATTCTTAGATGTGCCCTGCTGTAGGTGCTACAGGTACTGAAAAATGTCTTTAGGAAGTTTAGCTTTTGTGATTTTTGCATTAGCCTTGGAACATGCAAAATGAGAACCAAATAAAGGGTTGGGTTTACTTTGATTTATCCCACATGCCATTTTGTCCTAAAGAAGTAAACATGCCCTTTGCAAAAATTCAGCATCTCATTGTGGTCCCGTTTGATTATGAAACAAGTTTCTTTGGGCAGGATCCTAAGTTCCTTTACAAAATCTTTGTGCTATTTGTTTATTTTGGAATATTTTTAACAAACATAAAAGAGGACTGAGTAGTATAATGAACTTCTGTGGACCCACCCAGCCCCAACAACCACTACTTTCTACCAGCCCTGTCCGCCCCATCCACACCCCCAGGGCTCCTTTTTCATGTGCATTGTCATTGCAGATGGTAAAAAGAAAAAACAAAACAAAACACCAGTGACATTTGAAACCACATTCTGCCCAGTTCTCCCTGACAGTGGAAACTTCAACCCTGCCATCTCCAGATAAGAAGTAACTTCTCCCTCTGGGAGCTAGTCTGAGCTTGTCACTGAGCTTGATATCAGAATATACCCTAGCTCCTTCCCGAATTGGAGTACCTTAATTTGATCAATTAACAGAAGGTGTCTGTCAGAGCAGCACCTAAGTCAGTCAAGTTTAGCTTTGTGTGAGAACCTGTCATAGACCCAGGTCTTTACTATCAACCTGGAAGAAAACCTGAGGTTTAGAGGATGCGGATTGATTATCAAGCATCTTCAGACAGAGCACTGTGTCACACAGGCCCGATGGGGAGGACACTGAAGCCCCAGACAGGGGGTCCAGACAGAAACAAACTTGCTTCCACAGCACCACCTGGGCAAACCTCAGACCCACAGGATGGTGTTAGGGGCTGATGTGACACCACAGATGCAAGCAGTTAAGAGGGTTAGTGGGAAGGGAGCACTGAGAATGGACACCCAAGGGTGGAGGGACTAGAAGGATGGGTGGCTGGGGGAGCAGCTTTCTTGAAAGATAAAGGACCTAACTCACCATATGCCAGGCGCTGAGGGAGACAAGGCCAGAAACCTTTAAGTTATCCAGGACCAGCCAGTCCTGCTTTTTAACCAACTTGTGCTCCTGCTGTGTCAAGGCTTTGGTTGTGGTCCTCATTCCTTTCCCCCAGATCTACACAGAACCTTCCACCCTGTTCTGGCTGCCTCTAGTCTTGTTCTCTGCTCTCCATTCTTAACAGTGCTTATCAGAGAGTCCTCCCTTTGGCCAAAAACTTTGGGTAACTGTATATTCTACCCCTTTCAGACACTGGCACTGATCTGAAAAATGGGATGCGAAAAGCTCTGAGAAGGCCTCCATGATTTAGCCTTCACCCTTCTTTCCAGCCTCATTTCTGACCACTTTCTACCCCAGACTCTTTCCACCAGTCCCCAGAAGCTTCTGTTGTTCCCCGAGGGCCCTGTGTTTGCTCTGCCTCCCTGCCTTTGCCTGTGCTGTCCCGACTGCCCTAAATGCTCTGTGGGCACCCATTCGTCTTCATAGCTGGCTCTGCCTAGTCTTGCTCAGGTAGAGTGAGTGGCTTCTCCTTCTGTGCTCCCCACCACCACCTCCCCTCCTCACCTCCATCCTGGCACTGATGGCCCTATGTTCTAAGTCCACATTGTAAGTTCTGTGAGGGTAGACACCCCCAGTGCCTGGCACAGAACACTCCCCAACCAACACAAACTACAGAACCAGTGGTCAAAGGGCACAGGGAATTAGCGTGAGTTTTAACTGATGCCACAGTGAGCTGAGGTATGGGCTGAGTGAGAACAGTGAACAAGATGGCGGATGGGGCAACAGTCTGGGGCTGTCGGACCCAAGCCTTATGGCAGCTTTGCAGTGACGACTTGTCCCTTCACTCCTTGCAGGTTAGTTTTTAGAGGCATGTCTGTTTCTCGCCCAAATGCTGTGGTTGGCAAGTGCCGGATGATCCGCCACTCAAGAGATAAGAAAAATGAACCCAATCCTCAGAGGTGTGTTCTATGTTCATTTACATTCTTTCTTTCCCCTTTCAGGTGGGGTAGGCTATAGGAATGAGGCTCTGGTGAGGGCTCCAGGCCTCAAGGGGAAGGGAGGGATCTGTCCATGAGTTGGGTAGAGTAGACTAGGTGGTGGGGTGGGGGTGGGGGGGCAATGAAGGACAAATGTTTCATGTTTTTTTTTTTCTTAAGATTTTTGTTTTGACACCAACCCTTTGCCTGTTTTTCTCTTGTAGGTTTGACCGAATTGCACATACAAAGGAGACAATGCTCTCTGACGGTTTGAACACACTCAGTTACAAGGTGTTGGACATAGAGAGAAACCCGTTGTATACCAAAATCACAGTGGACATCGGGACACCGAGCTAGCATTTTGGTACACTAATAAGAGACCTGAAAATGGCCAGGGACCTCTGCTGTGTGTCTCTGCCAATCTGCTGGGCCGGTCCCTTTCATTCTTAACAACCAGAGTGATAGGCCCCCTCCAGTCATCATTCAGATGCCTTTCCAGATGACCAGGACGAGTGGGATATTTTGCCCCCAACTTGGCTCGGCATGTGACTTCTTAGCTCTACGAGGTGTTTGTAAATGTAGAAACTATCAGCCTTTGGGGGAATCTCGGCATGTTCACAGTGTCACCCCAAAGAATCAGTACACAGCCCCAAATTTGGTGACTGTGGGACTCATTTCCAGTGATAAACTCCTAATCTGTTGTGAAATAGGTAAGAATTTCGCTTTAAATTGTGGTATTCTTATTACTTCATGAAAAATCGGAGAGTGCTGCTGAAATCGGATTGGTGTGATGTTTTTTGTTTGCATATTCTAACAGAAAAACACAATCTCGACCTTTCTCATTTTACTCCTCCCCCACCTTTTAGCAGTATGCAGCTACCACAATCACTTGTGTGCGTATGTCTTTTCTTAGCAAAAGAATTTTAAAACTTGAGCCTTCGACCTTTTGCCCTGCTAACGTGTGAATTCCAAGGCAACGTTAGCCATCAGAGCAAAAGCCTTGAGTGTCCTCAAATTCAGTGGCCTTTCTCCAGATTGTCTGATTTCTGAATGTAAAGACTTTTTTTTTAAAAAAAAAGCAGTTTGTAGTATTTTAAAGAAAGAACAAATCGGGTTTTATTATGATCTAGCTTGATTTTGTGTTGACCCAGATTTGCATAGCTGTTTAGTGTTAAATCATGACAATTTATTTTTCTGAGCATGCTATATAAACTTGAATTTCCTATGTATTTTTATTGTGGTGTTTTAAACGTAGGGAGGGGATTGAGCATTTTTTAGTGGGAAAAATAGCATATGCTGTAGTGGCCCGATTTGGCCGGCAGGTCAGGTTTTGTAAAGAGCAAAATCACTTTTGGGCCCTTTGAGGGCAAGACCTCCCTGGTCAGAGTTATCCTGCTAGACCTCTGGGGGAGGCAAAAGCCTAGGTCTGCCAGGCAGAGCTCCCCACCTCCCTACCCTCCCCAGGTGGGAGGGAACCTCCTCCACCCCTCTTCCCACTGACCCTGGGACCTCCCTTTAGGGCCCTAGGCTGTGGAGTTCTAAATGATAGCAATCAGGTTGTTTACTGGCCCTTAGTCTGGGGAGGGGGAGGAAATCACTGCTCTGGCCCCTGTGGAGTCCAGGGGCCACCTCCTTCACTGTGCTAGCCACATTGCCTGGCCTACCTTGCTGGACCCATTCTCCTTCCTCCCCCCTTCTCCTTTCTCCTTTCTGTCTCCTTTCTCCTTCCTTCCTCTCCCTTTTTGTTCCTTTGCCTCTTGCCTGTTCCCTAAAACTTGCCTGTGGCACTCAGGGTCAAACAGACTATTCATTCTCCAGCATGAATGTGCCTTTTAATTAGAGATCTAGAAAGTTCAGCTGAACCCTCCCACACTCCCTCACAACCACTCTGGTGCCTAAAGCCTCCCAGTCCCCTTCAGGTTTTTAGCAGGTGCTCGCACTCCAGGGAGGCTGATCCACAGGGGTGTATTCCCCAGACCCACCTCTCCTGGGGGAGAGCGAGGACTGCCTGGGGTGGGATGCACAAGGCAGTTGCTACCACTGGCTGCCCTTGTCAGGTCCAGCCTGAGCTAAGGGCAAAAAGAGTCAGCTATCTAATCCCAGGGTTGACCCTTTAGCTGGTGGCAGCCCAGAGCCCCACCACTGGCCTCCTGGAAGCCAGCCCTCAGTGTGGAGGCTGAACTGGTGCCCAGCCCTGGTCTTACCTGTGCCTTTATCGCTTTGAGCATCTTGGATGCTACCATGGTTCTTTTCCAGAAGCCTTTGTATTGGTTAAAAATTATTTTCCACTGCAGAAGCAGCTGGGCTATGCGAAGAGTATTCGTTCGGTCAGTCCCCAGTTCCTTGACAGGGGTGTCAGTGGAACCAGGAATGACCGCCCTGAGAGGGAGTTTTGGGAAATAAAAGAATGAAGACCTCTCCTCTCCTTCTGTCCCCAGATCCTAGCTTTTCCAAAGTGCCTTAAAAGAAGGGAGACAAATATCCTGAGTGGTAACTTCTTTATTATATACTTTACTCTTACAAAAAAATTCTGACTTTTTTTTTTCCTCCTGTTTTCCTGTTACACTTTCCTTCATGTTCCACTGGAATAGTCAAGTGTGTGGTTCGTTCTCAGAACCAAGGGAGCTTCTGCTTCACCTGTTCCCCACTTGCTGACCTTCTGGTGCTTTCATGGGGCCCACTTGGGCCCAAGGTTAGGCCCGGATGCTTGCCTGGTTTATAAGATGCTGTGGGTCCTCTTTCCTCCCTGAGGAGGTTAGGGCTGAGGGTTCAGGGAGTATTTCCTTCACCTGGAAGGTGTCACCATGAAGTTGTTATGTGCTGTGTCTTTCTCTGTTTCTGTCCATCCCGATGCTGGTGACCCCGTGAAGTGGCCTTTGGGAAAGATTAGAAGGCAGAGGTGGCACGAGAGGGTAGAAGAAATGCTGGTGCTGGCTCTCAGTCTGGGCAGGGTCTCTGCTGACCTCAGGGCTGGGCGTGGGTGCCCCACTCAGCCAGTACGGCAGCTGTCCTGTCCCAGAGACCTGTTGTGCTGTGTATTTCGATCTCCCATGTATGCAAATGTATGCGTTTACCATTGTAAGTGGGAGGGGGGAATGTCTGACCTTGGTGTTCAAAACAGAACTGTATTTTTGTCTTTAAAATCCAGTAATATAACGTGAATAAATGACCTTATCTTTGTAACCTCAGGTGGTTTCTTTTCTGATTTAAGTAAGGGGTTTGGGCTCTCCGGGGCCGGAGGGAAATGATTGGGACTGCCTGCTGGGAGGATCAGAGGAGAGCAGAGGTCTGCCACAAGGGGGCAGGTCATGGCTGGGTGTGGCGGTGGTCCCTCACCTGACTATGTTCCACACACCTCACTGGAATCAGCCATTTCCCAGTCTGAGCCTCATTTTCTTACCTGAAAATGGAAATAATAGCACCTAGACTTTCTGAGGCTTAAAAGAGATGATGGGTCTAAAATAATGACTGGTACCTCACAGGTGCTTACTACATAGTAGTTAGTACCACTTCAAAATAGAATTTCCACTAGCAGTTCTCTGGCCACATTCTGCTGTATTCAGCAGTCACCATGAGAGTTCCGAGATCCTTCGCAGAGCCATTTACACAGGTGTTCGCAGAGTAACTTAAATGGTACCATACGAAGTAAGATTTCTTTTCAGTCCCAGGACATTTAAACAGATGTTCTACAGGGTCTTAGTTGTGACTCAAGGACTTGAGACAGTAAGTACCCTGTGTGCCTTCTCCTTCTCATCACCCCCAGGATCAGGTACCAGCAACGTATTAAGGTGCTGGTTGGATTGACTTGGCATCTGGAAGAAATGTGTCAGAGGAGACCGGTATGAAGGAGAGGGCACCCTTGCTGTCCAGGTTGGTGGAGCTGTGAACGTGGGACCAATTGGGAAACAGGAGCAGTAAGGGCAGCACTGTATAGCCCCCCAATGCTATCTGGCTATCCCCACCCATCCTTGTGACTGCTGAAAGGACCCCTGGGGGCCTCAGACCTGAACAGAGGTGGCCTTGGGCTCAGATCTGACCTTTGAACAGGAGACTCTGATCCTTTCAACAAAGTGCTGCCTTTGCAAGCTGTAAGGTCTGGGTGAAGTGGAGCACCTTCTGTCCCCAAAGATGCACATATCCGCACAAATACGTACAAACTAACATGCATAACATACCTGACATGTGCCTATGAGAGACCAGAGTGCCTGGGTTCAAATCCTACTGTTGCTTCTTCCTAGTGCTGTGATGTGACCACTCCAAATCTGGAGGCACCCAGGACCTCACCGGTGGTGTTTTCCCTCCCCTTGCCTGCCTCACCTGAGTAAAGGTGTTTGGAATGGCAGCACTGGGAAGGAAGGGGGCTTGAACCTCCATGGTGGGCTCTGAGGGGGCCAGGAAGGGATGATGGCAGGAGGAAGGGGGCCACAGACAGGCTCCTGGGGGTTGGCCATTTCCTTGAGATGTGCTCTGTCTCATCTCCCACTCCACATGGACCCAGACCAAGTCTGAGCCAGGCAGAGCTCAGGAGTCATGCAGTGTGGACTGGGTGGGCACCAGGCCCCCCTACACAGTACCTTTCTTCCATGGGAGACTGTGACCTGGATGCCAAATCACTGACTTACAAATAACTTTTGGAGGCAGGGCGATGATGCCCAGGTCACTGGGTCCTTGTGGAGGTATGCGAGTGGAACCTCCCGAAAGTAGGAGTATCTGCTGCTGGTGACCAGAGGGAAGCTGTGTGTAGGGAGAGGTCAAGGAAATGAGAAGATGCCCAAGTTCTAAGTGTTACCAAGTCTTCACCACACTTCCAGTCTCCCCTCCTCTTGTTTATTCCAGGAGGTGAGAGTTTGCACATTCCTAGGGGCCGATTTCTTAGAACTGGAACTTATTTACCCTGTCAGAAAGGAAATGAGGTTTGTCTGGCTGAGCCAGTCATGCCAGACAAGCCTCATTTCCTTCTCTGGCAGAGTCCCCGGGCAGGGAATGTGGCTATTGCCTTCATCTGGGCTCAGGGACCTGTACCCGGGCTGTGAGGCAGAGAAACCTTTGGGACATGGTTGTTATGGGTAGTTACAGGGTCAGTAGGCCAGAAACCACAGGGACATGGCACCACAAGGACGTCTGCCTTTGAGCAAGATGTGTGCCAGCTCACCAGGCAGGGGGCTTGGGAAGATGGCCAGGAAAAAGCCATGTAAACAGTGATCATTACTTCTGGCTCTTTCTGCCTTCCCATTCACTGTGTAACTCTGGGCAAGTGGACTTCCGTCTCTGAGCCCTTGGTTTGCTCTTCTGTTTTAGGACTTGCTCTCAGACTCCACCTCTGGTTTCCCCATAGTTCTGCCCTTCTCCCAGTAGGAAGTGCCTTGATTTGGGTTTCCTTTTGTCCCTGAGGTTAACCCTTCTTATCACCTTGAAGGAAGTCACTTTATCTCTGAGTCTTCATTTATAAAAATAGCAGGATCGGCCCTGCCTGCCCTGTGCAAATCACCCACACTGAGATACCACTTTATACCCATTAGGATGGCTGTTATCAAAAAACCAAAATTAGCATTGCTGAGCATGTGGAAAAATTCCAACGCCTGTGCACTGCTGGTGGGAATATAATATGGCATAGCACCTATGGAATATCTCATGGTGATTCCTCAAAAAATTAAACATAGAATTGCCATATGATCCAGTAATTGCTACTTCAGGATATATACCCAAAAGAAATGAAAGCAAGGACTTGAATAGATACTTGTACACGCATGTTCACAGCAGACTTATTCACAATAGTCAAAAGGTGGAGATGACCCAAGTGTCTATCAAGGGATGAATGGATAAACAAAATGTGGTGTGTACATACAATGGAATAGCATTCAGCCTTAAAAAGAAAGGAAGTTCTGACAAATACTACGGCATAGATGAACCTTGAAGACATTATGCTAAGTGAAATAAACCAGTTACAAAGGGACAGATATTACGTGATTCCACTATGTGAGGTACCTAAGTAGTCAAATTCATAGAGACAGAAAGTTGAGTGATGGTTGCCAGGGGCTGTAGGGGAGAGTGAGTAGAGGGAAGAATGGAAGTTAGGGTTCAATGAGTACTGAGTTGTAGTTGTAGAAAATGAAGTTCTGGAGATGGATGGTGGCGATAGTTTCACAATAGGAATGTACTAAATGCCACAGAACTGTGTACTTAAAAGTGGTTAAAATGATAAACTCCATGTTATATATATATATATATATATGCTATAGAGTGTGCCCCCCACCCCCCCAATTCACGTTGAAACTTTATTCCCAGTATGATGGTATTTGGAGCTGAGGCCTTTGGGAGGTGGTTAGCTCATGAAGACAGAGCCCACGTGCATGGGATTAGTGCCCTTGTAAATGAGACCTGGAGAGCTCCCTCATCCCTTCTGCTACATGAGGTTAGAGCAAGAAGGCGCAGTCTGTGAACCAGGAAGCAGCCCCTCACCAGACATCAAATCTGCCAGCACCTTAATTTTAGACTTCCCAGCCTCCAGGACTGTGAGAAATGAATTTCTGTTGTTGATAAGCCCTCCAGTCTATGCTATTTTTGTTACAGCAGCCTGAAAAGACCAAGACGGCATACTTTACCACAGTTTTTAAAAAAGGAGGCAGCTCCCTGTGGCCAAACTTGACCTCATCTTGCTCTGGAGGTGGCTGAGGATGGTGGTGTGGGGTCCAGCACCCACCTGGAGATTTCGCGTGTGAGAAGGGCTGGCCATGTGGGGAGTGCCACCTGAGAATCTGCTAATCGTGGGCACTCAGCTTGGTTGCTGAATCCAGCTTGGTGCTCTGCCCCAGATAACCGGCTTTACAGTTGCTACCTTTGCCCAAGACTAATATCCTTCCCTAAAGAAACTAGATGCAAAGCTGCCAGGGGGGGTTGGGGGAAGAAGGGGAAGCCTGGACTCAGGCAGGTTATCATGACCGGGGGACAAGGAGGCGCTTACTCCAGAGTGCCCCCTTGATTCCCATTTACTGTTGGCAGAAACTAGGGGTCAAGCTGGAGGCTTTTTAAAAGAAGAAATGACAAGCTGGGGCCAGATTACACCTGGGGATAACATAGTCACCTAGATAAATTCTGTCTAGATGAAGGGGAAGGCCCCTAAGTGCCAGGAGGGAGACCACAAGTGAGTTCTGAAGGGCAGGAGGGAGGGACACTTGGGAGAGATGGTCCTAGACTTGGTGTTGGTGAGGGTGGGGAAACCTCCATCCCCATGCTACTGCATTGTACATCCTTTCTGGGAGTGGACTGTAGACAAGTAAATCTTAAAAGTGGACCTACCCCTTGACCTTGCAATTCAGCTTCTAGGAGTTTATCCGAAGAAAGCAAAGCCATGCACTGAGATGCGAGTGTGTACCCTGCCACTGCTTGTAATACTGAACACTTAGAAGCCACCATCAATGGGGACTGTGCTAAATAAATGAAGTGCATCCCAGCAATTAAGTACAGTGTGACCATTGAGAATGATGAAGTAGATCTATATTTATCGATTGGGAAGAGGTATAAGAAAAAAAGGAAACTACCGAATGGTTTTTCCATACATGGCAGGGAAATGTATGAATAATTTAGTGCAGAAATTACTCTATAATTGTTTGTGGGGGCAGATGCATGAGCAATAAAATGAGGAGATGATCTTCCCTTTTCTGCACAGACTGTACAGCTAGGCCCCTCAGGAGTAACCATCTTTAGTGTTTCAGGGGTTGCCTGAGGGCTATTAACAGCGCTGTGCTGGCCCCATTGAAAGAATGAGCAGGATTGTCCCCTGGGGGGTTGCATTCCCTGCAAGTGCCCAGACTTGGAAGGAAGATGGGGACTCCCCCTACAGGGGAGTGGTGCAGGCCTGTGCCCAGTTCCCAATGTGGTAGGATGTGGCATACTGTGGGGATGCTCAATGGAGGCTGGACAGGAGCTCAACTTGGGCTGATGAGCCTCTAGCTAGTCTCTCAGATTTAGAAAAATCAAGTTAGGACATTTGTTGCCACTCTTTCCTGTGTACAATTGAACATTCACGCCTGTTATATTTGGATAATAAAAATGTCAAAGGACAGAAGAATGGGAGGGGGCACTGTGCCCTGGCTCCTAAAGAGCAAGATGGGCCCGAGGCCCCTGATCAGGACCCTGTGAAGAGTGTGAGCCTAGGAGGAAGTGAGGAAGACCCCCAATGCCCATGGATCTTTGGCCCCAGAATCCAGGAGCTCTGCTGCTGAGGGAGGCCCTGACATCTGGATTTTGACACAGGTTTGGGCATGGAGCTATTGTAGACTCACGTCCGGTCCAGATGTGAGTACTGGACAACTCCCTGCCTGGGGGGCATGTGCCAGAGGAGGGGGGATACCAGGCCATGGTACGGCTCTAACTTTGAATCTTTATCTGGTAGGGTGCCAGGAATTGTGTGCCCAGCCCTGCACCACCCTGCTCGGCTCCACGGGGCTCTGCCAGGCGGAGCTCTCCGCACCTTGGGTGAGTGAGCTACGGGAGGTTATCTAGCCAGGGACTTGGGCTTTTGGCGGGGACTTCAAAGTGCTCCCTTTGTGTGAAAGTGTCCTGTTGCTCTGTAAGTGATTTTGGCTTCTCTGATAACAGCAGCATAGGAGACAGGCCAGCTGCAAGATCCCAACTCTGTAGTTTTGCAACCTCACCAAAGGCAGTGAGGGAGGAAGTGTGGGGGCTGCAGATAGACGTGGTGAACTGCTGCATGTGGGCCCTTATCGGCGCACCTCGTGCTTTCCCACCTGCTCTGTCATGCTCATTCAGTAATCCCCATGGTGGGAAACTGAGGCTCAGGGAGGTCATGTGACTTGTACAAGGTCACACAGAGTTAGTGTGTGACCCACATCTCCTGAGTCCCCAGTCCAGGACTCTGGCCATTGAACCATGAATGCAGCCACTCATCCAGACTCAGCAACGCTCTCTCTGCAGTACAGGTGGGAACGGGAAGCAGCAGGCTGAGCGGTGCCCCACCCCAGCGGGAAGATGTGGCCCTTACTTGGAGCCTGGCATCAGCAGCATTTTGCCAAGGCAGGTGCAGTGTAGGTTGAGCACTGGACCCAAGAGCATGGTTTTTATTTTGTGTGTTTTCATTTTGTTTTGTTTTCCCCCTTAGTTTTAGAGGACTTGGGAGTCTGGTGTACTGCATGACAGCAGCTCCTGGACCAGGGACAGTAGTGCAGCCGCAGTCTGGGAGACACATGGGGTGGTTAACGCACCCACGAGGATGCACGAGGCCCGGGTCATGGGGTACAAGGAAGGAAGAAGGGAGACCCCTAAGGGCTGAGGAGCCGCATGGCTCTGAAGAAGTGGGGCTGCTTTCTGCCTCTGGAAGCATCACTCTGGGAAGTGACAACCTGGTTCCCAGACTGTACAGCTCTTTCATCCCACTGCTCAGTACCTGTCCCTGCCCTGGGCCAACACCCAGTGTCCAGGAGGGATCACCACAGTATCTTCCAAAGGCTGCGGAGACCAACGGCGGTGGAGAGTGGAGAGAGAGGCCCGGGCTTCTGCTCAGCCCTCCTTTTTCCTTCTTGGCACCTATCCTCCCTTCCTATCCACGCTCTCCCCAAAGGAGGGGAGCTGCCACACCATTCCCAATCCTCCCGGACGTTCTTAGCCAGTGGCGCTTTCCTAAATGAAGCCAGGGCCGTGTTTTGGTCTGATGACTCATGATTTTTAGACAGGCTGAACCAAAAGTGTTAAAAAGCGGGTCTTGGGGTCTAACTCTATCAGACACCAGCCCTCAGTGCTTCATGTTTCGTGGGATTTGCTCTGGATAGAAGCTGACCTAGCCACAGTGAAACTGTGATAAGGGAAAAAGACCTGCTGGTGAGGACAGATGACTGTCCACCATGACTGTTTTGTCAGGCACTGAAGCCCAGAGGCCAGCCTGGGCTCTGCCTGTCAGCTGGATGCTCTGTCTTGGACTCATGTGCTGGGGCTCAACTCTTGTCTCTCACTGACCCTGGGCTTGGTGACTGGTGGGCTTGGCGGATGAGCTTGGCCCTGCTGTTGTCCAGGGCCTGTGGGCACTCTCTCACCGTCTTGGGCCTGCTGGATCTTGCAGGTTCACTGCCCACACCCTCTAGTAGACTGTTCCAAGGCCTTTCTTCATGGGAAACAAGGCCTGCCAAGCCTTTCCCTGGCCCACCACCAACTCTTAAGTGAGGACATTGCTGGGGGGTGCTTTGCTTTGGGCCGAGGCAGGCAGTCGAGGGACCTAATGAAGCCCTGGACTAGCAGGCCCGTATTGACTTGATGGGTGACCAAGGCCAGAAACGGTGTGGAGGCCGTGAGGGCCCTTTAAGGCTGCCAGCCATGGTTCTAGGAAAACTCTCCAGGGGGTTTTATTGCCCCCGCTCCTTCTGCCCATTTGAGGTTGCTGCTGTGGGGCTTAACACAGTACTGAAGGCCAGAAACAAAGCCCCCCTTGTCCATCCAGGAAACCAGGGAGGGGGAGGGTGGAAGGAAAGACAGCTTCCGGCAGTCCTGAGGCATTCCCGGGGGCATAGATCGCAGTCCAGAGGGAACTAGGCCTTTGCTGCAAGCCTTCCTGGAAAGCCCTGTTGCTCTTCCTTCTTCGGTCTGCCTCACCACCTGGACTGAAGCTGCAAAAACACAAAGTTCAGCTCACAAAGTGAGACACAAACTTGTCCCAAGGGTCTCCGGTGGCCTACCTCCTGTTTTCTCCCCAACACTGCTGGAGAAAGACCCCAAGGGAACATTAGAGCCTCAGCCTCTCACTGTGCCCAAGGAGAGCTCCAGCCCTGAGACTTCGTGCGGAGATGTCAGCCTCCCGCTCAGGTTCCCCTGCTGGTAGCGCGCCAGAGGGCCACTCTTCTAAAGGGGACGTGGAGTCTAGCTGCAATTTACAGGAGAGAAGAGAGACCCAGCTCTTTAGGGGGCTTTAGGGCTTATGGGACAAGGCCACTCTACTTACCTGGAAGGCAGTCATCATCTCAGTGGATATAGCCTCTCCCACAGGTGCTCATAGCACTCCCCAGTTCACAAAGCCCTCCCATAACTTCTGGTCCTGTTGGCTCATGACAGCTTTGGGAGGTGACTGGGCCACTGGCAGAATTTAAAGGATATGGACTTACATTAAAGCCAGATATATTTGGGTTCAAAGACCTGACCTCAGGATGCCTGGCTGGCACAGTTGGAAGAGCATGCAACTCTTGGTCTCAGGGTCATGAGTTTGAGCCCCATGTTGGGTGTAGAGATTATTTAAACAAACAAACAAACAAACAAACTTAAGGAAAAGAAAAAAAGACCTGACTTCACCACATAGCCATTGTAGGCCACTGGGTAAATTGCTTTTTTCCCCATACAGATATCCCATAATCCCAGCACCATTTGTCCTTCCCCCACTGCTCTGCAGTGCCACCTTTGTCATGAAGCAGATGTCCTGACCTGTGAGGGTCTATTTCTGGACTCTATTCTGGTGTGTTGCTCTATTAATCTATCCTGTGGCAAACCATATGGTCTTAGTATACCTTTCAATTACTTTTATTCCCTTTCTTCATGAGTGTCTTGGCTATTCTTGGCTGTTGCATTTCCATATGAATTTTATAAATTTTTAAAGTTTATTTATTTTGAGAGAGACAGAGACAGCACGAGTGGAGGGAGGGGCAGAGAGAGAGAGAGAGGGGGAGAGAGAGAGAGAGAGAGAGAGAGAGAGAGAGAATCCCAAGCAGGCTCTGTGGGGCTTGAACTCACAAACCGTGAAATCATGACCTGAGCTGAAACCAAAAGTCGGGCTTTTGACTGACTGAGCCATCCAGGTCCCCTCCATATAAATCTTATAATCAGCTTGTCAAGTTCCACCAAAAATCACCACCACCATCACCCCACTTACTGAGGTTCTGATTGAAATTATGTTAAGTCTATGGATCACTATAAGGAGACTTGATACCTTTAAAACACTGAGCCTTCCCCTTTCACAAAGATGGCGCCAAAGGCAAAGAAGGAAGCCCCGGCCCCTCCCAAAGCCAAGCCAAAGAAAAGGACTTGAAGGCCAAGAAAGCAGAGCTGAAAGGTATCCACAGTCACAAAAAAAGATCCACACATCACCTATATTCCGACTGCCCAAGGCACTGTGTCTCTGAAGGCAGCCCAAATATCCTCAAAAGAGGGCCCCCAGGAGAAACAAACTTGACCACTATGCCATCATCAAGTTCCCCCTGACTATGGAGTCACCCGTAAAGAAAATAGAAGGCAACAACACACTTGTGTCATTGTGAATATCAAGGCCAGCAAGCACCAGATCAAAGAGGCTGTGAAGAAGCTCTATGACATTGACATGGCCAAGGTCAACACTCTGATGAGGCCCGATGGAGAGAAGAAGGCAAATATGTTTGACTGGCTCCTGACTATGATGCTTTGGATGTTGCCAACAAAATTGCGATCATCTAAACTGAGTCCAGCTGGCTAAATCTAAATATTAATTTTTTCACCATAAAAAAAAGATTAAATAAAACATTGAGCCTCCAATCTATAAACACAATGTAATCCTCTTTTGGCTTATGTCTTTTTAAATCTATATTTAGAGGTCTTTACACATTATTATTTTTTCCTAGCTATTTGATATATTTATACTGTTATAAATAATAGCCTTTTAAAATTTATTTTTCTGTTGTTGCTGGTATATGGAAATGCAATAGATTTTTGTGTATTGACCCTGTATTGTGTAATCTTGTTAATTAATTCTAATAATTTTTCTACATTCTTTTGGATTTTCTAAGTACACTTTCTTATCATCTGCAAATGAGGTGTCTTCCTTTCCAATCCTTATAGCTTTTATCTCTTGCCTCCATTACAATGTTGAGTAGAAGTAGTAGAGGTAGGGTTTTCCCCCTTATATTTGCTTTATGTTTTGATTGTTCTAAATCCAGATATGTAAAGGAAAACCTTTACTAATTCACCATTGAGAATGATATTTGCTGGGGACGCCTGACTGGCTCAGTCTGTAGAGCATATGACTCTTGATCTCAGGGTTGTGAGTTTAAGTCCCATGCTGGGCATAGAACTTACTTTAAAAAAAATGATATTTGATGTAGTTTTATGTAGCTATTTGTTACCATATTAAGAAAATTCCCTCTGTCCCTTTTTTGCTAAGAGGTTATTTCCCCTAATTATGAATTGATGTTGAATTTCATTAAGTTTTTTTTTTTTAATTTCTTTTAACGTTTATTTATCATTGGCACAGAGTGTGAGCAGGGGAGGGGACAGAGAGAGGGGGAGACACAGAATCTGAAGCAGGCTCCAGGTTCTGAGCTGTCAGCACAGAGCCTGACGTGGGGCTCAAACTCACAAACTGTGAGATCATGACCTGAGCCGAGGTCGGTCACCTAACCAACTGAGCCACCCAGGTGCCCCTTATTAATTTTTTTTAGCATCTATTAAAGTGATGATGTGATTTTTCTCCCTTATTTTTTTTTAAATGTTTATTTATTTATTTTGAGAGAGAGAGAGGTGCATGGGCCAGAGGGGGGAGGGGCAGAGGGAAGGAGAGAGAATCCCAAGCGGACTCTGTGTTGCCAGCACAGAGCCCAATGTGGGGCTCGATCTCATGAACCGTGAGATCATGACCTGAGCCCAAATCAAGAATTGGACACTCAACTAACTGAGCCACCCAGGCACCCCTCCCTTATTCTTTTAATGGAGGTGAATTGCTTGAATTGGTTTTCAAATCTTAAACCAACCTTACATTCCCTAGAACAGAACCAATTTAGTCATTATCTATTAACCTTTTTACATACTGCAAGATTTGGGTGATTAATCTGTTGTTTTGGATTTTTACATTTATATTCATAAATGAGATTGGCAGGTAAGTTTCCTTCTCATAAAATCCTCTTCAGGTTTTCATATCTCTGAAGGAGTTATTTTTCCTTTTCATTTCAATCTTATATAAGTCTGTTCAAGGAAAAACATTTTGGTTTTGGTTCTATTGTACTTTATTTCCATTTCATTCATTTATGATCTAATTTTTAAAATTTCCTTCTACTTTATTTGGGTATAATTTTCTTTTCTTCTCATGGTTTGAGATGAAAGCTTAGCTCCTGATATATATTTAAATACATTCATTTATAAATTTCCCTCTAAGCACATATTTAATTGTATTTTACAATTTTATGTGTCATGTTTCTTACTATATAGTTTCTACTTAAAAATTTTTTTCTAATTCCAATAGACTTTTTTTCTTTCATCCAGTGATGACATAGAATTATACTTTTTAGGGGTACCTGTGTGGCTCAGTTGGTTGAGTGCCCAACTCTTGATTTTGACTCAGGTCATGATCCCAGGGTTGTGGGATTGAGCCCTGTGTCAAGCTCCATGCTGAGCATGGAGCCTGCTTGAGATTCTTTCTCTCTCCTTCTCCCTTTGCCCCTCTCCCCTGCTCATGATCTCTCTCTTTAAAAAAGAGAGCAAGGAAGAAAGAAAGAAGCTAAAAAAACACAAAACACCAAAAACAACTAAGCCCTAAAAAAAAAATGTACTTTTTAAATGTCCTACCATATGTGGAGATATGGTCATGTGACCGCCAGTTGATCCACAAGTTGGGCCTGGGCAATCAGGGACTCCTCACCCTCTCCCCTGTCCTTGGAATGCACGCTTGAGCCTACTATTCCAACAGTGGAAGCTGTTGCAAGGACATAGCCTTGAGAAATTAAGGTGTTGCTGAGACAATCTGGACAGTATACATGACTGAACCCAGATAAGGCCTCTACATAAACTTTTTTTTTTTTTAACGTTTTATTTATTTTTGAGAGACAGAGACAGACCACGAGTGGGGTAGGGGCAGAGACAGAGGGAGACACAGAATCAGAAGCAGGTTCCAGGCTCTGAGCTGTCAGCACAGGGCCCGATGCAGAGCCCAAACCCACGAGCAAGCCTCCACATAAACTTTAAGATTTGGCATATGGGTGCAGAAATCTACTCCTTTTGAACTGGCCTAAGACAAGTCTCATAAATAAATCTCCTTGCTTATTCAAACTGCCACTTACCAATCTGGAGTGGTCTGACTTTTTCTTCTGTCTCTCCCTGCCCTTTGTGTACTGTAGCCACCCCAGGAAGCTCCTACATTAAAAAAAATTTTTTTTTACATTTATTCATTTTTGAGAAACAGAGACAGAGCACAAGTGGGGGAGGGGCAGAGAGAGAGGGAGACACAGAATCTGAAGCAGGCTCCAGGCTCTGAGCCGGCAGCACAGAGCCCGCCGCGGGGCTCAAACCCATGGACGGTGAGATCATGACCTGAGCTGAAGTCAGACGCTCAACCGACTGAGCCACCCAGGAGCCCCCAGGAAGCTCCTAAATTTTTTAATCAGTACGTGGGGTTTCAAAACGTATCAGACGTTTTGTTTGTTATGGCTTTCTAGTTCAATTTCATTGTAAGCAGAAAGCATCCTCAGTATGATATCGATACTTTGAAATTTATTGAGACTTCTTCCTTTGTGGCCCAGAATATGGTCAACTTTTGCAAATGTTCTTCTATGCATAAAAAGACAATGTAGTCAGAATTTTGGAGGACAGTATTCTGTGTATACCCATTAGGTCAAATTTGCTAACTGTATAGTTCAAATATTACATAGCCTTAATAAATGTTAGATATCAATTCTTCTATACCCTTTACTTGTTAAAAATATTCCACTATGATTGTGCATTTTTCTGGTTATTCTTGTAATTCTACTGATTCCTACCTTTCATGTTTTGAGGCTATATTATTAGAAACTTCCAAATTTAGAATTATTATATTTTCTTGGTTTACAGCTTTTGCGTTGAAGTCAACTCTATCTGGTGATTAGATAGCAGTGATAGTTGCATATCTTGTGAGTATACTAAAAATAAATTATTAAGTTGTACACTTTAAAAGGTCTGAGCAAACCTACTTTCTCTGATATTGATATAGCTACATCTGCTTTCTTTTGGTTAGAATCTTCTTGTTCTATAGTTTTCCATCCTTTAAACTTTTCTGTATCCTTATGTCTTACCTGTGTCTCTTATAAATAGCATATAGTTGTTTTTAAACCCAATCTAAAAATCTTTGTATCGTAACTGGAGAATTTCTTCCTTTTATATTTGGAGTAATTATTGATATATTTCAGTCTAAACCTAACGCTTTTTTCGCCTTGTATTTGAGAGATGGTTGGGGGGCACAAGCGTGAGCTAGGGAGGGACAGAAGGAGGGGGAAAGGGAGAGAGAGAATCTTAAGCAGGTGCCACACCCAGTGCAGAGCTGGATGCCGGGCTTGATCTTGTGACCATGAGATCATGACTTGAGCCGAAATCACAAGTTGGCCACTCACCCACTTGAGCCATCCAGGCATCCCTAAATCTATCACTTTATGAAGTGTTTTCTATTTGTCTCACATGCAACTATATTCATTTTTCTCTCCTTCCTTGACCTATTTTTTTAATTGATTATATATTTTTAACTTTTCAATGTTTCCCCTCTGTTGGCTTGGAAATTATGCATTCTTTTACTATTTTTTTAGTAGTTATTTAGAGGGATTACCAAATCAATCCTTGATTTATTGAAGACTAATAGGAATTTACCTTTTTCCAGAACAATGCAAGAACCTTGGAACACTTCAACTCCTTTTATGCCTTCTTGACTTCTATGTTGTTGTTGTCATGCATTTCAATTTCACTATATTTAAAGCCTCCTGACAGGGGCACCTGGGTGTCTCAGATGGTTAAGTGTCCAACTTTGGCTCAGGTCATGATCTCATGGTTTGTGAGTTCGAGCCCCATGTTGGGTTCTGTGCTGATAGCTCAGAGCCTGGAACCTGCTTCAGATTCTATGTCTCCTCTCTCTGCCCTTCCCCCCCACATGCTCTGTCTCTCTCTCTCAAAAGTAAACATTAAATTTTTTTTAAAGCCTCACAAGAAATTATTATTGGTATTGTTTTACAGTCAGTATCAATCTGAGTTTATCCACATATTTACCATTTTCATTGCCTTACATTCTTTTCTGCACTTTCAAGCTTCCATCTGGAATCATTTTCCTTTTGCCTGAACAACATTTTCAGTGTGGCTCACTTGGTAGCAGATTTTCTTTTTCTATTTGTCTGAAAATGTCTTTATTTCACCTTCATTCTTTCTGGATAAAACTTTTAGAAAGCAGGGGCGCGTGGGTGGCTCAGTCGGTTGAGCGGCCGACTTCGGCTCAGGTCATGATCTCACGGTCCGTGAGTTCAAGCCCCGCGTCGGGCTCTGTGCTGACAGCTCGGAGCCTGGAGCCTGTTTCGGATTCTGTGTCTCCCTCTCTCTGACCCTCCCCCGTTCATGCTCTGTCTCTCTCTGTCTCAAAAATAAATAAACGTTAAAAAAAAAACTAAAGAAAAAAACTTTTAGAACGCAAAATTCCAAACAAGTGCAAAAATAGAGAGGCCGGTATAATGAACTTCTGTACCCATAATTAAACTTCAATAATTATCCACATGTACTCCGTTTGTTTCACTCCACCTATCCCACCCAGTCTCAGATTATTTCAAAGCAAATATCTGATATCCTAATGTTTCATCTGTAAACTTTTCATCTGTAAATATTTACTATCTATCACTGAAGGATAATACTCTTTTTAAAAAACCAAATAATAATAAAAATTCCTTAATATCAATTATTCAGTCAGTGTTCAAATTCCTCCAATTGTTTCATGTTTTTATTTATAATTTTCTGAATCAGAATCTCACCTTTATTCTTGAAGGATATTTTCACTGGATATAGAATTGAATTTGTCAGTTATATTCCTTCAGTGCCTTTAAGATATAATTCCATTGTCTACTGGTTTCATTGTTTCTTATGAGAATAATTGTTTTATTTATTTTTCTTCTTTTTTAAGGTTATGTATCTTTTTTCCCTCTGGATGCTTTTAAGATTTTCTCTTTGTCACTGGTTTTGATTGGCTTTTCTGTGATGTGACTAGGCATGGGTTTTTTTTTTATTTAACCTATTTGGGTTTCCAGGACTTCTTGCATACCTGGCTTGATGCCTCCTTCCTTTTTGGAAAGTTTTCAGCCATTAACCCTTCAAGTTTTACTGTCTCTTCTTCTTTTTTATTTTTTATTTTTATTTTTAATGTTTACTTAGTTTTGAGAGAGACAGAGCATGAGCAGGGGAGAGGCAGAGAAAGCGGGAGACACAGAATCCGAAGCAGGCTCCAGGCTCTGAACTGTCAGCACAGAGCCCTATGTGAGATTCGAACTCACAAACAGAGAGATCACTACCTGAGCTGGAGTCGGATGCTTAACTGGCTGAGCCACTCAGGCGCCCCTGTCTCTTCTTTCTTGAATTTGAATTACTCGTCGTTAGATCTTTTCATTACCCTCTTTATGAATTATTCCTCTCTTTTGTACTTTGAAAACTTTTATTTTCCTGTACTTTTTTCTAACTAATTTTTAAGGACTTATTTTCTGCTTCATGAGTTTTCTCTTTAGCTTGTCAAATGAATTGGTAAATCTATCCATGATTTCTTATTATTAGTTCTTTAGTTCTGAAATTTCCATTCAGTTCTTTTTTATTGTTCCCAGTCCTCCATTGAAATTCTCAATCTTCCCTTTGAACATGGTAATACGGTAAATATAGTTACTTTAAAGTCTGTGTCTTATAATTCCCATATTTGGATACCCCATGGAGTTGTTTCTATTGTCTCTTGTTTTTGTTGATTTTCATTTATGCTCTATTGCCTGTACATGGGCCATTTTATTTGCAAAACACAGTGCAAAAAATTGTTTATAGCAATAATTTGAGGCCTAAGTTGTCTTCTTTCAGGAAGGATTACCGAAACTTGCTTCTGCCAGGCTCTTGGTTACTGACATTCTAGAATTAATATTTTCCAATTTTAAGGATTGAGATTATTTGAAACTGAGCCCTGTAAGGAGGGCCTATCTACTTCTAATTCAGCCTTATTTTTAAGGTTCAGCCTTTCAGTATATTAACCAAGGGAGGTTCATCAGGGCTCCCCATTCTGGCCACTCCTAAACTCTAATCCCTGCCCTGTGTTCAAAAAAGCCATTTGTCTCTTGGTCATCCACTTTGGCATTGACAAATATCCCTCAGGGGAAAAGTGGGCCCAACACTAATTTATTATCTCTTCTATGCCTTCTGGCAGATTTGTTTTATATTTTCCAGTTCTCCTCAGTAGGGGGGCGGATGGGCCAAATTACAAGAAGTAAAAGCTACTTAACCTTCTGAACTTTAATTCTCAAGACGAGGACCTAGATGTGCTTGTTGGATTTAGCAACATGGGAGTCACCAGTGACCTTGACATAAGCACACTTTGTGGAATGGTAGAAATCAAAGTCAGATTGGAATAAGTTAAGAGTGAATGGGGTGAGGAGGTAGAAACAGCATTTGGGGACAATCTTTCTAGAAATGTGGCTATGCAGGAAAGAAGAAAAATGAGGTAGGAGGTGAAGAGGAATGATGTTGGTCAAACAAGCATTTTAAGAGTAAGAGATACTAGAGCATGTTTGTAAGCTGCTGGGAATGTATGATGATATATATATTTGCTATCCTCATGATAGGTATATTTTATACCCATATGACAGTGAAATTAACAAGGTGGTTTTCTTTTCTTTTTTTTTTTTTTTTCAACGTTTATTTATTTTTGGGACAGAGAGAGAGCATGAGCGGGCGAGGGGCAGAGAGAGAGGGAGACACAGAATCGGAAACAGGCTCCAGGCTCTAAGCCATCAGCCCAGAGCCCGACGCGGGGCTCGAACTCACGGACCGTGAGATCGTGACCTGGCTGAAGTCGGACGCTTAACCGACTGCGCCACCCAGGCGCCCCAACAAGGTGGTTTTCTATGTCTGCCTCATAGTGGTGTTTTAATTAGCCTCAGTCAAAGCCCATGAGCCCTGCCAGTCCCATGGTCCAGCTCTAGCTAGTCTTTCCTTTTTTTTTTTTTAAATTTTTTTTTCAACGTTTATTTATTTTTTGGGGGACAGAGAGAGACAGAGCATGAACGGGGGAGGGGCAGAGAGAGAGGGAGACACAGAATCGGAAACAGGCTCCAGGCTCTGAGCCATCAGCCCAGAGCCTGACGCGGGGCTCGAACTCCCGGACCGCGAGATCGTGACCTGGCTGAAGTCGGACGCTTAACCGACTGCGCCACCCAGGCGCCCCTCTAGCTAGTCTTTCTTATCACATCTCTTAGTCACTTTCATTTCTTCTTTTACTCATTCCAGTACCATGCTTGGCACTAGATTAAGCCTCCATTCACTTTTACCTGATCTGATTCTCCTGAGGTCCCTACCATTAGGGTCACCAGTTCCCAACCCCTCCTACAGGCCTTTCATATATATTATGTGCCAAGTATTAATGTAAGTGTTGAGAGCTCTAAAGTGCAAATGTAAACACGCCAGTGTCTCACTTAGTAATAATATTCCTCGGCTCCCCATTTTCCTCTGGGTGAAGCCTTAATTCCTATCTGTCTTCCCAGCCTCACCCCTCTTCACCTTTGATCCTTTTCCTCAGTAGGCCACTGTGTGGGATCAAGCTGGCCTGACTGAGAAAGAGATGCTTGGGTTGGGGAAGGCAGAGGCTGTGGATGTCAGAGCTTGTCTGCCCAGCCTGAGCCAATTGTCCCAGGGCTACCCTGTGGCTGGGGAGGCTCTGTTTCCATTGGCTGAGAGTCTCTGGGGGCAGCATTTGAGCCAGGACTCCAGTTCCAGGGAGACAAAGGTAGGGGCAGACATCCTGGTTGGTGAGCCAGGGCTGAGCTGTGCCAGGGCCTTTGTTTCTAACTTGGGCGAGGCTTCAGGTTTCTTTTTTCTAAGAAAGGGGGCTGTGCCACGTGGGTACTACAGGGGCCAAATTCAACAGGAAAAACAATACCCGGGGGAAAAGCCTACTCCCTTAAGTCACAGTGCCATGGTGTGCATATGTGTCAAAGTTTCCGTGTTTGTCACATGATTATATGTGCCTCTGCATATGCATTTCACATCTGTGTGTGTGTGTGTGTGTGTGTGTGCCTGTCAGTGTGGTATGCTGAGAGGCGTGAGGGGAAGGTCTGTTTTGTGTCCTGTATCCGTGAATTAGTGTGTGCCTGCCTGTGCTGTGTGCCCGTGCATATCTGCATGTATATTTGTATCATGTTTCTGGGTGTATCTGATATATATTTGTATGTGTTCTAAGTCTATATGTTTATATATATTTAGCCCCCACATTCCATGACTTCTTCCCTTTGAACTTTTCTTCTTGACTCTACTTTAGCCACTCCCTCTTGTAGTCCTATACTGAATCCTGTCATCAGTGAGAAGGGCTCCACCTCAGAAGTCTCAAGATCCAATGTTCCAGGTTCTGACATGCCCTGTCTTCAGTTCTTCCATGCTCTGAGCCTCACCGCATGTGTCTTCCACATTATTGGGGCTACCAGCCTTTCATGGCTCTCTTTCCCCTTCAGCCTTGGCCTCCAGGTGTGTCGCTTCCACTACTCTCTCCTCAGTGCCTCAGGTTAGTGTCCTAATCTCCCACTTTTACCCCACCCAGCGAATCCTCAGGACTGTAGTTGAGTCTTACTGGAGAAAAATCATATACAGTTGGGTGGATGAGTTTACCTAAATAAAGTTTACTACATGTAACCACAGCTGGGGATTCCTCTACCTGATACAAATGGCCTTTCTTCTCCTATTTACAAGCGATTCCTTTGTTCAGTTGAAATCTTTGCCCCACTGCAAGTGCTTCAGTTGATCTCCTCACAGAAAAAAAAAAAACAAACCCACAAAAAACCCTGAGGTTAAGCTTCCCCCCTTTCCAGCTCCCCCCCACAACTTGTCTGCAGCTGCACCCATTCTCATCTTCTTTTTCTGTACCTTGGGTATCCTTCCTCACATCCAAGTCTAGATCCACCGAAAAGAATCTGTCTCAGTTGGAGATATCTCATGTAGAGAATAAAGAATCCATCTCTATTCTCTTTTGTCAGTACTCTTTAATCAAGTGTGACAGAATCCCAACTCAACCAGCCTAAGAAGGCAAAAAAGGATCCTTTTCCAGCTCACACAACTAGGATGCCCCACATTGTACTATTTTTAGGAACACCTAGATCCAGGAGCTCATGTCATAACACCTGGATAATGCCATGATTCTGTGCCTCAGTTCCCTCATCTGTAAAATGGGATATTAATAGTCCTTACCACAGAGAGTTTGGTGAGGAAAAAAAGCCATCAGAAACCCAGAGACCACTCTTTGTGGCTCTCATCTTTTTCTCTATGCAGCTGGTTTCATTTTTTTCTCTGCAGCCTGACTTTCTTTGCTTCCCACTCATGTAGAGAAAGTGGCCACCTGCAACTCCTCAGCATATCAGCCAGTTGGAACTAGAATATTTTGATCAACCCTTAATACTTGGGAGAGAAAATCCTATCAGCTTAGCTTGGGTCGGTGTCCACCAGGGGGGCCACTTAGGTACGGTGGGAAGAGAAATACCTTGTGAAATGTGACTGCAGCAGGCCCGCTGCTGAGGGTCGCTGGAGCACCTCAGAAAGAAAGGAGAATTGTGAGTTGGCCAGACAACCCAAAAGGTGTCCATTGCATTTGGAGAATGGTGGGGAATCCTGATCTACTTTATGAGCAGGAATAATATGGGGAATGGAGCTAGAACCTTCCCCTTGATGTAAAGAAAGGCCAAGTATTCCAGGTGTATAATGCCCAGGAGTCCCTGGAGGTTGAAGGAAAGTAGCCTGGGTGAGATCAGCGATATTGCTTACAAAAAAGGACAACAGTGGGAAGTCCCTGTGGGGAAGTACATGAAGCTGCTGGGGCTCATCCTGGCTTGGCCCTGTCGATTCTATTTGCACAGATACTAGATCAAAGACATGCTAAAGGAAGCCTCTGGAAACCACAAGTGCTAACAAGTCTTTGGTGTAGGGAACTGGGCTCTCCAACCCTGGCCTCCCATCCAAACCCCCGGGCTTGTGGGAAGAACCCTTTCTGTGTAAATAGAGGAGGTGCTGGCCACACACTCTCTTGTGGCATTGGGTCACAGAAGCTGACTTGGCCAGCAGTGACACAGACAGGGATTCCAAGCATCAAGACAAAGTGGAAGGGGCCCCTGGGTGACTCATCCGGTTAAGCAGCCAGACTCTTGGTTTTGGTTCCGGTCATGATCTCGCGGTTCATGGGTTCAGGGCTTGCGTTGGGCCTGCATTGGTCCTGCGTGGGGCCCCACACTGGGCTCTGTGCTGACAGTGCTGAGCATGCCTGGGATTCTCTCTCTCTCCCTCTCTCTGTGCCTCTTGCACGCATGCAAGCTCTCTCTCTAAATAAATAAACTTTAGGGGCGACTGGGTGGCTCAGTTGGTTGGGCGTCCGACTTCGGCTCAGGTCATAATCTCACGGTTCAGGAGTTTGGGAGTTCGAGCCCCGCGTGCAGTTCCGTGCTGACAGCTCAGAGCCTCGGATTCTGTGTTTCCCAAGCTCTCTGCCCCTCCCCCGCTGGTGTGTGCACTCTCTCTCTCTCTCTCAAAAATAAATAAACATTAAAATAAATAAATAAACTAAAATTTGTTTTAAAAAGACAAAGTGGAATATTATGGGCAACCAGCTATCCACCACCTGGTGGCACATGAGTGGAAACAAACCGATCTGTGACAGCAGCATCTCATGAAAGAGGAAAAGAATCCCTCCCTCCAAAACAAACCAGTTTTTTAAATTAATTAATTAAAATTTTAAGGGTATATTTTTTAATTTTTAACTTTTTTGTACTTGAGAAAGGGGGAGGGTAAGTGGGCTGACAGAGAAAGAGAGGGGCTCTACACCCAGTGTGGAGCCCCGTTGGGGGCTCAATGTGGAACTCAATCCCACGACCCTGGGATCATGACCTGTGCTGAAATCAAGAGCTGGAGGCTCAACCGACTGAGCCACCCAGATGCCCCCAACAAGTTTTAGACCTCATTTTGACCTTCAGCATTACTTTTCTTACTGCGTTAAGAAACACAAAGAAGGGCTTTTACTTCATAGTATATAATAATAACTGCAAACTCTTATTCAGTGTTTAGTATATGCCAGGCAATCCTCTCTGTTTTATAAATATTAACTTATTTAGTTCTTGTAACCTTTTTTTTAATGTTTATTTATTTTTGAGACAGAGAGAGACAGAGCATGAGTGTGGGAGGGGCAGAGAGAGAGGGAGACACAGAATCTGAAGCAGGCTCCAGGCTCTGAGCTGTCAGCATAGAGCCACATGCGGGGCTCGAACTCAAGAACCGTGAGATCATGACATGAGCTGAAGTCAGACACTTAACTGACTGAACCACCCAGGTGCCCCTAATTCTCATAACCTTTGAGGTAGGTACTATCTTTATCCTTATTTTACAGATGAAGAGACAAGGCACAGAGAAGTTAAGTAACTTGCTTAAAGTCACATAGCTGGTAAGTGGCAGAGCTGGGATTCCAGCCCAGGCAGTCTGGGCTCTTAACCACTCTCAACACCGCTGCTCTCATTCTAATGGTGTGTATTGCTTAGGCTCTGCAAGCAAGAAGCCTCCCACAAGCTACCTCAAGCAAAGGTGGAGTTATTCAGGGATAGAAGTTGGCTAAAAGAAAGAGATGGAAGTTTAGCATCTAAATACAGGCACTATGGTGCAGGCCTTTTAGAATCTGGAAATGGAGGTTCTCTAGGGCTCAGAGGTCACTTCAGCATCCTCAGCAGCAAGGTGGGGTTCAAGGCTCACTGCTCCAGAGTTCCTTCATTAACACCGCTCAACATATTTCAGGTGTGTGCTCCAGGCTCACCTTATATACTCACTGGTGTTCCTTCCCTCAGCTAAATATCTTTTTTCTCTCTCAGCTAAAGCTGCCTCACACTTCTTTCTTCCTCATCTCATGGCTCCCCCTCCCTTAGAACCTTTCAACAGATCTCTCTGTATTTTCAAGGTCATAATGCTGAGACACAGAGAAAAACTGCCTGGCTCAACTCATCTTTTTTGAGCCAGTTTAAGTTATAGGATGCCAGTCAGGCTATGGTAAATCTGTTCTTGGGTATGGTATCTACTTCTAGTCCTATTATTTCAGAAGGAGGTGGAGATTGGAGTCATGTCCTATAAAATCTGGTTGCCTATGTTTGCCCTTTTAGGTGGTGCTGTGGGTGAGGCTGTTTCCTTAGAATGTGCCTCCATGATAGGCATGCGTAGCTCGGGTCCTGTCCAAGCATCATGTCATCAGGCTAGAACTACTCTCTTTGCCCCAAGTCAGTCCCATTTCCTTGCCTGCCTAGGAAGGCACCTTTCCCCTCATGCTTCTCTCTAGTCCTATAAGCCTGGACTTGGCTGGCCCACTGAGGACAGCATCTGCAGCCACTGATTTGGACGTTGGTCAGAGAAGGGAGGGAAGGGGCAGAAATCAGCATGAGTTCTTACAAGCTGGGACTCACTCACTGTGAGATCTGGGTAGATCCCTTCAGTTCCTCCTCTCCACTTCCTTGTCTGTGTGATGGGACTCTTCAGTGCCTCTTACCAGCCTCACAGACGAGACCCTGCGGATATGGTTGGCTGTCATACCACTAGCTCCACACAACAGTCATTCCACTAGCTCCATCTCTTCTTTCTTGCTGGATGATCTGTGATTGTATTTAGATGCTCAGGAAATGCTCAGTTTGACAATAGACATATGTTGCCACCTTGGCCAATGTATCAGCTGAAGGGGGAAGTGTTTCTGGAAAAGATTTTTGTCCCTGATAAAAATGAATCCACGCAGAAAAACTACCCTTTTATTTTTTATTTGAGAGAGAGAGAGAGAGAATGCAGAGCAGGGGAGGGGGACAGGGGGAGAGAGAGAATCTTAAGCAGGATCCATGCTCAAGGCAGAGCCCAATGCAAGGTTCGATCCCACTACCCTAGGATCATGACTTGAGCTGAAATCAAGAGCCAGAGGCTCAACCAACTGAGCCACCCAGGCGCCCCTGAGGAACTGCTCTTTTCACTCTAGGGTCAGGGCCACATTGCAATCTCTGAAGGGAACAGGCTTGCTTTTTGGGAGTTACAGGAAAGAACATTTTACTCCAAGTTGGAACAGGTGGCTTCAGTACCTTCAATCAAGTAGGTATACAAGAAGAAGAAGAAGAAGAAGAAGAAGAAGAAGAAGGTGGTTCTTCATTATGGATGATGTGGAGATTGCTGCTCTGGAGGAGGTGGGAATTAAAAAGGTGAAGGTTGAGTTAGAAGACTTGTAAGTCATGTCCTGCCTCACACAGGTAGAATTGTATGATACTTTTTCTCTAGACTTTGCCTTATTACCATGTCAGATCAAATTGATCTAGTTTAATAGGAAGAACAAATCTTTCACCCCATTTTGGCACTCAAATATTGATCTTGCTTTCTACTTCATTTGCCCATTGGAATGAGGATCTCTCTCCCCTATACCTCTCCTCCTTAAAAACAAGTTGAACATCTCGAGATCAGTTCAATGGCAGCTTTTCTGTGGTCAGCCTGCCCTCTGCTGGATTAAGGGGATTGACTTTGGAGACAAGGACTTTTGCGAAGAGCTAGCTTTCTGGAAAGGGGACATGATCAGTAGACTGGGATTTCCCTTGGTGGTACCCTAGGCCATATGTTCACCAGAAATCAGGTCTAGGAGGCTGTAAACTAGTCCTTGAGGGGAATATGGGAAGCTTTCTGTTGAATACAACTGCCCAACTGCCTGGTTTAGAGGTTAGAAGTTGTCTGTGTTGTGTGCCTGTTTGAGTTTATCTACATACAAATAAAGAGATATGAGAGATCTCATTTATCTAGTGTTAAAAACAAAATTTCCTGGACAAATTGATCTTTAGTAACTGTTAAAGTTTATAATTTTGCTAATAAGAGATCAGCAAGATGACAAATCTTATGCTTTGGGGGTGAAAAGAATATGGAAATTGATGGGTTATACACTTGGGTTATAGGAGACTTACGTAAACAGCTAGTTTGGGAGGAAAAACCTTCCTAGCTGGTACAGATTATAGTTTTATGATACAGTAATGAAAATGCCAATTTCAAATCTTTTATTATAGAGGAGACATGGATGAAGAGCATGTGTGATGCGAGGGATGTTGACTGTTAATCAGAGATTAAAAATCCAACACACTTCTTAGTGTAAAGGATGTAAAAGGTGTAAAGGATGAGGCTGCTTACTGTAATAAAATTTCATTTCTTAAGAAACGTGTCTAGTGACCTGATGTTGTGGGTGCATAAACCACACACAGCCACAAATAAGTTCCAACTTGAAACAGGCCTCTTGGCGCCAGGGATTTAAGCAGTAAGCGGTACAGAAAGAATACAGTTTATGTGCACCCTCTCACCCCTCGCTGCCCCACACGTCTCTTTTTTCTTTGGTTTTGAAGCAATTTTTATTTCTCTGAAATTAGAATTATCAGAGATTGAATTTTTCCATATAAGTCAATTTTTCAGATAACTGATATTTACACTTTTAACTACTGTAACTTTTCTTCTTGAAATTCAAAAAAATTTTTTTCATGCTTATGAAAAATTTTAATGATGCAGAAGAATGAAGAGAATAAAATATTCGTCCAAATCCTATCACCTAGATGATGGATGATGTTAACTATCACTTCAAAGAGCCTTTACATATATATATATATATATATATATATATATATATATAAAATAGGAGATTAGACAGATACATAGATAGGTAGGACAGGTTCACAACACTTTTTCTGAAAATACTGAGGCTAGACATATTTTGGAATTTAGAATTTTTTATATTTTGGAAAGATAATATGGTTTATATGCTGTATATCTTATAATATCTCTCAGCAGGATCTAGGCAGTACTCCATAATTAAATGTTAACATTTCTGCATATGAATATTCACACTAAGAGACGTTTAAAAAACTGCAAGTAGCCTTATTTAAATTCAGGACACATTGTGCTGCCAAGTGACTTATAAAACACCTTTAATTTTCACAACTTTTTAGATTTCAGAATTTTAGGAAGGAATTGTGGACCTGTGTTGTCATAAAAATGGGATCATTATAATACATGCTATTTTTCTAGAGGAAAAAGAACTAACTTAATTGTACCTGTAATTGACTGAATAAAAAGAAACAGAAGTGAAACCAAAGGAATTGCCTCGCTTTACATAAATGTTTCTTTTTCAAAATAAGTATTATTTTCTAGAATATCTTTCTAAGGTTAAAAAAGGAGTAAGAAAAATAATAAGAGATTGGAGTCATGTTGGAATTATTTGTGATGGAGATCTTCCCTACATCTTCTTAAGTACTATTAGGCTCAAGGCCCTCCAAATATTTGGTAACATTCCCTTTGGTATCCTGAAATTCATAGATAAGATCATCTACTTATATAGATAATGAAAAAATATAATGCCTCATACACAGGAAAATCTTGTTATAAAATATAGTGGTACGTATTTCAATATTTAAATCGTTGGCCATTACTAACTACTAAAGACATAATGAAGCAATGAGATGCTTGCATGTGTATTCAATGAACAAGTTTGGATTTAAAGGAGTCACAAGAAGAGAAGCCATACCATTTAAAATGAAAGCAGAGGTGTGGTGGACACTAGATTAAAACATGTGGTTAAGTAATTATAGAGAACACTTATTTGTATAATTGAAATAGGGAAGTAACCTTAGTTGAATTAAAAACGACATGGCAAGTATTAGGTGAAAAAATGAGTATTCTATTGTTGAAAATGAGCTGGCTCTTTTCAAGGAAGATTTTGCAATAATCTATGTTGTGTCATGGGATGGAATAGTGAAAGAATCTCAGAAATCATACACACCTCTCTAGCTATCTCACCCCATGTTGGGGCAAATATTTAGATTGTAAGACGTTTGGGATCTTGAAGACCAGGTCCTTGAAGAGTTGATGGGAAACAGAGAAAGATTTGGGGGGGAAAAAAAAGGCAGTATTTAAGAGGCTAGAGAGAAACTGTGCGCAGACCTTTGGGGGAGGTATAAGACTGAAAGTCAACAGGAAATCTCCAAATAAATCACTTCAATGTGTAATTTTCACAACGTAGACTTATCATTTTCCTGCAAATATTTTTTTAATTTACATAAATGGCAACAACATATTTAAAAAACCAGCCTTTATGAATTTCATTGATATCCATACATTTCATTTGCCTCTATTAATTTAATAATGTATATCGTCTGAAGTCTGTAAAAAGGAGTCTCAAATCTCCTTAAACATTTGCATTTGGTTTCATTGTTTTTCCAGTAACCTACCACTGCAGTGAAACTCTTTTCAACTAAATACTTAGTTGGAAATACTGTAAATAGTTTAGCTCTTCCCAAGAAGTGGGTATACAAATCCCAACCGTCTCCCAAACTTTCCATAATTAGATTGATTAAACTGTTTTAGCTTCAAAGTCTTATTATTCTTTTAAATCTATCTTTGTTTATTTCTTCTCAATTAACTCTTCCTGCAAATGTTGGCTAGTTTCGATTGTATTCTAAAACACCTCCCAGTCAGGTATTGCAAATTCTATTTTGAAACCTAGTCAACTAATTTCCCTCAAAAGAAAGAAAATTTCCAAACCCGTGCTTCTAAGTAGCTTTCCCCCAGGGAGGAGAGGGGATAAATCTTTTCTTAGCAAGCGCGCAGACACGCACGCCTAACATTCGCTTGAAGCTCCGCCCCTCACGCACTCCACGCCCCTCTGTCGCGCTTCCCGTCCCCGGAGCGGACGTCGGACGTCGAGCGGAAGTGGTGTAAGGCGGCCGCCGGAGGTGTCGTTGGTGTGTTGCGCGACTGGGCCTAAGAGTGGAGTGGCCTGTGCGCCCGTGAAGATAACGCTATGTCGATCGAAATCGAGTCCTCGGAGTGAGTCCTGCGGTGGCGGAAGTTGGCGAAGTGGCGGGGGCCGGGAGGTGAAGGGTGTGGGGTGTAAGATGCTCAGGGGGAGGCTTCTGAGAGCCTAGGGAGTGGAGGGACATTTCCTGGCCCACAAAGATGCTTCTTGGATCTGGCTACCTCGGAGGCGGGCCCACAAGAAAGTGGCGGATGAGAAGCTTAAAGCCCCATGGGATACTGCACGGGGCTAGGAGGAAGGATAGGCCTTGAAGATCTGAGTTCTAGCCTTCGCCGACTCTTGGCGCGCGCTGTGACTGATCAAATTGCCCATCCGTTCTGGACTCCAGTCTAATTACCTGCACAAGGGAGCTTGGATTCTAAGCCTTCCTTCTCTTCCGCACCTCCTTAAACAGTATGATTCGTTTCCTCTGTGCTTCCATGTCCCCTCAGCTTTGCTCCGCCCAGCACTTACCCAGTATTGTCACTGTTTCTCTAGCCACCCTACTAACCTGTGTAGACGCCTAGGAGCTCCTTTCCCTTTTAGTCCCACAGCTTAGCACACCGTAGAGGCTCAATTACTGCCTTTGGAATGAATGAGCTATTAACTGTTTTATCAGACGCTATCTGGCGCTGAGTTTTGGTTAGTCGGTGAGTTCTCTGTAGCGACCAAGAGAGAGAATCTGAAGATTGGGGCAGAAGAATGATCGACTTGGAGGGGAAGGGGGCTAATGAGTGACTGAAGAAGGTCTTCAGTGAACTTCTTCAGGACTCCACCTTCTACTTTGCCCTTGCCAACACTTACTAATTAAACCAGCAGACATAACATTTGTGTCCTTAGCCTAAGAAAGGGAGAGGGCTTGTTCTGAAGATCTGCCACGGGAGGAACGGAGGTTTATTCATTCAACAAATACTGAAGTCTACTATGTACTATTCTAGACCCTGGGAATACAGTACTGAACAAAACACAAACATCCTTGCCTTTAAAGAATGTACATAGTGATAGGGAAGGCAGACAACAGACAAAAACAATAAGTAAAATATGAGACTTAACAGATAGTAATAAGTGTTGTGGAGAAAAATAAAGCAAAGAATAGTGATAGTGCTGGTAACTAAGACAACTACTAAGTCAGGGCAGGAGTTGGAAAGGGTTCCCTGCTTTGGGGTCTAAGTAAATAGTATACACCGACCATTCTCCCATCCTTGGGTTGCTGCGTGTTTTATTGTTATTATTTTTTTAATTAAAAAAATTTTTTAATGTTTATTTTTGAGAAAGAGTGTGAGTGGGGCAGGGGCAGAGAGGGAGGGAAACAGAATCTGAATCAGGATCCAGGCTCTGAGTTTTCAGCACAGAGCTGGATGTGGGGCTCTAACCTGTGAACCGCAAGATGGTGACCTGAGCCGGTCAGACCCTTAACCGCTTGAGCCACCCAGGTGCCCCCCCCCCTTTTAATTAAGATTTTAGTTTTAGGTAACCTCTACACCCAGTGTGTGGTTAGAACCCACAACCCCGAGATCAGGAGTCGTACACTCTACTAACTGAGCCAGCCAGATGCCCCTACCATGTTTTTATTATCAATAATAGCTACTATTCAGTATTTTCTGTGCTAGTTGCACTGTAAACAGTATAGTCAACCCTTTCACTAGCCCTACAGGGTAGGTATATTTATTAACAGATGAGGAAACAGGCACAGAGATTTAACTGACTTGCTCAAGGTCACAGTAACTGACAGAACTCTGATTCAAATCCCAGCTTATTGCCAAAGGTTTTAGGTCTTTATGTATTACAGTTGGCCCTTAAATAACATGGGTTTCAACTGCACAGGTCTACTTATCTGAGGATTTTTTATAGTACGGTACTGTAAGTGTATTTTCTCTTCCTTAGGATTTTCTTTGTAACATTTTCAATCAATAAGGCTGGTCAACAGCAGGCTATTAACAGTTAAGTTTTGGGGGAATTGAAAGTTAAACACAGATTTTTGACCATACAGGGGTCAGTGCCCCTAACCCCTATGTTGTCCAAGAGTCAATTGTACATTGTGTCTGAAGAAAGTAAATTTGATTTGAGGTATGTCACACAGTAGATCTTTACAGGGAGCATGTCTTATTTGGGAGTGCAAATGGAAGTGTGCTAAGGAGGATAGTAGGTACTAGAATAGCAGCGATCTAATAAACCTCAGTATCTCTTAAGGGGTCATGAGAGAAAAGACTACTACAAGTAGCAGTAATCAGTTTCCTTCTGGAGGAATTTTTAAGAAGAGAGTGTTTGCTTTCCTGTCAGGGATATGTGCTCAAGAGCCACACTGTCAGATTGAACCTTCATTTTTCCATTTATCTCTTTACTTGGTCAAATCCTCATCTATAAAATGGATATAATGGTAATACCTACCTCATAGGCCTGTTTTGAGGAGTAAATGAATCAATGTCTAAAATGCTTGGGACAAAATACATAATAAACATTGGTCATTGTTTTATGTTTATTATTTCTACCTGATAGAGGGAATTGACTAAATTCCAGTCTGAAATCCCTTCCAACTGGGACAGTCTGACCTACTGTATTCTCACTGTCCAGTAGAAATACAGTGTGAGGCACATGTGCTTTTAAAGAAAGAAGGGAAACAGTGTATCACAGCATTGTACAGTGAAGTTTTATAGTCTGTATGAACAGATCTTTCACCAGATTCCTTATTATTAAGTCCAAGAGCAAGAAGTTTTAACTATAAATAACTATATTTAACTATAAATAACTTCTAAGTTTTCTGTCACATGTTGAAAGTGGTTGCTTATTCTCTCAATATTTGGAAATTGCCTGGCTCCTCTTTTACTTGTGAAAGTGAATCCACAATTTTTTTTTTTTTCACATGTCTTAAAAATTTGGTAATAAAGGTGGTGGGTAGGTGTTACTTTGTTTTGCTTTTACATACAGTATATAGTTCTTCTCATTTGTGTTCAAATCCCTAGTGAGAAAATCTCCAATTCATATTTTTTGGTTGTCATTAAGAAAAAGTAGACCAAATCATCCTACAAGCATTTAGAGTATGTTGTGTCAATGACTGGACTGGGTTTAAGTAGTTCACAAAAGTGTACAATATAATCATACAAATTAATTAGAAACTTGGCATAATAAAAAGATCTTGGGTCTTGGAAGGAAGCGTCACCTTGGTACCTTTCTAGCTGACTGTGAGACCCTGGACAAATTATTTCCCCTTTCCAAAACCTAGTTCTTGGATTTCTGGGGTGAAGGTGGGACTGGGTGATCCTCAAGGTCTCTTGTAACTTAGATTCTGTGATTTTGGGAAAGTTATATTTACATGATAAATAAGTGGGAAGTAACTAGTGAAAGGAGGATGGTTGAATAGAAGACATAAGCTGGGGTGGTCTTTACTGTGTGGCCTCTTTGGTGAGTGAGGATTCCTGAGCTAGGTGACTTGCTTTCTTTTTCCAGTGTGATCCGTCTTATCATGCAGTACCTGAAGGAGAACAGTTTACATCGGGCGTTAGCCACGTTACAGGAAGAGACTACGGTGTCTCTGAATACCGTGGACAGCATTGAGAGTTTTGTGGCTGACATTAATAGTGGCCATTGGGATACTGTTTTACAGGCCATACAATCTCTGAAATTGCCAGACAAAACCCTCATTGACCTCTATGAACAGGTAAGAGGGGAGGTGATGCCAATCCCCTTGAATTGGTTTTTTGTGGGCCCCCTCACTGGGAAGCATTATGAAGCACTGTGGGACTGTAACAGCCCTTAAAACTTACACTGTCAAGGCTTGAGTGCTACTTTGTATTTTTTTCCTCTTTTTTTTAAAAGCCAAGATTATACTAAATTAAAATTATTTTTTTTATGTTTATTTATTTATTTTGAGAGAGAGACAGACTGTGCGTGTATGTGTGTGCATGTGCGAGTGGGGTAGGAGCAGAGGGAGAGAGAGAATCCCAAGCAGGCTCCATGCTGTCAATGCAAAGCTGGATGCAGGGCTTAATCTCAGGAACTACGAGATCATGACCTGAGCTGAGATCAAGAGTCATGCTTAACCAACTGAACCACCCAGGTGTTCCTAAATTTATTTTTTAAGTGATCATTAAGTGAACTGTTTTGACACCAACTAGTGTATATTACAATTTAGTTCTGGCACTAACCACCCAGAGTTAGCATACACCCTGCAAGTTAAAGGCTCAGTCCTCTGCAAGATTGCCCTTACTTTAGACACAAGCTGTACTTTTTTGGGGTCTCAGGCCACCCACACTCTTGACCAGCTGGCTGCATATCTGGGGGTCCCTGTGACCCCCTTCAGAATTAATAATTCACTAGAATGAGTCCCAGAACTCAGGGAAGTGCTACATTTATGATTATAGTTTTATTATCAAGGATACAGATCAGGACCAGCCAAATGAAGACACATAAGAGATATCTAGAAGGGTCCTGAATGCTCTCTATGCCTTCTAATGCTCTCTCCCTGTGGAATCAGAGTGTTTCTCTCAGCTGGTTTATTAATGTATTCACCAACCAGGAAGCTCTTTTGGGGTTTTTATTGAAATTTCTTTCAACCTTTAGCTCCCCAGCATTCCTTGGAGGTTGGGCTGGCTCAAAGCCTCAATCTTCTGATCACCAGGTTGGTCTTTCAGGCAACCAGCCCTTTCCATGAGCTGTCGTCTTAGCACAAACTCAGGTGTGATGCAAGGAGCTCATTAATAATGAAGATATTCCTATCACTGGGGAAATTCCCAGGTTTTTAGAAGCTCCGTGCCAGAAAATCAGGACAAAGATCATACAAATTAGTTATTATACATTTGTATGATAACAGAATGGGCTTTCTGGAAATAAGAATATAGTGTTGTTTGAAATAAAAATAGGATAGTTGGTTTGTGTTTATTTATAGTCCACATGAGTTCAGTAATTCCTCAAAGAAAATTTAGCTAACTGGAGAAAGGTTTCTCTGGAGCCCATGGATATATTCTTATCTTTAGCTTTCTTCAGCTTCTATATTCGGAACAAGAAGCCTGAGAGGAGTGGAAATGGGTGGATAAAAATGAAGGATGGAAGTTGAAAGATTGAAGTTACTATTTATGTATGTATGTATGTATGTATGTTAAATTTTTCTGTAGAGATTGAGTGGAAGTGGGGGAGGGACAGAGAGAGAGGGAGACAGAATCTGAAGCAGGCTCTAGGCTCTGAGCTGTCAGCACAGCTGACACGGGACTTGAACTCACGAACTGTAAGTCAGAGGCTTAACAGAGCAATCCAGGTGCCCTGAAGTTACTACTTATAATTGCTTCAGTTGTCCATCTGAAAATGCTAGTGAAAGAGGAAGGAACATTTCCTAATACTGGAAATCATGTTAGGAGGCCATTTCTGAACCAGAAATTGTACTGAAAAAGAAACAGTACTAAGAGAATGCGATAAAACAGACATTTTCTTTTAATTTTGTCCAGGTTGTTCTGGAATTGATAGAGTTGCGTGAATTGGGGGCTGCAAGGTCACTCCTGAGACAGACTGATCCCATGATCATGTTAAAACAAACACAGCCAGAGCGGTATATTCATTTGGAGAATCTCTTGGCCAGGTCTTATTTTGATCCTCGTGAGGTATGACTAGAAACTCTTTTTAACATTAGAAACAATGTAATGTTTTTTATCATTTTATTGGATGCTGTTTGTGATTTTGATTCAGTTTTTGAAAATGATACTTTTCTGTTTATATATGTTGGTTGAAATTTACATGTTATAAAGAGAATAATCTTGTTCGGTTTTCTGAGTATTTGAAGGTCTTCCCTCCCCTACACACCCCATTTTAGATGGTTTTATGTCGATAAGTAAAGAAGCAGAAGATTTATTCCTATATAATTTCCACATTAGCCCAAGTACTTATTTGACTCTGAAGTGCTGCCTGACTGCTAGTATATTCACTATGTGTTTGTGTCCCTTGGCCCAACAAGGGCAATTTTCTCTCAACTCTTTTAGTTCTTATTCTTAGAAAGCTCGTGCTTTTGTCTAAGCGAGTTATGCTTACTTGTAGAGCATGGTGACTCATATTCTTTTCTTTTTCCCAAACTTTATTATATGTATAGTTTCATTGTTTCTCACTCAGCCTTATACTAGTCTAGGAGGAAAAAAAATTTAATAGGTACTGGATAATGG
Organism: Lynx canadensis; assembly: GCF_007474595.2. Lineage (NCBI taxonomy): Eukaryota > Metazoa > Chordata > Mammalia > Carnivora > Felidae > Lynx > Lynx canadensis. The sequence goes on along the minus strand of NC_044315.2, from coordinate 55,163,318 downwards.
GGAGTTAGGGTAAACACACAGAAACCATGAGGATAAAGGAAAGAAATTTAGATTACCATCACAGGATTCAGCTTAGAGGTGGTGAAGGACTTCTGGGCTGGGAGTCGTAAATTACCAAAGAATTAGTAAAAGAATCCTCAGCTCGGCAGATTTTTCAAAAAAGTGGAAAAACAATGCTGGGTTTGATGTGGTTTACTTGGACTCTTCTTGGAAATAATGGTGTGGATTGGCTGACCTCAATTCTCTCCCAGCTCATACTTTTGAAATGCAAGTGGAGAGAACTGGGAAGTCATCTTAACTAATTAATATAATTAATCCCTTCTTAAACTAGGTTGTTCTTATCTTTTTTTTTTTTTAGTGTTTCTGCTTGGTTATTGCTGTTTTTAATTAAGCACACTCATATCCTGTGGCCGCTTCTTAGAAATAATACTACTCCCTCTCCTTTTTCAGGCATACCCAGATGGAAGTAGCAAAGAGAAGAGAAGAGCAGCAATTGCCCAGGCCTTAGCTGGGGAGGTCAGTGTGGTGCCTCCATCTCGTCTCATGGCATTGCTGGGACAGGTAATTCAGAGTCTGTGGAACTGAAATTACCCTGAACTCCTGGTACTGTTTCTTCATATAAAGTGTACGTGCAAGCTAAAGAAGTCGGACATCCTAAGAACTGGGGACTAGCGGTAGAGCTGCTTGTACCAACAGCTATGCCATCATACCAGCCTCCTCTTTTCTGGGAGAAGCAGTAGAGATTACTTTGGAGCATAAACTCTAACGTCAGTTAGAATTAGGGTGACCGTAGAATTTATCATTCCATTTGGGATAGTCACTGATCATTGTGCCGGGACACTGTCAAAGGCAAATTGGAATAAATGTTTATTCTGGTTAGAATCCGAGCTTTCTCACTTACCAGCTAATGTGGTTTTTGGCACATTACCTAACTTTACAGGACTTTTTTTTTTTTTTTTTTTTTTTTTTTTTTAAGTGATCTCTGCACCCACCGTGGGGGGGCTCAAACATACAACTCCCGAGATCAAGAATTGCGTGTTCCACTGACTGAGCCGGCCAGATGCCTCTCTAACTTTTCTGATTCCATTTACTCATCATGGTATTGTAGTAAGGATTAAATGAGATGATGCATTTAAAGCATTTCCTGTATTGTCTGGCACCTTGTAAACTTTTTTTTTAACTTTGTTTATTTTTAAAACATTTTTTTTTTTAATGTTTATTTATTTTTGAGACAGAGAGAGACAGAGCATGAATGGGGGAGGGTCAGAGAGAGAGGGAGACACAGAATCTGAAACAGGCTCCAGGCTCTGAGCTGTCAGCACAGAGCCTGATGCGGGGCTTGAACTCACGGACCGCGAGATCATGACCTGAGCCGAAATTGGATGCTTAACCGACTGAGCCACCCAAGCACCCCTTTAACTTTGTTTATTTTGAAAAGAAAGAGGGAGGGAGAGCGTGCATATGGAAGGGGCAGAGAGAGAGGGAGAGAGAATCACAAGCAGGCTCTATACCGTCAGTGTAGAGCCCGATGCGGTGCCTGAACTCACAAACTGTGAGATCATGACCTGAGCTGAAGTTGGACACTTAACTGAGCTAAGCCACAAAGGTACCCCTGCCTGGCACCTTGTTTTACAATCAGTAAATGGGAGCTGCTGCTGGTGATTTTTTTTTTTTTTTTTTAGTAGTAATATTACTAGCGTTGTTACTGAAAGCTATCTAGAGTAAGAGATGTTTATAAATAGCACAAGATGCAAGTGATTAATAATGTATAAATAGCCTCTTTGCAATAAATCTGGGGCACTTTTGAATGAGGGGAAAAGGTCAGATCAGATTCTTCTGTTTTATACAGTATAATTTCAGATAGATTGAAAGTTATGTCAGAAAATAGAAAAACCAGGGGTGCCTGGGTGGCTCAGTCAGTTAAGCATCCGACTTCAGCTCAGGTCATGATCTCACGGTTCATGAGTTTGAGCCCCGCATCGGGCTCTGTGCTGACAGCTCAGAGCCTGGAGCCTGCTTCAGATTCTGTGTCTCCCTCTCTCTCTGCCCCTCCCCTGCTCACACTCTCTGTCTCTCTCTCAAAAATAAAATAAACATTAAAAAATTGAAAAAAAGAAAAAGAAAAACCAGAAAATAATGTATCAAACTTTTTGATAGGGAAGGACTTCCTATATTTAGGGAGTAGGCACCAAGGGAAAGATAAACAAATTTAATCACTTAAGAGTTTAACTTAAGATAGAAAGAAATCTCTAAAGCTATAATCAAAACTAGATTGGGAGAACATTCTTTTTGGCAACTGTAAACAAATACCTGGATCACATCAAAAGCTCACAAATTGATAGGAAAAGTAGTATAAATACAACAGGTAAGAGGGAAGAGAACATGAGTAAACAGTAAACACAAAGAGGAAATTGGGAGTCAAAATGAGAGTTGGCAAATGATACAGCCTAGGACTGTCTCCAAAATCCATGATTTTCCCACTTCCCATATTCAGTCATAAACACTGTTGAAGTTGCAACTTTTTGGGAAAACAGTTTGTCAGTGTGTAGCAAGAGGCTTAACCATTCATATTCTTTTTTTGATTCAATAATTCCTCTTCGAGGAATCTATTCTAAGTGAGTATTATCCCCCAAATAGAAAAGGCCTTATTGTTCAAAAGTGTTGTTGTGGCATTATTATTATTATTATTATTATTTTTTTTTTTTTTTTAAGTTTATTTATTTTGAGAGAGAGAGAAAACACACGTCGGGGAGGGGCAGAGAGAGGGTGAGAGAGAGAATCCCAAGCAGGTTCCTCACTGTCAGCACAAAGCCCAATGTGGGGCTCAAACTCATGGACTGTGAGATCATGACCTGAGCTGAAGTCAGATGTTTAACCGACTGAGCCACCCAGGCGCCCTTATGGCAGTATTATTTAGCTGTGTGAAAAATTAGTAGCAGTTGACTGTCCATTAACATATTAATTAAACTATTAAACATTCACCAGAAAGGGTATATTTGACAGCCATACATGATAGGTATGTCATTGCATGATCTGGTAGGTGAAAACAGAAGAAAACATTTTATATAGGGTATAATTACAGTATAATTATGTTAATTAAACACATGTAAAGTGGGAAACACTAGAAGGTATACATAAAATGCTAACTAATGGTGGCTGTATTTGGATGTTGGAACTATGGGAGATTTTTGTTTTCCAAATTTTGTTTATGTTGAGTTGGGGCACCTGGGTGGCTCAGTTGGTTAAGGCATCCAACTCTTGGTTTTGGCTCAGGTCCTGATCTTGTGGTTTATGGTTCTAGCCCCATGTTGGGCTCCTAGCGGATGGCATGGAGCCTGCTTGGGATTCTCCCTCTCTCTCTCTCTCTCTCTCTCTCTCTCTGCCCTTCTCCTGCTCTCTCTCTCTCAAAATAAATAAGCTTAGAAGTTTATAACAGAAGACTCAAACCTATAAGAAAATAGATACGGAAATATGGACCTGTTGGCTCTCAGAATTCCCTTCCCCACTGAGATCAGCCTGTCTTCCTGGGACACGCAGAGTCACATAGCTTATGTTATATTTGAATGGCCAAAGATATTTGGGTCTGGATGTTAACCTGATCCTTTCAGGCTTGGCTTTGAGCAATCAGGACTAGATCTTAAAAGATCTGTAGGTTAGATTGCTGTACTTTTTTTTCTCATAGGCACTGAAGTGGCAGCAGCACCAGGGGTTGCTTCCTCCTGGCATGACAATAGATTTGTTCCGAGGCAAAGCAGCTGTCAAAGATGTGGAAGAAGAAAAATTTCCTACCCAACTGAGCAGGCACATTAAGGTAGGATCTTAGATACTCAGCCTTTTTGTAATCATTTGTTGGGGACTCCATGTGTTTGCTCAGCCAAGCCCTGTGCCAGGAGCTTGGGTTTGGGAGCAGAACTCATTCTCCAGCTCTGACAACATTCAGGGTTGCTGCTGGTGACCACTGAGGTCCTGCTGGGGTCTGGCAGTGACACACCTCAGATGTATAACCAAGTGGACATAAATTTGGCAGCTGGCCCATCATCTGCCCTGCACTTCCTCCCAGGAAGCCTTCATTTAGAAGAATGGTTAGCTCTTTGGTTAAGCTTGGAACTAACAATGAACTTTCTGTGCATTTGTGCTGTTCAACATTGGCATTTGCCTGCTACGTGTCAGGCAAAGTACCAGGCGTGGATTGTAAAGTAGGCAAGTGTGGCGTTTGAGGAAAATAATTTTATCATCTCAGGGCTCGTTCTTGTTTTTTTAAATTTTTTAATTTGAGACTTTTCTAGGAAAAGGCACAGTCAAGTAGTTGCTGCAGTTCCCAGAATTACAAGCATATTTGCTACTTTCGCATCTCCTTTATATTACATTTTCTCTTGGTTTGTGCTCTTACTGAATTCATGGATTTTAAAATATTTCATGTTCCTCAAATCTGGGACTTTGGCTTAGTGCTTTGAATTTATCTTTCCTGGATTATATATTCTGAATCATATGTAAAGATATCTTTGAGCAGTACCATATTTACCTGCCTGAAGCCTTGAGACAAAAAGAAATCCATTAAAATTATGCTGCTGGGCTAAGATTTTCTTTCATATACAGTTTCCTTTGTTGCCATTTAAAATGAAATTCATAATAGAGCTTTTCTTTGTTGTCATCTAATGTTCTGTAGTTTTCGTCTGTTGGGAACATCATTGCTGTAAATGCTCAGGATACATCACCTAGGCAAAATGTTCTGTCACCTTAATTAGTTCTAGAGTTCGTCAGCCGCACATTATCAATTAAATAAAGGTCATGAAAAGAACTAGGATGGAAAATTTGTTTACAAAGTAGTATAGGAAAACAGATATTTATTTTGAAGAAAATGGATTTTTTCCCATATTTGTACAACATTATCTCATTAAGTTGAGTGTGAAAGTTATGCTAATAGTAGCTGCTTCAGGTAAAAACTTACTAAGTTAATAGGATTATTTGTTCTAAGTCCTGTGCTAAAATAGTTTTTTACATCGCTTTGGAAATACCAACTTCACATTAAAAAACTAGATTCAACTGAGAACCAGACCTAAAACTGGTCAGAGAAAATATATCCATTCTGTGTGTCCAGATACAGAAATGCTCCTCCGATACTCTGTAACATAGGCTAGCCATGACTTTGTGCTAGGGCAGGATTTCGCAAAAGGTTAAAATGAAAATTGTCTTAAGGTCCACTAGATAAAAATACATCTGTTTCATTGTTTCATTTGAAACAGTTTGGTCAGAAATCACATGTGGAGTGTGCTCGATTTTCTCCAGATGGTCAGTATTTGGTCACTGGGTCTGTTGATGGATTCATTGAAGTCTGGAACTTTACGACTGGAAAAATCAGAAAGGTGAAGTATTTAAAATATATTAACTTTTCTAGTGGGAGAGTTATCTAGTTTTGTTTAATTCTGTTATTTTTATAGTATAAATTTATTTTTTTAATGATAATATATACATCTGATACAACATTTTATACAATAGAAAAGTTACTCAGTAAAGAGTCTTGCTCCAACCCTTGTCCCTCAGCTGGTCAGTTCCCTTCCTTGGACCAGCCAGGGTTATCAGTTTCTTATGTAACCTTCCTGAAATTTCTAGGTATATGTAAGCAATACCTTACATATAAGGTATGTAGCAATACCTTAGCTACATAAGTAGTGTCTAAGTAATTGTACTAATTGTGTGTTCTCTTACTATGAATGAAGTTAAATATCTTTTTATATGTGAGAAGCCAGGAGTATTTCCTGTTCTGTGAAGTCTTCACATCCTTTGCCCATTTTTCTTTTGGATTCTTACTGATTTTTAGGAACTCCTTATAGTTGGAAGAAATCAGTCTCTGTAATATGTATGGCAAATATTTTTCAATTGTGACTTTTTGTCTTTTGACTTTGCCCATCATTTTATAGACTTGAAATTTTTTTGTGTCATCACATTTATCCATCTTTTTCTTCTACAACTTGTAGTGCTTTTCATGTTTTGTATTTTATATTAATTTTTGATCCATCTGGAATTTGTTTAGGGGGATGAACTTAATTTTTTTCCTAAATAGGTATTTATTGATTATATCTACTGGTTTAAAATGTAATCTTTACCATAGAGTACTAACTTCCACTCCATGGATAGTGAATTCATGAGTGATTTTCACTTTCTACTTGATATGTTTCCTTATAGTTTGCTTCTGTTTTTTTTTTTAAACCATGACACAGTCTTACTTTTTAATTAGGAAAAAATAAAGTTACTTTATTTTGAACAATAAGGATGACAAAGGAAACATCACAAATAAGCAGATTTTAGTCAATACATGGTTTTAGGAAAAGTAGCTGGCAATTTGGAAAAGACATTGCTTTTTCACATCGTGTCTCAAATAAATTCACACATATTAAAAGTGTACAATATGGGGGCGCTTGGATGGCTTAAGCATCCAACTTTGGCTTGGGTCATGATCTCACAGTTCATGAGTTCAAGCCCCACATCAACCTGTATGGACAGTGTGGAGCCTGCTTGAGATTCTCTTCCTCCCTCTCTTTGCCTTCCCCCACTCATGCTCTCTGTCTCTCTCAAAATAAATAAATAGGGGCGCCTGGGTGGCGCAGTCGGTTAAGCGTCCGACTTCAGCCAGGTCACGATCTCGTGGTCCGTGAGTTCGAGCCCCGCGTCGGGCTCTGGGCTGATGGCTCAGAGCCTGGAGCCTGTTTCCGATTCTGTGTCTCCCTCTCTCTCTGCCCCTCCCCTGTTCATGCTGTCTCTCTCTGTCCCAAAAATAAATAAACGTTGAAAAAAAAAATAAAAAAATAAAAAAATAAATAAACTTAAAAAAATGTACACTATGAAATTGTAGGAGGATTTTGCATAGAAAAAAGATCAGTAAGCAAAAAGATGTAGGGTATTATGTTGGAATTTTTTTTACAGTATTACTTTAGGTTGTGTAAAATTATTTATTCCCAGCACTGTCAGTTCATTAGAAACCTGTGTGCATGGCACTAGTATTTGCTTTGGAAATTTAGAGTAGGCACAATCCATTACTCTGCTTTTAGTAAGTTTAGAGATCTGGAATGACTGGGGGTTTTGTGTTATTTTGGTAACTGCTTATCTTTGTTTCCTTTAGGATCTTAAGTACCAGGCCCAGGATAACTTTATGATGATGGATGATGCTGTCCTCTGCATGTGTTTTAGCAGAGATACAGAAATGTTAGCAACTGGGGCCCAAGATGGAAAAATCAAGGTATTTATTAGTGGCAGAAACTTTCACATATAGACATTTTGAAACCTCTGCAGTGAGGTAGTGTTTTACATGTGATAGCTTAACGATAGGTATTGTTTGTTGAACATGAAATTTATGCTAATTACTTTTTTTTTGTTTAATTCTAATAAAAACTCTACCTAGGGAGGTTCAGTAATCAGTTTAAAGTCACACATTTGGTAAGCGATAGATTAGGACTTCAGTCCAGATCTGCTCATCATACCTTTTCTGCTGTATCACCCTGGCTCACCTTATATGATGTATTGTACTTTGGGTTATTTTAGGGAATGGGATGCTCTGTATTTGATTAGACGTAGTTTGTATTTGATTGCTGGTGAGACACCCAGGGCTAGATAAAATACAGAAATGGTCTCTGCTTAAGTGAACTTTGAGTCTAAATTTTTGTTAATAATTTACAAGGAAAGAGGCTTAAATTTCAGAGGATTCACTTATTGCACATTGTGAAGCAGACATATTCAGCTATTAGCATGCATTTTTAATGCTTTTTTAGTACATTATTGAGCATTGCATGTTGCTTGACTCTGCAGGCTAGAGTAGGTCACTCTATTTACAAGTTTTTACTTTTTTTTTTTTTTAATAAAGGTATGGAAGATTCAGAGTGGACAGTGTTTAAGGAGATTTGAAAGAGCACACAGTAAAGGTGTCACCTGTCTAAGCTTTTCTAAGGATAGCAGCCAGATCCTTAGTGCCTCTTTTGACCAGACAATTAGGTAAGTAAAAGTCCCTACACTGCCCTTACTTGAGTTTGCTATGATGAAGTGCTGGAGGGAGGTACTAGTGATTCCGTATGTTTTCACCAGCATGGTGTTATATGAAGAGTGTGAGGATATGTGAGACCTCATTATTATTTTCTCCATTTGAGTCTACCCAGAAGAGAGATTAGAAAGGGATTATAGCAGTGTTTCGTGTTTCTTGAAGTGTGATTTTGGGCTCACCTGCATCAGAATCACCATAGAGGGCATATTACAAATATAGCCAAATCTGTCTCTGAACAGAAGCCGATGGTATTATTGGCATGTTTTCTTGCAGTCTCTGTGCCTAGCTTTTGTTTTGGTTTTGTGTGACATAATGAAAATTATATTGCATACCTAATTGCATAATCCTCTTTCTCCCCATGATATTATAAGTTGAGCTTTTATAATTCTTTGAAAGTATATTCAACATTCGGTCCCAGTTGTAATGTATAGAATATTAATTGTTCTTTTCATATCCTTTTGTTTGTGATAGAATTCATGGTTTAAAATCTGGGAAAACCCTGAAGGAATTTCGTGGCCATTCCTCCTTTGTTAATGAAGCAACTTTTACACAAGATGGACATTATATTATTAGTGCATCCTCTGATGGCACTGTAAAGGTTAAGTATTTGCTCCTGGTTTATTTTGGGGTTTCTGCTTTTGTCCTTTGAAGAGTTTTCAGTGGTGATAATGGTGATGACTGTGATGGAGTAAACTTCTTTACTAGCTGTTTTAGCCATAAATGAGGTGAGTCTGAGACAATAGTAATATTCTCTGGGGAATCCCTATTGAAGGACCCGGAGTTTCAAATCTACATAATCAAAACATTTATCATATGTAGGAAAAGAGGAAGGGTACGGAGGCCTGGATGTAAGTCATCCCCCATGTATAGTGGTTAAATTGTCTTGTTAAAGGTATGGTTCACCCACAGTAGTCAAGTTTATAAAGTGCTTAGTGACCAGATGAATAAATCTCTTTTTTGTTGCACAGCCTCCCTACCCCAGCCTGGCCCCCCACATTTAGGGGCCTTCCTGACAGCACTTACAGAGGGCAGGAGAGGTGTAGAGTGGAACTAAGCCCTCTCTCAAATACTTACTTATTGTCCTCAGTGCTCAGCTGAAAGTAATGCATCTTCAGTACCTTAAGAGATTTAGTTATTTTAATAGCAGGCCTCAATTCCTAGAAACGATGAGAAATCCAAATAGAAAATTGCTGGAGATCTTTGAGACACTCCATTTACATTCTGGACCTGCTTTTAAATTGCCTTATGTAAGTGTGTAGTTTGGCAGAAGACTGAAACGTTTTAACACAAATACCTAAAAGACCACCCTCTGAAATTGCTTGTTCTGGCTTGGGAATTGAACCAGAAACCTGAGGATTGGAGAAGTCTTTCTCAGGACGGATGGGGAAATATACAGAGCTCTTAGTACTTTAGTCATGGGATTTGCCCTCTTTATGCTTTGAATATGGGCCTTACAGTCTGTAAAATGCCAGTGGGAGGTGGCCTATTTAGCTTTGTTTTGTGGTCTTTTCCTTTAGTCCTTCAGTGAGTTGGGTAAGCATCTCACTGACTTTTTGGACAGAAAACACTGGAAGCCTTAGAACTCTTGATCCCTGAAATGTTCATTTTTCTTCTAGGCAACCAGGCTTTAGAGAGGAGATTAGGGCAGATGATAACTGTGTTTATTATGAAAATAAACACTGTGGCAGTTAATGGGGCAGTAATTTCCTCCTGTTGATAGGTATTCAACATCCATTTTTTGCTAAGCTCTGTTGAAAGCACAAAGGAAACACAACATAGTCCATGCCTTTGAGACTTTAAATGTATACACATACATACATACATACACCTCATTGAGTGAGTGGTGTCCAGACAGTGCCATGCAATATTTGGTCCATTCCTTCTCTGAGCACATCTCAGATTTCAATAACTGTGATGTCTGATTTAACCCCTTCAGTTTATAACAGCCCAGAAGGGCAAGGTGAAAAAAAGCATTAGGGTGGGGAACTATTACCAAAAGAGATGCTGGGCTGGGAGAGATAATACGCGTGGCCAAGAGTGGCTTCCACTTTGTGGATCCTCGTGTGTGAGTGTCAACATTGTGGCTTCTGTTCAGCAGTTCCAGCTGTACGTTGGAATCATTTGTGGAGCTGTTTAAAAATGGACATGCCTATGTCCTAGACAGCCCTAGAGCTGTCAAATTACAGTCGCAGGATAGGGTCCCAAGCATCTAATTCTAAAAGCCCACATTTGATTTGATGTCCAGAGGAGGCTAGCTTTCTGGTTAACAGTAGCAGGGTTGACACATAACTAATTTTAAAGATATGTAGTTCAATTAGGAGAATTTTGTAAGAAAAGATAGGTTTTAAAAGGTTTTATTAAATAGCTTTGTGACTTTTGTTGGTACCCATTAATCAGCAAACAGATGGTAACAGCTTACTTACTATGTATATGGCAAAGCTAGGTATTTGATAGGACTAAAAATCAAGAAGCTTTTTTGAGTCAGTTTTATTTGATTTTAGTAATCAAATTTTCATTTTTATAACCCCAAAACTTTAGACATTCTTATACCCAAAAAATGTTTATCCCTTGAATTTTTGTGTCATAGATCTGGAATATGAAGACCACAGAATGTTCAAATACCTTTAAATCTTTGGGCAGCACTGCAGGGACAGATATCACTGTCAACAGTGTGATCCTGCTTCCTAAAAATCCAGAGCACTTCGTGGTGTGCAACAGATCGAATACAGTGGTCATCATGAACATGCAGGGGCAGGTGAGTGCTCCGAAAGTGCCCTTGCACAGATCCTGTGGGTCATTTGCAAATCATTAAGTCTTGGTCCTGGCCCTTCCAGTAACCAAACATGGGTTCGTCACTCCAAAAACCTTATATAGTCGACCTGTGAACAACACAGGGGTTAGAGCACCGACCCGCTGCACAGTAATCCGCATATTACTTTTGTCTCCCCCCAAAACTTCACTAGTAGCCTACTGTTGACTGGAAGCTGTACCAATAACAATTGACTAACACATATTTTGCATGTTTTAATATTATATACTGTAATCTTACAATGTATTGTATTCTTACAATAACATATGCTTAGGGAAAAAATGTTAAGAAAATCGTAAGGGAAAATACATTTATAGTACTATACTGTATTTATTTTTTTAAAAAAATCCATGGGGTGCCTGGCTGGCTCAGTCAGAAGAGCATGTGACTCTTAATTTTGGGTTTGAGTTTAAGCTACACATCGGGTGTAGAGATTACTAAAAAAATATTAAATTAAAAAAATCTGGGGCGCCTGGGTGGCTCAGTGTGCTGACAGCTCAGAGCCTGGAGCTTGCTTCGGATTCTGTGTCTCCCTCTCTCTCTGCCTCTTCCCCCACTGGTGTATGTGCTCTCTCTCTTCCTCTCTCTCAAAATAAATAAACATTAAAAAATTTAAAAAATCTGTGTTTGTAAGTGGACCTGCCCATTCAAACCTTTGTTGTAGATAACAATGCCGGTCTGATTAAGGGAGATACAGTATGTGGGTTACTAATTTGGGATATCTCCTAGTTACCACATGATCTAAGGTGGAACTCTCATAGGAGAAGGGCAACAGTGTCTTCATGGTAAGTATTTGTAATCAGGGCACCTGCATGTTTCCCAAGGAACCTCACTTTTGCAGTGCCAACGACATTAGGAGTGTCAAGATTGAGGTCTCAGGCCCTAGGAATGTGTTGTGCTACTGAAATGTTGACTTGGGCCCTTGGGGATCTTGCTGAGCATGGAGAAGAACCAGGGGCTGGTGTCTACAACTCGCTCTCCATTCCATTAGTCCCTGTCACTGATATATTTGTAGTTTAGAAACCATGGTTGAGGGGCACCTGTCTGGCTCAGTCAGAAGAGCATACAGCTCTTGATCTCCGGGTAATGAGTTCAAGCCCCATGTTTGGTGAAGAGATTAAATAAATAAATAAATTGACTGACTTAACTAACTAACACAAAGAGCCCATGGTTGAGATGGCTGGTCTGCAGTATCTACTGGGCCCCTGCATAATAGCTATAGTTGCCCACTTCCTAGGTTCCTGTTTGTATAGGACGAAGAGTGCCTGTGTACCCACCCTTTCCCCTGTGATAACATCTTTCATAATCATAGTGCAATTATCAAAACCAGGAAGTTGACATTGATACAATATAATGAACTGAAATACAAACCTTACTTGGATTTCGTTAGTTTTAAATGCATTCATTTTGAGGTGACAAGTTAATAGCTCTATGAAATTTTGTCAGATGTGTAGATTTATGTAACTACCACCACAATCAGAATACAGAACTGTTTCTCCACCCCCAAAGGAACTTCTACATGCTATATACCTTTACAGGTATGTGACAGGCTTCAGGGTAAAATGACTCCATAGACTAAAGAGCAGGGATTGGTAACTTGGGACATATGATTAACTTGAGATCGTTTATCCATGGACCGTTTCCCAGGCCAGAGGATTTACAGTCAAACCTTCCCCCCCATAACCCTAGCCCTGGTAACTATTGATCTGCTTTCCATTATTATGATTTTGTCACTTTGAAAATGGTATAAAAATGGAATCATATGGTATGTAACCTTATAACTTTTCTTTTTTCTAATTTTTTAAATGTTTATTTCTGAGGGAGAGAGTGACAGAATGTGAGCGGGGGAGGGGCAGAGAGAGAGGGCGACACAGAATCTGAAGCAGGCTCCAGGCTCTGAGCTGTCAGCACAGAGCCTGACGTGGGGCTGGAACTCATGAACTGTGAGATCATAACCTGAGTCGAAGTCAGACAATTAACTGACTCAGCCACCCAGGCGCCCCAACCTTCTAACCTTTTGAGATTGGTTTTTCTCAGCTTGATTTATGGTGATGTGTGTAAAATAGAGCAAGCAAGGTCTTGGAGACAGAGTTCCATCTTGCATGAGGAGAGCACCTCATTCTTTTAGATAGAGGAAATGACAGAGTGTAAGTCCACAGAGCATTGAGAATCGTGATATAGATTTAGAAATTGGGTGGCAATGAATTTGCTTCAGGGTAAAATGACTCCATAGACTAAAGAGCAGGGATTGGTAACTTGGGACATATGATTAACTTGAGATAGTTTATCCATGGACCGTTTCCCAGGCCAGAGGATTTAGTACACAATGAGTGGTATTGGTGATCTAATTATCAATGACCGTAAAACCAGAATGCAAAATAACAGTATAAGGATGTCAGTTAAAACTGCTGCTCTAGAACTGCTGCTAATCCAGATGTTTTGTTTTTGTCTTGGGGTATGGTATGATCTAGATTGTCAGAAGCTTCAGCTCTGGTAAGAGAGAAGGTGGTGATTTTGTTTGCTGTGCCTTATCTCCCCGTGGTGAATGGATCTACTGCGTAGGGGAGGACTTTGTGCTCTATTGTTTCAGCACAGTCACTGGGAAACTGGAGAGAACTTTGACAGTGAGTATTACTGACTTAAGGCCATCTAAAGAAATTTCATTAATACTGGTATCTTTCTGAACTCTGAAGTAAACCTTTTCCAGACTGCTGTAAGTGTGAACTTTGGTATAAAAAATGTAAAAATTCTATCACTAAATAAAATAAAGGGCCCATAAGTAATGGTATGGAATTACCTCCTCTCAGAAGTCATCCTTCAGTGAGCCCTCAGCAAGTGGATAGGATGGGGGTACATAAAGCAGAGAATAAGGAAGGGCTGGTTATAGTAGTCATATCTTCCCCAGGGGGATCAGACAGTGACAGGTATAGCTAGTTCTCTCCATGTCCTTTCAAAGGCAAATTACTTTTACACTATCCTGTCAATTGATTTATGGTGTATTTAGCAGCTCTGTGTTGTACAAGCCACTATAAGGAGTAAATAATGCCAGTTGCTGTAACAAACAATCCTCACATTTTAGTAGTTTAACACAATGTGAGTTTATTTCTTGTTTCAATGTGATAGTTGGGTAGTTTTCTTCCATTGTTTAGGTGTGTCATTTGGAACATGTGGACTCCAAGGTCTCAGGAGGAGAAAAACTAGCTGGAGGGCTATGCCAGATGTTTTTAAGACTCCCATCTGGAAGTAGCTTATATTACTTTGTTCCTCATTCTTTTTTGGTTAGAATTCACTCACATGGCCACAACCCAAATGCAAGGGGGACAGGGAAAATGTAGTTTTCTGTGGTCCTGGAAGTATAGTATAGTGAACATACAAAAAATGATATACATACCATATTAGAATATAATCTCTTGCGTCACATGATTCTTGGCACACTTGCCCTATGAGGCCTCCAGTACAGATCTCAGGTGTGAGCAAAATAATATGAGGTGGAGAGTGTTCTCCAGCTGAGGGGCCTGGAAAATACAAGTTCATAGAGTTGAAGGAATCATTTGGTCTTAGCTACTGTCTTGGCCTAGAATTTACAAAATAGGGATTGGGAGTAGGATCAGCTGTCATGCAAAAGTGACGTGGGACAAAGCATTATTCACACATTATGAAAAACAGTACAAAAATTGGCGAACCAGCAGTGTGATAACCTCATTTGAGTTTTTGGTATGTGTGTTTTAGCCATCCTCAAGGCTGCCTTAGGTTTGATTGCTTTGGTGAGAAGTGAAGCTTCACTCTTCCTCCTTTCCATTCAGCTCTGGAAGCCTCTTCAGAGTCACTTTTTTATAGACCTATATCCCCTAAATCAGTGCTTTACTTTTCCCAGGTTCACGAGAAGGATGTGATCGGTATTGCACATCACCCTCATCAGAATCTGATTGCAACCTACAGTGAAGACGGACTTCTAAAGCTCTGGAAACCCTAATTCCACTTTTCTTCAACTCGCTTGAGAGCATGTACTTAAGTGAAGAAATATTCATGTATTGCTTTTTTCTTTCTAGGCTACCTTTTCTAAGCAATTGTCTGAATTAGGCACAAGAATAATTTTGTGAAAATTCATGTTCAAGTAGCAGCTACCCTTTTTATATTTTTTTAAGGTATTCATTTATCTGTTTCTAATTGGGGCGGTTATTTGATGTTTTCAGTAGTCTTCTACCTGGAGAGTGAAATACTGCTGTTTCTAGAAGAGAGTTAAACTCTTTGATTATTTGAAATGGTGATTAAGACGTATCTCCTACAGTAAAATTGTAAATAAGTAACTATCCCATATTCAGTAGCTCTTTGCTGGTCCATTCTTTTTAGATGTTAATAAACTTTACACCTTTTTTGGAGGTTTTGTTTTTAAATGTAAATAAGTGCTCATCTAGTTAACATATTTACTAGTTAAGTATGGAGGGTGGGACATAACATTCTAGTCTAGCAGGAAGTCAGTTCCTGTTTAGAAGGATAGACTGAATGTAAAAAGGCCAGGTATTGATAGGATCTCATTTCATTGCCCTCACTGTCCACTCATTCTTCTTAGCTGTGCCTTCTCATGCGTTCTGGCCAACTCCAGAGAACATCATCTTCATCTTCTGGATAGAACTTAGTTGTAGGATCCACTATGAGAATTCCGCTTTGGCATCTCTGAGGGTTTGGCATTGAAAATGTGCTGTTGTTCTGAAGAAAATTAGAAAAGGACCTGAGATTTAGAGAAGTCTTTTTAGGTATGTGCATCCTTACCAGTTAAAAGCCAGTAAAACTCTTGAAAATACTTTGCAAATGGGGTGTCTTTTATGTTTGAACCAAAGATGTATTGAGTGTGCTTATGTTGATGTTGGAGGGGCTGTGCCAGGTGTCATTTCAAGAAAGTGAGACCTTATTTGTGTAGACCTTTTATGCCTCCTTTTAAGTTTAGCACTCATTAGGTACAAATGAGTGGGGAAAGTTTTTTAAATGATTTACATTGTTGGGGCACCTTGGTGGCTCAGTCGGTTAAGTGTCTGACTCGTGGTTTCAGCTCAGGTCATGATCTTGCGGTTCGTGAGTGCGAGCCCCACATCAGGCTCTGCGTTGGCAGTGCAGAGCCTGCTTGGGATTCTCTCCCTCTTTGCCCCTCCCCTGCTCGCTCTCTTTCTCAAAATAAACAAACTTAAAAAAACAAAGTTTTATAGTGTTCTAATTTGCCTTTGAGTGAAATATAGCCTGATCCTTTGCCTGGCACAATAATGCTCAATATTGGCTGAATTAATCCTTGGCAGCACTAAGAAATCCCTCTTCCTCAGTCATATTCCCAAAACTTTTTTTTCCTTTTGCCATTAAACCTGCAGCTTTTTGACAATGTATGCCATTTTGAGTTAAACATTAGCCATAAATCCATGAATTCAAGTGAATGTAGTTTCACAGCCCAGTGAAAAGTTTTCATGTAAGAAGTTTAAGGTGGAAAGAGGAAACAGCTTGTGCTAAGAATCCTTTAGAAATATCTTCAAGAAATTGGGATTTTATATTTAGCCCATGACCTTGTGAATGGTTGAGCAGTACTGTTAAGAATGAGAAACAACAGGCCTAAAGTGGAGTCCCTTGTGCTGGCCTTGTGCTAAGCTCCACACTGGCCAAGATTTAATACCTACCCAAACTGCAGTTTCGGCCTGTCCCAGGACTGTAATCATTAACCAGTGAATCTGGAATTCAGTATTTATGAGCTAATCTACCTGATAGACCCCCTCTGGCCCCCATAGGAAGGTAACCTTGCCTGAAATAATCCACTCTTGTTAGAGATCTCCTTTTCCCACCCCCTTCTGTATATAAAAGCCTTTTGTTCTGTGCAGTTCTTCAGAGCTCCTGTTAGATGGGATGCTGCTGGGTTCATTAACTGAAGTAAGTCAGTTGGATCTCAAAATTTACTCAGTTGAATTTTGTTTTTTTAACAGTAACTTTGTGCTCACGAAGAACAAGAATCTAGTTGGTCAGCACATGTTCACTTATTCCTTCTTGGAATTTTATCAAACATCTGTTCTTGTACCTAGTGCTGAAGATGGCTTAGTAAGACCAGTTCCTGTCAGAACAGGGAAGAAATGCCAGCTAAAAGGTGTAATTGAAATGGTGGGATAGGAGAAGGGCACCTGATAATAAGCCCCACTGAGTTAGGAAAGGCTTCCTGAAGTTGACCATAAAAGGACCAGCAGGAGCTGTGGGTAAAGGGGTTTGGTGGTCAAAGTTAGCTGAAGGAGACTTCCAGGCACTGCAGTGTGGGATTCTTGCGATGCATGCAGTGTCTTAGGAGACCAGGTGAAGAGAAGCCTGGATTGAGTCATTAAATGTACCTTTTTTCTTAAATGAATCAACATAACAAAAGTAAAAAAAAATTAAGTCTTCCGCCTTTCCCAGGAAACCCTTGTGCAACTGTCTGTAACTTCCTTTTGTACAAACCTAAAAGGTATTTGCACTTACTCTGCACGTAGCTTTTCTTATGGGAGGAGCCCCAGGGACTGAAGCTGAGGTGAGAGAAGGGCTACCCTGGCTTCTGGACTCCCATGCCAGCCCGTACCACTGTCCAGCTCTCTGTGAGCTGCTTGAGGGCCTTAGACCCTCTAGGCACACAGTGGGGTCTCTGTGCCCTTGTTCCAGGTCTGGGTAAAGCAGAGCAGTGCTGGAACCTGGCTGGCCTGCATCCTTGGGCTAGGGAGTCTCTGATGAGCTGTGGGTGCTGTGCACTGGCTGGAGCCAACTGTCAGAGGCTGGAGGTGTCTGTCTGATGGTACCACTGGACTGCTTTTTCACTTTACAAAGAGATGGCAGAGATCATGTTTGTTGGCCTCTTAACCAGTATCAACGGGAGATGATAAGCAAATGGGAGTTTGATGGCAGTAACCAATGGCATACAGCAGTCCCTCATCTGGTTTCAGTTACATGCAGGCAACTGCGGCCCGAAAGCAGATCCTCCTCCTCCTGACTTAGCATCAGAAAATCAAATGGAACCTAACAGCATGTCATAATGCTTTAATCATTCACCTCTCTTCATCTCATGTGGGCATTTCATCTCACATCATCACAACGGTGAGTACAGTACTATTTTGAGACCACATTCACCTTTTATTACAGTATGTTCTTATAATTCTATTTTGTTTTTGCTATTAATCTTACTGTGCTAAATTTATAAGCATTATAGGTAGGTATGTATGTATAGGGAGAAACAGTGCATAGCGCTCAGGACTCTTCTAGGTTTCAGACCTCCACTGGGGGTCCTGGAACATATCCAAACTGTGTGGCAGGGTGGGGGCAGAGGTGGACACCCGCATTCTTCCGAAAACATCTTCCATCAGGTAGCTAGGAAAGTAGGTACTCTGCTGCAGCCTACAGATACAACTGGTATTTGTCTCCAGCACTTACAACTTAAAATACACAGCAGTAAAGTTTCCTTCAGTAGGGTAAGGATATTTGCCCTATTCCCCATTCAGTTGTTAAATTTGTATTTCTGGGGGCACCTGGGTGGCTCAGTTAAGTGTCCAACCCTTGATTTGCACTCAGGTCATGAGTTTTGTGGGTTTGAGCCCGTCAGCAACTGGGCTATCAGCACAGAGCCTGTTTGGCTCTCTCTGCCCTTTCCCCATTGGTTTCTCTTAAAATAAAAAAATAAATTTGTGACTCTGGATACATTGAAATCTGAGGATGGGATTTCAAGGCAACCTTTCTTTAAATCTCAGGTACAATTATTTTCTTCAGTTGCTTTTCAACTTGTACTAAAAGCCCTTCCTTACTATGTAAGCAGCCCTGTTTAATTCTCTGAATTACTCTTATGAAGTACAGCCTATTATGGTTTCCATAATACACATGAAGAAAGGGACTTCCAGAGGTTCCCATACCTTGTTCATGGAGCACACACTGAAAGCCAGGTGCAATTCCAAAGCTCAATTTCTTTATTCTTTGAATCTGGCTGTTAGCTGCTTCTCTAGGTCTGGGAACAGGCAAAGAATGCATGAATTGTGTCTCCACAATCCATTACAATTTATTTACCTAACCGGGCCACAGGAAGCGAGATGAGTAAAAGAGCACTGAATGACAACTGGGACTGCAGTTTTTACCGTTAACTTACTTGGGCCAGAGCAGTGGTTCTGTCATCCAGTAAATAAATCAAAGGTAAATTTTCAGGTCCTGTCCCTGACCTATGGAATCTGCAATCGTGGCACTGGGGCTCATCAACCTTACTGTTTTGAGATCCAGAACACTAGAGGGCAGTTTCTCCACTCCTAAAATGGATGTTTTGATTCTTGTTCTGCCTCACAAGGTTGTAGATATAACCCAGTTAAGTGATAACTGTTCAGGACTTAAGAAACCCTTGAAAGAGCATCTTTATTTTGCTGTAGCTTGTTAGCAGTTTCATTCACTGTATTTTTACACCCTGCATTTTTCCTACATTATTTCAAAAAAGATATTGTGATGAAGTGTACATCTAAGCTGGGAAGCTCCCTGGTCTGAGCCTCAAACCTCTAACTGCAGTGTCAAAGGCTGCCATTATTGGACTTTCTCTTACCAATGCATTATCCTAGATGGTTAATAGGACTATGTCCCTATGTTGGTAGTGTTAAACTTTGGCTGTTGATAAACATCTTGGTGCTTAAGCTACTACACCCAGCTCCATGATGTTAAAATCCTGGCGTGGGGTGGGGGTGGGGCTCACATGTTTTTAGTTTCCCAGGTAACTAAGTGTAGCCAAGGTTGAGAAGCAGTACCATATACAGAAAAAGACCTGATGCTAATTTCACATACAGGAAGATCTGCCACCATGTTCCATTAGCACCCTCATGGGACATTCTTATTCCCTACAAGTATGAGTGGATGGGAAAGGCATCAGAGCAAGCATTAGTGCTAGGGCCAGGAACTCCACTTGTGTGGATGCACATGCATTCCTGTAGCAGACTTGGTCAGAGCTGTTAAGAGATGACCTTGGTCCAAGTTCTCAGGGGCAGCTTTTAGACTACAAATGGTTTCTGCCTTTCCTGGTTAACTATTTCCTTTTCAGATTTCTATCTTTCTTTTATTTTTATACTGTATAATTCAGTAGCATTGCATTAATAACATTCACAACCTTATAGAACCATCACTGTTTATCTAAAACTTTATCACAACCAATTAAGCATTAACCATTCCTCTTCCCCCTAGCCCTTGGTAACTGGTCTATGAATTTGCCTTGATAGGTCATTTAAGTACATATACAATAATTTGTCCTGTCACACACACACCATCACATTTTGTCCATTAGTTGGGTATGGGTTTGCTCCCCCTTTGGCTACTGTGAATTTTACAGACAACACTGGCAACAAGTATCTCACTTAGCCAAGGAGTCAATTACTAACTGTAGGCTTTGTGAGAAACTGCTCAACTTTTACACCATTTTACATTCCTACCAATGAGGTACTGGGTTCCAATTTCTCCACGTTTTCACCTATTTTCATTTTGGATTAGTAGGTGTGAAGTAGTATTTCACTGGGGTTGTAATTTATAGTTGCCCTCAATGACTGATGTTAAACATGAGGATTTCAATTTTTTAAGATGTTATATGTATTACAACTCAGGGTTCTTTGGAGAAATTTAAGATTTCTGGTCATACTTTGTTGTGTTTTCCTGAGTACCTGGCATCATACCCAAACACAAGGGTAGCTGTATGGTACTGACTAAAAATGACAATCTAAAAATAACAGGTTATTAATTATTTCACTATGACAAACACTGGAAGTGTGAAAACTTTGTTTTACTTTCTCCTTTTTAACTCAAATGTGCTCTATGAGGGGAACTTAGATGTGGGCCACTTCTGGAGAAATGTTTAACCTTACTGATTACAGGAGATGCAGCAGAATCAGGATAAATGGGTAAAAACTTTCACATTTTCACACCAGTGTTTGCAAAGTTTTTAAAAACCCTTTTGGCTCATTACTTACCCCTCACCCACTTTCACTCCCCACCCTCGTTTAACATTCAACTATAGTTAAGTACCATTTTCAATTACCCATTTAACTAGTTAAATGACAAATTACCTATCTTAATTAATGAAAAGCCAATGCTTTTAATCTAGGGGAAAAAAAAGCCTGTAGTGACACACTGGAAATGCTTTGTAATCAGTATATTAAGGAGACATTCATACATTTCAAGAATTGCTTAATTCTGATATCCAGATTTAAGCTTGTGAACATGACTTTTAAACATACAATTAAAGCTATTCATCATAATTTGCTATACTACCAACATTAAATTACAGTTACTTCGGAGCGTAAGTTAAATTGTTTAAAGTAAGCCTGTAACATACCTAAAAAACACCTTCCTAGCTCATACATGCAAATTTACTTTTCTGTGTAAATATCTCTTCACTCTAGTTACCCTGCTCCCGAAGTCACTACTCTGAAGCTTATCATGGTCCAAAGAGAAGAAAAAAAAGTGTAACCAGGACTGGTGTGTGTATGTATATATATATATATATATAAAATATATATTAAAAAAAAAAGATGGCACAGAAGGGAATGCAGTTCTACAAGTGCAAGCCCTCAAACAGCAGATTATGATAAACCCCTTCTTTAGAAAGGTATCCTTTCCACCACTGATACCACAGGCCAAATTACACAGCATGCCATCTTTAAGTAACAGTTGAGGCAACAGAATAAATGCAGAAGCATCACAATGAATCCCACTTAATAGAACTACAGACCAACACTTCTCTACAAATTCTTTTTCAGACTGCCAATTAAACACAAGTTTTAACTTCATAGCTTAACAATTAAGGGTCATACACTGAAGTCAATACATTTACCTAGCATTTTCAGTCTAAACTAGTTCATGTACATAGAGCTGAAATCAATTACAAGGTCGGGCCTCTAACAAATGCTAGGGGAGATTTTTTAAAAGTAGTTTTTACAAGTATTAAACTTATCTTGCACACTGAATTCATCATACATACAGGGCAAAGTCAGAGCTTTTATATTTTTTATTCTTCATTTAACTTTTAAAACACTACTATAGTTGAATATTAAAACAAAAACAATAATAGCAAGTAGTGAGCTATGATTATAGTCCTTCATTCGTTCACTACTGCATATAAAATGCCAGCAGTGTTCTTCACTGGCCCCATTAAGAGGTCTGACACTGAACACCTCCCCTAGGGTGATGTTCATCATCCTCATATGCTTCTCCATTGTAATGGCGCCTTCTTTCCTGATTTGGATCAAAGTCCACCAGTTCTACCTGGTCCATTTCATCAGTCTCTTCTACTTCCTTCCTCTCAGGTAGGAGCTTTTCCAGCAAAGACAGTTTATCAGGAGAGAGAAAGCCATTCTCAGGGAAGTTTACCTATAAAAAGAAATCTCCACTGTAAGTTCCATTTGATTTACTTAACCAAGTAGCTCCTTAGACATATTACCATTGACCCATTTTCCCCAGAAAGACACTTGAGAACATTATCTTTTGGTGAATCTGCCAATCCCAAGTTAGAACACATGTTCTAAAAGGCACAAAAACATCTAGCTAGTATAGCCTTAACTAGAATTTAAGGCATTTAAAAAAAAAACCCCTCATCGGAGTAAAACTGCACTGTGATGATTATGGTTCTATTCAGCCAATGTAAGAACCTACACTAAAACATACTAATTCCTTGTAACAGAATTTAAACAAAGCTATTCATCCTCACAAAAGCAGTCTTTCTTTTCCCAAAAATGTTTTTTAAATTTCTTAAAAAGTATACTTTTGAGACAGAGCATGAGTAGGGGAGGGGCAGAGAGACAGGGAGACAGAATCCAAAGCAGGCTTCAGGCTGAGCTGTCAGCAGAGCCCAATATGGGGCTTGACCAATGAACTGCGACATCATGATCTGAGCTGAAGTCGGACACTTAACCGACCAAGCCACCCAGGCAACCCCAAAAATGTTTTTAATAAAAGCTGTATTTGTTGGTAATGGGCCAATTTAAGATTGAAAAAAAATGGTTGGGGGTTGCTTTATGAAGCATCCTATTAACCAAGCACTGTAGTATTTTGCCAAAAACTCACAATGGCTAAGTACTTCTGCTGAACTAAATATAAGATCCTAATTATAGCCTTGTGTTAGCTCATTTCTTCCTGAACAAGAGACTATAATGTGCTTTACCATCCAGAAATGTAATTCTATTATATTTTAATAAGCTAATCATTGTCAAGTATTCCCAGGCTACTTTATAGCTTACCTTAAATTCGATGATTAGGCGACCCTTTTCGTATGGTCTACGATAAATTGGCATGCCTTCATTCAGCACACACTTGATATCTCCATGCTTGACAATCTGACCTAAAAACATAGAAGCCAAGTTTTATTAAATACAGTCACATTTTTATGAGGCAGGGAAAATAAAGAGGAATGTCCTAGCTCACTGACGGGAATAAATATATGTGAAGCAATCCAATTACCTTTCAGTTTTTAGGAGCTTCCTTAAGAAACCCAATTACCATACAATTTCAGCTCAGCTCAGGGAGAGACTTAATTGAACAAGTAATTATACTAGTTTTCTCAGTGCCTATATGCTAGCTAGCAGCAGACCGCGAAAATACTGTAACAGACAAGCTCATCTAAGTTATCATACCTGGATGAGAGGTAATGACAATGGTTCTGTTGTCTAGAGTAGATATTGGCTTTTGAAAGCCGCACAGTGCTTCAACCAGCTGTATGTCCATACACATGAAAAGATCCTCTCCTCGCCTGTTATCAACATAAATATGACATACACTCAATTCTCTCAAATCACCAGTGATTAGAAGTACCACAACAGGCAAATCCGTTTTCTTAACAGCAAGCAAGGGTATCTTTCACAAAAAAAGTCCTTTCTCTCCCAATTCTCAAAACAGCTGTGATCTAGAAACAGCAACCCTGCCAACCATTTCCTGGGTAAGAATTTAGAATCTTTCCACTCATTCTAGGTAGCCTCTACTACCTACCATCCCCATTACCTAATTTTAAATCTGGTTTCTTAACAAGGGGAAAAAATTTTCCCACAACAGTGCAGCTTAAAAAAAAAAAAAGTGCTGATATTAAGAAGGAAAGGACATAGTGTGAGGCAGAACAGACTCCCAACTGGGTCCTGGATTTAGGTTCTGTGAAATTAAATAATGGGGATGACCAATTCCAAATGATAAAAGAATTTTTTACTGACCTACATGAATTACTAATATAGTGCTTTGCATATTATGAAATACTTTTTGTATTTTATATAGCCCACTTCCTCCTTGTGCTTAGACTTTCTTTCCCAGTTCATATTAGTAAAATAATTTATCCACAGAGTACTCTCCAAATAAAACTTGTAGATTCAGGGGTGCCTGGGTGGCTCCGTTGGTTAAGCATCTGACTCTTGATTTCAGCTCAGGTCAACAGTTCCTGAGTTCGAGCCCCACATCGGGCTCTGTGGTGACAGCACAGACCCTGCTTAGGATTGTTTCCCCCCTCTCTCTCAAAAGCAAGCATTAAACAAACAAAAACAAAACTAGTAGATTCACCTCAAATGACCCCATCAAAATCCTGACTTTGATAGCATTTCCCATTATTTAAGACACTTATAGGAATGTTCTTTTTCACCAACTCAAAACCAGTTCCTTCAGATGTCATTCCCAACAGATTTATAGGATCCCTACTCTCTCGTCCGAAGCTTTAAATTAGCAATGGCTATATATTTAACACATGGGTTAACAAATCCTTATTCTTAACTGTAAGAGCATAAACAGTATCATTTCACAGCAACAGACCTCAATTTATATACTAATTTAGTTTTCTACAGAGAAGTTTCTATACATTTATTTACAATTAAAAGCAACTCAACTTACCACAAACTCTGGACTAAAAGGGGCAAAAGGTTTAGGTCATTTCAAATTAACTGCTTACACAAAGACTATTTATATTCATACAAAACACTTCTTAAAAAAAAGCATATCCTTTAGGTAACAATTTACCTAAATTTACCCAAAAACCAAAATCTGATCTTTTTTTGTTTGTAGCCTACTGAAACAATGGCTAACAACCTTTTAGAAAAGATACCACATATAACCTAACTCTACTACACTTTTCTACAGTATTTCCAGTAAATTTTTAGAGTAATGAAAAGCACATTTAAAAAAATGCAATTTGACTACACTTTTCTACAGTATTTCCAGTAAATTTTTAGAGTAATGAAAAGCACATTTAAAAAAATGCAAATTGTCAGAGTAATTGGTAAGTTTTTACCTAGTAAAAACAGCATGGTCCTTCTGATCTAAAACAATGATAATATCTCCTGGTTCCAGTCCAGGTTCTTGGTCTCCTTCACCATGGAATGTTATCTTCTGGCCATCTTTCATGCCTAAAAACAAAAGATTAGTTTTACACTCTTATTTAACATCCAACTAATGTCAGAATCTTTATTAAGAAATTGGTGCATGTTTGTGTATGCCTGAAAAAAATGCTCAAGTCTTTGTGGATGCTAAATTTACCGAAATGACTAAGAATGCCCACATGATTCAATCAGGCCAATTTCTTACTGAAGAAAGTGATCATAGGGGAGAACACAAACCAAACACGTGAGGCTCCAAATCTCAGAGCTGCTATTTACTGCTAGCTGGATTACCCTGGGGAAGCAAGTTGCATAACATTCCAAAATAAATACCAACTTTCCCAGACACCTACCTCATCAGGACTGTTTCGAGGATTAAATAAAAAGGCCCATGCTGCCACCAAATCAGTTAACTGGCAAACATAACCATAATAATTAACAATAAACATTACTTATATCCAGCTTGTCTCCTGAACCAATCACTGAGGGGACCCAAACAAGAGCCACTGTTTTACATATTATGAAAGATATGAAACCCCTATTATGTAGCCAAAACTGTAATGAATATCCATCAAACTAGATCCAGCAGATCATTTCATGACTAATCCTTCATGTATTATAGTACCTTCACCCATGTTCCCCCCTCCATTTAAAAAAAATTCTTTTCAGTGCTTATTTTTGAGACAGAACATGAGCAGGGGAGGGGGCAGAGAGAGAGGGAGACACAGAGTCTCAAGCAGGCTCCTGGCTCTGAGCTGTCAGCAGAGCCAGATGCAGGGACATGGGGCTCGAACTCACGATTCGAACTGTAAGAGATCATGACCTGAAGGAAAACGGATGCTTAACTGAGCCACTCAGACACCCTTCCCCCAATCCCTTTTTGAAGCAAAATCTAAATACGTGAGGATGTATCTCTAAAAAACTAAGAACTTAAACCACAATACCAGTATTACACAGGAGAAAACGAACAGTTTGTCTTTATTCTTGAGGCCAAGTTGCTGTCTTGTTACAGCAGTGAAGCAATTCAACTGTACTTGGTTTTTCTCGATGTTCCACTACTGTAAAAAGCATGGATAAAAGCAGCAAATATGGCTTCACTTACAACTAATGCTCTCCTAAAAACACTGTTGGTAGCAAAAGGGATGTTCTATCAAAGCAAAAAAATCCAAACCTGACTACACATGGACCAACTGAGAGAGGAAAAGTGAAAGGAGGGCAGTACCATAAATCACACAAAACAACATTACAGAGGCATAAGTTAATGCAGATTTACGTAGTAATATGGAATGAGGTTCATATGATCGACAATTCCGTATTAGTATGCACATTATGTAATAGTTTCATTTTAAATTAGCCATGTCTGAAAGACATTGCTACATGTTCATAAGTTCTTGTTTACCAGTTAAAACATGTTCATTAGTTTAGAACAATTTCAAGAAAATAGGAGACCCCCTGAATTCTTTACCTAAACCCCCCTATCCTTAAAAGAAGGCACATCCTGGGGCGCCTGGGTGGCGCAGTCGGTTAAGCGTCCGACTTCAGCCAGGTCACGATCTCGCGGTCCGTGAGTTCGAGCCCCGCGTCAGGCTCTGGGCTGATGGCTCGGAGCCTGGAGCCTGTTTCCGATTCTGTGTCTCCCTCTCTCTCTGCCCCTCCCCCGTTCATGCTCTGTCTCTCTCTGTCCCAAAAATAAATAAAACGTTGAAAAAAAAAATTAAAAAAAAAAAAAAAAAAAAAAAAAAAAAAAAAGAAGGCACATCCTGGAGTGCCTGGCTGGTTCAGTCAGTGGAACCCATGACTCAATCTTAGGGTTGTCAAGTTTGAGCCCCACTGGTAAGTGTAGAGAATACTTAAAATCTTTACAAAAAAAAAAAAAAAAAAGGGCATATCCTTTAATCTAGCAGTTCCCAAGGAAATCGTTATTTCAGTTACAAGTGGAACATCTAATGATTTAATAGAAGAAAATTAAGTTTAGAACACTATTCAATCATTTGCTGATATCAGTGTTCTATCAAAGTAAGAAAGTGACTCAGAACTCACCTTTGTCAATATGAACTTCTAGAATCTTCTTTTCTCGAACTATCTTCCTTCCGTTGCAGCTTTTACATCTATCTTTAGGACTGATTCGTTCCCCATGGCCCTGGCACTCCATGCACACAGATTGAATTTGCTGAACCATTCCAGGTCCTATCTGATGAATTCTTATTTGCATTCCAGTACCTCGGCAATTGGGACAACATTCTACCGCTCCTTTCTTACCACCTCGGCCTAAACAGTTTAAAAAGAAATGTTGGAATTTAGTATTGGATATGATGAATGTTTTAATATTAATCAAAGTTCTTAAACACTACATTCACTTTCCAAGGTTTGACGGAATGCTGTCCTAAAAATCTACAATTCAGCCTTTTTATATTTCACAAAATATAGCCACCACCAGCTTCAGTTAATAGATAACATTTTTACTGTCTTTCCAAAGAACCATTTCAGATTTTTTTAAAAAATTTTGTTAATGTTTATTTATGTTTGAGATAGAGACAGAACATGAATGGGGGAGGGTCAGAGAGAGAGGGAGACACAGAATCCGAAGCAGGCTCCAGGCTCTGAGCTGTCAGCCCAGAGTCCGATGCGGGGCTCGAACTCACTGACCGTGAGATCATGACCTGAGCCGAAGTCGGACGCTTAACCGACTGAGCCACCCAGGCGCCCCCAGATTTTTGTTTTAAACATGTGCTCCCAAAGCACAATTTTTAGGAATACTTTATCTGTGAGATGAGAACATTTTAAAGCATATATTCTCTTTAGAAAATACCTTTATTTCAAACAAATAACTTAAGATTACATGTTCTCACCCAGAAACTGGTCTAAACAGTTAAGTGTCCAAAAAAGAAGACACTGTTTAAACCATTATTACAAATCAGGGAAGCCATTAGAATGACATAAGAGTTTTAAAGAGAACAGAAGTGTTCAACTCTGAATAATGTTGAGGAAAAAAAAGACACCACAAATTAGATTGATCCCAACTGTATTTAAAACATACAAGGGGCCCCTGAGTGGCTTAGTTGGTTAAGGTCCAACTTCAGCTCAGGTCATGATCTCATGTTTCATGAGTTCAAGCCCCACATCAGGCTCTGTGCTGTCACAGCAGAGCCTGCTTCAGATCCTGTCTCCCTTTCTCCTTGCACCCCTCCCATCCATAATAAACAAACGTTAAAAAAAAAAAAAAAAGGAATAAAACACACACGTGGAAAAAGGTGGTGGATTCAGGAGGTTTTCTTCATACTCGTACTCTCCAAGATTTAGGTAGAGTACTGTCAGTTTTATTTATCTAGAAGAGCTCTGGTCTCATTTTCACTTATAGTAAAGGTGTGAAAAGACCATACATACCTTCACATTTGTCGCAAATCACATTCTTTTGCAGAGCTAGTTTTCTTGTTGCACCATTATATAAATCTTCTAAGGTTACAGAGAGCTGATGCACAACATTTTTACCTAGAATAAATGACAGCTCGTTAAAAATCTAAGAAATTTCTTGTTTGTGTTCATTGCACTTTAAAAATAGTAAAGAATAATGAAAGACTAGTCTCACAGGACACATCTGTTGAGCACCTATCACATACATAGAAGTTGGTCACATTATCACACATGATCCACGAACTATGATGTGATTTCAGTTGAGGAAAACTGGGTGACATTGAATGATCTGCCCGAGGACATATTTGTGGCCATCTTATAAACCATGCTAATCAAAAACCTCAACTGCAAAATCACTTGGGAAATCGATGTTATTTAAATAGGTTTCACAATAAATTAATCCAAACTGCATTTCTGTCCTAATATACTCTAAACCTTTCACTTAGTATGGCATTGAACATGGCCAACCATTTCTTCATCCAAAAATCCTTCAGCACACTGAGTTCCAACTAAGCAAAATTCGCCAGGAAAGCAGACATATTTATTCAGTCTCTACAGAAGGCTATTAATTTCCACTTCTTTCTGAAGCGTGGCATATTTACTTTTGGGGCAACAGTAGTTAAAGACTGTATTTCTCATACAGTCCTATTCAATACACCTACAATAGAAACGTTTTATATCCATGATATCTAATACAGTAGCCACTAATCACATGTAGCTATTTAGCACCTAAGAATGGCTACTATAAAGAAATTTATTTAAATGTGGCCAGTAGCTATAAAGCAGTGCCATATCTCACCTTAAAATGTGAAATGGAAAATAGAGATTGCATAAGGATACAAAGGCTACAAAGAAGTCACTTGCCAATAGTTAATTAATAAGTTCCTAGCTAATGATTCTTCCACAATGACTTTTATCCACCAGGAATGAGTACTGCCTTAAGCCTCAGTGAAAAACCTCCCTCACTCTTATCTGCAGAGCATGCCTAAAGAGTATTTTTAGTTTCCAATGAAGCACCATTAACTGTATCCTTTTCCTCCTAGTTCCACCTTTGGTTCTGTATCAAATACAGGTCCATGTAGTTGATTCTGGCATGCTAAAAACTGCCCTTTTCTTTACCTTTATAGATTTGAGACTACAGAGAAAGGAGAGCAAACAATTCCTGAAGTGTGACTTATCCTCCAGTTTCATGACCAAAACACCTTTTAATGGGAGTCAGACTTTGCTAGTCCATTCCTTAAAAAAATTAAAAAACAAAACAAAACAAAACAAACAAAAAAAACCCAGCTGTTTTTCTGTGGGACAAATCATCCTAAGTAATTAACTTTGATTACAAATTGTTTTAAGTTCCCTAACTACATTTTTGTTAAATGTTAGGGGTACACATTTTAAATTGAAGCGAGATTAAACAGACTGTAAGCTATTGGGACATAATAAAAGCTAATCCTGACTCTGATGCCTTGCTACATATGACCCTGAGGAAATTTTAAATTTCTGCACTTTAACTCACTTTGAACAAGGCCACCACCTCCAACTGGGCTGGAGAGTGGGGGAGGGGTCAAATATCTCTAAAAAGGGTTTTGAATACTATGTTCCTATACTCTATTCCTTTACCTAAGGGTTGCTAACCTTCCAAATGTCATACATATTGGAGAACTTTACAAGCACTTGTTAGAACTTGATTGACTTAGCTGTTTTTGGTTACCTCTTACTTTAAAAAATTACATCAAAGTGGCAGTTTGTCAGTTTGCAACTTTATACCAACATGTAAACAAGCATTTCAAATAGGTGATTTCTCAAGAATTTACTTTCACAAAGGGCTACTTTAATTTGCTGCATGTGAACTAGGTTATTCTTACCTCTCCTCTCTCTCTGCATCCTTCCTCCTCCTCCAAAAAACATATCAAAGATGTCCATGGGGGAGCCAAAACCACCACCTGCTCCACCTTCTTTAATTGCCTGTTCTCCTCCTTTGTCATATAATTCCCTTTTCTTCGCATCAGAGAGCACTTCATAAGCTTGAGAAATCTGTTTAAACTGTTTGAGAGAAAGAAAATTTCCCTTCAGAAAAAAAGTGCTGCAAAAACAATCACTGTATTACACATACTCATTGTCAGACTGCAATGGAAATAGTATATACCTGGCAAAGAATTACACAGCTACATTTAAGACTGAACACATAAAAAAAAAAAAAAGTAGGAGTATATCACTTACCTTCTCTCCTTCATTTGGATTCTTGTCAGGGTGGTACTTCAAAGCCAATTTCCTGTAAGCCTTTTTCAATTCTTCCTGGGTGGCATTGGGTTTGACCCCCAAAACATCATAGTAAGTAGTTTCTTTCACCATTTTCTACAGCCTGAAATAAAATGCAATTTTAACTTTCAACTATTAGTTAGGAAAAGTCAGAATTAAGGCAGAGAAATCTTCTCTTTCCCAAATCTGATAGAACACTACCTTCCCTAACCTTCAGAGAAGGTAACAAATCCTTTGGTAATTCAGCGATAAATTCTTACTAAATATCAGCTAGTAATTATCAGGGAATAATTCACAGGCCTTTCTCTGTAGCAGCTGGTCCCCACTCTCCCACAGGAAAGCTCCATACTTAACGCCACTATTATCCGGATTCTTCCTGTTTCTCTTTCCCAGTATGACAGCAGTAATCAAAAAGAGCACCAATAGGCTCAGTTCTTACGTTATCCTTATCTTCCGGTAAATCGGATAAGCCCTACACTCCCTAGATAAAAAAACATTTGGACACGGGGGGAGGAGGGAAAGGAGTGGTTTATGAAACTGATTTTAAGCCACCACAAAGCGAGCTCTCCCCCCGGCAATCTTAAGGGTGTTTCTCAATCAAAGAACTTATAGCATCTCTACTTTCACTACCGAACACCTCTCGCCCCCACGAGTCAGCGTAGTTTCCATGGTGTTAGGTTGCCCCCTACGTTAGGTGCAGACCGTTACGGTTTTCTTCCTCCCACCTGGGACCGAAGGGGTGGGAGAACCCCAGCCAGCCCTCAACAAAGAGGAGCTCGGAGAAGCGACCGCAGCCTCCGCCCCACTCCCTCCGCAGCCCCTCGCCCCCTGGCTCCTTCCGCGCGTGCGCGAATGGTCGCCCACCCCCAGCAAGCCGGAGCAGAGGGGACGCGGGGGCGCGCACGGAAGGGGGGGTCGATTGGAAAGCTGAGGGCTCCAAGTCCTTGGGGACCTCGGGCTAAATAGAGTGGAAAATGCTTCAGGAAACATCTCGAGCCCACTCACCGCGTGCGGAAGACTGCTGCAGCAACACACCAGCCCTCCCAAAAAGAAAATCGTGAATACAGGAACCGACAACCCTCCCGCCCACGCGGAGTCAACCGCCTCCGACCGCGGCTCCATCCGGCTTCCCCGTGCCGACAATGGCGCCGGCCTTGGGACGAGAGGAAGCGCGAGAGCTGAAACTCACCGGTGAGGGGGCCGAGGCCGTTGTGGGGGAGCGGGAAGGAGCGCGTTGCTGGGCGCAGCTCGGGCAGCCGCCGCTCCTCCGCTTTTCAGCGAGCGTTCTGGAAAGTTCCGCCCGGCGCGGCGCAGCCGTCGTCTTTTGTAGCCGAGTCCTGGCGCGTCACTCGACGGAAGTCCCGCCCCTTTCGCCGCTGCCACCGCCCCGCGGTTACCTAGGCAACGGCGCGGGGGCGCTCGGACTGGGAGGAGCTGTGCCGAAGGGCCTTGTGGGGGTGGGCGCAAGCCTTGGTTCCTGGCGCTCGTGGAACTTTCTGGAGTTCCTTCCTCCACCCAGTGGGCCGGGGAGCGCGGAAGTCTTGGGCGGGAGCGGGGATTGCTGAGGAGCGGTGCAGTACCCGGCCAATTCCGGAATCCCAAATGCGCGGGGCCGTGGCTGCGGCCTGTGATGGCGTGGAGGGCTTGGAAACAGAGCCCCGTGAGGGAGCTGAGTTCGGAACGAGAACCTCTCAGAACAAAGCCCTCCCTTCCTCCTCCCCGCCGGCCCCTCTTTTGCCTCTTTGGGCGTCTCTAACTGACTTTGTTCCTCAGCCTTGAGATTCTGGAAGCCCGCTGGGGAAGAAATGCCGAGCAAAGGGGTTTGGGCTTGTTCTGGGCAACCTCACAGGCCTTGGATCTTGCTCCTTTTTACGCGTAGTCCGTGGCCTTGTAATCCATCAAGTTCCAAGTGGGAGGAGTTCTTTGTGAAAGTCCTGGCCCCTGTACACATGTTATTTGCCTTGGCCCTGGCTGTGTCCTACACGTTGGACACAGGGAAATGTTTGAAATGCCTTGGTGCAAACTTAGGGCCTTGGACTCCTGGCCTGGCATTCACCCTGTTGGCTAGCGAGGGGCAACAAGCGTGGCTAACAAGTCGTTTTAATTGACCTAAATTTTAAGCCCTACCAGTCTGTAAACTTGGGTTTATAGTCTGTAGAGTGAGTATATGCGCTTTCAAATGAGTCCAGGGGGCATAATGGAAAACGGAGTCTGTTATATTCAGTAATCCCAAACATCGGAGTATCTACAACCAAAGAAGATGGAGATGCAAAGATGAAACCTGGTTCATGTTGCGTAGACTTTAGTGGGGAACCGGACATGTCAATGGACTTAAGGGAACCACAAAATAGAGGTCAGCAGGGGAGAGACTCCTATATCAAATCTGATGGAACAGGGAAAGCGTCCATGGGAAAGTAGCAGTTGAGCTGAGTTTTAAAGAAGGGAGAAGAGCTTTCCCAGCAAAGGACAAAGCACAAGGGAAGGCTAAGGGGTGAAAGAATGTGATGCTTCTTGGAAATTGCAAGTAATTGGATACTGCCAGAGCTAAGGTTGCTGGTGGCCGGAGGCTAGTCTTCAGAGCTATTTGGGGGAACACCCTTTTGATGTATCTTGCTAAGCGGAGGATTTTGAACTTTACTCTGGAGGCCTCCTGATACGTACCTTTTCAGACTTAATAACTCTTTTGTTTAAACTGGGCACCCAGTCACACCAAACTATCTGCTGTTTTCCAAAAACGCTTTACTTCTCTGTGCTTTTGCTCTGGCTGACAAGACCTAATCTTTTTTTTTTTTTTTTTTTTTTTTTAATGTTTCTCTTTGAGAGAGAGACCCAGAGCATGAATGGGGGAGGGGCGGAGGGGCGGGGGGAGACACCGAATCTGAAGCAGGCTTTAGGCTCTGAGCTGCCAGCGCAGAGCCCCACGCAGGGCACAAACCCACGAACCATGAGGTCATGACCTGAGCCCATGTCAGATGCTTAACCGACTGAGCCACCCAGGTGCCCCTGACAAGACCTAATCTTTAGGTCTTGTCATTACCTTCTCGATTTATCAGCTCTGGTATAAACTTTTTTATTTTAACCACCACTTGTTAAAAGTCTAATACTGCCAGGCAGAGTACTAGGGTTTGGTAATATAAAGATCATTTAAATTATGTTCCCTGCCTTCAAGAATCTCATCACACAAAAAAGGACGAATTGTGTTATAAATGCCAGTAAAGGAGTATTGAGGTGCTGAACTTTGCACCATGCAGATGGGTATCCCAGATCAAGAGACCAGCAAGTGTAAAAATATGAACAATTAATAGAGAACAGTAACAATAAATTTTGTTCATATGTTTTGAGGTGTTTTCATTCTAAAATTCCGACTTTACCATGGCATAAACTATGCGTTTGTCAATCTAACATTGGTTAAGCATATAAGTAGAGTATATATATTAAATCACTTTGAGTTTCCCCAATAAATAGTACTAAGTCTAGTGTTTCTTAAATATTACTGTATTTAGTGTTTACTTTAGCCTCAGGAATTCAGTTGAAATTCCCACAACTTTGAGAAAGATGGAAGTCAACGTAAGGCTATAAAATGTGATATTGAAAATTCTTCTAAAACCTGCAAGCGAAGTGAGCTAAATTCTTTATTAAGAATAAAATAGGGGCCCCTGGGTGGCTCAGTCGGTTGAGCGTCTGACTTCAGCTCAGGTCATGATCTGACAGTTCATGAGTTTGAGCCCCGCGTCAGGCTCTGTGCTGACAGCTCAGAGCCTGGAGCCTGCTTCGGATTCTGTGTCTCCCTCTCTCTCTGCCCCTGTCCTGCTCTCCCCCCCCCCCCCCATGCTCTGTCTCTCTTTCCTTCAAAAATAAATAAAAACATTTAAAAAAATTTAAAAAAAAAGGGTATAAAAGTTGGTTTTAAGAAAAGGAAAACTATGTGCTTGTTTGCTTGTATGTGTATAGAATATTTCTCAAGGATATCCTAAAACTTGTAATATGGTTGCCTTTGGGGAGAGGAGAATGGGAGGGAGATATTTCACAATCTACCATTTTGTAACTTTGGAATGTTTATTTGTAGTATTTATTTAAAAATTAAACTTAAGGGGTGCCTGGGTGGCTTAGTCGGTTAAGTGTCCAACTCTTGATTTTGGCTCAGGCCATGATCTCATAGTTTTGTGAGTTTGAGCCCCATGTCCATGCAGAGCCTGCTTGGGATTTTCTATTTTTTTTCTCTCTCTCTGCCCCTCCACTGCTTGAGTTTTGTCTCTCAAAATAAATAAATAAACTTAAAAAAATTTAAAAAGTGTGAAATTCTCTCCTGTCAACTGAAGCTTTGAACTAGTAATTTGTCACCCCAGTAGCAAAGTTGGGTAATTCTTGGCGGCCTTAAAACTGTCATCACATATGTTCTAATATTTTTCCTTCATAGAAACTTAATGATGCTAAAAATATGTCCTGCGGCATCTGGTGTCTCATTCGGTTAAGTGTTTGACTCTTGGTTTCAGTTCAGATCATGATCTTGAGGTTTGTGAGTTTGAGCCCCTCATTGGGTTCTGAGCTGACAGTGCAGAGTCCGCTTGTGGTTCTCTCTGTCTCCTCTCTCTGCTCCTCCCCTGCTCATGTGCTCTGTTTCTCTCTCTCTCTCAAAATAAATAAACTTTAAAAAATTAATGAAAAAATAAAAATGTCTTCATGAAAAATCTAGCTTTTCAGTAAAAGAACTCAGCACTTTTAAGCATTCTTATTTACATAAAATAATATGAAAAGATTAGCAGTAAGTTAGTATGTGAGTTTTTTTGGTAAAGACATGGTATATCATACATGCTATTTGCAACTTGTACTTTTCACTTAATTTATTGTCATCGTGTCAGAATAAATAATTTTTTAAAATGTATTTGTTTTTTGAGAGAACATGTGTGCATACATTCGCATGCAATCGGGGGGAGGGACAGAAGGAGGAGGAGGGAGACAGTCTTAAGCAGGCTCCATGCTGAGTGAGGAGCCCAATGCAGGGCTTCATCTCACAACCATCACACCATGACCTGAGCAGTAATGGAGTCAGACGCTTAACTGACTGAGCCACCCAGGAGTCCCTTACCTTGTTATTTTTATTTTATTTATTTATTTATTTATTTATTTATTTAAAGTTTATTTATTTTTGACAGAGACGGAGTGCAAGCATGAACAGGGGAGGGGCAGCGAGAGAGGGAGACACAGAATCCGAAGCAGGCTTCAGGCTCCGAGCTATCAGCACAGAGCCCGATGCGGGGCTCGAACTCACGAATCATGAGATCGTGACCTGGGCCGAAGTTGGACGCTTAACTGACTGAGCCACCCAGGCGCCCCTTGTTATTTTCCATGACTTCTTAGTATATAGTATGCAGGCACTATAATTTAACTATTCCCCTACTGATTAACATTTTGGCAATTTCCAGTGTTTTATAAACAGTGCTGCTGAGAAATTCTCAAATATAGCTTTGGACACTCATGCCAGTATTGCTGTGAGATGGACATCTAGAATGGAAATTGGTGGGTCAACGTAAATGCAGGTTTAAAATTGTAATAAGTAAGTACGCTTTTGCTCTTTTGGTTTTTGCCTTTCTTTTCTTTTCTTTCTCCCTCCCTCTCCCCACTCCTTCATTTGTTATGTTTAGGAAGCTTTCACCAATCCAACATTATAAATGTATTCTCCCAGGTTTTCTTCTAGTTCTTTCATGGTTCCGGTTTTTACACTTAAGTCTTCATTCTATCTGGAATTGATTTTGGTGTAAACTGCAGGGATTACTTATTTGTAAGTAACTGAATTTTATTTTTCTTCAAATGGTGAACTAGTTTTTCTATTTTTTTTTTCCTTAATGTTTATTTTTGCAGGCACAAGTTGGGGGAGGGGCAGAGACAATCCCAAGTAGTCTCTGCACTTTCGGTGCAGAGGGCGATATGGGGCTTGATCTCACAAACCGCGAGATCATGACCTGAGCCAAAATCAAGAGTCAGACACTTAACCACTTGAGCCACCCACGCACCCCTTGATCATTTCTTCTTGAAGTTGTTACTAAACATTGTCTTTTTGTTGTTATCATGAATGGTCTCTTGTTTTATCATTATAATTTATTTCAGTGGGATGCTTCATAACTTTCCATAACCATGTGACCAGGACACAGGTATTCAAGGAGGTAGCTGGCGATAGCTAGAGGCATGGCAGAAGCCAAGTCATTAGGGCTTGAGCACTATGCTAGTAGTTTGAAATTCATCTTGAAAAAATACTGGAGGATCCTAGGGAGGATGGTGATATAACCTCTAAGATCTGACTTTTTTCTTTCTGAGTGCCTGTCAGGCACTGTGCTAAACTTTCCACAAATATTGTCATATTTTAATCCTTACAGCAACCCCATTTTTATAGATGACTTGATCATATTTACATTTTAGAACAATCATTTGGGTGCTAATGTGAAAGAAGGATTCTTAGAAAACTTTTATGGTGAGAGAGAAGATGAGAAGTGTTGAGGCCTAAGTGATAGAAATGGAGAGAGAGAGAACTAGAAACAGAAACATAGAGGTGGAATCTGCAGGTCTTGGTAACTAGAAGCAGAGATGAGGGAGAAGGAATCATGGCTGACTTCCAACTTTCTGGCCTGAGCAACAGGATGGTTGGGGGTGCCCTTCCTGTGATGGGGAGCCCAGAAAGAGGAGGAGGAGAAGGCTGTGGTGGGTCAGAATTGGGGAGGGTGAAGATGAGTCCAATTTTGGATGTGTAGAATTACTGCTATACTCTTTTTTTTAATGTTTATTTATTTATTTTGAGAGAGGGAGAGAGCAAGAGCGTGGAAGGGGCAGAGAGAGAGAGAGAGTCCCAAACAGGCTCCATGCTGCCAGTGCACTGTGTGATCATGACCTGAGCCAAAATCAAGCGTTGGATGCTTAATGATTCAGCCACGCAGGTGCCCTTGCTGTACTTTTTTCTTTAGATTAAAAAAAGAAAATTTTTACTGGAAAACATAAAATAGAAAGTAAATCTCAGCTAAAATGCTGTTTCTTATGCTTGTATAAATTAAATTTTTTTTTTTTTTTTTGGAGAGAGAGAGAGTGAGTGTGTGTGAGCGGGAGAGGGGAAGACGGAGACAGAGAGAGAGCAAATCTGCATGGAGCTCAACGCAGGGCTAGATCTTACAAAGAATGTGAGATCATGGCCTGAGCTGAAATCAAGAGTTAAATTTCTTGATGGGGTCCCTGGGTGGCTCTGTCAGTTAAGCATCTGACTCTTGATATCTGTTCAGGTCATGAATCTCTCGGTTCATGGGTTCAAGCCCTGAATTGAGTTGATGGTGTGGAACCTGCTTGGGATTCTCTCCGTCTCTCTGCTCTTCCTTCCAGCCCCACCCCTGCACACATGTGTGCTTGTGTGCAAGCTCTCTCTCTCAAAAATAAACGTTAAAAAAACTGTCTTTAAAAAAAATTTCATGAAACATTTAGTTTTTGTTTTTGTTTATTTTTGGGGAGAGTGCAAGCGGGGAGGGGCAGAGAGAGGGGGACAGAGGGTCTGAAGCAGTCTCTGTGCTGACAGGCTGACAGCAGTGCGCCTGATACAGGGCTGAAAGTCACTAACCACCAGATCATGACCTGAGCCGAAGTCGGACACTCAACCAACCGAGCCACCCAGGTGCCCAGAAACATTTAGTTTTTAATTGACTGTGGGGCCTAGTGGGGCTGGAAACATTTTTTTTTTTTTTTTTTTGAGGATCACCAATTTGTTCTTGTTCTCCTCTTACCTCTGTGACTATACATGGTTTAGTTTTAGTTTTCTTTATGAACTCTTCTTCTTTCTAACCCCTCAACTCCCCCCCAGGTGTTATTTAAGAAAATTTTTTTAATGTCTATTTATTTTTGAGAGAGAGATATGAGTGCAAACAGGGAGGGGCAGAGAGAGAGGGAGACACAGAATCTGAAGCAGGCTCCAGGCTCTGAGCTGTCAGCACAGAGCCTGATGTGGGACTCAAACCCATGCGTGAACTGACTGAACCACCCAGGCGCTCCCTACCCCCACCCCCATGTGTTATTTTTTAAATACACTTTTTATTTTAGAATAGTTGAGGATTTTCAGAAAAGTTGCAGGGATAGTACAGAGAATTCCTTTATACCTGGCATGCAGTTTTCCCTATTGTCAACATGTTAAAATGGTAGTCACAACTAATAACCAATACTGATACGTTATTAGTAACTAAAGCTCATTGTTTGTTTGTTTTTTGAATTTCCTTAGTTTTTACTAAATGTCCCTTTCCTGTTCCAGGACCCCATCCAGGATACCACATTGCTTTTAGTCATCATGTCTCCTTAGGTCACTGTTTTTGTTTTTGTTTTTTAGTATTTATTTTTGAGAGAGAGAGAGAGCACAAGTAGGGTAGCGGCAGAGAGAAAGGGAGACAGAGAATCAAAGCAGGCTCTAGGCTCCAAGCTGTCAGCACAGAGCCCGACGGGGGACTTGAACTCACAAATCGTTGAGATCATGACCTGAGCTGAAGTCAGACCCTTAACTGACTGAGTCACCCAGGTGCCTCTCCTTAAATCCCTCTTAATTGTTACTTTCTCATATTTTTTTTTTTAATGTTTATTTTTGAGAGAGACAGATATAGAGTGTGAGCAGGGGAAGGACAGAGAGAAAGGGAGACAGAATCCGGAACAGGCTCCAGGCTCCAAGCTGTCAGCACAGAGCCCGACGCAGGGCTCGAACCCACAAACCGAGAGATCATGACCTGAGCCGAAGTCGGACGTCTAACCAATTGAGCTACCCAGGTGCCCCAGTTCTCAGATTTTTAAAATTTATTTTTCTTATTTTTGATGACCTTGACAGTTTATTTTTAATGTTTATTTTTCAGAGAGAGAGAGAGAGAGAAAGAGAGAGCATGAGCGGGGGAGGGGCAGAGAGAGAGGGAGACACAGAATCCAAAGCAGGCTTCAGGCCCTGAGCTGTCAGCACAGAGCCCGATGTGAGGCTCTAACTCACGAACTGTGAGATCATAACCTGAGCTGAGGTTGGCTGTCAACCAACTGAGCCACCCAGGCTCCCCAACCTTAGCAGTTTTAAGGAGCATTCACTAGGTATTTTGTGGAAGGCCTTTCAATTTGGGTTTGTCTAATGTTTTTCTCATGGTGAGACTGGATTTATAGTGTCAAAACTCAAACTCTGCACACTGAGAAAATAAACCAGAAAGATGAGTTTGTTGCAAGGCTTTCTACCTACAAGCTGGGGAACTCAGGGCAACTGGAGGAATGAGTTTCAAGTTGCCACAGTCTAAGTGATTTTTCATGGGGTAAATGTGGAAGTTGTTTGGTTTTTTCAGATGATTGGTTTCTTAGCAGTCTTTTCTTATTTGGGTCAGGGTAGCTGAGTCAGGGGAATGAGGAAGTCCAGAGATGGCATGAACAAACTTGGCATTTGGGGATTGGCTGGTGTGCTTTCTGATTTCTGAGGAGAACTGGAAATTCCTGTAAGATTGGGTTAAGTTTCCTTTATATGCCCGCATTAACCATCTCCATTTTGCCCCTGACATAAGTGACTCCATTTTAGTTTGGTTCTACAACAACTTTGGGAGAGTAACACCACAGAGTTAAAGTGCTTAGTTTCATCGTATCATATCAAAGGCCTATACTATGAACATGATCTATCACTATCAATGTT
The DNA here is from genome assembly GCF_007474595.2 of Lynx canadensis. Lineage (NCBI taxonomy): Eukaryota > Metazoa > Chordata > Mammalia > Carnivora > Felidae > Lynx > Lynx canadensis. The sequence goes on along the minus strand of NC_044315.2, from coordinate 55,122,822 downwards.
TGCCTGATCACACCTGGTGAGGTAGCACTTGTTAGGTTTTTCCATTATAAACTTATTCCTTGCCTCAGTCCTCTCCCCCTTTCCATAATGTACCCTTTAGAAGGAAGTCTTATTTATCTTGATGCCATTGGTGTAAAAACATGGTCTGGCATAGGGTAGGCATTCAGTAAGTGTTTGTTGAACTGAACTGGGTCTCTATTATTTTGTGAGTCTCACAAAAGTCCTGCCAGATAGTGTTCTCTATTTTATCAATAGGAAAGTAAAAATTTGAAAATTTGAGTAACTTGCCCAAAGTCAGACAGTAAGTGGTCAAGTTTGGAATTTGAACTCAGTCTCTCTGAATGCAAAGCCTGTGTTCTTTCCCCATACCGCTCTGGCTTCATAGAGGGTTGTGTTTACGTTGGCCATTTTCCCTAAGTACTTGTAATACAAAAGTGTCCATAGATTATGCGGTTAGTTCTTTGGTTACATGGAAACTTAATTCTTCAATAATTCATCTTTTCAATTTAAAGTTATACTTCAAACCTCTCAGCCTCAAATTTGGCAGACTTGTGTGCCATGTATTTCTTGATCTAATTCCAATGGAAAATCTTCTTTTTAATTCCCTGCAGAGTTGTGGAGAGTGGGTTGTATCAGGGCCTTAATGGGAAAATGGGTACCAGTTAGGATACTATTACAATAGTATAAGACTGGCTACATAATTTGTGAGGCTCAGTGCAAAATGAAAACACAGGGCCCTTCCTTATTAAAAAAATTATTAATAAATTCAAGACAGTGACAGCAGAGCATTAAACCAAACATGGGGCCCTTCTAAGTGTGAGACCCTGTGTGACTCCATAGGACACACACCCATGAACCTAGCCCTGTAGTAGTAGAACTAGTAGGTAAAGAGAGTCAGTATGAAAGAAGTGGAAGTGAGAATGGAGAAGAGAGGGTGGTAACACAAGATATTACAGAGATAAACTTACAGGACTGGGTTGATGATCAGATATGATAGATGAGTGGGCAGATAAAATATGGAATGTAAGGTTTCTGATGGTGATGCCTTTTACTGACACTGGAAATCAGAGGACCTGGTTAGCTCTGAGGGGAAAGTGGTAAGTGCATTGTTTTTTTTTTTTTTTAAATGTTTATTTATTTATTTATTTTTAGAGTGAGAGAGGCAGAAAGAGGGAGAGAGAATCCCAAGCAGACTGTGCTGTCGGTGTAGGGCCCAACTTGGGGCTCAATCCCACAAACCATGAGATCATGACCTAAGCTGAAATCAAGAGTAGCATGCTTAACCAACTGAGCCAACCAGGTGCCCCGTAAGTTCAGTTTAAACACATTAGTATCCACAAGTAGTCAGGAACACTTGGATCTACAAATATACAGAGAAAAAGAGCTGGAGAATTAGAGTGTTCCAATCTGATAGTACTGAAGACTTTAATCGTTTAAAGAAAGTATTCATGTATTTTCTGTATAATTGAGAAATAATATTTGTATTGATGAAAAACAAGTTACAAAGTATTACTGTGTTTATAAGAGACATATATTCAATCTGAAAGTAAAAGTTTGCAAAAGTTTGTAGTAAAAGAAAGGCATTTATGGTAGAAATAGATTTGTAGCCACATATTTTCTGTTGCCAATACTATAGTACATTATTCAAAATAGGCTCATAGTTTACTGTCTTTTGATTTTTTGTTGAGCTCCCACAATCTATCTGTTGCTCTATAGAATGTATAATTTTAAAAGCTTAAATTTAAAAAAATTTAAATTAAGGCTTACATTAAATTTTTATTTTTACATATCTCTGTTTTTGATAACCGACATGTAATCATTTTTATATTTTAGTAGTATATTTTATAACTCTCTTTTCTTTCTATTACTTGTGTACATTTTCTGGGGGGAGGTTACAGGGCAGTATGGACAGTCTGAAGTTGGAAGTCAGGTTTAAGTTCTGGCTTTGCATCTTATTGGCTACGTGATCTAAGGAAAATTACTAAACTTATCTGAACATAGTTTCCTTATTGGCAAAATGGAGATGAAATTTACTTTGCTGGAGATATAACTATAAGTGAAAGATCTTTGTAAGCTTTAAATTTCATAAATCCATACCCTTTAGCTTTGTACCCAGAGCACTTCTTGAAGTCAGGCTCCACCTCCTTCCCAGATTCATCTCCAGTAACCTACCTTTCCCAAAGTGGCTTCCTCATCATCCCCTGAACATGCCTTAACACTTTTCTGCTTTCTTAATTTTTCTCTAATTCATTTATTTCATCAACATTTACTGAGCACCTTACCTCCCTCAAGGCTTTGTTTAAATGTCACCTCAATGAGACCTACAATGTCTACCCTAATCAAAGTTGCGATCTTCTATTCCTCCTCAGCTCTCCAAATCCTCCTTAGCCTGCTCTACTTTTTTTTTTTTCCATTGCACTCATGACATAGCACATTATTTACCTGTTGTCTGTTCTCTCTATACCCCTTTCCCAATAGAACTAAAATTTCACTTGGGCAGGGATCTTTGTTTTGTTTTATGATGCATCCCAGGCATCTAGAACATTGCCTGGTACAGAGTAGCTACTCAATAAATGTTCATTGAATGAATAAATGTATATGAATTGTGCCAGACTTTAAGCTAGGTGCTGAGTATCTATAGTCGTGCAGAAGCAGAGTTGGTTCCTGCCCTCGTGAAGTGTCTAGCTTAGCACAAGAGTGGCTTTCCTGTGGGCCTGGGCTGCCCTCTTCCAGGAAACGTCAGCATGACTAATTGCTGGGTTCAGAGTAGCCTTTCCTCTTAGCAGTGAGCAGTTTTCTGATAGTTTTAAGTTTTTTTTTTATTCTAATAGAAAGGAAGCAGAGCAAAAAGAATAATGCATTCTCTTAGTCTCTCTAAGTTAAAAGTCAACAATTTTTCCCAATGCAAAGACAGAATAGTATCCCCTTTAAAGTGCCAGGCCTGGTTGATAACTGAAAGGCATCATGAAGTATAGCTGGCTTACTTTTTCTTTTTCTTTTTCTAATGTGAAGGAAGATGGTTGCAATTTTTCATACTGTTGGAGAATGAGAGGATGTAAACATGTTTTTTGCTGTCTTTTTGTAAATTGTAGAAAACTTCATGAGATCCTGACATTTATTTTTTTGAGGTCCTCTCTATGCAGTTGGTCAATATGAATTTTTATATTGCTAGACCTCTTTTTTAAGAAAAGAAAAAAAAAGGAGCTCAAATTGCATGTATTTAAAGATAATCTGCTGATCCAGCACACTTAAAACAATGTGTCAGCAACTATTCTTTTTCTCACCCTGTTCTCACACAGGCAGCCACACAATCCAGGGAAAGTCCAAGGCTGGGGTCTACCTGCAAGATGGAATGAAGAATTAAGGAAGAATACTGCTGTACAGGTATGCAACTGAACTAAATGATTAAAAAATTTTTTTTAAACATTTATTTGCTTTTGAGAGACAGAGCATGAACAGGAGAGGAGCAGAGAGAGAGGGAGACACAGAATCTGAAGCAGGTTCCAGGCTCTGAGCTGTCAGCACAGAGCCTGATGTGCGGCTTGAACCCATGAACTGTGAGATCATGACCTGAGCCAAAGTCAGACACTCAACTCACTGAGCCACCCAGGTGCCCCTAAATGATTCTTTTTTTTTTTTTTTTTTTTTTTCAACGTTTATTTATTTTTCGGACAGAGAGAGACAGAGCATGAACGGGGGAGGGGCAGAGAGAGAGGGAGACACAGAATCGGAAACAGGCTCCAGGCTCTGAGCCATCAGCCCAGAGCCCGACGCGGGGCTCGAACTCCCGGACCGCGAGATCGTGACCTGGCTGAAGTCGGACGCTTAACCGACTGCGCCACCCAGGCGCCCCTAAATGATTCTTAATATCCTTTCCAAACTGAGACTCTTGATCTACATAATTTGAATTCCTAAATTTTGTTTGTCCTCCTTTATTTGAATAATCCAGTTGATAACATTTTGTATATATGTATGTGTATATGTACATATATATGTATATATACACATATATACATATATATATATCTTGTAGGTAAATGTTTTAATTCTTCATCTCACTTTGCTATCAAGCATTTTCCAATTTAATTTTGATGTTCCATCTGAATTTCCTTGTCTGCACATAAATTCTGATGTAGATACGAATTATTTGTTCTCATGATCTTTTTGTCAGAAAAAAATTTGGTGAGAGGAAACTTGTGGAAGTAGCCTCAATTTGTTGTAAACAATTTCTGTGGTGTCCCATGAACCTCTGAAATGACATAAAAATCTAGTCTGCAAGATTTTTTTTTCAGTATTTTGCACTTGGCAGCAACTTAATTTTGTTTAACACTTGTCACATTGTGAATAAACTCTATAACATCCTTGACAGAACAAACAAAGGACTCAACTCAAGTAATGATCCTTATGCAAAGTCTTCTGTAATGCTCTTGACAGATTAATAAGCCCTCTTGTGTTGCCACATCATGCTGTGGACATACCTCTAACATAGTATAAATGTAAATGTGTATAGTATATTATAAACACTGATGGTGATGTCTACTTCCGGAAGAGTTCATAGCCATTTCTAGGGATACAAGAAGAAGCCAAAAAACCAACCAAACAAAAAATCACACACACACACACACACACACACACACACGCCCCCACACACCAAGATGCCATAAATTAAAAGTGCAAAGAATGAAGAAATAAAAACACGGGTAGAGGCAAAACAGAGTCAGGGACAAAGCTAAAAATGGGAGTAGGAATGACCTTCACATTTGCTACAGCTGGGACATGAATTTATCTCTAAACTCTCAAGCCTCATTGTTCCCACAGTTCATGATGTCCATTGATAATGAACAAACCCATTACTCTGGAGAAAACACTTTTCCTTGAACTGAGATCAGGTTGGACTGTCTCCCAGGGATGCTCGTAAAGAGAACATTGTGTTATATCAGGAGCAGTGTCCTTGACAGCGTCCCTGACAGGGTGGCCAATTCACAAGGATGCCTATTACAGCCGTATGGCAACACACCAAAAAGAGATTCAATGGGTTAAATTGAGGTGGAGGGCTATCTCAGTGATCATGGCTCCGCAACATTTTTATGTCCTGCACCTACCCCAGTTTCTGGCATATAGCAGGTGTCAAAAAGTATTTGTTGAGTGAATGTCAAATGGAGAAGGCCCAGGTTGAAGACTCTCTCTAGAAAGGCCCCTCTAATTTCTAAGACCTAACATCCTGCTCCCCAACTCTGCACCCTCTTTGTAGCTATCTAGCAATACAGTTATGAAAGAATCCTACTCTTGGGTTAAACTGCCATTTCAGTATTTTCATGTTAAATTTCTTATGTTTTCCCCAAATATAGGAGTGAAGCCAGAGGCATCTGTGTATATGTATGCCTGCTGGTGGTGCTAGTGGTGGTGTTGGGTTCAGAAAGTACTGTACGCATCAAGCTTGGAACTCAGTTTGCAGGTGACCTTGAGAGTGCTACTGGCTTAAATCCAGACTCCCAAGTCCAGGCTTTCCTTTAGAGTAGAGGTAGGGCCTGCGATGATGCCAGGGTGCACCTTTGTCATTGGTTTCTGTGCTGAGCACCAGGAGGACCCAGTCACAGGTTCAGTAGGGCATGAAAAGAGACCCAGTGCTGGGACACCTGGGTGGCTCAGTAGGTAGAGCATCCGACTCTTGATCTCATTAAGAGTTCAAGCCCTACTCTGGGTGTGGAGCTTACTTAAAAAAAAAAAAAAAAAAGAGTGCTGAGCAAGCAGCCACTGTTTCAGGGCTCTTCACAGCCCTGTAGGGAGAATGGGGTTGAGCTGAGTTCACAGGTCATTTTATTTTATTATTAATTTTTTAAATGTTTATTTTTGAGAGAGAGAGAGAGAGGCAGGCCAGGGGAGGAGCATAGAGAGAGGGAGAGAGAGGATCTGAAGCAGACCCTTTGCTGATGCTGACAGCAGAGAGCCCAATGCAGGGCTTGAACTCACAAACTGTGAGATCATGACCTGAGCTTAAGTAGGATGCTTAACTGACTGAGCCACCCAGGTACTCCAGGTCATTTTAGCTGGCAGAATTGGAGGCTTGGGGGTAGGGCCTGGCATAAGGGTCTTCCTGGAGGATGTCACCACCTCTCATTCCTAATGTCATTGACATTGTGAAGTGTTTCAGAGAAGAACTGAGTCCCTATGTGTAGGTTTTTGTCTACAGACTCACTACAGTGATATCTTCATCACAACGACGCTCTTATCTTCTAGTGTGTAACCTTACCTTATTCTTGCTTTTACAGCAATGGCACTGCCATACTTAGGACAAGAAACTGGGGGAGGTGATGTAGTGGCTAAGAATATGGATTCCGGAAACTGACTCCCTGGGTTAGAACCCTGGCCTTGCAACAAGCAAGTTATTTATCCTTTCTGTGCCTCAGTTTCCTCATCTGTAAAAGGGGATGATAAGAGTACCTAGTTCATAGGGTTATTGTGAAGACTAAATAGATAATGAGGTAATATAAAATGCTTAGAACAGTGTCTACAGGTAGTGAACAAATGTTTGGCTAATAATAATAATGGTCAAAGAATTACTATTTTTTTTAAACATAGGAACTAATATAGGTAAGTGAGTCAACATGATATTGATTTACTAAATTATTCATTAAGTGCCTACTATGTGCTAGGGTCTTTTCTAGGTCAAGGAGTCAATGTTCACCATGGCACATAAATCCCTTCCCTAGTGGAGGTTACAGATGAATGGGGGCACAGACATTAAGCTAACAGCTATGCAAGTATATAAGGCAGTTCTCTTATTAAGGAAGTTGAACCTTGACCTGAAATTCATACATTTCAGTCTTAAGAATTCCAGCATACAGTAGAAACAGTGCCCTTTTATATTTATTTTTTTAAGAAAAGGGTGTTCTGGTTATCTAATACCATGGGACAAACTGCCCTCAAAATGTAACAACAGTCATTTATTTTCTCAAAATTCTGTAATCAGAGCAAGGCTTAGCAGGGATAGCTCATCTTTGTTCTGTGTGGTGACTGCTGGGAAGGGTTAACTAGGGCTGGAGGGGCCTTCCACGCTGGATCATTCACAGGCTGTCTGTTAGCCAGGAGCTCAGCTGGGATTGTTGGCTAGGACCCCAGTTTTCCTTCACATGATCTCTTCACATGCTAAGTTGAGCTTTTCACAGCATGGCAGCTAGGTTCTGAAGAGGAGTACCCCAAGAGGATAGGCCGTAATGTGCAAGCACTTATCAAGGTTTGTACTTGTTAATGTCCCACTGGCTAAAGCCAGTCCTTTGGCCAAGTACAGAGTCAGTGTGGGGAGGGACTGTATAAGGGAAAAAATTCTGCAAGATGAGAATCAATGGGGTCTAATAAAGTAATAGATTACCACAGACAGGGTAAATCTACATTTTCCAAAAAATGTTTTTGTTCTTTTTTCTCTTCAATCATGTTTGCCATATTCGCTATCTCTAAGACATCAGGAAGAAGTCACATAGGTGGGAGGTGAGGTCTCTTCTGTATCAAAAGCCATCTGGAGAGTGGTTAAAAACTTTTGTTACAAATGATATAATTTAGAGTTATGTTATTCTATGTGTATAGAAAGAAAGATTAAATTTCATTAAACTATGTTGTTTTGACATGCAGAGATGGAGCTTTGCTGGTGAAAAGAATGACAAGGTAGGAGTGTCCTGGGGTTGTCTGAATAGTGTAAAAACGTAGACATACAAATCTGTTGCCAAGAGGAGCCAAACCATGGTCAGCAAAATGCCACTGGGCATCCAATCTGAAGTATAAGAGCAGCTAGATCAGTGTCTGAAGGATTGGAAGGAAGGAAGGATACCAACAGGCTCAGGAGAGTAGAATAGCTCAGAGGTAAGTCTGTGAATGGTGGGTATATGCTGGCCCTGTGCTCACCAGACTGAAAGTCCCTTAAAGGGAGGAGCTGTGTCTCACTTGACTTCTCCATCTTCAACACTTAGCTCCCTGCCTAATACAGAGGAGGCACTCTAAGTGGCGAATGCATGTAGACATTAGGGGTTGAAGAAACTACAGAGTTGCAAACCATTCTCTCATTTTAAGATCCTCGTGCCATGAAAAAATTAGAATAATCCTTTAAAAATATGTCACTGTGGGGTGGTTGGTGGTGGTGGAGCTCAAAAAAAAGGTCACTCCTCTGATTAAAATCCTTTGATGATTTGCCCACTCATCTAGATATCCACATGGCTTCTTTTAGGTCTGTACTCAAAAAAGCCCTTTCATAATACACAGAATATCCTCATAATTTTCTGTCCTGCTTTTTCTTTATAGCATTTATCCCCACATGACCTGTATATTTCTTTGTTTATGGTCTGTCCATCTCCAATAGATTGTAAGCTCTTTGAAGGCAGGAACGTTTTGTTCATGGTGGTAGCCATATATCTAAAACAATGCCTGACAAGTAGAAGGTGCTCAGAAATACTTGTTGAATGAGTAAACAAGTGTACCAGCCAATGGAGAACTAGAACCTCTGTGATTTCATCCAGCTAGAGGTAAGACACTGGAGAATGTGGGATGCAGGTGTCCATGTGGGTTCCTACAGTCACGTCCCTTTACTAGTGGGAAGAGCTGATCTTGACAATTCTAAGATCTTAGGCCCTTCTGTTCTGGGAGTTATTGTTAACCATCTGTAATTATGAGGTTGAGGGTCTGGATAGTAGAGGACTCATGGTTTGGGAATTGTACCAATGGCAGCCCCATCATCTTTAAGTTAGCTAGAGTAGTTTTCAAGAACCTTGACTGGATGGGTTCAAGAAACTGAAAGAAAGGCCCTGTGTTTGGGTATGAGGACAGGCAAGGGGAGAGTGGTAGATGGGTTTTGGCCTTCTGTAAAAGTAAGAATGAACAATGAGTTTAGTCTTAATTGGATGGGCAGCGGAGGGCCACAGAAAGGATTTAAGTAGGGGAGTGACATGGTCAGATTGTGTTTTGAAATCTTTTCTATAGCTGCAGTGTGAATGGATTAGAGGGGGCAAGGGTGAGTTAGGGAGAAAAGAACATTCCAGAAAATAGCATGAACATCAAGGAATACATTTGGGCATTGCAGTTGGGCCAGAGCTTAGCTCATCTCATATAACCACCACTAGATTCTATAATTGGTATTTTACTCTGCATGCTCTATCTCATTTCTCTTCATGTCTCTCTATTCATCTGCTTTTTAAATACAATTCAATAAATTGAAGATATCAGTATATTTTGCTTTTCAACACTTCAGCTTGCATATCATTAACTAGAGTTAGATATTTGTTTAAGGTTTTTTAAGGTAAAGTTTACATAGAAAGAAATGCACAAGTCTTAACTGTACCGTTTTGATGAGTTTCAACAAATGTGCATATGGGTTAAGCCAAACCCTTATCAAGATACAGAATATCACCATCACCAAGAAAGTTCTCTCAAGTGCCTTTTTCAGTCAATCCCTGTCCCTACTTTTAGAGAGGCAATAGCTGTTCTGATTTTTTTTCTACTATAATTTTAGATTAGTTTTCCCTGTTCTAGATCCTAATATAAATGGCATCAGTATGAATGCTTTTAAGTAGGGTTCTTTTTTTTTTTAAATGATTATTATTAAAATTTTTAAAAAAAATTTATTTATTTTTGAGAGACAGAGACAGAACATAAGAAGGGGCAGAGATGGGAGGGAGACACAGAATCTGCAACAGGCTCTAAGCACTGAGCTGTCAGCACAGAGCCTGACTCAGGGCTCAAACTAATGAGCAGTAAGATCATGACCTGAGCTGAAGTCAGACGCTTAACCAAGTGAGCCACCCAGGCACCCCTATTTATTTTTGAGAGAGAAAGAAAGCATAGCGGAGGAGGGTTAGAAACAGAAGAAGACACAGAATCTGAGCAGGCTCCAGGCTCTGAGCTGTCAGTGCAGAGCCTGATGTGGGGCTTGAACCCATGAACCCTGAGATCATGACCTGAGCTGAAGTTGGACGCTTAACTGACTGAGTCACCAGGGGTCCCTTGAGTAGGGTTCTTTTAATCATCATGGTATAATATGTATTATTTCCCTTTATAACACTTAAATCACCTTGTGACATATGTTTGTGTGTTATTGTCAGCTCTTTCTCCACTAGACTGAAGGGGGGACTTTATTTTGTCCATTTCTGTATTCCTCATGTCTGAAACTGTGCTTGTAGCAGATACTCAATAAATATTTGTTTATTTAGGTGGGAAAAAAAGGAGAGACAGCTCATATATCTCAGAGTATTGGGTAGGAAGGGGTTGAACGGTAAGAAGTTCAGTATTACTGGTACAAGGCTGGCAATGAAGAAATGGTGGGAGGTAAGGCAGGATAAGTTAGAAAAACTTCTTGTGACTTTCTTCTTAGTATGCTTGTAAGAAATTTAAGGAGAGACCAGCACAACATCTGTGATTTACACAAATAAGAATTGCTGAATTGAAATAAAAGTTCCAACATGAACCATCAATGTTATGAATGTCACTACTTGGGATTATGGTGACTATTTCCTGAACTCTCGGAAATTTAGAACCTTGGGGGAGTTAAGCTATGAAATCAACCCATAGTAGGAAGTTAACCTAGTCCCAAAAGCAGGAGATGAAAACAATAAGGCATAAATTGTAGGTGGAAGATCTTAAAATAAATTGTAGGGTATAAGGGTGCCTGGGTGGCTCAGTCAGTTGAGCATCCAACTTCGGCTCAGGTCATGATCTCACAACTCATGAGTTCAAGCTCTCTGTCAGGCTCTGTGCTGACAGCTCAGAGCCTGGAGCCCGCTTCAGATTCTGTGTCTCCCTTTCTCTCTCTGCCCCTAACCCACTCGCATCCTGTCTCTCTCTCTCAAAAATAAATAAACATTAAAAAAAATTTAAATTGTAGGGTATAGTTTATGGATACATTAGCACATTTACACTGCAATGTATGGGACAGAACCTCTCTACTGGTGTGTCAATTATAGGTGTGACTACAAAGAATTTGAAAAAATTATCATTAAAAATTTTAATCAGAAAATATGTATTTTATTTCATCATGAAACCCATGTCAAAAAATGCTATTTTCAGAAACATGCTAAAGTTTCGTATGAAAAATTTAAAAATATTTTATTTGAGGGGCGCCTGGATGGCTCAGTCAGGTAAGTGTCCAACTTCAGCTCAGGTCATGATCTCGCAGTTCGTGAGTTCAAGCCTTGTATCGGGCTCCATGATGACAGCTCAGAGCCTGGAGCCTGCTTCGGATTCTGTGTCTCCCTCTCTCTCTGCCCCTCCCCCGCTCATGCTCTGTCTCTCTCTCTCTCAAAAATAAATAAATATTTTTGGGGCGCCTGGGTGGCTCAGTCAGTTAAGTGTCTGACTTCAACTCAGGTCATGATCTCATGGTTCGTGGGTTTGAGCCCTGTGTTGGGCTCTGTGCTGACGGCTCAGAGCCTGGAGCCTGCTTTGGATTCTGTGTCTCCCTGCTCCCCTTCCTCTCCCCTACCCCACTAGAGCTCTGTCTCTCTGTCTCTCTCTCTCAAAAATAAACATTAAAAAAAAAAACATTAAAAATATTTTATTTGAATATTTAGCTAAAATAAATACTACTTTTCCAAGTACTCCACTTTTAATTTTTCTTATCATAGTTACTTATAAATAAAATGTAGTAATTTATTTTTACCTAGTTTCTCATAAGTTTATCCTAGTGTATTCTGTGAATGTGACTTAATCTTTGTGCTGTGCTATTAAAAAGTTGGGAACCAGTAGGAATTACTAGCTTATCTAAAAAAGGAAATAAGGGGTGCCTGGGTGGCTCAGTTGGTTAAGCATCTGACTTTGGGTCAGGTCATGATCTCATGGTTCATAGGTTCTGTGCTGTTAGCTCAGAGCCTAGAGCCTGCTTCAGGTTCTGTGTCTCTCTAACCCTCCCCGCTCACGCTCTTGTTTCTTTCTCAAAAATAAATAATAAACATTAAACATTTTTTTTTAAAATAAAAAGGGAAATAAAATGTTATCTTAGAAAATAGGAGGAGTTTGTTAGGTTGGATTCACCGAGAAACAGACATTAAGGCAAGGATTTGAGTATGTCATTTAGGATTTGATCCCAAGAAGTACCAGTAGGGGAGTGGAGAAGCAAGGCTGGGGTGGGAAGTAAGCCAGTGTGCAGGCTGCGCCTCGGGGCATCTGGGGTTTAGTCTTGCTGGAGAGCCTCTGGGAGACAGTGCTGTACATACTTCAAAGTTGTTTCATCCTGAGGTGAGGAAACAAGTTTACCCACCCACTTCCTTACATTATTCACAAGTGCTCGCAGGGGCATAGATCCCCTCATTTCTGGCCTATATGCAGTTAGGAAAGGCTCTTGGGGCTAGAGGAAGCCTGCAGGCAGAGTTGTGGATGCTTGCAGTGAGAAGTTTTTGGATATATGAAACATGCAGCTAAGTTTCTGTAGCTCACTAGGTTTGTTCCTATCCCCCACTAAATGTCTTCTTATTTGGCATCTGACCTAGGCCTGCCCCCAGAGAAGAAAATGTCTTGTCCAGATGATGCTGCCTCCAAAATATCTCTTGAATCAGTATACCTTTTTCCTCATGTCCAGGCTGTGAACATCCTTTGCACTACATCACTATATTCCTAACTGTTGTCAGCCTTTCTGTTCTTGCCCTACCCCCACCCCATCCATTCTTCCTCACAGCAGCCACAACATCCAATAAAACAAAAATCAAATAATATTATTCCCCAGGCCAACTCTTCAGGGTTTTTTCATTGAATATAGGATGAATCCACATACAGTTCCTAAATGGTTTACTATCTGACCCTGGCTCAGATCTCACCATTTCCTTTCACTGTCTACTCTTCAGCTCCACTGGACTTCTGTCATGTCTGAAAGAATGTGCTTAAGGACTGCTGTAGGGCTTTTGTATATTGCTCTTTTTTTCAGTCTAGATCATAGACCTGGAATATTCTTCTATCAAGTCTTCACTTGTCTGTTTTCTTTTCATCTTTCTGAGCTTGGTTTATTTTCCTTTCCTCAGATTGGTCTTTTCTGACACCCCTCCCAATCTCCTACACTACCCCCCCCCAAAAAAAAAACCCCTAAAAACAGAATGAAGTTTCCTAGCTATATCCTCTCCCAGGATTCTGTACTTTTCCTTCTGAGCAGATCTGTGGAGCAGACCGCTGCAATTTCCCCAGGTTGGTCCTCTGGCTCCAACTGCCTTTCTGTGAGACTAGGATTCTCAAAGAAAGAAGGGCCCTCAGGGACCAGACAGGTTATATAAATGTGTGGGTGGAGACAGTGGCAAACTGGGGAGCACATGGTGGTCACTAACAGTTCTGGCTACTTTTTACTGTAATTTGCTGGATTAAAAAAAATTTTTTTTCCCCCAAAAGACCAAGAATCCTGATTTTCGTGCAAGATCTTTCAATTTCTAACTGTTGGAATTAAAAAATAATTAAAACCCCTGAGCAGAATAGCCAAAATGGTCTTGAAGAAGAACAAAGTTGGAGGTCTCACACTCCTGATTTCAGAAGTTATTATGAAGCCACAGTAATCAAAACAGGTGGTACTGGTATAAAGACAGACATAGAGCATAATGGAATAGCATAGAGAAGCCAGAAGTAAACTCTTACATATATGGTCAAATGATTTTCAGTGAAGGTTTCAAGACCATGCAATGGGGAAAAGACAGTTTTTTCAACAGATGGTGTTAGGAAAACTGGTTATCCACATGCAAAAGGATGAAGTTGGAGCCTTACCTTACACCATGTAAAAAGTGATCTCAAAATGGATCAAAGATCCAAATATAAGACCTAAAACTATAAAACAGGGGAAAATCTTTGAATGATTCTGGATATGATACCAAAAGCACAGGCAGCAAAAGTAAAAATAGATAACTTGGACAACATCAAAATAACAATATTTCCGTGCATCAAAGGACATAATCAATGGAGTGAAAAGGCAGTCTATGAAATGGGGAAAATATCTGCAAATAATATATCTGACAATGGATTAATATCTAGACTATAAAATGAACTCCTACCATGCAACAACAACAAAATAACTTGATTTAAAAATGGGGGCCCGAAAAAGAAGAAAAAAATGGGCAAATTGACTTGAATAGACATTTCTCCAAAGAAGATATATAAATGACCAACAAACCAAAAAGGTGCTCAACGTTATTAATCATTAGAGAAATACAAATCAAAGCCACAATGAGATAGCACCTCCCACCCATTAGGATGACTGCTATTAAAAAAAACAAAACAAAAGAAACCAGAAAATAACAAGTGTTATAAAGGATGTAGAGAATTTGGAACCCTGTGTCCAATGTAAAATGATGCAACTGTTATGGAAAACAGTATTTTGTTCCTCAAATCAAAAATAGAATTATCTTACAACACAGCAATCCCACTTTAGGGTGTATATCCAAAAGAATTGAAGGGAGGATCTTGGGGAAATATTTATACAATCATGTTCATAGCAACATTATTCATAATGGCCATAAGATGGGAACAATCCACACACCCAATGATAGACAAATAGATTGTAAACAAAGTGTGGTGTATACATGTAACAGAGTGTTATTTAGCCTTAAAATGGAAATTTTGACACATTACAAGTAATGAAATTTGAGAACATTATGCTAAGTGAAATAAGTCTGTCATAGAAAGACAAATACCGCATAATTTCACTTATGTGCAGTATCTAGAATGGTCACACTCATGGAAACCAAAAGTAAATTGGTGGTTGGCAAGGACTGGAAGAGGGGAAATAGTTGTTTAACATGTAGTTTTGGTTTTGCAAGATTAAAAAGTTCTGGAGATACATTTAGTACAATGTGAATATAGTTAACACTACTGAGCTGTATACTTAAAAATGGCTTAGATGGTAAGTTTTATGTTATGTGTATTTTGCCACAATTAAGAATTTTTTTTGAATTTGAAAAAAAAAAAAAGCAAAGCCCTAAGCAGGCTCACAAAATTTATCATGATGTGCACTTTGAAGTGTTTGCCTTCTGACAGTGAATCTGTAACTTGATCATGCATCAGGATAACCTGGTGGGCTTGTTAAAACAGATTGCTGGGCCACACCCCTAAAGTTTCTGAATCAGTAAGCCTGGGGTGAAAGCCTGAGAATTTGCATTTCTAACAAGTTCCCTGGTGTTGTGAGGCTACTGCTACTGATCCAAGGATTACACTTTGATGGCCACTACATTAGATAGTGCCACAGACTACAACTCTCTGTTAATTTCTATGTATCAGTTTGTGATACATCTTTGGTTCTGGGGTCTGTGAAAGTTGTGTTTGCCATGTCCTTGTGCCATGTGACCCTGCTTCTCTGGCCAGTAATATGCTATAGATGAAGGGCTAGACCTAATATACTGGGCATGGAAACTGCCCAGTTTTGCACAATATATGGTATATAATCCAATTAGAATAATCCAATCCCATTTTGAATGCAAGACACACTAAGGCAGGTCAGGTAGAAGCTGAAGCTAAGAGAAGCTTAATTCTGAGGGAACTGGTCCGGTGACAAGAGCCACCTCATTTTACCTGGAGCAGTGTGAATCACATTCCACCACCATGATGGGGGCTGTGTGGCCAAGATGCTTCTTGTGCTCGCCCACTTCCTGGGGTGACCTTAATATAAACCTGCATCTTCTCTGCTAAAAAAGAGGAAGTCTCTTTTCTGTGTTTCCTGGAAGACTCTCCCATCCTGTTTTGATAGTTTTGGTATCTTTATCATACTATTGACTCTGCTTTTCTATGGAAGGAAACAATCTTGATCAAGAAATGTGACTTCTTAAGCCTTGGTTTTTATTGAGGTTGAGAAAGATTATAAACTATGCCTTCACTCATAAGATAGGAATTTTTCCATCTGCCAAAATGACTTCGAATAATTGCAATACGTGATTCTTAGGGAACATCCTGGAATTGCTATCAAAATCAGTTAACCCGTCTCATCCCAGCATCCTGCTTCTTGTCTCCTCTCTAATTGGCTGTCAGCTAGTTCATTTAGTGAAGCCAGCGTTAAAACAATCAGGTTTCCGCACCGCTAGTTCCTCCAGCCCTTTCTCTCCAGAAAAGGGAGAAAGCCGGTTGCAGTTTTCAAAGGGGGCAGAAAAACAATGTCACGGCAGGTACTGACTACAGCAGGAAAGATGGCCTTAAGGGTAGTGAGCTTCTGCTAACGAAGGGAGTGTCAAGATACTGCATCAGCTGCCTAGAAACGGCCACAGAGGGAATAGTTTCTTAAAGTCTCCCCGGACTCAGAGACTTGAGAGATGGTGACAGGGAAGAGATTCTCGCATGGAGAGAGGCTGGCGGTGGTCGTCCGCAGAGGGATTATTGCTAGGAACCGCACTATGGCCTCCGTCCCAGAGGGGCCAATCGGAGCGGACGCTTCCGGATCTGCGTTTTGGGCAAGACCCTTTCAGCCAATCTTTGTACAGGCACTGGTGACGTCACTCGTTGCTCTTAGGCTTGTCTCGTGACGTCATCCCACAGCGCCGGAAGTGGCGCGTCCCGGAAGAGAAACGTGAGGTTGTCTGTGTCCGCTGTTTAGAGGTAAGGCGGTCGTCGGCCTACCTCCTCTACTGACCCGGTTGAAATTCGTGGGTGTGGGCCCTGGGTCGGGGCCATTACTACCCTTGAATGATGTTCTTTGAATAACGCTTTTATGGCTTCTTTCCCGGCAGGCTTTGCTCCATCCTCGGGCTCTAGGCTTCTCACTTTGCTCAAACTCCCTTGGGCCGTTTTTCGGCGACCCCGTCGTTGGTCGTCGCCCCACCAACCTGTACCCCCGACACCTGTACTGGCTTGGTCACTACACAAGCAGAGAAAAGATTAGAGAGTGGGTACTGTCTAGCCCAAGGAGGCGGCTCGGCTTGTTAGGAAGGACATGGTTGCCTCCAGAAACTCTCCGTGAAAGGAACTTGAGGGGCCTTCACAGCGTCCTCAACAGGTCCAATAGGAGGGCCAGTGGTACTGGTTCAACAAAGCAGGGGTATAATTTCTACATGGAATCAATGTGGTCTAGGTTTAGAGCCTTTAGAAAATCTAACTTACATTGGGAATCGTTAGAGTACTTGAGACAGGACTGTACTTTACGGAGAGACAATACGGATTTGTGCCCTTCCACCTTAGTTGCACAGTCACTGCTGTCAGCCGATCTTTGTGTACGTCCTTAGCCCCTGCTTTTATCCTGTCTTCAGTGTTCACCAGTGACAGGAGTGTTGAATGCTTTTGACCAGACACTGAGATTTACGTACTTCCTCGTTCAGTCTTCATGCTACCTCTGTGTTGTACAGCAAGTCTTAATGTTTTACAGCTGGAGAAATAAAGGCTTAGGTTAAATAATTGGCGTCAAGTCATACAGTGACTAGATGCTGCAACTCAGGCAGTTGCACATAAGAGGCTGGATGTTCTCCACTATGTTATATTGATTTTTTTTTAACTGTTCATTAAGCTCTCGAACACCTCACTCTGTTGTCTGCTATTTTATGGAGAAAATTGAGGTCATCGGATATGCTTTCCCTCAAATTTCTGCCCCTGCTTTCCCTTCTTGAAAAGTCATCTCATTTAACACCCATTTTTACCTTTCTTTTACTCTCAGAGGATAAGCTGTCTCTTCTGATCAAAGTGAATCCCATTATCTTTGCTTCTCACCTTTCGTTTATGTTTTCATCTATGAGACCTTGTTTTTATTTGTCTTTTCTGCCCCTGACTATGTCCTAATCATATGTGAACATAGGTTTCTGAGATCCCTGGTCACCTGGTTTCTACCCTCCAAAGCTAGAAAGAAGGAAAAGTTCTTAGTGATCCGTCTTCCTTTAGCTCTCACCCAGTAAGTCTATTCCCCTTCTTTTTTAAAGAGTGTTCTAAATTCTGCCTCCATTTTCTTACCTTTCACTCCTTTCTCCAGTCTAGCTTTCAGACCTATCATTCTCCTGAAATTTTAACCTTAAGGTCACAGTGATTATCAAATCAGATAGATATTTTTCTGTCACTACTGGATCCCTTTGTTGCCTTTTTTTTTTTTTTTTTTTTAATGTGTTTTAGTTTTGAGAGAGACAGAGCATGAGCGGAGGAGGGGCGGGGAGAGAGAGGGAGACACAGAATCGGAAGCAAGCTCCAGGCTTTGAGCTGTCCAGCACAGAACTGGACGCAGGGCTCCAACTCACTGTGAGATTATGACCTGACTTATTCAATCAACAGATATTTATTATGATGCAGAGATGAGGAAGACAAAGTGCCTCCCCATTAGGAGCTTTAATTCTAGCTATTTCTCCATATGCTTCTCTCACCGGCCATTTCTCCTGTGGGCTAGTCTTTTTACTTCCTTCCCTAAAATTTTAGGTGCTTCCAAGGCTTGTGACTTTGGCCCACTTCTCTTTTCATTCTGTACACACTGTTTGAGTGAGCACATCAACTAGGTTGGTTTTAACTGCCTTCTACATGCTCCCAAATCAAAGTTGTCAGCTTAAACCTCGTTTCTAACTTTCCCTCTCACTTCTTACCACACTGCTCACTTCTCACCACACTGCTGGACAGCTCTGCCTACCAGTTCCACAGACAGTTCAAATTCACAGGCCTGAAACTGAACTTAGTGTCTTCCCTGAACTTGCTCTTATCACATCCATCCCTAAGTCCTGAGGATTTTATTCCCTAAGTATTTCTCAAATCTGTGCTCTCTTCTTCATCCCTATTATTGTACTACTTTAGGTACCATTATCTTTCACCTGAAATATGATGGCCTTCTGACTGATTTCCCCAACTCCAGTCCTTGAAAACAAATCTGTGACAAAGCGCTGCTTCATAATCTTTAAAGATCTGTCTGTTCATTCATCTGATCTTTTTTCTCATTCATTTAGCAAATATTTATTGTTTACTGAATTGCAAAATCCAGTGGAAGTTCTAAAGTTTGAACTCACCAGTCACCCAGGGCTCTGCTTATTCTAGACCTGCCTGTGTCTCTAGCCTCTTTTCTGCTTCATGCTTTAGATTGCAGCAACACTGAACTCCTTTTCATGTGCACTATGCTGTTTCTTAATGCATTACCCTTGCTGTTCCCTTTGACTTGAATCTTCTCCATTTCTCTATCCACTTCCTTCTCCCCTAATTAGAATGACCCTTTCACCAGTTAACTTAGTTTATATATAGGACTCATTTTAGGTCTGCCTCCTATAGGAAATCTTCCTTGACATCTCCTTTCTCCAAGTCTGTGTTGGGTATTCCAGCCTTTTGCTCCCATAATACTCTGCACAGACCAATCATTATACTTACTACAATTGTTGTGTTTTTGTGTTTCTCTCCCTCACAAGACTCTGAGCCTTTTGAAGACAGGAATGATATACCTGCATCATATGAGTGAGATACATTATTTCTTTATTCACAGTACTAGAATACCACAAGGCACATAGTAGGCATGCAGTAATTTTGATTGATCAAAAGAGTGAAGACAAAAGGTATATGGTGTAGTGATTAAGTCACCATTCTTTTTAAAAAAATTTTTTTAATGTTTATTTGTTTTTGAGAGAGAGAGAGAGACATAGTGTGAGTGAGGGAGGGGCAGAGAGAGAGGGAGACACAGAACCTGAAGCAGGCTCCAGGCGCTGAGCTGTCAGCACAGAGCCTGAAGTGAACTATGAGATCATGACCTGAGCTGAAGTCGGACATTTAACTGAGCCACCCAGGTGCCTCTGCCCCCTCCCCCCTTTTTAAGTCTATTTATTTATTTTGAGAGAGAGAGTGCACAAGAGCAGGAGCAGAGGAAGGGGAGGAGAGAGAGAGAGAGAGAGAGAGAGAGAGAGAGAGAGAGAGAGAGAGAGAATCCCAAGCAGGGTCCAGCACAGAGCCCGAATTCAAGTTCAGCACAGAATTCGTGAACTCAAGAACCGTGAGATCATGACCTGAGCTGAAAGCAAGAGTCAGATGCTTAACCGACTGAGCCACCACCCAGGCACCCCAAGAATCCATTCTTTAGAATTGATTCAAATCCTAACTCTGGCACGTATTAGCTATGTGGCTTGTACATGTTGCCTATTTTTTCTTAAGCCTTAAATTTTTCTTTCTTAGGATGAGAGTTGTGAAAATTAAATGAGATGATATAAGCAAGACATTTAACAAGTGCCTAGCACTTAGTATGCACTTGATAAAGGCATGCTGAACTCCAGGGGATCCAGAAGTATAAGGCCAGGCCTAGCCCAGGGCAGTGATCTTTAAGAGACCCTTCCTCTGAGTTTTTGTATGGATGGGCAGTGATGCAGTCTGTTTACAAGGAGATTATAATCTCATTTGGAGAGTGGAATTACATCCACATTTAATTTTCAGAGAACTGTGAAGGTAAATTAACCACACCCAATAGCAAGATGTAGGGGTAGGGAAGAGAAGATAATTCAGAGAAGACCTCTGTGGGGAGGTGGGGCTTGGAAGTTGAGAAGGATTTGGGATTCTGGAGGGGAGGAAAGAGTATGATCGAATGCCTGGAGATCATATTGAGAATGACTTATTTGGGAGACATGATTCAGTATATCATACCTGAGGGATGTATTTGTGTGTAAGAATGAATGTATGTGAGTCTGGGGGAAAGGAAAGGTGGAGCTAGTTGTATGAAAGGAAGTAGGAGGTGACATAAGTGACCTTTGTGGGGTTAGAGTACGAGGGTCTTAACCTCAGGCTTGAGGAATTTGGGACTGATCAGGGTTGGGCAAGTTGGGTTGGATATCATGATAGCCCTCAGCCACATGTAGCTATTTAAATGTAAGTTAAAAAAAAAATGTAAGAAATTTAGGTTTTCTGTCACACTAGCTACATTTTGGATGCTTGATTGTCACATGGTGGCTACATTATTGGACAACATAGGTGTACAACCCTTCCATCATTGTAAAAAATTCTACTGGACATCACTGTTCTACATTCTCAGATTGCTGGGCTTGCATGGCCTATCAGATCACTTGGTTCCTTAAGATATAACTAGATTTTTTTTTTCCTGACTAATCCCGACAACTCTGGAATGAAAAGTAGGGAGTTGGAAAATAGAGAATTAGGATTTATCCACATAGATGTGAGGATGGGATTGCCCAAGGAGAGGAGCAAAGGATGGCTTAAGAGGAGCCAGAGCAGAGGAAAGAGAAGGAAGGCCAGAGAACCTGGATAGGATTATTGTCTGGTCATTTACTTGCAAGTATGTACTGTGTTCTTGTATGTCAAGTATTAAGTGCTGGTGATATATTGGTAAGCAAAAAATGGACTTGACTTCTGCTGTTTTAGAGCTTACACTTTATGGAGTTTCAATGTATGGACTATATTGAGATTCAGGAGCGCCTATCATTATGCATTCCCCATATTCTAAAATGCTTCATTCCTAGAAAATGGATCTGAAGACTAAAATGGGCTAAAAAGTTGGTCAAGGTTAGTTGCATAAGC
The DNA here is from genome assembly GCF_007474595.2 of Lynx canadensis. Classification (NCBI taxonomy): domain Eukaryota; kingdom Metazoa; phylum Chordata; class Mammalia; order Carnivora; family Felidae; genus Lynx; species Lynx canadensis. Next base: position 55,101,441 of record NC_044315.2, on the reverse strand, counting down.
ATTGTGGAGTCCCTGCTTTAGCTTCTCAAGAATTTGTAAATAGAAACATCATAACTTGAGAACTTTGACAAGAATGAGTGTGTGTGGAGGGCAGGAGGGGTAGTTTCTATTATCCTGCAACAGCCAGCCATGCTCTCAGCTGCCCATCAGATTCCTTCCTGTCCCTGCTCTCAAACTGTGCTCTCTTCACATTTCTTTTGTTATTACTGTGAGTTGTCAGTCACCACGTGACTACTTTCTCAAAGCCTGATGAAGACATACTTCATTTCTCAGTCCACTTCCTGCTCATTTATCAGTTTCCAGTAAGTGCAAACAGATGTGCCTCTGAATACATAGCATTTAAAAATGGAACGTGCCTCGGGGCGCCTGGGTGGCGCAGTCGGTTAAGCGTCCGACTTCAGCCAGGTCACGATCTCGCGGTCCGGGTCACGATCTCGGGGTCCGTGAGTTCGAGCCCCGCGTCAGGCTCTGGGCTGATGGCTCGGAGCCTGGAGCCTGTTTCCGATTCTGTGTCTCCCTCTCTCTCTGCCCCTCCCCCGTTCATGCTCTGTCTCTCTCTGTCCCAAAAATAAATAAAAACGTTGAAAAAAAAATTTTAAAATGGAACGTGCCTATAGCACCATCATCACTTGAGGCTCCAGGTTGAGGATTTTAGGTTTACAACTGACTCTTCATGCCTTGCATCCACCCCTTCACAAAGACCTGCTGAACTTTTGGACCTCACTCTTGTCCACATTATGTTGACTGCCTCCTGACTAATCTCAGAGTCTCGACTTCTCCACTCCAGCCTGCCCACGCCCAGCTGTCGTTTCACTTTGCCATGCAGCTCATTAACCTGGCAGTTGTCTCTTCTTGATTGTCAGATCTAAACTTTTCAGCATAGTGTTCAATACCTTTGCCATTTTTTAAATTTTTTTTTTTCAACGTTTATTTATTTTTGGGACAGAGAGAGACAGAGCATGAACGGGGGAGGGGCAGAGAGAGAGGGAGACACAGAATCGGAAACAGGCTCCAGGCTCTGAGCCATCAGCCCAGAGCCCGACGCGGGGCTCGAACTCACGGACCGCGAGATCGTGACCTGGCTGAAGTCGGATGCTTAACCGACTGCGCCACCCAGGCGCCCCTACCTTTGCCATTTTTGATGACTCTGGAGCAGCTCCCCTGGGTCAGCCAACAGGGTCTGCTTTCCACCCCTCACCCATGGCTTATTGCTGAAATATGCCTTGTCGCTTGTGCCTTTAAAAATGGAATATACCCTCTCACTTATTTTCCTTATCAGTCTTTTTGGCCTTTTCATTTGGGTGGTTTCCAAAACCTTTCCTGACTGATCCAATTTCTGTGACTTTGCACCTCCTCAGCAATCATTTGTTCGCCCTGCTTTGCATTATCCTTTGCAGATGGTAATGAAACTTTGACTTTCAAAAATCTTGTTTCTTTTCTCTTCCCTTTGGACACAAAGCTTGTGCAGAGCGCCTGATAAGTGCTGCCTTGCCTGTAGGGCACATTTCTCAAAGAGAGGGTATTAGAGGCTTGAGCAATAAGCTTCTGGAGTCGGGGGAGGTATCCCAAAGATCCTAGTCCTGTCTCTATCCATAGTTCCCTGCTCTACCTCTCTGGGCGATCTCATGCTCTCTTTGCCTCACCTTCTCTGACATGTTGATGCCTCTCAAATACATACAGTCAGTCCATTCCTTCCCTGAGCTTTCTACCCATATCTCCTACCTTGACCTGTGGATCTTTCACAGACAATGTAATCTAATTGTGTTTCAGTCTGAAAGCATCCCTTCTTCGTCTGCCATTTAACTTCAAATTATGTCTCCTTGTGTATTGCTCATTTTAGTCAATGGCTATTTCCAAATTCAAAGTCTTGGTTTGTGTCTCCCTCTACTCCTTTGTCATTCCCCAAATACACTCAGTAGTTAAATCTACCTTCACAGTTTCTTCTGGATCTTCTTCCTCTCCATTGTCTTTGTTCAGGCCTTTGTTCAGGCCTCGTCTCTCTCCCAAATGTCTTGGCTCTTTCCCTTCTACTGATACTCTCCATGGCCATACAGGTTGTTTTCAAAAGAAAACCGGCACCTTCTCTATTGTGCAGGTTGTGTATAGCACAAAGGTGCCACATTCACTCTTTAGATGTTGTAGGTTTGTGTATTTATTATGACAATCTTCTGGTAGATGGCAGTAAAATGTATTGTTCTAATATTGGTATGTTATGACGATTAAGGAAAGGAAAAAAAATTTTTTAAATGTTTTATTTATTTTTGAGAGGGGGCAGAGAGGGCAGAGGGGCTCCAAAGCAGGCTCTCTGGGTGTGTGTGCTGATAGTGGAGATCCAGATGTAGGGCTCGAACTTACGAACCCACAAGGGCTCAGGCCAAAGTCAGATGCTTAACTGACGGAGCCACCCAGGTACCCCAAGGAAAGGAAACCTTCTAATCTGCATAAAGATGCCTCTGGACTGAAGAACATCCTCTGTTCTGATGTCCTTAATTCTCTGCTAGACAAACTCCTTCTCATGCCTTGAAAACTCAGCATAAATATCCCTTCCTCGTTAAGCCATTTTTGATACTCTCCACAAGAGTGGTTGTTTCTTTCCCTGGGCAAATGCCATATTTGGTTACTCCCTTATAATGCTTATCACATCATACTGTAATAATTGACATATGAGTCTATCTACCCCACTATACTCCAGGCCTCTCAAGGATAGAGACAATGTTTAATTATTCTTTTATCCTCACCATGTAGCCTAATGGCCAGCACATAGAATATATCAGTAAACATAAATATTTGATTGCTTCGCATGATTTAGGCACAGAGGTAAGTACATACATTATCTTATTTAATTCTCACGACAGCCTCGTGAGTCCTGTCATTATCACGTTTTACAAGTGAGAAAATTGAGACCTAGGTGAAGTCACTGGCCTCAAGATGAATAGCTGGTAGCTGGCATGTGTGGTGGTGCTGGGGTGTGCTAATTTTTCCAGTGATTCTCTTCTGTTTTGTTTCTCAGAGTAATGATGCGGGTGTGCTGGTTGGTGAGACAGGATAGCCGGCACCAGCGAATCAGACTTCCACATTTGGAGGCAGTGGTGGTTGGGCGTGGCCCAGAGACCAAGATCATTGACAAGAAATGTTCTCGACAGCAAGGTAATTGGTCATAGCAATGTGCAGTACTGTGTTTTGTTCCTTAGGATAATGATAACCAAGGATGCACATTTCCTGGAAGCTATTGATAGAAACCTTTTGTCTGCCATAAACAAAACTCAGGAACTGAGCTCTCTTAGCCAACATCAGGGCCCCATTCACCCCTGATTCCACCCTCTGGAAGCGGTTAATATTCAGTGTTGGGAGCAGGCAGGTTCCATCCTGTTAGTATGGTGGAACTGAATCCCGCACCCTACTTTCCCCGGGGAGATTCCTCATTGGGCAGTGAGACAGTTGCATTCTGGGATCTCCAGCCTGAAACCATGTCTGAGAAGTGATGGGATACTTCCATCCTTTATATAATGCCTCACACGGAGGGTGTCGTCTTTATAAGACTATGGCATCCAGCTCTTGAGATGTCTTTCCTGGGAGTTAATGAAATGAAGGTCCTTAGGAAAAAGCTGTACCGTGTACTTATTTGTTCCATGTAAACTCTTGATCTGCTCACTGCAACCAGGCCTTCCGCCTGCAGTGTGTTCCTGAGAACAGGGTTTCTCAGTGCTTGGAGTCTGCAATAGTGATTTTGGTTTTTCCCGCAAGAGTTAAATCTAAGTGAGGGGTGGGGGGAAAGCCATGATTGAGCTGGCTGGGTCCAAGACAGAAGGAGACACTGCTTCTCACTCTCTGTCCCCTTCTCACAACAGCAACTGGAGTGATGTATATGTTAGCCTGTCTACTGCCTGTCCTCTCTGAAGAGCAGCTGTGGTGTCTCTGCACCTTGTCTCACTCACAAGTGTTTGATGTTACTTCTTCCCACATATGCTCAGACTGTTCTGTTCCTGCAGTCCTCTTTCTAGAATATTCTCTGCACTCTGCCTACCCAAGGCCAGCTGAACTTCTGTTTTCCAATAATGTATCTTTTGCCTTTCTTTATTGAAGGCATCTGATAGTTTTGTTAAATAATGGAAGCCTGATTTAACAATGAGCCAAGAGCTTATGAAACAACTGGGTCCCTTCCCTGACTGCAGAGTCTATGATCCTGAGTGGGCCAAGGACTCTGGAATAGGGATTGTGGGGATTCTGTAAACCTGCCTCATAGGAATGTTAGCAGTAGCTAAAGGAGTATGTATGCTGTTGGAAATTTTATGGAAGGATTTGGAGCCCAGCGACTTCCATAATAGGCGATTTTGCTCATGGGCCTTTGAGGAAACCCCTGTCAAGTTGCCTCCTGGAATGAGGCTTCATTGTCCTGTAGGAAGAACAGGAGCATGTGCTTGCTTCTTGGTGGCCTTTAGATTGAACTTTTTTCAATCTCTTTCAGTACAGTTGAAAGCAGAGTGTAACAAAGGATATGTCAAGGTAAAGCAGGTATGTGTGTTTCTAATTTGGATTTCCATTTTATACTTGATGATTTTCTTATGCTGTCTGTACCAACCTGTGAAAGCTTCTCTGTCATGTGTGGAAGTGATGGGGTAATAGAAGTGAACATTAAGCATGGTATCTGGCACACAGTAAGTGGTTAGCATAGCAGTGGCTATGGTATTATTGCTAGCATTGTAATTATTTTCTGATTTTTCTATAGGTAGGGGTCAATCCCACCAGCATTGATTCAGTCATAATTGGGAAGGACCAAGAGGTGAAGCTGCAGCCTGGCCAGGTTCTCCACATGGTGAATGAACTTTATCCATATATTGTAGAGTTTGAGGAAGAGGCAGAGAGCCCTGGCCTGGAAACACACAGGAAGAGAAAGAGGTCAGGCAACAATGATTCTATAGAAAGGGGTGCTGCCCAGGAAGCTGACTCCCATACAGGACTGGAACCTGGGAGTGACCCTGGCCAATGCTCTGTGCCCTCAAAGAAGGAGAAAGATGCGTCTACCAAAAAGGTGAGGGTGGTGTGCCTGATAGATGACATGGAGATTAAATGAGATATAATGACTGCTTGATTGTTTTGTACACTGTAAAGCTCAAATACTCGTAAGGGGTTATTAACCATGACAAGGGTTATTAACCATGATGAAAGAGTCACTTGTTTGTGTCACCAATCACTTGGGTGAATGTCCCTTTATGTACATTTTTCTTGAAGTCCTGAGGTAAGCCACCTGAAGGTAGGGAGGTAATGGCGGTGTACTGCTAAAGTGGGTCAGTCATATGTGTATCTGCAGAGGGTTAGCATTGGAACGCTGTTCATAGATCATCTGATTCACATCCTGTTGTCAAAGTGGAAATGTAGTTAAGCTGTAGATGGAGTGCGAGAGGGCAAAGAAGATGCAGTTCACACTCTGGCATTTCCAGCTTTCATCTAGACACACAGCTCTCACTACTGTATAGGAAGAAAATGGAAATGGTTTATGGTTATAAAGGGAAAAGATTGAGTAAAGGGGATATAGTTGAGTTCTTTTTTTTGTTTGTTTGTTTGTTTGAATGTTTATTTTTTTTTTTTTTATTTTTTAAAATTTTTTTTTTTTTTTTCAACGTTTATTTATTTTTGGGACAGAGAGAGACAGAGCATGAACGGGCGAGGGGCAGAGAGAGAGGGAGACACAGAATCAGAAACAGGCTCCAGGCTCTGAGCCATCAGCCCAGAGCCCGACGCGGGGCTCGAACTCACGGACCGCGAGATCGTGACCTGGCTGAAGTCGGACACTTAACCGACTGCGCCACCCAGGCGCCCCTTGAATGTTTATTTTTGAGAGAGAGTGAGAGTGAGCAGGCGCGGGCAGGGGAGGGGCAGAGAGAGGACAGAGGATCCAAAATGGGCTCTGTGCTGATAGCAGAGAGCCCGATGTGGGGCTTGAATTCACGAACCGTGAGATTATGACCTGAGCTGAAGTCGGACACTTGACTGACTGAGCTACCTAGGTGCCCCAGATATAGTTTAAATCTTAAAAATGAATTTTATTACTTGGGATGCCTGAGTGGCTCAGTCAGTTAAGTGTCTGACTTCGGCTCAGGTCATGATCTCACAGTTCGTGGGTTCAAGCCCCACATCGGGCTCTGTGCTGACAGCTCAGAGCCTGGAGCCTGTTTTGGTTCCGTGTCTCCCTCTCTCTCTGCCCCTCCCCCACTCGTGCTCTGTCTCAAAAAGAAATAAACATTAAATAAATAAATTCAGTAACCCTTTGAGAGAGGCTTAAAAAAAATGAATCATTACTAAGTTTGGTTGCACTTTGCTGACACATACAATATTAACTAATGCCAAATACAGCTACTGACATTTGCAATTTACATTGCCCCTTTTTGTTTCAGGAATCATTGGGCCACTGGAGTCAAGGCTTAAAAATTTCTATGCAGGATCCCAAAATGCAGGTCAGAATAAAATTTTGGCATTGAAATGTATTACATGTCTTTTAAGTGACTACTCCACAGAGTGAGGATAAATGAAAGCAAAGGAGATCAGTCCTTCTGAATGAGGTTTGTTTTATTGGTCTACTTGGTGAGAACAAGTGGCTTTTCCCATTGTCAGTAAGTTAGCAACTGGAATTCTTTGGAGAGAAGCTAAGTTCTTCAAATGAAGATCTCCTCTTCCTTATTCCTCCTAAACTTCTGGGTGCTATTAAGGGAAGTTGAGTTAACCTTTGTGGGTTTTTTTTCACGGGAGTATCAGGTAATGTATTGTGACTGCAGTTGCTGGGCTGCCCCGGGATTAATAGTCAGGTGTCATCCTGGGAGGAGTCTGTGAGTTCTTAAGTTACATTCTGGGGTGACAAGGGGCCAGATCTGATAGGGCTTCTTGGAACACATGATTGTGTCACATGGTCTGCTGTGTTAGAGTGGAGAAGGGTGCCTTTGAATTTATGCCTGCAGGGATTTTACATCCAATCCTTAGGAACTATTTTGTACTGTGAATTTCCTGCATATTCTCTGTAGTGTAGTGCTTGAAAACACAGGCTCTGGAGTCAACTAGATCTGGTTTGAAATCCTAGGCTTCCCACTTAGTAATGATGTGACTTTGTGCAAGACACTCATCTGAGTCTCTGCTGTCATCTGACAAAATTGGGATACTGACACCTTTTGCATAAGATTGTGCTGGGAATGAAGTGAGTTAGTGAATATGACAGTACCTGACACACAGAACATGTGTGGTAGATATGTTTCCTTCTCTTGTGCCCCTATCCTAGGTTTACAAAGATGAGCAGGTAGTGGTGATTAAGGATAAATACCCCAAGGCTCGTCACCACTGGCTGGTCTTACCATGGGCTTCCATTTCCAGTCTGAAGGCTGTGACCAGGGAACATCTTGAGCTCCTTAAACACATGCACACTGTGGGGGAAAAGATGATTACAGATTTTGCTGGGTCCAGCAAACTCCGCTTCCGATTGGGTTACCATGCCATTCCCAGCATGAGGTAAGTGTTGTGGGTAGTGCTAGTGTATTCTGGTTCTAAGTGGACAGATGGATTCAGCTTGGGTGTGCTGATAGTCTCAAGACCAAGGGGAGTAGGGTGGGATGTTTCCAAGGAAGGTGGGCTGAAACTTCCACCCTTCTCCCTGATTTGCCTTTGACTTTTATTAGATTTTTCAGAAGCATCTATAACTCCTTAGTGATTAAGGACCATTGCTCTGGAGGAGACAAACATCACTGACTTTTGTCATGATAGCTCAGTAGATCTAAGATTTAAAATAAAATGAGAGAAAAATGCAGAACCTGTTCAAAGAACTCAACCGAGGCAGATCTCCATAGTTGTTGTTGTTGTTGTCCTTTTTTTTTTTTTTTTTAATATTTGTTTTTGAGAGAGAGACTGAGTGTGAGCAGGGAGGGGCAGAGAGAGAGGGAGATACAGAATCTGAAGTAGGCTCCAGGCTCTGAGCTATAAGCACAGAGCCCAACATGGAGCTCAAACTCATGAACTCAAAGATCGTGATCTGAGTTGAAGTCGGACTTAACCAACCTGAGCCACCCAGGCACCCCTCCAGTTCTTCTGAGCTAAGCAACAAGATAAGCAGATTAATTGGATTTCACAGTTTTTATCTTGTATTTGTTCATTTGTTTTTTTGTGATAAAATACACGTAACAAAGTTTACCACTTTAACCATTTTTTTAAAAAACTTTATTTAAATCCAAGTTAGCACAGTGTAATAATGACTTCAGGAGTAGGATTTTAACCATTGTTAAGTGTACAGTTTATTGGCATTAAGTATATTTACATTGTTGTGCAGTCATCACCATCATTTTTCTAGGACCTTTTTCATCTTCCCAAACTACCTCCCATTCCCCTCTACAGTCCCTGGTAGTTACCATTCTGCTTTCTGTTTCTAATAATTTGACTGCTCTAGGTGACTCATGGAAGTGGAATCCTACAGAAACTCTTTTTGTGATTAGCTTATTTCACTTAGAATAATGTCTTCAAAGTTCATGTATGTGGTAGCGTGTGTCAGAATTTGTTTTGGTTATTTTTTTTTTAACTACCTAACAACATTCTTCATGTTTTATTTAGATAATTATGACTTAAATTATGGGTGACTTTAACCAAATGAAATTTTTGTGCCATATTTTTTCCCCATCAGTACTCTTCCTTTTTTTTTTTTTTTTTTTTTTTAAAGTTTATTCATTTATTTTGAGAGAGGGTGAGAGAGCACATGAGCAAAGGAGGGGTAGAGAGAGATAGACAGAGAGAGAGAATCCTAAGCAGCCCAGGCAGGCTCTGCACTGCCAGGACATGAACCACAATATCATGGCCTGAGTCAAAACCAAGAGTTAGACACTCAACCAACTGAGCCACCCAGGCGTCCCAGTACTCTTTCTTTAAAGTTGAGGCTTAGCTTACATACAACAAACTGCATCAGATTTATAGTTTGGTCAGTTTTGACAAACATATACGTCCTGTAACTATCACTCTGATTAAGATACAGAACATTTCTGTCATATCCCAGAAAGTTCCTTTGTGCTCCTTTCCAGTTAGTCCTTTCCTCAATCCTCGTGTTGTTCTGATTTCTTTCCACATAGGTTAGTTTTGCTTGTTCTAGAACTTCATATAAATGGAATCATATAATGTGTCTGACCTTTTTTAGTCAGCGTTGTGATTTTGAGATTCATGTATATTGTCTTGTATATCATGGACATACTTCATGTTTTGCTCTTGGGTAAATACCTACAAGTGAAGTTGCTAGGTCTAAGGGTAGATGTATGTTGTACTCATTTAAAAAAATGCAGTTGACCCTTGAGGCGCCTGGGTGGCTCAGTCGGTTAAGTGTCCGACTTTGGCTCAGGTCATGATCTTGCGGTCGGTGAGTTTGAGCCCTGTGACAGGCTCTGTGCTGAGCCTGGAGCCTGCATCAGGTTCTGTGTCTCCCTCTCCCTCTCTGTTCCTCCTCCGCTTATACTCTGTCTCTCTCTCTCTCTCAAAAATAAATAAACATTGGGGCGCCTGGGTGGCGCAGTCGGTTAAGCGTCCGACTTCAGCCAGGTCATGATCTCGCGGTCCGTGAGTTCGAGCCCCGCGTCGGGCTCTGGGCTGATGGCTCGGAGCCTGGAGCCTGTTTCAGATTCTGTGTCTCCCTCTCTCTCTGACCCTCCCCCATTCATGCTCTGTCTCTCTCTGTCCCAAAAATAAATAAACGTTGAAAAAAAAAATAAATAAACATTAAAAAAATGTTTTAAAAAATGCGGTTGACCCTTGAACAACACAGATTCGAATTGTGCAAGTCTACCTATATGCAGATTTTTTTTTTAGTATAGTAAAATACTATAAAAGTATTTCTTTTTGTTGTGAGTTTCTTAATAGTTTCTTTTCTCTGGCTTGCTTTAGTGTGAGACTTCAGTATATAATACAACATACAAAATAATGTGTTAATGGACTGTTTATGTTATTGGTGAGGCTTCTGGTCAACAGTAGGATATTAGTAGTTAAGTTTTTGGGAAGCCAAATGTTACACTTTTGGATTTTTGATAGTGTGGGGGGGCCAGTTCAAGGATCAACTGTATATGTTTAATAAGGTTTATTGTTAGAACCTTACTAAAAAATTTAGGACAAAAGTCACCCATAATCATAATTCTGTTTCTCCAGTGCTGTGCAGCCTGTGGCTAACAGAGCCCTTGACTGTAGAGCACTTTTCACATAGTAATCATGGTGTCCATACCTTCGTCATATAACAAATGCTGTTGTGCTAAGAATGCTAAAAAAACCTATGGCAGGTGTGGGTGGGAAGCAAAATGAGCAGTAAGTAAAGTTGCTGCTTACATACCCTTTTAAGATCACTATAATTTTGAATAAACACTGTGGAAAGGAAAAGGTAACAAATTTTTTTATTGTAAAAAATTTAGAAAATATAAAAAATAAAGTATGAAGCAGAACAAAGATCTTCCATAACATCACCACTAATTAAGCCCTAGACCTTACTTGAATTTCACTTTTCTTTTTTTTATGTTTTTCTGCTCCAGGATGCAGTCCAGGATCCTGTGTTGCATTTATTTATTTATTTATTTATTGTCTTTCCTTAGTTTCGCCTAACCTGTGACACTTCCTCCTCCTTTCCTGGTTTTTATGACCCTGACACTTTTGATGAATACTGGTTGGTTTTATAGCATGTCTCTCATTTTGGGCTTGTCTGATACTTTTTCATGTTTAGGTTGAGGTTATACTTTTTTTCTTTTTTTTTTTTCTCCTCCTTTCAAAATACCAGAGATGATGTTGGGTCCCTCTAAGTGTATCATATCAAGGAGTGCATAATGCTGAGATGGCTTTTTACTCATGATATTAACCTTGATCACTTTGTTATGGTGATGTCTCACAGGGTTCTCTCTTGAGTTACTGTTTTCCCTTTGTAATTGATGAATATCCTGAATAGTTTGGAACTGTGCTGCTATCCTGTTTGTCCTCAAACTTTTGCCCAGTGGTTTTAGCATTTATTGGTAGGTCCTGCCTGCAACAGTTATTACTGTGGTGTTTATCTTGCCGATTCAGCTTATCACGTCGGGGTCACCAGTTGTGGGTTTGGCTTTTGGCTTTGTCCAGCAAAGCTGAGGACAGCAGAAAGGATTACTTAAGACTCCAAAAGTCAAGAGACGTGAAAGGGAGGCTAAGGGAAGGCACCCCAAGCTGCTCTCAAGCTCCCGTATTTATTAGGCATACATTATAGGGAAATCACTGTGCAATATGAAAATTGGCACGTAGGTGCCAGTAAGAATGTCTAGAAAAGCGTGCAAAAAAACAAGGTATTCCCCAGACTGCAAAAGAGCAGTTGCCGGAAAGCAGGGTGGTGAACAAGATAAGATATTCCATAGATAACATGGTCTAAGGAATTCATGAGCACACGCAACCCTAAATACACGTTAACTAGATACTGGTCAGCTGTTTTCAGCAGAGCCAGAAAGCAGTGTAATACATTCCCTATAATCTCCTTAACCAGGACAGAGCTATTTGATTTCCCACATTACCTAATGGTGCTTTTATGTTTCCGTCATTCTCTTTAATTTATTTATTAGAATTCTTCCGTATGGAAGAGCTGTCCTTTCTCTCCCATTATGTCTATTCAGTTATTTATCAGTAAGGACTCATGGATGTTTATTTTATTCTATAGGTTTTAATTTGTCATTCATTTTATTTCTCAAATTGTTCTGGCTTCGGTCCTTGGAAACTCCTTTACATTGGGTCCTGTATCATTTTGATATGGCCCTAACATTTTTTGAGCACTTCTTTATTTTCTGGAGCAAGATGTTCCAGGTTCATCTTATATTTTTTTCTGTTCTAGCCCTGGAAGGAACCTTTTATTTTATTTAGTTCTTTTATTGGATAATGATATTTATAAACCAAGACGTGCATACTAAGTTTCTATATTGAGAGAAGTGGTTGATTCCAGAGTGTCTTTGCTCCTAGGTCCTCTAAGCAGATAGAGCCTGGAAATACATGCATGAATCCTAACCCACACAGACATTCTCTCTTTCTTTCTTTCTTTCTTTCTTTCTTTCTTTCTTTCTTTCTTTCTTTCTCTACTTGTGTATGTGTATGGAAAAGCAAAAATTTATACTAATATCTCTCGCTCTAGTTCAACTCTGCAAGGTTCATTCTTGTCTCCCCCTTTCTTTTGTTGTAATGTCTTTGTCCAACAGTGAAAAATCTGGCTCTCATTAGATATCATAAATTCGCTTACCTGTTCGATCTTAGTGTACACATAAAATAGTTACAGAATTGCTAACCCATACCCCTGTGAGAAACACATTTACTCATTAGGGCACAGTATTTGTATACAGCTTTTTTTTATCTTTACGGTATCCAAACTACTGTTGTTCAAAGTTCACTTGGCAAGTTATTTTTTTCCTGACCCCCTTCAGTCTGGTTCCCTTATTTGTTTGTAATACTGTTAGGTTTGTTACTGCCTATATTCCATTTTGAATTCCTGCATGTATTGGTTGGTTTTGATTATTTATTGCGGGGATAGGAATATTACTGATTCTAAGAGTCAAAGCTATACAAAAAGGCATCTTACTTGGTTTAATAAGTCCAAAAGAGAACTCTTGATTTTCTTCCTCAAACCTGCTTTTCTTTTAAGCTTTCCCATCTCTGTAAGTGGCACCTCCCCCAAACCATATCCAATCCTTCCACATTAGGGAGTCCTACTGGTTCTAGTGCAAAATGTATTCCTAATACTGCAGCTCTAATCTAAGGTGTGTTTATTTCTAGCTTCGACTTCTGCAGTAGCTTGCTAACTTGTCTCTGTATCCATCGTTATCCTCTTTATAGTTCCTTCTCTGCAGACCAGCCAGAGTGATCTTTTAAAAGTGCAAATCGAGACCATGTAAGCAGAATACAGTGCAGACCCCTTGTCAACCTATAAGACTCTTTATGTTCTGGCCCCTACCTCCTTGGCTCCAGCCATTCCAGATGTATTTATCACCTTTCTGTTCCTCAGTTGCACGAAGTTCTTTCGCATCTCAGGGCCTCTGCACTTGGCCTCCCCACTCCCTGAAACACTCTTTCCCCAGATCTTTGCTTGCCTAATTGCTTTCTCAGACCAAATCACTGCCTGGGAGGGGCCTTCCCTGAACACTCTTGGCTAGATGAAGAGGTAACCTCTACTCCCTGAGCACTCTGTGTCCCATTTCCCTGGCTTATTTTTTTCTTAGTGTTAATGGTTTGAATTTTCCTTGTTTATGTGTTTACTTATTTTTTATTTGTCTTCATTATTAGAATATAATTTCTGTAAGGGCAGAGGCCTTTCTCATTTTGTTCACTGATAAATTCCCAGCGCTAGAATAATCCTTGGCCCTTTAACAAGCATTACATATTCTTCAGTGAATGGGTGAATGAATTGGATTAAATGGAAACACTAGCAATATTTTATATACCTGTACTTTTACTGTTTGTCATTTTGATTAAGCCATAGTTTTTAATGGATTTAATGGTCTTTTTTTATCCCCCCTCTCACCTAGCCATGTACATCTTCATGTGATCAGCCAGGATTTTGATTCTCCTTGCCTCAAAAACAAAAAACATTGGAATTCTTTCAATACAGAATACTTCATAGAATCACAAGGTAAACAGTGTTGTTTAGTTTTCACGTTTGTTTCATTTTCTCACCTGTTCTTATATTTGCTTTAGTTGTTTTCCTAGATAATAACCTGGCCTCAAAAGCCCATGTACAACTTTGTGTTCCCTATAAAGATTCACCCATTAAAATAAACTGGATTATTTGGGTTCAGTAGGATTGCCACTTTGCTGTGAGCAGCCTTCTTGGTGGGGTTAGAGGGTAGAGATCTAGAAAGCTGTTATGTGGGGCACCTGGGTGGCGCAGTCGGTTAAGCGTCCGACTTCAGCCAGGTCACGATCTCGCGGTCCGTGAGTTCGAGCCCCGCGTCGGGCTCTGGGCTGATGGCTCAGAGCCTGGAGCCTGTTTCCGATTCTGTGTCTCCCTCTCTCTCTGCCCCTCCCCCGTTCATACTCTGTCTCTCTCTGTCCCAAAAATAAATAAACGTTGAAAAAAAAAAATTAAAAAATAAAAAAAAAATTAAAAAAAAAAAAAGAAAGCTGTTATGTCAGAGTCAGAAAGGTGTTTTGTTCTAACAACAGGGGCCTTAAAGGTTGTCCTGAGAATTATTGGAGTTCATAGACATGAAAGCTCTTAACAGTTGTCTCTTCTGCCATCAGCTGGGTAGGGGCTTGGGGGCTGCCTCATGTGAGGAGTGGTTGATTAACAGGGGAAGGCTGTGTATATATAGAAGGAAGCATTTCTCAGGGTATATACTGTGGAACTTCAGTATGCTGGGATGTTAATGATGGCAGCTACCACTGACCAAGGGCTAACCAAGGGTAAAGCACTCTGATATAAGCTTTTGATGTAATAATATGGATTGCTTACAGTGTGTCCTGAAGGAATGTAATTACCTCAAAAACAGATTGCTCAGATTTAGAATCTGATTCCCAGCAGTGAGTTTAACCTCAAGTTTACTAGCTTTAGGATACCTGGCATATTTTTATGTGGAGTCAGAGTTTCTTTTCTGGGGGGTATCTTGTATTGGATTTCTAGAGTAGCTGGGCTCTGAACTTTTTTCCTTTGCCTGCAGCTGTGATAGAGATGGTACAGACCGCTGGCAGAGTGAGTGTCCGAGATGGGATGCCTGAGCTCTTGAAGCTGCCCCTCCGTTGTCACGAGTGCCAGCAGCTGCTGCCTTCCATTCCTCAGCTGAAAGAGCATCTCAGGAGACACTGGCCAAAGTGATTCTGTGGAGCCTGAACTTTTGCAGCAGGTGTGGCTGATTGTTTAGAGCAAATTTCTGGCACCTGTTCTGGATTGCTTGTGAACTTTTATTTCTTGAATTAAAACATGCAGCTTCCCCCGCCCAAACAAAGCTTCTTCTGTTCCTGAGTGGCTCCAATATGGGATGACCTGAAATAGTTCAAGAATTAGGAATTTGGGGTTGTTTTGGATGTGTTCTCTGGTGATGGTGGCTGGGACAGGCCTGAGCCCCGATCTCCAGGATCCATGTCAGGTCTGACTCACGGGGAGCAAAGCCATGTTCACACTGACCTAATGCAAGATATGGAATCAGAGAGCAGGCTATATATTTCTGTTCTGTACATTTAATCCTTCCTCCCCAGAGGCACGTGGTACCCTTCATTAGAGCAGCTCGAGAGGTCTGGTATTTAGCTTAAAGGCACTAATTGGTCTTGTTCTCTGATCTTAATCTGTTCTGTAATATTCTTTCTCTTTCCTTTCTTTTTTAATTTAATTTAATTTACTTATTTATTTACTTATTTATTTGGTTTTAAATCTTCAGGGTTTTTTTTTGTTTGTTTGTTTGTTTTTAAATTTTCATCCAAATTAGTTAGCATATAGTGCAACAATGATTTCAGGAGTAGTGCCCCTTAGTGCCCCTTACACTTTTAGCTCATCCTCCCTCCCACAACCCCTCCAGTAACCCTGTTTGTTCTCCATATTTAAGAGTCTCTTATGTTTTGTCCCCCTCCCTGTTTTTATGTTATTTTTGCTTTCTTTCCCTTATGTTCATCTGTGTCTTAAGGTCCTCATATGAGTGAAGTCCTATGATATTTGTCTTTCTCTGACTCCTTTCTTCATGGAGAAATTAGTTTCTTCTGTTCCTTTCATTCCTTTCTATCCAAAACCATCCATGCTTCCTTCTCAGGAAGTGTCTCACCAGTACTTATTTACTCTGAGCAAACAGGCTTGGTGAGGGGGTGGAGAGAAGGGTTTTTTCCCCTAATATCAGGGGTTCCTGGCTGATGAGGAAATACTCGGCCAAATGTTTGTTCATCAGGGTTCAGCTGTCAAGCCTTCTTACTGGCCTGCTTGGATCTTTTGTCTGAAAATAAAGTTATTTGTTTGGGGCAGCTCTCTTAGGTAGTTGAAAATTATTGGGAGTTCAGGTAATAGTCACAAACTCAGTTCTGATGCATGTAGAGATCATTGTTAACTGAAAAGTTGCATAGAACCCCATAGCTTCATTTTTTACTCAGAACAAATTTGGATGTCACTGTTGGAGCAAATCTGTTTTTGGATAATGTCAGAACTAAAGGTAAAAGGAAATCTAAAATGTTGCTTTTGATTGCATTGGTGATCCATTTGAGGATGTGGCTCTTTTTGCTCTTGAGTTTGTTAAAAAAAATAAAAGAATACCCTTAATAATAACTTCTCTCTGGAGAAAACCAATTTGTGGAGACCGTATCTGACCTCAATCTTTCATAAACAAACAATGCTACAGTGGTTTTTGGTTGAGCATGGGTATAGTCATATAGTCCTAAATAGTAGTAATTAATGATTATAGCAGCTAACATTTGTTCAACTCCTGTGCATCTAGGCATTATTCTAATACTTTTTTCAGATTATCCCATTTCTCACTGTATGTAATTCTGTGGGGTAGGTATTCTTGTTATGACCTTTTAAAGGGGAAGAATTTAATAATCTGTAAAGGACCCTGGGCTTCAAAGTTGGTCTTGGTTCTGGGGCATCAAACTCATTTTCCCTATTAGTTGAAGAATATAAATGTATTACTAACCAGTAGGGGCCATAGACTCATAGGGGCATTGGGCCTGTGCTGACCAAAAGCTCTTCGTGGCATTTTATCATTGATTTCTCTGAGGACAGTCAGTTCCTCTAAAGCCCCTTTTCCACATCTGATGCCTTAAAGCCCCTAGAAACTGTTTCTAAAGGTATACTCCATGGATACCTGAGATCAGAATTGCTAGTTTCCTTCTACAACATGTAAACACCTGGGCTTTATCTCAAAACCACTGAATCACAATCCTTTGGGCCTAGGAATCTGTATTATAAAACATTCAGGATGACCGTTTTCATACTAAAGTCTGAGAACCACAATATAAATGAACTCTGGGCTTCAAAGCACTTTGCATTTCTGAAAGTTCCAGATTAGACTGTCCCCTGCCAGGATACACACACAGTTTTCTGGTTGGTTTTCTGGGCTAGTTGCAGGCCTTCCTTCCCTCTGCATGGTCAATTTTATTTCAGGATCCAGGGAGACTTTGGGCATTAGATAAGGGAGAATGACTACTTATAGGGACCAGCCCTTTGTTTCTGCAGGATTTGGGGGAGGCCCCCTGGCCCCATGTTTTGTTTTTGTTTTTGTTTTTGTTTTAATTTTTAAAATTTATTTAGAGAGAGAGCAGGGCAGGTATAGAAGGAGAGGGAGAGAGAAAGAATCCCAAGCAGGCTCTGCACTGACAGTGTGGAGCTCGATTTGAGGCTCAAACTCATGAACCTGAGTTCATGACCTGAACTGAAATCAAGCCACTCAGGCGCCCCTGGCTCCAAGCTTTTTGGGACCAGGCCTGGTGCTGACGACTTCCTTTTCTTTTTTCTTTTTTAAAATATTTATTTATTTTGAGAGAGAGAGGGAAAGATCATGTGCTCACATGAGGGGAGAAGGGCAGAGAGAGAAGGAGAGAGAGAATCCCATGCATGAGATCATGAGATCATGACCTGACCCAAAATCAAGAGTTGGGTGCTTAACCAACTGAGCCACCTATGCACCCCAACTGTTTCTTTTCAATGGCTCCCATCCCTTCCTGCTCAGACATCAGTCACAGAGGCTTGGTCTGGGACCTGTGATGAACTCAGCTAACCTTAGGCTCAGAGCCTATATATTTTTCCTCTTCTGGGTCTGTCTGAGATATCCAGGTACAAATGGTCCTTTCCAGGACCAGACCATACTTGAGATGGTCACTAAGAGTCCTTGCAGGTTCAGGGATGCTTTCTGGAGTCTGGCATCTGGTAATCAGTCACATACACTGGATATGGCTGGATGTCAGAGATTCAGCATTGATCTCTGTCAGAATTGGCCTAACTGCCTCTCTCTGTCCCAGTAGCTACAACTTGGAGATCTCCACAGAGCTCTGAAGATTCTTCCATAGACTAGATTAAAAAAAAAAAAAATATGATGAAGGCCATGAAGCTCACTCCCCAGAAT
Organism: Lynx canadensis; assembly: GCF_007474595.2. Taxonomy (NCBI): domain Eukaryota; kingdom Metazoa; phylum Chordata; class Mammalia; order Carnivora; family Felidae; genus Lynx; species Lynx canadensis. The sequence goes on along the minus strand of NC_044315.2, from coordinate 55,083,421 downwards.
AATGTATACACGTTTTATGTACCCTTAAAGTGCTTCCATGGACTCCCTAAGGGATCTATGAACCCCAGCTTAACCTCTGCTCTGAAGGAAAAAGTCACCACTTTGCATGGGAGCTTAGGAGGTGTCTGGGATCCCCTCCTATGGAGGACTAGGGGGAGAGACCTTATCTCCAGGATATCCCTGAGATGCTCTCCTTTGGTCTCATTGCTCCTTCCTCAGCCCTTTGGTGCATGCACATCCTGGGGTCTTCTGACTAGAGATGGAATTCAGGCCCAGGAGCTGCTTGCTCTAGTTTAGCCACCACATTCAGGCAGGAATCTTGGGAAATGGAGAAATCTTCAGCAGGTCTGAGGGGTTCAGGAACCCTGACTGGCCGACTTATCATGAGCTATCTAAAAGGCAGTGAATCTACATTACTAAAACCAGTCATCTGCAAAAATAGATCAGCTATATCATGAATGTATCCCAGGATAGTGGGAATGGCAGTATCTCATGGGTACAGTATGTTAACAGTACAAACTGTGCTGGATTCAGTAAGTAATCTCTGACTAAGGCAGAGATTTTGATGAGGCCTCAGCCAATGTACTTGGGAATTGCAGAACATTTAACTGAACTTCAGATAAGGTGCCCAGTGAACTTTTTAAAAATAGGTATTGCCAAAACAGTTAATTTTCTACCTAATCAACAATGTTATATAGTTTAGCATGTTGATATTAAAATCACAATGAGAATATTTGGTAAGAAACTGCAACCAAGGAGAGACTATATCACAGTGTATGTGATATATGATGATATATGTGATATATGTGAGATATAATGAGGGAAATGTTGAAGAGTGAGGTGACCACCTTTACATTCTTTGTTTAGCCAGGCTACCCTGTGACCTTGAACAACAGAAGTTTTAGAAGAACAGATGAGAAAATGAGGAGTCAGAAAAAGGACATGAAATATTGAGGTATATAGGTCCCATGCCACCCCCTCTCCCAAGTGGGCTATTGTTACATGATCACTAGAAAAAATGGTCTTACTTTGCCTATTTATCCCAGACTTATTACTGTGTTGTAGTTGGGTGGAGTCTTCTCAAGGTACAGGGCATAGTGGCATGAAAAAATAGAACAAATGCACATAACTCACATTTGTGACTCTAAGTTGTATTTCCTCCATTAGGGACTATCCTCTTTTACCTTAGCCCCGTCATACCTAGGCAAGGCAGCTGTTTTATTGAAATAAAATGGTTGAATATGGTTACTTCAACTCTAGCCAAGAAACCAGATTTAAAATGGAGTTCCTTTGTTGCTTAAAGAGAAGGTAGATATGATAACAGAGCTGAACTGGAAACCTGAAACTGAACAAGTGAATGCTTTATATGAGAACATGAAGAGTAGACCTTAAATAGTTTATGACAAATCTTAAGTCAGAGCTGGGGAAAAGGGCTCTCAAATTCCATTAGAATCTCTGAACGGGAGTAATCTACTCTTAATATCTTAATTTCTTAACTTTGTCTTTACTTCTTCCTTTCTTTTTAAAAATTTTTAACAAACAAACTCTACCATAAAGGAATGGGTTTTGAGTTTTAGAGTCTACTAATGATTAGTGTTCTCATGTGTTATTAGCATTATTTAGGCCATTGTTGAATGACTCATCAAATCAGAGATACACTCAAGTGCCTGAGTGTTCCTTTGTCAGCAGCTGCTGTCTACCCAAACTTTAGGGAAGGGAGTGGCCAGGATGTGGGGCAGTGGGAAAGGAGTTTAGACCTCTAGGATTCTGGGCCACTCACTGTTCAACTCTTTTTGCCTGTTCCATTTTGCAAATTTATTTTGAGACCATCTATTTCAACTTCCTCAATTTTTAGAAGGCAGCTGGGACTTGGAGATTTAAGGGGCTCATTTAGCAATTTAAACCAGATCTTGGCCTTTATTGCATTCATCTCTTTGTTCCCGGATCCTCTCAGACACTGAGATATATTTTTTTTTTTTTTAAGTAAACTCTGCCCCCAATGTGGGGCTTGAACTCACGATCCCAAGATCAAGAATTGCATGCTGTACCGACTGAGCCAGCCAGGCAGCATAGACACTGATATCTTATTTGAGAATAAGGATCGGCTACTCTCCTAAGTCCCACTCACTTCTGTCCTGCCTCATAATATTTTTTTCATGTAAATGCAGAGTAGAAAAAAAAAATCAGGGGCGCCTGGGTGGCGCAGTCGGTTAAGGGTCCGACTTCAGCCAGGTCACGATCTCGCGGTCCGTGAGTTCGAGCCCCGCGTCAGGCTCTGGGCTGATGGCTCGGAGCCTGGAGCCTGTTTCCGATTCTGTGTCTCCCTCTCTCTCTGCCCCTCCCCCGTTCATGCTCTGTCTCTCTCTGTCCCAAAAATAAATAAAAACATTGAAAAAAAAAATCACCTTAGGTTTGTATTCGAGGCTCAGCTCTGTTCTATGTTGGCTGTGTGGCACTGGGTTAGTCATTTAACCTCTCTGGCATCAATTTCACCATCTGTGAAATGGAACTAAAATATGTACCTCTCATGTTGACTGAGGATTAAACAAGCATGAACGTGAAAAGGACCTGGTAGTGGGATGGTCCAGCATTCAGTCCTAGTCTCCTCTCTGTGGGAGGCTGGACCCCGGTGCCAGGCTGAGACCGGGTCGAGCAACGGCTCCCTGTTGACTCAGCCAACCCGGTGGTTCCCCCTCCCATTCCCCCACTTGCAAAGGCATACGAAAGCCTTGTCAAGGCTGAGAAAGCTAATTCCTGAAGCCTGTGGTCTGTGGGTGTTGGCAGTAATGTTACCCCCCTTTTCTACCCTGGGTCAAAGAGAAACAAACAGGGGAACTGTGCTTTGCTAGCAATCTATCAACAAGGTCTTGTTGTGACCCGTTTAGAAAGTTCATAAGGTACACAGAACTAAATGTTTTGGCTGGCAGCGATCATGTGAAACCTGTTTATTCTTAGAATGACCTGATCCATAAGAGTCTTGATATAAAAGATTGTGTACACCAACAGTAAAGCCGTCACTTGGGCCATCAGCCCAGGGGACCCTCCTGTTCCCAAACTGGCTTCTCTTCTCTTTTTTTTTCTTACATTCCCCTACCCTCAGGACCCTGATCTCGGTGTTTGTTGCACCGGTCACAACACCTCTCCCAAACTAAACCCGTCTGATCTGTGAAGCCTCAGTGAATATTCTCTCAAGCAAGCTCTTTTGCACTTCGAACCTTCCAACTTCTCATATGTATGTATGTATGTATATATGTATGTATTTTAAGTAGGCTTCATGCCCATCATGGAGCTCAATGCGGGGCTTCTCAACCTGAGTTGAGATCACAAGTCATGCTTAACCGTCTGAACAACCCAGGTGCCCCTTGGTTTCTCATATTTAAAACCAGGGCCTTGGATTAGATTATACTTAAAGTCCCTCCCTGTAAGATACGAGTCCTCAGCTTTCAGCCTGTTAGCTCCCATTGCTCTGTCCTCTGGGTCTTTTCTTTTTTCTTTTTTTTCTAAGACTGAAATTAGCCAATAAGCTTTCTAAAGCACAAGAAATTCTTTGCACTCCTGCCTTAATCCGTAAAGTAAGTTTTTAAAGAAGTCTTCATTTGTCCCACTTTGTGCTGGTTCTGGACCTATCAGGGAGGCAAAGAGCATGGCTGAATCTCTAGGGGTTTAAATGACATCATTAGGCTCCCTTTTCATTTCTTAGTTCTGCTTTTTTGGGTTGACTCTCTAGGGAGCAGTAAGAACAGTTGTGGGCCTCAGAGTGAGAGAGCTCAATCCTCTCCATCCCTTACCCCTCCACATTTCTGCCAAAGCACAGAAAGGACACTGACTTCTTTGCTTAGGTCACATACTCATCTCTAGACTAATTACTGTGTCTCTTAGGTGGATGGCATACTCTGGCCATCTCAAGTAACAGGACTATCTTGAGGTGAGGAGTGGAGGGCCACAAGACTGTTGGCCCCACTAGAATTTCATGGACGAGGGAGAAGCAGTTTGCAAAAACAATAGTTGTTTACCACTCATGTGGACTGCATACATCATCCCCATGTGCTGGTAGCTCTTTGGTTCTGCACTGTTGCCATGGAATCTAAGACTGAAAAGGAGGCAAACAGTTCTGGACTTCTGGCAGCTCCAAGTTGAAAAGTTGACACAATCCACTGCCCCCACTATTGTCCTGTATTGTTTGCTTTGATTGGAAGAAAAACTATATCATATTTTCAAATTTAATGACTAGCTACTGGCCAAGGACCTTTTGCAGAAATTTCTCCAGAAACTATAGGGTGTACTCTTACAATGCTGGTTGGAGTTGCCAGGGTCCTCGGGCATCTCTATGTCCTGGTTCACCAGCAGACCATCAGCCTTTGCTGCTCTTTAATTGGCTGCATTCTGGAGATAGGAGCCTAGGGCCAGGGCAGAGAAGGAGGCTTTCAGGGGTGCTTAAAAAGCCAGTTGAGCAGCTGGATTCTTATCCACTATGGACAGCATTTCCATTATCATAAATATTCTCTAGGTTACTAAGTACCTAGAGAATTGCCCAGTGACTAGGGAACAGAAACTTATTTTTGCTTTCAAGAACCCAGAAAAGGGAAAATGTTCATGACAGAGCAAGGGTAGGAAGTAGGTCAAATACTAAAATGTGATCCATCCGGCTGGTCAGGCATTAGGTAGGAGACCCAAGGTTTTGGAGAGTCCCCAGTAGGCACACCTACCTGAGAAACTGATAGACCATATGTCCCCTTAATGTGAATGACAAGAAGGTGGCCCCTGCAGGTGGGAGCTTTTAGCCCACACTCACCCCTGAAGCAGAGGCCCAGGTACGGCACAAATGCCCAATCGTGTAGGGTGGGGATGTTATTCTTCACCAGGCCATGTTACTGAAGTTCCATCAAGTACCCAATGAAATTCAGTGAACGTAGAACATAACGATATCCCAATAAAATTTTGTTGAGTGAATGAAACCTCATGTCATGCTTTGAAAGCAAAAAGAAAACAGAACTCCTTCTGTTACAGCTAATTTAACTGTCAAATGTGTTGTGAGGCTGTATCTTTGACTTTCAGAAACATTTTGGTAAACATCCTGTTGCCATTGTTTATGGACAGCGTATCTCTTATGGATCAGAATTAGTGGAACATAAACATGTTAAGATTTTCTCATATAATGTTCCAGATAATATTTTCCTATGTAACGTTCCAGATTTCAATCTTTGCTAACAAACCAGGTGATCAGGGCTATTGGGGTTTTCCGTATCTTTTCTAGGAGAAATCTGTTTTTTGGGTTACTATCTTTGGCCACCAGATGGCAGTATTTGAACAATAAATTCTTAATCTGCTTTATAATACAAAATGGTTTTACAAAACTCTTTTATGTTTCAGAATCAATGCTTCAAAGTAAAATATGTAAGGTTTTTTTTTTTTTTTTAATAAGGCTGGTGTGTGTTTAACTGATCTCCTAATTAAGATAGAAGTTTGAGAGACAACCAAGGTATTGGTAAGAATGTAAAACATGCATGATTGATGATAAGGGGAGAAGGTTTGGCTTGGAGGTTAGACTCTAACATTAACTAGAGCCACGGCTGAGGCCTGATTCTGGAATTTATCAGATGAAGGTTTTAAGGCATATCAAATGCATGGTAGGCCTTGAAAATATGATAGCTTATTTCCTCCCATTTCTTAATTTGACCCCAGGATTAGTAACTCTTATTCTCATCACAAAGTATAACTGGGAGTAGTAGTGCTGGGAGCAGACACTTCTGGGCATATCCTTGAAAAGTGGGGTTATTTTTACATTGACGTAATTGTTGTTAAGTCTCTGGTGTTTTGATATTAGAGGAAGCACTGTCAAAGTGAGACAAATGATATACAGGGAAGGTAAAGGGGTATGTGTGCATTTTCCATGGGTTAGCTTCTCTCAAAATCTCCTTCTGATATAAGAGCTCAGCTTCATTTATATCCTCCAGCTTTTCTAAGAGTTTTGTCATCTAAGCAGGCAGAAAAATGCCCCAGCCTGAAACAGTGTCAGAATATTAGAGCTGGAAAGAATTCTACAAACTAGGACTCTTGGCATTTTGAAGTAGTCACGGGTTCAGGGAATTTGGTGAAAGCTATGGACCCTCTCCATACATTTTCAAACAAATCAGTCATCGATGAATTCCTAGGGCAAAGTTTCTCAACTGGTGTGTGTGTCCATGTGTGTATGTGTAGATGTGTAAGTCACATAGGCGCTAATTGTTTTGAACCATCTGGTAGGGCTTTTTTTCCAAACCACACACAGAAATTCACTCTGTGAATACCATGGAAGGGCATCTAATGCCCTTGGTGCTTTGGGTAGACAAATGTTTAATCTCTTGCCTTGAGACTCTGTTAAAACTCTTTAATCTAGTAGCCTCTGATGTCCCATTGAATGGTTTGAGACAGAAATGATTGTTATAACTCCAGTGACAAACTTATGTCCTTATTAAACACCAAGAGTGCTTATATTCCCAAATTCATGCTGGGAGAAAATACACTAAAATGTTAATTAGTAGTCATTTTTGGATGGTGAGAATGTAGGTAATTTAAATTTTGTTATATTGTACAGATTTCTTTTTCTTTCTTTCTTCTTTTTTTTTTTTTGAGAGAGAGAGAGAGAGAGAGAGAGGGAAAGAGAGGCTCGATCTCACTACTGTGAGACTGTGACCGTGAGATTGTGACTTGAGCTGAAATCAGTAGTCAGACACTTAACTGACTGAGCCACCCAGGCTCCCCTATTATGCAGATTTCTAATTAGGTACAATGAATATGTATTTGGGAATGTGAGAAAACCTAGATTTTATTTTTTAAAAAATAGATCACAGAATGTAATCCACGTTCAGTTACTTATATTAATAGCCAATAAAACAAAAAATGGCTAATAATTTTAATAAGATAAGTTCTCCAGACCTCTAGAGGCAGACAGACATCCTGCAAGGCCAAATTTCAGGCTATAACAGATTCACTTGGGCCTGAGGAGGACACAAGTGAAGGTAAATTCAAGTTTGGGATCCGATTTCCTTGTTACTAGATCTAGAAAAGTAGATTTGTCTGCCCCCAACCTTAATCTCTGTCTCTTTCACAGAGATATCAACTATATTTTGTTCAAAATTCTTGTCCTAGCAACTTCCTATTTGTATTTATAAATGTCTTTCAGCAGCCATTAAGGTCCCATAATTTATCTTGAGTATTATGTTGATGTGGCATGCTATATTAAGTTCCAATTTTGGACCATCCTTGAGTTCTGGGGATGACCCTCTTGGTTCCTGAGGGCTACTCTTTCAATGTTGCTTGGACGTGAGGATGTATTTTTGATGGATGGGGATGGGGGGTGAATTCTATAGATTAGTTCATGTGTGAGAGCTTTGTGGCCTGGAACCCAGACTTCTGATGTAAAGCATGAGGAGAAGAGGAGGAGCAAATGGGACCTGAAAATCAGGAGGAGAATGGTTAGGAGTTTGGCTTGCTGGATTAGTTCTAGGGTATCCTTTGTGGTAGAGAATTCCAGTAATGGGAGAGATGGAGATCTGACTTCTACATGATAACCAACCCTACATGATAAAGAGGGAGGGAGGAGAAGGATGAAAAGAGATACATGAGGTGAACATTTGGGGAAGACTTTGAGGCCTTTGGGATGTGGGAACTTTGGAGAGGTCTAGAAAACTACAGAATATAGGAGGGGAATTTGGAGAAGGGTTTTTTCCCCCTGGATAGAAATTGGATCTCTTCAATGGTTTTTGAAAGAAGTTAGCAAAGATTATATATTCTTTGTTTTTTTTTTTGAAATTTTGATCTTTGTTCTTATTTCTCGTATCTTTATTAAGTGTTTCTTGACACTTTATTATAAAGTGTCACTTTTCAGGGGCGCCTGGGTGGCTCAGTCGGTTAAGCATCTGACTTCAGCTCAGGTCATGATCTCACGGCTTGTGAGTTCGAGCCTCGTGTCAGGCTCTGTGCTGACAGCTCAGAGCCTGGAGCCTCTTCAGATTCTGTGTCTTTCTCTCTCTGCCCCTCCCGTGCTCACACTCTGTCTCTCAAAAATAAATAAACATTAAAAAAAAAATTTAAAGTGTCACTTTTCAGAAAAGTAACTCTTGGATTTGTTACTTTCATGACTGTCTTTATAATTTGTTTTTGCCCTAATTCTTTAGTCTTTATTATTTTGTCTATATTTTTTGAGTCAAATACCGGGTTCATATACATTAGTATTAAGACATCTCTTTTTATCAGAATTTTTAAAATAGTGAAAATATTTAAGACTGTGAATTGAATGCTGGGTTGGACTGAGACTTACGGAGATGGCCTTGGCTGTTGATAGCAAGGAAATGTTTAATCTGATTTCAGCACCTGAGCCATCAGGTTTCCTCGTGTCTGTCAGAGAAGTCATATATATGTTCAAGATGGTAAAATGGAAATATCATGTTATCCCTCCCTAGGATAAGGTTTTGTTCCTTGTGTGTTTCACAAATATTTTTCTTTCCTGTTTTCTTATAAATAATTGTGTTAGGGTAGTCTCATTTCTTTTCTCCTTACCTTCACCACAACAATGAAACAGTATGGCCTGGACAAGGATCTGCTGTTAGTCTTTTATATTTAGTATGATTTTAAACCTCAACATTATCTTTTCTTTTTTTTTTTTTTTTGCTTTGGAATGTTGCATTTTATTTATTTATTTATTTATTTATTTATTTATTTATTTTTATATATATGAAATTTATTGACAAATTGGTTTCCATACAACACCCAGTGCTCATCCCAAAAGGTGCCCTCCTCAATACCCATCACCCACCCTCCCCTCCCTCCCACCCCCCATCAACCCTCAGTTTGTTCTCAGTTTTTAACAGTCTCCTATGCTTTGGCTCTCTCCCACTCTAACCTCTCTTTTTTTTTTTTTTCCTTCCCCTCCCCCATGGGTTCCTGTTAAGTTTCTAGGATCCACATAAGAGTGAAACCATATGGTATCTGTCTTTCTCTGTATGGCTTATTTCACTTAGCATTACACTCTCCAGTTCCATCCACGTTGCTACAAAAGGCCATATTTCATTTTTTCTCATTGCCACGTAGTATTCCATTGTGTATATATACCACAATTTCTTTATCCATTCATCAGTTGATGGACATTTAGGCTCTTTCCATAATTTGGCTATTGTTGAGAGTGCTGCTATGAACATTGGGGTACAAGTGCCCCTATGCATCAGTACTCCTGTATCCCTTGAATAAATTCCTAGCAGAACATTATCTTTTCAAGATTGGAGTTCGCATTTCAGCTTTATTTGTACAACAAAAAATTTTGTCCCCGGTTGAGGGATTTTAATTTTAATGAAGTACTATGTATGTATTTATTTATTTATTTTACAACTTATTATTATTATTATTATTTTTTATGGATTGTGCTTTTGGTATTGTAAAGTCATCACCAGACCCAGGGTCACCTGGATTTTATCTCATGTAGTCTTCTAGGAGTTTTATAGTTTCGTATTTTACATTTTGGTTTGTGATCTTTTTGAGTTAATTTTTTGTGAAAGGTATAAAGTCTGTGTCTAGATTCATTTATTTCTTTGCCTGTGAATGTCTAGTTAAAGAATTTTTAAGCATTATCTAATGGGGAAAATTTTTTATATGAAGTGTCTGTTTCTTCCTTCCCTCCCAATGTTTTCTTCCTTTAATGAGAATCTGTGATTAAAGAGAAGAATTTCAAGGGAGAAACGTAAAACTGCCAGCAGAAGGCCATGCAACTTAGACTAGAGTGTGAGGCCCCCACTTCCCGTCCAGCTGGTTTTTCTTCCTCTGACAACAGTGGGAGTGGGGAGTGGGACGCCTTCCCTGGGCCGGATGTGCCAAACTGTTTCCAACTCCATTGTGGCCATCAGTAGGGTTCCCTCACCTCCTGCCTGTTCTTATTTGCCAGTTCATAGGCACCTTGGAATGGGAGCAGTGTTTAGAAAACCATGCGTTTGCGTCAGTATCATAATCCCAAGTCACTTCAAGATTTGGGGGAAAATGAGCAAGGGCAGCTACCACCATGGTAACTGTGAAAAAATCAGTTCTTTGTAGAAGGTGTGACTGAATTGTTACAATTTGGAAAGAACTTGTCACAGTGTGTGATCTGCCCAGAGGCACTCTCCAAAACACCACAAAATCCTCCAGGAATCTTTTCATCCTTTTGAAACTCCAGTTTGCATTTCCAGGAGCCTGACTGACCTGCTGAGCACAGTGTTCTATAAAGGCAGAGTTACTGGTGGTGGCAGGGACACCAGAGTGGCATTACTTTTTGAGAAAGAGATGGGAACTCATTCATAAGAGCAAGATGGGCACAGAGAGCGTTAGGCTGCCCAGGCATGGAGGTGGGCCGTGAGGATAGGGAGGTCTTTGGGGACAAAAGGAATTGCCATGCTATGTTTGCCATGAGAAATAGAAATTGGCCCCTTCAAGATGAGATTTCTTCCCTCTCCTGCTAAGAACTAGGTAATATGGTCTGCTGGGAATAGAGGCACTAGATAAACAGTACTGAGGCTCCATTTGTGCCAGTCACCAGCCTTGGCAGCAATGCCACGGGGAAGATGGCTTTAGTTTCACTTTGCTTGAGGAATTTACAGTTCAGTGTGGTAATGACCCAGTCTAAGGTAGGGAGTGGGGAATTAGATAATCCGAAGTTAGAACTCTTTCCTTACGTCTAGGTGCCCCCTTCTGCATCCACACATAACATCTCCCTTAAACTGATCACTGAGCCTTGAATTTACGTCATGGCATGTTAGCAGACAAGTTGAGAATGACTAAACCTGGCTGAGGTGAAGGCAGTAACTTGGATGGCCTTGTTATGTTATACTTTCCTTAGTCCTCTTCATAAGGTCACCTGTAATATTGTCTACCCTTAAGGATTACTGAGAATATTTTTAAAAAATGTTTATTTATTTTTGAGAGAGAGAGAGAGAGAGGCAGTGAGAGAGGGAGAGAGAGAATCCTAAGCAGGCTCTGCACTGTCAGCACAGAGCCTGATGTCGGTCTCGAACTCAAACCATGAGATCATGACCTGAGCCGAAATTAAGAGTCATATGCTTAACCTACTGAGCCTCCCAGGCACCCCTTGTAGGATGATTGAGAGTATTAAATGAAATAATGAGGGTAAAGCACTGGGTAGATGGTCACTAAATAACTATGATGATTATGGCAAAGAATTATTTTCAAAGGAAACTTAATGGTAGAATTGGTTCAATCTATTCATAGGAATTCTTATTTGTTTTGTTTTTTGTTTTTTGTTTTTTTTTGCTCACATAAGGAATGATGCAGAAATGAATAGTTTTCAGATTCATTTTGGTAGATGCCAAATATACCCTCAGACCAAATAAAGTGTTCTTGACAAAACAAGTCATTTTAATGTAAAAGAATTTCAAGAAAAACTAAATAATCTTTAGTCCCTCCTCTAAAGATAAGGGCTTGCAGCACTAGTTTCTACATTACTTAATAAACTATTAAGTTTTCAAAGTGGGAAAATAATCTGATGAGTGAAGATTTTAAGCAAATTTACTTCACAAGTGTTTGGAACTCTGGTCAACTTCAAGATTAAACTCCCTGTCATTTGGCCATGTGCGGATGAACTCATTTGTTGTCCTGTATGAAAAGTAAACATTTTGTAGAACTATAAACACCTGTCCTTACCGTAGTATCCATCCTCTGGGCCTTTTGTTATAGAAAGGTTTTCTCTGTGTTCTATCCATACAAAACCTATGAAGCTTTAAACAATGTGACTAATAGCAAAGATGATCAGCAGGGCATCTCCTTCTGTGGCTCATTTCTTTCTGGATTGGGCTACTGTATACCTGTAACATAATTGTGTTTTGCACATTATTTGCTCCTTATTTGAAACCTGGAGGGGAGTTGTCTAAAAGGAAAGCGAAGGACCTTTAAAGATGAACAATGCAGGCAGATTATTTGCTCACAATCATGTTTGTAGGCTAGCCAAACAGGACTTTGTATTATAGTTAAAAGTGTTTCTGAACTGCTTTTTAGTTTCTCATCACTGTATTCATATGGCTTCTGTTTCTGGAGAGAAAAACCTAATTTTTGTCTTTTTAACAGAATTACCTAATTGCACAGTCATTTTCAACCATACAAAAGCCCACATTAAAAATGAGCCAACAGGACGGGGCGCCTGGGTGGCGCAGTCGGTTAAGCGTCCGACTTCAGCCAGGTCACGATCTCGCGGTCCGGGAGTTCGAGCCCCGCGTCGGGCTCTGGGCTGATGGCTCAGAGCCTGGAGCCTGTTTCTGATTCTGTGTCTCCCTCTCTCTCTGCCCCTCCCCTGTTCATGTTCTGTCTCTCTCTGTCCCAAAAATAAATAAACGTTGAAAAAAAAAAATTAAAAATGAGCCAACAGGAATAATTATGACTCATAGAAGAGGTAAATGATCTGATATGTAGTTGTTGTGTTTTGAGGGATTTAATTTGACATCAACAGAAAAAGGATTTTTCTGAAGAAAAAAACATTTAATCCACAATGTATTTAGCTATAGACAGTTCTTTTTTTTTTTTTTTTACAGTATACAATTTTATTTTTATTTTTTAAATTTACATCCAAGTTAGTTAGCATATAGTGCAACAATGATTTCAGGGTTAGATTCCTTAATGCCCCTTACCCATTTAGCCCATCCTTCCTCCTACAACCCCTCCAGTAACCCTCTGTTCTCCACATTTAAGAGTCTCTTATGTTTTGTCCCCTTCCCTGTTTTTATTTTTTATTTTTGCTTCCCTACCCTTGGGTTCATCTGTTCTGTGTCTTTAAGTCCTCATATGAGTGAAGTCATATGATACTTGTCTTTCTCTGACTAATTTCACTTAGCATAATACCTTCTAGTTCCATCCATGTAGTTGCAAATGGTGAGATTTCCTTCTTTTTGATTGCCGAGTAATACTCCACTGTATATGTATATACAACATCTTTATCCATTAATCCATCGGTGGGCATTTGGGCTCTTGCCATACTTTGGCTATTGTTGATAGTGCTGCTATAAACATTGGGGTGCATGTGCCCCTTCAAAACAGCATACCTGTATCCCTTGGATAAATACCTAGTAGTGCAATTGCTGGGTCATAGAGTAGTTCTGTTTTTAATTTTTTGAGGAACCTCCACACTGTTTTTCAGAGTGGCTGCACCAGTTTGCATTCCCACCAGCAGTGCAAAAGAGATCCTCTTTCTCTGTATCCTTGTCAACATCTGTTGTTGCCTGAGTTGTTAATGTTAGCCATTCTGACAGGTGTGAAGTGGTATCTCATTGTGGTTTTGATTTGTATTTCCCTGATGATGAGTGATGTTGAGCATTTTTTCATGTGTCGGTTGGTCATCTGGATGTCTTCTTTGGAGAAGTGTCTGTTCATGTCTTTTGCCCATTTCTTCACTGGATTATTTGTTTTTTGGGTGTTGAGTTTGATAACTTCTTTATAGATTTTAGATACAAACCATTTATCTGATATGTTGTTTGCAAATATCTTCTCCCATTCTGTCAGTTGCCTTTTAGTTTTGCTGATTGTTTCCTTCACTGTGCAGAAGCTTTTTATTTTGATGAGGTCCCAATAGTTCATTTTTGCTTTTGTTTCCTTTGCCTCCAGAGACATGTTGAGTAAGAAGTTGCTGCGGCCAGGATCAAAGAGGTTTTTGCCTGCTTTCTTCTCGAGGATTTTGATGGCTTCCTGTCTTGTATTTAAGTCTTTCATCCATTTTGAGTTTAATTTTGTGTGTGATGTAAGAAAGTGGTCCAGGTTCATTCTCCTGCATGTTGCTGTCCAGTTTTCCCAGCACCACTTGCTGAAGAGACTGTCTTTATTCCATTGGATATTCTTTCCTGCTTTGTCAAAGATTAGTTGGCCATACATTTGTGGGTCCATTTCTGGGTTCTTTATTCTGTTCCATTGATCTGAGTGTCTGTTTTTGTGCCAGTACCATACTGTCTTGCTGATTATAGCTTTGTAATACAGCTTGAAGTCTGGCTATAAACAGTTCTTTTTTTTTTTTATTTAAAAAAAATTTTTTTTAACATTTATTCATTTTTGAGACAGAGAGAGACAGAGCATGAATGGGGGAGGGTCAGAGAGAGGGAGACACAGAATCTGAAACAGGCTCCAGGCTCTGAGCTGTCAGCACAGAGCCCGACGCGGGGCTCGAACTCACGGACCGTGAGATCATGACCTGAGCTGAAGTCGGCCGCTCAACCGACTGAGCCATCCAGGCACCCCTGGCTATAAACAGTTCTGTTAACAACTCATTTAATGTTTTTCTGATTCATTTGGTGCTTAACAAATGGATTACTTTAGCTCTTGCATCTCAATTCATTGTTGTATGATTCTTCAATCTCCATTTTCATTGACTGGTGAGATAAAATAATTATTGTAAGAGATTTTGGTGTGTGCATATCAAAACTGGACATCTCCAGGGGGTAAAAAAATAAGGACATGTAGGACTTGAACAGTAGAATAAGTAAACTTTTTGCATGTGTATGCAAGCACCCACATGTGCACATGCACTCATAAATATAGGAAAAAGACCTTTCATCCTTTGAATAGAGAAGAAACACTTTTCTCCCCATATGTTCATGGAACATTTAAAACAGTTGATCCCATGTTTGACCACAAAGAAAATTTTGATATGTCTTTGTATTTCACTTTGAGCAATAATCATGCATTACTTTCATAATGCAAATAGCACCAAAATAAAGACAAAATTTAAAAATGGGTTTGCTGTATTTCTAATGTTTAGAATAATGTTTGGCACATATTAGGCACTCACTAAATGTTGGGTACATAAGTAAACAAATGGATTTTAATAACTTTTGTTGAGTACCTGCTATGTGCCAGGCACTGAACAGCAGGTATTGCCTGATAGTCGTGTGGTCTAAAGCCATTTGAGTTAAATGGATTTTGGTATATCACAGAACAAACCTAACTAGCCCTAAAACCTAACTAGCAGATAACAAGTGTGCAGTCATTCCTTTAGCCCATAACAGGGGCTATACCTTTTCTCCAACTGCATTGTAAGGGCTTCTGCTGAATTGGTTTATTTAATACTTTTGATGTGCAGTACACATTTCCCATACTTCAGGCTATATTTTAAAGAGTGAAGGAGGAGTGATAAGGGCATATGGACTAGGGAAAGCTTTCTGACACCTATCATGCTGACTGCACTAGGTAACTCTGACATCCTTTCCAGCTTTACCAAGAATATTTCTACTATCTCTAAGCATACTGGCTCCATGGTTGTTTACTTACGATTATTTTTTACTTGTTATCTGGAAATCGGTTCTTTTTCATTAAAAATATCTTTCAATTAAAAATACTTCTTTCCTCTTTTCAAAATGTTGGCTCAGTTGAGGGGGTTGAGTTTTTGCTGTAATTGCTTTGTTCATTGTAATAGGCATTCCTTCTGAACTATAGTGCGTATTCATTTTCTTAGACATTTTCAATCAGAGTAAAAGAAGAGCTCATGATTGGATTAGGCTTTTCACTTGTTTCTTATTAGATATTTGATTACAATTTGGAAATGTTTGCTGCCCATAGGCAAAATTAGCATCAGTGTTAAAGGTATTACATTTTCCCACTTCATAATGTGTTGTGTATCTTAATTAATAGTAGACAGAATAATAGGGCATGTCTGTGTTTTTTCTCCTTTTTGTTTTTTTAAATCTATCAATTATTGAAAGCTTATTATGTGCTGGACACTGAACAAAGCTCTTTAAGCAACTTATTTCTTTTATTCCTCACAACAATCTTATAAACAGGCATGGTGAAGATAAATAACAAAACTAGTAACAGAAATTCTTCCTGGCTCAAAGTCTGTGCTTTTAACCACTGTGCTACACTTTTCCTGTCTCTTCCATGGTCATATTCTGGAACTGGCCTTCTTCTAGAATATCTTCCTTTTAGAAGAAATATTTAAACATTTTAAAAAATGTTTTTAATTATTTTTGAGAGAAAGAGACAGAGTGTGAGTGGGAAAGGGGCAGAGAGAGAGGGAGACACAGAATCTGAAGCAGGTTCCAGTCTCTGAGCTATCAGCACAGAGCCCGACGTGGGGCTCAAACTCGTGAACCACGAGATCTTGACCTGAGCTGAAGTCGGATGCTTAACCGACTGAGCCACCCAGGCACCTCAGAAGAAATGTTTAGAAGAAAATTTTCATTACATTTTTTTGAGTAAAATTCAAGTATCCTGATCCTTGGGTCCAGCCCTTAGCTTTTCTATAGCTTCATTTCCACTCTGTTTTTCACCATTGTCAAAATCTTCAATTTCTTGGTCCTGCCACTTCCTCCCAGTTTAGTAAACCCATCTTAGGCTTTCTTTCTTCTCTATGAGCCTCATGTTTGATCATCTAAAATATTCTCCCATAAGGAGGCCTCGCTGGCTTAGTTGGTAGAGTATGTGACTCTTTTTATTTATTTATTTATTTATTTATTTATTTATTTATTTATTTACTTACTTACTTACTTACTTACTTTAGAGAAAGAGAGAGCATGTGAGTGGGGAGAGGCGCAGAGGGAGAGAGAGAATCTCTCCATGCTGAACATGGAGCCTGATGTGGGGCTCAATCTCGCGATTGTGAGGTCATGACCTGAGCCGAAATCAAGAGTTGGACGCCCAACTTACTGAGTCACCCAGGTGCCCCAGAGTGTGTGACTCTTGATCTCGGGGTTGTGAGTTCTAGCCCCACGTTGGGTGTAGAGATTATTTAAAAATAAAATCTTAAAAAAATGTTCTCCCATAAATACTCCTTTTACTTCTATTCTATTGCTAAACCCACTCTATTATATCCCAACCATGGATTGATGCCTCAATTTGCTTTCTTTGCTTCTAGCTTCAGATTAACTAGTCGATGTTAGAGACAAGTATTAGTAGGTCTTGTAATAAACCTTGCAGATTGGTACCACTACACATTTATGGCCTTAAACTCTTGCTAGGCTCTCCTTTCATTCTGTGGCATTGCTGTTTTCAGGTTCTTTCTTCATTGTTTTCAAGAACAGTGCCATGTCGGTACCATTGTCCTTAAGTTGTCACTTCCCTTACTCTTTTAGCTAGGTTTTCTCTTGCTTCATCAAGCACATTGAGACCAGTAAGTATTATTTTGCTCAACTTTCCATCCCTTTGCTGCCACTCATCTACATGCATACCATTCTTGACTGTCTTCCACAGGATAAGGGGAACTCCTTCCTATATAAATCCAACTCCTCACCTTGACCACAAGTCCAAGATGGAAGCATCTGTGTTCTGGGCAGGAGGATGGAAGAGAAGGTGAAGAAGGGGATCAAGGATTCACACATACTCTTTGAGGAAGTTTCCTGGAATCTCCTCCATGATTCTTCTTTTTGTATTACCATGGCCAGAATTCAGCCACAAGCCAAAGGTGACCAAGCTTTAAGGGCAGCTGTGAGATATAACCTTTATTTTTGGCAAATCCATGCTCAACTAAAATTTTTATTATTACAGAAGCAGCATAGAATGTAAATTAGAGACATTGAACAGTGTCTACCAGTATTCCTTTGCACATGAAAAAAAATTAAGTTCCCTCACTCTTTTTTCTTATTTTTTACTTATATTGCAAATATTTTGCAAATATTACCTTTTAATTTTATAATCTTTAATTTTTTTATGTTCTCATCATACAGAAGAGGGAACATGAAGGGGGGAGAAGGGCAGAGGCAGAGAGAGGAAATCCCCAGCAGGCTCCATGCTCAGCACAGAGCCCAATGTGGGCTTGATGCGGAACTTGATCCCATGACCCTGGGACCATGACCCAAGCCAAAATCAAGAGTGGGACCCTCAACCGACTGAGCCACCCAGGTACCCCAGGCATTCCGTTTTATAAAACTAATTTCTTGTTTCTGGATTTTATATTTTGCTTAAGTAGGCCTTCCTTATCCATATGTTCTCATATTTTCTTTTGGTAGTTTTATACTTTTGTTTTTTTTTTTTACTTTAGATCTTCATTATATGTGGTATTTAAATTTTGGTAGTGTGACATAGGGATCCATCTTTATTTTTTCAATTTTTATCTAACTCCAACTCGTTTTAAACTAGCCTTCATTCTCATTCATTTGAAATGCCACATTTATGGTGAACTAAATTTTAATACATACACAAGTCTGTTATGGGCTCCCTATTTCAGTTATATTGAGCTATTACTAAACTCTCAATTTTTGTTACCATGGTTTTGTAGAATTTCTTTATTCTTCACTCTTTTTCTTCTTTTCCTCCCCACTCCTCCTCCTTTCTCTACTCTTACTTTCATTTCACCTAGCTGAGCTTGTAGGACACTCCTATGAGGGTGAGACAAACTGGTACAAGCTTCCACCTCTGTTTTCTTCACTGTAGAATCTTTGTGCCTCTTGTACTCAGCACCTTTGCGTTTCTTTGCTGCCTAATGTCACCTTTCTGGGTCTTGCATTGTGTGAGATGCTGCCATTGGATGGATTGCTGCTTATAATTGACTTGTTCTTTGTGCTTCATCCTTTTGATCCTTTGTGTGTGTATAAAATCTATTTATTTTTATGACTATATTTAAACATTTTCCCTAAGTTCTCTGAAGATGTAAAATCAATTGTTGACATCAATACATGTGAATCCACCTCTTTATTTCCTTTTATTTATCTTTTTTGACTGCCTGACTGGTTTCTTCAGGAAGGATGAAATTGTTTTCTGAGTCAATGAGCTGCTAAATCTCAGAATCAGGTAGCACATGAATGTTGCATGGTGCTCAGTGGTTTATACGGCCTTGGAAACAATTTGCTACCTAAAGTTCTGGTGAACTTGTCCTGGATGCAGATAATAAGGGAGTGCTTGTGGGTGGTTCAGCAGAATGAGAAATAGGCACACCTCTCCCTAGAGCTTTATCTCTCTAGACTCTTTGGGCCACTTTTCTGCTATCCACTTTGACTTTCTCTATGGTCATGGCCTGTCTGATCAGTGTTCTTCTTTAACATTTTATTGTCTTGTCTACAGTTTCTTTTCCAGATGAATTTCCTATTCAACTTGTCAGAATCTAATAAAAAAGTCTCACAATTTTGACTTTGACTGTATTTAATCCAACTAATGGGAGGGATATTAACCTTATTGACCATGTTGGATCATCAGAACAGATTCTGATGACAGGACTTGGGACTTTAGTGGTTTTCATGAGTGTGTGTGTATGTGTGTGTACGTGCGTGTATAGGTGTATAGAATGGTGGGTGGGAGATAAACATGGAGGGCCTTCCTTTACAGTGTCATTCCAATAGGAACTGTAGGGGGAAAGTAAATTTACTTGTTTAGTCAGCCATCTTGAATAGAAGCTCTGATTACTTTTATGAGACAGAACAATCTATATTTAAAAAGGAATCAAGGCCAAATAAGCCAATACAGTTTGGTTTACATTAAAATGTTAATCAATGCACATAAAGTCACTGAATACACACTGAAAGGTTGCCACGGCAACAGTCATTTTCATGAAATGATTTTAGATACTAGATTCTTGAGTGAAGGCATGACTTATTATTTGCTTTAAGACATCTTCAGTGCACTCGCTTTCTCTCTCTCTCTCTCTCTCTCTCTCTCATCTCCTTGGAGGATAGAAAATGGAAAGGGATCTGCACCTGATAGAATTCTTTGAAAGCAACAGAAATAAATTTTACTCATTGAAGCAAAAAAATATATTTATTGGTAGGATGAAAGGGTGGTTCACAGAGTTGAAGGAAATGTGAAGAGGGGGATTCAGAGGGGTCAGAAGTATAAAGCAACTCTGAGAATCTGGGAAGCAGTAATCACAAAATGGCATCTTCAGGGCAACCAGAAGAATGAGTGAACTCTTACCATTTTCAGTTTTGTGTCACTATGTTCAAGGTTTAAATTCTAGGAAGTTTCTGATCTACCTGGTTTGAAAGAAAAATTTTGTACACACACACGCGTGCGCGTGCACGTACACACACCTTTTTATACAGAGGATTGTTGCAGAGAGATGATTCTTCTTTTTTAAATTATTTATTTAAATTCAGGTTAGTTAACATACAGTGTGGTATTGGTTTCAGGAATACAACCCAGTGATTCATCACTTACATATAACACCCAGTGCTCATCCAATGAGTGCCCTTCTTAATGCCCATCACCCATTTAGCCCATCTTCCCACTGACTCCCCTCTAGCAACCCCCAGTTTGTTCTCTGTATTAAAGAATCTGTTATGGTTTGCCTCCCTGTTTTTATCGTATTTTTCTTCCCTTCCCCTATGTTCATCTGTTGTGTTTCTTATGTTCCACATATGAGTGAAATCTTTCTCTGCCCGACTTAGTTTGCCTAGCATAATACACTCTAGTTCCATCCACATTTTTGCAAATGACAAGATTTCATTCTTTTTGATTGCCAACTAGTATTCCATTGTGTGTGGAATTCTTCTTTGCCCATTCATCAGTCAATAGACATTTGGGCTCTTTCCATAATTTGGCTCTTGCTGATGGCATTGCAGAGAGATTATTATTTAAGTTTATTTCTTTATTTTGAGAGGGCTGCAGAGAGAGTCCTAAGCAGGCTCTACACTGACAGTGCAGGCTTAGGGGCTAGACTCATGAACCGTGAGATCATGACCTGAGCCGAAGTCAGATGCTTAACTGACTAAGCCACCCTTTGACAGGTGACTTTGTGGTTCCTCTTACCAGAGGTGTAGTATATTTTTCTGCCCTACTGATGTTGGGATGGGCCATGTGATTTCTTTTGGCCAATGAGATATTAGTGAACATGATGACAACAAAGGCTTCAAATATGTTGATGTGTTTTGGCTTGCCCTCCTGTGCTTCTGTGTTGCCATAAACATATCCTAAGTTCTCCCCTAGACCCAGAAGAATGATGACGTGGAGCAGAGCTGCCCCAACCGACTCATATACCCACAGTGTGAGGCTGAGCTGTCTCAGCAGACCTGCAGATTTATGAACATGAGAGTAAATACTTGTAGCATGTTCCTTGGTTTTGGGGTAATCTGCTAAGCAGCATTTTTTTGTGGTAGTATTTAACTGATACATTACTCTACTTTACTGATACATTAAATGTATTCATTTAAACGAGAGTATTGTGGAGTTCATGCCTTAATCCATTTGCATGTTTATAGAGATTCATGCATGATAGGGAGAAAATGCTAGGCAGAAGCTGTCTTGTGGAATCCCCTTAGTATATACCAGGAGGCAAAAACCTACTAAATAAATATTGGTTTCACACACTTAATGATCACTGTTTTTGTTAGAAAAGTGAAGTGGATTCTGAAAAGCCTTTATAACACAGTATAGTTATCCAGAATTCTTTCCCAGCTAAGTGCATTTTCTTCATAATTCTAGTATAGGTTAGACTGTGGCTCTGGTTATTATAAACTTGCCAGAACTTTGATGGCTCTTGAAACTCTGTTTAATATGGTATCCAAAAAGAAAAAAAAAAATGGTATCCAGCAGATTTCTAGGCAGAAGTCTTCCAAGGAGAAAGCCATCAACACATTCCTGGAAGTTGTTCTGTTTATGAGATTGAGTTCAAAACTCTAGGTTTTTTTTTTTTTTTTTTTTTTGGTCTATAAAAAAATCAGTTTTTATTTTATTAACTCTTATTAAATAAGAGTCTTCTTATTTGTATTGTTGATGGCAGGGTCCCCATCAACCTGGTTCCTGTCCTTTCTTCTTATCCCAGGCTGATTGGACTTATAAATATGCAAAAAAGTAATTTCCATTTCTTCAGCTATTGAGAAAATGGGGTTTGGGGGTGCCTGGGTGGCTTAGCTGAGTGTCTGACTCTTGATTTTGGCTTAGCTCATGATCCCAGGGTCCTGGGGTTGAGCCCCACATCGGGCTCCGCGCTGAGCACGGGGCCTACTTAAGATTCCCCCCCCCCCCCTGTCTCTCTGTCTTTCTCCCTCTCTCTGTCTCTTACTCTCACCCTCTCCCTTCTCTTCTGCTTGTGCTCTCTCTCTCTCTCTCTCTCTCTCTAAAAAAGAAAAAAAAAAAGAAAAAGAAAGAAAATGGGGTTGATCTTCACAGTGGCAAGCATTGCTTTCACTAATATAAAGTAGCATAGTCCCACCCCAGGAAACCTGGCAGCCTGTGGAAATAGTTCAACTCCACTTGTGTGTGTGTGTGTGTGTGTGTGTGTGTGTGTGTGAACTAACATGGACAAATGGCCCAGGTCATGCCTTTTGGCATGGTCTCTTACCTGTTGTCCACTGATGGATGACCTGAAGGATCCTGAAGGAAGCCCATTTCTCTGGGTTTGGGCATCACAGAGTCACTGATTTTGGCCTTCAGTGGGGCTTCAGTGGACCTGGGAGGACTTCAGTTGTACAACTCTTGAACATTCCTGGAAACTGGTGCAAATCGTCCTTTATGTCTTATGGCATAGTTTTGTAATTTTCTCTCAAAGTATATCCTCCACATTTCTTAAGTTTATTGATAGTGGTTATTCTTTACATGTAAAGAGTTTTGCTTTCGGAGTTAAATTTTTCATCGCGTTTTTGGGTTTTGCTAATATATAGGAAAGTTAGTAATTTGGATAATTTGTTTCATAACTAGCCCCTCAGTGAATATTCTGATGAGTTATGATTAGTTGATATCCTGAAGCTTTTAAATAGACCCTCATGTGAGAATTCTTTCTCTTTTCTGATAGTTATACTTTTTTTTTATTGCCTTCTCCCTACCCCCATTTGCCAAAATATCCAAGGAACTTTTAAATATAGCTGTAATATTGGATATTTCAGTTTTGATCCTAAAAACTTATGTCTATGTTTTAAGGGGCTTGGTTTCTCATTTTCTGTTTTTCTATTCAGGCATATGTATATGTATCTCTATGTATACTTTACAGATTTTTATTTTTAAGTAATCTCTACACCCAACATGGGCTTGAACCCACAACCCCAAGATCAAGAGTCACAAAGCTCCACTGACTGAATCAGCCAGGTGCCCGAGGCATATGTATATTTTATTAAATGAAGGGAATTGTTCCCTAAGTTTAATGCTCTGTAATGGATTATTAGAACATGAAAATTACCTGGACCATGAAAATGTGTTTTCAAATTATGTCAACTGGGGTATGGAAGAAAATCACATAAATCCTTCTTTAGAAAGAAAGAAAATTATACGAAAAGAAATATGATTTTTCACTTTAAGAACAGAAGATCAACTTATCAGTAAAGTACTTGTTAGTTGGATTTTGAAGGTTCAAGAAAAGTATCTAAGACAAATGCATTTCTCTTCATTGAACTAACTGTTTTGAAGCTCCTGACACCCAAGGAGAAGATAAGAATTTTTCTAGTACTAAAAAATCTGTTCCTTTCCTGTAGCACATAATAAACCCATTGTTTAATTTGCTGTCTCTAACACTTCTGAAATATTATTTAAACAAATTGTATTCTGTTAATAGTGGCTTTTATTAAAGAGAATAATGAATGTCTCAAATGTTGTTTGTTGTAAATGATTCACAGTAAACTTCTAGGATCTTCTTTAAAGACTGGTTGTAATCAACATTTATATAAAAATATGCACCCGAGGGGTGCCTGGGTGGCTCAGTCGGTTAGGCTTTGGATTTCGGCTCAGGTCATGATCTTGCAGTTCTTTGGTTTGAGCCCTGCATTATGCTCTGTGCTGACAGCTCAGAGCCTGGAGCCTGTTTTGGTTTCTGTGTCTCCCTCTCTCTCTGCCCTTTCGCCACTTGCTTCTGTCTCCGTCTCTCTCTCTCTCTCTCTCTCAAAAATAAACATTAAAAAAACTAAAAAAAAAATACACCTGATTTCTTCAATATAGTAGATTTAAAAAGATAAAAGAATTCTTGACAGTTTGCCCCCTGAAACTTAAACACAATGCAGTAAGTAATAGGGTGAGATAGTTACATGGTCATGGATAGCCCCAGATTGCAGTGTAACCCCAAATCACTAAGGAATATACATCATGGATTTAATAAACTTCTTTGGCACATACTATGTCAAGAATTAGGCAAGAACTTCTGAGTTATGTGCATCTTGCACTTTCCTCAGCCCTGTGCGCTTCAACCTTTCTTTTCTCCCTCTTGAGAAGCCCACTCGTGAAGGAAGCCACTAAGCCTACTCTCCCATTAACTTCCTCAACTTCCTTCTTTTGCTTCACCTCCATTCACTCTCCCTAGCTCTAAGCTTGAAGGCAGTTGAGGGGCTCTATTTAGCTAAAAGATTTTGAATTAGGAGAAGAAAAGAGCTAGAATATAAGCTATTAGATTTAAGAGTGGTTGTCAGTGGACATAGGGCAAGTTTAAAAATTCTTCCCCCTTTTTTTCCCTACTGGTGTCCTATGAAGTTCTTCCCCACTCTGTGAGAATACTTTTTTTTTTTTTTTTTTTTTTTTTGGCATGATGTGTGCAGCCTTAGTAGCCCCAAGGCTGGGAAGGCTGGGAAGGCTGGGAAGGGTTTGATGCACCCAAACAGCTTTTCTCTCATCATTGGAATTCTCCTCACATACCAGTCTGGTTATTTTCTTATACATTTGCACAAGGCATCTATGGCATGAGTCACAGTAAGAAACTCATCATAAGAATGTGCCAGATTGCAAAATAGATTTTCTTCCCCCCACTAATAGCAGATTCAAGATTTTAAAATTACAGTGATTCAGTAGGCTTAAGAGTATGATTTTTGAAGCCTCATACTTTTTTTTTTTTGCTAATATAAACTGCATTTTTGACTATAAAAATTAACTCAAATTGTCGTTTAATTTATTCTCAAGTTTAAACAATTGCCCCTATGGAGCTGTACTCTTCAAATTGAAAATGAATTCCATCATAAATATCACACCACAATTAAGTATCACAAGCATAGGCAGCAGGTGCAACTCTACTGTTAGCGTGTATGTGTGCCGTGTGTACATGCTGAGTGTGTGTTGTGTGTGTGGTATATGTGTGTATATATGATGGGTGTGTGGTTTGTGTGTTGGGCATATATGTGTTATGTACATGTGTTTGGTGTATGTGTGCTATTTATGGTATATTTTTTGTGACGAATAAATGTGTGCTGTGGTGTGTGAGTGGAGTGTGTGGTATGTGTGTGGTGTGTTTGCTTGTGGTGTGTGTTGTTTGTGTAGTATGTGCGTTTTATGTTTGTGTGATGAATATGTGGGGTGTGTATGTGTGCATGTCTGTGTGTGTCTGTGTGTGGTGTTCTGCAGGGATTTGAGACCCAGAGCTTAAACTTTTTGGTTTAAGGGGCACCTGGGTGGCTCAATTGGTTGAGTATCCAAATTCGGCTCAGGTCATGATCTCACAGTTTGTGGGTTTGAGTTCCACATCAGGCTTTGTGCTGACAGCATGGTCCCTGCTTTGAATTCTCTGTCTTCCTCTCTCCCTGCCCCCTCCCCTCCCTGCTCATGGGCTCTCTCTCTTTCAAAAATAAATAAAAAAATATTAAAAAGTGTTTTTGGTTTAAGAGTCTCTCTGCATTGGGATCAGTTAGCAAAGTCTTTACAATTGTTTCATCTCTTCAGAAATCATTTAGAAGGTGTTTTCTTAAGCTTAAGTGTTTGTTTTTTAGGAGGAAACTTCAAATATTATAAACTAGAAGAAAGTGAAAGTGATTGCTGCATTACTGTAAGTTTAGCTGACAATATGATTTAATTTAGCAAACAAAACCACTTGTATACAGAGTTAGTATACTCAGAGCTTCAAGATGACCCATCTCCTCTGCCTCTGACGCATAATCCATCCTGGTCAGTTGGAACATTTCTTTCTCTTCAGAGGCAGTTGCGTGTTGGCATTTCTACTAATGGCCCTATGCCGTCCGATGGGAGACAGCATAGCCTAGAGACTGAGAATGGGAACTCCTGAGTCCGAACACTTGGATCTGAATGCTGGCTCTACCAACCAGGTGAGGGCTTAACCTTGATGAGTTACCTCATCTGTGAAATGGGGTAATAGTGGTATTTGCCTCACAGGGTTGTTGGGAGGCTTTTATGAGATGATGCTGTAAACATGGTGCTTGGAAGATAGTAAGTATGAAATGTAATGTATGTATGTGTGGTAAGTATAGAATGAGCATGTGCGTTGAGGATGGAGGGGATCCTCCATCCATGCATATGGCCGTGCCATATGGAAGGTAATGGAAGCTGTTAGTGGACCATTTTTTTCAAGATTTACCATGAATGTATTCCATTTGGTTTGCCTATACCAATTAGATTTATGAATGACCTCTTAGGTCTTGCATCAGTGTAGCCTGATTTCTTGGTAGGGTTAATAATGTGTCTCTTAAAGAATGCTTATGAGGGGTTTTAAATGACATGTCAGTGGTTCTAGGTCTGGCCCCAAATAGGGCAAAAGTCATTTGAGCAAAAGTGCTCTCCCCTGCATGTTGAAAAACTGGCTCTACCATCTATCTATTCCCTGCTCTAGAATAGGTAAATGTCTCAGCGATGGAAAATTGTACTCAGCATAAAAAACCCCTACAAAGACCCTAACATATTATATGAGTCACTCTGACTAACATGCAGTCATTTGGCAGAATTTTCAGGGGAAACTTCACATTTTGTCCTTGCTATTTCTGGGCTCCTATATAGACATTAATGTCTGAGTAAAGTGTCCATTAGAAGGCTCTGGGTGCTGAAACAGGCTGTGGATGTGGGATGTCTACTGTGTTCCTTCGATTGTGCTTGTCCATTTTGTTTAATAAGGAGGATCTCAAGGCCCTCTCTTGGTGTGAGGGAGGCAAATTGTGGAAACAAGGGGCATGTGGGGATGGGGAAATACCTACAGAAATCCAAAACCTTGCACTTGTCTAGTACTGTAGCCACTGCCAAAGAGTTTTGTGAAGTACCCAGCCAGCTGGAAAGATGCCCCTGGAGACAACCGCTATATCCACCATGCCAGCATCTACTCCTGCCCCTGGCCTTCACAGTTAGTGCTGGTCTTTAACATGTCTGCTGGACATTAGGCTGAGTGTCAGGAACTAACAGAGAAGGGCAGTCCTGCCAGGTTTCTATCAGAACTTAGCTCTCCCTGTCTTTTCCCCTGTCTTGTGTCTCTCCCCTCAGTCTGGGGCCCACAGGCAGATGGAAGGGATGTCTTTAGCATCCCCACCTCCAGTCCTCAGTCATTGTTAATGACAAAGTCATCTATTGCACCCATCCCTTTAATCCCAAGTTTATCCCACCTCCCCTCAATCCCATCCACCTTGCCAAGGGTTCTTCATTATTTCTCCAGCAAGATTTAAATCCATACCTTAACCTTTCTTCTAGGCCTCCTCAGACATCCTAAAATTATTTTCTTCTTGAGTCACTTTCTCTCTACCAGTTTTTCCAGGAGAATTTTCTTGGACAACATTTCATCCCTTCTAGATTTTCTCCCACTAAGTTTTATGTCAGGCTTAGCTCTGCCTGTGGGTTCTCCGTGTCCAGCTCACCAAATCAATTTCTCTTTTTTATGTAGATAACTCTTGCTTTCTTACTTCTAACAAATCCTTCCACTTTTTGAAAGGGAGATGACATTTTCTCTATACCTTAGTTTATTCACTTGTAGACAAAATGTGGTTTTACTTTTGATCAATCAATAAAGAAATTAGTACGTTAAGAATGTTATTGAGCAAATATAAGTCCTGCCCTTTGATATGTGCTTGAGGTCATATAAAGGGCTGTTGTATATAGGCTTGCTTTCAAGAAGCTTAGTCATGTTAGAGAAACAATTTTAATATCCATGCATCAATAAATGAGTAAGTATGCATTAGTTGTTATAGTCTGCCTTTACGAAGGAATTAAGGTGGTTTATATTAAAAGGTGGTTATGTAGGGGCGCCTGGGTGGCGCAGTCGGTTAAGCGTCCGACTTCAGCCAGGTCACGATCTCGCGGTCCGTGAGTTCGAGCCCCGCGTCGGGCTCTGGGCTGATGGCTCAGAGCCTGGAGCCTGTTTCTGATTCTGTGTCTCCCTCTCTCTCTGCCCCTCCCCCGTTCATGCTCTGTCTCTCTCTGTCCCCAAAATAAATAAACGTTGAAAAAAAAAAAAAAAGGTGGTTATGTAAAAGAATGTTACAGTAATGATAAAAGATCAAGAACATGTAATAGATAATTGAAAAGGAAACCCAACTTAAGGTAAATTATTGGGTTTAAATACAAAATTTGGAATTGGGCTTCCTAGAAGTTAAGAAAAAAGAGAAACATGATGAATTATATAATTTCCATGTCTCATCATAGGATACATATCAGTTTGCAAACATTGAATTTTTTTAGGTATTACATACTAGAAGAATCTGTCCATTCAGTTACTTATTGTGCAAGTGCTGTGTTCCAGACACCATGGATATGAAGTGTATAAGAAAAACAAATTCTCTCTCTTCATGAGGTTTTTAGTGAAGAGAGAGAGTCAAGAACTCATTAGATAGTGATGAGTGCTCTGAAAGCAAAGTGGATTAATGGGATAGAGAGTGCTGGGGAGGCAGGGGGAAGGTCTCTCTGGGGAGGTGACATATGAGCACTTACCATGAATGATAAGAAGAGCCATGCAAAGAGCATTTCAGGTAAGGAAACAGCAAGGTCCAAGGACCGGGGATAGGAAAAAACTTTATATATTTGAGAATCAACCAGTAAGACTGGAGGAAACTTGGAGAGGGATATAGCAGTTATGTGAGTGGCAGGGGACTGGTAGGAGATGAAGCTAGAGAAGGTAGCCATGTTTGGCTTTGTAGAGATTTGGATTGTTTTCCCCAAGTGTGATTGGGGAGCTTTTGGAAATTTTGAAGGGGCAAAGTTTTGTTATCTTTTGTAGTATCTAATTCTGATTCCCACTAGCTATTATACGGAAAACAGCCAGCAGGAGGCAAAAGTGGAAGCAGGGAGAACAATTGGGTCTTCTACTGGAGTCCCTATTGGGACTATTACAAAAGTCTGAGTGACAGAAAATGCTGACTTGGTCCAGGATGAAGTTGGTGGAGGTGGGATTAAGTGTTTGGACTGAAGCAGAATCAATATGACTTGCTGATTAGCTGCATGAAGAGAACAAGAGAGAATTGAGATTGTTCTAGGTTTTTGGTTTGAAGAAATGGATGAATGATGATCCATCTTTTAAGATAGCAAAGACTGGGCATAAGCTGGTTTGGAGAGCAAGATCAGGAGTTTTATTTCGGACATGGTCAAATTGAATTACTTACGAGATAATTCAGTTGAGATGTAAAGTGGACACTTGAATCCGTAAGTATGGAACTCAGGGATGTGATATACATTTGGGCATCAGCAGCACACTCAAGTTGTATCTATTACTATTTCAATGGAGCACTTAAATTAATAGACAAGGTTTTCAATGGGGATTGATATAGAAATAGTTTTCAAATGGCCACTTCGTGACTATATTGGCCATGGTTCTCCAGAGAAACAGAATAGGATGTGTATTTAAAGAAATCAACAAATAAGATTTATTACAAGGAATTGGGTCAAGTGATTATGGAGGCTGAGGGGTCCCAAAATCTGCAATTTGGCAAGCTGGAGACCCAGGAGAGCCAATATGTATGTAGTTCCAGTTTGAGTCTAAAGGCCTGAGAACCAGGGAAGCTGATGGTATAAAAAGGAGTTTCCTCTTATTCAGTCTTCTTGTTCTACTCTGTTCTTCAGTAGATTGAGTGAGACCCACCCACCCCGAGGAGGGCAATCTACTTTACTCAGTCTTCTAATTCAAATGTTAATCTCATCCAGAAACACTAAGATATACCAAAAATGATATTTGTCCAAAAGTCTGGGTACCCCATGGCCCAGGTAAGTTGACACATAAAATTAATCATTACAATAGAGCATTACATGAAATTATAATTCTATGAGGAGTGTGTGCAGCTAAAACAGGGAGTTTCTTGATGATCTAACTTGTTATAAGGTTAGAACCTGTAAATTCCAGAGGCAGGCCTGGCTTGCATGGCAATGGTTGTTTTTCCTTATTGTACAAGAATTTTAGCTTTTTCTTATAGACCCAAAATGAATACTAGATAAATAAATTGGTTGACCCAGTGAATCAAGTAATTAATTAACCCATTAGACATTTATGAAGATTTTTTAACTTGCCGGATAATACCATTAGGTCACAGTCTATTTGGGAGGCCACCACATGAACAGGTAAATTATGTTTCAGTGGGGCTAGTGCCTGGCCACAATGAAGGTATGAAGAAAGAAGAACAAAGGAGGAAGAGACAATACTAATGGAGAAAGAGTTGGTGGTTAGGGAAGGATTCACTGGAGAAGGTAGACCAGGGTTTTGCTAGGTGAAGAAGGAGGCAGAGGAGTTGTGTATAGAGAATGGTGTGGAGGTATGGGAGGGCCTGAGGTGTCTAGATAGGAGAGATGTGTAGGATGCACGGTATTGAGTGGAGGGAACTGAGACCATTTGGGCCCAGAGGGTGAAGTACCTTGTATTTCTGCCTAAGGAGTTTGGGTTCTCTCCTGCAGGCCAGTAGGTCTCCTCTACCTTTAGTAGAAACAAGAATCACCTGGGAACTTGTTAAAAATGGGGATTCCTAGGCCTTCTCTCTAAGGAGATGGATGCAGTTCGTCTGGGGCTCAGGAAGTGACAGCTTAATGAGCTCCCCAGCTGATTCCAGTGCAGTTGGTTCAAAGACCCTACCACCACTATGTGCTGTGAAAGCTTTTCAGAAAAGGGAGTGACATGACCTGATTTATTTTTAGGAAGATAATTCTGCCAACTGTGTGGAAAACAGACTGACTTCACTGGCAGGGAAAAATGTATAGGAAGTTGCAGCAGCAGGCATCCTGGTGAGAGATTATGATGACTGGGGCTAAAATGTTAGTAGGGATGAAGAAATGGGCTGAATCTAAGAGACCTCTCTGAGTTACGATTCACAGTTTACCCGAGCAGAAGAAGGGTGAGAAGAATGAATGTTGGTTCCCAAGTGTCTACCTTGGAAGAATGTGTCATCAATAATGGCTGGCACTTGGTAACTATGTGTTGAATGAATGGGTGAATAAACATGGGAAAAGTAGGTGAGATGGAGTCAGAAAGGAAAATTGCATTTTATTTAAAAAAATTTATTTTATTTTATTTATTAAAAAAATTTTTTTAACGTTTATTTATTTTTGAGACAGAGAGAGAGCATGAACGGGGGAGGGGCAGAGAGAGAGGGAGACACAGAATCGGAAGCTCCAGGCTCCGAGCCATCAGCCCAGAGCCCAACGTGGGGCTCGAACTCACGGACCGCAAGACCATGACCTGAGCTGAAGTCGGACCCTTAACTGACTGAGCCACCCAGGCGCCCTGAAAATTGCATTTTAGATGTTATATTTGAAGTTAATACAAGAAGTACTGATCTAGTATTGGTGAAGAAAGCTCATGCAGGTTTGGAGATATGGATTTGGAAGTTGTTAGTGTAGAGATAGTTCTTAAAGCAAAAGTAGAATCTGAGCCTACTTATCAAGAAGATACAAACCTTAAATAGAAAAAAGCCAAGCATGCAAAACTTTTGGTGTATTTAAAGGACAAACAGGAAAACTATTTGGCAGAGAGAGAAAGTAGTTGAAAAGAAGTTGGAGGATTTACAGGAAGTATGTTTTGAAAAGTTTTGAAAATAAAGGAAAGAGTTTCAAGAAGTATGTGTGTATGTGTATACGTGTGTGTGTGTGTGTGTGTGTGTGTGTGTGTGTGTGTGTGTGTTGGAGGGGCATCTTGGGACCATGTTGTCAGACTAAATGCTGAAATATGTTCTGCCAAAACTCTTCTTTAATATACAGTTGACTCTTGAACAATGGCACCAATCTTCTGTGCAGCCGAAAAATCTGCATATAAATTTTGACTCCCCCCAAACTTTGCTAATAGCCTACTGTTGATTATAAGCCTTAATGACAACATGAACAGTCTATTAACACATATTTTATATGTTATATGTATTATATACTGTATTCTTACAATAAAAATAAGCTAGAGAAAAGAAATTGTAAAGAAAACCATAAGGAAAATACATTTACAGTACTGTATGGTGTTTATTGAAAAAAAAATCCATAAATAAGTGGATCCATGCAGTTTATTTTTTTTATTTTTTATTCTTTTCAATATATGAAATTTATTTTCAAATTGGTTTCCATACAACACCCAGTGCTCATCCCAAAAGATGCCCTCTTCAATACCCATCACCTACCCTCCCCTCCCTTCCACCCCCCATCAACCCTCAGTTTGTTCTCAGTTTTTAAGAGTCTCTTATGCTTTGGCTCTCTCCCACTCTAACCGCCCCCCCCTTTTTTTTTTTCTTCCCCTTCCCCATGGGTTTCTGTTAAGTTTCTCAGGATCCACATAAGAGTGAAAACATATGGGATCTTTCTTTCTCTGTATGGCTTATTTCACTTAGCATCACACTCTCCAGTTCCATCCACATTGCTACAAAGGGCCATATTTCATTCTTTCTCATTGTCACGTAGTACTCCATTGTGTATATAAACCACAATTTCTTTATCCATTCATCAGTTGATGGACATTTAGGCTGTTTCCACAATTTGGCTATTGTTGAGAGTGCTGCTATAAACATTGGGGTACAAGTGCCCCTATGCATCAGTACTCCTGTATCCCTTGGGTAAATTCCTAGCAGTGCTACTGCTGGGTCATAGGGTAGGTCTATTTTTAATTTTTTGAGGAACCTCCACACTGTTTTCCAGAGTGGCTGCACCAATTTGCATTCCCACCAACAGTGCAAGAGGGTTTCTGTTTCTCCACATCCTCTCTAGCATCTATAGTCTCCTGATTTGTTCATTTTGGCCACTCTGACTGGCGTGAGGTGATATCTGAGTGTAGTTTTGATTTGTATTTCCCTGATGAGGAGCGATGTTGAGCGTCTTTTCACGTGCCTGTTGGCCATCGGATGTCTTCTTTAGAGAAGTGTCTATTCATGTTTTCTGCCCATTTCTTCACCGGGTTATTTGTTTTTCGGGTGTGGAGTTTGGTGAGCTCTTTATAGATTTTGGATACTAGCCCTTTGCCCGATATGTCATTTGCAAATATCTTTTCCCATTCTGTTGGTTGCCTTTCAGTTTTGTTGGTTGTTTCCTTTGCTGTGCAGAAACTTTTTTATCTTCATAAGGTCCCAGTAGTTCTGGACCCATGCAGTTTAAGCCTGTGTTATTCAAGGATTAACTGCAGTTTGCCAGATTTAGCTCTCTCTTAAGGTCATCCCTGAATCATGATAGAAAAGCCAGGTAGGTCAACAACATAAGGAAGATAGTAGTATTTGCTAGCGGGAGGGCAGTACTTATCTCAAGAAACAGGTATTTTAACTTATTTAGACATGAGTTTGGCTAGGACATATTAACCACCCATCCCCACAGCATTTATTTCTTTATAGCATTTAGATTAGAATTAGCCTTGTTATAGAATTGTCTCTTTTCTGTTAAGTTTCTACAGATTTTGAAGCTACATCAGTCCACCCACCAGTAGACATGACAGTGCTCCTCTTATTTAAAAAAAATTTAAAAGAGATTGTTAAAAAAAATCTCTACTAATATGTTTGGCGAAACAGGTAACTCGTTTTACTTATTTTTGAATTTAATTTAATTTAATTTAATTTATTTTAATTTTTTGTAATGTTTATTTATTCTTAGTGAGAGAGAGCACGAGCAGGGGAGTGGCAGAGAGAGGGAGACACAGAATCTGAAGCAGGCTCCAGGCTATGAGCTGTCAGCACAGAGCACAGCGCAGGGCTTGAACTCACTAACTGTGAGATCATGATATGAGCTGAAGCCGGACATTTAACGGACTGAGCCATCCAGGCGCCCCAATTTATTTATTTATATTTATATTTATATTTATATTTATATTTATATTTATATTTATATTTATATTCTATTTTATGAAATATTTGTAACAGCCAAACACAAAAGTGGTAAATACATTGGTTCACATAATACCAGAGAAACTTGATTTACATGAAGATGAAAATGTGAAATGTTACCAACATCCTTATACTGCAAAACTAAAGTGACAAAAAGATGACAAATCAGGAGCTGACATGGAATATATGTATATGTATAAACACATGCTATACATTTTAAATAATATGACATACCAGCTAAATCTGCCAGAAATTTGCTACAGTCAGGTTTGATAAAAATGAGTCCTGTGACTTACACTGTGAGGCAGCCCAACTGTTGGAACATTCCATGGAAATTCTATATTCATGGAAGAGAAATTTGTCATTATTGCTCTTACATCATGAGAGAGGCACATAAGGAGTAGGCTTGTGCTATTCAGTTCCAAGTTTGTATAGATGTACAGAAGAAATAGAGAAATGCACATGATATTCCCCTAACCTACACTACATGGAATTGTAAATAGTTTGGGTAATGTACTTTACAAATTTTTGATTTACTTGAAAAGTATTTTTTTTTTTTAGGAATAGAATTTAGTGATTCATCACTTACATATAACACCCAGTGCTCATCCCAACCAGTGTCCTTGCTAATGCCCATCTCCCCATTAGCCCTTCCCCCTGCCAACATCCCACCCACACCCCTCAGTTTGTTCTCTGTATTTAGGAGTCTCTTATGGTTTGTCTCCCTCTCTGTTTTTATCTATTTTTGCTTCCCTTTCCTTATGTTCATCTGTTTTGTATCTTAAATTCCACATAGGTAGGTAACTCGTTTTAATTTTAATTTTGATTTCTACCCCAGGGAAACACTTTTGAGATGGTTATTGGACATGTGTGTTAATATTTTTTTTCAGTAAATTTTGTTAAGGATTGATGTCCATTTGTATTTTGGGTCTTAGAGGTCTTGAATTGATATTTGTATATTCCTTAGATATTAATGGCATTAATAACCTTTTGTTATTTTTGTCAATAATAATTTTTCCAGTCATTGACGCAGTGGTGGGAGGGAAATGTTAACCGTTTTTAAAACAGGCTTTCCACCAAATTCAGAGGCTTACCAGCCTGGCTTCTTGGCCTCTGGCCTTTACTCTTCCATCTACATTTTTGGGGAGTTGTCCACCTGGGCCTCACAAAGGTCTTACAGAATCAGTGCCCCTTTAAAACAAGGGTTTCCCTTGAAAATAAAGTGAGGATGAGCCTGTGAATCGTATTAGCTGTATGATTTAACTTTCTTTTTCCTCCCCTAGAGCTCAGGCAGACATATCTGGAACTATTGTAGCACCTGAGATATGTTTCCTTGCAGCTGAAGGCCTGGAGAGTAGTTCTGAAGGCCTCTGTAAATGGAAAACATGCATATATTCGTGTTTGTTGGATAAACTAAAGTCCAACCATTTACGTACAGATTTCTCTTATGACTTCCTTCGAAGTGTTAAATTCAGCATCAGATGATTATGCATGTATAAATAAATAAATAAAGTCTGAGCTCCACTAGGGAAGGGAGAGGTGGGAATTCCTATTGTGACCTTTTTCAACTCTCATTTTCTAATAGTTTATTTTGGTATTTTATTTTTGTTGTATATTGACCTTGTTTACTGGTAAATTTGACACATTCTCTTATTTATAGATTGTTTTCTCTGAGATAGGTTTTCTTAGTACTGGTGTTTGTTTTTCCTTAAATGGAAGAATTCATCAGTGAAGCCAGCTGTATCTGGAGATTTTTCTGTGGAAAGATTTTTAAATGATTGATTTAGTGTCTTTAATAGCTACAGCTTTATTTGGATTTTATGTTTCTTCCTGCATCAGTTGTAGTCAGTCTTATTTTTTTAGGGATTCGTCCATTTCATCTAAACTTTCCAATTTATGGCACAGAGTTGTTCTAATATTCCACTGGTATCTCTTTGAGGTCTGCAGCTTCTGTGGTGAGGTCTCCATTTTAATTTTTGTTATTGGTATTCTGTGCCTTTTCTCATTTTTCTTGATTAGTTTTGCTAAATATAAAGTATCTTCAGTTTTATTAGTCTTGAAGGGAAATTCCTGAATTTTAGGCTTTCTTTCCTAGGCCTCCCCACTTAAGGGTCTTGGCTATTTAAGGCCTGATTTCTTCTGCAAGCCCTGACTCCTCTGTTTCCTCTCTATCTCCATGAGTACTGGCTTCTCTGCCTGTAGTATCTGTTCTTGGCCTGACTTCTCAGCTTTCCCACTCCCCGACCCACTATAACCCCTACCATGCTAAGAATCATCATTTGCTTGAGGGGGAAAGAGATAAACAGAATACTAGACTCACTTTATTAAGGGTTCCTTTTCTTTGGAACTTGGCCCTTTAAATGTTTACTTATTTTTGAGAGAAAGAGTGCACGTACACTGGAGGGGAGGTGGGGGGAGCCGAGAGAGCTGGGAGGGGAACAGAGAAAGGGGGGAGGGGACAGAGAATCTGAAGCTGAAAAGGGCTCCCACCTCACAGCAGAGAGTCTGATGTGGGCTCCAACTCACCACCCCTGAGCTGACCTGAGCTGAAGTGGGGCGTTCAACTGACTGAGTCACCCAGGTGCCCCTACTTTTTGTATCTATAGATTTGTTTATTCTAGACATTTCATATTAATGGAATCATAAAGTATATAGTCTTCTGTGACTGGCTTCTTTCACTTAGCATAATGTTTCAAGGTATATTCATGTTGTAGCATGTATCAGTATATTATGCCTGCAAATGGTCATAATCCTTTCCAAGTTTGAATCAGCTTTCAATATTTTATTCTTTTTGTTTTCAATGTTGTGAAATATCTTTGAGAGTTCCTTTAACTTGAGGGTGTCTTTTGCTGATGTCACTTCCTCTGGTACCTCCTCATGCTTTTGTCACAGCCACTTTCATATGTGAGAGCATCTTAACTACCTGCCTTAACTAATCCTTGCAATCTGGGTCCAAATTTCACAGCAGCATCCTTATCTGTACTAGCCGCTTCATCAGATAGTTTAACATTAATCAATTTATGCCAACATCTGAAACAATGACAACAACCTTTACTGGCAGTAAAAGGTTCTTTTTCGGTCTCCCTGTAATTACATTTTTCTTTCAATCTGGCAGCTAACTTTAACACTTTGGCTTGAATGTGATCCGAACCGATCTGGATTATCTTTGATTGCAGCCTGCAATCCAAAGTAGACATGCTCCATTTCAACCGCGATTGGCTTTCTGCTTCTACTACCATTTAAACTGAAATGTGTTAGAGCAACTGTACGCTGTTTTTTATATTCATTGAATTTTGTCAACATAATTTATATCATAGCTTCATGAAAGCCTAGATCTCATCTTATCTTTGCTTCTCTGTTGCCATTTTTTCAGATTTAATTGCATCCAACTTTCACTTCTAGCATTATCACTTTTTGTCTCTTTGTTGCCCTTTAATCCTTGTTATAAAATACTGTGTGAATTTATCACAGGGAAACAAGGAGGCACCACAACTGTACTCTTTACTGTCTGTGCAAGAAATGAATAACAAAGGTGTAGTGGTCAGTCACTGACAGACCTGGAAAGAAGTGATGTCATTGGTCACTGATCATGATACCCATCTCTTATATAGTGATTTGTGGGCTGAAGGTTAGTAGCAAAGTTTGCACTTTATGTGATTACTCACAATTAATATATGGTGTTAACTAAAATTTGAACTGTTTTGTTGAATGGTGTTCAACTGTTTTGTTGAATGGTTTAACTAAAGCATGGTAAATGAAATTTGTACATGTTGGAACAGTGCAAAGTGAGGGGTGCCTATAACATATTTCAATTAATCACGTATCTTTCAGCCTCATCTGCTTAATAAACTTGGGTCTCAAACTAACTCTGAATATTTTATTCTATTTGAGGCAGAATCTTGAGGCTCTACCATTCTCGCCTTTGAGTTTTAAAAATTATGGTAGCTGCGGGGTGCCTGGGTGGCTGTCAGTTAAGTGTCGTACTTCTGCTCGGGTCATGATCTTACAGTTCATGAGTTCAAGCCCCTCGTCAGGCTCTCTGCTGTCAGCACAGATCCTCTGTCCCCCTCTCTCTCTGCTCCTCTCTCTCTCTCTCAAAAGAAATAAACATTAAAAAAATTATGGCAGCTGCTCTGATCCCTGTGATTGTCTTCTCAAAATGTGGTCTCCTCTTTGCCTAATGAAGCCTTGAGCAGCTCTGCCTCTGGCACATGCCATTTCCTTTTGTGGACAAAACAGCAAAGCCTTCTCTGTCTCTGATGTCTCTTGTTCCCTGTCTGTTTCTCTACATTTTTGAGATTTAGAATTGCCCTCCAGAAATGCATGGCAGCCCTTACCTGGCTTTATAGCTCTTACCTTGCAGCCAGGATGAAAGTTTTGCCTTAGCACCCATAGTGTCAGCCAGCTCGACCCTGCCTCTCTAATGAATAACTCATAAACACTGAAAGCACTGTTTTCCCTGAAGAATGCCTCATGGTGGCTGTGACAACCTCTCTTTCAAACTTCAGGCCAACCTTTTATTTTCCCCTTTAAGAATCTACATTTCATGACATATCGGACAAAGGGCTAGTATCCAAAATCTATAAAGAGCTCACCAAACTCCACACCCAAAAAACAAATAACCCGGTGAAGAAGTGGGCAGAAAACATGAATAGACACTTCTCTAAAGAAGACATCCGATGGCCAACAGGCACGTGAAAAGACGCTCAACATCACTCCTCATCAGGGAAATACAAATCAAAACCACACTCAGATATCACCTCACGCCAGTCAGAGTGGCCAAAATGAACAAATCAGGAGACTATAGATGCTAGAGAGGATGTGGAGAAACAGAAACCCTCTTGCACTGTTGGTGGGAATGCAAATTGGTGCAGCCACTCTGGAAAACAGTGTGGAGGTTCCTCAAAAAATTAAAAATAGACCTACCCTATGACCCAGCAGTAGCACTGCTAGGAATTTACCCAAGGGATACAGGAGTACTGATGCATAGGGGCACTTGTACCCCAATGTTTATAGCAGCACTCTCAACAATAGCCAAATTGTGGAAACAGCCTAAATGTCCATCAACTGATGAATGGATAAAGAAATTGTGGTTTATATACACAATGGAGTACTACGTGACAATGAGAAAGAATGAAATATGGCCCTTTGTAGCAATGTGGATGGAACTGGAGAGTGTGATGCTAAGTGAAATAAGCCATACAGAGAAAGAAAGATCCCATATGTTTTCACTCTTATGTGGATCCTGAGAAACTTAACAGAAACCCATGGGGGAGGGGAAGGAAAAAAAAAGGGGGGCAGTTAGAGTGGGAGAGAGCCAAAGCATAAGAGACTCTTAAAAACTGAGAACAAACTGAGGGTCAATGGGGGTGGGAGGGAAGGGAGGGTAGGTGACAGGCATTGAAGAGGGCATCTTTTGGGATGAGCACTGGGTGTTGTATGGAAACCAATTTGACAATAAATTTCATATATTAAAAAAATAAAAATGAATGCAAAAAAAAAAAAAAGAATCTACATTTCAAAAACTCTTCTTTAGTAATTAACATGAGCTTCAAAGGCTCACAATGGAAAAAAAGTTTCCTGAAGAGGTTCTGTCTCTTTTTTCTCTTTGGAAACTTTGAGGCATTTTCAATGTGACAGAATAAGTTTTCAATGGAACCAGAGATTCCTTGTGGTTCTTTTGTGCCTCTGAGCACTTAGAACATAGCTAGGCACATAGAAAGCATCTAACAAATGTTTGTCACTTTATTTGTTGAAATGACAAGCTACAGGCATACTTTGATTTACATATGAATTTATTTCTGAAAATTAGTTTTTTGAGATTGGAAAGGGAGACATGATGCTGGATTGGCAGGAGGGGAAGAAAACTTGCTTTGAGATTGTTAAGGTGGATCTTCCTAGCAGTGACCAATTCAGACATCTTTCTGATGATGCTTTTGAAAATGAGTGGTTTGCAGGCAAAAATATCTTTTTTTTTAAGTCCATATTTTAAATGTTCGCTTAGATGTGATAGCTATCATTAGTGAAAAACTTTTGCAGTCAGAATAAAGGATTAATATTTAAAAAGGAAAGGCTATGAGACTTCGAAGAAGGTGTTATAACTTGTTCTCTCAAGGGGAAAAGCGTAAAGGCTAATGGAAATTTCTTCTGGTGATATACTTGTGGTCAAGCTGTCAAGTCCTGCTACTTATTGAAAGTTTGGGCGATTTTTCTTATCATTTTGTCTCATCTATGATAACTGTGAATCCAGTAGACACTTAAGTGTGTATGTAGTGAGGGTAGCCTTTTCACTTCTGCTATTATTTCTAAAACAGCCTAAAGGGCTGTTTGAAGGTACGGACCAAATCCACTGGGTAGTCTTGTCTTTGTTTCCAATAGCTCCTAGCAGAGAAGGCAACGTGGACACAGTGGGTATCTAGAAGTGTTTATGGGGACACTTGAGTGGCTCAGTTGGTTAAGCATCTGACTTTTGATTTTGACTCAGGTCATGCTCTCACCGTTCATGAAATCGAGGCCCAGGTGGGTGAAAACTTGATATATTGTGCCCCAAGCAAGACCCACAGCCAGTGACACAGTTACTGAGTCCCAGGGTCTCCTCCCTGACTAGTGCAACAGAGCTGCTTCTCTGAGGCCTGCTTTCCTGAGCTCACTCTCTCATTCACTGATACACGAAGTGTCTGTGAGGATATGAAGTAGACTTCTATCAACCCTTTGTGTGAGTCTTAGATGTACTCTGATCCCATCTTTATCTTGAATTTCACCAGACTGATCCTGCAAATTTATCAAGCAAAATGCACTATCTATGAACTAGATAGATGATTCCCCCAAAAGGCAATGGTAGTATTCCCAAGATTCCCTGCGGATCTTGGCATAGGTTAAAATGAGAATAGTGGCCTCTATACAAATTCTCTATAGCAGATCCTATCGCCAACAGTAGGACATTCTCTAAGCATCTGCACAAAAATTAGCCTGCCCCTTCACACAGTAATTCAGACAATGGGAATGTGTTCCAAGGGAGAAATGCAAAATAGGAAGAAAAGAAATATGTTCAAACATATCCATTGTCAAAGACATCCATGTCGTTTATAGTTCTTTATTTTTAAAGAATTTGAAATAACCTAATTGGGAATTGGGAAACTGATAAGTAAACTATTGTGTCAGCTCTATGCTATATTATATATCATTAAAATGATGTTTAAGAAAATTCTGTTGCACCATTGACAAAGGCTTATGATACAATATTAAGTTTATTTTTTTAAGGAGTATAGAAGGTTGTGTATATATTAAAATTACAACTTTTGGTGAAAAGTTCTTATGCATGGAGTAAAAAAGTTGAAAGGAAAATCAGTCAAATGCTAGCAATTACCTTAGAATGATGAGACTATGGGTGATTTTTTTTCTTTTATCTCTTTTCAAATTTTCTTTTATTGTGATTATATTACTCTTATTATGAAATATATATAAAATTTAGACATCCAAACTACCTTAAAACTTATGAAACATATTAAACAGGTCTTTTTTTTCAATTTCCTTTTTAATGTTTATTGATTTTTTGAGAGACAGAGAGACAGAGTGTGAGCAGAGGAGGGACACAGAGAGAGGAAGACACAGAATCTGAAGCAGGCTCCAGGCTCTGAGCTGTCAGCACAGCTGTGCTGTGACAGCTCAGAGCCCAACACAGGGTTCAAACTCACAAGCTATGAGATCATGACCTGAGCCACCCAGGGGCCCCTAAACAGGTCTTTAAAATGTTATAAATAATAGACAATTAGATAGACAGTGATAGAGATCATGAGAAGCCTGTGTTCATGGAAGAATCTCTCCCTGGGAATCACTTGAAACAAAGAAGAGGGGTAAGAGACCAACGGCAGGGTAAGAAGTCCTGCAATAGTGGGTGGGGGCAAAAACAGATACATATGGAGCATTCTATTATTATAACCTTATTTCTCCTTGAACATTGTTAAGACCAAGGTATAGCAATGGACTGTGTTATTTAAAATCACTGCTTTTAGACTAGACAGTAGTCCAAATCTCTCTTCAAAGTAATTTCTCAACATAATCTCTCCTAAACCCCCAATGGTATCAAAGTGGCCCAGAAGTCCTTCCTGCCTCTCACCTCCCACCATAGACTTACTTCTGAGAACACTGAGAAATCTTAATATGTAAAATAAGAGATAATAGATCTTTTATCCTCTCTGACCATGCCTGATTCGATTCCTGATTTTTAAAATTTTTTTTTTCAACGTTTATTTATTTTTGGGACAGAGAGAGACAGAGCATGAATGGGGGAGGGGCAGAGAGAGAGGGAGACACAGAATCGGAAACAGGCTCCAGGCTCTGAGCCATCAGCCCAGAGCCTGACGCGGGGCTCGAACTCACGGACCGCGAGATCGTGACCTGGCTGAAGTCGGACGCTTAACCAACTGCGCCACCCAGGCGCCCCGATTCCTGATTTTTAAATGCCATACCTACAACCCTAAAGTCCTGTCCATCTGTTGCGTTTCTGCCTGCCCCACTAAAGGCACCTATTTTACATATAGTCTTGAGACTTGACCCTATTCAGAGAAATTTAAATAGCTCTTGTATTCATTTTCTAGGGCTGTCATAACAAATACCACAGACTGGATGGCTTGAACAACAGAAATTTATTTCTTCACAGTTCTAGAAGCTAGAAGTTCAAGATCAACATGTCAGCTAGGTTAGTTTTATTCTGAAACCTCTCTCCTTGGCTTGCAGATGGCCATCTTTTTCTGGTGTTTTCACATGAAACTCCTCCATGCATGTTCATGTCCTAATCTCTTCTTATAAGAACATCAGTCATATTTGGATTAGGGCCCACCCATATGTCTTCATTTTTCCTTAAGTACATCTTTAAAAGGTCCTATATCCAAATACATTCACATTCTGAGGTGCTGGGGATTAGGATTTCAACATATGAATTAGGGGGTCACAGTTCAGCCTATAACTGCCCTGTAACCTGTTTTCTAGAAACTTTTCATCTGAAACATAAACTAACATAAATGAACAAAACCAAATTTAAAAAGCACTGAAATGTGATGCTTGGGGTGGAATTAGCACTGGTATTACTCGTTTTACCTTATACAGTCTGAATCATGTCATTAATCATGTTACAAAGGAGTTCGTAGAGTCATGACTTTGTGTTTCTGAATCTAGGCTCATGACGTGGTGCCATGAGCTCTCAGATCCTTTTTGTTGGGCCCTAAACTGATTTTGTAACTGACCTTTGATTCTCTCAGAGTGGATCTTGCAAACTGATAAAGAAAGCATGATTTAATTACTCCACACTTTAAGAAAAAATGTTTATTTATTTATTTTGAGAGAGAGAGATAGAGAAAGCACAAGAGCAGGGGAGGGGCAGAGAGAGAGATGGAGATAGAGAATCCCCAA
Organism: Lynx canadensis; assembly: GCF_007474595.2. NCBI lineage: Eukaryota > Metazoa > Chordata > Mammalia > Carnivora > Felidae > Lynx > Lynx canadensis. The sequence goes on along the minus strand of NC_044315.2, from coordinate 55,040,231 downwards.
GCAGGCTTCCCACTGTCAGCACAGAGTCCAACACGGGGTTCAGTCTCACTACTGTGAGGTCATGACCTGAGCTGAAATCAAGAGTTAGACGCTTAACCCACTGAGCCACCCAGGCACTCTCTGGATAATCTTCTGATCATTGTTTGGCTTCTTTATTTTCTTAATAACCAGGATGGTGGCAGTGCATCATGTAACTAACTGGGTTTGCCTCTTTATTCCAGCAATGAGGAGGCTACTCAAGAAAGAACACAGGGACTCCTGCTCTACTCTGTGGGCTGACTTCACTCCCAATGCCATCTTGCTTTCTTAGTTTTATTTGCTCTTTGCCTTATGTTTTGTTTTGTTTAAAAATTTTTTTTAAATGTTTATTATTGAGAGACAGAGAGAGACAGAGCATGAGCATGGGAGGGGCAGAGAGAGGAGGAGACACAGAATTTGAAGCAGGCTCCAGGCTCTGAGCTGTTAGCACAGAGCCCGATGCAGGGCTCAAACTCACAAACCATGAGATCATGACCTGAGCCAAAGTTGGATGCTTAATCAGCTGAGCCACTCAGGCGCCCCTGCATTATGTTTTTATTTTGGATTTATCTTTTCTTGTAACATGTTTGCATATTTCTAAGCAGCTTAAAATTTGTTTCAGAATAAATCATGGTTTGAATGAAGAATGAGGGATTAGCTTTCTGGGTTTAGGAACTGGTCCAGTCCATTTAGTATTACCTTGTCACTGAGAGTTCACTCATCTTGGGTCCAGTATCTGCATTTGACTGATCCATAACTAGACAGTGGATCCTGATGATTCAGACTCAGTGCTATCCATGAGATCCTGTCATTAAAAAATCCAGCCCCTTCTCTACTTTGTGCCTTTTTACACTGGGAAGCACAGAGTTAGATCATATTTATTCAGGGGTTAAAAGCCCAGTTATGCTTCAGTATACTTATCCCATTTGTCTCTTCTGCCTCCTTATACATTTTACTTCTGTACTTTAAACCTATGGAAACTTTAGTTTTGATCTAAGGAGAAGAGAAGATTTAGCTTTTAGCCTGGATTATTCAGCTAATTAATTATTACCATGTAATAGTTTAGAATTTTGGAACTGAGCCCTTTTTTTTTTTAAATTTTTTTTTCAACGTTTTTATTTATTTTTGGGACAGAGAGAGACAGAGCATGAACGGGGGAGGGGCAGAGAGAGAGGGAGACACAGAATCGGAAACAGGCTCCAGGCTCCGAGCCATCAGCCCAGAGCCTGACGCGGGGCTCGAACTCACGGACCGCGAGATCGTGACCTGGCTGAAGTCAGACGCTTAACCGACTGCGCCACCCAGGCGCCCCGGAACTGAGCCCTTTTAACACTTAGTAACTCTTGTATTGTTGACTTTCCCAGCATTAAAAAAAAAAAAAAAAAAAAAAAAAATGAGTGTATCTCATCTTCCCTGAGGAAGTTCTTGTAGGTAGGAACCTCTTCATTTTTGAAACCCTCTCAAAACTGAAACTGAATCTTTGTACAAAGCAGGAGCTCAGCACATGTCTGCTGAATCAAATACTCTCACCTCCAAACAGGCTTGAGAAGTAAAGATGTCCAGGCACCCTACCCTAAGGAACCGAAAGCAATACTGCTAATAAATACATACATAAGATTGATAAACTTTACCAAAGACTCCACTCACTTACCAATGGCAAGGAAAGACCCACCCACTAGAGATGTCACACTCGGTTCAGGTGTAAATTCCATGTGCGATCAGAGGAGCTTTGTTAAATTTTAAGACTGAAAGGTATTTGTATGAAGAGTGTATGTATGGAGATTGTGCTTTCTTTTAATTTGGTAAATGTCATGTCTATTCAGCCTTTTGAAATTAAATTTCAGTTCTTTATATCAGTGAGAAACATCCAAAATATTGCACATATGGTGAGAATAAGAGCCAAGGCTTGTAGTCAAGGCAGACTAAGAGTTTTTGATTTGAGGTGAAAATATGATTTCTTTGGAAATCCCTTCTAATCCTCTGGTAGACTTTCTTAATTTCCTCCAGTGACTCAAATATTTTGAGAGCATATGTAGGCCGAGCCATTGGAGCATTTAGAAATAATAACTGTACTTTGGGTATCCAGCTCATTACTGTGATATTCCTTGAGAACAAAGGACTCAGAAAAGGGATTTAAAAAAAAAAAGTGCATTTCATTCAGGTGCATTAGATCCTGACTAGGGAGCTAAAATAACCCATATTCAGGGCTCTTCAAAGTGATTATGCTCTGCATTTTCTGCAGAGTAGCTGTGATCAGGAGAAAGGGGTTAAATAATCCCACCAATGATCATCTTTTTTCTCACTTGCTTTTTCTTGTACTTTCTTGTCATTATAATTGATGCTTTCTTGCCTGTATCTATTGTTAATAAAACAGCTTCTTTCTTTTGGTGAAGGGGAGAGGTTAGATATGTGGCCTCTGGATTCCTGATGATGGACAAATATTCACACATGCTGTCTACTGCTGGCAAAATAACCCAGTGAAACTGAACATCCAAGGTATGAGGCATCTGTGTTTGAACACACTGCACAGGGCATGAAACTGTCAGCCACAGTCATATGGGAAATGAATTCTTTAATAAAATATAATGTTTTATACCTATGTGTAACCACTAATGGAGCAGTTGCTTTCATTAGAATGAAAAATAATTCTGAGGTAAGACTAGAGTATTAGCTGCACATGTGAAATCCATTCTCTGCTATTCATATTCAATTTTGTGTAGGAAAGAATTGAAGCCAGAAGGGTACAAAGTGCCACAGGAGGTCATTTAAGTGGTTAATTGATACAAACAAGGACTTCAATAGTAGAATCATCCCAAACTTTGTAAAAAGAAAGTACATGGCCATGAGAAAAGATGTTTTCTGGTCATCTTGTGACAAAAGAATGGTCCTTTTTAAAGATGTATAACACATTTTTGTTTTTCAATAATGATTCTAAATTCACTGGCCTTTTCTGTGACACTAGCAGCTATTTAAAATAAAGGTTTATCTCCTTCTTCAAGGCAAAGGTGATATTTTATCAACGAGAGAGAAAATATCTGCTTTTCAAAAGACCTCTTGCTATGGAGAAACATCTTGAAAATGGGTGTTTGGAAATGTTTCTATCATTATATGATTTTGTTGTTGAAAACAATGTGTCTCAACCACAAAAACCTTGACAGTTCTGTACTTCAAAAACCAGAATTTTCTAACTGGTATAAAAGTTTCCAGAAGAGAAAGTCAGTGGGTTTGATTAGTTTGTAAGAACTAATTGACATCAGAGATGCTGGGAATTTATGAGCCTAATTTCAACAAAAGCCTTTGCATAATTGGTGGTTGGGATTAAAAAAATCATAATTTTTTTTAAAAGTGAAAGCCAAACACTTATTTTTAAATGTTAATTAAATTATATTAAATGTTAATGTTTAATTTATTTTTGAAGGAGAGAGACACAGAGTGTGGGCGGGGGAGGGGCAGAGAGGGAAGGAGACACAGAATCTGAAGCAGGCTCCAGGCTCTGAGCTGTCAGCACAGAGCCCAACTCAGGGCTTGAACCCACAAACCACAAGATCATGACCTGACATGAAATCAGTTGCTTAACCGAGAGCCACCCAGGCACCCTGAAAAATCGTAATGTAGAAAGTGTCTTTTTATCCATTGGGATCTGTTGTCATAAGAGTTAGGTTTTCAGCTATGCAGCCATTAAAACCAAGTATTATATGTGAACATAGGATCCAACATGAATTTTTGTGTCATAGAATTGAAGTTTCTTAAAACAATGAATAATAAATGAATATCATTCAAAAATTTTAAATATTTTATTAATAATTTTTAATAAAGAACAAAAAGGGGCACCTGGGTGGCTCAGTCGGTTAAGCGACCAACTTTGGCTCAGGTCATGATCTCACAGCTCTTGAGTTTGAGCCCCACATCAGGCTCAGTGCTGACACAGCTCAGAGCCTGGAGCCTGCTTTGGATTCTGTGTCTCCCTCTCTCTCTACCCCTCCCCTGTTCATGCTCTGTCTGTCTCTCAAATATAAGTAAACATGAAAAAAATTTTTTTAAATGAAAAGATTTTAAAATTAGTCATAAATTTAAAATATTAAAATATTTAAACTCATATAAAATGTTTGAAAGATTAAAATGTTACATTCATATAATTTATAAATATAATTGTGAATGTAATTTATAAATAAAAAATTATTTATGGAAAGTGTAGTTAAATATTTTTACTATTAGAGATATGCAATCAAAAAAAGTTGAGAGATCACTGTTCTATACATATAACTGAGTCTCAATCCCAGATTCCCAGGAAAGAGATGATTGGTTTAGTTGGGTCAGATGTCCATCTCTGATCCAATCATCTGTGGCCCAGGGAGGAAGGTGGCATAATTACATACACATCCAGAATAGCTGGGTGGTCGGGAGTCCAGTCATAACAATTACGAGATTTTGTGGGGAAGCAACATTTATTATCACATGAAATATTGTCAAATTTGTCCCCTCTCATGTATCTATCTTGCTTAATACCAGTCTGACTCTTCTCACCTTACAACATATTTTCCCAGTCATTTTTACTGATGAATATTGTAAACTTTGACGGTGAAAATGCAAACTCAATGTAAATAGATTGTGAAGTGAAATTGTCACTTTTGCAACATTTAAGGATTTCATGAGGTTAAAGAAAATGATGTTGGAACATTGCTCAGATCACATACAAATGAAGTTTGGGAAAGTCAGATAAGTTAACAACTGAAGAGAAAACTAGTAAGGGTTATGACGTATGAGGTTATAGATGTTCAAAGCAAATGATATGAATAGCAAAGGTAGGTGTTGATATTGGTAAATTAATATGTCCTTAAGTATTCTGAGAAGTTATCCTCTTTATAATCTTACTACAAAAGTTGATCATGAAGTGAAGGAAATTATATAATGTTATTATACTCTTTTTGTTGGAAAAGTTATGTCTCCTAATATAAATATTTTAGTTGTTCAAACTCAAATATTTGAGTTCTTCAGACTTAGTATATAGTGTGCCAATTAGAACCTAATTAAAAAGTAAGATAAAACAAACTTATTTTCTTAAATTTTAATTTTATTTATTGAAGATAAATCCCTAATCCAATGTTTCCCCCCGCTTATTTACTATGGGATTTTGAGGATCTGATACTCAGTTTACCGGCTATAGGGCTGACCTCCTGAGAGCTGTGGGTGGGAAGTAGTGTTTTGTACCTACCCCTTTGCACCTTCTTTAGCTAATTGCTAATCATTTGCCAATTCATACCTAATCCATCTTGAACCCTAATCCTTCACGGTCTTTCTGGGTGTCTGATTTATTGATGTGAAAAATTAATTTGAGCCAAGCTATTTATAAAAGACAACAACTCAAAAATTGCTCTTTTCTGAAAATAACTTTGTTCAAATAGTAGCCCTCAGTACCTAAAACCAAGAGGTGAAATAGGAGAGGTTTGGGGATTATAAACAGGGGGGCCTTTTCTGCCTCCTGTTGCCCTTTGCATAAAGACAGTTCCGCTGTCTCTTTATCTCTGCACTGTCAACTCCAATACCTTTGTGTGCCCCTGGGGTGGGATCTTTGCACACTCATGCCCACATTGACATTTTGGCCCTCACCATCCCAGAGACTAGGAATGGCAAATAGATTTCATCTCATGCGTCAGCTCCAATCCATCGAGAGTGACTCCTGGAGAGCTACAATGAAAAGTTTTCTGGGATCATGTCTGGTTCAGCAGGAAAGACTGTATCGATTAATTAATGATGTCTGCCCTGGTCACTGGAGGTGGGGTGGTAGCATACACACCCATTCTTCCTAACTTTGTCCTAGATTGTACCATGGCAGTGAATATTTCTGCACCATGTCACAGAGGTCATTTGTTACCATTTAGTTCTTTAGTATTTACCAAGGCTCAGGGTTTACCATTAAGTTCTCATGACCCCCAGCAGGTCCTAGTGTGCATCTTGTGTATATGCCTATGACTGTGCATATAAGACTAGTAGCACCATCTTGATGTACACAGAATGGCCCATTATTTCTACTTATGCTAAATACAGTTGATTTCATTAAAGGGAGTCTTCCTTTCATTAGAGAGCACCAAGGTATGAAATTGTCAAGCATCATGCTCTAGATACAACGAATATTTCAGATTTGGTTCATCCTTTAAAACATACCCAGAGTAGACATTTCTGTGCAACTCAAGCTTATGGAAGATATTATCATTTTTTTACCCTTTCACTTCCAACATGATGAGCTTTTATACCTTCTGTACTGTCAGAGGAATTTGAGCAGCTTACAGAGTTAGAAGCTTCAGGAACAATTCTGTTAGGAAAAAAAAAAAACAAACCTGGGGGGAAACAGTAAGGGCTATAGACCCTTATTTTAGCCAACACACACAAGAACATTAGGAAGTAAATTTTTGCTGTGGTTTTATTGGACTCTAGTTAGCTTCACCCCTGAGCCCCAAGGTCCCTATGGGAATGAGGTGTGCCTCATCAACATGTAATCTTTTTAAAGCCTGCACTCTCCTGGGACAGTCTCAGAACACTATTGTGGTTAAAATAATACAGTCCATCATTTAAAAATAATTTCCAAAGGTCTCAGCCCTTCTCTTGACTTTCTTGAACTCTGAAAGGGGAGATAAGGAGACCATAGTAATATATCTTTAACATCTCCTTTTCTCTTCCATCCATTTCCCTTATTCTGAAGCAGCTCCCCTATCTCCTTTACCTCACCCTCCCACCAACAGCCCTACACCCACCCCACCAGTTCTCGCCCTTCTGCATCCTCACCAGCACCTTTCCTCTGCATTACAAGGTCCAAAAGAGCTTGCTTATTTATTTATGTATAATTTTTTTTAACGTTTATTTATATTTGAGACAAAGACAGAGCATGAATGGGGAAGAGTCAGAGAGAATCTGAAACAGACAATCTGAAACAGGCTCTGGGCCCTGAGCTGTCAGCACAGAGCCGGATGCAGGGCTCGACTCACGGACCGCGAGATCATGACCCGAGCTGAAGTTGGACGCTTAACCGACTGAGCCACCCGGGTGCCCCGAAAAGAGCTTATTTAGCCAAGCAGGGCTGGGAGGTGAGGTGAGAAGGGTCAAGACAGAACTCTCTTAAGCATCAGAGGAAGAGAAAGGTTGAGAACCAACATACATGAACTATTTCCCTCTTATCATGTACTTAATGTACATTCCTTAGAAATTCACTGTCAGGTTGTCAAATCCTGGATGATGGGAAAGAAGGCTTGGATGACACCTTTCACACTGAGCACTCTATAGTCTTTCATACCTCTCACCCGGGTCTGCCTTTGGGATGCCATTGTTTCCTGCTATGTCTCTGAGGGTTAAGAGATACTGCTCTGCGTACCCACCAGTCTGCTCCTGAGATGATGGCCTGTTCCCCATTGGCATTGAGGGATGTCCCCTCTAGATGGCACCTTTTGAGACAGCTGTTCTTTCCTTTCTACTCCTCTATGTCCTCTTCCAAAGTGGGTCTTGAGTTGCACATTCATTTGGTAATTTAGCTCCAGAGTCTATTTTATTACAGTGTGAGGCAATTTGGGGGTACACAAGGGGGTAAATTACAGCTATAGAACCTTACTAAGTAGTCCATCACTTTTACAGTCTCTCCTTTGTGTCATTCCTAGAGCTGCCTTTAAGCCCAACTCTGACCTCACTTTACATGCAGCCTCTCAGGTGGATTTTAATGTTTTCTCTTCTACCTTCATTTCTACCTTCTTGACTGAGTCTTCCTTTTATTAGTCTTCCCAGGAGAATTTCCCTTTGCATGCTTTTCCTTGATCTCAAATCTTTTCTTTCTTTTTAAAAACAAAACATTTCCTCATTATATATGGAAGTCAAAGATGCATGCTCACCATGGAAATTAGGAAAATACAGAAAAGTGCAAAGATAAACCATCCACTGTCATAGAAATAACCATAAAGTTTGGTGAATTTACTTTGCTTTTATGTAATTGCAAATAAGCTGAATATTCAGATCTGTATTCTTTTTCCTTATCTTTTCTTCTGATTTAGTCTATAACAACCCCTAGCAAAGTCATGATGTTGTTACTGCTTTGTTATTTGTGTGTGCATGTTTGTGTATGTACATACATGCCCACATGCACACACACACACACACACACACACACACCATAACTGGTGTCTTTGGGTCAGGTGCTGAACCCTGGGACACTCTACAACCTGACACACACAACATTATGTTTTGGCCTCCTTTTACTAGACAGTTATTTTGTTCTTACCTGTTCTGCCCCGCTTCTCAACCTTTATAGATATATGTGGATTCTGGTTGATTAAAGGAATTATTGGATGGTGTCCAAAGCCTAACTTGATATTGGCTAACAGATAATAAGAGGGTGGTCCACTTTTCAATAATTGTCTATTGATCCACTTCCTGTGATATTTGGAATTTCAGTTTCTACTCTCCTCAGTCTTAGCTCAATTGCTTATTCCTGAGTGCCTGCAGCCTCTATCAATTGCTAGGAAACAAGGTCTGAGCACCCAAGGAGAGTTTCCTGTTATTCTTTTGTAAAATGATGGCAAGGAGATTTGATAAAAGCTGAATGAATTTTTAGTCTAGGATGTTCTGTTCTTAAGCTATAATTGCTGTTTTCCATTTAACTCTCAAAGTGATTCTGTCAAACAAAAGAAACTTTAGTCTTCATGTGTGTATTATTATTATTTCCTAAAAAATTCTCCTTTAAATGTATAATTAAAAAAAGATCTCTGCATCATTAAAGGTGATTTTCTTTTGTCTTGGAACTGGTTTTATATGAATGTCAGGGGAAAGAGGCACTTTAAAAGTGAGCCATGTGGAATGTGCTTATTCCACAAAATGAGATACATTTGATTGCAATAAATATAAAAACCATGAAATAAACAATTAAAAAATAATTTTAGAATTTAAGAATGCTGAATCAAACTCTTGGTTATTAAGGTTTATTACCTAAATGATGTCCATTTGATCTTCAAAATTTAAAATCACTGAGGTTAGCATAAGAGAGTAAGGATTAAATGGTATTTGGAGGGATTTAAGTTAGACATTAGAAGCTTTGCAGAATTCAGAGAAACCAGTATCCATAGTCACAGATGAGAGGAGCCTTATCTTGGGATCTGTTAATAAGTGAGTAGTCTGTCTCCTTGTTTTACCCTTAAGGAATCAACATTATAATTCAGGGACGTATCTTTCTAATCAGTTATGTGCCCTGCAGGGGACTATGATTCTTGGTTTCGAGTACTTTAATCTGGTGAGAGATGTTATAAGATGAATGGAAAATAAATATGGTTTCATGAGTTACATTTTTCCTGCTGTCATATATACTCCAATGAGCTAAATTACCTCCACGTATTCAAGTGGAAAAATCAGGTTCAACATGTACTATACCGAATAGCCATAGGGTATTTATCGTCTATCATATTTTCTTCCTTTGCACAAGAGAAGCAACTTGAAGCTACTGATGGATATATGCTAGAGGTCCCCATAGATCATGGATATCCCAGGGCAACAATGCATGAACTGAAGTGAGAATCAGGTAGAAGGGTTGGAATGAAACTTGCTTCTACTCATTGCTTGCTTTATTGCTATTCAGTGGTGTTGGTCCGTGAGGGTATAGCTCTCTTTTTTGCCCATGTCAGAATTGGAAAGATGTAAGCTGCTCTCAAGCCTAAAAGTGTGCTGCTGAAAGTGGGTAAGGAAGCAGAATATCAGCAGGTCAGAAGGTGACTGAGTTCTGTGAGGATAGGGCCCAGGTAGGCCTTGTTCTTTGCTGTACCCCAAGTACCTAGCCTAGTTCTGTCACAGCACCGGCACTCAGTAAGTACAGTTGACCCCTTGAACAATGTGAGGGTTAGGGGCGCCAACCCTCCCCCCAGCTGAAAACCTGTGTATAACTTTTGACTTGCCCAAAACTTAACTACTAATAGCCTACTATTGACTGAAAGCCTTACCCATAACATGAAGAGTTTTAACATATTAACATATTTTAACACATATTTTTTTTTTTTTAATTTTTTTTTTAACGTTTATTTATTTTTGAGACAGAGAGAGACAGAGCATGAAGGGGGGAGGGGCAGAGAGAGAAGGAGACACAGAATCGGAAGCAGGCTCCAGGCTCTGAGCCATCAGCCCAGAGCCTGACGCGGGGCTCGAACTCACGGACCGCGAGATCGTGACCTGGCTGAAGTCGGACGCTTAACCAACTGCGCCACCCAGGCGCCCCAACACATATTTTATATATATAGTATATATATATAAAACACAAAATATATATAAAACACATTATATATAATTATAAAAAATTATATATATAATTATATATAAATATATAAATATAAATATATATTTAAGTAGAAATATATTATATTTAATATAATAAATTTATAGAAATAAATTATATTTAATAATAAATACATATATAAATATATAAATATATAAATATATAATTAGATATATATTTATATATATAAATTATATATATATATAAATAATATATAATATAATTACATATAATGTGTTTTATATATATTATGTGTTTTATATATATATACACATTATATATATATATGCTTATAGTAAAGAAAGCTAGAGAAGAAAAAGTTATTAAGAAAATCGTAAGGAGAATATACATTTACAATACTGTACTGTATGTATAAAAAAAAATCTGCATGTAAGTGAACCTGTGCCATTCAAACCTGTGTTGTTTCAAGGGTCAAGTTTACTATTGAATGACTAAAAGTGTTGATCACTCCATGACCAAACTTATCCCCTTCCTTGAGGGTCCTTGCTGAATCTCTGTGTAGAACCTTTAGAGATCTCTATATTAGAGCATTCAGTCTTTGCCTGGCCGACCAGAGGTGTGGCTCTACTGGCTGGCTTTGGGAATACAGACAGGGGACATCTGCAGATGGTTTTAGAGGAAGCCAGGGTCAAGAACCAATCTGATTTCACTACCAATCTGCAGGGCCTGGGTGAGAGGAAACTCAGGTTGGAGGCACAGAGATGGAGCAGTGGACTAAGATTGACTAGGAGACAACCCTGGACAGACTCTTGAAGTGGTAGATGGACAGGGGGCTTTCATGAGGCAAATTCATCCTCATCCAGGATACCCAAATTCTGAGGACATAGAGTATGTTTGGGTTGAAGCTTTTTACTCATGACTTCTTGATGTGCTCATCCCTGCCCCAATCCTCTCAGGAATTTGCTTTATTTCCTGCCTCAGGCAACAAGACCCAGGGAGTCCCCCAGGAATCCAAATAAAAGTTCAGACTTTCCTTTCCCAAGCAGAGCAGCAAATTCTAGAATTGACTATGGCTTCAGCAGGTACCATCAAAATGTTGCTTCAGTAATTCTAGCTCCCCAGGACTCCCAGAAGGCTTGGGATTGAAGCCAACAGTCACAGGCTGAGCCCTCCAGGAAGCAGGTTTGTTGTTATTACTAACTCTTGGGATTCATAAGCTGATCCCCACAGCTTTTCCCCTTGGTGGCTTCTGAGGGCATGGGGGTAAAGACTTCATGCTAGATAGTCTTACCTTAGGCTCCGTGAAGGCAGCACTCACAGAGCCTTTGAGCCTTTAAAGAATTGCCATTTTTGATGCCAAGTGTATCACTTGAATACAAGGAGTTTAACAGAATTAGCAGCAGTCTTCTTTGTCTGATGCAAGATGGTTTTTAACCTACAATATTTTTAGGATCCTGCCAGTGTATCCTCAGGCTCCTTGAGGCAATTAAACCAGGCCCATGGCAATATGCAGACTGCCTTGCCTACTTCACCAGAGTTTGAATTTTTTAAGAGCACTTTCTCATCCTGTCTGGAAGAGATGGGGTGCAGAGAGAGAAAGCTTCCAGTGGGGGTCCTTTTGAATTTTTAGTTACATACTATCTTTGGCTATAGGCCACGTTGGCAATGTTGTGACAGAGCCCAAGTACTCCCCAACAACTTCATTTTCATCCAAACCAGCAAGGTTCAACTCAGTGGGCAAATCCAGTAACTAGAAGAAACTACATAAACTGTTAAGCCATAAACTGTTAAGGGAGCAATCTTACTAAAAGGTACCTTGTTGACCCACATGGAGAAATTTTGGCAATGGAAGACTCAGGACCTTTTTAAGCTTTTCGTAGACCCTCCTAGAGACTTCATCACTTATGCCAAACATATTAAAATGTACCCACATCTCAATTAAATGTAAAAATTTCCATAAAGTATTGAAAGGATTTTTATAATTTTGCTTTTGAAATTATTTGCTTATGAATGACTTATTAAATTTACAGTTGACTATGTCTTATCACTCATTGTGCCTACTCAGAAATTCTTGTAAAACAAGAGAATCTAATCCACAATTTATTTGCATATGTAATGAAATTTTTTATGAATTATAAATTTAACAACAAAGTTGACATAATGTTACATTTTATAGGCAGTTAATTAAATGCTTATTAATTTCAGTTTGCTTTTCTGTAGCTTGGAGCCAATTCATTTTTTATTTTTTTTGCTATTTTGTTTTTATTTTTTACAGGCCCCTGGAAAGCTGTGGGCCTCAGGCACAGGACTTTTTGGTTCAACAGATAAAGTAGCCCTGAGGGAATGATTCTAATGTTTGGCTCAGAAATAAAGTTTTAAGGGTACCGGATTGTTGTTTCAAAGGTTAACTCTGTCATGTCAAAGAGGAATAAGACAAATTCTGTGGTACTCCATAGGATGGGAGTGAATAAATCTTCACAACAGCACATCAAAGAGGCTGTCCTAGGAGATATGGGACCTGGAAGTGTTCAGCATGAGCTGGAAGATCTTTTCATAGAGGCTGCGAGGATGGAGAGGGTCAAGGGGTTAGGGTCAGAGGATTTGACTTTAAGTCCCTGTGCCAGTCATTACCTGTGTGACTTTGAGCAAGTCACTTAATCTCTTTGTATTTTTGTTTCTTCATCTGTAAAAAGGAATAATATTTATTTCATCTGTTATTGTACCTCACCTATTAAGTGGAGATGTATTCCTGCTTCACTTATCACAAAGGTTTGCTGAAGATCAAAATGAGATAATTTCAAACTTTTAGACAAGGTTATAAATTCTATACAAATGTTAAGCTTCATTCAAATGTTAGTTAGAATTATAAATCCAATTCTAGGATACAAATGGAACACCTAGTAGGATGGGAAGGAATCTTCAAAATGAGTCATTTAAAATTTGTTATTGCTACTGACAATAATCTTAGCATAAAAGTAGAAGAAGGGGTTCATGGATGGCTCAGTTGGTTAAACATCTGACTACTCTTGATTTCTGCTCAAGTAATGAAAATGCTAAAGAAAAATGCCAGGAACAGATTGCCAAGAGACGGAGGCTGTCTTCTCTGAGAATTTGTACCTGCAAGTCTGCATCCAGTGAAAGAATGAGATTTTTCTAAGAGTAACAAATAAGATCAGACATCAAAAAACAAAACAAAACTTAAAACACTTTGGAGAACCCAGTCCTACTTATATACGGTAAGTCAAAGCTCTATAAAGGTAACCTAATATGCACTTTGAGTTTTAGAAATGAAAAGATTAGAATTAACAGGATTAGAGCTAAAAGATACTGGACATTGAGACCCAAACTCTTATTTTATGCATAGAAAGATGATGTATAAAGTAATTGAGTGACTTGCAAAATGATTTCAACTTATTTAATACCCTGCCTGGTTTCATAAAGAATTTCAAGTGGATTATAAGAATAGGTACAATGAAATAGGAAAATCTAAAGTACAACCAATGCCGTGACCATGGAAAATAAGATGAAGTATAATGACCAAAGGAAAGGGAAAGTGGACTTATGGTGGTAATATATAACTTTCATAGAGTTATTAAAAATTAACAATAAGTTTGGCTGAGTTTGCTCGTTAGCCAAAGCAAAACTGGAAATCAAGCCAGTGATGGAACCAGCATCAGAACCCCACCTTAGACCGGTTTGTTTTTTGTTCCATTTAAAAATTGTTTTTTATTGAATTTATTTCTTTAGGTTTAAAAATATTTTTTGTTTGGCATTCTCTTTCTTCTCTCCATTGGTTCAGTTTGTGGGGATGGCCTTTGTGAGGAGAGTGAGAGCTGCTCCATGTGTCTAGCTGACTATGGGAAATGTCTACTTCCTGTAGATGACTGGGTGATGATTACCCTTCTAATCTGCTTGGTCTCTACTGCCTCTGCCTTGACCATTCTGGTAAGAATTAACCAACATCTCATGACAAGTTTTCCTTGGTTATTTGTTCTTTATGTCTATTATTCTCTGTCAGGATTTGATATCTATCTTCTCAGAGTTCCCTATTGTCAAGAGTCTTTGAAGTTATATAATCCATCCCCATTACTTAAAAATGAGAAAACTGAGATCCAAGTATGTGAAGTGTCTTGCCCAAGGCCACGTAGCAGCAACTAACCTTTACTGACTGTCTACATATGTCTTATTTCTCACAGCAAACCCTGATAAGTAACTATGATCCTTTTTTACAGATGAAGAAAATGAAGCACAAAAGATGAAGTGCTTTGCCCAAGGTCACAAGAGTAATCAAGGGAGCTAGGATTTGAACCCAGTCTGTCTAGTTTCCAAGTTTATTTCTTTGTACAACCTCCCACCCAGGGTTGCCTCTTAAGATGATGACAGAGCTTGCATTGAATCCAGTTCTCTGAGTCTCATGCTCTTTCTGTCACATTTTAGAGAAGACAGTATTGTACCTTAAATTCCCCTTAGGCTGAAGAGGTGTGCAAGACTAGTCTTGGAATTTGGAAAGGTCTGCACTGAACTTGATTATCACTGAGCTTGATTATCACTGTCTGGCCCTGCTTTTTGGGGATTGTTTCTTTGGCCAATGGAATCAGTCTTTACAGAACTTTCTGTTTTTCAAATGGAGTCTTTGGTGGCCTAAAGCAAATGATTTATATGTATGGTTCTCAGCCATGCTATTAGGATGCACTGGTATGGGATAATGAGTCGTGAGGTGCCAGTAATTAATAATAAACTAATCTGAGACTGGTGCACCTAGGGATTGCAGAGTTGGCAGCTGGGGCTTCTTTGCCTCTCTCAGAGTCTCTGTGAAGGGACCAGGGCATGCAGTACATTCTGTATTGAGGGCATTGCAGCTAAATGGTCCCAGTACTATATCTGCCTCAAGCAGTGAACTTTTTTTTTTTTTTTTTTTTTTTTTTTAAATTTTTTTTTTTTTTTTCAACGTTTATTTATTTTTGGGACAGAGAGAGAGACAGAGCATGAACGGGGGAGGGCCAGAGAGAGAGGGAGACACAGAATGGGAAACAGGCTCCAGGCTCTGAGCCATCAGCCCAGAGCCTGACGCGGGGCTCGAACTCACGGACCGCAAGATCGTGACCTGGCTGAAGTCGGACGCTTAACCGACTGCGCCACCCAGGCGCCCCTCAAGCAGTGAACTTTAATGAGTATATCTTTCCACATTGTGTAGAGCACTGTACTTTCCTATTCTTATTTTACAAAAGGCAGAATATGTCTAATGGGAGAGAGCAGAGCAAGTGATGTTAAAAGGACAACACATACACATATCTGTATCAATGATTGTCAGTTAATTGGTTCCTTGAATCTTTGTTGACACTTGATATTATGCAGATAAGGGGATAATCACCTCATGGTTCAGTGCAACATGGAATCCAGTTCAATGCATAACAGACCAGCAAATAATAATTACAAACAAATCAAAGCATTCTTGTTTTTCCTGAGAATGCAGGGCTTCTTAAAAATCCTATTTTTTCCATTTCAAAGTATCTCCCCAACACTGTAGCTGCTCCAAAGTTTCTTTTTTCTCCCAGTATAAGCTACTGCCCAGGTCTTTACCCAGCTGAACCTACATAAAGTTGCTTATCTCTTCATTCTCCCTTCTTTGTTCAGCTCTTCATTATATAGGTCAGTGTAGCTTTTTGGAAACTTTAATTTTCCTTCTCCCCCATTATCTTGGTTCTGTGCAATAAAGGTCTAGGAATGGATCAGGAAATTAAGGTAACTTCCTCCTTACATGGGAGTTGGGGGAGTGGTTTGGGGTTCTGGGGCTACTTCTGCATTTTTTTTGTCCCCTGACAAATCAACTTCACATGCATCCACTGTAGCAAATTTAACATCTCAAATTCTTACCAGCTCATGGTGAAATGTGTGGGCTCCTCCTGTCACTTGGTGTGTTATCTATAAAACTGACAACGAAACTATTATTAGGAAGTCTCAGTTACCCCCAAAACCTATATAGTATATTCTAAAAGTCAATGGTTTGGCATTTTCTATTGTTTTGGATTGTGGATGCTGATGTTTTCCTCCCTGGGATAGATAACAGAGCTTGTTGACCTGGAGGCAAAGTGTGTATGGGGGTGTGTGTGACAGGAATAGTTCTGTTATGCCCAGAATTCGTGATCCCCAAATACCGCCAGGGAGCCGAGTCCGATGTAAAAGCAAAAGAGCCTTTATTCGAGCTAGCTCGAGCTCAATCCCCTAACTGCACCGACGCAGCGGTGAGATACCAGGGAGAGAGCGAGTTTCAAAAGCACAAAGGTTTTATTGGGGCCTAGGGGCAGTTGGTGAGGTAATGGCTGTGGCCTCAGCCGATTGGCTGGGGAAGGGTCGTGGCCTCGGCCGATTTGCTGCGGAAGGGTTGGAGTCCTGTTACGCAGGTCGCTGGGCGTGTTTTGATCAGGAAGTTTGAACGGGTGAGCGGGAGGCTACTCAAGGGGAGGAGGCGTGGTCTAGGTGAAGGACACAGAACAAGATGGAGTCGGCCGGCGTAGTCCCGCCCTTTCAGTTCCTTGAAGCTTTAATAAGAGAATGGAAAGGAATTCACAAGATTGCTAAAGAACGATTATAGAGAAGTAGGGACAAATTAGGAGGAAGAATAGCAATAGCTTTTGAAGGGCTAGAAAACAGAATAGTTTATTTTGAAGCCGGAAAATACAATCTGTCAAAATGAAAGATTGTGATAAATCTGAAATAAAGTCATGTGATATTTAAAAATTATATTGAATTCTCAATTTTTTTGTTCTCATTTATATGGCTTTTTAATTTAAATCCTTCTTAAATCCATTGTGATTGACTATGCTAATGGATACTGATGAAGTTTTGGGGTGATGGGGGATTTGTGGGGTCTGGAGCTGACGACCAAGAAAGAATTCTTAAAGACGTCTTTGGTGCAAAAAGGTGATTTTATTAAAGCATGGGGACAGGACCCAATGGCAGGAAGAGCTGCACTGTAAGTGTGGGGGGTGACCGTTTTATGTCCGGGGAGATAAAGTCAAGAGGGAATTTGCCAAGAGGCTTTCACATGCTAAAGACTTACTGGAGGCCTAGCTGTTGTCAAGCTAAGGTTGTTTTTCCCTCTAGCAAGGCCTTAACATTGAGACAGCTGGGGAGTTCTTGGACTTGAGGCTATTGATGGGGTTGCCTTTTTCTGGTCAACTGGTGGAGACTCTTATCAGTTTAACCATTTGTTTTTTGTCCTTTCTTGTTTTTGGGTAGCCAGGAGTGTCCAAGGAATACCATACATGTCTCACCTGGGAGGGGGTGGGTGGGTGCTAGTTTGTATTTTGCCCTTGTACCATCATCTTATTGGTAGTCTTACTATTGCAAATGATGAATAATTAAGTATTGATTTTGTGCTGAATTTTACAGTTTTGATTAATTTTTACTGTAAAACATTTCAATCATATTTCAATTTTTTTTTTTAGTTGTTTAGGTATCTTTTCTTTTGAAAAGTGGTTTCAAAAGATGTTTTTGGATAAAAGTTGGAGAGTAGATTTCACTCATATCACACAAAGTTTGTAAACAGCCAGAATCAGAGTTTTCCCCCCATGTCTCTCATAACTCATGTTCACAAATGTGGATCAAAATTGGCTGACATTAGAGTAGTTAGGATCTGACTGCCTAGGTTCATGCCATTTGGTTCTGATAGTCTGGTGCCTCTGGTTCTTAGGCCAAACTCACAGGGGTAACTGGAGATTACCATGATTTAGACAAAGAGGAGAGTTGGGCCAGTGAGTATTTAATTCACCTTCTGAGAAATGCTGACTGGTGGTTAAGATGAGCGAAAGATCACATTTATGTCACACTTCTAACTTTTGCAAGGACACTGTTGAAGGTTATAGATCTTGTTCTCTCTCTCTCTTTTTTAATAGTAACACACACAAAAAATAAAAAATAGAAAAAAAACCCCAGGAGAAATGGACAAAAGATAAAATCTCCCTTTGGAGGCTGATGAAAATTGTCAGATTAGATGGGCTCTTTGGGAATCATTACTTCTTATAATGCTCTGCAAATACCCAGAGAGCACAGGAAATCACATGTCAAGGTCACTCTGCTCAGCAGAAAATTTCCCTAATACCACATAATAATGAGCAAAACGAATGCAAATGAGGTTTTGACCACCAGCCCACCTCATTAGGACTATCTGTGCTCCAGCTCTACTTTTCCTACTTTTTCTGGGAGGTGTGTAGCCTTAGTTCAAAGGGCCCAGCACTTTTGACAATGATGGTTGGTGCTTTTCTGTTGAAATTCTGTTGGCTTAAGCAACCAGATTCAGGATTGGTGCCTCCAGGTTAGAGCTTCCCCTCTGTCCCTCGATCCACACCCCCACCCCAGTGGGTCTCCTCCCCCCGCCCTTCCCCAAAGGCAGATCAGATTTCCCCTTGGGATCATGGAAACCTGTTGTACCTAGAAAACCAAAACAGTGAGGGCTCTGACATTTCAGGCACAAATTCTGTCTTGATATTCAGAATGATCATGTCCCCACTTATCTTTGGAAAGATAATCAGGCTCCTAGCTAAGGTGGAAGAAAAATACTATCCCAGATTCGTATGCAAAACAGAGTGATTGGAGTGCCTCTAAAAGATAAACTAGTTGAGTTTTTACCAAGGAAAGTCATTAGTATTTCCAGGTTATTTTACCCTATATTCTTATGGACAAGAAAGGGAACTCATATTCAGTAGGTGACTACTTTGTACCAGGTGCTGTGCTAGATGCTTCATGTATGCATTTTAACCCATAGCACAATCCTATCAGAGGGTGTCATGGGGTATCATTGTCCCCTTTTAGAAAGAAGAAACTGAGGCTCAGAAGTTGTCACTTGCTCAGGAACTTACAGTTGGAGTTGTGGAGTTGAAATTCTAACCACCTCTGACCTTAAAGCCTTATTCTCTCTTAAGAGGTTCTTTCTGGAAAAAAATATAAATAAATAAATAAATAAATAAATAAATAAATAAATTTTAAAAAGTAAAAATTGTAAAATATACCATTGGTCACTTTGGTGCTGCCTGGTGTCCTTCCAGAGCTGTCTGTTTAGCTAGGAACTAACTCTTTAGGTAACAGTTGGAAACCTCACTGGAGTTATTGAAAGGGATGTTGGTTAATCAAATGTTTACTCTGTTGTAGAAGGTATTTGTGCATCTGATAAGGCAGTATGTGCCAGTAGTGTTTTGTGTATTGCCGATGAGAAATTAAAAACAAAAAAACAAAAAAACCCCACAAACTTTAACAGTTGTGTATTTATTTTAATGCATATTAGAAAAACAATAGCCAGAAGGCAGCTTGTGATTTCATAGATATTGTTTAGACATGGTTAAAGAAAATAAATAAGCTATTTTACAGAAATACATGAAGTAGGTAATAGTGGCCCCAGATAAAAAATTGTGATGGTAGCATGTGTCTGATGATGTTTGGGAATCATCACAATTAGGAATGACCAAATAATGTTAATGTTTCTCCCAACACTGAGGGGCAGTGAGCCTAAGTAGCCTGTGGTCACTGTGTAATTACCCAGAGATTATGTTCTACAGAATAGAATCCCTAACTAGCTTTGTCTGCTACCCAGCCCATTCTTGGGGCGCCACATTCCACTGCCAGCTCATATGAAAGCAGGGAATTCAAATTAATTTGAGCCTTAGCCTATCCAAAATCTAATTATGCAGAAAAATGTAATACAACAAAAGTGAAAGAAAAGGATTTTTAGATGGCCCAACGTTTGGGATTCTGAGGATGATGGTTATTATAAATAACTGTATAAATGGCATCTGTTTGCCAAGAAACTGTACCTCTTTTTAATTCATTTTAGGCAGTGACAGAAAATTATTTGAACTCAGGTTCCAGTCCAGTCCCAGTTCCATCATCAACCAGGTGTGTGATCTTAGGGTGGGGGTGGGAGGCTTGTTTTTAAAGATACTTTCCCTCTCCAGAGCTTTGTGAACAACAGGTCATACCTATGCTTCAGTGTGCTTTGATGACTTATTGGTTTTCAGAGAAGCCCTCTGATTTGAAAACAAATCAGGAACTCAGAGCTACATTTTGGGTAGCATCTGGGTAGGAGGCAGCTAAGAAATACTCAAGTTAGGATTGGGTTAGGCAGTAATGTTTAAATGATTTAGGAGACAGGAATATACGTTTACTGAACACTAAGTCTATTCAAGGCACTTTGTATCCTACCTCACTGAATCCTCAAAATCGTTTTTATGGATAAGGAGATTGAGACTAATACCAATATTGAACGATTACATTGTATACCTGAAACTAATATAATGTCATGTCAGTTATATCTCAATTAAAAAAAAGAAGAAAGAATGGGGGGTGGGAGGGAGGGGAGAGTGGGTGATGGGTATTGAGGAGTGCACCTGTTGGGAAAAAAAACATTAAAAAATTTTAAAATAAAAAAAAAAGAAAGAGAGAAAGAAAATTGAGACTCAGTTTAAGAAACTTGCATAAGGTCACCCATCTCCTAAATGGCAGACTTGAGACTGAATTCAAGTCTGATGGGTGGTAATCACTATGCTTTATTTCCTCTTAAGGTTTTAAATAGGCATGGGAGTGCAACCTGCAGATCTGGGTTCAGAATCCTGTAAGTTTAGTGCAGGGGACAAAAAGCAGTCAGCTGTGGAAGACCTTCTAAGCAGGCTGAACTCAACACTGGCAGAAAGGGGTGACTGATGAGGAAGAATAGATGGGTCATGTTTTTCCTGGCAGACTTGCTGGATTTAAGGGTCCATGGGCTCAGCACAGGCTTGGGGAACAAGTGCCTGTGCTCAGTCAAACTGGCACAGGTGGCAGCAGGAGAGCCTGGGGATCCAGGTATGATGTGACCAGACATCTGAGGTAAAGCCTAGATTGCAGACGGCAGAGTCTTGGGCCCAGAGGCCCCAGGGAGTCCACATCAGTCGAAGGCCTGCCCTGCTTGCTTCTTAGGAGAATTCTGCATGTGGGAGTGATTGGGATCTAGAGACCCTGGTTTGGTCTGAATGGCTTTCTAACTGATTGGCTATGGAAGGTGGCTTCATTCTTTCTCTATTTCTGTCTCTTGGTTAAGAGCTCAGAATCCAAGTCACGTGGACCCAGAGTAAATTTTTCACTAGTTGTGTGATCTTAGGCAAGTTACTTACTTGCTATCAGCTTTAGTCTACTCAACAGTAAAATGAGGATAATAATGGTGTCTCTTTATAGGGTTGTTATGCAGATTAAATGAGATAATATAGGCAAAGCACAGTGACTGGCTCAATAAATGTAATTATTGTTCTTATTACATGATAATACTTATGTGGGATTAAGTCTTTCCACTACCCAGTGACTTGGACTATGTATAGCCAGATATTTCATTTTAATCAACAGTACCATACCATTATTTGAGTTTAATCATATGTCAGTTTGAGTCTAAGTTCATGTTCAGAATTCTTAAAGATTTGAGGAAATTATTATGATTATAAAATAGCCAAATCCCCCCCATTCTCCTAATCCACTTGTTCTCCTCCTCTGGACCATCTCACAGTTCAGAAATGGACAAGGCCTCCATTGCTCTGGGCTATGTCTCATCTCTTAGAGGACAAAGGCCTCCCCTTGTGTCTCCACATACAAATTGCCCTGCAGGCCCCTTCTTGTTGCCTGCCTGAATTTCCAGGGAGCATGGAGGGTTATTCATAGTGGCTCTGACCATGTGCCTGACGACATAGATATATTTTTAGTGTCTTCTCCCTAGAGTCTGGCTGAAAAGGTCATGCCTATCTTTTTATGCCTAATGTCAGCTTCTGAATAAACAGGGTGAACTCATTTCTGTTAAAAGGGCCCAAGCAATGTCAGGTTGTTGGTTCCCCCTAACCCATTTGGAATGTGATTTTGCTATTGACATGTAAGGAAAGTGCTTTGTAAACCCCAAAGCAGTTTATAGAAGTTCTTGTGAAGGAGGAGAGTGAGGGTGTCAAAGAGTGCCCTGGAGAGGAGGGGTTAGGTAAACTGAGGTAGCTACAGAGGGGCTGAACTAGGACCATTGAGAGATAAATATAGGGAGAGGTTTTGGGTACCATGTTTTCTACTTACCAGAGCTGTGTAGGTATGGAGCAGCACATTGACGGGGAGGGCGTCGCCCTTGCATGTATTCACTGAAGCAAAGACTGGAAGGCCTCAACCAGGATGTTGGTGGCTGGAGTCCTGTGAGAGCAGGTGATTGGATGAGATGGACTGAGGGCCCTTCCACTGCTGAGATTCAGTGATTCTGGAGCGCTGAGGGTGAGAGCTTTTCTGCATGTTGGGTCTGGACACTGAATAAAGTGGATACTAAAATAAATATATATATATATATATATATATATATATATATATATATATATATATATATATAGTACAGCAGCCTTGAAAGTAAACCTATTTGTGGCCACATTTTCCTGACAGTGATTTTGTATTTCACTTTTCCCTTGTCTATTTGTTTTTTAATGGTTATTGGCTTATTTAGTTGTTTTTTTTTAAAGTTTATTTATTTATTTTGAGAGAGAGAGAGAGAGAGTGAGAATGCACATGTGCAAGTGTGGGAGGGACAGAGAGAGAGGGAGAGAGAATCCCAAGCAGCCTCCCCATCGCCAGCATACAGCCTGACATGGGACTTGATCTCACAAACTGTGAGATCATGACCTGGGTCGAAATCAAGGTTGGATGCTCAACTGACTGAGCCACCCAGGCACCCCTGGTTTATTTAGGTTTTAAAAAATTTCTTTCCTTAAGTCAATTTTGGTAAGTAATATTTTTATAAGAGTATCATTTAAAAATGTATTTGCATAAAGTTGTATATTTCTTATGATTTTTAGTATTTACTTCTTCTAGAGTTATGTCCTCTTTTTCATTTCTGGTATTTTTTTTTTTTTACTTTTCTTCTATCTATCTATCTATTATCTACCTACCTATCTATATATCATATAATTGACATGTAACATTATATTATTTTTAGTTGTACAACATAGTAATTTGATATTTTTATATATTACAAAATGGTCACCACAAGTTTAACACCCATCACCTTGCATAGTTACAAACATTTTTTTCCTTATGATGAGACCTTTTAAAATCTACTCTCTTAGCAACTTTCAAATATGCAATATAGTATTATTAACTATAGACATCATGCTGTGTATTACGTCCCCGTAACTAATTTATTTTATAACTGGAAGTTTGTGTCTTTTGACCCCCTTCACTCCTATCCCCTATCCACTGTCTCTGGCAACCACAAATCTGATCTCTGTATCTATGAGCTTGTGTGTTTTTTGTTTTTAGATTCCACATATAAATGAAATCATACAGTATCTTTCTCTGACTTAATTTTACTTAGCCTAATGTCCTCGAGGTCCATCCACATTGTCGCAATGGCAAGATTTCCTTCTTTCTTATGGCCAAATAATAATCCAGTGTGTGTGTGGTGTGTGTCTGTGTACCAAATTTTCTTTATCCGTTCATCCATCAATGGACACTTAGGTTGTTTCCATATCTTGGATATTATAAATAATGCTACAATGAACATGGAGGTGCCAATATCTTTTTGAGTTAGTGTTTTTCATTTTCTTTGGATAAATACTGAGAAGCGGAATTCCTGGATCATAGAGTAGTTCTATTTTTAAATTTTTGAGGAACATCCAACTGTTTTCCATAGTGGCCATACCAATTTACATTTGCACCAATTTATGTTCCCACCAACAGTGCTCAAGTGTTTTCTTTTCTCCACATCCTTGCCAACACTTATTTCTTGGCTTTTTGATACGAGCTGTTCTGACTGGTATGAGGTGGTATCTCACTGTGGTTTTGATTTGTATTTTCCTGATGATTAGTGATGTTGAACATCTTTTCATGTACCTTTTGGACCATATGTATGCCTTTGGAAAAATATCTGTTCATATCTTCTGCCCATTTTTTTAGTTGGATTGTTTGTGTGTTTTTGCTATTGAGTTGTATGAGTTCTATTTATATTTTGGATATGTAAGTCTTATCAGATACATGATTTGCAAATATTTTTTCTCATTTAGTAGATTCCCTCTTCATTTTGTTGATGGTTTCCTTTGCTGTGTAGACCCATGTCTTATTTTAATCAGGAATTTCATTTGTCTGCTATAATGGTTAAGCAAAATAGGACTAGGGGTGCCTGGGTGGCTCAGTCGGTTAAGTATTTGACTTCAGCTCAGGTCATGATCTCACAGTTTGTGAGATTGAGCCCCACGTCTGGCTCTGTGCTGACAGCTCGGAGCCCGGAGCCTGCTTCAGATTCTGTGTCTCCCTCTCTCTCTGCCCCTCTCCTGCTCACACTCTGTTTCTGTCTCTCAAAAATAAATAGAGATAAAAAAAATTTAAAAAAAAAGCAAAATAGGACTAAAATAAAATTATTTTCATTCTGCCCCCAATTTCAATAATAGATTCATTTCACTGGATCTTAACCTGTCAGATTCCTTTTGGCATATTAGAAAACTGAGGGGTAATTAAGTGACTTGCCTACATTTTATAGGGGATGAGCAGCAGGGCCCAGACCTAAACCTTCTGGCTCCTGATATATTGCTCTTTCTGGTAAACCAGATTGCTCCTGCTGTGGGCATTAAGAAAGCTATGAAAACCAGGGTACTGAGCTGAGCAGAAGTAACATACAGCCAAGAAGGCAGCCTTTAGGCATAAGCCCTTCCTCTCTGGTAAGTCGCTTGTATGTTGTAGATGCTCTGCAGATTTTTCTTGAATTAAACAAAGTAATCCTGTCAGTGCCTGGCACCAAGTTAGTACTCCATAAATGGTTATTGAATGAAAGCAACACAACCTTTAACGGCTTAATGGAATTAACCATCAAAGTTCAGGACACATGAAAATACCCATGGCTTATTTTCATATTTTCTACTCCTATAATTGTGGGTAGTTTCAGCCCTGGGATGGTAGCAAGGCTTCCTGCATGCTCTGAGGACTCTGGTCTTAACCTCCATTCTGGGCTTGAATGAAGATGAATTTTTCTTTTCTTTTTTTAAAAAAATGTTTATTTTGAGAGAGAAAGAGAGAGAGGGAGAGAGAGTGGGTAGGGGCAGAGAGAGAGGGAGAGAGACAATCTCAAGCAGGCTCCATGCTGTCCTCACAGAGCCTGATGCAGGGCTTGATCTAATGAACTGTGAGATCATGACCTGAGCCAAAATCAAGAGTGAGATGCTCAACTGACGGAGGCACCCAGGCGCCCTGAAGATGAATTTTTCTGAGGATGCTTCCTACAAACAAGGGTATTAAGCCCAATAAGAGCTCTGGTCATCCAGGTTGAGTCATTAGTAGACAACAAGCTGGCACTATCCCTGGCATGGGAGCCATGCAGTCTCCTTTTGTGATTAACCTACTGTAGCTTAGTGATGATCAGCAGAACTTCCAGTCCAGGGAGTGGCTAGACTCCAAACCCAGATCCTTGGAAGCTTCTAATTGGGCTCCACCTGTCAGGAGGTAATAGAGAGAGACTTACTGATATTTTTGAAGTGCAACTTTTTGATAAGGTAAATAGCATATCAGAGCTCTCTCATTTTGCAGCCCAGTCTACAGCAGGGTTATGAAAGGTATTTATAGCTTTCATAACTATGCTCTTACTCCTTCCTTATTACCAAATAATCCTCCTCTGATTTTGTCTGTGAATCACCCAGGACTTGGAGTCATTGTGATTGGCTATGAGAGGGGCTTCAGTCATCCTAAAGATTCCTGGATAGCTTGGGAGAAAATGATAGGATGTAAAAAAGCTGTTTTCTTCTACACACACACACACACACACACACACACACACACACGCACACTTCTTGGTTTGGGGACTTGGTGAAAGAAGTGTTAGTAGATGGAATGATATTTAGATTTTTAGATTTTTATTTTGTGCCAGGAGTGCTAAGAAAAGATTACTGACGTCAAGTGAACAGTTCTAGGAGTAGAGTGAGTGGTCACAGCTAGAAGCTCTACCAGCCTTTGAAGATGCAGAGACATTTACATCCCTGTATCTCTCAGTGAGGGAGACAAGATGCCAGGCACAGAATAGTTTTGAGGAGCCCTGATTTTGCAGTTAGGCTACTTCAGTTCAAATTATGCCTCTGTTGCTCATTAAGTGGATGACATCAAAATCCCATAACTTTTGAGCTTTAGTTTTCACATTTGTTTTATAGGGCTGATGGTCTAAGTACTTCACTGGATTGTAGTATATTCTAAGTGTATAGATGGTGGCAACATTATTATGAATTCTAGTACTAACTAGCTGTGCAAACTTAAGCAAGTCTTAACTTGTTTGGGTCTCAGTTTCTATATTCAAAAGGCATTAGAGTAGATGATTCCTTATGTCAGTCAGTGTCCAGTCAGGAGATAGAAACCATGTCAGTTATTTTAACAGAGAAATTACTATAAGTAATTTTTAACCAGGTAGTAGAGAACTGGAAAAACAGTGAACACAGCGGTAGCAACTGCAGAAAGCAGCTATCACCCTTAAGTCTGGGGGAAGAGAGGGAAGAAGTTGAGACTGTTAAAACTTAGAAGGTTAGAGATAGAGACCATGCTTCTCAGTTCCAGTAGGTCCTGGTATTTCTGGGGAGGGGAGGGTGGTATAATGTGGCTGGTGCTGAGAAAATTGCAAACAGAATCTCTGTGCTATAGGAATAAGCTGCTGAGGACCTGCTGATCTAATGGGAAGCAGGCAGGAAGTCGTAGGCTAACCCTCCCTTTTTTAGGTCTTCCTCTAGCACACTGTTCCCCACAACCTCCGTTGGAAAAGCCTCACCGGAAGCAACTGGCAATAAAGAAGTGGGCGTGTGCAGGTCTCATCCCTAGCATCACAAAGCTGAATGTGAAAGGGTGGGCTTAGAGCTGAGAGGAATCAGCTTAATAACTGGTATAATCTTTTTTTTTTTAATTTTTAAAATGTTTTTATTTATTTTTGAGAGAGAGAGACAGAGTGAGTGGGAGAGGGGCAGAGAGAGAGAGGGAGACACAGAATCTGAAGCAGGCTCCAGGCACTGAGCCATCAGCACAGAGCCCGACATAGGGCTTGAACTCACGAGCTGTGAGATCATGACCTGAGCCAAAGTCGGATGCTCAACCGACTGAGCTACCCAGGCATCCCACTGGTATAATCTTTAAGGTTTCTTCCAGGCTAGAGTCTGTGGGTCAGGTTCTGAAGCCCATGAAGAACTCTGAGGGTTCTTGGAGAGTCAACATGGTGTGGTAGAATGACAATGAGTTTTGTAGTTGTACAGATTTGGATTGGAAACCTATCTCTCTTACCAGCTATGGGATGTTGGGCAAGTTACTTGGAATTTCTCTGAGCCTTGTTTCCTCCTCTGTAAAATGATGATATCAAAACCTATCTCACAGGGTTATTGTGATAACTAATAAGAATAAGCCTGTAAAGTGCCAGGTGGGGGTAGCTATTATTATTACTAAGGATACTTGTTTAATGAGTGTCGGCTGATTGGTTTGTTCCCTTTGTTGGTTGCACAAACTGATGTCACTGTTTCGTTTCTTCCACTCAGATGTGGCTTGCTGGGCCATGATGGGGAGCCTGGGCAGTGGGTCAGTGGGGCCAAGGAATCCTATGGTACCTGGGACCCCAGGGACAACATTTGTGTACTTGTAGGAAGCAGTACTTCACCCAGACTGGGATCTAGTAAGCTGGTTCCTGAGGGTGTGTTCAGTGTCAGGCAGGGACATGTACCCATTATTGTGCTAAGCTTGAGCTACAGCCGGTAGGCTCCTTGGATGCTATTCAAGTCAGTGGCAACAACTTGGTTTCCTAGGCAATAACTGCAGACTAGGAGAATCATTTATAATCTTTTCTTTCCAGTCATCATAGTTGATGTCCTCTTATTTTTTCTAGGTGAGCTCTTAGACTAGAAATAATAAAGAAATGTAGAATATTCATATTATTGATGCATTAATAACTAATATTTATTAAGGACCCACTTTGTGCCAACTATTGTGCAAGTCCCTTTATGTGCATTACCCCTAATCTTGAATCCTACAAGGTCATTTTTATTTCCCCAATGTTATCTGCAAGGAAGCTGAGGCACAGACTGGTAAATAAACTTGCCCAGGGCTTTCAAAAAGTATAAAGTGGAGCCAAAATTAAAACCTAAGTTTCTTGGATTCTTTTTTTTAAGTTTTTATTTATTTTTTATTTTTTTAATGTTTATTTCTTTATTTTGAGAAAGAGAGAGAGAGAGTATGTTCAGGGGGAGGGACAGAGAGGGAGAGAGTCCCAAGCAGGCTCCATGCTGAGCCCAATGCAGGGCTCCATCTCAACGAACCATGATATCATGACCTGAGCTGAAATCAAGAATCTGACACTTAACTGACTGAGCCACCCAAAACGCCCTGAAATTTGTTGAATTCTAAGCACATTCCTTTACTATTAAGCCAGACATTTCCTAGTGCTGGTTAAAAGTAGCACAAATTTAACTTAGAAAATATCTGGATTTCTGGGCCACATAGTGGTAGATTACTCATTAGAGCCCCTAGTACACTTCCTTCCAACTTTCCATTGTAATAACAATTATAATGGTTTAATGGCATTTGATTAACAGCCCCTGATGCATCTTTACCTAGCTTCTCAAGAAAATACCTAAAAAACAAAAGGATGAATACTCAAAATGCAAATTCACAGTTTTTGGTATGATTTAAATCTGCTATAGCGACTATTTTATTTGGTCACTGTTCTACCAATTATTGCAGGAGGAAGTCTATTTAAAAATATTCTCTTACCCCCATACAAGGCAGTCAGGCTTTTATAGTGAAACCACCTAAAAGGTACCTCTCTGACAAATTTTTCCCTTAAGATTTCTAAGTAATTTTGAGATTGTCTGCTACAAGCATCACAGGCATTATGATTAAGTAGTACCATTTCTCAGAAAGCCCAGCACTTATCATAACCATCCAACCCATTCTAACAGGTCTCAGATAAGTGTAGTTAGCATGGGGTTAGCTAGATTCTGCTTGATGTGAAAAAAGCTTCTGAAAATACAGATTTCCAAAAGTTGTAGGAACAGTAAAGGTGGAGTGAGAAAAACCATTCATGGACTACCTTTGTTTCACCTTACATAAAAGGGCAGAACTGCTTGCCTCAGAGAAGGGTGGAAGGTGCATTGTTCTCCCATTGCCTGGTCCCTGCCTCAGAGGCCTCAGGGCCATGCTAACAAAACAATTTTCAGTTACCTTTGGAAAAATCAACAGATAAGAATATCCAGGGACATTAAAAAAATAGTAGCAATGGGGAGCAATTTTTGCTCTTGGGCTCCTGGGTGGCTCAGTTGGTTGGGTGTCCAACTTTGGCTCAGTCATGATCTTGCAGTCGGTGAGTTCGAGCCCTGCAGCCTGGAGCCTGCTTCGGATTCTGTGTCTCCCTGTCTCTCTGCCCCTCCCCTGCTCATGCTCTCTCTCTCTCAAAAATAAATAAACATTAAAAATTAAAAAAAAAAAGAAAGCCAAAGAAATTAAAACATGAACCTAGTGTGCTCCAGTGAAAATTGGGATAAAGATAAAATTTGAATTGGGATCACCAAATGAGTAGAGTATATCCCCCTATCAGTGACCCCAAATATTTTTAAATTATTCCACTGTATGGTGTGTAGAATATTTTAATACATGTCAATCTAATTGGATCTTCCCAGGAGGATCAAATGCATTAGATATTTTCATCTTTTAATGCAGACAAATCTATAAATATTTTCCTTTTGAGTTTATCCATTATTTTGGAGTTTATCCCAAGCTTATAAACTCCTTTCTAAAAATTTATGTCACTTTGAGTTTTTATGATGGATTATTTAAAGTATCTAGAATTAATTTAGTAAATAGAATGAGGTGAGGCTATAATTTAATTTTTCTCATACAACTAGTTTATTATTCCAGTGCAACTTACTGAATAATTCCATCTTCCTTTACTGGACTGTTATACAGTCGTTGTCTGCTGTTAACAGATGGCCCTTTCATCCTATGGAATGGATTAGAAGCTTCAGCCTTGGGGAGTGAACCACTGTTTTTGAACCTCTGGCTCTTGGGTTAACGTTTCTCCATAGCTGTGGTTTTCAGGGCTATGGTTTTGCAGAGCTATGGTCTTTGCAGAAAAGACCTCCAATGCAGAGTGGAGGTGCCTCTTCCATTGTCAGAAACTCTTAAATTGGCAAATCTTCCTTATCCTGAATGCCAGTGGATCTTCCTGAAACTTCTACTCACTGGGCCTTATGCTGAATCTAACCCATCCTCAGCTGCCATGTCACCCAGTGGGTGCTTTCTATGTGTCATTTTTTTTAAATTTTAATGTTTATTTGAGAGAGAGAGAGAGAGAGAGACAGAGACAGAGACAGAGACAGAGACAGAACATGAGCAGGGGAGGGGCAGGCAGAGAGAGGGGACACAGAATCCAAAGCAGACTCTAGGCTCTGAGCGGTCAGTACAGAGACCGACATGGGGCTTGAACTCACAAACTGTGAGATTATGACCTGAGCTGAAGTTGGATGCTTAACTGATGGAGCCACCCATGCATTCCTCTATGTGTCGTTTCTACTCCTTATGTCCAACTACTTACCTCATTTGATGAATAGACATTATTACTCAAGTTTGCAGAGGACTGGGATTCAGAGAGGTTTATCAACTTCCTTGAGATCACAGAGCCAGTAAGTGGCTCAGTCAGAATTTATGCTCCTTTCCAACTAACTCAAAAGCCTATAATTTTACCACTACACCATGCTCCATGCTATTTTTTAAAAACATTTTTCTTTATGGTAGTAAAATATACACGGCATAAAATGTGCCATTTTAACCATTTGTAAGTGTAAAGCTCAGTGGTATTAAGTATATTCCAATTGTTGTGTAATCATCAGCTATTTTTTAAGCATTTAAAGACAGCAGGGGCATCCATGTCTATTCACAGTGGGCCACAAGATCATTAATTAAAGCAATGGCTTGGTGAATAGTTATTTGGATGTGACTCAAATGCTCATCCGCATTTTGGAACTTTATTTATATTTATTATCTTCTGTCGGGAATCATAGTTCCCAACTTCAGGAAATTAAACAAGAATATCTCACTATTATGTTGTTAATCACATTCAGCTTTAATTACAATTGCTAAGTGATCCCAGCCTACTAGTTTGACATCTGGGTGTAGCAGGCATACCACAGCAGTGGCAGACAGGTAAATGAACTCATGTGGGTTACCTAATTGGACAAATTAGTGGTGCTAAAGACCTCAGATGGTCCACTTTGGCCACTGCAGCATGCTGGATTTCTGTGAAGGATGGGTATCAGGATTCCTCTAAGTTTTCTCTGACCAGGATGAACATCCTTGTTTTTACTTGTACAACACAGAGTCCAAAGCCCTTTCCTGAGTGTACCACTTTCCAGCCTGTTGACTAACATTTCTTTCCAAGTGTGGTTTCTGGAATGGAACCTATCACTTCTATCCTGATCCTGCCTGTGCAGAGCGGAACACACCTGCCTAACTCTGGACAACAGGTCTCCATCCATGCCACCTCCTCCCTGTTGGTGGCTTCATGTTGCTGGCTTATGTTAAGCTTATAGTTAGTTCAAATTCCAAACCTTCTTCGTATATATTATTGTGATACTAGACCTCCCTACCTATGTCCTTGTGAGTTGGCCTTTTGGACTCAAGGATAAGACTTTAGTTTATCAGGGGTGGAAAATATGTGCAATGCCCATGCATGTGGACCTTGTTTACATCCAAGGATCTTTTTTTTTTTTTTTTTTTTTTTTTTTTTTGACAGAGAGAGAGAAGGTGCATTCCACCCTGGGGGGGGGGGGAGAGGCAGAGGGAGGGGGAGAGAGAATCCTAAACAGGCTTTATGCCTAGCACAGAGCCTGATGTAGGGCTTAATCTCACCACCGTGAGTTCATGACCTGAGCCAAAATCAAGAATCAGATGTTTAACCAACTGAGCCACCTGAAGATCTTTTTATTAGCACTTTTGCCCCTGAACCTGATAGGCCTCAGAATTCAATTTATTTTTTCATGATTCTCAAAGGGTTTATTGGGGTTTCTTGGGTTAGGAAAAGGAGAAGGACTCTTTTTGCCCCAGATAAGGTGAGTTCTTCCTCAGGCATCCTCTATCTGGTCTCAGAATCCTTTGTGTTTAAAGACACCATTGTGTCTAAACCAAATGCTTCAGTTAGTAATTACTAATCATCTCTCAGTGTTGGTACACAGGTATGAACCTAATAGTCCTTCTTACTTTGTATGGATTCATATTATGTTGTATTTCATATTTAACCCATCATGGCAGATGATAAATCAGGGAACATTTAGGAATACAAGACGAAGGTGATGACCAATGTAATAGAGCTTGATAGAATTAATATCACAAATGTGTAGAAGACTAGAACATTGATTGCAGCAAAACTATAATAGTATTTATTTATTTATTTATACATTTCTATCCAAGTTAACATATAGTACAATAATGATTTCAGGAGTAGAATCCAGTGATCCATCCCCTATGTATAACACCCAGTGCTCATCCCAGCAAGTGTCCTCTTTTTTTTAAATATTTTTTCTTTTCTTTTCTTTTTTTTTTTTATAATTTACATCCAAATTAGTTAGCATATAGTGTAACAATGATTTCAGGAGTAGATTCCTCAGTGCCTCTTACCCATTTAGCCCATCCCCCCTCCACAACCCCTCCAGTAACCCTCAGTTTGTTCTCCATATTTATGAGTCTCTTCTGTTTTGTTCCCCTTCCTGTTTTTATATTATTTTTGTTTCCCTTCCCTGACGTTCATCTGTTTTGTCTCTTAAAGTCCTCATATGAGTGAAGTCATATGATTTTTGTCTTTCTCTGACTGACTAATTTCACTTAGCATAATACCCTCCAGTTCCATCCACATAGTTGCAAATGGCAAGATTTCATTCTGTTTGATTGCCGAGTAATACTCCATTACACACATCTTCTTTATCCATTCATCCATTGATGGACATTTGGGCTCTTTCCATACTTTGGCTATTGTTGATAGTGCTGCTATAAACATGGGGGTGCATGTGTCCCTTCGAAACAGCATACCTGCATCCCTTGTATAAATGCCTAGTAGTGCAATTGTTGGGTCGTAGGGTAGTTCTATTTTTAGTTTTTGAGGAACCTCCATACTGTTTTCCAGAGTGGCTGCACCAGCTTGCATTCCCACAACAATGCAAAAGAGATCCTCTTTTTCCACATCCTCGCCAACATCTGTTGTTGCCTGAATTGTTAATGTTAGCCATCCTGACAGGTGTAAGGTGGTATCTCATTGTGGTTTTGATTTGTATTTCCCTGATGATGAGTGAAGTTGAGCATTTTTTCATGTGTCAGTTGACCATCTGGATGTCTTCTTTGGAGAAGTGTCTTTTCATGTCTTTTGCCCATTTCTTCACTAGATTATTTGTTTTTTGGGTGTTGAGTTTGAGAAGTTCTTTATAGATTCTGGATACTATCCCTTTATCTGATATGTCATTTGCAAATATCTTCTCCCATTCTGTCTGTTGCCTTTTAGTTTTGCTGAATGTTTCCTTTGCTGTGCAGAAACTTTTTATATTGATGAGGTCCCAATAGTTCATTTTTGCTTTCGTTTCCCTTGCCTCCAGAGATGTGTTGAGTAACAAGTTGCTGCGGCCAAGATCAAAGAGGTTTATGCCTGCTTTCTCCTCAAGGATTTTGATGGCTTCCTGTCTTACATTTAGGTTTTTCATCCATTTTGAGTTTATTTTTGTGAATGGTGTAGGAAAGTGGTCCAGGTTCATTGTTCTGCATGTCGCTGTCCAGTTTTCCCAGCACCACTTGCTTAAGAGACTGTCTTTATTCCATTGGATATTCTTTCCTGCTTTGTCAAAGATTAGTTGGACATATGTTTGTGGGTCCATTTCTGGGTTCTCTATTGTGTTCCATTGACCTGAGTGTCTGTTCTTGTGCCAGTACAATACTGTCTTGATGACTACAGCTTTGTAGTATAGCTTGAAGTCTGGGATTGTGATGCCTCCTGCTTTGGTTTTCTTTTTCAAGATTGCTTTGGCTATTCAGGGTCTTTTCTGGTTCCATAAGATTTTAGGATTATTTGTTCTAGCTCTGTGAAGAATCCTGGTGTTACTTTGATAGGGATTGCATTGAATATGTAGATTGCTTTGGGTAGTATTGACATTTTAACAATATCTGTTCTTCGTATCCAGGAGCATGGAATCTTTTTCCATTTTTTTGTATGTCTTCTTCAATTCCTTTCATAAGCTTTCTATAGTTTTCAGTGTCAGTAGATTTTTCACCTCTTTGGTTAGATTTATTCCTAGGTATTTAATGGTTTTTGGTGCAACAGTAAATGGGATCGATTCCTTGATTTCTCTTTCTGTGGCTTCATTGTTCATGTATAGGAATGCAACCAATTTCTGTGCATTGATTTTATATCCTGCAACTTTTCTGAATTCATGAATCAGTTCTAGCAGTTTTTTGGTGGAATCTTTCGGGTTTTCCATATGTGTACGTTTGACCTCCTCCTGGCTGATTTGGATGCCTTTTATTTCTTTGTGTTGTCTGATTGCAGAGGCTAAAACTTCCAATGGTGAGAGTGGACATCCCTGTTTTGTTCCTGACCTTAGGGGGAAAGCTGTCAGTTTTTCCCCATTGAGGATGATATTAGTGTTGGGTCATTCATATATGCCTTTTATGATCTCCAGGTATGCTCCTTCTATCCCTACTTTCTTGAAGGTTTTTATCAAGAAAGGATGCTGTATTTTGTCAAATGCTTTCTCTGCATCTATTGAGAGGATCATATGGTTCTTGTCCTTTCTTTTATTGATGTGATGAATCACATTAATTGTTTTGCGGATATTGAACTAGCCCTGCATCCCAGGTATAAATCCCACTTGGTTGTGGTGAATAATTTTTTAATGTATTGTTGGATCCGGTTGGCTAATATCTTGTTGAGGATTCTTGCATCCACGTTCATCAGGGAAATTGGTCTATAGTTCTGCTTTTTAGTGGGGTCTCTGTCTGGTTTTGGAATCAAGGTAATGCTGGCTTCATAGAAAGAGTTTGGAAGTTTTCCTTCCATTTCTACTTTTTGGAACAGTTTCAAGAGAATAGGTGTTAACTCTTCCTTAAATGTTTGGTAGGATTCCCCTGAAAGCCATCTGGCCTTGAACTCTTGTTTCTTGGGAAATTTTTGATTACTAATTTGATTTCCTTACTGGTTATGGGTCTGTTCAAATTTTCTATTTCTTCCTGTTTCAGTTTTGGTAGTGTAGGTTTCTAGGAATTTGTCCATTTCTTCCATATTGCCCATTTTGTTGGCGTATAATTGCTCATAATATTCTCATTATTGTTTTCATTTCTGCTGTGTTGGTTGTGATCTCTCCTCTTTCATTCTTGATTTTATTTATTTGGGTCCTTTCCTTTTTTGTTGTGATCAAACTGGCTAGTGGTTTATCAATTTTGTTAATTCTTTCAAAGAACCAGCTTCTAGTTTCATTGATCTGTTCTACTGTTTTTTTTTTTGGTTTGGTGGCATTAGTTTTTGCTCCAATCTTTATCATTTCCTGTCTTCTGCTGGTTTGGTTTTTATTTGCTGTTCTTTTCCAGCTCTTTAAGGCATAAGGTTAGGTTGTGTATCTGAGATCTTTCTTCCTTCTTTAGGAAGGCCTGGATTGCTATATACTTTCCTTTTATGACCGCCTTTGCTGCGTCCCAGAGGTTTTGGGTTGTGGTGTTATCATTGTCATTAACTTCCATATACTTTTTAATTTCTTCTTTAACTGCTTGGTTAGCCCATTCATTCTTTAGTAGGATGTTCTTTAGTCTCCAAGTATTTGTTACCTTTCCAAATTTTTTCTTGTGGTTGATTTCGAGTTTCATAGTGTTGTGGTTTGAAAATATGCACGGTATGATCTCGATCTTTTTGTACTTGCTGAGGGCTGATTTGTGTCCCAGTATATGGTCTATTCTGGAGAACGTTGCATGTGTACTGGAGAAGAATGTATATTCTGCTGCTTTAGGATGAAACGTTCTGAATATATCTGTTAAGTCCATCTGGTCTAGTGTGTCATTCAAAGCCATTGTTTCCTTGTTGATTTTTTGATTAGATGATCTGTCTGTTACTGTGAGTGGGTGTTGAAGTCTCCTACTATTATGGCATTACTATTGATGAGTTTCTTTATGTTTGTGATTAATTGATTTATATATTTGGATGTTCCACATTTGGTGCATAAATGTTTACAATTGTTAGGTCTTCTTGGTGGACACACCCCTTGATTATGATATAATGTCCTTCTGCATCTCTTGATACAGTCTTTATTTTAAAGTCTAGATTGTCTGATATAAGTTTGGCTACTCTGGCTTTCTTTTGTTGACCATTAGCATGATAGATGGTTTTCCATCCCCTTACTTTCAATCTGAAGGTGTCTTTAGGTCTAAAGTGGGTCTCTTGTAAACAGCATATAGATGGATCTTGTTTTCTTATCCATTCTGTTACCCTATGTCTTTTAGTTGGAGCATTGAGTCCATTGACGTCTAGAGTGAGTACTGAAAGATGTGAATTTATTGCCATTATGATGCTTGTAGAGTTGGAGTTTCTGGTGGTATTCTCTGGTCCTTTCTAAATTTTTTTTTTTAATGTTTATTTATTTTTGAGAGAGACAGAGACAGAATGCGAGTGGGTTAGGGGCAGAGAGAGAGGGAGACACAGAAGCAGAAGCAGAAGTAGGTTCCAGGCTCTGAGCTGTCAGCACAGAGCCCGATGCAGGGCTCAAACTCACAAGCCGTGAGATCATGACCCGAGTCGAAGTCAGACGCCCAGCCGACTGAGCCACCCAGGCGCCCCTTTCTGGTCCTTTCTAATCTTTGTTGCTTTTTGTATATATATATATATATATGTATATATATATATATTTTTTTTTTCATCTTTTCTCCCCTCAGAGAGTCCCCCTTAAAATTTCTTGCAGGGCTGGTTTAGTGGTCACAAACTCCTTTAATTTTTGTTTGTCGGGAAACTTTTGATCTCTCCTTCTATTTTGAATGACAGCCTTTCTGGATAAAGAATTCTTGGGTGCATATTTTTCTGATTTAGCACATTGAATATATCCTGCCACTCCTTTCTGGCCTGCCAAGTTTCTGTGGATAAGGCTGTTGCAAACCTGATCTATCTTCCCTTGTAGGTTAGGGACTTTTTTCCCCTTGATGCTTTCATGATCCTCTCCTTGCCTGAGAATTTGTGAATTTGACTATCATGTACCTTGATGGTTGGTTTTGTTGAACCTAATGGGGGTCCTCTGTGCTTCCTGGATTTTGATGTCTGCGTCTTTCCCCAGGTTAGGAAAGTTTTCCGCTATGATATACTCATATAACCCTTTAACTCCTATTTCTCTCTGTTCCTTTTCTGGGACCCCTATGATTCTGATGTTGTTCCTTTTTAATGAGTCACTGATTTCTCTAATTCTTAAGTCATGCTCTTTTGCCTTAATCTTTCTCTTTTTTTCTGCTTCATTATTCTCCATAAGTTTGTCCTCTATATCGCTGATTCTCTGTTCTGCCTCATCCATCCTTGCCACCATGGAATCCATCTGTGATTGCAGCTCAGTTATAACATATTTTATTTCATCCTGACTAGTTTTACTTCTTTTATCTCCACAGAAAGGGATTCTAGTCTATTTTTGACTCCAACTAATGTTCTTATTATCGTGATTCTAAATTCTGGTTCAGACATCTTGCTTGTATCTGTGTTGGTTAAATCCCTGGCTGTCATTTATTTGTGGTCTTTCTTTTGGGGTTAATTCCTTCATTTCATCATTTTGAAGGGAGAAAAGAAATTAATAATGTAGAAAAATTAAAATTAAAATATTAAAATTTAAAAAATATTAAAATTAAAAAATTAAAAACACACACATAAAAAATCGAATAAATGATGCTAGATCCTAGGTGTGTTTTGGCCTGGGTAAACAAAAATTAAAGGAAAACATTTTTAATAAAAATTGAAATTAAAAATGAATTTTTTCTCTTTCTGTATTCAAGAAAAAAAAAGGAGTGAAAAAGAGAAAAAAAAAATTAGATAGATGGACCTGCTGATAGATTGAAATACGACTGAAATTACCTCGTTTTCCCCTAGAAGTCAGATTATGAAGTGCTTTATAGTCCATAAACTAAGCAGGTGGTGAGACTTGTGTTCTTGAAGAGTGAGGTTGGCCCAGTTGGGCAGGGCTTAGTGTAATGTCTCCATTCTCCACTAGATGGCGCTGCTAGCCTACTGGGGTGGATTGTTGTGGCGCTCATAGGTGCGTATGCTCATGCGCGGGAGCAGTGAACATGGCGTCAGCCAGGTACCCAGTCTCTAGTATTGGAACTCTGCTTTTCCCTATCAGCAGTCATGCACCCATACTCTGTCTTCAGCTTTCGTCCAGTTCCCACTTTTTCACTGTCTGTGACCAAGCTCCAGGCAGCACCTCTCTCCTGAGTTTTGTCTCAGATGTGGCTGTTTTCCCCGGCTCCTTACTTCTGAAGGACTGCGACTTTGACCCATTCTGCCCCTCTGCAGGAGGGTCTCACCGATCAATGGCCGAATGTCAGCTGCACCCAGGAACGCTTGCTGGACCCTGCTGCTGCTGATGTCCTGAGCCTGTGGCCAGGTGCCAGCCCGCCCAAGAAAGTTTACGAGATAGTGTAGCAGCAGCGTTTCAGGGATTATTTGAAAATCACAACACACATCTGGCACCAGGCTTCACCCTTGATGACCTTGTTCCAGCACTAGCAAATGAGGCCGTTCTCTGGGGTCTGCTGGGCCTCAACAGTCTCTACCAAATGTTGTTCCAGCAGTGGAACTGCTTTTCTGTGTGTGGCCCAGGAACCTCCCAGACCCCACTGTGCTCCTGGGGATTCGCCCTTCCCACCAGAGCACCACCAGGTATTGAGCTGCAGAGTTGCAGACTCTGTGCTCCCCCTGTTTACAGTCTTAATGGAATTTAAACTCTCTCCTTTCTCCTTTCTCCCTTTTTAGTTTAGTTCCTGCGGCTGTTTCCAATTTTCCCACTTTCTCTCCAGCTGCTTTTGGGGAGGGGTGCTTTTCCTGTATTCTCTCCACCGTCTCTGTCCTCTCTCCACCCGCAAAAGCGGCTCCCTGCCTGCTGCGGCTTCTCGCTTCCCAAGTTCACCTCTCTGTGCCATGTACCTGCTGAATTCTGTGGCTTAGGTTGTGCAGATTGTTGTGTTAATCCTCACATCAGTTTTCTAGGTGTGCAGGATGGTTTAGTGTTGGGCTGGCTGTATTTCATGGATGCGAGACACACAAAAAACTTCCATGCTGTTCTGTCATCTTGGCTCCCCCCCAAGTGTCCTCTTTAATGTCACCCATTAAGCCCATCCCTCCACCCCAAAACCCCTCCAGCACCCCTCAGTTCTCTGTATTTAAGAGTCTCTTCTTTATTTATTTATATATATATATTATTTATTTATTTATTTATTATTTAATGTTTATTTAGTCTTAGAGAGAGAGACAGAGTATGAGCGGGGGAGGGACAGAGAGAGAGGGAGACACAGAATCTGAAGCAGGCTCCAGGCTCTGAGCTGTCAGCAAAGAGCTTGATGCGGGGCTTGAACTCATAGATCATGAGATCATGACCTGAGCCGAAGTTGGTCACTCAACCAACTGAGCCACCCAGGCGCCCCCAAGAGTCCCCTTCTCTTTTGTCCCCCTCTGTATTATTTTTGCTTCCCTCCCTTATGTACATCTGTTTTGTATCTTAAATTTCACATATGAGTGGAGTCATATGATATTTGTCTTTCTGTGACTAATTTCACTTAGCATAATACACTCTAGTTTCATCCACGTTGTTGCAAATGGGAAGAATTCATTCTTTTTAGTGCCGAGTAATACTCCATTGTGTATTATACCACATCTTCTTTATCCATTCATCCGTTGATGGACATTTGGGCTCTTTCTAGACTTTGGCTATTGTTGATAGTGCTGCTATAAACATGGGGGTGCATGTGCCCCTTCAAAACAGCACACCTACATACTTTGGATAAATGCCTAGTAGTGCAATTGCTGGGTCATAGGGTAGTTCTATTCTTAGTTTTTTGAGGAAACTCCATACTGTTTCCAGAGTGGCTGTACCGTGGCTGTACCACTTTGCATTCCCACCAGCTAGTTCAAAGGATTCTTCTTTCTCCACATCTTCAACCAACATCTGTTGTTGCCTGAGTTGTTAATTTTTAGGCACTCTGATCAGTGTGAGGTGGTATCTGAGTGTGGTTTTGATTTGTATTTCCCTGATGTATGAGTGAGTGTTGAGCTTTTTTCATGTGTCTGTTGACCATCTGGATGTGTTCTTTGGAAAAGTGTCTTTTCATGTCTTCTGCCCATTCTTCACTGCATTATTTGTTTTTTGGAATAGCTTTTATTATTTAAAAAGCCTTCATATTTTTACATATCTAAGGACTTATTTTATTTATTTAGTTTTTTGAGAGTGAACGAGTGGGGAAGAGGGGCATGAGGGAGAGAGAGAAAAAGAATCTTAATCACACTCCATGCTCAGTGCAGAGCCTGATGTGGGGCTTGATCCCACAACCCTGGGACACAAGCTGAGCTGAAATCAAGAGTCAGAAGGTCAATAGACTGGCCACCCAGGTGTCTTTAAGGTCTTATCTTTTCAACAGGTTATGCCAGAAATTCAGTCAATTTGCAAAAGTCATGATTGCATTTCCCCTCAGTAACTTAGCTTCTTTTTAATCACTGCCCTCCTCCCTACTCTGTATAGTTGTACTTTAGATTCAGGAGAAGTTAGGGGAATAGGCACACTGCTTTTTCCACTTTTTCTTACTCCCAAGACTAATGGGAACATATGTGTGTCTTTGTTTCCCTCTTCAAATAAAGAAAAGTAGGGATCACATGGGGAGGACACTGGGTTTGGGATGACATTGGCAGTTTTGCAGAACAGTCCTGACAGTGAAACTCATCTTTTCCGTACAAAGTAGCCTGCACATCTGGCATTCACATACTGATCAAGTCCTAATGTTTCACCTTTGCAAGGGGCTCTGTGGCTTGCCAGGTTCAACAAACCAAAGCATCACTGACTTCTTATATGTATATAAAAAGCAAATTGTGAATTATAAAGCAGTGCAAAAATGATCTTTTAGTACACCATCGTTGTTTTAGTACACCGTCGTTCTTTAAAAATATCTCATCTTGCATCTTGCAGGAAACAGGGTTTCCTATGTGCCCTTGACTTGGGGCCATTCTTATGTTGATAGAGGATATTTTCAGAACCTGGTTTCTGAGAACTCTCAATTGTTAGATGTTCAGGTTGCTATTCACCTGTTCTTCTCTTTCTGATTCTGACTAATGGGGAACACACATAAGGAATGAGAGTCAGAGGGACAAGTACCACTTGTTTCATAGGTAGACAAGCTCCTGATACCCACAGTAAACTTTGGCAAAATCTGGATTGGAGAACCTGACTCTGGTGTGAAGTTGAAGTGCATGGTCTACCACTCAGCCCAAATCTCAGTCATTAGATTCACATACTCAGCCACATGACAGAGTGAGTCAGCGAGCAAAGGCCTGCAGAGAAGATATAAAGTCACTTATCTAAGCATCTGCATAGCAGGATCAAAAGCCTGCCACATTCACCCCGTCAAGGGGTTGAACAAGATGAGTGGCAGACTTGACCCACCTACGAAGGACTGCCCAGAGGTGCTTGCCATGTGGAGCAGAAATGGAACAGTGGTCTTTGATACAGTAATGCTGCCCACCAGTAATTGCAGCACACACTGTGTAACCCATCAGATAGTCTACTCAGTCAGTGGAAAGTGAATCAGGGGTGGGAAAGTCTAGAACATTCTATTCAATCCTCCTAAAAGAGGGGAAAGGGGATAGAAGTCCCTTCAGCTACCAGCTGATACAACAAGCCTAAATATTCCTCTCCTCAACAGTATCAGTTTTGAAAAGTAATGTTCTCGTGCTATCCCTTAGAAGATGTTTCATTTGTGATCTAATCCAAGGATTAATGATTGGGGAAACAAACTTTAAGCTGAAAAGATGGTGAAATTTTGATTGGAGAAAAATGTTATGTTTGGAAAACTCCCCAGGGAACATCTGTATGTCAATCCTTGGTTTATGCAAAGCAGCACGTGTGCCTCTGTGCTGATGGTGCAAATGTAGTAATTAACCACACAGAAATGCCAGCCACAACTGGGATTTGGGGAGAACCTTCTTCCTCTCCAGGAGTGGGGGGTTGGGGACTCCAACTTAAAGAGAAACAAATGTATGAGAGACAGGTGTGGGAAGACTGAAAAGTCTGTGACTACCTGGCTTGAGAAAATTGCCTCTTGTTTCCAAAGCAATGTTTTTGGTAAAACAAAACTTTCCTCAATTTGAGAATTTTCTCTTTGTTTTTGTATTTCTATTGGAATACACTATGGCAATGTTAAAAAAACCATGAATGAATTTGGAAATTGCAGAATCAGGCTTAGCATCTGGTCTCTTATCTATGGGGGGCCTTGGCCAATTTACTTAATTTCTCTGAGCCTCAGTTTCCTCCTTTAGAATGGAGATAATCATACTAACAGTCAGGGTTGTTGTGCAGATTAGAGATATTTAAAGGTACAGTACCTGGCCCAGAATGAATTGTGATGATGATGGTATATATTTTTTATAAATACTTAATTTTGCATCACAACAGGTGGATTTGCAAGCTTTATTTGTATACAACACTAAATCCAGGAGGATATTTGTTCTTTTATGTGCTCAGAAATACTAGATCAGATTTTAAGTGGGAATTAGGAGACCAGTTCCAGATAAATCCTTTCTGGTTTGTGTTATTGATTTTCCCAGAGAATTAGATCATCCAAACGTTTGCAGATTCATTGAAGTCTGCATTACAGTGCCAGATATGGTTATTGTGACAAAATACTGCCCAAAGGGAAGGTTGGTGGATGTTCTGCTCAACAATGACATTCCTGTCAACTGGAGTTTCCAGTAAGAGCCAGGCATTTGAGTGGTAGGAAACATAAACTAGTGAAATTCTACAACAAACCCTATTTCCATCATTATTCCCAAGGATCTACTGTCATCTGAATGCATTATCTTGAAGGAGGATTTATGTTATGTCTTGGGGCATGGATGGGAATGGGTGGGTCATTATATCTAGACAGGGAGGGGTAGGAAGGATTTTGAACTAGGCGCATCCAATGGTGTTAGAAAAGATGTAGCTGGAGATGCTAGTAGAAAATCCTGTTTCGTATCTAAAGAGTACATCTACAAGCAAGAGCGAGGAGTCTTTCCAAGTAGTAGGCACATTCTAGGTCTAATTAATTTACCTAACAACTACTGTGCTGGACACTTAAGGCTACAAAAATAAATAAGAATATCCCTGCCTTCAAGAACATCTTGTTCTGGTGGGAAAGACAAATAAGCCGAGTTATAGAACAGTTGATAGAAGTCTTAAAAGTGTCATGTGCATGGGAGTAGCATCTAGTCCAGATTGGGTATGGGGAATGGGCCATGTGGAGATGAGCTGAGAAAGAGTACAAGTTTGCTAGGAAAAAGGGCCAACAGAGGTAATTGCAAAGAGAGGGAATAGTGTGTGTGTAAAATCTAAGAGAAGATGGTCCCATCTAGGATTGTTAATAGGTTAGTATGGCCAGAGCTCTGAGATGAGGGCAGAGGTGAGTGGTAGGAGTGGTGAGAAATGAGACAAGAAAGATAAGTAGGTAGTCCTGAAATGGGCCAAAGTAAATAAGATAATTTAGTATATGAAAAAAAAATGGAGTTTCAAATAAGTGAAGAAAGGAGAGATTGTTGGAATAAAGGATTCAGGATGACCTGTCTAACCATTTGGCAAAATAATATAGACCCCCAGTGCACACCCTTTAACCAAAATTAATTTGGGGTTAGCTTTAATTTTCCGTATGAAAACTGAAACTTTAAAAGTACTAGAAGAAGGGGCGCCTGGATGGCTCAGTTGGTTAAGTGTCTGACTTTGTCCCAGGTCATGATCTCAGGTCATGATCTCTGCTGTCAGCACAGAGCCTGCTTTGGATCCCCTGTCCCCCCTCTCTCTGCCCCTCCGTGGCTTGTACTGTCCTTCTCTCTTTCTCTCAAAAAAAGAAAAAAGTACTAGAAGGAAGCACTTTTATGTGATTATATAATACCATAGTGAAAATTAACAGGCATATGAGTAATTGGGAAAAGTATTTCTAATATATCTCTTACTAAGTATAACTAAC
This sequence comes from Lynx canadensis, assembly GCF_007474595.2. Classification (NCBI taxonomy): domain Eukaryota; kingdom Metazoa; phylum Chordata; class Mammalia; order Carnivora; family Felidae; genus Lynx; species Lynx canadensis. The sequence continues at coordinate 54,995,740 of NC_044315.2, read as the reverse complement.
AAAAGGTTGATATCCATAGACTGGTGGATACCAGCAATGTAAATAGCATAACACATAACTTCTTGTCTGTTAATTATAGATAAGTCTATGAACATTTACATTTATTTTAAAACATGATATGTACATGTGAATCAGATTTATTTGGAAGAAATATTCACCATTTTCTGGATAATTATAGCATTCACAAATATGGGTATAGCTGAGGTTATCTGAAATATTACCCCACTGTCCCTGAAAACAGTGGCTCTGCAATCTGTGTGGATTTTTAATTTGCTCTAGATGAGGGATTTCACATCAAAATGACCTGTGTGTCTTTTTGCAGGTATGCCATCATTTTGATTGCCTCATGAAGTGACCCAAGCTTGGGTAAGATTCTACTGAACATATTTTCAAGTGAACAATCAGGGAATTTGCTTCTCTGTTGCTCAGCAATGAACAGTGTATCCTACCCTAGCAGAGAACAATGTTGTGTCTGATTTGCTCATATATATAAGAAAGAATAAGATGAATACTGTCTGTCTATCTATCTATCTATGTATGTTTGAATAGCTTATGGTTTTGAAAAAGCACTGAACAAAAATTCCATACTGTAAAGTGTTCTGGATATTAGGGTGAGTTTCCCCATCCAAATCTAGGCATATTGAGTTGAAGGACAGCAGAACTAAAAATACTCTGGCTGCATCTGGAACACAGGGATCCTCTGGGATTTGTTTCATTTGACCATATTCCAATCATAATGATGTTGAGTGTGGATTTTGTTCTCCAGGATGTTGAGTCCTTAAATAAATTCTTCTCACCCTAGGATTTATTTATTTTAAAAAATTTCCCTCCAGGTTTATAAATTCCAATAGATCAAAAAAATTATACATATTTTCAGCAGAGATTAAAACTGTCATAAAGATACAGTCTATAAGAGAAATAGGAGATGAGTGAGGGTGGGCATGGTTCCTTGAAATTATTTTCATTTCACAATTTTAAATGTAAAACCCTTGGAATTGTATATATTGACCAATAGGTTTCATGTTATTCTGAATGCTGTTTAACAAATCAAAGGACAAGGGATTTCAACCAAAATGATCGAACATTACTGACTGTTCTTGGTATGTTTAAATAAACGGAAAGAAGAGCAGAGGGAAAGATTATAGTATATAATGAGAAAATCTGCCTCAATTCTCAGATCAGAGGAATCATGAAATTTTGATGGTAATGGAGAATTTACTTTATACCAATAACTACACCGTTTGACTTCATACACTATTCCCATTTCCCCCAATTATCTCGTTACTACCCAGCTTTGATATATGTGTAAGTAAGCTAATTTCAACAACAACCATGCAATTTAAGTGTAATCCTACAGAGACTAAAAATGAAACCAAACAACAAACTACTGTTCTTCATGGGAATTGGCTCATACTAGTCACTAGATTCATAAATATCTAAAAGTGGACTCTCTTAGACAAGTGCAAATGAGCAAGGTCTTTTCTATAATGAGCACTAACCATATATGGAACTTGTCTATGCCAGGGGCTAGGCTGACGTCACTGTCCTCTGCAGAAGTGAGCCGAAGATGTGTGTGTGGGAGAGAGGGTGTGGGTTGTGCAGGGCAAAGGGGAATAAAGGGCCTAAGCAGCATTGTTAGAGCCGGTCGCCCCATGTTGGGGAGCATTGGGAATGACTGGATGACTAGGATGGGCTCTTTGGTGGAGAAAGTCACACTTGATCAGAAAGAAGCAGCTCTTAAATGGTGGGAATGACATAATAGAATGAAGAGAGAGACAGGTATTGGTGGCAAAATTGAATTTTCTTTCCTTCATGATTAATTAGGGCAGTTAATAAGGGCTCAAGACTAGATCTTATAAGGAATGAATAACTCACTGTGTAATTCCAAATATTGTTTAACAGATGAATAGGTACACAAGTTAATTTGACCCTTTTTACTTGTCAGATGGAGGCCAAGGGATTGAATCAACCATCTCAATTTGTCCCAAACTGGAGCTATTAGGTGGAAGTCACCTTATAGATTATTTATTTGTGCCAATTCATTTTCAGAGGAGGCAACTGAGACCAGAGAGATTGATAAACCTGTTTAAGGCTCAAGCTTGCTCTCTTATTTCCATATAGTTCTCTGGTAGAAGGACACAGGTTCAGTCCTGGGCTCTCTGTTCCTCTCTCTTCAATCCTATTTCCATTAGAATTTGGGTGACCTTAGTATCCATTAGGAAGATGTGTCCTACCCTGTCAGTTCTTTGACCTTCATCTTCTCCCATGATCTTATATTCTTCACCTGCCCATTTCTATATCATTACCTATAACTGGATCCCTTCCATAATCTCCATGTCAATATCTTACTCTTTGACCTCCACCCCCTATTTTTTTTAGTGAATTCCCTTTAGTTTCCCAACTCTACCAGTGTACTAGTTGGGACATCCACTCCACTGATCTCATGATCTCACTGTACTTCACTTTCTCTCATACCCCATTTCCTCCTCACCTGGCTTAGATTCCATGGTCCATCACTGATAAAGATTCATTTGCCTAGACTCTTCTGCTGTCTTATCACAAACTGACAAATTACATATATTTGGTGGATTGCTATCTTTTACCTCTGGATATATGTTCCTTGAGGGCAGAGTCTTTGTCTGCTCTGCTCCCTGCTATATTCCAAGTGCCTAGAACATGGTTGGTACATGGTAGGTACTCAGTAAATATTAGTTGAATGAATGAATAAATAAATCTGTGAAAGTGAGGGTAATTTTCAGAGGGTTAAGTTATATTTTCCTCTACAGAGTGTGGCACATGCTTCTGTTTTGATTATTTCTAATGCTAGGTTGTTTTTATTTTTCTTCAATTCTTTTCTCTCCTCCCACAGAAGGAAGAGGGTTCTTCTGTTAGGCATTCCAGTGTCTCTTGAGGAGCTAATTACAGGGAAGCCTGAGAATCGCTGTCTTTGCCCTTCAGAGTATGCAGAGGTAAGGGGTGAGGAGAGAAAGGGGACTTGATCATCATCTGAAGCCATCACATCAACTAAGCATGAGTCCATGTTATGTCTTGGAAAGAGATATATCAATGAGTAATCTATTGCATCACGTAACAACTTCTTGGCATTTTTCGGGCTTTTCCCAGTCTACTTCCAAATAGAGATGATACAGTGGGCAATTGGAATATGTGTTGGGAACTTGGAACAGATGCTTATATGGAGATGGAAATTTGGGGCCCACCACTATCTAAGGCTGTAATGTAGCTATAGATGGAGAGGAAACCTTATAGGGAGATGTGGGGAGAGAAGAGAGAGCAGAATTCTGAGATGGCAGCTCAATTGTATTTCTGTAGACTTCTGGTGCCATTAAAAACACTATGACAAAGTGATACATATGATGATGAAAACATGGCAAGCGTGTTCATATGCAGCATGCCCCATCCACAGGTACAGCTATGGAGCCACAATACCCATCACTTTGGGATTTAGACATGTATATGGGTTTATGATAATTTGTGTAAATAATTTACTAAAACAAAAAATGAGAATTGTGACTTTGAAAGTTTTCACAGGACAGTGGTGGAATGGAAATGTTCTGCCAGTGATGTTACAGAGTCCTTTGATCTAGCCCAAGCCACAGCGTTATTGAAACTCCAAGCCTCTGGCATCCTAGTATATCTGGGCTTTAGTTTCCTTATCTTTAAAAATAAAAATGTATCCACTACATCAGTGGATACAAGGGGGTAGACACAGGTTGCATATCAGAACTGGGATGGTTCCCCTGTAAGAACGAGTTTGGTATGTGATCTGAAAAAGTATATTGAATTTTATCATCAAAGTTCATATATTGTAAAATTTACAAAATTCACATGTATAAATTTAGTAGTTCATGCTACTGAATGTAAACCTCAATTAAATCTTCCTGGCTGCTAATCTTCCTAACATTAACAAAGATGGGTAAACCTGGGGATAGATGATTCTAAATTGTTCAATTCTGCAGTTCTCTTCAGAATATCAGTAAATCACTACATGACTGTTACTCTTGATCACTAGAGTTGATTAGGAGGTACAAGAAAACAACCCATCTCAAAGACCCACCTTTGAACAAGCTTTTAGACAAGATGAATTTCCTAACAAAGTCTGATAGAATTGACGATGTCTTTGGCAAGTTTGGGTCACTTCCCAGTCCTCGCTAATTGCACCTGTTTAGGTATCTATTTATCACAGCACCAAGGGCAGATCTCACTGGTGCACCCTTTCATAGCTGGTGTGGTTACTGGATCCTAAGGGGATGATAATTATAAGTGAAGAACCCCCTGTGGAAATCCCCCTGCCTTCTAGGTGCTTTCAAAGAGTCAGAGATTAATACACAGGGGGCAAAGTATTCCCATGAAATAACTTCTCTTTATGATGGATGCTTAAATGGAGAAGTACAGTGAATATGGAAGTACTTATGGCAGAAAGGATCCAAGACCTAATGCGTGATAAACAAAAAAATCACCACTTGCTCTATAGTAAGTAATGCCTAATTGAAATACAATGTCAGTAATAAAAGCTGATTTGATTAGCTCATGCATTTCTATTTAACTTGTTTCTCTTTCTTGAGAACTAATTGCTGAAGGCAAGGAAATCACACTTTTACATCTTTGATTTTGAATTCTGTGTTCTGCTTGCATTGCATGGATTTTTAAGGGTCAGTTTTCATTTGCACTAGGATTTTGGTAACTCTAAGTGTCTTTAACAGAAGTAAATGTGCATTGAAGGTGGAAGACAAATTTTTACCTGTAATACCAAGGAAAGGGTTAAATGTCCATACTGGATCTTGGGAAGCTGTGCATGAATCTTGCAAGGAAGTGTCCAGCCTAGGGGGAAGTGGAGTTGAGAGAGCAGTCCTCCTCAGAAGTTGCAAGGGAGGTACTCGGGCAGGTAGAGGATTCCAACTCCAGTAATGCAGTATGAGGTAGACGTGGTTCAGAGCTTCAGCTCTGGAGTGAGACAGAAGTGGATTAGTGTCCCAGCTCTGCATTTTTCAAGCTTCATGATCCTTGGGAAAGTCACTTTATGAGCTTCAGTTTCTTTGTCCCATGAAATAGGGTTTAAAAACTGTACCAACTGCACAGGAGTGTCATATTAAGTGAGTTAATGAATATAATGCTCTTAGCAAGTGCCTGGTACAATAAAGAGCTTGATAGATATAATGATGATGGTGATGATGATGTGAATAGACTAGGATCTTTATTTGAGGGATCTGCCAAACCAAAGAAGCAAATAACTGGCAGAGAGGGTGACCATTAATATCCCCTAGTTTAGGTACCTGGGCAAGGTCCACCATCATCCCAACATATTGTCCTCATTACCTCAAGGACCAAAGTTTTCTGTCTTCTACCCTACTGGTTGCCCAATATGTGCCAAACATGGAGGTTCCCCACGTGACTATCTGTGGAAAGCTCAGTTCCCTCTAGCACAGCCCTTCTCAATCGTGGCTGCATATTATAATCCTCTGGAGCTTTCATAATAAACTAATGCCTGGGCCCCACCTCTTGGACATTCTGCTATAATTATTCAGGAGGAAAACTCAGGCATTAGTATTTTAAAAGCTCACTGGTGGATTCTAATGTGCAGTGCTGCTTGGAAACTACTGACTTAGCAGTTTAAAAAGTAAACTAAGCATTGTTTTAATGCAATGGAATCAGTAAACACCTAGCAGCAAGATAATTGCCAAACCCATAATTCTTTAATAACTAATTGGAGTAATTGGTTCTTCCTCTGACCTCTTTCCAGCATTTACACCACCTACTCCTCCCTTCTTTCTGAAGCTCTTTCCTTACTGGATTTCCCTACTCCCTCTTTCCTCTTCACCTCCTACTGCCCACCCCGCTCCCTCTCAGTCTTTCAGCAGCATTGCAACCTTCACACACACATTGAATGTTTGTAGTTTCCTGGAGTCTATCCTTGGCGTGCTTTTCACTTGTTCTAAACCCTTTGAGATATAGCTCCCACTCCCAGCTGCCACCATACCTGTATGCCAATGATTCCTAGTCCCAGAGTTTTAACTCTCCATCTGTCTTGAGATCCAGGTGTGTAAGTTCTAGCCATTGACCTGGATGTCCTGGGCTACCTACATTACAGCTGTGTTGCAGTCTTTTTACTTATCCCTAACTGCCTTGAAGGCAATTCCTAACTTTTACTATTTTCTTTACATTCCTTCTTTTAAAAAAAATTTTTTTTAACGTTTATTTATTTTTGAGACAGAGAGAGACAGAGCATGAACGGGGGAGGGGCAGAGAGAGAGGGAGACACAGAATCGGAAACAGGCTCCAGGCTCTGAGCTGTCAGCACAGAGCCCGACACGGGGCTTGAACTCACGGACCGTGAGATCATGACCTGAGCTGAAGTCGGATGCTTAACCGACTGAGCCACCCAGGTGCCCCACTTTACATTCCTTCTTAATTTCATCTGTCCTTTCATCCACCTGATCCAGGTGGATCACCTTGTTCTACTATCCCTCTTCCCCAGTTATAGGCTCTAAAGTGTGAAATTGACCAATGTGTCCCCATTTCCAACTATTACTAAACTTATCAATTAAAGGCCCATCTTTACCTTGTTTCTTCTTTTCTCAGAGGAAGGGCTGTGCTGTTTGTTTTTCCAAGGCCAACCTCTTCATTTGGGTTCTGGATCCCATTTTGCTGACTCTTTTCATTTAGACATTGAATCAATACTTATTATTTACTATGTGCTAGGCATTGTACTAGGTAGGTAATACAGCAGTGCGTAAGATGGAGTCTCTGCTTGTGTGGAGCTCATAGTCTAGTGGAGGAAGGTAGAAAATGTACAAAGTAACAAATGTTATATGATGTATCAGGTGGTGATAAATGCTAGAAGAAAAATAAAGCCAGGTGGGGAATGAGAGACTGAAGGGGACTGCAGTTTTCTGTGGTGTAGTCAGAACCCTGAATGAAGTGATGGGCATCTGGGGATAGAGGAAACAGGAGGCACATAGGCAGGCACGTGCTTGGAGTCGGAGGGACAGCATGGGGATCAGTAGAGTGGGACAGTGAGGCAGAAAAGTAAAAGATAAAATAGAAAGTAAAAATAGGGGCAGGCTTATGGCCAGACACACAATACAAACATTACCTTATTCTAGCAGGATTACATGTTACTTATGTGTGGGGATGGAATTTTGTTCATCTTTGGGTCCCCAGTACCTAGCCCAGTGCCTGGGTCATGGGAGGTACTCTGTATTGATTGCCTGACTGCATGTTGTATTCCTCAATTAACAACGAATACAAGAAATAACAATATAGCCAGGTCATGCTGCATTTATAAGTATTTACCATATTACCAGGGTAGATTGTGAATATGTATCAAAAATGGATGATTGAGACAGAATTCCTGAGGGAAATACAAAAATATCACCCTATTTCTTTCACTGAAAAAATACAGATTTGATTCCACCACTATTATTAGCCTCCAATAAATATTCATCCTTTATCCCTCCGGGGGGGTCCCAAGCTTTCTGCAAGTGAAATGAGCACTAAATTTGCCTAGTAAATCACTCAATTATTTCTACCCTGTAGCCAGAATGGATATCTTAGTTGGTTGTTTCTTCCAACAGCTTAAAGATTCAAGTAATGTTAGATTTTTTAATCTCCCAAACCTGGAGGAGTCAGGGTAAATTGTCCATGTGACACCAAACTCCTTGTGACGAAGGTAATAGCCTGATCTTCCTGAACACCCCCATCCCCCAATCCCACCCAAAGTTCAAAGTCCTAGAGCTCTCTAACAATACTCACTGCTTGTACCAGCTAAATTGCAAATACCTGCAAGGTAGCAGCTGGGCCTGCTTAACTCACCTTGACAGGTCCAGGATCCCATAAGAGTGTCTCTCGTTAGGGGAGGCATCGATCTCAATGACCAATTGAGTAAAGCTGAGTGTGAATGAGATCACAGGCAGAACTTCCATTCCTCCAATTAACTCTCCTGGTTTCTCTGTCCCTCACAGCACCCATGACCTCATCTCCACACTGGTACCAGGGACTCCAGGAGCTCCAAGGGCTCCAGGTTAGGGAATGTCCCTGGCTTGGTGTAAATCCTTCAAAGCCAGCCAAACAATGCAAACAATACCCTCCTCTGTATATGGAGCACAGAACAACAGAGAGTGTGAGTGGTGACAAAGGAAGGTCCAGACAGGAAGATTAGGCTCTGGTGTCCTTTCCTTTGAGGATAATTAACTGTTCTAATTCATAGCTGAAAACAGGCACATTACCAGAACAAGTTGCTGATGACCTAAGACAAAGCCAACCTTGCCAGACTCAGAGTAACCCGGGTGCGTCCATCTTTTTCAGGTAAATTAGCATACCTGGAGTTAGGATTTCAACTCAAAAGGCAGAAAGATGGAGCAATGTACAGTATTACACAAGTTGTGCATGACTTTTAGTAGGTGGAGAGCAATTCATATCCGCAAAAGAAGAAAATGCAGGTGTTTGAGTAAAGTGGCAGTGAGCTTAGCACTTAGGCATGCTGTTAATACGGTATGTTGCTGTGATTTGGTTAAGTCCCTCCACCCCCACCACTTTTCTTTTTTTAACTTAAATCAGTTTCTTAGAACTAAAAGGCATCCAGTTTAGCAAAAACAGCAGGAAATTGCTTTAGAAAGATATACTTCTTCATCTTAGGGAATGTGTTTTAAAATCTGAAGTAAATAGGCCATATATATATAAGTTCTTCTCTTCCATATTGAAGGATACAGTGGCCACATCAGCAATGAGGCAGAACTGAGGTCATCTTGCCTGGGGTCAAGCTTTGAAAGTATAATGAAAAACCCTTAAGTCAAAGTTGTAAATTTTAAGGTTGAAACATTCTAAACATTTTGCACAAGAGCAGTTTGGTGCAGGCAGTCAAAGCAGTCAGTCCCTAACTGGTGGCCAAGGGATCCTCTGTGTTTTACAGATGGAGAAAGTGAGCAGAGATTTCAGAAAGGCTTAGAGTCATGCCCTGTCACTACTGAAGATGCTCTTCTGGGGTGGGGAGTGGGAGGCAGAGGCAGAAAGCCTCTTTCTAGCAAAGAATCTGGGATAAACTCAAAGTAATTTATCTGAAGAAATGAAAACACCCCTGACATCCAAGAAATGAAAGATCTAGAATGCATGTAGGAATGAGGATAACTGGCAAGCAAATTAACCTCAGCCTGGGACTTCTCTAAATGAGTTTTGCACAGCCTTCTCAATCCTTGTAAATCTCTTGTTATGTAAACCCACTCACTTGATCAACAGAAACAGGGAGAGTCCAGATGTTAGGGGATGGTGTTCCAATCAAACAAGCTGCCCTAGCTTTGAATATACCAACACAGTCTGAAGCAACGCCAAGCAACACAAAAAACAAAAGCAAAAGTCTCCCCTAAACCAAAACAAAACAAAAAACCAACCAGACATATCAAAAGCAACTAAGAATATTTTCTAAAGCAATTAACTGGCCCATCACTATCCAGTCTCCCTGGCTTAGAATTCTGAGAGCTTCACAAAATTGTGCTGAATAAGGAGGTACCATTGCTTAATCAGGTCTTGCCAATTATTTTGCCTGATTTAACTTTTTTCTACCTCACTGCCCCTTTCTGTGGCATTGTGGGCTTCACTCAGCTTTCTAGCACCAGCCCTCAGTATAAGGGAGTGGACAGGCTGCACTGGACAAGTGGATACACTTGTTCCTGAACAAGCTGCACACTACCTTTGATACAATTATAGATCATTATGATGTCTACAAAATAGGGACAATCAGAGTTGTGTGTGAGTAGCTGTTGATGAATGGGCAGTCCCTTAGACATAGAACGATATTAAATTGCAGTGGAACAAAGCTAGGAATTAATGGAAGTGAATAGTTTATATAAAAATTCTAACTTTCCTGAGTCATAATCTCCTAGGAAGCAAATCTTAGTAGCCTCCATTGTGCCTTTGACTTTTTCATAGTGGACACCTAGAAAATGTCTATTGATTTGGTTCAAGAACCATTTTTATTCAATAATAATGGAAACAAACTGGTTTTATACTTTTATTTTTGGGGTCAGACTCTCAGGCACCTAGCTCATTGACCTCTAATCCCCCATTTGTTCACACTGGTATTTCCCCTTTCCCCTTAGCTAGTGAGGGAAGGAGGAGAATCTTTAAAGGGGGTATCAAACATAGAATAGCAATTAGATACAGTGATATCAATAATCATTACAATTTCAAATTTCAGTTTTAATTGTACAAATTGAAACAAGAACAATGAAATATTTCATTAGCCATCAGACAAACTGAAAATAAATTTTAAAATATTTCTCATTAAAAAATATGTACAATTCATCTATTCAGTTCATAATTGTTAAGAATCCAGTATGTGCCAGACTCCATGTTAGACTGCAGTTCTGGAGGTTATAAGGCTGAACATGAAGACAGACTTCTACCGTCAGGGAACTTATAGTCTAGTGATAAATAGAAAGACTGAGATCAGTAACCACACTGCAGAAAGAGTGATGCTTCTCCCATTTTACCTTCATTACTAGGCCTACAGCTCATGTAGTTCACTGCATGCTTCACTGTGACTCACACATGCCTTTTATTTCCACTCATTACTGAAAAATACTGCATTATGGAGTTAATATTGATGAAACTATTATGCTCGTACAATTGTTTTTTTTTTCATTACTGTAAAACACTGCATTATGGAATTAAAGCTGTTTTCATACAAGTCTATGCCATTAACTCACATTTGCTTTGCATTTAATTTTATCTCTGGTTGGGCTTCTCTTCCCTGTGCCTCTAATTCAGAATCAATGAGCAAGTGTTTAGACCCAAACATACTCCCAGTAAATGATGAGGATATTTAACAGATCTGTTTATGGGTAAATATGGGGCACTAGATACTTAGTAAGCAGGGATGCTGATTTTCACTAATCCCTATATTTAAAGGATTTTCCTTCATTCACCAAGGGTAAGCTCATTATACAGAAATGTGAGTGAGGTCATAATACTATCTCTGATGGCCCTACTCAAGAAAAAAAAAGAGAAAGTGGAAATAATCTTTAGGCTGAATTTGAAGTCGATTTTGCTTGGAGTTGATAAAAAAAAATGGATTAAGTATTTAGGAATCTAGGTTCTGCTCTGTTCTGCTTTAGAGAGGTGCTGATTCATTTGTGTGTTGATCAAGGTCTGATGTGATGCTGAATCTTCATACTATGATATTTTCTATTTGGTTATGTGTCAGCATGAACTTGTATGCTTATCGCATGTATTATCCCAGCACCGGACAGCAGTGAATGCCACACAGTAGAATACAGAATATACATCTACATAACGGTAGCTTAAAAGTATTAGATTCTCTCATATATTTATTAATAAGGATTGACAAATTATTCACCTTTGAGTTTGGCCAGTGGAATTATTTGGAATGGTGGTCTTGGGGCTAATAAATTCTGCATTATCTCACAACATGTTAGAGCTGGAATACTAACAGTAAAACCACCACGTATCTAATGCTTAACCATATGCCAGGCATTATGCTAAGGGCTTCACATGGATTATTTTATTTTATTTTATTATTTTTAAAATTTTAATTATTTTTTAAATGTTTATTAGTTTTGAGAGAGAGAGAGAGAGAGAAAGAGTTCGAGCAGGGGAGGGACAGAGAGAGAGAGAGAGAGAGGAAGACACAGAATCGAAAGCAGGCTCCACACTCTGAGCTGTCAGCACAGAGCCCCATGTGGGGCTCGAACTCAGGAACCGCGAGATCATGACCTGAGCCAGAGTCGGACACTTAACTGACTGAGCCACCCAGGTGCCCCCACATGGATTATTTTATTACAGTAAATATCCTCACAACATCCCTATGACCTATATATTATAATCCCCATTTCCCAGATGAGAATGCTGAGGCTCAGTTACGTGCCCAAGGTCACATAGCTAGCAAAAGCCAGGACCCAAATCTGTTTGATTCTAGAGCTCATGCTGCTGGCCATTCAGAAGAAGCTGCTATGCTTCTTCTCGTGGCTGGCAGAGAATTTAGTGGTTTACTCCAACTGAAGAACTGGAGGCCTAGGACAATTGACTTTAGCCAAGGTCCTCTTGTTAGTGGCACATTTAGGGCCATGACCTGGATCTCTTCATGCCGTTTTTGCTCATGATGAAATAGAAGCATTGGGTTGTAGGGGCCTTTTCTTTTATCAATGTGCTAAACTCTGAAGTCACCCTGTATTTTTCCTGACTTTTTTTCTCTTATATCCAGTTGGCCAGCAAATACTGTTAATCCTTTTAACATAATGTCTTACATGAGGTAGAGCTCATTTGATGGAATGGTTATGAGTCAGGCTCTGCAGTCAGATTTGAGCTGGTTTTAAATCTCAGCTCTGCCACTTGCTGGCTGGGTGACTGGGGGCAAATTAATTAATCTCTCTGTGCATCGGTTTTTTCAACTGTAAAATGGAAATAATATTGTGTCTACCTTTTAAGATGGTTTTAGGATTAAAAACATGTGGAAAGTAGTCAGGCCCTGCCTCAGGGAGCGCAAGAAGCTTGACTCTTATTCTTAAATCTTTCCCATTGAAAACAAAACATCTTTGTGTGTTCATCAAAGGAATTTTCAGTAGTCGATTGGTATTGTTTTGTTCTGAAGCCCAGGGTATTCTTTCAACCTGTAAACCCCTTGTTTCATGCCCTTCTAATTCTAGATGTTTGGGTATTGTATGTTTTAAAGTGTCTGTGACCAAATGAAAATAAAGCAGGGACCATGAACATTAAGAGAAAAAATGGGGACGCTTGTGTGGCTCAGTCCATTAAGCGTCCATCTCTTGATTTCAGCTCGGGTCATGATCTCATTGTTGTGAGATCAAGCCCTGTGTTGGGTTCCACGCTGGGCATAGAACCTGCTTAAGATTCTCTTTCTCCCTTTCCCCCTGCCCCTCCACCACTTGCTCTCTCTTTCTCAACACACACACACACACACACACACACACACACACACACACACACAAATTGTGTGTGAAGTATTCATGATGCCTGGTGCAGCATATGCTCTCAATAAGTGTTATTATTCCATTTCCCTTTCTTAGCCTCAGCCCTGGTCCAGACCTTCATCTTCCTACATCTGAACAAGAAAGAGTCCCCTCACTAGTCTCTTTGCTTCTGTCTTTTGCACTACTGTGAGATGAAACTATACTTTGCTTATCATGTTCTCTTGTTCAAGAACTTAATTGCCTACAGCATTGTGTCAAAACTGCAAGCTTGCGGGCAATGCTGCACATAACTAAATTCTTCAGCCTTTGCCCTGAGTTTCACCAACTGTACAGCTTGAGGGCATAATTCCCACAAGACTGTTGTTACTTCAGATATCAGGTACAAGTTTGGTGGTCCCAGGACCACCTGTACTTCAGACTAGCTTGCTATATATCTGAGGGTCCCCATAACTACCCTCAGTTTTGATAATTTGCTGGGATGACTACAAAACTCAGGAATGTTATACTTACTGTTATAGCCTTATTCCAGCAAAAAGATACAAATTAAAATCAGCCAAGGAAGAGACACATAGAGCAGAGTCCACAAGGGGTTCAATGGCAGAACTTCCTGCATTCTCTCCCCATTGACTCATGGACGGCAGCACCTCCTCCCATAACCATATGTGATAATACACACAAAGTACTGCTAGCCAGGGAAGCTTACTTCAACCTTTGGTGTCCAGAGTTTTTATTGGGGCTCCATCACATACTGCTTGTGTGGCTTTCAGTCTCCAAGTACTCCTAGAGGTTGGCTAATATCTTTAGTCTCATTTCCAATGGAGGTCATGACATACTGCATGCCCCGGGGGCTCCATCACAAATCTTATTAGACTGTCAGTGGCCAAAGCTCCCAAACAACAAAGACTCACCTATTAGGCAAGACATTCCAGAGGCCTAGAGATCAACTCCTAGTAGCTGAGGGCAAAGGCCAGACCTCTCTTTGGGTAAGGTTAATTCTTCACTACACAGCCTTATTTCCCATTGCTCTTCTGTGGCACATGGTTGGCCAAACAATGTAACACCCAAACCATCCCACACTTTCCTGCAGGTTTTTTTTTTACTTCCCTTTACTTCCTTTACTGTACTAGTTCTTTACTTCCAGTGTGCTTAAATGTTATGCTTTTTATGAGGCTCAGCTCAAGTCTTACTTGCCCCCTGAAACTGTTTGCCCCAAACTTTCCTAATCACCCATTTGTCTAACTAGTTGGTTGTTTGTCTTGTGTGGCCCTGTAGGCTGGCTTATATTTATAGACTTCCCTGAGCCCAACTGTCCACCATAAAGTAATTGCTTATTAATAATAATGATTTTACTGGTATCTAAGGCATTCAATGAAATCAGGCACCATTATTAGCTGTTTCTCATTATTTCTGATTACTTGGGCTCCAATTTAGATATGTTGCTACCTAAGTGAATCATTAGATCCTAAGATAATCAAATTCAAATTGAGCTTCAGAATGTTTGCAAGTGAAAAAACAAGTGGTAGGTTGACACTTGTGGACCTTAATGTTTTCCCCAAAACAAAATGACCAAAAATGTTTCCTGGAAACCAGAACTTTGTGCTAGTCTGGTTCAGTGGTTATTTTTACTGTAGCTTAGTCCTTATGACCCCTGGTGGGTAAGGACCTAGAAGAGGCAGACAAGCCCCATTCAGAGAGCCCTTTTGAAAAATAATTGATGCCTTAAATGCCAATGCTTTAATTTAAATTAAATTAATTCTTAATTTATTAATTAATTAATCACAAGATCCCAGGAGTAGCACTTAGTTAGGCAGGACCACTGTCTTCTGGGTAGACAGATGGAGGGTTTTTTTTTTGTTGATGTTGTTGTTGTTGTTGTTGTTGCTGTGTGGACAAATTCCCTCACTCCCATCAAAACAAAAAGGCTTTACCAAAATGTCTGAATTACTGGCTTCATCCAGATATGGTCTCGATGTGTTTTTCTTTTTTTAAAAACAATTTTTTTTTTCAACGTTTATTTATTTTTGGGACAGAGAGAGACAGAGCATGAACGGGGAAGGGGCAGAGAGAGAGGGAGACACAGAATCGGAAACAGGCTCCAGGCTCCGAGCCATCAGCCCAGAGCCCGACGCGGGGCTCGAACTCACGGACCGCGAGATCGTGACCTGGCTGAAGTCGGACGCTTAACCGACTGCGCCACCCAGGCGCCCCTCGATGTGTTTTTCTTTAGACCATGCCTCGATTGTCATGACAACCATGTGTGTGTGTGTATATTTGTGTCTACTGAATGGTATCTGGAAGCAGCACCTCAACATCCAGGCAGAAATAAAGTGGGTGTGCTGAGAGTGTCTCCTTACCTATTCAAACAATAATGTTAGAAAAGGTTAAAAACATCGTTTAGCATCACCTCTTAAATTAAAATTCTAAACAATCAGCTATTCTCTCCAGCAGAGCAGAACAATCATACATTAAATGTCAATGTCTAAGTTCTCATTCTTTATTATATCAATGCCTATTAATGATTCCACCATGTTCTGATCCTACTGACCCTTCTTTATCAACCTTCTCTCCTCCAACTTCTCCATCCTCATCTCTTGGAGGAATCTCTAATTCCCCCAGAACGGAGATCCACTTATAGATTATACTGTTTGGAGCTTCTGAGATTTGGTCACATTTCTCTAAAGAGGGTCAGCTTTTTCAAGAGAGGTCATTCATCTTTGATCCAGGAAATCTACTTTATTCACGTTGAGCCTAGGACTTGATCTTTATGAGTTTTCTATATCTTTGGAAGCTCCACTGACTCTTCCAAGCTACTGGGCTGCTATTCCATAAGTACTCTTCTGATGGTATAAATGGTCTTGTGGAAGTCTAAGAATTAATGTTTGATACATCATTTCATTATTTCTCATGGCCCTCAGTAGCTTTTTCCCTGAGTTCCTGTTCTTGGTGTGAAAGGTAGATATAAACAATTAACTCAACTATGGCTGGTTGACCCAAACTATTTCTCTTGTTTGTTGTGAAACTGAGTATGAGAGGACAAGGCTATTTCAGAGAGACAGAGAAAACCAATGCTACTTGAATATAAGAAGCATTGACCAACAGTTGCCAAGAGGCAATCTATTCACATTGTGGACCAGAAATATTTTTTGGATCAGTTCATGTCCAGTCCACACAAGCTTGGTGACTTTTGCTCTTAAAGACCCATTTCTGGGAGTTTTTCTGGACCCTGTGCCCTACATGAACTTTCCAAGCTACAAGGAAGGTCCACATAAAGGTTTGAGATGGCAAGCCTCTATTAGTAGCCTTAAAAACTCAGTATGCTTTAGTTAACTCAAGTTTGTCATTATTTCATGTGTTTTCAGAGAGGGTAGTATCTGAGGTGCCCATGCCCACTGGGATCCTCCACACTGGGGAAGTAGTAAGCACAGCCCTAGACCAGGTTGTTGTGTGTAAAACCTTTGAAATTCCACACAAACCCAATGTCCAGCTAAAAATGTGTGATGGGATCCACTCAGGTTAGGAAGATAGGATGTCGAAGAGCTTACCCTGTACTTCCTCCCATACCCCATTATGTATCAGTTTTCAGGGGAGACAATGACCCATCTATTCAGGAAAAAATAATAATATTTAAACTCCATGATTGCAATGTTTACATTCTGCCAAACATTTCCCTTGGAAATAAAAGCAAGGGAAGTAGATGAGAAACATTTATTAAGCACCATTTATTATGTGCTAGGTATAATGCCAGCAGCCATACATTTATATAACCTCATTTGACTCAAGGTTGAAAAATTATTATTATTTGCTTTTTACTTAAAAAAAGTTTATTTGTTTACTTTGAGAGAGAGAGAGTGAGCAGGGGAGGGGCAGAGAGAGAGAGATAGAGAGAGAGAATCCCAAGCAGGCTCCACACTGTCAGCACAGAGCCATCGTGGGGCTTGATCTCACAAACCGTGAGACCATGCCTGAGCTGAAATCAAGAGTCAGACGCTTAACCAACTGAGCCACTCAAGCATCCCACTTTTTCCTTTTTTTTTTTATTGAGGTAAACATACATATAGCAACATGTGCTAATTTTAATTACATAGTTTGATGAATTTTTATTTATGCATACATTCATGGAACCAGCTCCCAGATGAAGACAGAGAACAGTTGCAGCATCCTAAGACTCCATCATATCTTTCCCCCACCTCTGCCTCCTTATATCTGTCAATACCACTGACCTCTGCTAGAGGTAACCACTTATCTGACTTTTATCTCCCGAGATTAGTTTTGGCTGTATTTGAATTTATATATACTTTTGTTCCAAATGCATGTGTTTCCATCCCCTATGTGTTATTGCCTGTAGCTGTAAAAGATTATTTTTTTAAAGAAAATCAAACATCCTTCAGGCTACAGTGAAGCATTCTACATCATGATAGTGATTTGATTGATCTTGTCTGCTGGGGAAATCAACTAGATGTACTGCTTAGAGAAAGCCAAATAGTTCTTGTATATTTATATATATAGTACATTAGAAGATAGTACATAAAAATACAATTGAGTATTGCACGTGGAGAGAAGCTATATAAGTCTTGGTCATTCAAACTGTAATGATATTCATTTATTCTGGGTTCCAGTTACTTAAAGAAGTGATTGTTCCCAAACCCTAATTTGAAAATGGGAATACATGCATTTAGGACAAAATTTAAAGGATACTAAGGTTTGTCTGCTAGTGTTAACAACATGGTTATTTATAATAGCTCTGAACTAGAAACAACCCAAATATCCATCAACTGGTGAATGGATAAATAAATTGTGTTATATCTATACTATGAATTATTACTCAGCAATAAAAAGGAATAAAATATTAATTCATGCAATAACATGGGTGAATTAAACAGATACTAAACATAAAGGTCAAATGCTAATTACTATATGGTTTTATTTGTATGACATTCTAGAAAACACAAAACAATCGTGACAGAGAGCAGATGAGTGGTTGCCTGGGGCCCTGGTAGAAGGTGGGGTTGACTGGGAAGGAGCAAAAGGAAATTTGTAGGGTGTTAGAACTGTTGTATATCTTGGTTTAGTAGTTACATGATTACATTATTATATACATTACCCCAATTCATTAAACTATGTACCCAAAAATGGGAGAATTTCAGTGTATATAAAGCATACCTCAATAAATCTGTAAAAATTTACAACCATGCAAAATGGTATAAACAATGAAAAGTAATTCTCCCTCCACAGCTGTCTTTTAACTCCTTTGTCCCTTAGTCTATGTATCCCCACCTACCCAACCCTGTTTACCTTTTGTAGTGGTTCTTTAGATTTACATAATGGGTTCCTGGGTAATTTGAAAATTAGGCTAAGAATATCAGAATTCAGATGTCAAATTTTGATTACTGACATCATAAAGAGGTTCCCAATATTATTTGACCATATGCTGAGAAGGCCAGTCTGTTTCTTGGTGCCCCTTACTGAATGCTTGCTATGGAAAAGCCATTTTTTGCAAGGCTTCTCATTCCATTGTCACCACAACCCTCTGAAATGTGTATTAATATCCTTGTTTGATAAATGAGGAAACTGCAGCCTAGACACATATAAGTAAAAATGTTACCAGCTAGTGAATATACAAGGTTACCCAGCCAGTAAGGGGCAGAGCTGGGGTTCAAATCCAGATCTGTCACAGGCAAACACAAAGTTCTCAATCCATAACACACTGAGCAATGCTGCTGTCTTGATTTGGAAGGGTGAGATGGAAGGAGGATCCACTGGGTCAACAGAGTAGTCTGTGTGATCTCCTTTCTAAATCCTATAGTTGTTTCAGCTGAAACCCAGAACAACTTGACCTCTTCTATCTTTACTCCACTCCCCTTCAGATTCTTTGATTAGTACTAGTTCTCAAAACAGGAATATTTTAATTTAGTCTTATTATATGAAATTCCTTGGGGCGTCAGCTGTTTTCATCTTTGTTTCTTATTCAATGAAAATTAATTCTACTGCAAAAAATAAAGGTCTTACTTATGTGTGAAATGTCTTTTTCAGTCTACATTAAAACTATATCAAATTTATTTTCCCCACTCTCTGCAGCAGGAATAGGGGAAAGTTCAATAATGAAAAAGCTCTTCTGTTCCAAGGAGCACCTTCTCCTTAAAATAGTACCCTCAAGGGACACAGGCAGGCAGACACGCTTACATTGGCCAAAAGATCAGCTGCAAGAGTTTTAGCAAAACAAATAAATCTTCTGAGCCCTATGGGTCATACCTGTTCTTTTGCTTTAATCTCTCTTCAGTTGAATCTGGCAAAGACAAGGTCAGATATTGGCACAATATTGGAAATGACTTCAACTTGTAAAGAAAAAGGAAGGAATGCAGTGAGACTGCCATTGCCAAAAACATTCCAATGCTCTTTTAAATTCTCTGGTATTACGCTATTCTCCCCTGCCCTCTTCAGTCAGTGGTCTGGCCTCACTCTTAAAGCAGTGCACTACAATACAATGTCAACTCCAGGAAATTCATGTCAAAATTTCTATAGCTAGTTGAGCATCCGTTCTGAATGTGCTTTTGTTCATCAGTGGGTGTGTGGGATGAGCAGACAGCTGGAATATTTTCTAAATGCAAAGTTAAATCTGTACTGTCAAAAAGTGCCAGCAGCCTCATATTGTTGAGATTAAGGGTCCGCCAGCCTTCCAGCTTCCATGCTCCATGAGCAGGGACAATGTCACAGTTGCTATTGTATCCCTGGTGCCTTAGCTCTCTGTCCTGCACATAGAAGGTGCCCCCAGATAAAGCCATCTAACCCAACTTGGTGCCAGAGGGGAAGTGTCCTCCTGTATGGGCTGGGCAGGAAAGGAAAGAGGCCAGCTGAGACTTGGACAGCCTGGGGAGTGTTTGCCCCTTTTCAATGTGGCAGCAACCACTTAGGTCATCTGATGGATGCCACGTGGTCCTGGCACTTCTACATTTCAAGTGTTTGAGAGAATTCAGGAGTCTAAATTTTTATGTGAAATTTCTTGAATTATGTTATGCTATTCAGGCAAAATATTTGTCTACCAGCTGAATTGGACTTAAAGGCTGCCAGCTTGGACTCCTTTCTAAGTATTTAAAGGATCTAAAGATTTATTTTGGTCAAAAACCAAAAGTTTGTTTCATAGAATAACTTAAAATAAGTTTTAATCACATTTCCCCCAAGTGGTGGTGCTTTCACTAGAAATGGGGCTTGGTACTAGGAGCTCACAAACTGGTATGGCCCCATTTGTTGAACTTACGCATTTTCCTTAGTGCCCACACCCCTTTCCTTCTCTTCCCTTTCCTCCTCGCTGGGATGGTGAACTCTGGCGTGCTCTGAGACCCTTAGGGTTTAGTTCCTACCCCAGAGGTGACTGGAAGCCTGTGGTCCATTTCAGGCATAGCCTGGCCCACATTATATCTTTTTTCCTGCTCCCTTGGCCTCCTCTCTCTGATGGCTTTTCCCTACCAGCCTTTAAACATGCTTATGTCTCTCTAAACTTAAAACAAAGTAAAACAGCCCTCCATCAAACCCCACATTCCTATCCAGCTATGGTCCAAGCTCTTTGCACCCTTCATCATCAATCTTCTTGAAGGACTGTCTACACTTGCTACCTACACATCCTTCCTCTATTGACCCCTGAAATTTGGCATTCATCCCTATCACACCTCTGATAGGAATTTTGCCAAGGTCATCAGGGATTGACAAAGATATTTCCCAGGCCTTCTTGTCTTGATCTTTCAGTATCATTGACTTTGTTGATTAATTCTTCCTTCTTCATTTACCTAGTTTTCCTTTGACTTGTCTGATTGCTCATTCTCAGGCTCCTTTGGTGTTTCTTCTTCTGGGGGCTTAATACTGATGACTCTCAGAGTTCTAAGCCTCCTTCTCTTCTAACTCTACACACCTCCATGGATGATCTCAACTTACTCCCCTGGCTTATGCTGTGACCTATATGCTAGAGGCTCTGATGGTTTAATCACTAGCTCAGATTTCTCTCCTGAACTCCAGGGGGATTATCCCACTCCCTCAGGCACCTGCACCTCAACATGTCCAATACTGAACCCCATACTTTTCCTCTTCCAGAACTGCTCTTCTTCCTCTGGTTTTCAGAGAATGGCACCCCTATCTACCTGGTGGCTGAACTCAGAGACCTGAAAATCATTCTTGACTCCTTCTCCTTCACATCCCTCTCCTATCAGTCACCAGGTTCTGTGACTCTATCTCCCAACCATCTTTCAGATCTCTCCCCCTTTCCCCATCCTGATAAGACTCTGGGGAAGGTCACCATCATCTCTTGCCCAGATTATAGCAATAGCCTCCAAGTAGGATCCTCTTCCTCTAGTTCGTCCACCCCTCCTCACCACTCCTTTATCAATACTGTAACTAGGTTGACCTTTACCTTTATTTTCTTCATATATATATATATATATATATATATATATATATAATTATATAAATTTGTATCAGAGAAACTGTAACAAAAATCAAATCCAACCATCTCGCTCTTTTCCTTAAAGCTCTGTGCTGTCTCTCCTAACATGGTTTACAAGGCCCAGGATAGCCTGGTCGGGGGTTAGCCTCTCCAGCCGGTCTCCATCCTCTATGCCAGGCCCACCCATACTAACCTCCTCATAATTTCTGCTTTCTTAGACCTCTAGGCCATTGTGCCTCTTCCTCCATTCAACACTTTCCTGGCTCTCACTTTACCTGGCTGGCTTCTGCTTATCCTATTGACTAGGAGAAATCTCTGATGTGAGGTGTCCTCCCTGGCCTTCCTTGTCGTACTGCTCTCCCCACATGGCTCCTCCCTTACAGTGTTGTAATGGCTGTTTAACTGTCCATTCCCCTCCTAGATTATAAGCTTCAAGGAAGGAAGAGCCATGTCTCTGTTCATTTTTTTTTTTATTTTTTTTTAACGTTTTATTCATTTTTGAGACAGAGAGAGACAGAGCATGAACGGGGGAGGGGCAGAGAGAGAGGGAGACACAGAATTGGAAGCAGGCTCCAGGCTCTGAGCCATCAGCCCAGAGCCCAACGCGGGGCTCGAACTCACGGACCGCGAGATCGTGACCTGAGCCGAAGTCGGCCGCCCAACCGACTGAGCCACCCAGGCGCCCCTCTGTTCATTTTTTAAAATCCCCTTTCTACAGTAGATGCTTGGCCCATAATAGAGTAGACTAGGTTTTTTTTTTTTTTTTTTTAAGTTTATTTATTTTGAGAGAGAGAGAGAGAGAGAGACAGAGCACACAAGTTGGGGGGGGGCAGAGAGAGGAAGAGAGAATCCTAAGCAGGGTCTGTACTACCAATGCAGACACTGATGTGGGCTTGAACCCATGAACTATGAGATCATGACCTGAGCTGAAGTCAAGAGGCAGACTCAACTGACTGAACCACCTAGGCGCCCCTAGATTAGGTGTTTGATGTGTGTGTGTGTGTGTGTGTGTGTGTGTGTGTGTGTGTGTGTGTGTGTATGTATTAACAAATGAATTCCCAAGAACTCTTGAGTGACATTCTCGGATAAATGTCCAGTGGTGTATTGATTCCTGAAAGCCAAATGTGCTTTTGGTGATGTCACATTGGTAGCTTGAAGTTAATCATGGTGGATGTATTTATACCATGAAAATTGGTAACCATTATAAATCAGGGCTCTACTCTCCTCCTCTCCCTGTCCCTAATGGGTTTACTGGCATACTGCTATATATATGGCTTTAGAGAGATATATATATATTGCTTTAGAACCCCTTAGCAATGGCTTGGAAGTGATTCATTGTCCCAAACATACAATTTGACAATTTAGTAATAATAATAATAATAATAATAATAATAACAACAAATACCATTTATTTTTTATTTTTTTATTTTAAAATTTTATTTATTTTGAGAGAGAGAGACACAGACAGAGTATTTGTGTGTGTGTGCATGTGTGCACACCAGGGAGGGGCAGAGAGAGAATCCTAAGCAGGCTCTGAGCTGTCAGCACAAGCCCAACTCGGGGCTGGATCTTATGAACCATGAGTTCGTGACCTGAGCCGAAATCAAGAGTTGGACACACCTAAGTGACTGAGCCACCCAGGTGTTCCTAACAACTACCATTTATTTTTATTTTTTTTATTTTTATTTTTTAAATTTTTTTTTTCAACGTTTATTTATTTTTGGGACAGAGAGAGACAGAGCATGAACGGGGGAGGGGCAGAGAGAGAGGGAGACACAGAATCGGAAACAGGCTCCAGGCTCCGAGCCATCAGCCCAGAGCCCGACGCGGGGCTCGAACTCACGGACTGCGAGATCGTGACCTGGCTGAAGTCGGACGCTTAACCGACTGCGCCACCCAGGCGCCCCATAACTACCATTTAATGACCATTTAATGAATTGTATGGTACTGTGTACCAAACCCTGTGCTTAGTACTTTACATACTCAATCTTGTTCAGTCTTTGTAACAAAGCAGGCAAAGTGGATATTATTAGCCTACTCTACAAAAGAGGACACTGAGAGTGAGATTTATCCACTCAGCTGGCAAGTCGAGATGGAGTTGGATGCCAGAGCTGACCACTGAGCCAGTGATCTTAACTCCCCTCTGCTCAGCGTTTCACAGCTGGTGCCTGGAGCTTCAGTTCATATTTCTCACCCTCATTTCTCCAAAGCTGTCCCTGGGTTTTTGGCTGAATCTCACAGCTAACCCTCTAGTTGATTGGAAAAATCAACTACCACCCATGAATAATAATCTTGCATTAGGCTAACCAAGATCTTGACAGGCATTTCAACCAAGATTGAGAAATAACGAGGGTTGTAAGAACTGGGTGTCAGCAACAGTGATATTTTGAATTGAGACAGTGATTTTAGTTTCTTGATGACATAATGGTGGAAATTGTTCTTAAATAGAACTTTTCCACCTGCTGGGATAATATGCTTAGTAAGTGTATTCAGGGTTTAAGTGCTGTAGGGAAGGTGCCAGCCAACCATCAAACATATGACCTGAAGCCATCTCCCCAGCATCCCTTCACAATAATGCTCTAATACTTGGTGGTTGTAGAGTGGTGGCTTCTAATGTGGAATCTAGATAATGTCCATACACAAAAGCCTGTCTATTTGCAAGGTTCCCTGAAGAGGGCAATGGGCACACTGGATGCTGCCAATGCTGCTTTATAATCACAGCCCAGACCTTGTCATTGCTTGAAACTGCTTCTTTTATGAAATCCCATTAGCGTCCACATACTACAACCCTCCTCTCTCCCCTCACTAAATCTCTTTGTTCTTCAGCTGCATCAAGGCTCCAGTGTAACTGTTCCAGTCTAACCAGCTTTCCTGGCTTACTTTCTTTCTTTCTTTTTTTTTTTTTACTTTTCATCTATTTTTATTGCTTTTTTTTTTCAATATATGAAATTTATTGTCAAATTGGTTTCCCTACAACACCCAGTGCTCATCCCAAATCGTGCCCTCCTGAATACCCATCACCCACCCTCCCCTTCCTCCCATCCCCCATCAACCCTCAGTTTGTTCTCAGTTTTTAAGAGTCTCTTATGCTTTGGCTTTCTCCCACTCTAACCTCTTTTTTTTTTTTTTTTTCCTTCCCCTCCCCCATGGGTTTCTGTTAAGTTTCTCAGGATCCACATAAGAGTGAAACCATATGGTATCTGTCTTTCTCTGTATGGCTTATTTCACTTAGCATAACACTCTCCAGTTCCATCCATGTTGCTACAAAGGGCCATATTTCATTCTTTCTCATTGCCTGGCTTACTTTCTGATACAGCCTTAGATCCATGGTCAATCTCTAAGATGGTTTCTTACCAACAATTCTCAACTGCCTGGTTTTTCTTCTGTACTTGCTGTACAGTTCACATCTCTCTGTTAGTCTAACAATTTCCACTCTCTTCTGCACAGTGGAGACTCTTATATAACCTTGCCCAATGACCATGGCTCCATGGAAAGAGCTGGTTTCCAGCATCTTCTAAGTTTCTCAGTGCTACCCTTGAGGTCTTTTTTCCCAGATACCTTCCTTTCCAAATTCCCATTGTTGGCTGTTTACTGACTTCTCATCTCTTCTTTGAGCCCCATCCCCATGCCCTTCAGTCACTGCAGGGAGGACTAGATCTTTCCTTTTTCAGAGGCAATAGAAGTCCTTAGATGTGAACTCTCCCTTTCACCTTTAAACTTGTCTATAAAAGTATTTCTTTCCTTCCTTCCTGTTTTAAAAAAAGAGCTGCCCTCTCATCCCTATAAAGCTTATTCCTTCCCCTGTCCCATTTAGTTTTCTTAATTGTTTAAAAATGTAAATGTGATGATATCATTTCTCTGTCTGACTAGACATTCTGATTTCTTGGTCAACAGTATTTTTTAAAAACCACCCAGGTGAAACACACTGTACACACTGTATGTTAGCCAATTTGACAATAAATTATATTTTTAAAAAAACCACCCAGGTGATTTGCTGTGTCTTTTATGGCACTTCATTCTGTTCTCCTCCTTGCTCTGCACCTTCACTTCTACTCTCCAATCTTCAGAAGTCTACCTCTTTTCCAAACTTCAGGTTTCAGTTCAAATGTCACTGTCTATTGGAGGTTGTTTTCTGCCCCAGCACCCCATTTGCTTCATTCATGATACACACTACGTTTTATGTTGTTGGACTGTTTCCTTGTTTTTTCTACCTGTCTTCCTACTGCTAGGCTGGAAGCTTCCTGGGGTGAGAGCACCATCTCTGTAGTTCACCACTGAATCCCTAAAGCCAAGCAGAGTCTGACATATTTGCATTCACTAAGGATGTGAGGAATTAATAATAGGTAAGGAATTGCTTCTGATCCTGCCTTCTTATGGGGGCTTGTACCATTGATTTTCTTTTCTTTCTAGGATCTTTAGGTTTTCTCCACTGATCCATTTTCTCAGTATAAAAACATACTCAAAACCTTTCCATCCAAAATCAAACATATATAGGAAATTTGTCCTGGCACCCTTCTTTACCTAACTTTAGTCTTTTCTTTTTTCTTCTACGAAGAGAGGAAATTTAGCCTGAGGACTGGAAAGTTGGGGTCTGAAATCAGATTGCCTGGATTCAAATCCTGATGTTACCTACTAGATTTGAGGTCCTGAGCAAGTTCCTTCACTTCCTTGTGCCTCATTTTCCTTATCCATCAAATAGAGATAGTAATAGTACTTTTCCCAAGGAGTTGCTATCAGGATTAAGTGAGGTACTGTATACCTCACTTGGGTTCTAGTAAGCACTCTGTAAATATTAGCCATTATTATTACAACTCTGGATTCCTTAGAGTCATCATCTCCATTGACTGTTTCTACCATCTCCAACTTTCTGGAACCCCTCAAACCATTTATATTATTCTTTGTCCTGCAGCATTATCTAATTCTCACTTCACTTGATCTGGTTGAGGCAGGGGACTCTATTGAGCATTGCCACCATCTTTCCCCTTTTTCTGCTTACAACTTGCTTTTCCTTACTCCCACCTTTCTGAATGCCCCTTCCCCAGGTTTCTTCACTCATTTCTTCTTGTCTCTTGACTCCAGAGCTTTGTCCTCAATCTTCTTGTCTTTTCAGTTTTTGCATTGTCCTTGGGCAGGTTTGTCCACTTCCATGGTTTACAAACAAGTCTTTGCTGATGAAAACTTTTAAATCATTACCTTTACCCCAACCTTTCTCCTGAGCTACAGATCAGTAGTGACAAGTGTCCCTGAGGCACCTCCATTTGGAGGTCCTACATGGATGTCAGATTCTCCATATCTAAACCAAACACCTTAACTTGTCAGCACAGTCTCCTTCAATTTCTATTTCAATACTTCCTGTAAGATGTTTGCTCTCTGAACCATAAAGCAAATCCTCTGAATGCTAAACAAATGGCTGCATTTCTTTTAGGAACAAAGGAACAAGAGTTGAAGGTTATTAATTACCTCCCCCCCCCCCAATTAAGTATAGTATTGTACAGTGGAAAGAGAACATACTTTGGAATTAAATAGACACTAGTTTTAGTCTTAGCTCTAACCTTTACAAGCTGTGCGATTTAAAATGGGGATGATAGTGCTTACCTCTCAAGGTTGTTAGGATGAGCAAATAAAATGAGAGTGCAAAGCACTTGATACATAATAGATATACATCAAGTGGTAGCTTCATGTTTTCTTACTTTAGACTTACAACCTGCTTCATATGCTTATGTATTTTGAGTTCATAAATTTTCTCTGACCAGGGCCAGTGGTTGATGGAGTTGTTGGCACCAAAATGTCTAATTATTGTCTATTTGGAGACAACTGTGAACACAGCCTGTTGAATGGAGTTAACCAGCCAAGGTGAGATACCCCCATTGGCACATTTTCTAAGGGATTAATTAGTGTGTTTTCTTACACATCAAGTTACATGGTAATTCATTTGCCTGCTGCCTTGTAAAACAACTCTTTGAAACTCTTTCCTTTTAACTTTCCATGTTAAATCTAAATGGGTCTAGTTCAGTACATTGATGTCACAACTGCTCAAATGATAATCAGTGTAGCTCAATGGGGCGGAGTGGGACTTAGGGGGTAGAGAATGTTCACTGGGGTGTACAGAAGCCAATGCAAGTTGGATGGAAATTTTGTGAAATGTAAGGTTGTTGTTTTAGTGAGCTGATTGTGATCTGTATGTTTTTCATGGTCTTAGAGATAGTAGGGTCCCAAACATTTCCAGGTATGTTGTATTTGAGTTCAGTGCAGAGGGTGTCTGCATATCAAACCAAGTGATCCTCCAATGAGTAGAAAGTCCTGGTGATGGTGTTGGGGTGGGGTGGATGTCTGGCCAAAGCTGAATGTGGTGCTTTTTCCTATGTTGGGATGCTTTCATTACAGTCTCTGCAACAGCTGGTCACAAGGAAGTGGAAGACAAGGGTGTATAATGTATAGTACCTGTAATAACCACCAAGCACTCACTTCTAGCTCCTCATCTTATAAGAGAAACTGCAGTCGCTGGGTCACTGCAAGCGCAAAGCCATTGCCAATGTAGAAAGGATGGGTTAGCATAGGTTATTGTGAATCAAAAATGTCAAAGAAAATTGCACCAGATGGAGTTAGACAGACAAGGAAGACTTTATTCAAAATGACTGTAGAGTAGAGAGAGAGAGAACTCAACTCTGCTGAAACAAAAGGGGGAGAGTTTTTAGTTCTGGGATGAGCTAATGTAGGAGTACTGAGGGTGTTCGAAGGGAAGTTGGTTCAATGTGATGGTGTTTGCTAGTTGGTGCTCAAGGAAGTTAGACTCTGACTCTCCCACAAAGACTGGGAGATAGGGGCATTATCTTTCTGGATGATTACATTTCAAAGGAATGGCTCCCAGGTCCATGATAAAGACTTCCCTGGGTTGTATAAGTGGCAAGAGGCTGTGAGAAGATGTACATCTTCTCAGAGAAAGAATTTATAATTACAAGTTTTCTAAAGTAAATCCTTTAAGAAAAGGGAGGTCAGGTAGAAGCCTATCTAAAGTTTAATCAAGCTGAGGGGAAGTTTTTTTTTTTTTTTAATTTTTTTTTAACGTTTATTTATTTTTGAGACAGAGAGAGACAGAGCATGAACGGGGGAGGGTCAGAGAGAGGGAGACACAGAATCTGAAACAGGCTCCAGGCTCTGAGCTGTCAGCACAGAGCCCGACGCGGGGCTCGAACTCACGGAGCGCGAGATCGTGACCTGAGCCGAAGTTGGCCACTTAACCGACTGAGCCACCCAGGTGCCCCAAGGGGAAGTTTATTTAAGGCCAACTTGGTAAAAAGACAAACACCAATTGGAAATTTTCCAGTTGGAATGTTACAATGCATTACCACC
The DNA here is from genome assembly GCF_007474595.2 of Lynx canadensis. Taxonomy (NCBI): domain Eukaryota; kingdom Metazoa; phylum Chordata; class Mammalia; order Carnivora; family Felidae; genus Lynx; species Lynx canadensis. Next base: position 54,967,003 of record NC_044315.2, on the reverse strand, counting down.
CAGGTTATTCCAGTTTCTAAAAAAAAAAAAAAAAAAGAAAGAAAGAAAGAAAAGAAAAGGAAAGAAAAGAAAAGAAAAGAAAAAAGAAAAAAGAAGAAGAAAGTTACTCAAGGGCCTGTGTTCTTTTCCAAACCACTTTCCTTTATTCATGGAGGCTCTTTAAAAGACTCTGTAGCAAAAGATTAGAATTCTACTAAAAACCTTCTTTCCAATCTTCTACTGGGTTAGTAAAAGCTCAAAATAAAGCCTTCCTTTTAGGAAAATGTATTCCCTACTCTATACAGACTGTAGCATTTCAACGACTTCATTTTCTACTTCCCATGACTTGTCTTTATGGGGGGAGGTAATTTAGGATTTAGGATAATATTATTGAAGTGTTTAATGCATTAGCTTTTGGATCCTGGCTTTGAAATTTATAAACTGTGTTCTCTTGGGCATGCTTTTAACATCCTTAGCCTCAGTTATCCAATCTATAAAATGGGGGGAAAGTCTATTTACCTCTTAGAGATGCTATTAAAATCTTGGCACAAATGCCAACAAATGATAATAATTATTAATATTTTGCACAGTTATGGGGCTTCAAAAGGGAGTTTTAATGTAAAAATAAAAAACAATAAGTGCTGTTTCAGGTTTATTATCTGCTTTATGGAAAGTTTTCATTATTTTTATTTATTCATGATTGGGTTGCACAATTAACACAATTATTCAGGGACCAATTATTCTGGTTGGCATTATCTAAATTTTGCTTCTCTTCCAGCTTAATGAAACTTAATCAGGTGGGCAGGGTAATAAAAACACAAGTTGGGGCCACTCAGTATTATAACTCATTATCAGAGTTTAGGGTTGACTGAGTCAGAGGAAAACAATGATGTCTAGATCCTACTGACTGAGGAGAACCACTTCTGAGCCAGGAGGACTCCTTTGTCCCATAGCTCAAGGCTTAGATGAGGTAAAGGCATAGTGAGGCCTCCTTGGATCCTTTCCCCCAGTACAGGATTCTAAGACTGTAGGTAAGAGAAGATCCCAAAAGACCACAAATGGGAACAGAATCCTTTTTTGTAAAGCCTCGATCAGTCTGGCCTCCGTGTCCTCTCCATGACTTCTCTAGGTTCTCCCTGTTTTTTTGTTTGTTTATGAAGACCAAGGGTAAATGTGGATCCTGATAAATGGGAGGCAGCCTCTGGCCTATATGACCACTTGGTACAGTGGGAGAGAAGAGAGGGAGCAGAAACAATCTGTGAGAGATCTAGAAAAGGGGTCACTTCATATCTAGATGTAACCCCTTTGGTTTAACCATCTAAAGTTCCAGCCTCTATTGACTGCTGTGGCCCAGTTTGGAGCACTTGAATCAGAGCTCCTTCTTGGTGATATGTGTGTAGAAGGTGGTGTGTGTGTGGTTATGTGTGTGTGTGTGTGTAGAGGTATGGGGGAGGTCCATGGGCTTTCCTTATAGCCCCTCATCTCCACCTGTAGGGTCATTCTACTAGGTGATCTTAGGTGGTCAAAGGACAAGGATTTAAATATAGTTAAATCACATCATGAGAAAGTTATCATGAGAAAGTTTCAGTTTTTCTCACAGACATTCTGATTAAGTCAAGGAGAAAGAGGATTCATTTTTGTACTGGGATGCTTTTAACTCTATAAACCCTTGCGCCTCTTCATTAAAACAATTAAGTGAATCCATTCAAAGAAAAATGTTAACTCAATAATAGTATAGGTTGTGACCAAAAAAAAAAAAAAATCATGATTTGGAATGCACCTGATAAGGTAAATTCCTACCATTTTGGATGTAAGGAATCGTTAGATGAGAGGGTTTTCAGGGAATTTTATATCTTTATTCTTGATGAGCACCCACCTCAGGTAGTCAAAAGCTGGCTGCTAGAAGGAGGTATGATGAGATAAAGGGCAGATATTCCTGGATAACTGTCCAAAAAGAGTAGACATCAACTTTCGTCTAGAATAGGCAAGGTTTTCCCAGGTCAGCAGCCCCTGCCACATAACTACTGTGGGAAAAGCTAGTCAGGTGTAAGATACTATGTGAAGCACTTCAGGATGTTTGCTGGGATGTGCCCTGAGGCACCTCTTTGGTGGGTGATTCTTGGAGTTGAATTTCCTTAGTCAAGCTTTAGAGTTGCTTGATTTTTCAGGGCAAAGCAAAAGCAGGGATGTTGACTGGGTTAATGTAACTGTGTTACTTCCTCTTCTGTCCTTTACTTCTGAAAATCCACTGTAGTTCAGGTGCATACCAACCCCTGGAACAAACTGGAGATGATATGCTGGTGTGCTGTGGGAATTTTCAAGTCAAGGTAGCTATCAGCTACTTGTATCTATAGAGGCATATGGGTAAGGGGAGCATGACAAAGAAACTAGACATTAAAACCCTGTCAGTCACTACTGTCAGTAAACTCATTGGTAGAATTTGCAACATTGCACATGCTGTCCCTGCCATAGGGGGAAAAGTCGCAAACAAACTTGGAAATCCTTTGACTTTTGATCAAGATACTAGGTTTTTGGATTGTGCATCTACTTAAGGGCCACATATGTTTCTTTTGGCTCATACAGTAGATGTTTTCTTCATTCCTGACCCATTATGAGCTGATCAGACCTTTCTTGGGACACTCCTTTGGGGTTAAATTGGAGAGAGTGAGATATCTTTGCCAAAATTGTGAAACAGCCAAACTATGTCTGGTTTTTCACACATTTCCTTTCCAGGTCCTTTCCCCTGATTTCAGCATCCTTCTCGGTCCCTGCCACTAGACTCAGTCCTCTTCTATTGCCTGGGGTTCCTCTTTATAATAGAAGTCCATTCATGAACTTATTCCCACTGAGATACTCCCAGGATACTTCCCTTCTAAGCAATGTTATATTTAAAAAAAGAATTTATTCCTAGAAAAGGCAATGAAATTAATTGTATTAAAGTCATTGAAATTAGTTTAGCTATGGTTATACCTGGGGCAGAAGGTGGGGCTAGCTTAAGGGGGAGAAAGATTTTCAGTCCCCAAATCCTTGACTCCATCCATGGGGGAGATGAGCCTGGGGAAGGGATACTTCACCAGAGCCAGATTTGTTATCTGTTCACATCAGCTGTGGTGTGACCTGAGACACTTTACTCTCCTCCAGCATCCCCAGATGGAGAGTCACAAGAATAATGATTGTGTGACTTAGAAAATCACAAAATTTAACCTGCTATACAATAATGTGAGATGTATGTGCATTATTTGTGGGTGGTTTCCTCCAGACATTGTCTAAATAGTTTCTGTGGTAGTTTTGTATATTTAACTATGAATATATTCAGAAGGAATGCCATGGTAACCCACATGGAAAAGCCCAAGGAAAAGCAACTCATTCCTGTGGCTTATCTCTGAAATTAATTTTGCACAGAGTATTGCCTACATGAGTGTTTCTCTATTGAAGTGAATCACGATTAGTTCAGTTGGATTTGATCAGCAAATATAGGCAGATAACATTTCTTTTGCAGAGTCTATAAATATGAATCTTGAATGAAAGCTTCTGAAGACCAGTTTTCATGTAAATGAGAGGCTGGGGCTCTGACCCCTGGGTTGGGAAGGTATAATTGATCTGCAGTTGATGGAAGGACACTAGTTTTTCACATGGGGATACTGTCTGCTTAGTGACCGTCTAAAAAGAAGATGACAGTCCTCAGAGTTACTGGGTTATCATCTTCTTTTAGCTATGCTGGAAGGGCCAAGTAGCTGCAGAGCTCAAGTTGTCTCTCTCCTCCTCGGTTGGCAGCACACGTGGGATTTGTTAGCCGTAGCAGCCTCAGTGAGTTTGTGCGGGTGACCGTGACTCATTAGTCAGCCAGCGTGTCATGGTGCCCAAGAAGTAGTTGTCTCTGCCCTGAATGCAGGGAGTGCTCTCTGCAGCAATGTGGGGAGCCAATTAAAGAACAGTCTCTTGGGGATGCCAGTCCCCAGGGACTCCAGGGTTCCCTGGCCTGGCTGAAAATGTGCTCTGTCATGTCCAATGAGTTGGTTAGTCTATCACTGGATGGCTTCTTTCCATCTGAGCTGGCTATTTCTTCCCTAATGAAACGTTTGTGTTTTTCCTCCCCAGGGGAAAGGGGGAATGGTCACCTACTGGCTGGAAGGAAAGACATTTGCTGCAGTCCCCAAAGACGTCTGTGGCACTTCTGTCCCCATTTAAGGACCAGAGTGAAACTCTTTTAATTTAATTCCTGGAATCATTAACAACAAATATCTCTATAACTCAGCTTAAAGTAATTTCTCTGTTATACATGTGGTTTTTGACTCTTTCTAGCCATGTAGCCCATCACAGTCTTTTCATGAAACATAGAGGGGCTTAGAGTTTTAGAATTTTAGTGGCATCTTGGGCCAAAGGGAAGGGAGACATCTACACACTTCAGATCATCTGAAACCACAGAGAATTAAAATTGAAAATGGTTTATTTCTCTCTGTTTCTTTTTCTCTTTCCTTTTTTTGGGGGGTGGGGAATGAGTGAAGAGAGGGTAGGGGTGTACATGCAGGCAGAAGGAGAGAGCACCAAGTCTGGTGGCAGTGAGGATCAAGGTTATACTGTTTGGGTGGTAGATGTTGGTTTCATTAAGCATGGTCAGGGCTGATCTTCAAGATTTTGAGATTGGCAAATTTATTCCCTAAGCCCCTTTACTCCTTTTCTATATCTGCTTCCTTTTTTAATGTGGTCCCTACCCCACTCCTTCCCCACCATGTACTTTTCCTTGCCTCCCACTCATGGCCACTCTCTCATCCAGAGTTCTAGATCATATCCCCCTCCACGCTCCCAGTCAAACCCAACTATTCTGTGGAAACTCATTAGTGACTGGCTTATTGTTAATTGAATGAATTATTCTTGTTGAGATATTAAATTTGGATAGGAAAAGTGATCTCTTTTGCATTTTAATAGGGATCACCATTGTTTTATCTCTTAGAAGTAACACATAGTGAGAACCTAGGTTTGGGGGCAAGCCCCATAGAAGGGGATTTTTAGCAATCAATCTTCAATGACTTCCAAAGAGGAAAGTGTTTGTCTGTCCTTATTAAGAATTGTACATCCTTTTGGGGCTCCTGGGTGGCTCAGTTGGTTAAGCATCCGACTTCGGCTCAGGTCATGATCTCGCGGTCCATGAGTTTGAGCCCCGCGTCAGGCTCTGTGCTGACAGACAGCTCAGAGCCTGGAGCCTGTTTCAGATTCTGTGTCTCCCTCTCTCTCTGACCCTCCCCCGTTCATGCTGTCTCTCCCTGTCTCAAAAATAAATAAATATTAAAAAAAAAAAAAGAATTGTACGTCCTTTTAAACAAGATCGTTGGTGGGGCGCCTGGGTGGCGCAGTCGGTTAAGCGTCCGACTTCAGCCAGGTCACGATCTCATGGTCCGTGAGTTCGAGCCCCGTGTCAGGCTCTGGGCTGATGGCTCAGAGCCTGGAGCCTGTTTCCGATTCTGTGTCTCCCTCTCTCTCTGCCCCTTCCCCGTTCATGCTCTGTCTCTCTCTGTCCCAAAAATAAATAAACGTTGAAAAAAAAAATAAAAAATAAAAATAAACAAGATCGTTTGTTTCCTTTCAGTCTGAGTCTTAGTTCAGGATACAGAAGGAAAACTAGAAGCTTTTAGAGGTCAGTTTTCCTTTTGATATATTGAGAGTTGCTTTCTAGCTTTTGGTTCAGGCTGGTAGAGTTTCTTGCCATAGGTACTAAATCCTTTTCAACTTCCTCTACATTTTAATTAGGCAATTTGAATAAGGAGGAGGAATCAGAAGGAATGCACCTATTCACATGCTCTGGGACCCCCTCAAAACCACCACATTTATCTTCAGGGATAGAGGTCCCTCTTTCACAGCCCAGAGCCCTGGGCTTACACTGTGTTTACCTCCCACACCCACTTCTCCACCTCCACTTTGTTCCATCCCTTATAGCTTGCCAGACTTACAATCTGGTTCTAATCTTGTCACTTCTGACCTCAGAGAAGCTCCCCTAGCTCTTTGTCCTAATTGAATACAGACACTTTACTCTGGCATCTTAGACCCTCCATGGTAATAAAGTGCTGCATTTGCTATGTGCCATGCATTGTTCTAAGCAGTTTACACATATTAATTGATTTCATTCTCACAACCCTCTGAAGCAGGCCACTATTATTCTCCCTATTTTACAGCTTAAGAAACTGAGGTACAGAGAATTTATCCTTAAAGTCACAAACCTAATAAGAAGCAGAGTGGGGACTTGAACCCATGCAGTATGGCCCTGGGAGTGCATACCCTTTAGTACCATAGTATGGTGGACCCTACATTCCTCTCCATGTACCTTTCTCACTGCTTGCTCACTGTACATCCGATGGAACAAAATGGCTCATTGTTTCCAGAACACCTGCCCTTGCTTCCTGGGAGTCACACCTTTGCCTTTGCTCTTCCCTTCAGTCACTATACTCTCCTTAGCTCTGTTGGTTCAATTTCTTAAAACACCAGCCCCTCCATGAAACCTGAACCCAACACCACCTTTCTTTGAACCCAACACCACCATCAGAGTTACTTCTTACTAAATACTCAGTTTTGGTCACCTTGCCAGATAGTCAACAGCAGGCACTGACCTTGAACAACAGTAGGCGCTGAAGCCCCAACACAGTAAAAAATTTGAGCATAACTTTTGACTCTCCCCAAAATTAACTATTAATAGCCTACTGTTGACTGGAAGCTTTACCTATAACATAAATAGTTGATTAATACATATTTTGTGGGGGGGGGGGGGGCGCCTGGATGGCTCAGTCGATTAAGCCGCTGGCTTCAGCTCAGGTCATGATCTCACAGTTTGTGAGTTTGAGCCCTGCATGAGGCTCTGTGCTGACATTTTCTTTTCTCTGGCTTACTTAATATAAGAATACAGGATATAATATGTATACCATACAAAATAAGTATTAAAAGGTTTTTTTTTAATGTTTATTTATTTTTGAGAGAGAGACAGAGTGTGAACGGGGTGGGGGGGGGTAGTCAGAGAGAGAGAGGGAGACACAGAATCCGAAGCAGGCTCCAGGCTCTGAGCTGTCAGCACAGAGCCTGATGCAGGGCTCAAACTCACGAACGGTGAGATCAAGACCTGAGCCAAAGTCGGCCGCTTAACCGGCTGAGCCACCCAGGCACCCCTGAAACATTTTTTTTCTGAAAAAATATTTTTCCCTGTAAAACTGTACTAAGTGTGCTTAATTTGTTCCCTAATCTTTCATTAATCAAATAGTATGTAACTGCCAACCTGAGGTTCTGATCAGCAGGAACAAATGCCACTACCTCATGGAGCTGGGTTAACTCCAACAAAGGCATAAGCACTTTAGTTAGCCAATGTGGGTTTATTGAGAAGAGTGTACCTTTTGTCATCAAGTTTTAATATAGAATGAAATAGTTCTAACCCCTCACTTATATACAGACCACTGGTCAAGTTGGGTAGAGGGCTTGTCAATGTTTTGGAAGCCTGACCCAAGTCAAAATCAAATGGACTTCTGGGCCGTATCCTGTCTTCACCAAGGTTTATGCCTTGTCTGTCTAAATGTGCCAGTATTGGAGGGTTGTTAACTGGCAGATGTTCTGGGGCCCATTCAGACCCCCTGCCATATATTAATATGAAGCCAGCACCTAAGGAAACTCATGAGGGGTTCTACCTAGAATTCTGCACATCTCTTTTTCTAATCATCTTATCTCTGGTGGTCCTAATAATTTACAATTTTTGTATAGGGAGCTTCACCATCCATCTCTTTTGAGAAGGGAGATAATGTTTATCTCATAGAATTGTGTTAGAGTTCCCATACCTCACTGAAGTACACATGAATCAATTAGTATTTTATTTCTGAGTAAAAGAGGAATATCATTATTATCAGGGCAAGTGATAAGTGTAAACTAATGGGGTTGGCAAATGTCAGCATTATTGGGCCATGCAAGAGCTAGGAGAAAGGAATAACCAGATGTGAGAATTGTTGTTGTGGGAAAATGGAGAGGATTTGAGGATTGGTCGGATGAGGAAGCATGAAGAGAATGGAGACATTAAAGGTAACAAGAGAACTGAAGTTTCCACAAATGCTGGAAGTGTTGACCCAGGGCTGTGGGGTTAGGAGGTCTGGTGACACATGTTGGGAAGAAAGTGGATGCCCATTCCAAGGCAGAGAGTAGGAGAGAACTGTGATTTTCCCTCAGAATTTTCTTTAATCCATATTTACTTTGTAGCAGGAAGAGGAAGCCATGCAAGTTTATTGAGATATGTGGGTTAAAAAATAGTTTTCAGGGGTGCCTGGTGGCTCAGTCACTTAAGCATCTGACTTTGGCTCAGGTCATGATCTTGTGGTTTGTGATTTTGAGCCCTGCGTCGGGCTCTGTGCAGACAGCTCAGAGCCTGGAGCCGGCTTTGGATTCTGTGTTTCCCTCTCTCTGCCCCTGCCCCACTCATGATCTCTCTCTCTCTCTCTCTCTCTCTCTCTCCCTCCCTCCCTCCCCCCAAAATAAAGAAATGTTACAAAAAATAGTTTTCAGTTAGACATCAGATGGGAAGGTCAAGCAGTTTAAGGAGAGACAGTGATAGCTGTAACAATATTGATAATTATGAAGATATGCTATACATTTTTCTCTGCTTCCTTATTTCTCCTGGGGGAACAATATCTAACTGGCTATATAAGATACTGTGAAGATGCTACTCCTGAGTGTCATAATATGTTTCTTCTGCTGGGGATGTTTCTAGATTGACAGTACCTGTGAAGGGATATGAGCTGATTTTCTGTTGGGGATAATCAGCCGACTTTTGAGTATGGCAGGCAACCTACAGATTGGCATCTTGTGTGAGGCTGGTGAAGGACCTAGTGACTGCACTATTTGCCATCTATATCAGCCACTGGAGAAAGGATGAAGGTGTCAGAAGCATGGACTCAGAGCTGACTGTCATAGGTTGAGATCCTTAAGATTTTGGGAAGGGGATAGTAATTAAACATTAAGTGACTAAGCATGAAAGTTTTGGAATTTTTTTCCAGAGGAAAAGATGCATGTATATGAACACACACACACACACACACACACACACACACACACACACACACTTTTATGGAGTTTGGTCGTGGATTCCAACTTGAGAACTCATTATGTATGATACACTTTCTAGAGTTGTATGGATTCTTATTAGCTTTCGGAGGAGAGAAATGCTTTGTAATAATCTCCATTTAGCTAAAAAAGGTAATTTCCTTTTCCTTTTAAATAGACTTTGTTTTTTAAACATTTTATTTATTTTTTTTGAACTTTATTTTTTAGAGCAGTTTTAGGTTCCCAGCAAAATTGAGCAGAAGGTACACAGATTTCCCATATACCTCCGCCCCTACACATACATAACCTCCTGCATTATCAGCATCCCCCACCAAAGTGGTACACTTGTTACAGTTGATGAACCTATACTGACACATTATTATATAACCCAGAGTCTGTAGTTTACCTTAGGGTCCACTTTTGCTGTCGTACCTTCTATGGGTTTGGACAAATGTATAATGACATGTATCATTAAAGCATCATGCAGAGTAGTTTCACTGCCCTAAATCCTCTATGTTTCATCTATTCATCCTTCTTTCCTCCTAACCCCTAGCAAAGACTGATCCTTTTACTGTCTATATCTATAGTTTTGCCTTCTCCAGAATATTGTATAGTTGGAATCAGACAGTATGTAGTCTTTTCAGAATGACTTCTTTCACTTAGTGATGTGCATTTAAGATTCTTCCATGTATTTTCTTTTTCTTTTTTTTTTTTTTTTTAATTTTTTTTTTTCAACGTTTATTTATTTTTGGGACAGAGAGAGACAGAGCATGAATGGGGGAGGGGCAGAGAGAGAGGGAGACACAGAATCGGAAACAGGCTCCAGGCTCTGAGCCATCAGCCCAGAGCCCGACGCGGGGCTCGAACTCACGGACCGCGAGATCGTGACCTGGCTGAAGTCGGACGCTTAACCGACTGCGCCACCCAGGCGCCCCTAGATTCTTCCATGTATTTTCATGGTTTGATAGCTCATTTCTTTTTAGCGCTGAATAATATGCCATAGTCTAGATGTACCACAGTTTATTTTTCCATTCACCCACTGAAGTATATCCTGATTGCTTCCGAGTTTTGGCAATTATGAATAAAGTTGTTACAAATATCTGCGCATAGGTTTTTGGGTCATACATTTCAACTTTTTCAAGTAAATACCAAGGAGTGCAATATAGTAAGAGTATGTTAGTTTTGTAGGAAATCCACAAACTACTTTCCAAAGTGCTGTACCATTTTGAATTTCTATCAACAATGAATGAGAGTTTCTATTGCTCCACAACCTTCTGAGCATTTGGTGTGGTCAGTGTTTTAGATTTCTTTTTTTTAATTTTAATTTTTTTTTTTTTTTTTACTTTAGAGAAAGAGAGAAGCACAAGTGGAGGAAAGGGGGAGGGGCAGAGGGAGAGAGTTTTCATGTTCAGTGTGAAGCCAGACTAGGGGCTCGACCCCACGACCCTGGGATCATGAGCTGAGGCAAAACCAAGAGTAAGACGCTCAATCCACTGTATCACCCAGGTGCCTCTCTGTACCTTTTAATATGATCACCTGATTTTTCTTCTTTAGCTTGTTGATATGAAGGATTACATTAATTGCTTTTTGAATGTTGAAGCAACTATGCCTACCTGGGGTAAATACCACTTGGTTGTGTTGTACGATTCTTTTTATATGTTGTTGGATTAGATTTGCTAATATTTTGTCAAGGATTTTTGCATCTATGTTTGTGAGAGATATTGGTCTATAGTTTTCTTTCCTTTTGAAGTCTTTGTCTGGTTTTGGTATTATGGTAATTCTGAGTCATAGAATGATTTAGGAAACATTCCCTCCCATCAGAAAGAGATTGTAGAGAATTGGTTTAATTCCTTTCCTAAATGTTGGTAAGAACTTATCAGTGAACCCATGTGGATCTGGTGCTTTCAATTTTGGAAGGTTATTAATCATTGATTCAATTTATTTAATAGATATTGGCCTATTCAGATTGTCTATTTCTTCTTATGTGAGTTTTGGCAAATTGTGTCTTTCAAGGAATTGGTCCTTTTCATTCCAATTATCAAATTTGTGATAGAGTTGTTCACAGTATTCATTTACTATCCTTTTAATGCTCATGGGATCTGTAGTGATAACCCCTTTTTCACATCTGATATATTCTGCCTGCTGGATCTGCCTCTTTTTGATAGAAGGGTATTCATGTCTCCAACTATTTCTCCTTGCAGTTCTGTTGGTTTTTAACTCATGTATTTTGCACTATGTTGTTAGTTGCATCCACATCAAAGGTTGCTGTATCTCCTTGGTGAATTGATCCCTTTATCATTATGTAATGTCTCTCTGTCTTAGTATGGGCTGCCATAATGAAATACCATTGACCAGTTGGCTTAAACAACAGACACTCATTTTCTCAGTTTTTATATCAGGCTGGGAGTCTGAGATAAGGGTGCCCGCATGGTTAGTTTCTGGTAGGGCCTCTCTTTCTGGCTTGTAGGTGGCTGCCATCTTACTGGGTGCTCACTTGCTGTCTTCTTTGAGCACATTTGGAGAAAGAGAGAACAAGCTCTCTGTGTCTCTTCTTAGGACACTAATCCTACTATATCAGTGACCCACTATTAGGACCTCATTTAGCTTTACTTCCCTCCTTATAAGCCCTATTCCCAAATGTAGTCAAATTGGGGCATAGGGAGTCAACATACGAATTTGGGAGGACACAATTCAGTTCATAGAACCCTCTTTATCCCTGAAAATTTTCTTTGCTCTGAAGTCTGCTCTGTCTGAAATTAATAATAGTTACTCCAGCTGTCTTTTTAGAAAAAAATTTTTTTAATCTTTATTTTTGAGAGAGAGAGAGACAAAGTGTGAGTGGGGGAGAGACAGAGAGAGGGAGACACAGAATCTGAAGCAGGCTCCAGGTTCTGAGCTGTCAGCACAGAGCCTGACGCGGGGCCTGAACTCACAAACTTCGAGATCATGACGTGAGCTGAAGTCAGATGCTCAACTGACTGAGCTACCCAGGTGCCCCTCCAGTTTTCTTTTGATTAGTGTTAGCATGGTATATTTTTCTCTATTCCTCTACTTTTAATCTACTTTGTATTTATAGTGGATTTTTTATACACAACATATAGTTGAATCTTATTTTCTGATCCACTTTGCCTATCTTTGTCTTTTAATTGGTGTGTTTAGGCCATTGTTTAAAGTGGTTATTGATATAGTTGGATTAATATCTACCATATTTGTTACTGTTTTCTATTTGTTGCTCTCATTCTTTATTCCTAATTCTGTCTTCCACTCTTTTTCTGCCATTTGTGGTTTTATTTTTATTTTTTTATTTTTTAAAGTTTATTTATTTTGAGAGGGGGGAGGGGCAGAGACAGAGGGAGAGAGAATCCCAGGCTGGCTCTGTGCCATTAGCACGGAGCCTGATGCGGGGTTCAAACTCACGAACCATGAGATCATGACCTGAGCTGAAATCAAGAGTTGGACACTCAACCAACTGAGCCAGTCAGGCACTCCTGCCATTTGTAGTTTTAACTGAGCATTTTCATTTTTCTCCTTTCTCTTAGCATATTGGTTATACTTTAAAAAACAACAACAACATTTTTAGTGGTTGGCCTAGAGTTTGCAACACACATTTATGACTTACCCAAGCCTACTTTCTAATAACACTACACCACTTCACTCGCAGTGCAAGTACCTTATAACAAAATATTCCTAATTTCTCTCTCTTGTCCTTTGTGTCATTGTTGTCATTCATTTTTCTTAACTATGGGTTGTAATAATCAAGTACATTATTGATATTGTTATTTTGAATAAATTGTTATTTGTTAGAGCAATTAAGAGTAAGAATAAGAAAGTTTTTTATTTGATCTTCACTTATTCCTTCTCTAATGTTCTTCCTTTCTTTATTAGATCTAAGTTCCTTTATGTACATCCAAGTTCCTAACCAAGATCCTAATCATTTTCCTTCTCTCTGAAGAATTTCTTTTACATTTCTTGCAAGATAAGATGCTTTTTAGGATCATGTCCCAAATCAACTATTTGTACTCAAATACTTGGCTCTGGTCTGCTTCTAGGGGAACTCAGCTGAAGACAGTTAATTGAAAAAAAAAATCCTGTTGGATAGAAAGAGTTATAAATTGCCTTTAATCCTCTATAGAATGTAGTGAAGTATAAATGAATAAAAAATAAGTAAATGGTAGTGTTGACTTTTATGTAACTCAGTTTTTATAACTTTTAGTTTTGAAATAATTTCAAGCATACTAAAAAGTTGCAAGAGCAGCACAAAAAATACCAACATACTTTCACCCACTTTCCCATGTACTCTTCAAACAGGTTGCCACATCTGCCTTATTAGTCTTCTGAACCTTTTGGGAGTAATGTGCAGGCATGATACTTCTTTCCCTCTAGCACTTCAGTGTCTAAATCCCTAAGAATGAAACGTTCTTTTGAATGACCATAATACAATTATCAAAATCAGAAAATTAACATGGATATAATACTATTATCTCCAAACTTTATTAAAATTTTTCTAAGTTTCCCAATAATATTTAACAGCTGTTTTTTTCCCTCTGATCTAGTACCCTATCCAGGATCACACATTGCATTTGGTATCATGTCTCTAGTCTTTAATCCAAGACCATTTCTTAGTCTTTCATGAACTTGACATTTTGAAGAGTACTGGCCAGTTCTTTTGTAGAATGTCCGTTGGTAGATTTTTCTGATGTCTCCTTATGATCAGATTGGGGTTATTCATTTTTTGGCAGAAATACCATCAAAGTAATGATTTCTCCTTCTCACTGCAGAGTATCAGGAGGCACCATTGCTGGTGATATGAACTTTGGTCACTAGTTAAGATTATGTCTACCAGGCTTATCTACTGTATAATTACTGTTTCTCTTTTTGTAATTAATAAGTGTTTTATGGAAACATCATGAGATAGGAAGTAGTGTTTGAAATAGGATGGAAATATGCCACAGGGACAGGAGCAAGCTTCAAGGAATTTCCCCCTGGCCAAATCTGGGACAATTTGAGCTTTAAACAATGATAGTAACAGATTATAACCCATGCATGAAATAATCCATGACAATTTGATAATTAAAAATTGATAGAAACAGATTAGAACTCATTGCATAAAGTAATAATCCATGAGTCCATATTTGTTTATAAATAAGTAAGTGAACAAATAAATGGAGAAGGAAAAGTTCTTTCTGAGAGTAGAATTCCAACTGATAAAAGTATAGTGAATGAAGAAAAGTGAATATTTAACAGCCATTATGGTAATAATGGTAATATGGTAATATTTAATGGTAATATGGTAATAATTAGGCAGGAATCCTCAGTGGATGTTAGAACTTTCGTCATTGGATTATAATCAGGTTATAATTATATGCTATTATTATATATATTAATAAATGTGTAGTGAATGCCAAACAGAAGGTTTATGTCCTCCCTGGACTTTAAATAACCTGAGATCTTGTAGAGAAGGTGTACACAAATTATTACAACACAGAGAAGAAATTGATGGTGTATCACATAAAATGAAGAGGAATATGAAACTATCTAAGAAAGAATACTAGACAGAATGCACAATGTGTCTGACCCACTGTGGTAATTTCTTTTGTATTGCCCCCCACATGCAAGCCATTCCCCAACATCAGATGTTTTCAATGAGCAAGAAAACAAGCTGCTAGTCCTTTGGACTGATGAGTGAGGAGGGAGAGAGATGTTTTTGCAGACAGCTGCTTCTTCGGTTTCCAAGGGAAACAGTGGTAGAAGCTGCATCAGAAAAGGAGTGGGAAGGCTGTGGTTTAGCACAGATGGGCCATTTTATCAGGTATTTATACATAAGTGGTTACCTGGACTTCCTCAGTGACACAGGATTGTGGAGAATATTAAAATGTTTGAATAGTGATAAACAACAGATTTTAATTTTTATTTATGAATTTCTTAGAAAAACCTTTTTTCTTGGAATTCACTTTTCCCATAATCTATCAAAGCCCAAGTATATTGCTCTTTCAAGGGCATAGTATATTTTTCTCTTCTACACAGTTCACGTATCTCAGTCACAGGTAGGGAAGAATAAAATTAGCCATTGGGGTCTGTGCACTTACAGCATGGCTAAAATAGTACAAAAGAAAATAATAAAGTAAACCACTGTTTATTCTAGCTGATTGGGCAGGCTTTCAAGATCTCTTGTGAAGTCTCTATTTCAAAGTCATCATTGGAACCTGGTTCAGATACCTGTCCCATGTCCCAACACAGCTGTGAAGTATCCTGCCGGGGAGCTCAGGAGTGGCCTGGCAGGGAGAGGAATCAACCAGGAATGGTTGGAACAAACTAGATCATGATGGAATTGGCTTTTACCAGGCAGGCCAGGAGTCTAAAGAGGGCCTAGTCCTGACTAGGACTTGTCACTAGTCAAAAGGTCTGGCTTTGGGGCACATGGTCTCTGTAGGACTTGGAGGCAGGCAGAAAGGGTCATGAGCCCAGTTGAGCAAATTGGGCTCCAGTTTCATCAAGGAAGGGGGGGAACACTTTCTAAAAGTAGATCTTAGGGATTAGACAAATAATTATTTATTAATTCAAATTATTTACTGAGTGCCTATTATACACCAGTCATTAGATCCAAATGCTACTGCATGATTGGACCCATGGGTCTATACTAAACTTATGGCTATAAAACCAATTGAAAGCTCAAGTAGTGGTGAGGAAGCAACCAGGAACCATCACCATTGGCATCATCTGAGAATTTCACAGTAATGTAAATTCCACTGAATCAGAGACTCTGGGGGTGAGTTCCAGCAATCTGTATTTTAACAGGTCCTATAGGTGATTCTGATGTATCTTAGAGTTTGGTAACCACTGGACTACCTTGATGATATTTTCTCAGGTCTTGAATGAGGCTGAGAATGCTAGTCTTATGGGGATGGGACTAGGGAAGGCAGGGATTCCAATTTCCCATGGGTTGCTAGTGCCATAACTTACTTCTTCTGTATCATAAAGCTTCTTAGAACTCTTATAAACACTCCTCACCAATTTCTGGTATCTAGGACTAATTTAATTTCTGAGTTGAAGGCAGGACCTGGCAACCTTTTTTGAGCAAAACTTGGATACCTAGGAAATTAGCGTCTGGAGGCAAAATATGTCTGGCAGATATATCTTTGCTCTGATCACCCAAATTCTCCCTGCTAAGGGAAGAGTAGTTTGTTAGAGGACTGTTCTTGGGTAAATGGCAAGGGCCATGAACATGAGGGTAATTCTGGAGATTATGTAACTTCCTTCTCTTTCCTTTGACTCTTTATTTTGATTTCTGGAAATTTGTCTTCTTTTTCATGATTAGTGCTTCTAGATTTAGAGATTAGGGCAAGATTTCACAATGCTAGTCCTGAGGACAGCTCTACAGAATGCTGCAAACTCAGTTCCCTTCTTGTATATCACAAAGCATGTGAATAAATAAATGGCTTTATGGAATTCTACATTTATTAATTCAACAAGTACTTATTTAGTGCATACTCTGTACTAGGTCCTGTTCTGGATGTTGGGGATACATACTGTTAAAAAAAAATATGTTTATCTTGGTTTAGCCCAGTAATTCCCAAACTTATTTGAGTGTTAAAATTTTTTATTGTGTAGGGGCGCCTGGGTGGCGCAGTCGGTTAAGCGTCCGACTTCAGCCAGGTCACGATCTCACGCTCCGTGAGTTCGAGCCCCGCGTCAGGCTCTGGGCTGATGGCTCAGAGCCTGGAGCCTGTTTCCGATTCTGTGTCTCCCTCTCTCTCTGCCCCTCCCCCGTTCATGCTCTGTCTCTGTCTGTCCCAAAAATAAATAAACGTTGAAAAAAAAAATTAAAAAAAAAAATTTTTTTTATTGTGTAACATATATTCACATATAAAGGAACTAACATAGCACGGGACACTCTTTGAAAATGATAGATGTATCTGTGCAGGAATAGATATATCTGTACAAGAGACATGAGTTCCAGGCAGCTGAAGTAAGGGAGAAATTAGGGACATTTTGAAACACAGAAAATGTTGACCACAGAGATATATATCCAGTTAATTTCACAATCATTGTTGGCTACTCCATGATGGAAAAAAGTTTTCCCTTATATCAAGCTGTCTGTAATAATTATAAGTATCACAGTAATGGTGATTTTAGCTGTTTATATCAAATATTTTCACTTAATATCTCTTAATATCACTTAAGAGCTCTAAATTATTTTATTTCATTATTTATTTTTTTAATGTTATTTATTTATTTATTTTTGAGAGAGACAGAGAGCAAGTGTGGGAGCAGAGAGAGAGGGCAGGGGAGGGAGACACAGAATTGGAAGCAGGCTCTGGGCTCTGAGCTGTCAGCACAGAGCCCAATGTGGGGCTCCAACCCACAAACAGTGAGATCATGACCTGAGCCAAGGTCGGATGCTTAACTGACTGAACCAGCCAGGTGCTTCACAAGCTCTAAATTATTTTAGACACAGTCGGAGCCTCCGCCACTCCCACAGCTGCCTGGAACAGACGGGACCTTGCCTCTCTGCCTCACCTTCCTCACCATGCCTTCGGAGAAGATCTTCAAGCAGCACCACACCTTCCAACAAAGAATAGAAGATGTCCGACTTATCCGAGAGCCCCCGCATCCTATGAAAATCCCAGTGATAATAGAACAGTACAAGGGTGAGAGCTACTTCCTGTCCTGGACAAAACCAAGTTTCTTGTACCTGATCACGTCAACATGAGTGAGCTCATCAAGATCTTTAGGAGGCACAGCATTCTTCCTGTTAGTGAATGGACACAGTGTGGTGAGTGTGTCCACGCACATTTCTGAAGTATATGAAAGTGAGGAGGATGAAGATAGATTCCTGTATATGGTATACACTCAGGAGACATTTGGAATCAAAGTGTCTGTGTAAGACTAGAAAAGTACATCTGTTCTAGAATTTTTTTCAGCCCTTACTAAGGAAAAAAGGGATTTTACCAACTGAGATTGATCCATTCATCCAACCACAGATCGTCAAGACAGTAGTGTTCCTGCCTAGGAGTTGTAGGAAGTTGTTTTGTACTGCAGGCAGGAAAACGGAGCTCCAAATGAGCACATTCAGCTTTGGAAAACTATTATTTAACCGAGGCTGTTTTTTTTTCAAATTTAGAAGTTTGGAGATAAAATACTTTGCATTCTAAGTTGCCAATAATAATAAAAAAAAGAGCTCCAAATTATTTTAGTGCATCTAAGAGCAAAACAATTGTTTGAAAGGTGGACTGCTTAATTTGATTAGTTATTTGTCTCCAAGTGGAAAGGAACCTTGCCCCTGAAATGCGACCAAATCAAACAGTTGCTTGTTGAATCAATTCTTCTTAAAGTAGAATTCTGTTAAACCTGTGAACTCTAGTCAAGATGAGTCTAATCTTCCTTCCTTATGGTTGTGCTGCAGACAAGCAGGCTGGCCAGGCCTTCTTCCTCTGTATAATAAGAGGCCAATGGGATTATTTCTAAGCTTCTTCCATCTCTGACAGTCTGGTACAGGGTCTCTTGGCCTAGCAAAGCCTAAATGTGATGGGGGGAGAGGCTCAGGGCATGGCTTGGCCCTTCTCTACCTGGCCCCCTCTCCAGCCATCTAATGATGTTGTGCATTTCTCCAAATAAATATGTGTTGTGCTTTCTCTTCTTTCTTTGCCTTCATAAACAGTGTTTTCTTGGCTTGGAACACTTTCTTCCCTCTTTAGTCAGCTACTTCCTACGCATTCTTCAGGTCTCATATCAGACATTTTCTCCCATGACACTGTGATATTGTGATTCATATTAAGGAATGTGTATTTGGTCTTTGTCCAGTTTCTGGCATAAAGCTCCTAAAACTGTAGAAATTTCCTAGGTGGTGACCACCATGAAGGTGTCTTTTGTTATGTCAGTGAGGTGACTTTTGGAAAACCCCTGGGTCACCAGATGGGGGCTGGTTGCCAGGGGAATCAACCTCTTGATTAGAGGGTTGGAAATTTCAGTCCCACCCACTGATCTCTGGGGAGGGGAGTGGGGCTGGAGATTGAGTCAGTCACCAATGGCCAATGATTTGATCAATTATGCCTATATGATGAGGCCTCTCTATAAAAACCCAAGAGGTTGGACCAGGAGACTTTTCAGGTTGATGAACAGGCTGAGATTCAGTGAGAGTGGTATGATCTGAGAGGGTATGGAAGCTCTGTCCCTTTTTTTTTTTTTTAATTTTTAAACGTTTATTTTTGAGAGAGAGGGAGAGAGAGATAAAGTGCGAGCAGGGGAAGGGCAGAGAGAAAGGGGGACAGAGGACCCAAAGCTGACTCTGAGTTGACAGCAGAGAGCCCCATGTGGGGCTGGAACTCACAAACTGTGAGACCATGCTGAAGTTGGACACTTAACCAACTGAGCCAGCCTGGCGCATTGTTTTACTCAGCAGCCTCCCCCTGCTAGGCTGTGAGCTCCATAAAAACAGGAGCTTTGTCTATTCGTTGTGGTATCTCAGACCAGCACAACACCCAGCACTGCTTAACCAGGACTTGTTGAGTGAAGGAATGCATGCTAGGCTGCTTGTGGAAAGAGAGGATACAGAGGACAGAGACCAGGCAAGGCTGACAAAGGTGTAATCAGTGACTCTTCTCCTGTGTTAGGACCTCCATGAGGCCATGATTGCACATTGCCCTTCATTGTGTTTGCTGCTGGCCTCTATTCTAACACAGGAGGGTGAGCGGTGAGCTTTGGAGGGACTTTAGGCTTGTGGGGGAGCAACAATTCTGGGCTCCATGTTTTTCCTACCTGAAGGGTGAGAGCCTTTTGGGGGCTGGGAATCTCCAGGGAGGAGAACTCAGCCTAGCCCTGTTCCTTGTCTGTCCTTGCCTCTGCCAGGCACACACTGATGGGCTCTCGGTCCTGGTCTTGGTATTACTGCTCATATCTTACACCCTGTTCTTTCAGTGGGACATTTTTGTTGAATTTATGCCCTCTACTGAATAATTTTTAAGCCAGTTTGATCTTATTTAGTGGATGCTATTTTACATTCCTTTTAACTCTGTCCAGTCAGTAAGATATTTTTAGCTAAATTTTGCCCTTATTGGAAGATACTCTTAAATTGTTTATATTTCTTTTCTTAGCCATTTAAAAAAATGTATCAAAATTCTCTAGTATTTTCCTTTTATTCTTTTCAGTTTTAAAACATTTTTCTGTTTGGTTTATCCTCTCAGTCCATTTTCTAGCATTTGGTGCTAAGTTTGAGATGCTAAGGTGGTGATGTCAGGGGAGTATGTCACAACAGTGACTGGCTTAATGAGGGATTGTTGGCTCTTCTCCCTGTGCTGACAGTTCCATACAGACACATTCTTCTTTTGCTATACCCTTCCCTACTTATACTCAAATGAGATCCTTTTTGCTGTTGCTGAAGGATAATCGCCATGGTCAAGAAAAAGACTTACTCAAATTAAATGCCACTTTTACCCAGTCAGATAGTTTGGGAAATTCACAGGGTAAGTTATATGAGTTGGAAGTTTATTAAGAATGGCCTCACTACTACTCAGGGGAATTGCTGAGCAGTGCCATCATCTTGTTCCAGAACAAACCAGAGCCTTCTCTAAACAACAAACCAGTCTCTGAGCATCTCACAGTCTTTGTGGAGAAGAAAAGCTTCACTGAGGGTGGGGAGTGAGGGTCTGCAACTCAGCCCCCTGAGAGTGTCCTGAAAGAATACCCAGGTGGCCTAGAAAGTCCTGTTAAGGATTATTGGATGGAGGCATAATAGAAGGACAATAGCCAGGCTGGGGAATTATATTTTGTTGACCTACTCACAGAATTAACCCGAGTACATTGATTCACCTTCTTTCTGGTCAGGAATTCAAAAGCTTGGTTGTCAGGTGCTTCTAGAACCACTAGTTCTTGTTGCATGTGTAGTATGGTCACTGACTCATGGAGGGAGACAGGGAGTGGGAGTTAGGTCAGGCATGGAGGGAGGAGAAAATATTCTGGAATGGTTTATTTCTTTTTTCTCTTTGTTATGTAAGATGTGGTTTTCCCAAAGAAACAATATGCTAAATAAAAGTTAGGGTCCCAACCCACAGAAGCCTATTTTAACCCATGTTTTTACTGACTATACTAAATTTAATTTAGTTCAAATCAAGAAGGTAGATTTTTTTTTCCCCTGCGAGAATGGGGAAGAAGGAAGGCTGTGAGAGTGACCCAAGTGGTGCAATTTAGAGTTTTCATTGAGCAGGGCAAAGTGTGTGTGGGGAGGGTGGAGTGGAAAGATGAATAAAATGTGACCCCTGCCCTCAAAGAACTCACACTGTAGTTGGAGAGACAAACACACACTCAGCTAATATGTGCAATGATAATGGTGGAGGTAATGTCACACCAGAGAACAGTAGAATTATTAGTTCTAGGTGGGAACATCTAAAAGATTGTGGAAGATGTGGCCGCTGCCCTTTGAAGGATGTTAGGGTGTTAAACAGCAGAAGGGTGAGGAAAGGGTGGACGTTTGAGGCAGAGGAAAGGACTGGGCAAAGGCTCAGGATGGTCAGCTGCAGGGCAAAATCAGGGCATAGCCAAGAAGCTGCCACAGAGTATCAGAAGTGGGAGGGAAGAGCATAGGGGCAGGTGGGCCTTTTTGAGTTGGTCCGAAGGTGTGTTCACACTTTTCATGTTGAATTACAGGCAGGTGATGTTCAAAAGTCTATTTTTTTTTTTTTTAATTTTTTTTTTTTTTTCAACGTTTATTTATTTTTGGGACAGAGAGAGACAGAGCATGAACGGGGGAGGGGCAGAGAGAGAGGGAGACACAGAATCGGAAACAGGCTCCAGGCTCTGAGCCATCAGCCCAGAGCCTGACGCGGGGCTCGAACTCACAGACCGCGAGATCGTGACCTGGCTGAAGTCGGACGCTTAACCGACTGCGCCACCCAGGCGCCCCAAAAGTCTATTTTTTCTAAACAGATGTGATCTGGCCTCAGCCTGAAGGGTTGTCTCGTATATAATAATTTATTACCACAGAGAGTAAGAAAGTGATTAATTGCAAAAACATTTGTTGCATTTAACTTTCTTGGGATAGATTTTTCAAAGAGCAGCACAAGAGATGTTTTAATAGCCTTATGTCCTGTTTTGTAACTGGTCCATTCTGTAACACTGTACTTTGTGATGGATAAAGCATGTAAAGCCTTGCACTATCGTTGAGGATACCAAGTCTGCAGGTTCTAACATGCAGTCAGGAGGAGAAGTAGAGGGAAAAATAAAGAAAGGGTCTCTAAGAAGGGTCAGGCTCAGGAATAATTTGCAAAAGATTGTGGAGATCTTATTTCAATGTCCACCTGTTTGTGAGTATCTGGACAGCATCATGTATAAACATTTTTCTTTTGGGTGTTCATGGAGTAAGGAACCTGTGGTAGGTGGTGAGAAATCAAAGTCTGACTTAGTGGTGTTTCCATGATTTCATATTACCTAGACAAGAGGCTGAATGGAATTTAGTCCTTTATTGAGGTACCTGCTTGAGCCAAACACTTGTCCATATCTCCGTCTTCAGTTCAATTTTTCCATTGAGGAATTGAAACAGAAAACTCATG
This sequence comes from Lynx canadensis, assembly GCF_007474595.2. Taxonomy (NCBI): domain Eukaryota; kingdom Metazoa; phylum Chordata; class Mammalia; order Carnivora; family Felidae; genus Lynx; species Lynx canadensis. Next base: position 54,944,426 of record NC_044315.2, on the reverse strand, counting down.
AGTAGTCTATTGAATTCCTGAAATTCCAGTTCACTTGCAAGTCACTAATAGGTAGCAATATATATATATATATATATATATATATATATATATACACACACATGTTAAATATATTATAAAATATATGGTAAGATACTTTAAAGATATGCTGTTGAAATATTACAAACTAATTATTGTATATATTTAGTTTTTATTTTACCTGTTCAACATTATGCTCTTGAAGATGGACACCATTGTAATCTGATTTTGAGATATGCACTAGCAGCATCTTAACTGGGAAAATGTCCCATCTTACCCTTAACAATATGGGCTCCATCTCATCTCATTCTTTTTTTTTTTTTTTCTAATTTTTTTTAACGTGTGTTTATTTTTGAGAAGAGACAGAGAGCAAAAGAGAGAGACAGAGAGAAAGAGGGAGACACAGAATCTGAAACAGGCTCCAGGCTCTGAGCTGTCAGCACAGAGCTGGACGTGGGGCTTTAACTCATGGACCGCAAGATCATGACCTGAGCTGAAGTTGGATGCTCAACTGACTGAGCCACCCAGGTGCCCCATCTCATCTCATTCTTAAAATACTGACTCTGGTCCCAATGGGGGGACCTTTTTATAGAAGCATTATTTTGTCTCTTGCCCTATGTCTTGCGCATGAGTCAAGAGAAAACCAACAATGTCAAGTGTTTGATCCTTGTACACATTTCTGTCCCCTCACTCTCATCTATAAGGAGGCAGCTTTTCGACTGTAGACTTCTTTGGGAAAAGTACAAATAATGTAGTTGTGTTACCAAAAATAGGAAAAAAAAAACCATACAAAACCATCCATAAAGCATGCTATCTGGCTAGCAATAAGAAATGGCATGTTAAATTATGGTACCTCTCAAAAATGGCATAATATGCAATTGTTAAATGGTAATCAGGAACACTGCATAGAAACATGAAAACATACTTAGGATATAAATCAAATAGAAAAGAAAAACACAATTATAATACATAAGGTGCATATAGGGGAGTCCTAGAAGATAATATGCTAAAATGGAAATACAGTAGTTCTATTAGGATAGTGGAGCTGTGGATTAAGAACATTTATTTTTCCTCTAACGTTATAAAGTAATAGTAACAGTGAATTCACCAAGTAAATGGTGCTATAGGTCCAGAGGGGAGATATTAATAAATAAATAGAGGTTGGATATTACAAAAGGGCAAAACATTTAAAAGAATGAATCTTCCTTCCCTACATGTGCCAGCTCAGTGGGTTATAAGACCCACTGAGTATTGGAAACATTTTCAAAGAAGCTGGTTAGTAGGGTTTGGAAGAGAGTCTGAGCTTCACCATATCTGGATTTTGTTTGCTGTGATTGTAATAGAAACTAAATCTTGAAACGGTTATCTAAACGTGCTCCAGCTTGGGTATCTTGGCTGAATTCACACTTAAATTCAAGAAACATTTTGGAAAAAGAACCCATGTGCATAATAGATAAGAGTGTCGAACAAGAAAAAGTCAATAGAAAACATTTCAAAAATAAAATGCCTATTTAAATCAAGTTGAAATGACTATTTGGATTAACAACGAGTGAAAAAAATAACTGGTGCATACTTACATTTATGTCTTTCTGAAAGCTCTTGAAGGGAACAGGGAACAATCCTCATGTCTATTGAGTTAATATTAACAGTTTACTGAAACAGTTGACTGGAATGAGCTGCTGTGTTTCCTCTAACAAGCTCAGACACTTCTCTCACCTTGCTTTCCTTTTCTTCCAAATCTTTTCAATAGAATGGCTGTTTTTCCTGAATACTACTTAACAGGTATTGGTTTGGGGCACTAGGCTACCTTGCTGTATATTAGGAGGGGGTTGCTTAATAGAAGATGTTAAAAATAAATCACACACACAATCACACATTTTATTCTCTCTGGTCAAAGTTCAGTCACCCAGTTAACATTTGCAAACCATTGTTTTAGCATTGCAGAAAATGCCCTCAAATGCATATTTAGATACCTTCTGTGTCCTAAGTAGGTGGACAGAAGATGAAGACTGAAGGAAGTTTCTTCTGAAAAAGAACTTGAAAATGTGATAAAATATCTTAGATTTCTAAACTAGTAATTGACTTTGGATGTGGACATTGGAATGTGTATGTGATATCAAGGAGTTTGTGCTGATTCCAAGAAATCAAAAAGTAACTTTTCCACTCCTTAAGCCATACCTAACACTATAAGCATCTCTTTTCAGACCCTGTGTCGGATTTGCTGAGTGTCTGTGAACATCTCTCTCCAATGTCTTGCTATCTCTTTATCTCTAAAGATGTCCACAAAAAACAAGCAAATTAGAAGTTTTTATTCCTAAGACAGTTATCCAATAATTTTCACCTTCACTGAAACATGATTTCCATCTTTCAAAATGTACTAGAATTATTAAGATGTATTGTGATTTTAGGAAACTCTTTTCCCTCCATGCCAAATCCAAAGTAAATTACATTTAGTGCAAAGGTATGCATTACATTATTTGGGGCTATACCAATATTGAAAAAATTTTACCCTTAATTAACATCTTCATTTTGTTTCCAGAAATGTATTTGTTGAATAAATAATATTTGGTAATAAAACAAATCTGCTTTCATACATCTACAAAATTCTTTTAAGTAGTAGCAAGAATTCAATCCATGTCATACAATTTTTATCATGAATTGCATAATTTTGGCATGAATTTTGCTGTAACTCATTTCCTGGCATTATATAAAGTGTCATTGACATAATGCCACAGAATATTCAAACTGGGAAGGAGTGACAGACATACTCTAGTGTAAGTCGGTCCCACTCCTCCTTGATTTCTGAGGAGCAAGAACTGAAGTACAAGAACACAAAATTTGCCCAGGCTCACACATCTCATTTTCTGACATTTAAGCCCTACTTTAAAAAAAAAAAATTATATACTTTTGATGCTGCACTTGATTTGGAAATTGTGATTTTTAAAGCCATGATTCTTAAGACTGAATAATTGCTACACTTAAAGACTTGCAGAATTGGACCTGAAACACACAAAAGAGTTTTGTCCAGAATTTTTGTCCTCAATTTCCCTTTTAGGAGAAAGTCGCTTAAACTATCTGATCATTAAAAATAAATCATCATTCTTTGAAAGATGCAAAATATTCTGATATTCAAGATGAAATATACCACGATTTCTCTACATAATTTCAACAGGGACTAAATAGTATTCTGGCTGATTGCCCTCTTGTCTATTACAATTATGCAAGTGAAATAGAAAATACATGTTAGGATCCTATTGTGATTTTTTTTCCTCAGTAGCAAAAAATTAAGTGTAAAATAAAACAGACCTTTGTCATGCAATGTTCACTGATTAGATGAACTTCATAAAAACTGAGCTTTAGTTAAATCTAGTATATTAACTCTTGTTTCATTGGCATTTATAGTCTTTGTGAATGTTGAATAAATGTACAAATAATGACACTTCCAGAAGTTTAACCATGGCATTTTATGTAAATTCTGCATAAAGTTCAAGACTAATGTATTGACTTCATAGTTTCCAGGTTTTAAAAGGCATATAGGAATAGTAATTACCAGTACATATCTCCCAGAAAGGTTAAAGACACTTGTATACATATGTAAAGCCCATTTTGACTTGATGAACACAATTCTAATCTATGAAAATATTATGTCAAGTCATTTTGCACCTGATGAGGAAATTATACATGAATGATAGTAAATGTTAAAAAACACTTAAGATAAAGACCCAGTAAATCAATTTAAATGAAGAGTTTGAGAACTAACATAGCCATCTAAAATTGTTAGTTTTTTTACTTAGCTGTTCACACTTATTTTACTTTATTTGAAATCTCTGATCTTGTCAGAGGATAATGCCATAAAACTCAATTACATAATTCAACTGTTTTTAACTTCCCTTTCTCCAAAATCCATCCCACCTAAAGAGGGATGTAGCTTTTCTATCTTGACTTTTTTTCCTTCAGCAAATAAATATTAAGTGTGAAGAGCTTTCACCAGAGAAAAATCATTTCATATAATGAAGCACTAAATTGTTTTGTCTTTCAATTTATTCAGACTGAAAGCAGCTCAGTTTCCCTATGGCAAGCCCACGTATCGTTTCATGGCTGATATCTGCAGCCCACTCTAGATTTTTCTTCCTTTTAGCAGGTGCTGGGTAGCACTTTCTGGGTTACCAGAAACATCCACTTTCTGGATGTTTACAAAACATCCAGCATGATTTAGTTGTTAAAAAGCAACTGGAATTGCTTCCTCTCCTACCAGATGCCTCTTCCAGTGTCCTTAACCCTTATCACCCTTCCCTAAAATATGTCCCCAACATGCCTATTTACATGGCTCTCAGGAACCCCAGGTTTGCATATCCATCACATACCAAGTCAATTTCTAACAGTGTGAAGGCTGTTGGAACAGGGCAGTTTCCTTCCCCTGGAAGCTGAGTGTAGCCACGTTTCTATCAACAAAGCGACTCTTGTATGCAAAGCTCAGACTATTGTCTCGTGGTCCCACCTGCCTTGACTCTGATTGATGTAACAACAGTATCTGTCATAGGGACTGTTCTGCTTGTAGGAGCAAACGATGATACTGTCCTGGGGCACAAAGAAGATGCTGTCCTCAGGCTCAGGGCACTCAGATCTGTCCCAGGCTGAGCATTTGGCATCCAAGGCACTGTAGGCTAAGGAACTGCCTGAGGGACAGTAGCCGTCCAGGTATCTGGATGTCTCCTCCTGATGCCCACTGTGGACCAGGCTCTGGCATTCTCCTTCTTCCGTGGGTGTGGGGGTGGTGATGGAACTGGCCACAGGCACCTCGGTCTGCCCCTGGCGGGGAGGCTTTCCTCTGAGGCCCACCTTCTTAGCCAGCTCATCTGAGCTTCCCTTGCCTGACTCCAGGTCTGAAGGGGTCCTCAGCAGTTCCACCACCTCCTTGTCCCTGGGTTTCCGGAAGCAGGGCAACTTGCGGGCCCACAGCAGCTCATTTTCCGGCCACTTAGTGCATCCCTCAGTTTTCCTGGCCAGGGCAATGGCTGCAATGCCTGGCAGGCAGATGGCTGGCCCGATGGCCAGGAGGGGTATGTTTCCCAGAGTCTCTCCTTTCATCCCAGAGACGGTGAACATGAAGCCAAAGACCAGAAAGACACTGACCAGGGCTACCACTAGCCCAGTCCTCGGGTTAATGTCATCAGGCCGCATCTTTCACTCCATCCAGGTTGGGGGCTGCTTGCTGGCTAGGGAGCAGCGGTCCTCCCTTCTGTCAGAGGCAAAACCACAGTGGGTTAAAAAAAACAAAACAAAACAAAAAACCAAAAACAGAAAAGAAAACCGTCAATTTCCCACCCACCAACTCTCTATCTCTCTTACTCTTTGTCGCTCTCCACTTGTCTGTCAATCGCAGTCTCTGGGTCTCTATTTCTTCCTCTGTTTCTGTTGCATGCTCTCTTGCTCTCTCTCGTTCTCTCAGTCTATCTGTCTCTTATTATTGCAGCTTCTGTCCCTTTCATATAAACATCCACCCACTGGGGTCACTGAGATACCTGAGGTTTCCTGCCGTCTCCCAGGAGCAGGGAAAGAAGCCAGTCTGAGTCTCCTTAGAAACCTCCACAACAGCTGTCCCCTCGGCTCTCTCCCTTGTTTCTGGAAGGAAAGCCTAGCTTTCCCCACTGACTCTGCATCCAGGAGGTGGGACGTGAGAGTGCGTCTCTCCCAACAGTGCCCGTCGGTCTCCAGAGCTCTGGGAATGGAGTGACAGCACAGCCCAGCGCCCGGCTCTGCGCGCAGAGCATCGGGTGCTGGAGGGAGGAAGGACTTAGTCTGCGAAAAGAGGGAAAACGGCGCGCGAGTCTGGCCTCGTTACATCACTTTCAGAGCAAGCTCAGAAACAAAGAAGGACGCGCGGGGGCGCGAGGGGTTCAGACCCCAGGGAGAGCCACCCGGGCAGACGAGGTTGCCCAGAGCCCAGTCGGGGCGCTTGGAGCAGCTGGAGTCCGTTCCGCCGCTGCCCAGGAGGGCTGAGCCGGACGGCTGCAAAGGCCTCCGTGCTTGGGGAAGGCCGGGGGGTGCGAGGCTGTCGCGGGGCCGGAGAACGGAACTCCAGTCGGTTTGCCCACAGGGCAGCCTGGTCTCCGAGTTCACCGTCCGAGGGCCAGAGATGCTAGCTGGAGATATCCCTCGGGGACCTGGACCTTTATCGAGTTACAAATCTAAGTGATCCAACCCGACTGACAGCAGCTCCCAAGAGGTTCTCCGACTGCCCGTCTCTCAACCTCGAGGCTGAGGCTCTCGGGGCTCAGAGGGCTGCACTCCTCCAAGGGTCCCGCCGCCCGCGGGCTGCTCTGGGTCCGGGCGCTGGGCGGCAGCGGCGTGCAAAGGCGCTCCAGCAGCAGCGCGGGCTGCGCCGCCGGAGCCCACAGGACGGGCTCCCAGGCTGCCACAGTGGTGAGGAGTGGGTGTCAGGTCTTGCTCGAGACTTCTGGGGAGTCAGCAGATCCTTTCCCCCTGGTCTTCCAGCTCTGGACCCTGGTGGGAGTGGTTTTGGAGCTGGGATCCTACTCCAACACTGCGGTGGTGCCAGCCAGGCTGTCTGGGCTGAGGAAGAAGGGCTCTCTGACCCCGGATCCCTATCCCCGCGAGTGGCACCTGACACCTAGCTAGCGAGGAGAAGTAGGGACCTTGACTGGGTAGGTCAGGCCGAACAGTCCGTCCTGCAGCTCCAGCTTTGGGGGATTCTCTCCTCCCTTGCTGAAGCTGCCTGTCTGTTCCCACTGCAGTGGGGGGGATGGATTCTTCTGGCCCCAGGGGCAAGACTGGTTTGGCTGTGGTTCTTCAACAAGGATGTTCATTTAAGCTAGATGGGGAATAGTAAGTAAGGAAGAGAAAAGAGAAGGGTGTATACTCTTTTATGTCAAGGCACTGCGGTGGAAAGAACTTTGAAAGAGCTGTGACATCCAGGCCTTCCCCTGCTTAAACAAGCTGTGTGTTCTTGGGAAAGTGACTTAACCTTCCTGAGAGTCAGTGGACTCATCTGCAAAATGAGAATAGTACTACCAAATATGTGGGGAAGCATCATGAGGACTAAGAAAATGTAAAACTCTTAGCACATGCTTGGTAAGTGGTCCTTATTCACAACGTGGTTGAAATATATATTTACATATTATGTCATAATCAATGTAAGGCATGAGCCAAATCATAAAGGGCCTAACTGTGGGGCTAAGAACCTTCAGTTTTATCCAGTAGGCGTTGAGAACCATGGAAATATGTTCAGCAAGGATCAACACAAAAGTATTCCATTTTTGACATGGTGACAGCAGATTAGAGGGCAGGTTGCAAGGGGTAAGGGTAGAAGCAGGGAGACCTTCCAGGAGGACAGTGCAGTCAGCCAGGCAAGGCATGATAGGGGGCTGAACAATGTGGGACTAGAGGAGGTTAGAAGAAAGTGAATTTGAAGCATAGTTAAGGGGAGAGTCAAGTGTCTTGGATCCGAGGAAGTAAGATGGTAGTAGGAGTCAGGGTTGACTCCCATGTTTCTCACCCATTCAGCTGAGTAGATCAGGAATCAGACTCCTAATTTTCCATGTCATCTATTGTGTGTGTCTTTTGTACTCGTGTTCATTCGATAGCTGCTGTATCTGTGGATATAGAATCATTATTTTGGGAAAGAAAGGGGAAAAGGCAAAGGGTTAGAGTGAGATGCCAACTGTTTGACCATTTGTATCACTTTTTCTTGACAGCCTTACCAAGTAGATAGACATCTGCTTATATCCCTTGGCCAGAGGGATGTCATATGGGCCACCTCTAGATGCAAAAGAGCTTGGGAGATCACAGTTTAATTTTTAACCAGGTTCACTGCCACTCTGAAAAACAATAAGGATTTTGTTAGCAAGGAAAAAGAGGAGAATGAATATTAATTAAGGAGCATCTTGCGGGGTGTGCCACAGTTATTGAACACTTACCTTCTTGAAACCCTTTCTTGTCTTGCCTTTACTGACACCATTCTATCCCAATTTCCCTTCTATCCTCTTGGCCACTCATTCGTCAGCTACTTGGTAATGTCATCTTTATTTTATTTATTTTTATTTTTAACAGAGTCCTGGGATGCTGATCTTCTGCTGGCTATGTCCCTGTTGCTTCCTTCCTGACTTCTTTTCCCACTTTATAATAGTTTTAAACACCAAGTGGATAGGATGACAACCCCTAAATTTATCTCATTAACTTTGTCCTTTTTCTTAAGTTTCAGATTTGTAATACCTAGCTGTCTGCTTGATATATGTCTATATGGTACACAGACACCTCAAACTCAACATGACCCCAGTTGAGCTCATCGAATTTCCTTGAAACTTGCTTGTTCTCATTTGACCCCAGCTGAGATGTTTGCACCTGTCCTCTCTTCCTTCCTCTCCCTAACAACCTGCACCCTGTAAGTCACCCAAGTCATCATAGTCTTACCTCCTAAATCCCTTGATCTTCTCCTCTTCTACCTGTGGCCTGACGCAAATCACTTTACCTCCCTGGGTTTTAATTTCCTGTGAAACAAAGGCTTTGGATGAGGGGCTAGCTGAGTTTCGTTTCAGCTCTACCAATCCATGCTTCTCTGAGAGTCACTTCTGCAGGGTCGGACTGATGTCTTTGTTGTGTAGGTGCTCTGACAATAGTGCTGGAGGCCAGTTGGATTTTACTTTTTTTATTTTTTATTTTAACATTTATTTATTTTTGAGAGACATAGCATGAGCAGGGGAGGGGCAGAGAGAGAAGGAGACACAGAATCCCAAGCAGGCTTCGAGCTCTGAGCTGTCAGCACAGAACCTGACGTGGGTCTCGAACCCATAAGCCGTGAGATCATGACCTGAGCCGAAAGTCAGATGCTCAACTAACTGAACCACCCAGGTGCCCCTCCCCCCAAGTTGGATTTTAAATAAGCAATGTTGCTGAACAGAGACCTCTATTCACTTGTACAATCATCTAATTCCATTCTGACTTTTAAGCCATGCAGTTTATCTACTTAAGCATTAGATAAGAGCCATGCATAAAACCACAGGAAACTTCAATTACTGTTTAATTATAAGCCTGATTCTTGAAGCAGTTCCTTCTTAGAGGTAATTTCAGATGGTCTTTGAACAGCAGGTATACTTGCCCAAGCCCAGCAGCAAAAGTGAGTGTGTGTGTGTGTGTGTGTGTGTGTGTGTGTGACATCACTCAGGGTCACAATATTCAGAGCCAGAAACAGCATTCCTAGTATTTAATTCCTTGCCTGTACAGGCTGATTGGACTAGGATTTTAAAGCCTTAAGCAGTTCTTGTAATGCTGTAACCATATACAGCTATGTACAAAAGCTTTTCATCAGAAAAGAAAGGAAATTCAGGTTAGAATGAGGCTTTGGCATGTGGGTATTTGAGAAGGAAATACAGAACCTTTTATTTCTGAAATTATAGAAATCATGGGATGCTGGAATTTGAAGATACTTTGTAAAATATCTACTCTAACCCCCTTTATCGTACAGGTGAAATCCAGAAAGGTTGTGTCTATGCAGTATTACTTGAGTATTTATTATGTGCTTGGCACTGTGCTGTGGATACAAATCAAACAGGATATGGTCTGCCTTTATAGAACTCACATTCACAGAGTTGAGATGGGTGTATCAGCAGGACAGGATAGATTGTGCCGTGGCAACGAAAGACTTCCAGACCTCAAGGGCTGTATTCTCATACTGCATGTTTATGATGGGTCAGCTGCAGCCTTGCTGCATGTTGTCTTCACTGTGGGATCCAGGCTGATAAGGTAGCCTCTATTTAGGACATTCCCCATTCATTGAATCCACGCAACTCAGCTAGAGGCCCTGCACTGGGCCTTCACTGTAGTGGATACTCCCTTGGCTCCTTTAGCTATGCCCTTCTTTATAGACCAAAGTGATGTGCCATACCCGCACACCTTCCTGCCCTTTCTAGACCATGTGATAGGTACCTGGAAACCTAGAATCCTCTGCCCAGTCTATACGTGCTTCCAGAGCTTGTGCATAGTTCTTTGCTAAGTCCATCCTCCCAAGTGTTGTGAAGGTGTGCACATCCCTAGGCCTGTGGGATAGCTAAGGGACCACTGTGTTTTGAGTATGGATAAAGCTCTGGTATGCAAGATGGGATGTCTAGACTCTGCCTGTCAGCCCTTTCATGGTTTAGAATAGAACCAGGGATGGGAAGAGAAAGGCAGCATTCACTTTATTTTTGCCTAGAAACTCACACATGTTAGAAACAGGCCTGGTTGGAGGTTTTGGGGAAAGGAAGGAGAAGTCCCAACTGTTTGACAGGCTCCTAGCTGTGCATAGAAAATAGACTTAAGGCAGTTCAAGAGCAGGGAGACCAGTTGGGATACTTTACAACTGTCCAGGTGAGAGATGATAGTGACTCAGACCAGGGTCATAGCACGTGGCAAGAAGTGGGTCAGATTCTGGATGTATCTTAACCTAAGCTGACAGTATTTACTGATAGATTTGGGATGTGAGGGAAACTGAGCAATCAAGGATGATTCCAATACTTGAGATTTGAAGTGGGAAATCAAGAACTTGGATTTGGACATGTTAACCTGATATGTCGAACTTGACAATGTTGATAGAGTTGGTGTGCAAGTCTGGATTTTGGGAGAGAAATCTGAGCTGGAGATAATAATTTCTGGAACTGCTGGGATATGGCTAGCATCTAAAGCCCTGGAGCTAATGAGATAACTTAGGGATCAAACACTGATAGGTTTGAGAAGTCCATATACTAATTACTAAGGAACATCAACTTTTTGAGGGTGGGGAGATAAGGAGGAACTAGCAAACTAGCAAGAGACTATGAAGAATTGACCAGTGAGGAGAGAAAATGAAGAGATGTCCAAGAAACAAAAAAGAAGAAAGCATTTCAAGGAAGGGGCAATGATTACATCAACTCTGTTGCTACGTCAGATATGAAAAGGGCTAAAAAGTAACCACTGGACTTAGCAACATGAAGGTCATTGGTGACCTTTATAAGAACAGTTCTGGTGGAGTGGATGGGGGTGAAAGTTTGATTGAAATGAGCCCAAGAGAGAATTGGAGAAGAAGATCGGAGAAGGAGAGGAGAGATAACTCAAATGAGTTTTGTTGTTAAGGAGAATAGAGAAATGAGATGAGACCCAGAGGTGGTCATGTGGGGTCAAGAAATAAACTTTTTATTTTATTTTTTAAATGTTTATTTATTTTTTGAGAAAGAGAGAGCAAGCAGGGGGCGGGGGCAGAGAGAGAGGGAGACGAGAGACAGAATCCCAAGCAGGCTACGCACTGTCAGGGCGGAGCTCCACGTGGGCCTCGAACTCACAGCCAGATCATGCCCTGAGTTGAAATCAGGAGTCAGATGCTTAACCAGCTGAGCCACCCACAGCCTGCGTTAAGAGAAAACTTTTTAAGAGATGGGAGGTCTCTTAGCATTTTCCCTGTAAAGATGTAAGATGTAAATTTAAATGACCTTTTTTATCCATTAGTTTTGTAAATATAAAAAATAATACCAATACTAGGGGACGGCGTGCTAAGATGAGCACTTGTATATGTTGATGGTGGGAATGTATTGGTAATAATTCTTTTTTTTTTTTAAGTTGATTTATTTATTTGAGAGACACAGAGACAGTGCAAGTTGGGGAGAGGTAGAGAGAGAAAGTGAGAAAGAAGAAATCCCAAGCAAGCTCCGTGCTATCAGTGCAGAGCCTGACGTAGGGCTCGAACTCACGAAACTGTGAGATCATGACCTGAGCTGAAACCATGAATCCCACGCTTAACCAAATGAGCCACCCAGGTGCCCTGGTAATTCTGGAGTGGAAGAAACGTGTCCAGATATGGCAAGAGCCTTAAAAAAGTTCATTCCTTTTACATGATCATTATATTGAAAAATGTCAATAATTGGTGTGTATTGATGGGGAGAACAGACCCAGGCACTATCTAAATAAATTAATTGGGGGGCGCCTGGGTGGCGCAGTCGGTTAAGCGTCCGACTTCAGCCAGGTCACGATCTCGCGGTCCGTGAGTTCGAGCCCCGCATCAGGCTCTGGGCTGATGGCTCAGAGCCTGGAGCCTGTTTCCGATTCTGTGTCTCCCTCTCTCTCTGCCCCTCCCCCATTCATGCTCTGTCTCTCTCTGTCCCCCAAAAAATAAATAAACGTTGAAAAAAAAAATTTAAAAAAAAATAAATTAATTAATTGGTATTTAGTTATCTCAAGGTGTATAAGGAGGTCCCCACAGCTTCACTAGGGGGCACACAGGTGGGGATGGTAGTGTCTGAGTAAGGGAGGGTCACATCTGACTCTCTAGAAGCAAAAGAGTTTCTCTCTAGGTTTACCGTATATACATAAGGCTTATTTTCATGAATCAGATCCAGGCATGCTCATAACCTGGCCTCAAGTCTGCTGAGACCACCTGATATGACAGCAGAGTACAGTTCATGAAGCATGAACGAAATCATTATTATCCTTGTACTCTACTCACCCACACAACTGGTGAGTACTTTCTTGAACTCCATACTATGGAAACAGAATAGAGGCTACTTTGTGGAAATCTCTGAAAGTCAAACAAATTACAACTTTAGACCAGCTCATTGTCCAATACCATAGCCATTAGCCACAGGAGGTTAAATTTTAAATTAATTAAAATGAAATGAAATTAAAAATCCAGTTTCTCAGTTGTGCTAACCACATTTTAGGTGCTCAGTAGTCATGTGTGGTGATTGGCTACCATACCAGACAGTGCAAATATATAAAGCATTTCATCATCACAGAACATTCTATTGGATAGTGCTTGTAGGGCTTCTCATGATCTGTTTGGCTCAGGCATTATGATTCTAGCAGTCTTTCCTGTGGGAATAATCAGTGGTATAAAAACTATTTATGTACATTAGTAGTAAAACACTGGAAAGCATTGAAGTGTCCAATAACAGAGAAAGGTTATGTATAGTACAGTGCATCCAGAGGAAATATTGCGTATTCAGTTGAGGGAATATTATTCATCCATAAAATTATATTTTAAAGATTTTTTTAGTGACCCATGAAAATGATCTCAATATAAGGCTAATGAAAAAAACTACTAGTAAAAAAATTCTGTTGAAATAACTTGAAAAAATTCTATATTTAATAGGATCCTGATTGCTAAAGAAATCAGAATAGAAAAAAAACAAAAGGAAATATTCTCAAAATATGAACAGTGGCTATTTCTAGGTGGTGGAATGTTTAATAATTGTTATTATATTCTTTCTTTATGTATGAATTTTTCAAAATTTCTACTCTTATTAATAAGAAAAAGTAATTTTAAGAATAAAAGAATAGTCTCCTACAGATATTAAGCACTGAATAAATGGTTGTTGATTCATGAAGACTTGAAAGACTAAGTGAACAAATTCAAATTTTCTTAACTCTAAGTTGTCCCTAAATTCATCCTGCCCCTTCCTCATTCTAGTACTTCCTCACAGGAGGGAAAGGATATGGAGTAAATTGGGAAAAGATGAAACTGAGAGAAAGCAAATAGATTTTCATGTTGAATTGGGGTTGAACTTTGAAGTTTCTTTCAAATTTATACTAATCACTTTTAAGATTTCTTATAACCCTGTTTTTGGCCTAGAAAATAAAAAAAATATACTATTTATCCCCCTTTTGACTTACACATGCTTGTTTTGATCCACCTGGTTAGAGGCCTGATTCCCTGCATCTCCTACTTCTTGGCTATAATTCTGACTCATTTATCTAACAAATATTTATTGAGAACTTCTGACTTATCTGGTTGTGTTCACATTTCCTCCTTAACTCCTCCCATCTTTTCTACCTCTTGGGAAGTAACTAAGATCTTTATTAAAGGCTACATTTATTTATTTATTTATTTATTTATTTTTTAATTATTTTCTAATTTTTTTATTTTCAATATATGAAGTTTATTGTCAAATTGGTTTCCATACAACACCCAGTGCTCATCCCAAAAGGTGCCCTTCTCAATACTCATCACCCACCCTCCCCTCCCTCCCACCCCCCATCAACCCTCAGTTCTCAGTTTTTAAGAGTCTCTTATGCTTTGGCTCTCTCCCACTCTAACCTCTTTTTTTTTTTTTTTTTTCCTTCACCTCCCCCATGGGTTTCTGTTAAGTTTCTCAGGATCCACATAAGAGTGAAAACATATGGGATCTGTCTTTCTCTGTATGGCTTATTTCACTTAGCATTACACTCTCCAGTTCCATCCACGTTGCTACAAAGGGCCATATTTCATTCTTTCTCATTGCCACATAGTACTCCATTGTGTATATAAACCATAATTTCTTTATCCATTCATCAGTTGATGGACATTTAGGCTCTTTCCACAATTTGGCTATTGTTGAGTGCTGCTATAAACATTGGGGTACAAGTGCCCCTATGCATCAGTACTCCTGTATCCCTTGGGTAAATTCCTAGCAGTGCTACTGCTGGGTCATAGGATAGGTCTATTTTTAATTTTTTGAGGAACTTCCACACTGTTTTCCAGAGTGGCTGCACCAATTTGCATTCCCACCAACAGTGCAAGAGGGTTCCCGTTTCTCCACATCCTCTCCAGCATCTATAGTCTCCTGATTTGTTCATTTTGGCCACTCTGACTGGCATGAGGTGATATCTGAGTGTGGTTTTGATTTGTATTTTCCTGATGAGGAGCAACGTTGAGCATCTTTTCATGTGCCTGTTGGCCATCCGGATGTCTTCTTTAGAGAAGTGTCTATTCATGTTAAAGGCTACATTTATACCTCTAACTTTCTTTATTTCACTTGGGACTTTCAAAGATGTAAAGTAGCTTCAATTGTTTTTCCATTGCTAAATTAACAGAGTTTTAAAAACTCTGGCAGCTCATTAAAGTTCATTAGATTGTGCAGAACACAGTTCAAAGTACAAAGAGAGCCTAGAATTTACACAAATCTTTTCTTAAGTTAAAAAATAAAGCTGGTGCAAATGAAAGTGTTAGATTAATGGTTCCAAAAATGAAAACCTTTTAGGTATCTGAGTGGTTCCAGCCAAACATCCATTTGCTCTCCAGGACAGAGCTTATTCAACAGCTTAGATCTTTCTCCATGTTGTCCTTCTTTTGATTCTGTTCAGAGTCTTTGGTAAGGGAATAAAGAAAGGATTAGAAAATTAATTGTTAGCAATCATGAAGAGCTGAGAGTAGAGAATTCTGATGTGGTTTGATCCCCAAACTAAAGATTGGTCTGATTTTCTTATTCTCGTGTCCTCAGATTAAACATAATGCACTGACACATTTAAACTTTTGATAATATGTGTATTTCTAAAAACCCAGAGATCACCAACTCATTTTGTTATTTTATTCAACATACATTAAACTGGTTTCTTTAGAAGTGATTAGAGTCATATGCCAAGATTTATATATATGGATGTGGACTACAATGTTAATTTTAATATGGGAAAATATTAAATGGTTATATAAATAATGTTACATCAACACACTGGGATGTTATACAGTCATGATAAATTAAGTTGCAAATTGGATCAAGTTGGCACATATACCTCTTGTTCCTCAGGCCTCCAAAGTCTAGAAATGAGTTTCGAAATTTGTGTGAATTAATTTGAGATTAATTCTACCACAGTCCTGGAAAATAAGAAGAAAGCCAGGCAAGACAGAAAGACAGAAAAATGGTGAAATCTAACTGATGAAGAAATGCATATAGTCTACCTAGACTTGCCAAAAATCCTTGATAATGCTGCACCTCAATATGCTGCAAGAGATAAACAGGCCTGAGAGTGATGGTTCTCCAACACTTCAGAAATAAGATTACCCTTTAAGTGTTAAAGAATTCATACCCAATGAAAAAGTATTCAGCTCTGAGATAATACTAAGAGCTTGTCTGAATATTTGTGACTGAAGAGTTTTGAAAACACTAAAATTCATAATTAGGGCAGTTTAGGGGTGCCTGGGTGGCTCAGTCAGTTGAGTGTCCTATTCTTGTTTTCGGATCAGGTCATGTTCTCGTGGTTCATGCGTTTGAGCCCAGCACTGGGCTCTGCACTGGGGGTGTGGAGCCTGTTTGGGATTCTTTCTCTCCTTCTCTCTCTTTGCCTCTACATCTCTCTAAATAAACAAATAAATAAATAAATAAATAAATAAATAAATAAATAAAATAATTTGGGCAGTTTGGATATATTTTTAGAGAAAAAATACTAGCAGCTCCCATCATATTTCCTTGTTACACAGAGAGTAACTAGAGAGCGATATTCACCATCAACCAAAGAAAAGAGAGAACCAACAGGTCAGACATGTGCTATGTTTATCCAGCACTATTCAGAGGAAAGCTGGGGGCTACAGGGAAGGGGTGGTTTATCAGGTTTCACAGGATCTCTTGCATCTAAAATTTTCTCAAGACCTCCACCTTTCTCTCCCATAGCAACATTCTGATGATTTTGGCTTCTCTGACATTCTGGTACTGTGAAGGCTAGACCATCATGGCTGACAAAAATCTTTCCTTCTTTCCTTTCTCTCTCCCTCTCTCCCTCCCTCTTTCCCTCTCTCCTTTCCTTCCTTCCTTCCTTCCTTCCTTCCTTCCTTCCTTCCTTCCTTCCTTATTTAAAAATAGCTTTATTGAGATATAATTCATACTCCATATAGTTTGCCCATTTAAAGCATACAATTCAAAGAAATTTTAGTATATTTACAGAGTTGTACAGTCTTCACCACAATCTGATTTTAGAACATTCCCATCATCCTAAAAAGAAACCTGATGCTCATTTACAGTCACTCCTTATTCCCACCCCCGCTTCTAGGCAACCACTAACCTACTTTCTGTCTCTATAGATTCTGAATATTTTGTACAGATGGAATCATACCATATGTGTTCTTTTGTGTCTGGCTTCTTCCACCGAGCATAATGTTTTTGAGGTTCATCCATGTTTTAGTAAGTATTAGTACTTCGTTCCTTTTTATTGCCAAGTAGTATTCCACTGTATGGTTATACCACATTTTATCTATTTGTCAGTTCACAGACATTTGAGTTATTTCAACTTTTTGGTCATTACAAACAATGCTGCTATGAATATTTATGTATGTATTTTTATGTGCACATATACTTTCATTTCTAGGGGGTAAATACTTAGGAGTAGATTTACCGAGTCATATGGTAACTCTAACTTTATGAGAAGCTGCCAAGCTATTTTCCAAAATGGTTGCCTCCTTTAATTTTTATACTTTACTTTTCATCCTGAATTATTTTAAAGTAAATTATAAGTCTTAAGATGTATCACTTTGCCAACCTAAAAATTGTCAATAATTCCTTATTATCACTAATTCAAGTTTCCACTATGATCTTTCTATAGACATGAATATTTGAGTGAGTGGAAAGTAACATCTCCATTTGTAAGTCAGCAAAGTGGCTTTCTGGTTATAGATAGCCTTCCGTGAGTCTTGTTGGTATGAGTGGGCTTTCCTAATTTAGTTGCTGAATATGTTGACCAACTACTGGCTTGAATCTTGGGCAGCCTGGCTTTACAAGATGAGTCAAGGGGCAGCCAGGTGGCTCAGTCAGTTAAGCATCAGACTCTTGATTTTGGCTCAGGTCATGGCCTCATGGTCCATGGGTTTGAGCCCTACATTGGGCTCTATGCTGACAGTGCAGAGCCTGCTTGGGATTCTCTCTCTCTCCCTCTCTCTCTCTGCTCCTCCCCTACTTGCTCTCTCTTTCTCTCAAAAATAAATAAATAAACTTAAAAAAAAATGATGAGTCAAGCCAGGCCAGAGGAGGAGGAGGGGTGGGGGTGAACAGGTGCCCAAGGCAATTTGGATAGGGAAGAAAGAGTCATAAGATGAGACCTTTGGTAAAACCACCCCACCCCCCACCCCAGGAAGAACTGAGTCCACATTGAGGGGGACAAGGAGAGAGTAGAGGGGGTTTGATAACTCTTATAAAGCTTGAGTTAGGGGCCACAGGAGTAGGGCAAACTCAAAACAGGAACTGAGACCAGGTACATGGAGATGATAAGGACAAAAGAGAAGAGTGGACTTAAGATCAACTCAGGAGAAGAGAAAAGAGAAAATTCAAAAAAAAAAAAAAATCAGTGGGCTGAGCCATTCTGATCTTCTTTAAGTTTGGAAGGGGGATACTGAGAGAGTAAGTGTGTCAGTTTTGGGGAACTGAATAGTGAACTTAAGGAGTGGGGCCACCATGTCAGGCTGTGAGGAAGAAACTAAGAAGAGGAGCCAGGGGAACATGAAGGGACTGAAACAGATGCCCTGAGAGAAGTTGAGATGAAATAACACCATACCTTGAGAGAAAGGAATAACCTCAGCCTGATGGTTTTCCATTTCCCAATCACAGAGTTAGAGAGGAAGGGTTTTCCCCCTACTCCTGGTTTCCATAGTGAGGTATTTTTCCTAATATAATCTTGGCCTCGCACCACATCCAAGAGGTGAGTTCCTTATCTACATGGTAAGTTTGGGAAGAATAACTGAGCATGCTTGGCTTGTTCTTCTTCTTGGAAGCAAGCTGCCCATAGGAATAAGGATTCAGCTCTGGCCCTTCTCACAGGAAGCATGTTCTGCTGGTTTGGCAAGTTTGGAATGAAGTGGTACCACAGACTGAATGTTTATGTCCCCATCTCTCTCCCCAAGTTCAAATGTTGAAACTTAAGCCCCAATGTGATTGTATTAGGAAGTGGGGCCTTTGGGAGGTGATTAAAATATTTTACCAAAAATTTTAGGCTTTCTTCTTAAGAAAAGTCCCTTCCCATTCCTGTGGTGGATTATGTTTTCCCTTTCTCATGGTTAATAAAATGCGCTGTTTCCATTCTACCAGGACATTGGGTAATTACGGTGTACTGGGCTTTCTGATACGTGTGAAGTCTTATCTCCTAGAGACCATTGGGTGGAGTGAAAGAAATTCTGGCCTTGGAGTCAGAAAATGTGAATTCTTGTCCTGGTTCTGCTGTTCACAGGCCAGATTACCTTGGCTCAGTCACTTAGTTGGTTTTTGTTTTTTTGTTTTTTTTTTTTAATCCTATTTTATGTCAGTGCCTTATTTGAGTGGTTGGCTCTAATGATGGAGAGGGACATTTGTCCTCCAGACACAGGTCTTCTGTGCTTTTGTTTATCTTTTTAATTTTTTTTTAACATTTATTTGTATTTGAGAGAGAAAGAGACAGAGCACAAGCTGGAGAGGGGCAGAAAGACAGAGACAGAATCTGAAGCAGGCTGCAGGCTTTGAGTTGCAAGCTGTCAGCATAGAGCCCAACACGGAGCTCCAACTCACAAGCAGTGAGATCATGACCTGAGCCAAAGTCAGATGCTTAACTGACTGAGCCACCCAGGTGCCCCTGTGCTTTTAATACTTTATTTCTAAAAATCAATTTTTTTTGGAATGCAAGCTGGTGCAGCCACTCTGGAAAACAGTATGGAGGTTCCTCAAAAAACTAAAAATAGAACTACCCTACGACCCAGCAATTGCACTACTAGGCATTTATCCATGGGATATAGGTGTGCTGTTTCGAAGGGACACATGCACCCCCATGTTTATAGCAGCACTATCAACAATAGCCAAAGTATGGAAAGAGCCCAAATGTCCATCGCTGGATGAATGGATAAAGAAGATGTGGTATATATATACAATGGAATATTATTCGGCAATCAAAAAGAATGAAATCTTGCCATTTGCAACTATGTGGATGGAACTGGAGGGTGTTATGCTAAGTGAAATTAGTCAGTCAGAGAAAGACAAAAATCATATGACTTCGCTCATATGAGGACTTTAAGAGACAAAACAGATGAACATAAGGGAAGGGAAACAAAAATAATATAAAAACAAGGAGGGGGACAAAACAGAAGAGACTCATAAATATGGAGAACAAACTGAGGGTTACTAGAGGGGTTGTGGGAGGGGCGATGGGCTACATGGGTAAGGGTCCCTAAGCAATCTACTCCTGAAATCATTGTTGCACTATATGCTAACTATTTTGGGTGTAAATTTTAAAAAATAAGAAATAAAACAAGTTAATAAAAAAAATCAATTTTTATTATAAGCTCCTATGTGCCAGGAGCAAATACTTATAGTTCTGGCATAGCACTTACCATAGTGTATGTTAATTTGTCTTTTTACATATCTGTACATTTATTTGTGAGCTCCAACACCTGGCATGCTGTCTGGCCCAGAGTAATCAAGCAGTCAGAACATGTTTGGTGAAAAGAATAAATGGGTCTCACTGGTAAATGGGATCATAGCAAACACTGCTAGTGCCTTGGCCAATGTTCTGGGCATCCATCTCCCCCCTTAGGCTGCTTTCTGAAGATACCTGTGATCCTGAGGTCTTCTTCTGGCGTTAGGAGAATACCAGCCTCAAAGGCAGGGAAAGCTGGAAGTGCCAGAGAGTTAATGCTCTAGAATTGCCCTCAGTCAAGGCTGCATGGCGGAGTTGGGTAAGCCCCAGCTTCTTCAGCCCCTGGTTGGATAATTGAGGTCTCTATACTGTCTTCCAAGGGACAGAGCTCCAGTTTTCCACAGTAGTAACTGGCTTGATTCCACAGCTTTTATTGGCTACCTTACCCTCCCTTTCTCACTTCTCCACTCTCTTCCTGTGCTTCTAGGATCATCTCTTAAATAAACCACATACACTTAATTCCCTGCCTCAGTGTTTGCTTCTGGGAGAACCCAAACTTTGCCCAACTTGAAATATTTTTGTGGTAATCAAATGAAAAACACATGTAAAAGGCTTTGTGGTCTCAAAATATATGTGATGTCACTATTGGAATGAGTTGTGTTTACAAGGAATGTGATAGGTTGAATAATGGCCTCCAAAGATATCCAGGTCCTAGTTCCTGAACCTGTGAATGTTACCTTATATAGCAGAAGGGCTTTGCAAATGTGATTAATTCTGGATTGTGAGATGAGGAAATTATCATGGATTATTCTGATAGGCTCCAAATGTAATCACAAAAGTTATAAGAAGGAGGCAGAAGGAGCCTGTGACAGAATAGGGCAATGTAACCACCAGGGCAGATATTTTATGCTGGCTTTGAAGATGGAGGAAGTGTCCAGGAACCAAGATGCACAAGGAATGCAGCTTTAGAAGCTAGAAAAGGCAAGAAAGTAGATTCTTCCCTAAGAGTGCTGCCTTGCTAACACCTAGATTTTAGACCAGTGATTTTTTTTTTACTTCTGACCTCCATAATTGTAACAAAGAATAAATGTGTGCTGTGTGTGTGTGTGTATGTACATACATATATATATATATATATATTATATATATGTATGTATATATATATACTCTTTTAAGTCACCAAATTCATGGCAATCTGTCCCAGCAGCCATAAGAAACTACTTTAAGGAAGGTTCTTCTTGTTGCCCCTAACACATTCCAGCAGGTGGCAGTGTGGGGTGAAGGAGTAGCAGTGATTCCCACTGGTCTCCAAAGAATCCTGTTCCCTCTTCAACCTCCAGCCTTCAGATAAAATAAGACTAGTTTGTGCTGTCTTCACCCTCTTGGAGGCTGGTCCTTACCCACGGACTTGTGAGGAATTTCTACTGTGTTTCAAGGACAACAGAAAGAAAGAGTCAGGGTTTTAGGGGCTAATGGAAGTAAATCAACAAGCACTAAAATTAAATCATAAATATGCATTGAGAAAGCTGAGTAGAGAAACTCTGAAGGCTAGCCCGTTTCCTGCTGTTATTAAAATTAACTTTAATAATCAACTGTGTTCTTTCTCATGGCAGGACTCATATCCCAAAACCAGCAATAAGATCGTTATTGTAGTTGTGGCTGGGTGTTTTCCTCTCATTTTCAGCCCAAACCATGTAGAGAGTTCCTATGAAATGTACTGGTATGACTACCCTTTTCTTTTAGTTTTGGTACACAATATGTAGAGAAGCACTGCTTTATCCTTCTCAGTCAGTATCCAAAGCCGGACATTTTTAAGAATTAAAATGACATTTTTGAGATAATGGGGAAATGTGAATATGGATTGATTCCAAAGAATTGTTGTTAACCTTGTTAGGTGTGATGGGCATTATGGCTATGTAAGAAAATATCCATCTTTTTTAGAACTATATAAAGGATGAAATGATATAATAGAAAGGGATAAAGGAAAAAGAGAGAGAAGGAAAAAGGGAGGGAGAGAGAAAAGAAGAGAAGAAGAAAGGAAAGATGGAAATAAGGAAGAAGCAAATGAATCAAGTATGGCAAAATCTTGATTATTATTAAATTTAGGTGATAATTTTATGAATGTTCATTGTATTATTGTATGTGTTTGAGAACATTTTGTAAGATTTTCTGGACAAAATTAAATGGCTAAAAAGTCTTTAAAAGTGTTTCAGTGTGGTAGGGGGGGTGCCTGGGTGGCACAGTTGGTTAAGTGTCCAACTCTTGATTTTGGCTCAGGTCATGATCTCATGGTTCAGGAGTTTGAGCCCCACATCAGGGTCTGTGCTGATGTTGTGAAGCATGCTTGGGATTCTGTCTCTTCTTCTCTCTGCTCTTCCCCTGCTTGTGTGCACTCTTTCTCTCAAAAATAAATAAATAAACTTTAAAAATTTTATTTAAAAAAGTGTTTCAGTGGGAAGCAGCTTCAGAAAAATGATTATGAGCACAGACTCTGGAGTCAACTGGATTCCAGTCTTTCTAGCTGTGTGAACTTGGGCATGTTATTTAACCTCTCCATTTTGAATTTCCTTAATGGTAAATTGGATATAATAATAGTATCCACCTCAAAGGATTGTTGAAAATAATTAACATGATAATACTCCTGAAGCACTGGCACAGAGTAGTATACATAAACATAATATATATGTTTATTATTATTTTTGGTATTGTCTATTACATGAGTGCAACAGTTCTCAACTGGGGTAAATTTTGACTCCCAGGAGATTTATGGAAATCTCAAGAGGCATTTTTGGTTTTCATGACCAGGGGGTGCTATTGGCATCTAGTGGGTAGAGGCCAGGGAAGCTACAAAATGTCCCGTGCCTTGTAGGATAGCCCTCGATAACAAAGAACTATCTGGCCTAAATGTCAAGGGTGCCAAAGGTGAGAAACCGGTGCTAATATTATGAGGACATTGTAAAAATATTAGAAAATATAGATAAGGAAAATAAAGAATAATAATATCTCATAATTTTGCCATGCAGAAATGATCAGTATCCCAAACTGAAAATTTATGAAAAGAAAATGACATCTTTATCAAAATTAAGACGCATAATAAAGAAAAAGCTCCTTGGGGCACCTGGGTGGCTCAGATGGTTGAGTGTCTGACTCTTGATTTTGGCTCAGGTCATGATCCCAGGATCTTGGGATTGAACTCTGTGTTGGGCTCTGTGCTGAACATGGAGCCTGCTTAAGATTCTCCCTCTCTCTCTCTCCCTTTGCCCCTCTCCCTCGCTCGTGCACGCTCTCAAATAAAAAAAAGGAAAAAGCCCCTTTATCTCAATGCTTCTAGGGATGACCTCTCCTCATTTCTTCAAAACTATCACCATTTACAGAAAGTTGTCCAACCTTTTCAGACTTCTGGTAAATGTACTGTTTGGCATTTGACTTGGCTATTAGCTTCTATTGGAATGCAGCTGAATGAAAAGCAAGAAAACTATCTGAAATTATTAATGATTACCTCAGAAATCTTGTGGGAACCTATTCTGACATCACTTTTTTGGGAAAAAAAATTGGCAGATTATATAAAAAATCTTTTAAAAGTCCATATTCTTTGACTTGGCAATTCCATTTATAAAAATTTGGCCTAAAGAAATAATCAGGCAAGTGTGCAAAGGTGTTTGTATAATTGGTCACTGCTCTATTGTTTTTAATTGTGAAAAATTAGAAGGACCTAAATCAGAAACAACAAAGAAAGGTTGGCTGATTACATCCTGGTGTACCTCTGCAGGAAAATACCATGCAGTCATTAGAAAAGATAATGTTTATCTCTGTATACTTACAGGGAAAGATAGTCTTTATGTATTTGGTGAAAAATAACCACAGGGAAGGTCTAGAAAGGTTAATGTGTTAATGGGTATCACATGAAGGATGCGGGTGAATGCCAGCAGAAATTGCTGGAAGGGCTGGGGCTCTCCAGAAGCAGGGTCAGAAGACACAGTGGTCTCTCAGTCTTCTGGCATCCTATGGAGAAGTGTATTTTGGCCAAGGTGCAGCTAGCCGCCCTTGTGGACTGTGCTATAGCAGAGGGACCTCACCTCACCCCCCTCTTGCTCTCCTTTTTAATGGACCAAAGGGAGTGGCTTGTCATTGGGTGACAAATACTTTGTATTCGAGTGTAGAGTAGTCTGTCATTTGGGGCGGCTCTTTAAAGACATCTCTGTGAAGCACCTGGAGTCTTTGAGGCCCCTGGCCCTGGGGGAAGTTGGTTTGGGCACAGCTCCCCCCTGCTGCAGGGAGTATCAGTCAAAGGTCCCGGAAGGCTCATCACCAGCAGCAGGAAAGAGTCCTGAGAATCAGCAGGTCTGCTTTCCGTTCTCATCCATCTAAGTGGCTGGTTTTTTCAGTTGTACAGTGTGGTAATGTGCCAGATGATCTCTAAGGACCCTTTGAGCTCTGAGTGTTTTAAGTTCCTAGTATTTTAATCACTGTCAATGGTAATTTCTGTTGTTACAAATGACTTGTAATTTTTCCTGGGGTTTCACTGGCTTATGCTGGTGAGGTTTACTTGCTATAATATTATCAGTCCACTAGGGAGGCTCATCTCAGTATCAGGCAACACTTTGCCATTCTTCTCCCAATTCTGTTTCTTCCTAGGTTTTCTCTCTGCCTCTCAGGAGGTTTATATGGCTTAATTAATTCAGATCAGCTAAGTGCTTTTGAGACTATGTCTCGCTATGAGTAATAGCCCAATGGGAACTCAAATCACTCGCAGGATTATTAGCAGAAGATGTTAGTCTTGCTGCTCAAGAAACCTGCAGCCTATTAATTCTATTGTGCAGTGTCTGCTCCTTGGGGGAAAAGGCAGCCCAGGAGAACCCCCCTGAACTCCTGAGTCTTTTGCATAAATACTCCAGGGATTTGAGGATGTGCTTGAGGCTGGGTGAGGGCACTGGGGGAAATGACCTTCCTTACAGGTATAAAATGAAGTTTTTGGAGGATTCATATTCTAGTTGGAGTGATTTGGGGGGGGGGGCAGATTTTCTGTGAGCCTTGGGGAAAATGCCTTTCTCCAATTTCTGTTTCCTCTCTTTCACCAGATGGTGCGGTAGGTCACTCAGGCCCCTTAGGGTGAGGCAATTTAACCATCATCAGCTCCAACCATCCCCAAAGCACACCCACCAAGAAGAGGGGCTTGAGGGAGCTTAAAGTCATAGGTTTGGGGACAATCTGCTCTGATCTCCAGGAACTCTGTGGCTTTGGGCAGGCTGCAGACTTCAGACTTCTTTCCCCCCATCTGTAAATGGGGATAATAATATCTAATTCGCAGGTGTCATGAGGATTAGGTGTGGTATTAAATAGTCAATGTATGTGAAGCTCTTAAGAGAGTGCTGGCCCATAGCAGCATCTGCTATGGCACGTGTGAATGCCTCGTGCAGATGGCAATGGAGATGGCTGTTGTTCACTGAGTGCTTTTGATGAGCTAGGCTCTGTGCTTAAGCACTTTACATATATTATTTCATTTAATCCTCATAACAACCCTGTGAGGTAGCACTATTATGTCCCCATTTTAGAGATGAGGAAACTGAGGCATGGAGAGATGAAGGAACTTGTACAAGGTCACACAGTGAAAACGTTTGATACCAGAGCCCAAGCTCTTAATCTATTAGGTTATACAGCAGTTTGCCTTTCTCTCCCCCTCTATAACTTCCCATGGGTCTTAGAATTAACTTCCTCCAATTATGAATCAGAAGAGAAGGAACATTTGTAGATGACCTGAAGAAAAAGTCCACACTGCCAAATTCTTAGTATCTTGTGATTCAAACTAGAGAGCCTGCAAGACACCTCAATTCATCACTTTCTGTCTCCTCTGCCCCTTTCCCTCTCTGACTGACAGTTCCCATTTGAGCACCAAAATCGAGGGCTTGGCAATACTATTCATGTCTGAGAACTAATTCAAGTGGTTCTGATTTAATTTTTATCAGAGTCTATTCTGAAAAGCCTGGGATACCGTGTGCTCCAGAAATTAACTTCTGGTAGCTATGATGAAAAGAACAGGAATGATAAAGTGAAGCCAGTCAAGGAAAGTGCAGGGATTACTAGAATTCCTCATTTTGTGGGAGGTGTCATTCTTATTTTTACTCCCATAAAGTTTGAATGATTTCATAAGCATTGAAAAATATAATAAGAAAATGTACATTGATCATGGTTCTGCTACTATGCTGAGAAGCCACTGAGGCATGGAGATTTATTTATTTCCAGGTCTTCAACAGCTGTGATATACAGTTGGGATATTTATAATAAACATATATATTTCCCAGTTTTTTATTTAATAATATAACATGAACATTGCATTGTAAATTATTTGCAAGTATGCAAATGTAAATTTTTAAAAAATGTTTTATTATCCAGTTTTTAGAGAGAGGGAGACACAGAATTCGAAGCAGGCTCCAGGCTCTGAGCTGTCAGCACAGAGCTGGATGTGGGTCATAACCCACAAACCACGAGGTCATGACCTGAGCCCAAGATGGCTGCTTAAACAACTGAGCCATCCAGATGTGGGGCACTTAATTATAATGTCAGCAAATCTGTCAGTATTTTATTTTATGGTTCGTGCTTAAAAAAATTTTTTTTTAATTTTGATAGAGAGAGTGAGAGAGAGAGAGCAGGGGAGAGGGGCAGAGGAAGAGAGAGACAATCTTAGACAGGATCTATGCTCAGTGCAGAGCCTGCAGCAGGGCTCAATCCCACAACCCTGGGATCATGACCTGAGCCAAAATCAAGAGTCCGACGCTCAACCAACCGAGCCCCCCTTTCACCTTGATCTTCAAGAATGTTTTGGCTATTTTTTGCATTTTTACATGAATTTGAGCATCAGCTTGTCAAGTCCTACCAAATACATATAGAATTTTTAATCAGAATTTGCATTAAATCTATTGATCAATTTGAGGAATTTACATATTTACAATATACAGTCTTTCAATCCATGAATCTTCTCTATCTCTCCATTTATTTAGATACTCTTAATGTATTTTAATTAAGTTTGTGTAGTTGTCTCTGTTAAAGTCTCATACATTTTTGCGAGGGACTTAAAGTCCCATTGTAAATTATATTTAATTTTTTTCTGTTTCTTTGAATGTATCAAAACATCATTGATTTCTATGAATTGATTTTGTGTCTGATGTTTCCTAACATCTGTATTAGTTAAAAAGATTTATAGAATTGTTTGAATTTCTAAGACACAATTACATTATCTGTGAATAATGACAGTTTTGTTTTTCTTTGCCCAATACTTGTTATTTTGATTTCCCTGCTTTTCCACACTGGCTAGAACCTTCCACACTGGTATAATGTTGAATAGATGCTGTAGTTGCCGGCATCCTTGTCTTCTTGTTCCCATTTCAAAAGGAATGCATTCAGTAGTTCACATGTAGAAAAATATTTACTGTAGTTTTTTTTTTCAAATAAACTTTTCAGATCAATAGAGTATCCTTTTATTTTTATTTTGCAAAGAGTTTTTTTTTTTTTTTTGGTCATAAAATGACATTGAATTTTGTCAAATGCTTTTTTGTGCAACTATTGAAATGATCATTGTGAATTTTTTCCACTTTATTAATGTGATGTTATTTTAATTGATTTTCTAATGACAAATCAATTTCATATTCCTGGATTAAATATAACCTGCTGGATTTATTTTGCTAATATTTCATTTAAAAAGTTTGCATACATGTCCATGAATGATATTAACCAGAAAGTTTTTTTTCTCTCATTATTCTTCTCAGGTTTCAGAATCATGGTTATATAAGTCTTATTATATATTCTGAAAAATTTGGGGCATGATGATATTATTGACTTTACCAAAAGTTCAGTAAAACTTGCCAGTAAAGTTAATAGATCTGGGATTTGAGAAAGAGAGATTTTTGACTTCTGATTTAATTTCTTAAAGGTTATAGGACGTGTTCTAGCTTTTCTTTTCTTTTTTTAATGTATATTTTTTAAATGTTTTTTTTTTTTATATACTTTATTGTCAACTTGGCTAACATATGGTGTATACAGTGTGCTCTTGGTTTTGGGGGTAGATTCCTGTGATTCATTGCTTACATACAACACCCAGTGTTCATTACAACAAGTGCCCTCCTCAATGTGCATCACCCATTTTCCCCTCTCCCCTGCCTCCCCATCAACCCTCAGTTTGTTCTCTGTATTTAAGAGTCTCTTATGGTTTACCTCCCTTCCTCTCTGTTTGTAACTATTTATTTTTGAGAGAGAGAGACAGAACGCAAGTGACGAAGGGACAGAGAGAGAGGGAGACTCAGAATCTGAAGCAGGCTCTAGGCTCTGAGCTGTCAGCACAGAGCCTGACGTAGGGCTTGAACCCACAAACTGTGAGATCATGACCTGAGCCTAAGTAGGATGCTGCACCAAAGGAGCTACCCAGGCACCCCTAGCTCTTCTTGAGTTAGTTTGGTAAGTTATATTTTTCAAGGAGTTGTCTATTTCATATAAGTTTTCAAATTTGCTGGCATGATATAGTTAAAAATATACTCCTATTACCTTTTCAAGGTCCACAACATCATAATTATGTCCCACTTTTCATTACTCATATTGCTTGTTTGTGCTTTCTCATTTTTTTTTTTTTTCAACATTTATTTATTTTTGGGACAGAGAGAGACAGAGCATGAACGGGGGAGGGGCAGAGAGAGAGGGAGACACAGAATCGGAAACAGGCTCCAGGCTCTGAGCCATCAGCCCAGAGCCCGACGCGGGGCTCGAACTCACGGACCGCGAGATCGTGACCTGGCTGAAGTCGGACGCCCAACCGACTGCGCCACCCAGGCGCCCCTGTGCTTTCTCATTTTTCATCTTAATCATCTTATCAAAGCTTATCAATATTATTAATCTTTTCTAAGAACCACTGTTTTTCTTGGCTCATCTTCTCAAGTACATTTTTTCCCACTGTTACCTTTCTGTTTTCTTTTTTTCTACCTTCTTAATTTTAGGTGGGCATCTGGGTTCTAACTACTTAGATTCTGCAGTGCCTCAAAGAAAGCAGTTATGAACTTTCCCCTTCAGATTCTTTTTCAGGTTTGGGCTTGATTCTTCCCTCTGTTTATTTTATTTTATTAAAAAAATTTTTTTAATGTTTTATTTATTTTTGAGACAGAGAGAGACAGAGCATGAGCAGGGGAGGGGCAGAGAGAGAGGGAGACACAGAATCCGAAGCAGGCTCCAGGCTCTGAGCTGTCAGCACAGAGCCCGACGCGAGGCTTGAACTCACGAACCGTGAGATCATGAGCTGAGCTGAAGTTGGACGCTTAACCGACTGAGCCACCCAGGTGCTCCTCTTCCCTCTGTTTAGAAGGGCATAGAGCTTGTGCCCCTCTGCACCTAGATGGGAAAAGAATTTATGTCTGGAGTTTCTTTCTGTATTTTCTGGCCACTGGCTAATATTCTGATGCTGTATGTAACAGTCTATCCCTCCATCTTCTGTGCACACAACTATCTCATTTTCGGCTTGTCCTTTGCATTTTGGCAATTGATCATAGTATACTTTGATCAGAGTATTGCTAATTTGACCACTATAACCATGACTCCAGTGCCTGGTAGACTAGAGAAGAAGGCTTTGTGTGGGCATATTAGCTGTGATCTACAAAAGGAAAGATTGAGCAGCTCTCTCTTCACTTCTGGGCAACACCCATCCATAAGGAGCTCGTAAACCACCTACATCAAACATTTTCCCTCCATCATCTCACAGAACCACCGAATAATTATGGAGTCTTTCTTACCTTTATATGACACTTCCTGCCATGTGACCAAATATTAATCTTAGGAATTTAAAGCATTTTGAAATATTATTCTTAAGAATATATGTGTGGGGCTTGTGCTCCCAGCTTATGGCTGGGGTCTGGGTTACAGGAGGGCACTGACTCATTTCTCTCAGCTGAAGTTCTGGGCCAGAAACCAGGGAGAAATCATTGTACCGGAAATCTGCATCCCATTTACAAACTTCCTCAACCTGAATGTGTGGAAAAGGGTTTAGGAAAAGAAGGCCGGGGTGAATTCATCAGTCGGTGTGAATAGACCTGTGATGGGCAGAGCTCTGTCCACAGAATCCCATTGTTCCTCAACCTCTTGGAGCTTCTTCTGGAGCACTGGATCTTGTGGGAACCGTGTTTGGAGCAGAGCCTTCCTGTTCCAGAATCTGAGACAACTTGGCACAAAGACTTTCTCACATGTGCTATCCCCAGTCCCTCCAATGTTCTGTGACTCTGGAAATGAGAGAGGGTAATTTAATAGGAGACACTTTGAAATAAGAAAAAAAAAAGTTGCCCTGCAAAAACTTTCAGAAAATTCAGATCATTTCCATGAGGTTAGAGACTTAATCACTTGTGTTAAAATTATAAAAGCTTCAGTCAAGAGGTTTGACATATTTCTTCACTGGCCTCAGCTTCACAAACACATGAATAGTGTGATTTTCTCCATTCATCTCGTGTAGTGCTCTGGGAATGGAGCTGTGTTCCAGGACCCACGGGTCCCAGGAACACCCAGCAGAATCAGCAGATGCCACCTATACCAGCCATATGGCACTTGTTTTTCAAAACCATTGCCTCAAATTGAAACTCAACAAATATTTCTTAGGGATGTACATTGTGCTTGGTTTTGTCACTGTGGAAGTGAGCAGGACATGGTACCTGCCTATAGGGAAACCACAGTATGGGAGGGAGATAGAAATGTCAACAGATAATTACCACTGAATATGAAAGTGCTAGAAAGAGGGTAAGTGCAGAGTCCTGTGAGAGGTCAGGAAAGAGTAACTGAGTGGGGGGTCTCTCCTATGTGCTTCTACAGGTCCACTTTTGTGCTCTTCTTTATGCTTTGCCCTGGGATACTGACCTGCATGAGCCATATCAATAGATTCCCTTGTCTTCCAGCCTCTGGTTGCATTGGTCTATTACAGGCAGCAGTAGATGACAGGGTTAGAGAAGGAGAATGAGTCGGGTATTTATTCCCCTGGCTTCCTCCCTGCACTGTGGCTTTGGGCTGGCTGCATCCCTCCAACAAGACTTACAGCTCCACTCAAGGCTGCCCTCTCCTTAGGACTCTCTCACACCATTTGCAACAACCACTCCTCCCTTAGCCTGTCACACCTCTGGTGGTAACAGTCCTGCTCTTAATACCCTGTGTGCTGCAGTAGCCCTTGTATTTTCCCTATAAATTGCTCATCCCTGAGTAAATAATCCTCTGTTAAGTCTTTGTCAAATCATCTTTATTTGACTGTGTCAGTATTTCTTTCTAGGTCCATGGCTGATATATCTAATCTTGTTGGGATGGGGCAGTATGTGGGACCCAGCCAGGAGACTTGATAAAGGAGGTAATATTGAAGTTAGGATTTAAAAGCTAAATAGAATTTTATCTAATGGTAAGTTAGCTTTAATATTTTACAATCAAAAGGCAGTAGTTAATACATCCCCAGGCACAATCTCTCCATACTATAAGTTTTACTTCTCATCAGAGATTCTCTATTTGTTAGGAAGGACTCTTATAAACAAACAAACAAAATTCCCCAAGAATAATGATAGCTGTTCTTTTGGTGTTTGTTATTTGAAACAGTTTTATATTTTATAATGCAGAACACTTACCTTTAAAATGAATTGGCATTTAATTAATCCCAGTAGCACCTATGTAAAGTTAAAAATAGTACAGATATGTGTGAAATGCTTTTATTCAGTCAACAGATGATGCTTGGCTCATGTATGGATTTAAGAATCACTTGAAAAAATTCTGTGCCTTCTCTCTGAGGGGTCCATGGTCAAGCTCAAGAACCATAGGTCTAGGCAGAGTCTCCATATCCCTCCTTTTTGGTACCGCACTCCTTCCTGTGCACAGGGATCCAAATCACTGAATGTTAGAGCTGGAAGAAGAATATACAATTTACTGAATCCAATCACTATTTTACAGGCAAGAAAATGAGGGTGAAATTACAATCTCAAGATTTCAAATAGCTAGTTAGCGGCTGAGTCAACAGTAAAACTTGGGTCCCTTGTCTCCCAGTCTAGAGCTTTTTCTGTTACTAAAAATTAAAAATTGTCATTCTCCTAAGGTAACATTTTGTGCCAAAATTTTGATCTCTCAGTGTCCTCCAGATTGAGCAGATGGGAAACATTTCCTTTCTCTCCTCACCCTCCCACTCCCTGCTCATTCTAAGGCAGTAAGTCCTGAAATGGCACGGACCAAGTCCTACACCATGGGAACAGTGGGCATGACTAGGCTTAGCCCACTTCAGATTAAGGGCGAAAGTGGCCATCTACTCCCTACCCCTAACCCCAAAGACCACAGGGATTTAAGTCAGCTATGGCCATAACAGGTTAGTGTGGGGTCTAAAAATGGAGAGAACTCCTGGGTATGAGGCCAGTTGGCTAACCTATAAAGCTCTAGAAAACACCACAGGTAGACTTCTATTAACAGCCATCCTATGTCTGCATGGCATTTCACAACTCAAGTGTGCATTCTCATCCCATGATCCTACCTGTGTTCTCTGAAGTGTAAGTACTTCTCGAGAAGTAACCTGGCCAGTGGCATCTGGCCAGAGCTCAGAGCTGCTATCTCCTTGTCATTCACAGGCTGCCACTGCACCAGCATCCATGAGACACCTCAGGGGCTTGAAGATGGAACTTTGCCCACCAGATAAAAGAACACTTGCTTTTACATTTTCATTCCTAAGACCAGAAAACTGAGATTTGACCAGTCAGTGGTTAGCATCCTAGACCAGGAGGGTTCTAGACAGATAGTGAGCAAGTTTAGAGAACAGAGGAGTCCTCACAGTGAAAAGATCCAGACTTTTCTCTGCAATCAGAAGCATCTATATTTGAAAAATGTCATAGCCCATTGAAAAATAAATAGCACTAGAATTCTAGGAAATGTCCCCATCTTAGAATGTTCTAAGTGTGAAAGGAACTTGGTCCTATGGAAGTAGTAGTGGATGTTTGTTTTATATGCCAAGAGTTACTTCAGACATACAATTTGAATGAGATATGCTTGCATTCTTATAGTTCTCAGTCTTCTGGTCACTGCTCGATGGCCAGAGCTAGACATTTGATCCAAGTGGAGCCAATCATACTACCTGCCCCACTGCCATACCCACTGATTTTTCTGGGAATGGACTCTTGACCCAAGATGGATCAATTAGAACCCTTTCCTGGGATTGTTTTTTGGTCATGTGTGGTGACAAAGTTGGTTGGGTGCTGCTAATAGTCATGTTTCCAGTGACTTGGAGAAGACTAAGAGAAGAATGCTGGCATACTGAGAGAGGCTGAGCTGAGAACTCAAGGGGATGTCCTAGTAGCAGTTTCTTCCTGGTTTTAGTTGACTTTCAGCCAGGAATGTCAATGATTCAGTCCTATAAATTAAAAAAAATTCCATTTGTCACTTGCAACTAAAAGAATTATGAGTAATTCTGTTGTGGCATAAAAATGGTTAATTTCTTGAAAATAAGCTTCACATATTATTCATTTTAAACTCTCCAGTGTCTAGTGTCACTCAGTGATTTTCTTTGAGTAATCCCAGAGGAATATATTTTAAAATATAGATTTAGTCTCTATGATTCCAGGCCCCAAATGTATGTTGAATGTCTATATCCAGATCTATAAGGGAAAAACTACATAGTGAAATATCCTAGAGAATTTAGTATAATTCCAGGAAACATTTTATATTTAAGAAATGCCTTCAGAATTCTAGATCTGGAATTACTATTGAGCATGCAGGGTAAACCCTGAATAGGATCAGAGCCAAGCTAAGAGAACAGTTGAGAGCTAGACCTAGAAAACTAGGAGCCTGACGTTCTTCTAGACCAAGGAGGCAAGGATATCATGGCATTTATAAGGGAACCAAATCCTAGGATGAGAACTCACCTAGGTCTGAAGGATTTTTAGCAGAGAGGAGGTTGGGGATGGAGGGGGAGTAGGAGCCACTGTCCAAGTAACCAGCTCCCGAGTTTCACTTTCTTCTTGGTCTCTTCGCACGTTCATTTGTTTCCTTCCTTCATTCAGATGCTCTTCAAGTAACTATTATGTGCCAGGTGCTATTCTAGTGCTGCCACGATAGCTTCCTGGCTCCTCTTTTTATTCCTGATTGAGGGATGAGATTCTTTGAGGTTCCAGTGAGATGGTCTGAATGAGACAAGGGGTTGAGGAAGGGCAGGCAGTCATTTTGTGGTGGGGGAGGTGGAGCTGAGTGGGGAAGAGGTGAATCTGTCCAATGCAGCAGGACCCCGGCTACTAGCTGAGCCCTACACTAGGCCAGGGGTCCTTGGAAGGCAGAGTGCTCAGAGCAAGGCAAGGGTATGAGACATTATAGCATTTTGAAACTTTCAAGGACCTAAGGGGGAAAAAATGTGTTCTCCTCTTAGCCTTGTTCTCCAGAGTGCATTTTTCTCCAGGACACAGTCTATGGAAATGTTCTGCTTGTTTTCAGTTTGCCTTTTGTGTGAATCTGCTGATCTCCAGTGGACTCACAACCTCATAACTTAATCTTACTTGGTGATTTCCAAGCAAGTAAAGAAG
The DNA here is from genome assembly GCF_007474595.2 of Lynx canadensis. Lineage (NCBI taxonomy): Eukaryota > Metazoa > Chordata > Mammalia > Carnivora > Felidae > Lynx > Lynx canadensis. Next base: position 54,909,795 of record NC_044315.2, on the reverse strand, counting down.
ATGAGGAGAGACTTGTGTGCAGTTATGTTTTCTACAACAAATCTCTAAAGAGCCTATCCAAAAGAAATCCAATGAGTTTAAAGTGGATACACAGTAATAATGCAAAGGATTTATTATCTTAAGCTATGAAAATAAAGCATAGTTCACTTATCAAGAGAAAACAACCTTTACCTGATTCACAAAGGAAACATAGATGCATAATGGACTACCACCACAATAGTCCTGTATTGGATATTATTATGTCCGACAGCCCTGCAGAAAAACCTGTCTTGGGGCACCTGGGTAGCTCAGTGGTTTAAACATCTGACTCTTGGTTTCAGCTCAGGTTATGATCTCACTGTTTGTGGGTTCAAGCCCTGCATCGGGCTCTGCACTGCCATTGCAGAACCTGTTTGGGATTCTCTCTCTGTCTCTCTGCCTCTCCTTTACATGTGTGCACTCTCTCTCTCAAAATAAATAAATAAACTTAAAAAAGAAAAAAGACAAACCTCAGTCTTATGGGTAGGTTTCTCTAAATTTAGACTGCAATTCTAGAAATGAGCTTCATTCAAGTGCTAAAGAGGTCTATGGCATTATTATGATGGTGTTATTTAATGGTAGAAAAAGAAAATTATAATAGAAAAATATTTATTGGTTTGAAATCAAGTATTTAGGTATAGAGAGCCATTTTCTTGGACAAGACCTATGTTAAATTAGGTATTTAATAAATTAGATATCCAATATAGGTAATTAATAAGTTTACTTAATACAAAGAGATTTATATTTAATACCAGTTAAGTATTTGTGGATACTCTATAGCAGTGGTCCTTAACTCTTAGGGTCATGTGTCCCTTTGGAGATATCTACACACATTGATGCAATTTTACATACAATTTCAGGACTTCACGAGTTTGTAGAACTCCTGTCATCCTCTAAGTCAAGAACCTTTGCTCTACAGGATCCTACAGTTTAAAACAGTTGTGAAATGTACTATAAAAGACTTAGTTTGGGATTCTGTTAATAGTAGACTAGTGTATTGCCAACCAAATTTCCCTTTGAGAAAAAAATTATTTCCTTTGAACAAAAAAAGAGCATTTGAAGGCTTTGGAGAGGTATGAAGATAGCCAGGGCTGGACGAAATTCTGGATAGAAGGGAAACTCACTGAGATGAGCCTGATATTCTAAACTGCTTTTCTCTTCAAGGCATTTCTTCTTGATTCTGGAGCAGCAAGGACAGAGAGCTTGAGAAACCAAGCATCAAGGCACTTGTAAGGGGCAGAGAATTTGAGCAGAACTTTCATGAGTTTCTCATGGTGGTGGTGGGGTGGGGGATGAAAATGGGAGTTTAGGGCTACAGAGACCACAGTAAATCAAGAGGCCGAAATCCTGCAGGGAAGTGAGACCATCTGAACCACTTCTCCCCTTGAGGTATTCACTGATTGGAAAGTGGTAAAGTTCCTCAGTAGAGCTTTCTCACAGTGTTGGGGAGATGCAAATCGGATTTCAGGGTCTTCCAAGGAGAAGAGACCCGGATAAACAGTCCAAGATGCTAGCTGGGATCTTCAAGTACCATATCCATGGAGTAAGAACAAACCAGAAATGGATCAGGCTCTACAAAACTGCAGCGCAGGCCCGAGTTAAGGTGATCTACCCTAGTCTGTCTGCCAGAAGTGAAAGCCTTATCCAGAGGCTCTACAACTGTTTTTTACAGACAATATTTGGAATTAAATTTTAAAAGTACTGGACATACCCCTGACTAACTTTAGGGCTTGCTGCTTCGTCACTTTATGTTCAAGACTGTGAACCAAGAGGCTGGAAGTTCCTAACCTGCTTCCTGCTGTTACCCTGGTTACCTCTAGGGAACCTAACAAGCTTGCCTCTGTAGTGACTGGCCTTGTAACTGAAGCATAATGTAACCAATTCTCTAATTCTGAACTGTTTGAAATTTGATTCCACCAAAATGACATCATTTTGACATCAAAAATGACATCAATGAAACTGGGGCATTATGAAGGATTCCTGACAAAAAGAAAAATAGTTTTGATGGAAGACTCCTTGGTTATCAACTCATGCTTGAATCACATCCAAGCTTATACCCTCTCACTGCAGCATTATTATGGATTTTATTTTATTTTATTTTTTTATGAAATTTATTGACAAATTGGTTTCCATACAACACCCAGTGCTCATCCCAAAAGGTGCCCTCCTCAATACCCATCACCCACCCTCCCCTCCCTCCCACCCCCCATCAACCCTCAGTTTGTTCTCAGTTTTTAACAGTCTCTTATGCTTTGGCTCTCTCCCACTCTAACCTCTTTTTTTTTTTTTTTTTCCTTCCCCTCCCCCATGGGTTCCTGTTAAGTTTCTCAGGATCCACATAAGAGTGAAACCATATGGTATCTGTCTTTCTCTGTATGGCTTATTTCACTTAGCATCACACTCTCCAGTTCCATCCACGTTGCTACAAAGGGCCATATTTCATTTTTTCTCATTGCCACGTAGTACTCCATTGTGTATATATACCACAATTTCTTTATCCATTCATCAGTTGATGGACATTTAGGCTCTTTCCATAATTTGGCTATTGTTGAGAGTGCTGCTATGAACATTGGGGTACAAGTGCCCCTATGCATCAGTACTCCTGTATCCCTTGGATAAATTCCTAGCAGTGCTATTGCTGGGTCATAGGGTAGGTCTATTTTTAATTTTCTGAGGAACCTCCACACTGCTTTCCAGAGCGGCTGCACCAATTTGCATTCCCACCAACAGTGCAAGAGGGTTCCCGTTTCTCCACATCCTCTCCAGCATCTATAGTCTCCTGATTTGTTCATTTTGGCCACTCTGACTGGCGTGAGGTGATACCTGAGTGTGGTTTTGATTTGTATTTCCCTGATAAGGAGCGACGCTGAACATCTTTTCATGTGCCTGTTGGCCATCTGGATGTCTTCTTTAGAGAAGTGTCTATTCATGTTTTCTGCCCATTTCTTCACTGGGTTATTTATTTTTCGGGTGTGGAGTTTGGTGAGCTCTTTATAGATTTTAGATACTAGCCCTTTGTCCGATATGTCATTTGCAAATATCTTTTCCCATTCCGTTGGTTGCCTTTTAGTTTTGTTGGTTGTTTCCTTTGCTGTGCAGAAGCTTTTTATCTTCATAAGGTCCCAGTAATTCACTTTTGCTTTTAATTCCCTTGCCTTTGGGGATGTGTCGAGTAAGAGATTGCTACGGCTGAGGTCAGAGAGATCTTTTCCTGCTTTCTCCTCTAAGGTTTTGATGGTTTCCTGTCTCACATTTAGGTCCTTTATCCGTTTTGAGTTTATTTTTGTAAATGGTGTGAGAAAGTGGTCTAGTTTCAACCTTCTGCATGTTGCTGTCCAGTTCTCCCAGCACCATTTGTTAAAGAGGCTGTCTTTTTTCCATTGGATGTTCTTTCCTGCTTTGTCAAAGATGAGTTGGCCATACGTTTGTGGGTCTAGTTCTGGGGTTTCTATTCTATTCCATTGGTCTGTGTGTCTGTTTTTGTGCCATATTATGGATTTTAGAACTCGGGACAAGTGCCGAAAACCTGTGGACATCCTGGTCCTAAACTCTTCTCCCTAAACTCTGGGGCCATGGCATCCTGTACTGCTTCTTGCTCTTTCTTTGCCTTCTATCTCGTCAAATGCACAAGTTATGTTATGATGATGTGATTAGTGACACAGATATTATACACATTGACTCTTCTGTGAGAAAGCCAAGTGGGTGTCTCAAGTCATCCTGCGCAGGGTCTCCTTCACAGATATTGTATTTCTGCTAGGACATTTGAGAAGTACAGAAACCTTCCTTTTGCTGACTTGCAAACAGCATACCCTTTGGCAAAACAGAGTGTCCACAGGTCCTTGACAAGGAGCTTTCAACAGCCTGGAGGTTTGAGCGATTCCATTGTAGTTGGCAGGGGGCCCAGATCATGAAATCTCTACCCAAATGGCAAGACTCTCACACTCAAGGAAGCTTCAGGGAAAATGTATATACACTTGATCTTAGCCAAAAAGCCGAGAAGAGATTCAGGGAAAATCTATATAACACGGCATTTCTTGGGGCACCTGGGTGGTTCAGTCTGTTGAGCGTCTGACATCGGCTCAGGTCACGATCTCACAGCTTGTGGGTTTGAGCCCCACATCGAGCTCTGTGCTGACAGCTGCTGAAGCCTGCTTCAGATTCTGTGTCTCCCTCTCTCTCTGCCCCTCCCCCACTCATGTTCTGTCTGTCTCTCTCAAAAATAAATATACATTAAAACATTAAAAAAAATTTTAATGTTTTCGTTTATTTTTGAGACAGGGAGAGACAGAGCATGAACAGGGGAGGAGCAGAGAGAGAGGGAGACACAGAATCTGAAGCAGGTTCCAGGCTCTGAGCTTCCAGCACAGAGCCCCGCATGGGGCTCGAACTCATGGAGTGTGAGATCATGACCTGAGCTGAAGTCGGATGCTCAACTGACTGAGCCACCCAGGAGCCCCAAAAATTTTTTAAAAAAAGATTGTATCAAAACAAATTGAATACAAAAGCAGGTATGAGAATACACCTGTGTTCTTTTAAAGTAGATATTGAAGAGATTACAAAAAAAATGTATATCAATACCACCCTGGTGCCCACAACTTGGTTTCAAATACCATTTTCTAGGGGCACCTGGGTAGCTCAGTCAGTTGAGCGTCCAGCTTTGGCCCAGGTCATGATCTCGCGGCTCGTGAATTCAAAGCCCCACATCAGGCTCTGCACTGATGGCTGAGAGCCTGGAACCTGCTTCACATTCTCTGTCTCCCTCTCTCTCTGCTCCTTACCATTCTCTCTCTCTCTCTCTCTCTCTCTCTCTCTCTCAAAATTAAATATTTAAAAAATCAAAACAAAACAGAAGAAAACAAACAAAAAACCCAGCATTTCTTTTGCAGCCCCTAAAAGCAAGAGGAAAACCACCAACATTAATGGAGTTCTGGTTGGGTAAATTCCTGGCACTAGGAAGACTTAGCCCATCATTTGACATCATAGACTTTTCTACACACAGAACATCACTCCAGTTACCTAGGTAGACTACTACACCCAAATTTTGTGTGCCTTGTCTAGTGGAAAGACAATATTTTATGGGTATATGTATGGGTATTTAAAAGAAGAATTACAGCATTTGAAGTACCCAAATGAAGTACAGATCCTCACCCTGCTACGTGCACGTGTGCACGCACGCGCACACACACAGTTTGAACTCTCTGGGGATTCTGTTTCTCTCTCTGTTCTGTAGAAGAATAACTAGCTGTGTATGACAGGACAAGTATAGACTCCACAGCCAGACGAACCGGCACTGTGATTCAGTTACTTCCCTCAACTTGGCAAGTGACTTAACCTCTCCAAGCCTCCATTTCCTCATTGGTAAAATGGGGATAATTAGACCTACCTCACAAGATTGTTCCAAAGTTTAAATGTACAAAAGTAAATGGAACTGCTCCTGGTGCACAGTGGGAGTTGAGTCAACGTAGCTGTTATGACTGTTGTTAGGTGGGCTGGCATACTCTTTGTCTCTCCATACTTTTGCCTTGGCCTGCAGAGTAGGCATTTTGCTGACAGACATCATGGGGAAAAGGCCCCTGCCTGTCTCTTCCCCCTCACTTTCCTCTTCTGGCAAGGGTGACTTACCGGATTGAAGAGACTCACAGAGGAAAAGTTTCTGCTGATCTTCACCCAATCTGTGAGGACTGCCTACCCAAGACCATGCACATTCTCTTTTTCTGCTTCAACTTTCCTTTTTGTAAACACACCTGGGTTAAGGGCTAGCCCCAGAGCACTGTTTCTCAGCCTCACTTGCACACTGGGATTACCTGGAAGCTTTTAAGTATGTATTAGTGCCTGGTCTGACCTCAAGATTCCAAGGCAATCGGTATTGCCTAGGCCTCAGAGGTTTTAAAAGCTCACATAATTCTAACCTGCAGCCTGGTTGGATATCACTGTTTTAGAGGCAGCCTAGAGACTTTTTCTCTCTGTGATTCTTTCCTGCAATCTGTGGGTGTTAGATGCTCTGTGACACTCCACACTGTAGGTTGGGGAAGTACCTATTCTGCAGACCCAGCTGTCTCACATCAGAACCCCACAAACAGACCTGGAAGTATGTAGTGGGAGGCATCTTCTTTAAACAGCTTTACTTTTAAATCCAGCTTGACCTGTATTAAAGCTGACACTATTCTTAAAAAAAATTTTTTTTAATGTTTATTTATTTATGAGAGAGAGAGAGAGACAGAGTGCAAGCGGGGGTGGGGGGGGGGGGCGGGGAGACAGAAAGAGAGGGAGACACAGAATCCAAAGCAGGCTCCAGGCTCTGAGCTGTCAGCACAGAACCCTATGTGGGGTTTGAACCCATGAGCCGTGAGATCATGGCCTGAGCCGAAGTGGGATGCTTAACCCATTGAGCCACCCAGGCTCCCCAAAGCTGACACTCTTCTTGCCTTGCCTCTGTTCTCAATACCAGTGGGCCAGAGTATGATTAAATCATCTCCCTGATTTTCCACACTGCTTTTAATGATGGTAATATTAACCTATGCCCTTGGCACACGCATGTCTGTTTCAGTCTGTGGATTTGCTTTCTGCTCCATCCTTTCAAAGTTTTATACCATAGCCTCTGGCATTTTCACCTGGTTCTTCATACCTCAAGATACCACTTGAAGGAAGAATTCCCTGGCTTATGGGTAGACTGGTTATGGATATCTAGATAACAGAGATTTTTACTTAAATTTGTCTGCAAGCCATTTTCCAGCAGAGCAAATTCAGAATCTCTGATGACATGATGAAAATACCTTTAACAAGCCAAGCAGGTTATGATGTGTCATTGTGGGTGTACCTTTGATGTCCAACTGAAATAAAAGACTGGGCCTTTTATCAGTCCTGAAAACATGAATCCCTGTTTGGACACCTTTAGTGTCAGCTTAGCATCTTGTCCCTATTTATCAGGAAGAGAGATGGCAGAGGACTAGTCCTAGGATTTCCAAAGGACTCAACACAGGGGAATTTAAATGCCATATGTCAATATCATCCTTGATTCCTGGGTCTCTGACCCATGTATTGACACTTGTTTTGCTGGCCTCTCTGAATGATTTTCTTTCCAGCAAGGGTTACTGTCCCTCTGCCTACAGACTATATAACAGTAGTTATAACTTTGCTTCTTGATCCATGTGTCCCTTCATGGGTCCCTGTGTGTTTTCAAGATGGGCAGCAAGCTAGAACAACACCCTGTTCCTAACTAGAAAGTTGTTGAAGGAGAGTTGTTCTGGGGAGGGGTGCTGGCAGGGAGTTGGGAAGGGGGCAATCATGACGGATGGCCTTTCAGCTCTGCAAGTGGGAAATGCTGCTACATGGCTGGACAAGAATGTGTTGGTTTTTCTGGATCCCCTAAGGAAATAGAAGAACCCCACTGTAAGGAGGAGGTCATTCCTGTAGGATGGATTCCCTGCCCTAAGCTCTCCTCATGCTGTTCTGTTGAATTCCTAAGTTCTGTTGGGCTGTGAAGACGTAACTTGGATTCATAAAGTAAACTTGTCTGAATATGTGCCTTGGCATGGAGAAAGGGTAGAGGAACTTTGTCTCTAAGTACCATGAAGTGGTCTTCTCTATCCATGAGTTAATAAGGTAATTATCAAGGTATGGTCCTTTGGATCAGTAGCATCAACATCACCAAGAACTTGTTAGAAATTCAAATTATCAGGTCCAATCCCAGAGCTACTAAATCAGAAATTATAGGTGTGGGGCTCAGTAATTTGTGTTTTGCAAAGCCCTCCAGGTGATTCTGATGTACTTACTCTATAAGGTGAGAACCACTGGTCTAATTAAAAACACAGATGGAATGTGATTTATCTGCTAGGTGATTCACTGTCCAGGTGAGTGATGATTGGTTAATAAAGTTGAAAAATTCCTATCCCTTAGAAGCCAGAAAAAGGAGCTGGAGAACAGGAGGGTCTTGCATCTTTCCTTAAGAATGTTTCTAGCAGTTCTGTTGGCCAGATCCCTTAAGGAATCAGTTCTAAGAAGACTGTTCCAATCCCCTTTTCTGGATAAAGATATTAGGACCTTGCTGAGGCTTATCAAACCTGGGGATGTGTGATTTTCTGACCTAGAGTCTGCCTAGGGGAATGGACTCTCTGTCATCTTGGAGGAATCATGTAGCTGGGTAAGGCTGGATTGAGACTATCATGAAATGAGTGGTCCAGGAGGTCCACTTTTCCTGAAGGTTTCATGTAGCAGAAAGAGCATGAGATTTGGAGCTAACACATCTGGACTCACACCTAGGATCGGCTGCTTACTAGCTGTGGGAACTTGTATTTAATCTCTCTGAGTCTCAGTTTTCTTATCTGTGAGATGAAGATAATAATAATCCTTCCTAAGATTTTTGTGAGGATTAAATAAGATAATGGGGGTGTCTGGCTGGCTCATTTGATGGAACTTGCAACTTTTGATCTCAGGGTTGAAAGTTAGAGCCCCACGTTGGGTGTAGAGATTATTTAAAATCTTTTTAAAAATAAGATAATGGAAGTAAAATGACTATATATAAAATGCCTTGTGCCAGTAGGGTTCTCAGTAAATGCTAGGTTGTTTTGTTAGTAACTATCCCTCCAAGCTTCCAGGACTTTACTGTGGAGGTAACCTGGGCAGGCCTGTGATAAAGGAACCATTAGCAAGACCCCACAAACCCTCCACATCTCTGTACTCTTACCTGTATGGTTCTTGACATGTGGTTTATCAACCAATTATAGTCTAAAGATGGGAGGTCTCCACAAAATTTCCTGTCTTTTTAAAAATAAGATAATGGAAGTAAAATGACTATATATAAAATGCCTTGTGCCAGTAGGGTTCTCAGTAAATGCTAGGTTGTTTTGTTAGTAACTATCCCTCCAAGCTTCCAGGACTTTACTGTGGAGGTAACCTGGGCAGGCCTGTGATAAAGGAACCATTAGCAAGACCCCACAAACCCTCCACATCTCTGTACTCTTACCTGTATGGTTCTTGACATGTGGTTTATCAACCAATTATAGTCTAAAGATGGGAGGTCTCCACAAAATTTCCTGTCTTATTCCTAGAGCAGAGTCTATTTTGTCCAAGGCTGCTATGATTGTAGACATAATTGATAATCAGATTAACCCCTTGCATAGGAATTTATCTCCCCAAAAAAACCTTTTTAGAATTAGAGTTGGTGACCATCTGAAGATAGCTTCATTGAGTGTTACTCTTTTTATCTGTTTCAGATGGTTCTTAAGTTTTGATGGTTGAAATAGCTCAACTATCTCATTATCCAAAGCAGTGGTTCTCAACTGGGGGCAATATCTAGAGACATTTTGGGTTGTCACAGCGGAGGAGGGGCCTCTATTAATATCAGATGGATAGAGGCCAGAGATGCTGATCCTACAGTGCACAGGTCCATGCCTGTCTAAATGCCTGGGTACACTATCTCCCCATGGGATGGGAATAGAACCCCCAAGAATGTAATTCTCTGGTCTAAGGGATAGCTCCACAGAATTCCAAGAATGACCCCATTGATGCCTCTGAGGCTATCTTATTGTTATGGGTTGAGCTGTGACCCTCAAAGAGATATGTTGAAGTCCTAACTACCAGTACCTCAGAATATGACCTTATTTGCAAATAAGATCTTTCTAGAAGTAATCAAGTTAGAATAAGGTCATTTGGGTGAGCTGTAATCCAGTATGACTAGAGTCCTTACAACAAGGGGAAATTTGTACACAGAAATAGACATGCACATAGGGTGAATGTCATGTGATGATGAAGGCAGAGATCATGGTAATGCAACTATAAGCCAAAAAACACCAAAGATTGACGACAAACCACCAGAAGCCAGGAGAGGGAATAGATTTTTCCCTCCTGGCTCTTGGGAGGAAACAACCCTGCTGTTACCTTAAACTTGGACGTTTAGTCTCTAAAACTGTGAAGAAATACATTTTTGTTGTTTTTTAAGCTAACCTGTTTGTGGTACTTTGTTACAGCAGTGCTAAAAATTGAATACACTTGTGAAACAAACTGTGAGGCTGCTAACCATCACTACCACACCCCTATCCCTGAGCTGTCCTCCCTGTGGTCCACACAGACAGAACTCATATCAGTGGTACCCATCACTGGTCCTGAAGTAGTTCAGATCTCACTGCTGTAGCTGTTGCCATCTGAAAAGGATCCAGGCCAAGGCCGTGCTGAGCTGCTCCAGAAGCATAGCCTTAGTTGGCAAATAGGCCACACCACAACTGCTTCAGAAATTACTGCTGGTGCTTTAGCAATGGCCAACCTGCCCTCCCACACCTTACAGCTGCCAGTGCCTCCCCCCTCAGCTGTCTTTCTTCCTTGATGCTGTTGCCAAAGGCTGTCCCTGGCTCAGCAACCCCTCCTCACTGTGCCAGGCTCTCTCAGGAGTTTCACCACCACCCAAAGACCCATAGATTTCAAGCTTACTTGCTACATTCCCCACCCCCTGCTGTTAGGAGAAACCCTCTTCTTTATGGGGGATGGGTTATAGCCCCACATGCTTAGCAAGCAGAGGCTGGGTCTTCTGGGTTTACAGCTCTGTATTTGAGATTGCAGATATTACTATTGGAATTAATATAGAGGAGCAAACCCAAGGAGAACCCCACGTGTTACCAGTTATAGCTACATAGAAATATTAATAGGCTTAATTTGGGGGGCACTGGCTATATGCTAAGCACTTAATGTATATGATTTAATTTAGTTCATATGATATGATAATGTATATGATTTAATTTAACTCACAAAAAAAAGAAACCACAGGAAAAGAACTACTATTCCCATTTGTTGATGAGGAAATGGGATCAGAGAACTTAAATAACTTGTCCAGAGTTATACAGTAAATAGAAGAGTTAAAATTCAAACTGAAGTATGGCTGACTCCAATGCCTACCTTCTTCCCGGGTTAGGTTATTGATACTCACACAGGCCTCCTGCTGGAAGCACTAAGCTATAATATAATGACCATAATTTTTCTCTTTCCAATAATTCTGGGGCAGTTAATATACCCATATACCCTTGCTAGGTGGACAGGAGAGCACCATGATCCATTTAAGGCAAAAGGATCTCACAAGTGTGCAAACTTTATGGTGAGTGCTGGAGATTATCGGAAGACTAACCTCTTTCCCATTTTGTATGCTAACAATTCTAGAAATAGACACTTTTTTAGTGTCTTAACTTAAAGTATAATATCAGCTGTATTGTCCAAGATAAAGGGCTTCTAATCCATCACATTGGAGAGCACAGCTTGGACTTGGGGCAGAGTGAAACTTACTGCTACTTCCCTTCCACCTCAGCCTAGACCTGAGGACTCATTTGACAGAAGGGATGAATCTACGCAGAGAACTCCAGGTCCACATACCCTGCCAGGTGCCTGAAGGGAGCCTACTTCATATCTTGTCAAATGCAAGAGAAAGAGAGAGCATCCCAGAAAAAAGGAAGAGCAGAGTGGGGGAGGCAAGCTGGAAACCTGGAGCCAGAGAACAGAGATGCACTTGGTTGCTTCCTGGATGCAGATCAGAAGCACAGGTACCCACTGTGCATGGGCTCAGAGCAAGTCTGAAACAGAGAAAACAAGAAGGCAAAGGCCCCCACTGTTCTCATTCTACATCAGGGCCCCACTCTCTGGGGAATGTGAACCAGTTGAAGTCAGGATATCCCCATTTCATCAATCAGATAAGTGACTTTCCCATATGGAAGAACTAGAGTAAGGAGGGAGAGAACTGGTGGTATTTGCTCCAAAATGGCTTCCTTTGGGGGAAGATCCTTTACCTGGGAACAAGAGAAAAAGAGAGTAGAATTCTCATCAGTACTAACAGTATTCATCCTGTTGGGAATACTTCAAATACTTGAGGGGAGACTCAATAGGGGGATAGTGGTGAGAGCAGGGGATCCGAGGTCACCAACTATCTCAAACTCTTAGCAGGTTATGTTCTTCCATCCTCAGGGCTTGGAGCTCTCTAAGTCCCACAGGACCCTGCCTGTGGGTGAGGCCATTCTGTCATTATCTGCCTTCCCGTTATAGTGCTTGTATAGTCTAGATCGGTGGACTCCAAACTGTCTTTTTTTTTTTTTTTTTGGAGGATTTTTTTCTCAAACAGTTGTGATTTGCAAATGAGATGTGAACATTGGATAAAAGAAGAAATTCCATAGTTGATATGGACCTATTTGATATGTTTCAAAATGTCAGGAAAGTCTGGATCCACCTGAGGACACTTCCAATGTCAAAGGCAGGTACTGAATAGCACAGGATGTGAGATGTCCACAAGAAGAATGATTAGATGTGTTTCCTTCACATTGGAAACAAAGCTTGTGCTTGCTGTTTTAAATCTCTTTTCTCTCTTGGTTCCTTGTTGCTTGAAAGATTGGGGATTATTATAGTTATGCAGGGAGAGTTGGACTGGGAGGTGAGAATGGCCGTTAAATGATGTGTTTTGCTTTTTAAAATGGGAGGTTGAACTACAACATAATTGTGTATTGTGGAGGGAGGCTTAACCTGTATAACTTTTTATAATTTTGTTTGGTTGAACTGAGTTTGGATTACTTGCCCTCATTATGCTGGCAAGCTCTCATGTTATTTCCTAAGACTGTAAGCCAGTTTGGCCTCTGCTATTCTGAGTCTCCCTTTAGTTCTCTTTACCTCCTGGGGGGCTTAATATATGTTACTAGAAACTATCCTGATCCCACATGTCTTTTCAGAGTCTGAAATGGACTGTTGTATTGAATCCTACCAGAAATGGGCAACGGGGTCAAATACAGAGGGAAGGAGGTCACCTGGTATTCCTTCAATACCTAGCAAGCAGATTATTTATGCCAAACAATACCCTTCACTCTAACATCCTATACTCTTCACCCAGTGCTGTGAGGAAAGTAATCAGATTTTATCAGATAAAAGTTAAGAAACAAAAAGCAAAGCATATAATCTGAGTTGAGATAAATATGACTTATGTTGTAAAGTCTAATCAGAAGAATTATGTAAAAAATAAAATTTACAGAGGCACCTGGATGGCTCAGTTGGTTAAGCGTCTGACTTCGGTTCAGGTCATGATCTTGCCATTCCCGAGTCTGAACCCCGCGACAGGCTCTATGCTGATAGCTGAGAGCCTGGAGCCTGTTTCAGATTCTGTGTCTCCCTCTCTCTCTGCCCCTCCCCTGCTCTCACACTCTGTCTCTCTCTCTCTCAAAAATAAATAAACATTAAAAAAATAAAATGAAATGAAATTTATAGTTTTTAAACTTAATATGTGCACCTAGAAAACCAGTCTCTTCCCACATTTTCCATACTTGCATCCCTTCACTACTCTTTATTCTAGGAATCCAACTGCTGTATTTAGACTAAAATGCTCAAATATTCTGCTAAATGAAGCCAAAGCTGCTCTGTCAGAAACATCACATTAAAATGTGTTCTGAAATCACGTGGAGATGTTCTGAGAACAACTTTCATTTTGTGAGCTATGAAACCAGCCCTGGGTATCATGAAGACTGAGCCGCCCTTACAGTTTTTAAAGGAGCCAGGGAAGCCAGAGGAGGACAGTGGCAGAGGTCAACCATAGCTGAACCTGGAGTAGAAAAAAGAGAATAAAAATAGATTTTTTTTTTTAGCTCCAACTTTCTTTCTTTATTGTTTTCACATTTCAAAGTCATTCATGATTCAAAATTCTAAAGGTACAAAAAAAAAAAAAAAAAAAAGACAGTGAAGTCTCTCTTCTTTCCTTGTCTCTCACCTACCAGGTTTCCCTACAAGCAACAGTGTTAAGATTTTCTTGGGCAAATATGCAGATGTATGTTTTTTTTTTTTTTTAAGATTTCTTTCTTTCTTTTTCTTTTTCTTTTTTTTTTTTTTTTTAGTATTTATTTATTTTGCGAGACAGAGAGTGCTGGCAGGAAAGAAGGGCAGAGAGAGTGCTTAGCATGGACCTGATATGGGGCTCCATCCCATGACTGTGAAATTATGACCTGAGCCAAAATTAAGAATCAAGAGCTTAACCCATCGAGCCACCCAGGTGCCCCTGCAGATGTATTTTATGTATATGCCAGCACCTACTGCGTTCTCCCCTCTAACCTTTTTCTGACTATACATACTATGATAAATGATATCTCACTATAGTTTATATTGAATCTCTTATTATGGAGGAGGTTGATTGTGTTTTCTGATATTTTAAGAGATGTATATTTCCTTCCCTGTGGAGTGATCATATCCTTTGTTTATTTTTTCTATTGCAGTTTTAGTCTTTTTTTTTTTTTTTTTTTGATCGGTTGGAGCTCATCTACACTGGGGAATTGACTCTTCCTCTGTCAAACTTTTTTCCCAGTTTGATGGGTTTTGCCATGTAGAACCTTCAAATTTTTTTTTTTTTTGTAGTCAAATTTTTCATTCATTTCTTTTATGGCTTTTGGGTTTTTATGATAGTCAGGTCTTTCTCACTCTAAGATTATAAAACAATTATTCCATAATTCCTTTCAGTGCTTTTATGATTTCATTTGTTACACTTAAATCTTTTGCCCATTAGGGACATTTGGAATTTATTCTGGCATAAAATGTTAAGTATGGATCCAACTTTATTTTTGTCTTAATGGCTACTCAGTGTCCCAATTCTGTATAGTGCATGACTCACATTTTCCCCACTGATTTCAGGTGCGTGTCCTGCATATTTGGTCCATTTCTGGGCTTTTTACTCTGTTCCACTATTATCTGCTGATGTGGTCATGTGCCAGTATCAACTTGGTTTTTTTTTTAATTTTTTAATTTTATCTATTTATTTTTAAATTTACATCCAAATTAGTTAGCATATAGTACAACAATGATTTCAGGAGTAGGTTCCTTAATGCCCCTTACCCATTTAGCCCATCCCCCCTCTGACACCCCTTCCTGTCACCCTATGTTTGTTCTCCATATTTATGAGTCTCTTCTGTTTTGTCCCCCTCCCTGTTTTTATATTATTTTTGTTTCCCTTCCCTTATGTTCATCTGTTTTGTCTCTTAAAGTCCTCACATGAGTGAAGGCATATGATTTGTGTCTTTCTCTGACTAATTTCATTTAGCATAATACCCTCCAGTTCCATCCACATAGTTGCAAATGGCAATATTTCATTCTTTTTGATTGCTGAGTAATACTCCATTGTATACATATATGTATATACCACATCTTCTTTATCCATTCATCCATCGATGGACATTTGAGCTCTTTCCAGACTTTGGCTATTGTTGATAGTGCTGCTATAAACTTGGGGGTGCATGTGTCCCTTCAAAACAGCATAGCTGTATCCCTTGGATAAATACCTAATAGTGCAATTGCTGGGTCGTAGGGTAGTTCTATTTTTAGTTTTTTGAGGAACCTCCATACTGTTTTCCAGAGTGGCTGCACCAGCTTGCATTGCCACCAACAATGCAAAAGAGATCCTCTTTCTCCTCATCCTCGCCAACATCTGTTGTTACCTGAGTTGTTAATGTTAGCCATTCTGACAGGTGTAAGGTGGTATCTCATTGTGGTCTTGATTTGCATTTTCCTGATGATGAGTGATGGTGAGCATTTTTTCATGTGTCGGTTGGTCATCTGGATGTCTTCTTTGGAGAAGTGTCTGTTCATGTCTTTTGCCCATTTCTTCACTGGATTATTTGTTTTTTGGGTGTTGAGTTTGATAAGTTCCTTATGGATTTTGGATACAAACCCTTTATCTGATATGTCATTTGCAAATATCTTCTCCCATTCTGTCAGTTGCCTTTTAGTTTTGTGATTGCTTCCTTCACTGTGCAGAAACTTTTTATTTTGATGAGGTCTCAGTAGTTCATTATTTGGTTTTGTTTCCCTTGCCTCTGGAGATGTGTTGAGTAAGAAGTTGCTGCGGCCAAGATCAAAGAGGTTTTTGCCTGCTTTCTCCTCGAGGATTTTGATGACTTCCTGTCTTACGTTTAGGTCTTTCATCCATTTTGAGTTTGTTTTTGTGTATGGTGTAAGAAAGTGGTCCAGGTTCATTCTCCTGCATGTCGCTGTCCAGTTTTCCCAGCACCACTTGCTGAAGAGACTGTCTTTATTCCATTGGATATTCTTTCCTGCTTTGTCAAAGATTAGTTGGCCATACGTTTGTGGGTTCAACATAGTTTTAATTATTTTATCTTTATAATATGTTTTGACATATGATGGTGACAACCCCTATTTCTTCTTTATCTCATCATTGTTTTTGTTTGTTCTTCCATATGAACATTAGAATAATCTTTGCTAGTTAAAAAAAGCTGATGGTATTTTTATTCATATTTCTTTTTTTAATGAATATAATTTATTGTCAAATTGGCTTTCATACAACACCCAGTGCTCATCCCAACAAGTGCCCTCCTCAATGCCCATCACCCATTTTTCCCTCACCCCCACCCACCCATCCACCCTCAGTTTGTTCTCTGTATTTAAGAGTCTCTTGTGGCTTCCCTCCCTCCCTCTCTGTTTGTAACTATTTTTCCCCCTTCTCTTCCCCCATGGTCTTCTGTTAAGTTTCTCAAGGTCCACATATGAGTGAAAACATATGATTCTGTCCTTCTCTGACTGCCTTATTTCACTCAACATAATACCTTCCAGTTCCGTCCACATTGCTACAAATGGCATGATTTCATTCTTTCTCATGCCAAGTAGTAGTCCATTGTATATATTCATATTTAATTAAATAACTCAGGGAGAGTCAAAATATTTTAATACAGTCTTAGTATTATGTTATTAGGAAGGAAAGAGCTTGAAAAAGAAGAGGAAGAGAATAAATTATTCCTTTGCTGAATATATCCATAGATGAAATAAAAAGAAATATATAATCGGAATTTTGTTGTAGGATAGCCTTTCCAAAAGCATGTATCAAAGACTCTTGTAATAGCAATAGGAGAAATTTTAAAAGAAGTGATTCTGTGTTAAAAATGTTTGATAGGGGCACCTTGGTGACTCAGTCGGTTAAGTGTTTGACTTAGGCTCAGGTCATGATCTCACGGCTCATGAGTTCGAGCCCCGCATTGGGCTCTGGGCTGACAGCTCAGAGCCTGGAGCCTTTCTGTGTCCCTCTATTGCTCTGCCTCTGCCCCACTCATGCTCTGTCTCCCTCTCTCAAGAATAAATAAACATTTAAAAAAAGTTTGATAAACATTATTCACTTTATTGCCCCTTGGAGATTTATAATAAACAATAGCCAATAAAGCCTATGAGAGAGACAAGTTGTGCCTGAGGGGAGGGAAGATGCAGACCTCTACTTTTTAAATGATAAATATTGTTTGTAAAAAAAACAAACAAACAATGAGAATCTGGCAGTAAGATGCCTATTTTCTTGTTTTCCATGTTGCTTCCAAAACTTGTAGTTCTTTCTCCAAAAAATACCTCTTGTTAGAGTAGAAGGGAGCCAAAGCACAAGAGACTCTTAAAAACAGAACAAACTGAGGGTTGATGGGGGGTGGGAGATGGGTATTGAGGAGGTCACCTTTTGGCATGAGCACTGGGTGTTGTATGGAAACCAATTTGACAATAAACTTCATATATTGAAAATAAAATAAAATTAAAAAATACCTCTTAATATTCTACAATATGCTCATAAAAACGCAGTTTAGAGAACTTCAGGGCCAATTGTAGATATTTAAAAGAAAATTTTTTCACATAAGGTCCTTTCCAATGTTGATGTTCTTCGATTCTAAGCATCAGTAAGGTAATGATCTGGGATAATAATCTTTAGGAAATTATTTCTGTATCCTCACATTTATCCCCACAGAGACAACAGGTGATCAAATATCATTTCTCCCTCTTCCACTATTGGACTTCTATGTGAAATCACCAAAGTGGGTAAAATTGCATGTTTTATGTCATCCTTCTAGTCACCGATTCATTCATGCATTTGGCACTTATTGAGTACCTGTTATGTGTTGGGCCCTGCCTAGTCCCTTTTCATGAGTGAGAGGGGCCTCTATACCAGGCTCCTGAAGCTGAGCCTCTGGACCTTTCTTGCCTCATCACCTCCTCCTCATGTTCTTTGAGGTGTATGATTCTAACAGCAATTGCCCTGAAAATGATATTGTTCTGTATGGGAAAGTTCTAATCCTGAGCCTCTGGCAGCATTCTCTGCATTCCTGAAAATGACTGTGACATAACTGAGTCTGACTCCAGGCAAGATGAGGCAGCAGAGAAAAAAGAGAGGAATTCTTGCAAGTGATAGGGACTCAATTTAAAACACAGATGTTTCTGCGATACCATTTGCAGATAGAAATGGTACAAAGGTAACTTAGGAAAAGCACAGAAAAAGAGTCTGGGCTCCTATTTAAATGCCATTTAGAAATCATCTTCGTGGTAATCTTCCTGTATTATGAAGTGTCTTTGAAATAAGTACAGGAAAACAAGTAGAGACGGTATCGTGCACAGGCAAAGCATCCAACTTGACTAACTGCGTGACTCAGCACCAAAACTCCTTTGAGCCCTAAGATAGGCTGGAATAACACCCTTTGCCAAAGACATCAGATCCTGCAGTGGTCAACATTGACTGGGTTGCAAGATTCATTTGTGGTTTTGATGTGGTTCCATGTTTTTGATATAGAACTATAAATGGCCCCCTGTAGGGTGCGAAAAATTCAAAGACATATTCCAGGCATCTTAATAGAAGTACTAAAAAGCACCAGGGTTTGTTTTCAACTCCTAAAGCATGTCTAAGAGTATGTGTGAGAGACTACCACCCCCTCATCCCCCATGGATGAGTGAACCAGTCTTTGCTAAGGGCGTGGCAGAAACCAGCACATTTAGCCAGTCAGATTTGGTTGGTGAGTCTCTTCCTTTTCTTCTGCTAAAATGGACATTTAAGTATATGTTCTGCTCTCCTGATTCCACAGTTAACAAAATTTTGGAGGTCCATTGATGCAGTTCTTCCTACAGAAGATATATGGCTTTTTAATATAGAATTTATGTATGATTTTTTTTTTCAACGTTTATTTATTTTTGGGACAGGGAGAGACAGAGCATGAACGGGGGAGGGGCAGAGAGAGAGGGAGACACAGAATCGGAAACAGGCTCCAGGCTCTGAGCCATCAGCCCAGAGCCTGACGCGGGGCTCGAACTCACGGACCGCGAGATCGTGACCTGGCTGAAGTCGGCCGCTTAACCGACTGCGCCACCCAGGCGCCCCAAGAATTTATGTATGATTAAACGCTTCTGTATCTACTAAGTTCAATCCTAGAAACAGAAAGTTTGGGTTGCCTTAGAGCAATTGCCAGATGGGATCATAAGTGAGCCTTGTGTGTGTCCACAAGCATTTTCCTGGTGTCCTCGTGGCTATAATTTCTGAGAAACCAATGCATTTCCCATGCTATAGTGCTATAGTGACAAAAGGTGAAACGCTGAAAGATCTATACCTCCAGAGGCTCATGCAAGGCAAAGGGCCTTAGAGATAGTCTACTGTAGTGCTTTCAAAACTGTGTTCCATAGAACCTTCAGTTCTGGGTATTTGCTGTAATTCTTTCATTCAGAAGTGACACAAACACAATTCAAATTGGAAAAATCCAGGGTTAATATTAGCAACAGACATGCCTGGATTCAGATGCTCAAATAATGTTATCAACATTATTTGCTTTTTTCATTCTTGTCTCTTAGTTTCATCTTCCCTCTGTTTTACAGCTTCATTCTCAGACTCCTCTCAAGCAACAAAGATGGCTAGCAAGAGCTTTAGGCTTTTATTCTATTGGCTGAGCAACCCCAGAACAAAGACGATCTTCCTTCCTGATATTTTCAGTAAGAAGTCTTACAGTTGGGTCTCATTGACCCTGAATGGGTCATGTGCTCCTTTTCAAACCAATCTTGGTGACTCTTCTTGGGAAGGTCTGGGTCACATTGCCATCTTTAGAACACTGGGGTCAGTTCTGTGTGAACCAAATGGACTGGGAGAGTGGTGGTGAAGGGGAGGAGGTTGAGGTTCTTCAGAAAAGGGATAGACTCTAGAAGAGATTCTAGAAGATTAAAAATATCAAAAGAGATGGCAGCCGCGTGGGGGGGGAGAGGAGAGAAAAGTGGGGAGGTCTCCAGTCCTCTTATACCTGCTTCAAAAAGAGCATTTCTATTTTTTTTTCCTTCCCCACTAGCTTTATTGAAATATAATTGGCATATAACATTATGTAATTAAAGGTGTACCATATGTTGATTTACTTACATATTGTAAATGATTACCACCACAGTTTTAGCCAACACCTCTACCACATCACATAAATACCACTTGTGTGTGTGTGTGTGTGTGTGTGTGTGTTAAGAACATTTAAGATCTATTCTCTTAGCCATTTTCAAGTATATAGTACAGTATTATTAACTATAATCACCATGCATTAGATGCATTAGATCCCCAGAACTTATTTATCTTGTAACTGGAAGTTTGTACTCTTTGACCGTCTCCCCAGTTCCCCCACTGACCCTTCTCTCCTCCTCAGCCCCTGGTAACCACCATTCTAGTCTCAGTTTCTATTAGTTTGTTTTTTTCAGATTCCACATATAAATGATACCATTCAGTATTTATCTTTCTCTGTCTGACTTACTTTACTTAGCATGCTGCTTTCAAGGTTCATCCATGTTGTCAAAAAAGGCAGCATTTCCTTCTTTCTTATGGTTGAATAAAAGTCCACTGTATATGCATACAACATCTTATTTATCCATTTATCTGTTGACATATACTTAGGTTATTTCCATATCTTGGGTATTCGAATAGTGCTGCAATTAACATGGGAATGCAGCTATCTCTTCAAGAGCTTGTCTTCATTTCCATTGGATATATACCCAAAAGTGGGATTATTGGATCATATGGTAGTATTGCTTTTGAGTTTTTTTTTTTTTTTTTGAGAGAGAGAGAGAGAATCTTAAGCAGGCTCCATGCTCAGCACAGAGCCCAACATGGGGCTTGATCTGACAACCCTGGGGGATCATGACCTGAGCGAAAATCAAGAGTCAGATGCTTAACCAACTGAGCCATCCAGGTGCCCCTACTTTTGAGTTTTTGAGGAATCTCCATACTGTTTCCTATAATGGCTGTATTGATTTACATTACCACCAATAGTGCACCAGGGTTCCCTCTTCTCCACACCTGTCTTTCCCCCACCCCAAATGTGTTTTACATACTGGGATTCTGCCTTAGGTATAATTTGAATAAAATGATTTGTAATTTTCTGCTAAGCCAGAATGTTTAGAAACCATAACTTAGTGAAATGTTCTCAGCTTGTGAACCGTCTCAGAGATGTTGCTGTATTTCTTCTCACAGTCACAGTTAGTTGGTGGGAAAACTTTGATGCCATTATGTTAGATATATTTAGCCAACCAACATATTTTGAGGACCTATTGTGTGTAGGGTCTTGCTCAAGGCACTGCATAGAAATACAAAAATGAATATCTCATAAAGTTTATAATAATTTAGGGAAGATATGACAAAGAGAATTCACAGGGAAAAATGTGTGGCAGTCTGTATTTTCCAAAAATGTCTACAGCAATAATTCAGATCCCACATTCTCTTCCAGAATTTTGCCACATCTCATCAAGGGATAGAGTCTCTTCCCCAATCCCTGAATCTGGGCAAGCTTGTGAGGCTCCAACAAATTGAAAGCGGCAGGTTGAAGCTAGGTTAGAAAAGGCAATACAGTTCACACCTGGCTTTCTCTCACAGGATGTTCAGCTTTGGAAACCAGCCACCTTTCTGTGAGAAAACCTGAACCATCTCACACAGAGAGACCACATGGAGAGGCCATGTGGAAAGGAACTGAACCTCAAGCTGAGTGCCAGCATCAACTGCCAGACACGTGAGTGAATGAACCTTCAGATGAATCCAACCCCTGGCTTCAAGTCTTTTATCTACAGCCTAATATGCTGTGAAACAGAGAGAAGCCATCCCTGCTGTATCCCATCCAAATTCCTGACCCATAGAGTCTGTGAGTGAGATAAATGGTTGTTTTATGCCAGTGAAAGTGGAACAGAGTAATTCTGTCTGGATCTTTATAGAAATATAATGAAGTGTAGGAGCGATTGTTGTGAACTGGTCAGAGTGGTTTTCTCCCACCCCCTTCCTCATGTAACAAACCAATCTCCTTGGTCTCACTGACCATAATACTCCATTCCCTTGAACTTTGAGATTAAGGCAGGGGTTAAGCATATGACCCAAATAGGGGCAATCAGGGACCTTTCTGGGTTGATAAATGGATAATGATAGAGACAGGTATCTCATATTCCTGGAGTTATTGGGCTGGGAGAGAGGTGTAGAATAAACTATACAGGCAGAATGAAGATTCTAGCTGCATTAAGTCCCTATTAAGCTCTGGTTCCTATGGCAATCCCTTTGAACATGTAGACCATGCCAGTATTTTTCCCAAATGTTCAAACCAATAATTTTCCTTTTCTTGTCTGTTGGATTTCTATCCCTTCCCTCCAAGAATTCTGCCTAATTTAAAAGGCTTTATGGAGGATATAGCATTGGAATTTTGTCTTGACATTCTGAAATGGGGAAAGGGCTTTAGAAGGGGAGGCAATGTCCGTGGAGAAAGGAGAACAGCAGCTAAAAGTACTGACTCTTCAGTCACCAGGTCATGTGTCGAAATACAGCCCTACCCCCTTACCCATTTGGAGAACTTGGACTTTACCTAGTCAAGCGCAGGATTCTCACTTGTGAAATAAAGTAATACCTAAGGCATGGAATTATTGTTAGGATTAAGTGTCACCCATAACCAATATTGGCTCTGTGTCTGGTGCATGTTAAGGTTTAGTTGTAGCCACTGTGCCAGAGTGGCATGGAGTGTGGATGAGGATCAGCTCATGGCAGGAGTTTGGCTGAGATAAAGCTGGAGCAAGGGGCTGGAGCTGGTCTGTGTTAGGTGGGCAAGCAGGAGCAATGGACATTTTACTAACAGAAATGATTAGAGATGTGAATACATGCACCTCCCACATAGAAATCACATTTTGATAACAGGAATTCCCTCAATATAGCATTAGCAGTATAGCTTCATGAGTATACATAATATATTTGGATGCAATTGTAAGATTGGCTCCCAAAGCCTGTAGACCTAGATGTCAGATGTTCCTCATTCTCTGCACCTACAAGGACAGTCTGCTTTCATTCCCTAAAGATTTTGACCTGAATGCATGTATTGGATTGTTTTTTTTTAAATTACCACAGAGAATGGATTCATACACTATCAATGATGAGCAAATGTAGACTTTATTATAGATTTATGTTGTGGACACTATCAATGTTGTATCAGATCTCCTCAGTTCCTCTTTTACAATTTTGTGCTCTGCCTTCCCTACCCCTTTAGGGCTTCTTGCATGCAACACCTTGTGCAATTCTTCCTCAGTGGACACTGTCTCCAGAAGTGCTTGGGAATTTATCCCTTCCTCTACCCCACCCTTAACCAACGACTGACAGGTGCAGGAGTGTGAGAGCCCAGCTCCCTTACAACCAGTGGGGACAACACTGAGCTGTACTTACACTCCAGAGTTCCCCTGTGGAGTCAGGCTGCTGGATTTTGCCTGGATCATATTTTAGCTTGACTTTTCCCTCTTCCCTGCTTCATTTTCTCTGTTCCCTTCTTCATCTCCCTTGGGAGCACCTCCTTAATAAGCCCCTTGCACAAGAATCCTAGCCTCAGGGTCTGCTTCTGGGAAACTGTTTTCTAGGGTAAATGGAGGGAGGAGTTTATCATGTACATGCCATAGCAAATAACTTCAAAATCCCCCTAAGACACCTCACCTCTCCTGCTCTGCTAAGAAGTACATTTTTCCTTCTTTCCTTTCTTGCTTAGGAAGCTTGGCTTTCTTGGTTCACACCTCTCTCCCTGAACCCTCCACCCCCAGTTTCAAATTCTCACCTCTTTATTTTGTAGAGCAATTCTACCCCAACAATCAACCAAAGTTCTTTACGAAACCACCAGGGTGTAACAATATTAGAACCCTGAGATCAGCAAAACCCTCTCTACTTAGAAAGCAATTTAGAGAACATCTTTTATCATTAGAACATGCCTCTTGGGGTCTCAACCTTTCCTCCAAGTGACTTACTAACATATCAAATCCTATGCTCCCCCTGAGAGGAACTATTATTATCAGCTGGGCTAATAACATTTTGCCCACTGGTGTTACGTATCTATCTGTGGTGTGTGTGTGTGTGTGTGTGTGTGTGTGTGTGTGTATCTCACCAGAACTGTATAAACATTGCCTTACTAGTCTGGGACAAATATTTCCAAGCATTTGATTTCTCCACACTAAAATATATATATATATATATATATATATATATATATATATATATGGATGATCGGAGAGGCAAGTAAGCAAGCCTTTTGTGGGGAGGATGGGGGAGAAAAGCTTTATGAACAGGAAAATGTGGACTGGACAGAAGGGGCTGGCATGCAGTTTCCAAAAGTTCTTTTGTCCCCAGACACTGAAGTTTGGATGTGCATGGCTTCCCTTACTATGCAGGCCTGTTTGTTTTTACTGCCCCAGAAGTTCTGCTCAAGCAACTTGATCTACACCTACTGCAGCATGTTTCTAAGACCTTTCACAGGAAGCTGCTGGCTGCTGGTGCAAACTAATGAGTCTTTTCCAACACAAAGCCTCCAGTTGAGATTATGAAGTAATTTATTAGGCTTCTACTGCAGTGAGCACACACAGTTCCTGCTCGGAATGGACTAATTAAAAACTTCCCTACCATGTACGATTTCAATTGTGTTGAAAAAAAAAATGAACAATACCTCTGGTAATTTTTCAAGGAAAGGAAATGATAATATTTTTTAAAGAAAATTATGGAAGCCTTGCGTTGCTTAAGTAGACAAAACCGGCATCTGTGGGTGTTGGTGTGTAACTCAGAGCATGATTGTCTTTATGCAGAATAGATCCAGTTTCCCACCTTTAACTCTGCTGTGATGTTTTCCCTGAGTTCAACTGATACAAAGGTAAGAGTCAATATTATTAATTGTAGGGAGGAACTGGGTTTCAAGGTAATTTAATTGGGGGTGATACTCAGGAACCCTGGTAGCCCTAGTCGCTCCAAGTTCAGAAGTCTCTCTCTTTTAATAGCCAAATATCCATCATCTGAGTCCCTAATATTCTACCAGGTAAGCCTCTCCAGGGTGCGGTAGGAATTTCTCAGGAACACTGAAACATTTCGTAATTTACCCTGGTTGTTGCTTGTCACCTTGGACTGACATCTGACCTTGAACTGTGGCCACTTTCTGTGTCAAAACTCAGACTGTTATAAACTATCTGTGTACTGTTTTACTCCAACAAAAACATTAAATAAAAATTTCACCAAGCCTCAAGCATGCCTATTCAAATTTGCCCAGTGAGCAACACTGGAACCCCTAAGAGCCTAATGCAGCCCATTCCAAACCTGTTTCGAACCATACCTGTGTCTCAATAATTCTAAACCAGAAAAGTAGCCAGTCTGAAGAGAGACTGTACAGTCCACTTTGGAACTTAACAGAAATTTGAAAAAACTTCCCTGTCTCCATATTGTACCTGTCCCTTTCACTTTCAGCTTGCAGGAGACTCACTGACTTTTCTTAAGGAATGTGATTCTTCTTTACCTGGTGGGTAATACACTCTGTCTCTATTTTAGACTATTTTGGAGGTATTTGTGTTTATTCTATGACAGTAGACATTGGCCACTATATTAATTTTCCCAGAGTTCAGTTAAGATGGGGCTGTGACATTTCACAAAACTTTATAGGAGACTAGGGGTGATAGAATGATACAGGGAGTTAGGGATGCCTTAACAATGGATAGATACCACAGGAAAAAAACAACAACTGGACACCATAGGCATATTTTATCAAGTCCTTTGGCCATGCTCTCCTACAGGGATCCCTTCCTGGTTATCTCTGCCCTTACAACCAGCCTGTGCCCATGCTGCTAAGCCAGTTTGCATCCCTACAAAATGAGTGCTCTTGCCGAGTTCCTGCTATATGATCCAGATCCCTACTCCACTGACTCAGGAAACACCCCATTTCATCCTCACTCGCAGTTTATGGCCAGTATCTCAGTAGCATGATAATCTGGGGAATGCCTCTTCATAAGACTACCACTTATTATTTTCATGTAGAACAGGCCAGATCCACATTGTCTCTGGAAGCTCTCCCATTGCAATTGAGGATCACAGCTCACTTTTGCATAAAGGATCATTAAAGTTTTCCAGAAATAAAGGAATAGTGTGCCCTCATGGATAAATCTAAACTTTCATCTTTAAAGGATGAGAAACATTGCTGATGGTTTAAAAAAACAAAAACCCATACTTCTCTCTCCCTCCCTCCCCTTTGGAGTCTACTTGAGAGCATCTCCTTTATACTTACAAAGAGGCATTTGCTTCTAGTGTTTGCCAGGCTCAGTACCCAGAACCATGCAGGCAGGGAGAACTAAGTCACAATCCCTGCTCTCAAGAAGCTCATGGCTTACTAGAGGATTTACAGTGACAATGGTGGGATAAGAATAGACACTGCAGGTGTATGATGCAGAGACAAAAAGGAGAGGAGAGTCAGGAAAGGATTGCAGGGAAAGGTGGCACACCATGGATTTTAAATCACAAACAAGAATTTACCAGATGGATGAAGTGGAAGAAGAATCAGGCAGAGGAAACAAGAGCAAAGATATAGTGGCAAGAGCTAATATGCAATATGGAGATGAGTAAAGATGGATGAATCCAAAACAGAGATTAAATGCAGGGAGAATGGAGAAAATGCAAGGTTAGATCCCTCCTGGATGTAATTCCTTAAGGGATGAGGAAACTTGGAAGTACTTGGTGGGGGAGACAGGTGGAGGCTGACATGATCAGATTGGTGTATTAGAAAAATCATGCAGAGGTTTTTTAACCAGAGGCCAAGATACCAGTCAGAGAAATAGTGTGGGTGAGGGTTGCTGGGACCTCAGTGGCGACTGTGGGAATGAAAGGGAAAAAGAGTTGTGAGGATTCTTTTGGTAGTTCAAATGTAGGAGACGTTGTCTGATTTAATGTGGAAGGTGAAGGAAAAGGAGTCCAGTTGGACAATGATGTTTCTGAGGGACCAATGCTGGTGCCACCTGCTGAGACGGGAAGTACATGGAGGAAAACTGGTTTGTTGGTAAGGGAAGTGAGGGGGAAGTGAGGAGAGGTCAGCAGTTGTCAAATGTTGAATTCTGGTTTGGGGACATCATGAATCTGATTTCTTGCCAGACTTCTGAAAATGATTGGCTAGTAGTGGATATTCAGGTCTGAAATTCATCATTGGTACATGGACTGATGGTGTAGACTTTAAGTGATCATTATGATCATGAAAGGACATTTTACACTCCAAGGAGAAGTATAGAGTGAATAAAGAAGGGAGAAAGAGTTGACTATAGGATCCTGAGATATGTCACCTTATTTTTATAATTTTTATGAAGCTTCTGCCTCTACATTTATTTGGAATATTTGGTAACTAACATAATAGAAAGGTAATTCATCTGGAAACAAGACAAGTAGAATCAACTTGAGATACCAAGCAAGCACATATTGGTGTTCAGTAAATATTTTTTCTGAATGCATGAGGGCGAATATTCATTTTGCTCAGCCTTTTGGTAAGCACCATGAGAGCCAGGCAATAACTCTGCTTTAATTTGCATGAGGGTGAGTAGGCACAAATACATGTTGATGATGGTGGTGCTTCAGCAGAGGTTTGAAAAGAAGAGCAGCACGTAGTCTAACCATGGTAATAAGAATGGGGATAACACCACCTAGAAGGTTATAGATCTCTTTGGAGGAATGTTTCCTCCCATGAGCCCTTGCAACTAGGCAACAATGAAGCCACTTTATTCTGAATAGCAGAAAAAATGACCTTGGTGATGTGAAGGAGGGGACAATGGTGGCAGTAACGTATTTACTTATTTCTTGGCGAGAACAAAGAGAATAAGGCACAGTTACTCTCTGAGCCTCTTGACAAAGACTAAGACCCACTTTTCCACATTTCTATGCATTGATTCCAACAATCTCTAATGTCCCTGGGGTCCCCCAGAAACATCCATTTTTGTAATTTCACCAAAGCAGCAACCTAGAATTCGTGTCAAATCCTATAGTACAAAATAGAAGAATGTTTCCACTCATAGGGACTTGATGTCATGAAAGTATGCAATGGCCAGGTATCTCGGCTCCAGTGGCTTCAAAGATCAAAGATTGGGAAAGGTCCTTACAATGGAATTTCCAGGTAAACTGCGAGTTTTCCAGCCTCTGTAATATCTGATCTGGCACCCCACAATCTCATAGCATTTCTTATTTAAAATGGCTTCACTGCTGGAAGCTGGTAATGCCAAACATCTTTTCTATCTCAGAGCCCAGCTAACGGACAGAGATGACCCTTTACAAAGAGAGCTGTCTCGACTGGTATTTCTTCAGACAAAGGAGTGACACAGAGAGGTCACAATTGCTTTCTAAAACTTGCTACCACTTTCCCTGGCAATTCTAGGGGGACGTGTAAAGTCATTTTAACCTTTGTGTGTTTGTGGGCCTCTAGTTACCCATGAGATAGCCAGAAGCACAATAGTACATGCCATACCTGCCAGAAGTCCTGTGGGTAAGGGTTACCAAACACCCTGTAGGTGCTCTAGCCCATGGAGTTTTAGGTTTAGACTCAACTTTTGGTTGGACAAACCTTAGAGATCATCTAGTGCGACTGCTGAGGCCAGTAATTACCAAGTGATTACTTGCTTGGATAAAAGTATTACATTATCAATAAAGAATGCAAGTTTGTTAAAGATGTCCTTTTTGCCTTTGTTAATTAGAACAGACTAAAAATTATCCCATAATAATGTCTCTCACACTTACATTCTGATAGGCTTTTTGGATAGGGGAGAAGAGGTACTATTATTCTAGTAGAAACTGAGCATAACTTAAAACCCACACGCTCTATGTAGTCTCTGTTAGCAGTGTGTGGGGCACTAAGACTTTATCCATTTTGTGTTTCTTGAGTACATTTAAGAGGCTAAACTTCAAACCCACTTCATCATCTCAGGGTGTGGTTGGATGCCTCCAGCAGTGGAGAACTTACTACCTTACCAGATGGCTCAATTTGCTATTAGACATCTCCCATTGCTTATGTGTTTTCTGTTCCTCTGTCAGACCTGGTTCTTCCTATTTGGGCTGTATAAGGTAATTCCAAGTCTATTCCTGAGTGATTGTCTTCAGTATATCAGGAGGCCAATTTTCTTGTCACATTTTGAGTGTTTCCCAGGTGTAACTTTGCCTATTCCTGAAGGTGTTCTCTGTGTGAAGAGCTGGCTTCAAATTCCCACCTATCCTGTTTGCTCCATCAAAGTGCAGATCAATTTGGCAATATCTTTTTTTTAAAAAAAAATTTTTTTTTCCAACGTTTATTTATTTTTAAGACAGAGAGAGACAGAGCATGAACGGGGGAGGGGCAGAGAGAGAGGGAGACACAGAATCGGAAACAGGCTCCAGGCTCTGAGCCATCAGCCCAGAGCCTGACGCGGGGCTCGAACTCCCGGACCGCGAGATCGTGACCTGGCTGAAGTCGGACGCTCAACCGACTGCGCCACCCAGGCGCCCCGGCAATATCTTTTTTAGTGGGTACTGTTCAGAATTGAACACTCTACTTCCCACAAGCCCATAATTTCTTATCTTAAGTAAGGGAAGATAATACTGTCTTTCCTAAGAAACTGCTTGAATCCTGATGATAAAAATGTGTTAATTCTATGGTTTTAGTATTTGAAGCAGAGGAGCATTAATGGGAAACCAAGACCTACCACCTCCAATCCTTTCCACTCACCTTCCTGGAGCACATTCTTTGCCCATCCTTTTCCTGCCATCCTTACTCATCCCTTGTCCTCTAGACCAGAACTGCTGGCCTACAGGGTTAGACTGGAGAATTTTTAAGGGATGTTCAATAAAAAGCTCAGTCTATCTCTGAAGCCAAATGTTAGAGTTTTCATTTAGGAACTTTGAGAAAGATGAAACTCCTGATAATAAATAAGGTTCACTTGGGTAACATTCAGTTTTTCTCAAGCGAGAGAGGTGCTGCCCCCTAAGGGGACCTTTGAAAATGTGTGTGAGCAGTTTTAGTTGTCATAGTGATGGGAGGCAGGTGTCACTGGTATTAGAGCCATGGATGTGAAATGTTTTATGATGCTTGTGAATGTTTTGTAATGTCTCACCCAAAGAAGTATTGTCACATCTCACATTCCAACAAACACAAATGGAGGGGACACAGAACTAAGCCAAAAGACCAGATCCCAGTCCTGTTCTTGCTTTTACTAGTCTCACCTCTCTCATTTGTAAAATGCGTGAAAACACAAAGCTGTTGTTAGGACTAAGTCTCAAGCATTTGATCAGACTGTTGTTAATGACACTTGACTACTCAAGATTTATTCTCCTTTCAGCCCATTGTTTGGGCCTGACCCCACACCTGCTTAGAGGAGGGACATATGACCTAGGGTTATCAGTTAGCTAATTCTGTTCCATGGCTCAGTGATTGGCTCATGAGAGGGTACATGATCATGACTCAGGCCAAGGATAATCAGGCCATGATTTTCATTAGCACCTGTGGGAGAAGAGAAGCTCTATTGTTAGGTCAAATCAGGTCTTGGAAGATTTGAGCCAGAAATTGTGAGTAGCTACCATGATGGAGCCTGAGAGTGATGCCAGCCCAGCATACGGCAAAGCCAACAGATTGAGAGAAGGGACCGGTATACATTATTCCAGCCCCTGGATAAAGATATCCCTGGGGATTTTCATTATGTGAGAAGTATAATTCCTTTGTTAGTTCAGCCAGATTGAGTCACTTACAACAGAAATAATCCTGATTTACCCAGCTCTTGTCTCTATCTGCCTTAAATTACAGTTATAAGTTATCTCCTCCATGTGACTCCAAGCTCCTTAAAGGCAGTTATCTTTGAACCCTCCCAAGTAGCCAAATAGTAGATGTTAGTGTAGTATAAAGAAGCATCCCTGAAATATTTGACACATGAGTAAAATGAAATAAAATGATACATATGAAAGAGTTTTGTTGACTCTCAACTATTTTACAAATAAACAGCATTTTACATATATCAGAGTTCTCATTAATATTTCCTTCTAAAATATTTGTCTAGTGAGACATTCTAAGAAGTAAGATTAGTATGTAAGCAAAGGCATTGCTCACCCAGTTTGGTTTTCACATTTGTCTCCATTTCAGCTTTGTACCAAAAACAATCTGTCCTTACTATTGTGTCCCTAATAGTTTCCTGCATTAGAGTGAGTGTCTCCAGTGCAAAGACCATTTCTGTTTTATCTCTGTGTCCTCAGTACACATGGGAGATACTCAATTGCTGGGCTCCTCTCCTTTGTCAGCCCTTTCCAAAGCACCCTCTTACTGCTGTCGGCTTTCAACGTGGCTGGGTTGTCAGAAAAGTGTATTCCTGTGGCCCAATGGGCATCCTTGGGGACTTGTAGTGTATCTTTAACATTCATTGATTTAAAAAGCATTCATGGAGCACTTAACCATGTGCGGGGCATTGTCTTTGAGGATTCATGCCCTTGGGGCATTCACAAGTAAGTACATAGACAAGTATAATGCAGTCTGATAACCATTAGGATGGGGGAAATACAGGGTGTTATGGGAGTAAACAAGAAGTTGCTAGGCTGGAGTGAATCAGGGAAATCTTCCTAGAAGAAGTGGCATTGAAGCTGAGGCCTAAAGGGTAAGTAGGAATTAGTCAGGCAATGGGTGAGGAAGAGAGACTCCCAGTCAAATGGAATGGCAGAGACCAGTAGGTCGGTAGAATCGGGGAGCAGATGAGTTTAGGGAGCTGAGCATGGGTTAGCTGCAGACTAGCTGCAATGGGTTTGTAGATGTGGTGCCACTACTCTTTCCTTGGGTCAGGTCTCTTTTCCAACTCAGCCAGGCAATGCTCTGTTTTGCCTTAGTCAGTGGTTTTCTTAGTTAAGCCTATTAACTTCAACTAATGTCAGGATGCCAGGAAGTTGTGCCCATCTCTACTGGGCTGAGGGCCTGGCTGGAGTCCATCCTTTCATCCTTTTCAAAATTCACTGATTAGCTTCTCTGGAAGAATTCAAGCCTCAACAGAGCATAGGCTGGCCTACCTAGCTTAAAATCAGATCCTTGATGATTGCAACCACCTCAAAGATGATTCTGTGTGTGTTTGAAAAAAAGATCCCTAGGATTTAGGGGCAGGAAGGTCTGGGTGTGAGAGAGATGGAGACAAGAAGTGATGTGTGTGTGTGCCTGTTGGGGGAGTTTGGGGAAGATAGGGGTTGTCACTGGCTCATTCATTGAGTGTAGATTCTTGTTTCCTGACTGGACACCTTTGGAAGCCTCTTGAGAACATCACTCAGGTGGGTAGGGTCTTGACAACAAATGGCCTTATCTGATTTATATTCCTTTAGTGATGGATATTGAAACTGAATCTCCCTACAAAATGGAGTCACTACTCTTTGCTCTTTAATGACAAGCCATTCCCCCATCTTTTCCTTGAGGGTGCCTTTCCTAAATTCTGTCTGGGCTTATGACTCTGCTTTTAAATCTTTGGGAATCTTCCTCCTGGCTGGGGCATATGGTAAGAGTCCTTGGGGTTTGGGAGGCAGAAGCGGAAGTAGCTTGCCACAAGTAAGAATTTTCCTAAAGTTTCATGTTTTATCTTTGCATTTTGTGCAAATCTGTATTCCCCCTCCATCATAAATGCATGTTTGCTTTAATGAAAATGGCCTTTTAAATTATTTACCATTGAATAAAACTGGAACTTCAGAGGATGTGTTGTTTTTATGTGGATTCTTTTGACTGTAGGCACACCGTCTTGTATACAGTCTCCACTTTGAGAAACTGGGGCTTATAGGTTACATGGATCTGGGTCACTAGATACGTGACCTTGTACAGATCACTTCACCTTCCCAGGCCTGTTTTTTCATCCAATGTGTGAGAACAACAAAACCTACACATCAGGGTTAATGTGAGGATTAAATGAAATAAAATACATGAAGTGGCTGGCCCATAGTAGGTACTCAAGAAATATTAACAGTTCCCCTCTTATTAGGAAGATCACTGTCAGGTTTGCATTTCCATAATTCTGTGATTCTGACTCAGCTGACTGAGAAGGTGACCCCGTGGGACATTTGCTACTAGAGGGGTTTTGAGGAGAACTAGTATATGTCACTGCCTGGTGACACAGCTGATGACATTGGCAATTGAGAATAAACTGTATGGAAAGAGATGTGATATGGTTTTAGGGCTTATCATAGTCTGTTGTTTTCCTATTTCTAGGTCTTTCTGAAATGTGAAAATTGGTAATTGGGTGACGCTTACAGTGTCCCATCTACTCTCTGGCCCCCTTGTCGTGAGGCAGGTGCATGTGAGTCACTGGCCAAGAAAGAAAGTCAGAGCCTGACAGCTGTCCCCTTCCCAGGCTCACCTTTCAATCCCACTGCTGAAAAAGATTTAGGCCACGGTCACTGCCTAAACTAATGAGTCTGTCTCAGGAAATTTCCTTCTAAATTCTGGAGTGATAAATGGGATGCCCGGATCCCAATTAATAAGGAAATATCACATATGATTCCAATCATTAATGTAAAAACTTAACTATTAAGTTTAATTTTGAATATCCAACCATTTTCAGGAAAATTAGCACCTTCTAGTCATATGATAGGTATTTCTGTGACTTGCCAGGATCAGAGTCCAGCAGGACCTGGAGTGCAGGTGGATGCATAGGTTAAGGAGGAGTGTGATAAAATCTAGCATGGAAGCACGTACAGGCACATGGGTGAGGGAGTTGTGTTGTGTGGAGGCTTTAGCAAATCTTGGCAGTAGAGATGATAACCAAACTTAAGATTCAGGTTCAGGAGACTGGGTGCCTCTCAGGTATGACCGTTTTGTTTTTGTTTTTGTTTTTGTTTTTACAGTGTCTCCAGTGATTCTGATGCACAGCAAGGGTCAAATGTCCTGTCAGACATTTGTGCTTCTGTTTTGAGAATTTGCCTTTCTGGGCTGTGAGCCTATTGATGGTAGGGTCTTGCTCTCTGTGTTCAGCATCATTATTGTAGTCAGCTGGAGCCTGACCCCAGGTCCAGAACTGTATCTCCCCCCCAGGGTGCCTCCCATGCTGTAACAGGGACCCCAACACTCCAGAATTTGGAAGAAGTCTGTGTCATGTATTCTAAAAGTTAGAAACTCAATGAATACAAGTATGTGTAGTATTTTACCACCACTGCCATATCCCCATCCTTCTTCTGAAGGAATGCAGTGTCTCCTTTTCTTTCCAAATGTGTATCTGAATCTCTTTTCAGATGTATATTTTGTCTTTGTTTACTGTTATTTCCCTGGCTACAAAAATATACCCTTGGGTTACTTTTCAAGTGCAATGCATAGGTTTGTTTACTTATGAACACAAGGGCCTCTCTCCCCTGTGAATTCCAAAACAATTTCTAGAAAGGAGAAAAGGCTCAATGTAAACAGGGAACCCAGGAAACACTGGTGTGTGCAGAACTGAGCTGAAGTGAAGCAGGCACCCAGCTTCAGGCTGATACATGCTTCTCCCATTTCTTGCAGCATGTAATTTAAGTAAGTGCAAAAGCCAACATTCAAAAATTTCTGAATCTGTGGTCTTACTTCTACCACCAGTGCCCTGCTTCTAACTAGGAACCCTACTACATTTGATGAAAGAGTGAATGCAGAAACAAATGAAGTGTGATATAACCCTGAATGGCTACATTCAGACACCTTTCGTCCATGACAGGGAAAGTACTAAACCCACCTTAGAATGGAAGAACCTGGAGTAGGAAGCTGGTGTGGACATCAGATAGCAGCCAGCGGAGGGTGGCTTTTCCTAGCCCTCAGAGGAAAGACGCTGTGGGTGGAGAAAAAAGACCCTGGGCATTCTAGTTGGACGCGCTTAGCAGGTTTGCCTCCTCTGAGATGGAAGTTTTGCTCTATGTCAGCTGACAAAGCACCCAAAGGAGGAGGGGGCAAGCATTGTTCTTGAACAGGTGACACACTGGAGCAGTTAGCAGAGTTCTGGGTGGGCTGGAGAGCTGGGTGCCTGAGTCTCTCCTCACCGGTGAAGCTCAGGGAGATTGCTGTCCCTTCTTGGGGTACATGAGTACAGCTGAAGCAGCCCAGCAGGACCCCGGTTTCTATATGCCACCTACAGCATGTGCATGTCTGTGTGTGCTGTGTAGTCTAAGCCTCTTTTTTTGGTTGTTTTTAAGCCTGTGCTATGATTTAGGACAAAGAGGAGAACAGAGGAACTGGGCCTCACTGCAGAAGGCTGGCTGTATGCACACAATTACCTGGGAGAATCTATGCCAGTCCAGGAGCTAATCTTCAGCCAAGGATGGATGCTTCCTCAGGGAGAGACTCTCACTATCCCAGCTAACAGAAGCTATAAACAAGCCTTGAATACCCTTTGATTAATCACAGTAAAAACTGTAATAGAGCAGGATGCTCCTGGAGAGACTGAAGTTGTGTTGTTTTTGTAAGTCCCTCTGCCCTGCCCAGAATTGTGAGATAGTCACTCTGGAATCGTAGCATCACTGTGTGGATGCCGTGACTCCTGAGACTTACAAAGTCTTGACTAGAACTCATGGTGCATGTTCTGTGGAGGTGGAGATGGCCTGGTGCTATCCTGAGAGGAAACTGCCAAGTGGTGCCTTGTGGTGCTTTCTGGGGAGTGAGGTCCCACAGAGAGATGAGGGGCTGCTACATAGCTTCTTTCCTGTGCACAGGATTGGTTTCTATCAGAGGAAGTGTGAGTAGCCACTAAATGAGTTTAGTCTATGAGGGTGAATCCATGTTTAAACAAGGGCTGCCCTAACAGTTATGTGTCCTTCCCCACCACCATAACCTGAGAATAATTCCTTATTTCCAAAGTAAACAATAGATCCCCATTAGTGTCTTTACCTTGGTTTTCATGAATAACTCCTTTTCACTTCCAAGAAGACCTTCCCCAAAGCATTGTCAAGGGTGAAACTGTGATACAGTGTCCCCTGGATGGGAGCAGGAGTCCCAGATGGCAGCTAGGACCCACCAAAGGAGTCTTCTGACTCCTCAGGAGTGTCTCTTCTAGGAGAAGCCCTGGGGCAGCCAAGATTGAAGGAGCCAGCACTGCCTTGACTGGAGCCCGGGGGGTGGAGAGAAGGACCAGGTGTTTACAGCAGCCTATTGCCAAGTGTGCAGAAACGGACTCCCCGTTGTGTCTCTCCCGTTCCAGTGACTGAAGGGTCTCATTAGTCTATGCACACTAATAGCTTTCTTTAGGGACAATGAGGTCCTTGGGGATGTGGAGGCTGGAGAGAATCTGGAAAAGCTGATGGAGTTTTCCAGGTTTCATGGAGTGCAGCTTGAATTTATCCCTCCCTCCTGGTGCAACTCCAGCTGCCCTCACTGCTTCTTTGTAGTCAGTTGGGTTGTTTGTTTGTTTGTTTGTTTGTTTTTTAGCCCACCCTGAAATCCTTGACAACAGGACATTTTGACTTCATTAATAAGAATGGACCGAGACATAAGTGTATTAAAGGGAGTAAAGTGAATACAGATGGGAGCTAGGAAAGAATCACTTAATGCCTACAAGGAAGCCAACAAAATGTGCTAACTTAAACAGAAAGGGTATGGTCAGCAGTTTCTGGCACTGAAATACATCAAGCTGTCAGGAAGGCACTGAGGCCTCCCACCGGTGAAGCCCTTAGGGCCCCTCTTCATCTCTGGCTCTTTCCCTTTGCACCCCCTTTCCTTTCCACCAGCCCTAGGATGTTTGCAAAGAGCCACCCTTT
Source organism: Lynx canadensis (assembly GCF_007474595.2). NCBI lineage: Eukaryota > Metazoa > Chordata > Mammalia > Carnivora > Felidae > Lynx > Lynx canadensis. The sequence continues at coordinate 54,873,062 of NC_044315.2, read as the reverse complement.
TAAAAGTGCTACTTCCTTTCCAAGATTCTGCTCCTTTTATTATGGAAGGTGGAGTTCATTGTCTCTGCTTCTTCCACAGAGTCCCCTGGTCCTGGAACACCACTTAAACTGAACAAGAGGATGTTGCTGCACAATTTTGCTCAGGCTTAATTATAAAGCCAAACCTGTCTGTTTATTTTAGCTAGTTTGTCCCTTCTTGGTCACGAGATGTCCCTGGGGGTGAGACATCTGCAGCTGCGCCAGCCACATAGGACAGGTTTCACCCCTGGCATGCTGCTACCTCCCTGGCACAGCTGTTGAGGGAGGGGTGAAGAGTGAGTGAGTGCATGTGTGAGGGTGCTGGTGGTGTTGGGTTCTCAGGGTTAGGGAGCAGGGCTCCCAGAATCTAAAGATCAAATAACAGTCAAATTAGTCAAATTAGTGTGGGGCAACTAGTTCTGGGTCATCCATCTGCTCAGGGTAAGACCCCAGCCAGAGGTGGAAGTATGCCTGGTACACAGGACTGTAAACTTGTGGGAAGAATCTGTTCAGGTTTGGAAATAAAGGAGTTGGAGGAAGGGCTTTTTTTCTTTAGCAGATACTCACTGAGCACCTACCATGACTCTGGCTATGCAAGAGTACTTTCTGTATCTGCTTTCATTTCATGTCAATCTGGAGAGACACCTTTAATGAGGAGACTGAGGTTCTGAGGCATGAAACTGCTTGCCCAGGATTACACAGTTAAGTAAAAGGGGAGGGCTGGGATTTGAAGCTAGGACCCCTGACCTGAATTCAGGGCTCTATCTACCAGGCTGTTTGCCTTTTTCTTAATTGCAATGGGACCCATATAGTCACTCATTAATTTCATATAAGTAGCATAGACTTACTTTCTCTGTTACCATATTATATCTTGCTTTGTTATTTTTTTTCCTGCCATTTCTAGCAGGCTATCAACACAGGGGACTTCTTTCAGAAAGAAAGTGGCAAAATTTCAGACTGCCTAAGCAGAATTACCAATGTCATCTTGGATGTGGGGCATTGGTTACTCAATTTACAGGGATCTAGAACATACATCCTAGCTGTTTTAACTTTGATAAGTTAGCAAGTATGAATTTTCAGTCCTTGTGTTCTTCATTTTTCTGCAACTTAAGTTATTCTCTATTTCAAGCTCCATTTTACTACCTGGCAGAAAATTAATCTTGATTACTCTTAGGTAAAACCATTCATTTCAGGCTTATACTTGAGTTAATCCAGGATTTTGTCCTCTCTGATCCCACCCTTAAACTCAGAGTTGGCATCTAAGATCCAGGGGCCTTATGTAGCATCACAGCATCTACGGGGAGAGAATCAGACACCTGGCTATTGGCACCTTTCCACACTGATAGCCACTGAATGTACAAAACTTCCCCTTATGCTCAGGTACTGCTATCCTGCCATGCGGGCATCTATTGAAACACCAAGTTCCTAACTGAACGTCTAGCCATACTTTCCTCTCTACTTCTACTGGGGTGTCCTTGCAGCAGGACTGTATGTCCCTTTAATTTGGCTTTCTCTTTTCCCCAGTGAAACTTTCCCATACTCCTCTGTGGCACAGTGGAACTTTATTGCTCCCACACCTTTCTGATCAGTGGCAAACCCAATGGGATATTTTAGGTCTTCCCTGTTTCAACACCATCTGCAACCACCTCTGCTCAGCTACTGCTATGCCATGGTAGGTTGTTCTGTGAAGATAGCACTACTAAGTTCAGTTGGGATTCAGAGCAGAGATCTTTTCTCCTCTCAGGTCCTCACTCTTGTTTGGGGGTTCTACTGTTTCTTCATTTATAGGAAGTCTTGGGGGATTAGATCATGTTAAAGTCCAAGGACCCTCTTCAGATGCCATCATCAAACTCTTCGCTTTTGCTTTCCTTCTAATTCTTCCCTCCAACTTCAGACCAGATAAGTTTATTTTTTTAATGTTTATTTGTCTTTGAAAGAGAGAGAGAGAGAAAGAGATTGAGCTGGGGAGGGACAGAGAGAGACGGAGACACAGAATCCAAAGCAGACTCCAGGCTCTGAGCTGTCAGCCCAGAGACTGGCATGGGGCTCAAACTCATGAACTGTGAGATCATGACCTGAGCTGAAGTAAGACGCTTAACCAACTGAGCCACCCACTTGCCCCAACCAGATAAGTTTTTTAATCCTTTCTCAGGCATCAGGGGGAGAAAGCTGGTTCTGTAAGTGTTCTTCCCAAGGGATTATTCCCAGTGTCATTTTCCCTTCTTGATAGTGGTGGTCCAGTGAGTGAAAGGGGAAGGAGTCCCAGATTAGAATGAAGTATATTTGTAAGAGATGGCGATTATAATTCAAAAGCTTATCCTGTTCCAGTAAAACAGTTTAAACATATAAGGCAAGAGGGGCACCTGGGTGGCTCAGTTGGTTAAGCATCTGACTTCTGCTCAGGTCATGACCTCATAGTGGATTCAATCCCCACATCGGGCTGTCTGCTGTCAGCACAGAGCCCACTTCAGATACTCTGTCCCCCTCTCTCTCTGCTCCTCCCTCGCTCATGCTCTCTCTCAAAAATAAATAAACATTAAAAAAAAAAACACATATGAGGCAAAATAGCAAGTAATTGTATAGTACATACTATGTTCTAGACACAAGGTAGTGCCCATATAACTCCTTTATTATGCATCTTATTTATTCCTCAGAGATGATGATAATGATGATGATGGTGATGATGATTATGATTCTCCTTTTTAGGAATGAAGAAACTGATACAAAAAGAAATTAAATGATTTACCTGAAATCTGTGAGATAGTAATAGGTAGTAAACTTTGGGACTAGGGGTCCCAAATCCAAGCATTCTGTGTTCTCAACTCCTATATGGCTTTACCGCTTACATATATAGGTACTGGTTTAGTGTTCAGCATCCTGGGGATTAGAACAGGAAGAGAAAGACATAGTTTTTGTTGAAAACTTTTGCTTGCTAATTTCTCACTATTCCTCCTCTTTTCAAAACAGGTTGGCACAACCTCAGTTGTGGAGTCTCTTCTCCACCCACATTGGGCTTATAATCACTTGTCCAATCTGGTGAAACATGAAGAATGCCCTCAGATGAACCAGGTAAGGAAAATGTATGTGTGTGTGTGTGTGTGTGTGTGTGTGTGTGTGGGCGGGGAGGTAGGGAGCTCCAGGCAGATAGGCCCTACTCTTGAGATCCATAAGAAGTGTCTATTTTATGAGTATTGTATTCTACACAATATACCAAACACATGTGGTAGCTCAATAATGCAAACTCAAGTTGGCACTTTTGTTCTTTTTAAAAAATAAATGTTATGAATGAAAACACTTTGTCAAAATCTTCTCTGCACCTATCAGAATTTGTTGGAGGCAAGTGTATGCATGACCGTATGTGACACTTCTCTTGTACAAGTTCCTTTTCTGCTTTCTCTCCAGGCACCCAACAAAATTCTCTTTTCTCCATAATATATGAGATAGTGAAATTGCTGGTGACATTTTGCAATATGGTATGACAACTGGTGAGTTTGGAAAATGATGATGTAATGGAATTAGATAAAACTGCTGAAATTCTTATTTTCCCCCATGGAACTCTGCCAGCCTTTTGTTTTCTGTGATTCTGCAGAAATAACATGAAGCAAAATTGGACTTTCTCATCAGTTGGGGAAATTGCAGCTTATGTTTATCTAGTCGTTATGACATGCAAAATATTTTCTCATGGCTTGGAATTAGAAGGGAGTCAGATGAAATTGTGACTATTTGTTGAAGTTCTTGAAAAAGCTTTTAAATGGTAGGGAAATGCAAGTGGTAAATAAACAGCCATTAGGAAATCATGTAGAGGGGAGTTCCCAGAAAGTGAAGGATGTGGGGAAATCAGAGTGGGTATTGGTGACAGAGAGATAGGAGCTTACATGGCAATGGTGATAATAAAGTAGTGAAAATGATGCTTTTCCAAATACCAAGTATCGTCCCACATTTTCAAAGATGTGGAGTGATCTGAGTACTAAGAACATTTAATTGTGAGAAACGTTTAACTACAGTGTTCGCCTCATGATACAAGCTCCAGTTCTATAGGTCTTGCTCATACAGCCCAATGGCCAGCACCTCTAAAATCCTTAAAACCTTCATTTTAATGACACCAATTCTCTCTTTATCCAGGCACCCATCTCTGACTCAAACTGCTGGCAAGCCAGACCAATTTTTTCTTGTGTCTGTAGGAAATGGGCAGCTTGAACCATCTTGACCTTCTATGTCCCACTTCTCATCCAGTTTCAACTGGGTCTGACTGGAAAGGAAAGCCCACCAGTGCCACAATGCAGCCAGGCCCGTGGATGTGGGCATGATGATAGGGGAAGGACCAAATCTTTCAAAGGCTCTTGTCTGAGACACATAGGCCTAGCTGAGGAGCAGTATTCTCTGCTGAGCTGAGAGCTGGGCACCCCAGGGAAATCCATGGCAAGAGTCCTCTAGAAATGGAAGAGGAATAGGTTTGATAGGCTGGGCACTTTGAGTTGGGGGGGGGTACTGGGTAGCAATCTTATATTTATCTGATTACACAAGAAAATCTTTTGGTCATATTCAAATTCATGCCTAATCAGTGCACAGAGATAGACAGGAGGTCTTAAACTGGGATGTATGAAATCTCTGCAATTATACATAAAGTTGTGTATGTGTGCATGTGTGCGTGTGTGTGTGAGTGTATGTAAATATCTTCCAGAAAAGAGAATCCCTCTTTTCTGCTGGCTTCTCAAAGGAATTTGTAGCACCTCCTCCACCCCCACTGTCACCAAAGTTAAAAAACAGTGACTTAAGGAGATTTCAGAATTTTGAGCTGAAATGAATCTTGGATGGTATTTAGTTCATTTTTGCCCCTCTTTTAATTTTTCAGAGATAATAATTTGAGTCTAATTAACATGTGATGTTTCATAAACATTGAAGACTTCTAGGCCTTTCTCTTCCAAAACACCTTCCAGATGGTTCTTGGAAAATGCATCATGATGACCCAGTTCTTGGAAAATGCATCATGATGACCCAGAGTAGGGCTCTGAGTGGTGGAGTGACTATCTATCCATATGTGTCAGAAAGACTGATGAAGGAGTGGCAGACACATTGTTGTCCTCTGATTTATCTTCATTTCTCATTGGAGCACAAAGATGGGGTTTTGTGGTTTAGTACCTCAAGTCCCTCCGTTTCAGAGGGAACTGATGAGCTTTATTCTTACTATAAGAACCTGGCATATTCCCACCAAATGATTTCACTATGGTGATTTTCATGGCGCAATCTTCTGAACATTTACACATTTATTTCTTTTACTTTTCTGCTTAAAGCAGCTCACAGATGCATAATTCAAGATGATTATAGTTGGAAAAAAAAATCTCATCTGTTCAACACAAATATTGAAAAAGGAATCAGCTTGACACTTGGCACCCTTCACTACAGTTGGGTTCACTCTCCCCAAGCCCAATGTTTTCGTGCAGTGAATGGAAGTTATAGATGAAGAGCAGATTGAAAGCTGCAGAATTCTAATTTCCACACAAGATTGATCTAGGGTGAGATGGGAAGCAGGAGAATAGTCAGTTGATTCTTTTAATAGGTAGGTCAGAAATGAGGCCTTCTTTTTAAAAAGTAGAATAGAAATAACTTGGCAACCATTGGCTGTAAGGATGGTCTTTGGAGGGGGGAGATTAAGAATGACTACCAGGCTTCTGACTTGGCCACTGGGGACACACAGAAGGAAGGGCTTTTGGGAGAAATAAATGAGACCCATTTTGGATATGTTGCCTCTGGATCGAGGTGAGGAATTTAGTGTTCAGTTCAACATGGGAGTCTGAACCTCTAGGCAGGGGGTTGGGCTGGAGATATGGTTTGAGAATCATCAGAATATCTATAGCCTATATACCTACAGGAAATTAGAGAAAAGAATTTCAAAAATGAAAGCAGACAGTGTTGCCAAATATTTCAGAGAAGTCAAGTATGAAAGAATGAGCTACCCCACTGGCTTTAGCAATGGGAAAGTCACGGATGACTTTAGGATAAGAAGTTCCTGTGGATTTTTGGGACGGAAGCCAAATCATATTTGATGCAGGATAGTATGGACAGCAAAGAAGTGGCAAAGCTGAATGGAGATGACTCCAGAGGCCTGGAGGTGAAGAGAAAAATATATACAGTGATAGCTGGAGAAAGCAGGCAGGATGGTGGGAATTTTATTTATTATTTTTTAGAAGAGACTTGAACATGATTAAGTGATGATATGATGAAACCAGAAGGAAGAAGTTGAAGAAACAGAACAAATGAATCATTGTAGAACAAATTCCTGGATGGAAATGGGGAAGAGTAAATTCAAGAGAACTGTGGTGAATATTGGCCTTGAAGCACACATCCTCTAAGTCATTAGGGAAGGATGGATATAGGTGCAGATAAACTTGTGAGTGGGGGGTGGAGACCTGAGGGACCTCATACTGGTCATTTCAATCTCATCAGTTAAAGAAAGTAGGGCACGGGGCACCCGGGTGGCTCAGTAGGTTAATGTCCAACTTTGCCTCAGGTCATGATCTCATGGTTTATGAATTTGAGCCCTGCATCTGGCCCTCTGCTGTCAGCACAGAGCCTGCTTTGGATCCTCTGTCCCCCTCTCTCCCTGCCCTCCCCCCACTGGCTCGCTCTCTTCTTCTCTCACTCTCTCTCTCTCTTTCAAAATAAATAAACTTTTAATTTTTTTAATGTTGACTTATTTTTGAGAGAGAGAGGAGAGACAGAGCACAAGTGGGGGAAGGGCAGAGAGAGGGAGACACAGAATCTGAAGTAGGCTCCAGGCTCTGAGCTTGTCAGTACAGAGCCCAATGTGGGGCTCGAATTCACAAACCACGAGATCACGATCTGAGCCAAAGTCAGATACTTAACCGACTGAGCCACCCAGGTGCCCCCAAAATAAATAAATAAACTTTAAAAAATTACAAAAAAATAAAGTGGGGGATACTTGAGGTGGGCTAAGGAGCATTAGAAAAGTGGCAAAAGTTTGGATGTACCATGGAGAAGAAGAGAAAAAGGAAACTGACTAGGGAAACAGACAAGTTTGACCAGAAGCACTGGGGACCAGATGAGATTGAAAATCCTAAACCTACAGTAGAACCAATCCACCCAGCCATGTGTATTTCTTTAATGCTTGGCTACCAGTGTGCAGAGCTGGAGAAGTTAAATATGTTTGGGTTAATCCAGGGTTGGGGATTATAAAACAGAAATAACAGCAGGGCAAAGGAATGAAGAAGTTGTGTTTTCTAGGTAGAAAGTAGCGAAGTGATGAACCATGGGATCTGGGCAGGAGAGGGAAAGATGAAGCAGGAAAGGACTGATGTAAGGTGAAAGGCTGAGATAAAATTAATATGCATGTTGCTGAAGATCTTGTGAAGATCAGAGAATAGATAGAGTCAGAGGAGGGTTGGAAAGATCTGGAAAGACAGGATAGTATGGTCAGAGAATGCTTCCATTAAAAATTGTTTTTCAAAACACTTTACTTCTATTTCCACATTGTAGTGTAAAATGTAAAAGTGCGTTACAAATGAAAATACAAATGTCTGGTAAATTATTTATTTCGTATTATCTATGCCTTAGGCTCTCTTCTATGTGATAATCCCATTCTCTTCATTGAAATAGGAAAATGTGAACCAGGTCTAAGAGTATTATTTCTCTAATACTTTAATCATTTTATATGTACAGTGATATTATATTTTTATTTTAAATATAGGATCTTGGGAAAGACGCCAGTGTTTTCTATTTCAGCAGTCACAGCAGCTGTTACAAGCATAATCAAGCCTTTAGTATGTGTGTTTTCTCTGGCTTTGTACTTTCCCCTAAATATAAGTTGATTTTGGAAAAATTTAACCTATAAACCTCGAGAGGACAGATCACATCAGTAGATCCGACATGACAAGTGACTAATGGCAACAAAGTGGACCCATGGAATGCTGGAGAGGCTGTGCATACCACTGTGACCTAGACTGGAAACTGAGTCCGAAACTCAGTTAGATCTGTATAGGTTAGGTTAGATGAGCATTGCATGGAAATAAGGCATAGGTGGCCTCCATTCCATCTAAGGCTGCTTCTGCTGTAAATTAGAAGAGATGTTAAGTATCAGGTGTGTGAGTAATTTGAACACAGTTCAGTAAGAACAAAAATATTTCATTTGTTATGCCTCATTTTGCTCAAGTATGTGTTTAGGAAGTTTGAAGATTGGGTTGAAGATGCAAACAAAAATATGGGTAATGAATTAGAATTCTATTTGCAGAGAAAATTGCCCTAAGACATTTTATTAGTCAGGAGGACTAAAGTGCTTCTCAAGAATCCTATTCAGTTGTCTTATAACTAAACGGAATAAAGATGGAGTTGACACATATGATGGCCACCAAGGTCTCAGGAAAAATAGCACCCCTCAAAAAAGAGCAAGGATTTATCATTGGGGCTATCCACACAGAAGATTCTAGTTCCTTTGCCAAGTGTATTCCTACAAGATTAAAAATAGGGACAGTGTCTCCATTTTAAATGGACGTAGTTAAATGGCAGGAAGGTCTGTTATCTCCCTTCCTTATCTCCCTTCCTTTGGTGAAGGTTGTGTCTCCTGACATTAATGTCATCTAATTCCCATGCTTTTAGTCCACGCTCATCAAACCACCTGCTAATGGTAATTTGCCTTCCTATGTAGACTTTTCTAAAAAAGAGCAACTCCCTGGCATGCTGACATGAATATTCCAGTTTGCTTAGCAGTTCTGTCTTTCCTTGTAATTAATGACATAACATTCTAGTTTATTTACCAGTCTCTTGTGAGATGGCTAATTAGGGTGAGTTGCTGCCCCTCGTTGTGATGAGTTTGGGAAGGAAAATGTGAATTTCACATTTAAAGAAAGCAAGCAGGCCCAGACTCTACAAAAGCACTGCCTCTCAGAGAAGCCCCACATGGCAAACCTCTCTCTGACATCTTTTCTGTTTCAACAAATACCACATATGCCTTCTGCAATCATGCCCTGTTAGCCCTTATTCCAGTTTCTGTGCCTAGAATTCCACTAAGTTGTCTGTAGTTCAGATAACCTTGATCTTGATGAAGGGCTTTGTTGTGAGGCAATGAGGCTTAAACTTCAGTCTCATCCAGATGCTTGTGAAAATGCTTATTCTAGGCTTCCCCACAGCAGATCTAGGTAGGGTCGGAATGTGCATTTTTAACATGACTGATTCTGACACACAGTCAATAGCACATCAGGAGAAAGGGCTTTATACTGGGGGTGCTAACTCGTTTGTGGCTATGGGCACTAACAGGGGATATTTTCTGTTCTTGGGAGCCTTGGGTGCCTCCCCCCACCAGAGTGAACTTTGATGCACCCCGGGGAAGGGGTATGGGATGAAACAAAGCCAGTGTGGAGTAACAAATGAGAGAAACAAAATGGCAGCAGCCTGGGAAAGAGGCCGGAAGGCTTTCCGTTGCCACTTCCAATGGAGGCTGTTTGACTGCTCATGAATGAGGTGGTTTGTCTGCCAGACAAGTTGGGTCTGTTGCACACTCCCTCAAGCAGAAGCCAATTTCAGGTTTGAAGGGGTGCTTACCTTAGTTTGGCAAAGACTGCTTTGACCAGCCAGGGGCATATACTCCCCAGGCTGCCTCAAATGATGGTGACAGCATGTTGTGTTCAAAATGTGTATGTGGTTGTAAGACTTCTTTCTCTTGTCCTAGAGGTCAACAATATTGGAATTTCTCATCTGTATTTAGTGCTGGAAATCTTTTATTAACTGGCATATCTTATCTGGAGGATCATAGTCTGCTAGACCTAGGGCTTAATTCACGGAGTATGGCTGAGCTCCTCCTCCTTTTAAAGATGCAGAGAGGCGCCTGAGTGGCTCAGTCTGTTAAGTGTCTGACTCTTGGTTTCGGCTCAGATCATGATCTCACGGTTTTGTGAGTTTGAGCCCCACATCAGGCTCCAAGTTGACAGTGCGGAGCCTGCTTGGGATTCTCTGTCTCCCTCTCTCTGTCCCTCCCCCACTTGTGCTATCTCTGTCTCTCTCAAAATAAATAAATAAACTTAAAAAAATTTTTTTAAAGGGGTGCCTGGGTGGTTCCGTCAGTTGAGCATCCGACTTCAGCTCAGATCGTCTCATGGTTCATGGGTTTGAGCCCCGCGTTGGGCTCTGTGCTGACAGCTCAGAGCCTGGAGCCTGCTTCAGGTTCTGTCTCTGTCTCTGTCTCTGTCTCTCTCTCTCTCTGCTCCTCCCCCATTCATGCTCGGTTTGTCTGTCTGTCTCTCTCAAAAATAAAAAATAAACATAAAAAATATATAAGAACATTTTTTAAAGATGCAGAAACCAAGGCAGAGGGAGGATGAGCAGTTCACCGAAGTCCAACAGCCTCATAGAAGAGCAGCTGGGACTGGAAGTAGGTCTCTTGACATCAGTGCAGAGCACTGTGCTGCCGGCTCCCAAACCACAGCCTCGAAACAAGTGCCTGCTGAATCAGCACAGACCAGTTAGATATATTGGTTTGATAACTGCTTAAGCATATTTTATCATACAGATAGCAGACACTATTAGCTGCTTTACATTTCGATTTCATCTGTTTAACCCTATATAATTCCTCGCTTCCTTAAGCAACCCATTTTTTTAAAACAGTGATCCTTCTAAGTCAGCATTCCTCCTCAACTAAGTACAATTGCCATCTAGTGGTTCAAAGATAGCAATAAAATTCTCTGCAAAAGCTTTGTATGTAGGCCAAAGGAACCAGAGAATTTTTACAACCTGGAAGAGATCCTTCTGGATCTTCATGTCTGACACTCTCATGTTGCAAGTAAGAAAATGGGCTCTAGAGGGGAAAGCAACTCACTGGAGGAGGCAGGGGCACCCTTGACCACACTGAGTACATGACATGGGGATTGCCTGGCCCCACTCTCTTGCAGGGTGGATGTGCTCCTGGAGGGCAGGGAGGTGGGTGCACTTGGGGTTCCAGAGTATCTGGCCCAGGGCCTGATGCACAGTAGCGCCTGCTGTATGTGTGTGGTGGGTGAGTGGGTCCTCCGTGAGCAGACTCGTGTCACTAGCCTCTTTGTCTTTCTCCATGGTGCCATCAAGCCAAAGCAGTTGTTCCCACAAAGGAGGCTTCATCAATGTGGTGTTGGTGGCCGGATTGAGGCCTGCATTAGCTGAGTCAACTGAAGTGAGCCATGCCTTCCAGTTGGCACAGTGTGCTCTCTGCCTCACCTTCGAGCCACATGCTTCTGCACCCTTTCTGGTTGAGCATCTCTTGCTCAGGATACTTTTGTGTTCAGAGTAAATTTCCTGACAGGCAGCAAATCTAAGCATCCCCTGCCAGAAGTGAGGCGAGCACTCAGGGCCTCATCCCCTTCTATTTATAACATGTGTTGGTCAGGCAGTCCCAAAAAGGGTGCTCAGGGCAGAGCGCGGAACCCACTTGACCTCCAAAAGGAGGCCCGTGCAGGATGGCTCCACAGGGGTTGAGAATGGGCAAGCGCTTTAAATGGCTGCAGATGGTGAGGGTGTCAGGGTGGCAGACTGTGGGTGGCAGTTTTCTTTGTGTTCCAAATAGGCTGAGGATTTTCTTTTATTCACTGAAACTTTCTGGAGGAAAATGGGGACAAGGAGAGTGGTAGGCATAGGTAGCCCCTGTGGGGAGGGTTTTGTATCCTAGGATCCATGGTGAGCTTCCAAAGGGGGATGAGTTCTGAAGCCCTGGAATTGTACACACAATTTGGTGTCCGTGTATGTTTTTTGGACAAAAAGTCTCTATCTTTTGTAAGCTACTCAAAGGAGTCTATGATCCAATCATATGAAGGACCACCAGTGTACAGAGCAAATCCATCTCCAAACTGTTTGAAATGAACCATATTTTTGTCTCATTCTAGAAAAGAAGATTCAGCCATAGTTGTTCTTTTCTCTTACCAGTATTCTCATCCATATCTGATGTCATTTTTTAAAGGGTGTGTGTACACCTTTTAAAACAAGTATATGGTAAAAGAAAACAAGTATATAAGTAAAATCCTACTGTCTTTACTGTCTTTTATAATGGGCACATAACTCAGTCCCAAAGTGAGATATGCATAAAATATGCATTTCTTTTACTTTTCTAAAAGTATTTTCTATTTTGAACCCCTATTTCTTCCATGTGGCAGAGACTTCATCTCTGTGTTTGGGATTTTCTGTTTCTCTCTCTGTCCCAGGGGACTGACTGTGTGTCAATTCTGGGGTGCTTACCTAGAACCAAGGCACCTACCTAGGACTGAGATGGGTGTAATGGGAGATATCTGTCTTTTATGTCACTTGTATACAAAGTCATATGCTGAGATCCATCCTTGATCCCACTGAGTCTTTGGCTGTGGGACCACATGTGTTACCACTGAGCTTTCTATCTTCTGGTCCAGGTCCTGGCAGACCTCCCTGCTATCTTCTTGGTGAGTCCCTGGGGCTGTGTGTGGCTCTGCCTGCCAGAGCTAAGGCTCTGTGGTCTTGCTTCTTTCCAGGACCCTTTGATCTAGGAAAGAGGATGCTTTGGACCTCTCTTTGAGATCCAAATTTACCAGGTCTTCCGATTTGTTTTTCAAGAAGAAGCTGGACATTTTCACTTTTTGTAAACCTTTCTTATTTTAAATGTTGGCAGTTAATTCATTTTGAAAGAAAGCCACTGAGGATGAAAAAAAAAAACCACCACAAAAAACAAACACCTTTCCATGGCCTAGTTTTGCCCCTTGGGCCACCATTTTGCAGCCTCTGCCCTAAAGGCTTAGACTTAAGGAAATCAAAACAGGGAAGACACCATGTTTCTGCTTTCAAATGTGTCACAACTCCCCAAGGCAGTAAGCACAGGATTGCCTACCTACTGGAATAGGAGAGAAGGGCAGAGGGGAGAGATCTGGGGGCAAAGCATTAGTTAACATTTCAAAAGTCTTATCTTTCTACACTTTGATATTGAGCTTATAAAGACAGGTTCTGTGTTTTAAAAAACAAACTTCTTGGGGTGCCTGGGTGGCTCAGTCAGTTAAACGGATGACTTTGGCTCAGGTCATGATCTGATGCTTTGTGAGTTCAAGCCCCGTATCCGCTCTCTGCTGTCAGCACAGATCCTGCTTTAGATCCTCTATTTCCTTGTCTCTCTACCCTTCCCCGGCTCTCTCTCTCTCTCTCTCTCTCTCTCTCTCTCTCAAGAATAAATTAAAACATTTAAAAATAAATAAATAAATAAATAATAAACTTCTATATCCAGGGGAAAAAAGGATTAATCTTGCACAATATATTTTCAATAAAGTAATCATGTTCAGTAAATGCTTTCGGTTATAGCAATTATAGAATTTTATATTGGGTTTCCTAGTGATTGTTTAATCCAATTCCTGAGAGTGGATTAAATAAATGAGACAACTGAAGCCTACAGAGGTGAGTTTGTTTTGGTCACCTAACAAGTCACTATCAGCCAGACTTACAGACTCTCAGCTCTTTCTTTCTAGTACCTCCTACTGGACAAGCTAAGGACCAGAGGATTGTATCCTGCTTGAGGTGGGCATAGGGTGTGGCATGGAAATGGAGATGATGCTGGAATGCAGTGCTCAAACTCAAGGAGGGAAGACCCAGGAGGCCATGGCCCCAGGAGAAGTCAAGTCAAAGGGACTAACAACCTATTTTAATTTTCATTAAAATTTGAGAAGTGCTATTTTGGCCTAATAGGTCTCTCCCTTGGCTGTGGTTTAGAGTTGTTTAGAGCCTGAAGAGCTTTAAAATTTAAATTTTAAACTTTAATGGAAGCCTGTGCTCTACCCCTAAAGATTCTGATTTAATGAATCTAGTGGTAGGGTCAAGGTATCTGTAGTTGGAAAGGCTCTCTTGGTGATCTTCATGTGCAACAAGGTAGAGAATGACTGCTCCAGCCACACAGAACCACCACCACTTTCCAAACATAATACACCCACCCTCCCTGTGCACTTGCTGTCCTCTTAGTCTGCAACAAGACTTATACTTATTCTTCAAAATCCAGGTTATAGAACCTCTTTTGGGAAGAGGTCCCTGAAGCTTCCCCCAGCAGAGTTACCTACTCCCCTCTTTGTGTACCCTCCTGTAGCTAGATCATATAAGTGTAAATATGTATTTTCATGTCTCTTTATCTTACTAGGGAAAGCTAAGCTGTGAGTATTTTTGGAGCAGAGAATCTGGTTTATTTACTTGTTTTAAAACTGCAGAGCCTAGCTTTTGTTGGTTCTCTGTATCTGGTTCTTTCACTCTATTAGTGATTGAATGCCCAAATGAGTTAAGTCAAGGTTTTAGAACCAAGCAAGTATCCTTCAGATGTTCTCAGTCCCCCAATCATCCCCACCAGAAAATGATCTCCAACCTGCCAACTCTTAACTGTCTCAAAGAAAGCAAAAGACAGCAAACAACAAACAGATCACAAACAGATGTGTGCATAATATACATGTCATGGCTATTTCAAGAAGGAATAGTTGGGAACAGATTGTATGATCCATAAGGGCGGGGATTTTTGTTGGTTTTGTTCCTTGCTATATCCTCAATGCCTACAACAACGCCTAGAATCAAGAAAGGGTTAGATTGAATGAATAGATACTGAATAAGTGGTGATTTTAAGATGGCTTTCTTTTCTCCTCCTCCTTTCCCATTTATCATTCATTCCAGTGACACTGGACTTTGTTTTGAGTGCTGTGACAGAATGCTGTTTTGAATTGCCAAGACAAGGTCACCAGGACCTTTAAGGATGTTCTGGCTTTGGAAATTTGCTGACCCTGACCACAGTATTTGCAGGCAAAGTGTGAATCAATCGCCAGTAATATCTAAGTGCTTCTTAGAGACCTGACAATCTTACAGACTGACTAATTTTAATAGAGTCATAAGACCCTAACTTTATCATTATTCACCCTCACTTCAACACACACACACACACACACACACACACACACACACACACACAGAAGATCCTGAGTTACACTGTGCTGTTTACACTGAGCATCACTTGGGGCTTGGTAAACCGAGACCACATTATGTTCTGTCCTTAAGAACTCAGAAGCCCTTCTTGCCAATGGGCTGAATCAGCCATGAATTTGAGCATCTCTTGATGACTGCTTGTCTTGCTGAAGCTGTGACAGAGAATGACAGAATTTTAGAGCTGGAAAGGATCTTAGAGATCATCTGGTTTAACCCTATGAGTTTGATGAATAAGGAGGCTGAGATCCAGAGACATATCACTTGCTCAAAGTAACACAGCTCATTAGCTGCTGCATAAGAGCATCAGCTGGTGCCCAAACTTTTGGTCCCTGGCATTTTCTGTTTACCTTATTACTGGCTCTAGAATCTACCTTATACTGGGTCTAAATCATTTAATGTAGGAATGCCAAGTCACTCTCTGTTCCTTATGATGAAAAAAGACTATAAAAGAGAGTGGTGATCCTTAAAAATCAACTCCTTTAGGTTAAAAGTGAGGTTAGAATGTGTTGAAATACATTGGTCTCAGCTTGAAAGAACAGATGGCTATTTTTTTTTTTTTTTGGCTTTCAGCTTAAAGCATTAGTTTCCATTAAAGTTTTTCTCAAAACCAAATTCTTTTTTCCAGATTTAGAACTTTACAAAACAGTGTCTTAACCAAGCTGAATTATTCACTGTCCCACAAATGCACCGTATATTTGTAGCATATCCTCTTCCTCCCTAATCCAATTTTTTGTCCTGGCTGATCTCTATGCAGTCACATCCTACGTGTTCTTCCAAATCTAGTTAAATTTCCTCTCCTCTCTAAATGTCCTCTTGACCATCTGCCTTGCCTGGAATAGTATCTTCTTTTTCCCAACTTCTTTAATTTGTGAGAGTATTTAATAACTACATATTCATTTTATTATATGTTAGGAAAATATATTAGTAGCATATCAGACTCATGACTTCATAGCTATTTTTTTAAATATCACAATGATATTTTTTTATATCATTAATGGAAGGATGTATTTGTTATTGCTGCAAAACAAACTACTCCAAAACGTAATGGCTTAAAAAAAGAATGACTACTGAGCTCATGATTCTGTGGCTTGGCAATTTGAGCTAGATTAAGTTGGTCAGGTTTTTGGTTTTGCTGGGCTGCATGTGTCTGTGGTAAGCTGCAGGTTTGCTAAGTGGCTAAGTCTATGGAGGTTGGCTGTCTGTCAGCTAGAGCCCCTTCTTTCTTCTTCACGTGGTCCATCATCCCCTATTAGGTTTGCCACCAGGCTTTTCCTGTGGCAGAGCCAGGGGTCCAATAGATACAACAGAAGTATGCAAAGCCTCTTGAGGCCATGAAAAACTGGTATGCCATCACTTCTGCTGCATTATATTGGTTTAAGAAAGTCACAAGGCTAGTTCCCCTCTCTCTACGTGGGAGGAGCTACCAAGTCATATTGTAAGGACACTGATGGGGAGAAGAGCTTGGGAAACTTTGCAATCAATTTATACAAAAGTTGATTTAAATAAAAATGCACTTTGTAGGAGACTATAGTAAAGACCGAAGTTGGTACCTAAGGGGCTGAATGTTTAATCATCTGATGCTTAATCATTTACTGTCTTGTAACAATTCTGGTATGACCATCAGTAGCACCAGCCTGAAATGCAGTTGGAATGAGGTATTTCCTTTGTCTTGATCTCTATGATTTGGATTTCTGGAATTCTAGCCCCATCTAAGGCCTCCCTTCAGATCTCAGGATTGGAGTGTGTTTGAGTAGTGGGAGAGGAGTGTGTTAGGTTATAGGAAGATCCCTAATGGATCTTAGAAGGTTGTCTTCCTCCACAGCCTTCTGGCAGTGGATATCATTGAAGTGGAACCTGCATCACTGTCAATGTATCTGGATACCAATGTTGCTAACTTACTCTTGCATTGCTAGTTTGGGGCAGGGATTCAACATTTTGATTAAGTATTCTGACTTAGCCCTTATGATACAGCCATGGTGAAGCCAGAAGCATTTTGCTGGGTCATAAATTACAACAATTAAAATTTCAATTTAAGAAAAAATTAGTAACGTGAAAGCGCACATTTTCGTTCTATTCCTGAGCCCTGCCCCAGAGTTGAGACAAGGAATGGGGGTGACCAAGCCATATTAAGTGGTTGACAATGACCTAAGAGTCTAACCTGGGCATCAGACTGAAATGTTAAAATTAAATGAGAATATATTGATGATATGGTTCCAATGAACTCAGATTTCCATGAGCAACTGCTTAAATTCTAGAAAAATGCAAAGTGACCCAACCTTGCTGAGGGAGACAATATAATCAAGTTGAACTTCAGAAAAGAAGGAAGGAAGGAAGCAAGCTAGCAAGGAAGGAAGAAAGGAAGGAATGGAGGGAGGGAGGAAGGAAAAGAGAAGAGAAAAAATTCCTCATAGGGAAGACACTCACCTGTTAAGTACTTTCACAAGGAGTGACTGCAAATCACCTGGCACAGTGAGAGACCACAGCAATAGCAATCCTGAGAACGTCCAGCCCATAGTGCCCTCATGACAGTAATGACAGTCAGCCAAAATGCTAAGACTGTTTAATACACCATGGACTAGTTTGCTGGGGCTGCCATGACAAAGTACCACAGACCGGGTGGTTTAGAACAACAGAAACTTACTGTCTCACTGTTCTGGAGGCTCTAAGTCTGAAGTTAAGGTATCGGCAGGGCCACGCTCCCTTTAAAACCTGCGTAAGGATTCCCCCTTGCCTCTTCCAGCTTCTGGTAGTACCATAAGTTCCTTGTTTACCTGCAAAACTCCCGTCCTCCGCCTTCACGTGGCATTCTCCCTGCGTCTCTTCACATTGTCCCCCCTAGCGCATATCTGTCTTACTCGGTGTCCAAACTTCCCATTTCTTGTAAGGACACAAGTCATATTGGATTAAGGCTCACTCTAATGAACTATTTTGACTTCATTACTTCTTAAAAAATTCCACTTCCAAATAAGGTCACATTCTGAGGTAGTGGAGGTTAGAACTTCAACATGCCATTTTTAGGGGAACACAACCCATGGCACATGACATGGTGCTATTTGTCTGGAATAATTTATTTTATCATTTAAACTGTAAACTTCCTTGTAAACATGTAAAACTTAAATATGCCTCTCAAGAAGTTGTCTGGTTTAAAAAAAATCACAAAGGAAATCTATGGAGAAAACAAGAGTTATCAAAAAATTATGAAATGTTTTACTATCAGAAAATCTGGAAAAAACAGTTTTGACCATATTTTAAACTGCATCTATATTTATATGTTATCATATATGGCTGTCACTGGTGAAGATCAAGTGGCCAATGGCTGTCTAATCATAAGAGATGGAAAAACAGTGAAATGAAGGCAATTCCAAGACACTAACTTGTTTTTTTATGGTCAGTATATCTAATAAATGCCTTATCTTTGTAACCCACATATATCTGGAGCCCCATGTGGACCTATCACCCTGTGGTGTTATATGAATGACAAAATACATCCCAGGATTAGGACAGGAAAATATAGTTGGAAGTAGTTCATATCTTCTCAGTGCCTTTCGACAAAATGCCAAAGTGGCAGAATATCCTTAATAAATAGTACATGTTCTGGGACAGAATGTTCTCCAGGCATACACACAGCACTCACACATACACATCTGGCACTGGCTTCTGAAGTGAATGATTTCCTCTCTCTTTTCTCCTGCAAACTCTTTTAATACCCAACCACGTGGTTGGTCTTCCTCTCTCTCCTTCCCTTCGTGCTTGAGTGCTTTGTTATGGAGAATAACCAAATCTCTCTGATTTCTTTAGGTTTGGTTTATTTTCCCCACAATGTGCTTGTTTCTCAGGTACAACAGAGCAAAGGAGGGTCTGGGCACCTGTCCAGCAGGCGAAATCCACTCTTCTTAGAAGGAAGTTGTAGAGGCTGTGAACACTCAGACAGTATTTTTGTTGGCTGCTTGCATTTCAATATTTTTTGATGGTGTTACATTTTTCATATAAAGCAAGTGGTATACTCTCTCACTAATAGAAGTTAATTTCTTTCTGACAGCCATTAGATACCCATTGAACCAATATTTTATTTACTTGCTTATTTTGCATCAATGATGGCTTATTCTTTTATTTATTTATTTTTAATTTTTAAAGTTCAAGTATAATTATGATACAGTGTTATATTAGTTTCAGGCATGCAATATAATGTTTCAACAATTCTATACATTTCTCAGCACTTATCAAGGGTAAATGCACTCTTGATACCTGTTATCTATTTCACCTGTCCCTCAACCCACCTCCCCTCTGGCAACTATCAGTTCTTTGTGTTTGAGAGTCTGGGTTTTTTGTTTGTTTCTCTCTTTGCTGATTTATTTTGTTTCTTAAATTCCATGTGAGTGAAATCATATGGCATTTGTCTTTCTCTGGCTGACTTATTTCACTTAGCATCATACCCTCTGGACCCATCCATTTTGTTGCAAATGGCAAGATTTAATTCTTTTTTATGGCTGAGTAATATTCTGTAGTGTTGTAGTGTTGGCTGTTGTAAATAATGCTGCCATAAACATAGGGGTGCATATATCTTTTCAAATTAGTGCTTTTGTTTTCTTTGGGTAAAAAGCCAGTAGTGGAATTACTCAATCATATGGTAGTTCTATTTTTAATGTTTTGAGGAACTTCCATACCATTTTCTACAGTGGCTGCACCAGTTTGCATTCCCACCAACAGTGTACGAGGGTTCCTTTTTCTTTATATCCTTGCTAACACTTGCTATTTCTTGTTTTTTGATTTTAGCTATTCTGACAGGTGTGAAGTGATATCTCATTGTGGTTTTGATTTGCATTTCTCTGATGATTGGTGGTGTTGAGCATCTTTTCATGTGTTTGTTGGCCATCTGTATGAATTCTTTGGAAAAATGTTTAATCAGTTCCTGTGCCCAATTTCATCAGATTATTTGGGGTTTTTTTTGGTGTTGAGTTATAAAGGTTCTTTACATATTTTGGATATTAACCCCTCATAAGATATATCATTTGCAAATTCTTCTCCCATTCAGTAGGTTGTGTTTTTGTTTTGTTCATGGTTTTCTTCATTGTGTGAACCAATATTTTAGAATATCTTTTTGAGCACCAAATTGTTAGCTCCCTAAGTATTCCCACATATGAAGCTCTTGGGAAGATGTGCTCTTGTTACCAAAGGCAATAGGGTGTTGGTGAAGGAGAATAAGTTTGAAAAACTTGGAATTCAATGCAAAAAGATGATGACTGAGAGATGTAAAAAAAAAAATTAATAAAATCATTAAAGGCATGGGAAGTATATGGATGTTAGCATAGTTCTCTAATCCCAGGATATTAGAACTCAGCTGAAGAGGTGTGCTTAGAACCATAAGGGAGATATAATTCCAAACAACAATTTTAAAGTTCAGTTTGTGTCATTTAAAGTTTTAGCCTGATGGGAAAAATGGTTTAAAATGAAGTAATGTGGGGTGTCTGGGTGGCTCAGTTGGTTAAGCCTCTGACTTCGGCTCTGATCACAATCTCATGGTTTGTGAGTTCAAACCTGGTGTCAGGCTCTGTACTGACAGCACAGAGCCTGGAGCCTGCTTCCAGTTCTGTAGCTCCCTCTCTCTGCCCCTACCCTGCTCATGCTCTGTCTCTCTCTCTCTCAAAAATAAATAAACATTAAAAAATAATAATAAAATGAAGTAATGAGTTTCCATGATTCTGTGTTAGTGCCCTCCCAAAGCTTCCCAATAAAATGCCTAAGAAAAGGCAGAAAAAAGAAACACCAGAAAACAAAGAGAAACCCATATGCTGTGGTCTAGTGTGAATTTCTAGTAAAGAGAATTTCTATGAACAGAAACACTGATGAATGTGTCCCCAGTGATGAAGTTAGGAAAAGGCTTTGATCGCCCCTTTTCTCTGTCCTCCTAAATCTGACGTGACATTAACCAGAAAAACAGGTGTGGGGCGCCTGGTGGCCCAGTCAGTTAAGCATCCCTCTTGATCTCTGCTCAGGTCATGATCTCATGCTTTGTGAGCTCCAGCCCTGCCATCAGGCTCTGCGCTGACAGCACGGAGTCTGCTTGGGATTCTGTCTCCCTTTCTCTCTGCCCCTCGCCCCCGTTCTCTCTCCCTCTCTCTCAAAAATAAATAAATGTTTAAAAAAGGAAAAAGAAAAAGAAAAACAGGCACTTGCTCCTCTTTGCAAGGGGACCGTTTTCTGTGATAGGCAGTGTTGTGTAACTTGTCCCACATCTGTGTCATTATTCTCCTTTTACCTCCTTTGCAAACTAAAACTCCAAGTATGCAACACAACCAGGAGTCGAAAGAGCTGACTGGGTTCACACTGCAAGTATTCACTGTCTCAGTTCAAAGGTTTTATATCGGGTAGGTGGGAGTGTAGGTGCACACACGTTTGTGCTCATATTTTCTGAACATTCGTCCACTTTATTTCTATGGATCTAACCTGAAAAAGAAAGGTGTGGAAAATACACTAGTATCTACTGTCATGAATATTGCTATAGAACTGATTCTTCAAGCATTTATAATTACCTGGGCTATACTTTTCAGACCCTCTTTGAGGTAATGTTGATGTTAGGACATAGCAAATTTGGGGCGGGGTGAAGGAACCTGACATAATGCCAAAGTGTTGGAATTGCTAATGCATATTTTATAATTGTAGCAGTTTATGAGATCACATTTGGTGCCTAAAATCCCTGGGGTACAATTTGGAGAAGAAAAAATGGAATCTAACCAAGGGCAATGTAGAGTTTTGGAGAAGTAAATAGAGGGTTTGCAATTACAATGTCAAGGATCTTAAAATTCAAACTCAAATTTTATGCCACTACATTTACATATATACATAGTATAATAATTTTTAAAGTTGATTATATTTGTATAGTAAAAGGGAAGATGGAAAGAAAAGTTTGCCCTAAAACTGTTGTCTAACTTTTTTTAAGTAACATTTTTTTCTTTCAATTTGAAAAGTAATGTCTGCTTATTATAAAGGACTTTAAAAATAACATTGTATTATTATAGACATTTTAAAAATACACTGTAATACTATAATACAGCTAATATTATATACCACTTCCAATGTGCCAGACATTATTCTAAACACTTTGTGTACATTAACCATTTTGATTTTCATAGCAACAAATCATGTAGGTATTATTAGTCCTATTTATAGATGGGGAAACTGAGCCATGGAGAAATTAACATGTACTTGTGGTCTTCTTATATCTTTTATAATTTTGTTATCCGTATAAAGATAATATCTTCCTATATGTTATACAGTTTTATTTCCTTTTATTATCTTCTACTTTTGAAGATCACCAGTAGTTCTTTAGCTTTTTTTTTTTTTTTTTCAACGTTTATTTTTGGGACAGAGAGAGACAGAGCATGAACGGGGGAGGGGCAGAGAGAGAGGGAGACACAGAATCGGAAACAGGCTCCAGGCTCTGAGCCATCAGCCCAGAGCCTGACGCGGGGCTCGAACTCACGGACCGCGAGATCGTGACCTGGCTGAAGTCGGACGCTTAACCGACTGCGCCACCCAGGCGCCCCTCTTTAGCTTTTTTAAAAATATTATTAACTATATTTTTTTCTAATTATCAAAATAAGAAATGAAATGGTATCTTTGCATTTTCTTCTATATATGAATGAAGAAATAACTTCCTTTTCGCAACTCTATTTCTAGTCTTTTGTTATATAATCTGGAGTTTAATTAAAATGTTTTTACACTATATAACCTTTCTTTCTGTCAGGATTAGTTTGACAACTCTATTCCATTAGTAACGGAGTTTATAATTCTTTAGATTTATTTCAAAATGTTTTCGATACTTGTTGCCAATTCTTTTACATCTTCCTATTTTTCCCATTAATTTTGATTTGTCTCTTAATCTTCAGGGTTGTTCTTTGCTTGCTTGCTTGCTTGCTTGCTTGATTTTTAAGAGGATAAGTGAGTAGAGAGACTTTTAGTTTCTCACAAACATGAGATTGTCTTTTGATTGCCTTCACATCTATTTGAGTGAATATTTAAAACCTGGATTGGAGCATTTCTCTCCTAAAAGTTCTGAAGATGCTACTCCAGTGCGTTCTGGCACTAGTGCTGCCAAAGAAAAGCCTGAGGCCAGCTGGTTCCTTTGTGCGCAACTTGTTTGTAGGTGTGCCTGTAAGGTTTTGGTTTTGTTTTTTTTTTTATCTATACAATTCTACACCTTTTTTTTTTTTTCCCCAGAGTATGTCTACACGTGGATCTTTTCTTTTCTTTTTTTCCTCATCATTTTAACAGTTTTTATTTAATGTCGTATGTAAGATTACTTTATTCCTGCACCTTCTCAATTGTTTCTTCCTTATATTTGCCCTTTTCCTTTCCTATTTGGCGAGATTTGGCTTTACGCTCAAGGATCTTTTTGCGGTTTTTGTCCAGTTTTAGTCTAGTGATGACCACCTTGCTGGGGCGGATGCCCACGTGGACAGTTGTGCCATTTGCCTTCTCTCCCTGTACTCCTTCCATGCAGATGACGTATTTCTTCCTGTAAACCTGGACTACTTTGCCAATTTGCTGACCTTTGTAGTGTCCTCGCACAACCTATACTTCATTGTTCTTCTGGATGGGCATGGATGGAACGTTGTACTTCTGTCGCAGCTCCTTGAAAAGAGGGGAAGACAGGGGCGCCTGGGTGGCGCAGTCGGTTAAGCGTCCGACTTCAGCCAGGTCACGATCTCGCGGTCCGTGAGTTCGAGCCCCGCGTCGGGCTCTGGGCTGACGGCTCGGAGCCTGGAGCCTGTTTCCGATTCTGTGTCTCCCTCTCTCTCTGCCCCTCCCCTGTTCATGCTCTGTCTCTCTCTGTCCCAAAAATAAATAAACGTTGAAAAAAAAATTTAAAAAAAAAAAAAAAAAAGAAAAGAGGGGAAGACATAATCTTCCTGCCAAGGTGGGAAGGTGCACTGAAATGCCTTTTACGCTCGTGCTCCGGTCAGAGGCCAAAACGGACTGAACTTCCTATTGGCCGCTACAGCTCCAGCGATGGCCACAAAAGGGAAGAGTTCTTCTTCTTCTTCTTCTTCTTCTTCTTCTTCTTCTTCTTCTTCTTCTTCTTCTTCTAATTCTCCTTCTCCTCCTCCTCCTCCTCCTCCTCCTCCTCCTCCTCCTCCTCCTCCTCCTTCTCCTTCTTCTTCTTTTTTCCCAAAAGGAGGCAGGAGGCACAGTAGTTGAGGATTCAAGCCTGGCAATCGAGTAGCATAGATTGAACCTCAACTTTACTACTTGAATTGAGACCTTTTTTTAAAAAATGTTTTTTAAATGTTTTTATTTATTTTTGAGAGAGAGAGAGCAAGCAGGGGAGGAGCAGAGAGAGAGGATCCAAAGTGGGCTCCGTTCTGAGAGCCTCATGTGGGGCTTGAACTCACAAACCATGAGATCATGACCTGAGTCAACGTTGGCCACTTAACCGATTGAATCATTCAGGCACCCCTTGAATTGATACCTTCAATGGCCTCAGAGGCGCACCTGGGTGGCTCAGTCGGTTAAGCGTCTGACTTTGGTTCAGGTCATGATCTCATGGTTCATGAGTTCAAGCCCGGAGTCAGGCTTTGTGCTGACAGCACAGGACCCACTTCAGACCCTCTGTTTCCCTCTCTCTCTCTGCCCTACCTCTGCTCCCCACCCCCCTCTCTCATAAATAAATACACACTTAAATGACCTCA
The DNA here is from genome assembly GCF_007474595.2 of Lynx canadensis. Classification (NCBI taxonomy): domain Eukaryota; kingdom Metazoa; phylum Chordata; class Mammalia; order Carnivora; family Felidae; genus Lynx; species Lynx canadensis. The sequence continues at coordinate 54,848,421 of NC_044315.2, read as the reverse complement.
AATTACTCTCTAAGCCTCAGTTTCCTTAACATAAAGTGGAATAACAATAGTACTTTACTGCTTAGGTTTGTTTTTAAGATTCAATGAAAGAATGGATGTAAAATGCATAGCACAGTACCTAGCTCCATGGTAAGTGATAGTTACTGCTGTTATTAGTCTTGCCTGGAGCATGTTCACCCTTCCAATCTTTGTACTAACACAGAAGTCAAAGCAGACACACGGCAATCATAGATCGTACTCCTCCTCAAATTCTCCTAATAATTCAAAGGATAGAGGCAAACACCAGGTATAAATAAAGCATTCCTTTCCTGAAGGAGCCTGAAATCATCAGAAGCTTGAAAAAGTTTGCCAAAATGTCCTTTTTATTTTTATACATTGGGCTTGAGTTTTGGTTTTGGATTAGCTAAATGGAATTTGAACAATGTGTGTAGAACCAATTAATTTTGAACAATGTGTATGGAAATCTTATTCACAAAGGGAGCCATTCTGGTTTTGAAGGACCATTTGATTTATTATTCCATCAACTACACGTGGATAGGAAAATGCCCATGTGACTACCCCCTTATTCTCCAGCTATGCTTCTTAAATCTGGACATTCCAGCTCTATTCAAAATAAGCAACTAGACAGACTATGCATATCCTGATGAAAATATTCTGTAGATAGAGAATACTCAAGAAAAAGTACCCTTGACATGTTTACAGTGACGTCTGATTGAGGTCATTTATTACCCTGGGTAGAGAAGGAGTCAACCCTTTCCTTCCTAACTTTCATACTCCAGTGTTTTTCAACTCAGAAAAATATTCCTAAAATATGTTTTTGATTACTGCTTCTGTCTCAAGTTTTCTTCTTTGGAAGGAACGTGAATAATTCTTCTGTCCAAGTCTCTTTCTTTGTCTTCCATGACTATCTTTTTTAAAAAATTGTATTTTCTTCATTCCTTTCCCCTCATGTTTTTCATAGTGTAAATGTTATCTCCAAATATAGACTTAAATATGATTATATACTGAAGTTCATAACTTTTCTCATCTCATTCATCTCCATTTTCATATCATCCTGTTATCTTCCATCTTAGATTGTTCCTATATTTTTTCTGAGAGTTTTTTATGATAATTTTTTAATGATAAACAGTCTTATTTTTTTATACCCTGCTAAAAATGGCAAACAGATTTCTAGAGTTTTCTTTTTCTGGATCTAATTAGATTATGTTCTGAGGTTTCTTCTTATACTGAGTATACAATTCCTTCTTCCTTGTTGTACAGCATTTTAAAAATAAGCTTTATGCTTTTTCCCCTACTAACTTACAATTGAGTAAGAGATATTTCTACCAACAAATACAGTAAATGGATAGTCTTTGACCTCATTCTTTGTCCTTTTGAATCTGGTTGTGTTCTATTTTCAGATAGCAAAATCTAGCACTCATTCATTTAGTCTGGCTTGGCTGAACTGAGATACTATAGCCTGCTACTCCCACTGCCAGGCTCTCTAGTAACTAAACAGATGGTATTGTGAAAATCTATAATTTCCTGTATACCTTTTCCCCAGGGTTTATCTTTCTCCAGCTCCACCTACTGTTCTTTACCTGATGGCATTATCTCATTTTGCTGTCCTAATCCCCTCCCTTTATTCCCCACTTCATGCTGACATGGTTAGTGGGAGTTATAGCTGCTGATAATGTAGAAAAAGTAGAATAAATAGGATAGAACAACATTCTGATATCTATTTATCTATCTATCTATCATTCCTGGAAGATTTGTATTCTCAGTATTCTAGTTGGTAAAGTCCTTAACTTTCTTAATAGGGAAAGAAAAGTGGTTAGAAGCTAAACAAAATCTCTTGCTTTCTGTGAAAATACTTTCATGGGTTCTAAGGCTAGGAAATAAAAGATATGTCATCTTCTGCCTTGCTATCTTTGTGATCACTTGTTTTGGGGAAAGCCAGCTGCCTCGTTGTAAATACACTCATTCAGCCCTGTGAAGAAACCTACATTGAGAAGAACCAAGGCCTCCCACCAGCAACTTGCACCAATTTGATAGCCATGTGAATGAATTATTTTTGAAGCAATTTCTCCAGCTCTAGTCCAGTTTAGTCTAGACTTCTTAAGATGACTGTAGCTTCTGCTGACATCTTGACTATTTATGAAAGACCCCAGATTAGACTCTCCCAGGCAATTCACTCCCAGATTCTTGATCCACAGAAATTGAGAAACAATAAATGTTTATCTTATTTATTTTTTATGTAAAATTTTAAATTGAGATAAAATTCATATTTCATATAATTTTCCATTTGCACCATTTTAAAGTATACAGTTCAGTGGTTTTAGTATATTCATGATGTTGCACAGCCATTACCACTGCTTAATTCCAGAATACTTCCATCACCCCCAAAATAAATCCTGTACTTCCTAATTCTTCTCTCCTCCCATCCTCTGACAACCAGTAATTTATTTTCTGTTTTCCTGAATTTGCCTTTTCTGGATATTTCATATCAAATAGATCACATAATATGTGACATTTTGTGTCTGGCTTCTTTTATCTAGCATAATATTTTCAAGCTTTATCATATTGTAGCATGTATCAGCACTTCATTCCTTTTTATGGCTGAATAATATTCTATTATATGGACATACTGTATTTTGTTTATGCATTCATCATCAGATGATCCATTTAATCACTTGAGTTGTTCCCACCTCGTGGCTACTAAGAATAATGCTACTATGGCCATTGGTGTGCAAGTTTTTGTGTGAACACATATTTTCAATTCTCTCAGGTATATGCCTAGGAGTAGAATTGCTGGATCATTTGGTAATGCTACCTTTAACTTTTTGAGAATAAATACTAACAGGTGTTTTAAACTACTAAAATTTTGGGGCAATTTATTATGCAGGAATAGATACCAATTGCCCTTCATTTAGTACATAGAATAATTGACAAAGGTTCTTTTCATGACACAGTCCCTTCAAGATTCTGAGAATAGACTGACTCTCAGACACAGTATCCAGTCTTGTTATGATTTTTTTACAGTCCTTTTTGTGTGATTTCATAAGAATTTTTGTTGCAATTTGGGAAAGGCCATGAGTGAGGCTGTGTATTTGTATAAAATGACCACAAATTTAGCAGCTTAAAACTATACACACTTACTATGTCATGGCTCCTGTGCATCAGAGCTTGACTTAGCTGGGTCCTCTGCTCAGGGTCTCCCTAGGAAGGTGTCATTTGGGCTGCCTTCTCATCTGGAGGCTCATTTAGGAAGGTATCTGCTTCCAAGCTCAACTGGATTTTCGGCAGAATCCATTCCCTTGTGGTTGTAGGACGAAGGGCTCCAGCATCTTGTTGGCTATTGCCTGGAGGGTGCGCATGGTTCTTAACAGCTACCTTCACTCCCTTCTCACGTTGACTTCCCAATGTGGCCATTTATTTCACCAGGGCAGCAGGCAGAGTCTCTAGAATGAGTGTGCTAGCAAGATGGTCTTTAAAAATGTAACCTAGTGTACACAGAAGTGACATCCCATCATCTTTGCCATATTCTGTTGCTTAGAAGCCGGTCACAGGTCCTGCTCACACTTACTGAGAGAGGATTATCCAAGCGTGTGAACACCAGGAAGTAGGGGTCATGGGGGCCTTCCAGAGTCTGTCTTCCATAGGCTGAGAACCAAATACCCACATGTTAAGCAAGATATGGGGAAAAATCTTGGAGATGATCAAATGCTTTTTCATTTTACCTTAATTTGTTTCTAAAAGACTAAATTTATTTGGTGGTACTTTTATGATCTATTTTCACTCTCACCTTTAAAAAACATCTTTATTTTCTAACATTGCTCTAGCTCAAATTTGGAAAAATGAATTGTGATCTAGATCTAACTTTAGTGGCTTTATTGTTTCTATATAGTCATTGTCCTGAAAAATTTATGAAGCAATGTAGGATAAGGCTTACAAACATGGGCTCTGGCATTAGGGAAACCTGGGTTCAGAAAAGTGCTGCTTACTAGCTGTGTCACTCTGGACAAGTTAGCTAACCTTTTGGGCCTCAATTTCTTCATCTGTAACCTAGGTATAATAATAATATTTATCCCATGGGGTTATGAGTATTCAAGGACAGAACACATGTAAAGTGTTTAACATACCACTTTGTATATTGTAAGCACTCTATTAATGCAAACTTATAATAATAATGACAATAATTATTATTATTGACCTAAAGAGGAGAGTTTTGAAAAGGAAGGAGCAATAAACAGTTTGGCATAAAGGACAAGTATGAAAGGACTCAATAGATTTAGCAACTAGAAGGTTGTTGGTGGTCATAAGAGCTGTACCAATGGATGGGGGTGAAGCTGTAGCTGTACTGCCATGCAGGTGTGCAGGGAATGGGAAGTTAGGAAGAGAAAGCAAAAGGAAAGGGCTCTGGCAGGAGGAGAAACTTTGTAGAAGGGAAAATCCAGCAATAGGTACTATATGCCCTTTGTCTCTACACCAATGGCTAACAGGGTGTCACCTTACAAAGGCAGTATATCCAGCAACTTCTCAAAACAACCTGTGCTGGAGATTCAGTCTTTTCCTTCTTTGGATTAGTGCATCTCTAACCCTTTTGTATAGAAAAAAAAATTTAATATTTTTATTTATTTTTGAGACAGAGAGAGACAGAGCATGAGCAGGGGAGGGGCAGAAAGAGAGGGAGACACAGAATCTGAAGCAGGCTCCAGGCTCTGAGCTATCAGCACAGAGCCTGATGCAGGGCTCGAACTCACAGACTGTGAGATCATGACCTGAGCTGAAGTCGGAGGCTTACCCGACTGAGCCACCCAGGCACCCCTAGAAAAAAATATTTTTAATCCAGACTTTTATTTCTGGCTTGTCTGTAGTTTGCTAAATTGCAACTTTAAATATTTAAAGGTTTCTAACATACATAGCAAGGTGATGCAACAAAAAAAAAAAAAAGGAGAAGGAGGAGGTGAAGAAGGAGGAGGAGGGGGGAAGGAGGGGGAAGAAGGGGGTAGGGGAGGAGGAGGAGGAAGAGGACCTGATCTATAAGAGACAAGGGAAATTAGTAAAGAGTTACATATTCCCAGCTGGCATAGAAATGAAATGGTGGAGCTTTTGAGCATGTGGGGGAAATAAAATACAAGCCAAAGATGGTGGATTTAGAAGTTTTACTGTTGCGTACTAAATTGCAAACCAAACCCATTTGGCACATGACCAACTATCAATATAGGAAAATGCAGAAGCCGATGTTCACATTTTTCCTGAGCTAGTGGGAGGGTTTATCTGTGTGATAATAAGCTGTCCAAGCTGGAACATCAGGGAAGATGCCTGAGGTTGTAATTTATTATTATTCCATTACCATTGTCCTTCGTGCCAGCAGTCACACTTTACCTAAGATCTTTCCGAATAATTTCAGTTCATCAATCAGAGGGAAGAATAATTCCTCAACATAAAAGCCATGAGCTCAATGCTGTGCCTTTACCTTAAATGGACACTGGAAACAGCACATGATGCAGTATTTGGGCATGTATAGAGCCAAGGAGATCCTTATTTCTTCCCCTTGAGGGTGCTAATAGAAACTTCAATAAAGTGTTGCCAAGAGGAAGTAGAAAGGACCTGGACTGGAATCACAACATCCAATAATAAATCCTCACTCCATTACTTACTGTGTGAATTAAGGGCACTTCATGCCCTCTCTAAACCCCATTTTCTCAGCTGTGAAATGGGGTAGTTATGTCATTCGCACGGATTGTTGTACAAATGAGATGAGATGCTGGTGGTCTGGCATGTTGAAGGTTCAATAAATTCCTCCTGGATTTGGATTCCTAGCCCATCTCTACTTTCTATTCGATAAATATTTTGCATTCTTCCTGTGGATGTGACCTGTGTAATAACCTCTCAGTTCCATCCCCAAAGTGGAGAGTAGTGAGTTACCTGTTCACAGTTACTGCCATAGTTGTATGGCAGAACGTGAATGGGGAAGTGTGGTGTGGTGAGGTGACGTGACTTCACTGCCCTAGAAATCGGGACCCATAGTTGTGTCTTTAACTCACTGAATGACCTTGAAAATGACATAGAGTCTCTGATCCTACTTCGTGATTTGTAAATTATGCCCATAGGGCAAGGGGTAGTGTGGAATAAAACATCTGAGTTTTTTTCTATCTTGATATTCCTGATCTAGATCAGAAAGTTCTTTCCATACTGGGGCTATTGAGTCATACTTTTTACTCATGGTAATTCATTAAGAAGCATTATCATCAGTCATTATTATTACCAGGAACTCTAAATGATTCCCATGGAAGAATTTAGCAGATAATGAAATCACTTGCAATAAATAAGCTTGCTAACTAAAATGTGGTGCAGTCCTATGAAGAAGATAATTTGTTTATTATAATTATAATGTAATAAAAGAAAGTTATTATCATTCAGTTCCAGAATTGTATGTACATGAATATTTGTTGATTTAACAAATAAATAGATTCTCTCATTGTATACAAGCCACCTATACGATAGGGTCAAACAGGAGCATGAACTATTTGGACATCAGGGAAAACGTGGAAGGGGCTGTGTTCTGATCACTTGCCATTCTGTGATGTTGTTTGGTACTTCTGTCCTAAAATATACCTTTGCCTTCAAGGATCCTTCAGGCTAATTTCAGCAGCTGGGAACCTGCCCAGGCTGTCACTGGCTTTAAGGAACGCTGCCGCAGGCGGTCACCAGGAGGCATCGGTCTCCAAATCTAGGGGGAGCGTGCAGTGGCATGACCCCAGCCCCAGAAGGGAGCTTAATGGAAACTGAGAAGTCATAGTTACAGATTCAAATATTTTTGTCAGAATAAATGTGGGACTTGTTTAAAAGTTGTATATACACAGAAAAGAGTTACCTTGACCACACAGGGATCAATGCTGATACTATTCAGGACCAACTATTGACACAGATTAGCAGGCACATTACATATAAGGGGTCATTATGTTCCGAGATGCTCAGAGCATCAGCCCCACCAAGGAGTCCTCCTATATGGCCATTAACTTCACAGGTTTTGCAGTCAGCCAGACCCAGATTCAATTCCTACTGCTACTTATTAGTTGTGCAACTTTGGGCAGGTTTTCTCTTCTATAAAATGAAGATAAAAACAGTTTTTACTACACCTATGGTGAATGTGTGAATTAAATGAGATAAGGCATATTATATGCTTTGTAAAGTGCTTTCCATGCTGTAAGCCCTGAAATATTATACCTATTTATTATAAATATTGTTATTGATAATGAAAATCAAGGCCCAACAAAAGTTGCCCTAGGTCAGACAACTAACAACTGGCAGGGCCACCGTGGGCACCCAGGTCTATCTGCCTGTGGTTATAACCACACTGCTGCAAAAGAGAAAGGAGTATGCTTACTCTAATGGCATCAACAGCAAAGACAGAACTTGCTGACTAATGCTGTGTGGACAGTCAATTCTGGGCAGGATCTTGTCACTCCTGGACAGAAGGAAGTGGGAGTCAATCAGAGCTACAACAACTGTTCCACATTTGTTCCCACAGGCTACTGGAAAGACCTAAGCCTGGGCCTCAGGGGCACCCCCGGAACCAGGCAAACCTAAGCTGACCTACTTGTGAACTGGAGTTAAAATTTAACAAAATGAATAGCAAGCAGTGCAACAAGTATAACTTTTTTTATATAACTTCTCTTTGTCTTCCTCTATGCTCCTGTCATACCCCATGTCCACACAGTGTACCCTGAGAGGCAATCTCCTTCCAAATCCCAAATTGGGAGTGGGGCACAAATATCTCTGGTTTTCCTTTCCTCAAACTTTCTGGAGTTTTCTTTTGCATAGCCTTTAAGTTGCCACTCAGAAACAAAGTTCAGAAGGGAAAGCCAGGGCCCCGAGCACTTCACCGCTTGCCTTTCTTTTCTTCTTTTGGTAAAATACTTTTTATTTTCTATTCCTGTCTTACAGGAACTTCCCTTGGGTCACCTCTGCATCCACTCTGCCCATAGCTTAGAGGAAAACTTTATTTTCAGACATGGAAACATTGCTTCTTATATGTAAAAAAGAATTTTTACATATAATTTTATGTAATTATAATTTTAGAATTTATAAAATATATTTCTCTCTCTGCAATGTCTGGTTTTCAAGACTGTCTTGCTATGGAATTAGAAAAAAAGACATTTGAAGATATAGTACAAAGCTGCAGTAATCAAAGCAGTATGATGCTGCGCAAAAACGGATATATAGATAAATGGAACAGAATAGAGAGCCCAGAAATAAACCTACACTTATATGTTAAATTAATCTATGACAAAAGAGGCAAGAGTATACAATGGGGAAAAGACAGTCTCCTCAACAAATGGTGCTGGGAAATCTGGACAGCTACGTGCAAAAGAATGAAAGTGGGTCACCCTTAAAAAAAAAAAAAGAAAGTGGATCACCCTTTTATGCTATAAACAAAAAACCCCTCAAAATGTATTAAAGACCTAAATGTGAGACCTAAAACCATAAAAGTCCTAGAAGAAAACATTAGCAGTAATTTCTTTGACATCAGCCATAGCAATATGTTCTAGATATGTCTTCTCAGGCAAAGGAAACAAAAGCAAAATTAAACTATTGGGACTATACCAAATAAAAAGCTTTTTCACAGTGAAGGAAACCATCAACAAAACAGAAGGCAATGTACTGAATGGGAGAAGATACTTGCAAATTATATATCCTATAAGAGGTTACTATCCAAAATATATAAAGAACTTATACAACTCAACACCAAACAAAAAATCCAACTAAAAAATGGACAGGGGGGGACGCCTGAATGGCTCAGTCGGTTGAACACTTGAGTTACTCTCAGGTCATGATCCCAGGGTCATAGGTTTAAGTTCTGTGTCAGGCTCTGCACTGGGTTCCATGTTGAGCATCAAAACCTGTGTGAGATTCCCTCTCTCTCTCTCTCTCTCTCTCTCTCTCTCTCTCTCTCTCTCTCTCTCTCTCTCTCTCTCCCCCACCAGATAAAAAGTTAAAAGAAAATTGGACTGAAGACTTGAGTAGGTATTTTCCCAAAGAAGACATACAGATGGCCAACAAACACATGAAAAGATGCTCAACACCACTAATCATCAGGGAAATGCAAATGAAAACCACAATGAGATATCACCTCACACCTGACAGAATGGCTAAAATCACAAACACAAAGAATAACAAGTGTTGGCAAGAATGTGGAGAAAAAGGAATCCTTGTACACTGTTGGTGGGAATGCAAACTGGTGCAGCCACTATGGAAACGGTATGGAAATTCCTCAAAAAATTAAAAATAGAATTACCATATGATCGAGTAATTCCACTACTGGCTTTTTACCCAAAGAAAACAAAAGCACTAATTTGAAAAGATACATGCACCCCTATGTTTATGGCAGCATTATTTACAATAGCCAAGATATGAAAGCAACCAAGTGTCCATCCACAGATGAATTGATAAAGAAGAAATTATATATAATGGAAGATTACTTAGCCATAAAAAAGAATGAAATCTTGCCACTTGCAACAACATGGATGAAACTAGAGGGTATAATGCTAAGTGAAATAAGTCAGTCAAAGAAAGACAAATACCATATAATTTCAGTCATATGTGGAATTTAGGAAACACAACAGATGAACATAGGGGAAGGTAAGGAAAAATAAGATAAAAACAGAGAGGGAGACAAACCATAAGAGTCTTTTAAATACAGAGAACAAACTGAGAGTTGCTGGAGGGGAGGTGGGGGGGGATGGGCTAAATGGGTGATGGGCATTAAGGAGGGCACTTGTTGGGATGAGCACTGGGGGGTGTTATGTGTATGTGATGAATCACTAGGTCCTACTCCTGAAACAATACTACATTGTATGTTAACTAACTTTAATTTAAATAAAATAAAATAAAATAAAAACCAGACCCTTAAATACAGAGAACAAACTGGTGGTTGCCAGAGGGGAGGTGAGTTGGGCAAGTGGGTGAAATAGACAAAGGGAGTTAACAGTACACTTATCTAGGGGCACGTGGGTGGCTCAGTCTATTAAACATCTGACTTTGGCTCAGTCATGATCTCACATTTGTGAGTTCAAGTTGTGGGTTTGAGCCCTGTGTCAGCCTCTACGTGACAGCTCAGAACCTGGAGCCCACTTCAGATTCTGTGTCTCTTTTTCTCTGCCCATCCCCCACTTGTGCTCTCTCGCTCTCTCTCTCTCTCTCTCTCTCTCTCTCTCTTTCTCTCTCTCAAAAAAAATGAACACTAAAAATGAAAGAGTACACTTACCTTGATGAGCAGTGAGAATGGTATAGAATGTTTGAATCATTATATTATATACCTGAAACTAATATTGTTGCAGACTGTGAGTCTGGAGTTCTCTCTTGTCCAGCAAAAGAGCAGACATAGGATTGAATATGAGGGGGGCTAATGTCCAGGAGGAGACAAGAACCTTGAACAGGGATTTTTGTCTCTGTATTTATTGTGCTCTCAAGATCTTACACATGTGGTGAATGTGAAGAAAACAATCAGATAGCAATCGTTAACTTTTGTGTGTAAGAAGCAAAGGGTCTGGGAGGCAAGTGGAGATTGTGATCAATGTATCTGATGGAAAGTAATTTCCTGCAGGTGATATAACAAGTTATTCATGGTTCCATTACAATATCTCGCTAGCTAGGCTTGGGCGCTTTTACCCCAAGGTGGGGGCAGCTTTCCACCCTAAGCTTTTTTCTAACCCATTTATGTAAGTATAAGGAATTCTTGAACCTCTTTCCCCACATAATATAACACTTTATATTAATTATACTTAATAAAAAAATAAAATGTTACTTTACAAAACTTTTTCTGATTAAAAAAAAGACATTTGTTTGAGTTGGTGCTGACCTTCTCCTTCCCTAGTACAGCATGATTCTTGGCGTATCTTTAAGGCAGATGACATGCATGGGAAAGAAATAACTCCTGGGTTAATAAAAAATTATGGAAATAAATGAAGATATTTTAAAAATATTATTTCCATGATACTAGTGAAGACCCACAGTTATGCCATTAGGATAGATCTTTCATTCATTCATTCATAATTATTTATAGAAAGCCAACATGGGCCAGGCATTGAGGATAGCAATACACTAAACTTTCCTACTTTTCACAGCCCAGAGAATAACACTGATATCATCTACACATATAATTGTCTGATTTTCATAGAGCCTTGGAGGAGTCTCACGGAACATTAGTGTTTTTCTGGACTGTCTGTGATGAAAATAAAGATATTTGCTCTTTGAGGGAACATTTCATCAAGCCTTCTGTTCAAGGGTGGTTTATCCCAACCATGTCTGCATCTTGTATTCATTATTTATTGTTGTTTAACAATTTACCACAACATTTAGCAGATTAAGACAGCAAGCATTTATTATTGCACAATTTCTGTTGGTCAGGAATTTGGGAGCAGCTTAGCTGGTACGTTAGCCCAGGGTTTCTCATAAAGTTGCAGTCAAGCTGTCAGCTGGAGCTGCAGTCACCTCAAGACTTGACTGGGGCTGAAAACCTGCTTCTGAATTCACTAACATGATTATTATCAGACCTTAGTATATCTGCTTCTAAGCTTATTCATGTGATCCTCTCCACCAGTCTACCTTACAACATGGCAGATGGCTCCCCCAGGGAGGGAGTGGCCAAGATGGAAGATGCAGTCTTTTTATAACCTTGTATCAGTATTGACATCCTATCACTTCTGCTGTAGTCTGTGTGTTAGGAGCAAGTCAGTAAATTCAGTCCACACTCTAGGGCTTGAGATTACCCCAGCGTGTGAATATCAGAAGTGGAGATTATTGGGTATCATCCTAGAGACTGTCTGGTACAACCTTCTTCATATGCCTCTTGGGTTACAGGTCAGAGTATAGAGTTTGATTATTTTTCCCAATTCTTTGGCATAAATGGTCACAGGCATTTGATGAAGTGTTTCACACACTGTGCCTTTTTCTCAAATGAATCTAGGCAAAATGGCCATCATGGTGATGGCTTTCAGGTCTGCAGTGACTTGGAGGGCATTTCCTGCTAAGGCAGTTTCTTGTCATCATTTGCTCTCTGTTTGCTGTTGAGAGAGCATCTTAGGATATGACCATGGAATTTCAAATGAATGGCTAATGGGATGAATGAGAGATACAGGAGATTTTCCCTGTGATGACTCATGTCTTGGCATTTCAGGAGTTGTTTTAACTGCAAAAGCACTTGAGCTCATTGGATCACAGAATTAAGTGTCAAGATATTTGGATTTGAACTTGGGCCCTGCCTCTAACTAGCTTTTCACATGGGACGACTTACTTTACCGCTCAAAGATTTCATTTGTTTAGAAAAGAAAAGTTTAAACTGAGTGGTATCTAAGGGCTCTTCCAGCTCTAATGGGCTGTGCTTTATTCACAGATGTTTTTCTTCTTCAGGAGCTTTGTGTGGAGCTAGGTAAATGGTCTTGCTGCAATATTATTCTGTTGCATAAATTGTTGGGATTGCATAGATTGCTATTTTTTGGCAATTCTCCAGTTTCACTTTTTGGAAACTGCTAAGACACAGTCCCAAAAATTTTGTATAGGAAAACAGCCAACATTTATTGACATACTACTATGTGCCAGTCACTATGTTAAGTACTTTATAGGCTTTCTTATTTGGGCCAATAATCCTATGAGGTAGATATCTTTTTATCCATAGTTTATAGAAGGAACTGAGAATTAAGAGAGCGATTTGTCAAGATCACAGGCTAATAATGAGCAGGGCCAAAGTTCTTTTTTTTTTTTTTTTTTTCAACGTTTATTTATTTTTGGGACAGAGAGAGACAGAGCATGAACGGGGGAGGGGCAGAGAGAGAGGGAGACACAGAATCGGAAACAGGCTCCAGGCTCCGAGCCATCAGCCCAGAGCCTGACGCGGGGCTCGAACTCACGGACCGCGAGATCGTGACCTGGCTGAAGTCGGACGCTTAACCGACTGCGCCACCCAGGCGCCCCAAAGCAGGGGCAAAGTTCTAATGGTAGGTCTGTCTGGCTCAAAACCAGGCTGTTGGCTTCTAGGTTATCTATTTTATGCACCAGTTCATTGGGTGGGACCTATCAGTCAAGGACCCAAGACCCTGAACAATGGAGCTTTTCAAAGTATTCCTGGCAGTGTGATATTTTAGGAATGCAAAACAATCCTTGGGAATTAACAATTATTATTTTTTAATAATTTTTTAGTGTTTATTTATTTTTTTTGAGAGAGAGAGAGACCGAGGAAGGGGTGGAGAGAGACAGAAACACAGAATGCAAAGCAGACTCCAGGCTCTGAGCTGTCAGCACAGAGCCCAATGCAGGGCTCAAACCCACGAACTGTAAGTCAGATGCTTAACTGACTGAGCCACCCAGGCACCCCAGGAAGGAGCAATTATTATTTCCAGAATAAGCCAACGATGTAAAGCTGTGACTTAAAAGGAAGCAAGTCCTATGAGCAGGTATCATTTTCTGACATGACCTCTAAATATGTGGTGTTGGACAGAGATGTCCAGGAAACTTTGTGCTGCTTCCCACCCACACCCTCCCCTGTGATTTTTTAATCCTTTGTCAATGTACACGTATTTGAAAACCTCTCCTGTGTTTTTGGTTAGTAAGAGAGTTGCAAAATGGAAATGCTTCTCTTGGCCCTTCCGCCCTACTAGAGGGATGTTTCTTGTTGCCAGAGGTCTTTCAGAGCGGCAGGACTTTGAGGCTGTTTGGGGGTTTTGTTTTCTTTGTTTGTTTTCTCCTTTAGGCTTTTAGTCACACAACTACAGCTTAGAATTGAATTTGAGTCACAGCACACTGAAGAATAGTCTGCAAGAACTCCACTGGGAGCCCCCTGGCAAAGGATGTGTCTAGTCCCTGGTTCTTCTCAGTTCAGCCTGATGCTGCTACACAAACCAGTTCCTGCCATGGGCTGATGAGAAGACATCAATCACTTTTCAGTGGCTCTTGTTCCTAAGTGGCTGTTTTGGAAGGGAGCTCTTTGGAGTTGGAAGAAATACTATTTTATGTAGCCATTTTTTTAGCTGTTGCTATAAGGAAAATTTCCACCAACGTGAAGAAACCATTCCAAAGGTTTTACTACATGGGAATGGCTGTCCTTGAATAATCAAAACTGTAAAGTAACAAGGCATAATCACTACCATTTGTGGAGAATTTTGTGGGAGCTTTGCATATTATCTAAGTAAATTCTTTCATGAAGCTTGAGTGATAGATATTATTATTTCCATCATATAGATGATACATAGTTTAAGAGACTCATCCAAAGTTGCAATTCCTGTAACCACGAGAGCCAACCTAGAACCTAGGTCTTTCAGATTCCAAACCCACTGTTTTAGGCAACTATGCAACGTACCTGCAAATAAGTTAGAACCTTCTTTGATGTGAACCCCAGAAACCTGAACCCATGTTCATCCACTTAGGATGGGTCGGCACTTAAATTTTTCATTTCCTGAATTTGTAGCATCGACCAAATTTTAGCTTGAATAGTTAAATTATTTAAAAAGAACAAACATTTGCAAAACACTTTAAAAGTACTCATTTACAAAATTGATAGAATATGGAATCATAAAACTCCCAGGTTAGAAGGGATCTCAGAAGTAATAGAGCCTTCTCTCCCCATCCTCATCCTTCTCGTTCCCACTCGCTCATTTAAACGCTCTTTTTTCTTGGCAGAGCACTCTTAGTTTATAAGGTTCTGTGCCTTTAAGACATTTCACAGATTGGGCACCTTCCTCATTCAGTTTCTACTTCCCTCAAAATCAGACCAAAATGGTGTAGCCTAATTACTATTGAGTCTCAGCACACCCTCCTGGGGAGCAAAGTTTATGCAACAGCAAGAATGCCTTAAATCCTTCTATATTTACTTTCCTCTGGAGAGCTTGTACTACTTCCTTATTTGTGTATTCTTCCAACTTCTTTGACTAGAGCTGCACTATCCCATGAGGTCACCATTAACTACATCAGGCTACTGAGCACTTGAAATGTGGCTAGTGAGCATTGAAAGGAGATGTATGTGTAAAATATACACTAGATTCTGAAGCCTTGGTACCAAAAAAAAAAAAGAAGAATTTATGTCATTAATAATTATTTTATATTGGTTAAATGTTAAAATAATATTTTGGATACATTGGGTTAAATATGTTCTTAATATTAATTTCACCTGTTTCTTTTAGTTTTTAAAATATTTTTTAAAATGACATAAGTCACTCACATTTTATTCCTATTAGACAGTGTTAGACAAGAGCATAGATTAAATAGCAAAGGAGGTGTAACTAGAGGTGTTGATTGGGTTCCAGTCTTGGAAGGTCTTTAAAGAACTTTTATGAATCACTCTAAGCATGCCAAGTATTGCCCACAGCTTACAGAAATACAGTGTCTTAACTCACGATTCATGACTTCTATATTACATGGTAAATATAACTTAACATGTTAATATCCACAATTGTTTGAGCCAGTCACCTTTTCTAGTTCTTTGCTTGTGTTTTATGAAGTAGTTAGTTAGTAGTTAGAAAAAGCTACCAAGAATGGAGGTGAAGGAGGAAGAGGGCACAGTTCTGCAAGGGAATTAGGAGACAATTGTAACTTTCATCTAAAAGTGATGAAAAGAATGGGACACCTGAGTGGCTCAGTTGGTTAAGCGTCTGACTTTGGCTCAGATCATGATCTCACGGTTTGTGAGTTTGAGCCCAACATCAGGTTCTGTGTTGACAGCTCAGAGCCTGGAGCCTGCTTTGGATTCTGTGTCTCCCTCTCTCTCTCTCTGCCCCTCCTCTATTTGTGCTCTCTCTCTCCCTCAGAAATAATAAATGAATAAACTTAAAAAAAAAAATAAAAGTGATTGAAAGGAAGGCACCAAGCCATTAACCCAGGGTGTGCTCTCTGGCAGGCCTTTGGCAAGCGGCATAACACCTACTTAAGTGGGTCACAGCCTGATTGTTAATTTCCATTCATGGGGTTTGTTTCCTTTTCTGGTGTCTCAGTTAGCTCCAAGGTGATACTTTAAATAGTTGTGAAGGCATCTGTAGAGGTAGTCAAAGTTTCCAAAGGGGTCATCATTAACTTCCTTTGTCAGTATTTCTCCACTTTCTGATGAGTCTTCAGCAGAATCTGAGCTATTCTCTTGGAATCCAACCAGCAAGCTGTTATCAAAATTCTCCAGCCACTCCTGGATACCAATGCCAACGAACTGGAAAGAATTGTGTAGGAGGAAATGCCAGCCTTGCTGAGTCAGGCAACTTCTTCAACCCAAAGTTGACTGGTAATTATCGTGACTGTGTTCCTGGGACCACAGGAAGTATAGTCAGCCCTGATCCGGCTCCATCAGATTTGCTCAGTATGGGGAAAAGCACTGTCCAGGGTAGTGAAATGTTCCAACTCCATGCAGAGAAGAACCAGTAGAGTTGAGCCAGCAGAGTCAGGCTGTATGCAGGCAGCAGGTGTGGTTATGAGCTCTCTTAATCTGGAGTTCCTTTGGTATGATCAGATTGTGTGAGAAGAGAGAGAATAAAAGTTGAGGGTTGACAAAGCCTGGGTCACTCTCAAACTCATGTTTTCAGTTCAGATGTAGTCTGCATAAGGGTGAACAGTCCAGTTGGAATAGTCCCCAAAGTGACTCTACTTTGGAAGTTTAGTTGAAATGGGGCTTTGGAGTCAAACAAATTAGAGTTGAGCAATGATCCTGCAAGTTAACAGTTGCATGATCTTGGCCAAATCACGTCACCCCTCTAAGTTTCAATTTTCTCATCTGTAAAGTGGGCATATACTATCCCTTCCAGGGTTGTCGTCAAGCTTACTTGAGATGTATATATAAAAACACCTGGCATCCAGCACAAGGAATGCAATGAATCATCCTGACCTCTCCTCTTTAGTGTGTTTTATTGTTAAAGCCTTAATATAAATAGATATCTCCCTTGTGAACTCGAATTCCAACCTTTGGCAATGATCATACTTACTCTAGCTTTTTTGTTTTGTTTTATTTTAAGCTACTTGACTTTGGAGATTGTCCAATTCGAATGATGATGATGATGGTGATACAGTAATTTTTTATTCAGCACCTGCCAAAGGCTTGGCCTTATGTTAAGTGCTTTTCATATATAATCTTATAAAATCATCATAATAACTCTGTGAGGCAGGTGCTATTATCCCCATTTATAGGTGAAGAATGGGGTTAAGAAAGATTAAGTGGCTTTCTCAAGGTTATGAAACTAGGTAGAAGACCTGGGATTTAAACCTAAGTGAGATGGACTCCAATGCTATCATTCTTTTTTTTTTTTTAAGTATTTATTTATTTGTTTATTTATTTATTTATTTATTTATTTATTCATTCATTCATTCATTTATTTGAGAAGGAGAGAGAGACAGAGAGACAGAGAATCCCAAACAGGATCCACTTGGTCAGCATGGAGCCTGACTCAGGGTTTGTACTCATGAACTGTGAGATGATGACCTTAGCCGAAATCAAGGTCAGATGCTTAGCTGAGTGAGCCACCCAAACCCCCCACCATTTCCAGTTTTAAATATCTTAAGTAGTTTAAGCATATCTAATATTTTATTGAAAAATTTTTTAATTAAAAGACAATTAGGAAATATTTTGGTGAAAGAAAATTTAATGTTTGGGAATTTATAGACATGAAAGCTTGTTTGTGTTATTTTAAGATTCTAAATGTTACTTTTGTTTTGTATAAGAGCTCAAAAATTATGTAATATCCACCTGCTCCCATATCACAAAATATGAGGGTATTAGATAAATAAGAGAAATTTGAGAATATGAAAAATAAAAGACAATCCAGAAATTGGAGTAGACAAAGCTATTTCTGAGGCCAAAGAAATAATACTTCAGATAAATAAAGAGACAAACCACTGAGCGTTTTTCATGGCAAGGTTGGGAGGACTTCTATCTATTGAGATGATATCATGCAAAGCTGTTATTTGCTGCTGCCCAGAGGGTCCTATAAGAATTATTTTTCTTGGGTTTTGCTCAAAAGAACGAATGTCATTCTAACGCCAATATTGTCAAATGCCATTGATTGTTTGGATTCACTTTTCTAAAACTTGCTCTTTCCTTTGTAAGTAAAGGTATGTCTTTCTAGAATATTAAAGCCCTAATTTAAGTAATGATGAGATTATTCAGAATAAGTAAAGCCTCTTTGAGCAATTGGCTTATCAAAGTAGTTCACATTAACTGTCTCAGAGGAAAATTAGTAAATCTCATGTTGGTACAATAAGCATCATCTCCTTCATTAAACTTGGTAAAGGCTATTTTTAAATAAAAAGAAGAGTCATTTTTTCCTTTTATCAATCTCATTTACTGAAACAGCCCCTGTCAAAGCCATCAGTGACCTGGACATTGCTTAATCTATGGCTTTACTTGAACCTCTCAGAATTGTTGTTCATGCTTCCTTCTTGGAACCCTTCCCTCATTTGGCTTGAGACATCAGTTTCTCTTGGTTCTCCTTCTATTCTGGCTGGTCAGGTCCTCTTTATCTACTGACTGCTAAGTGTTAAGACCCTTCAGAGTTTAGCCTAAAGCCTTTTTAATTGTCTTTATTAACTTCATAGGTAATGCCATCCCCAGTCTCTTAGCTTTGAAAGCATCTACACAGCCATAATTCGGAAATTTAAATTGCTAGCCCAGACCTCTTTCCTAAATTACAAGCTCATAGCCAACCATCTCCTCAAACTTGAACTCCCTTGAATATCTATTAGGGATCTCAACAACATCCTTGATTTCTCCACTGACAAACCTCTCCTTGTATAGTTTTGCACATCTCAGAAAATGCTATCTCTGTCCAGTTGCCCAGGCAAAAAATTTACTTCCTGTCTTCCTCTATACCCCACATCCAACAGTACATCCTATTGGTTTTACCTGCAAAACACTGTATATAAAAAATCTGAACTTTTCACCAACTTCACTGCTATTTTCTTGGTCCAAGTGTGTATCATGCTTTGCCCCCTCACCTGAATTATTTCAGCAACTTCCCAACTGGATTCTTTCTTCCTCTCCCCCTTCCCCACCACATCTGTTTTCACATAGAGACCAGAGCCTTTAATGGCTCCTCATTCAGAGTAAGATCTGAAGACAAGATGACCTACAAGGCTCTCCATGACTTTACCCTCAGCTCCCTCTCTCACTCCATATTTTTAATCTCTTGCTCCCTGTTCCCCTTGTACACACTGTGTTCCAGCTTACCCACAATTTCCCAGAACAACTACCTCTCACTTTTCAGAGTTATTTGCCCAAATATTATCATCTTAGAAAGATCTTATTTGACAACTCTTTCCCTCATCCCTGGCATTCCTATATCCTTTATTCTGCCTTATTTTTCTTCTATAACACTTTTCACCACCTGACATATATCTGTTCACTTATTTATTTGTTTATTTTTGGTCTCCCAATTATTTGAGATTCAAGGACTGGCAGACTATGTAATTCCAACTGTACCTCCGATTGAAGGAAATTAAAAAAGCTGAAACACACACACACACACTTTCATGCATGCATTGGAGACCAAATGAGATAGTAAGAAATTAGAACAAGGAAATGATTAGAGTTCAAAAAGGTGAACCAAAGGAGGACTCACTGGTAGTCAAAAGGAAACTGAAAGGGAGAGCTACACTGAGAACTTGAGAAATGACCCACACTGTATTTTGGAACCCTAGGGCTGACATTTGGCAAACCACTGGAAGCAGCTGAGACATAGAACAAAGGTTTTGAGAACTCAGTTGCGTGAAGGTTTGAGGATTGGTATTCTACCGCCTCAAAGACAGAGAGGCCCTACTGTAATATCTGTTCCTCTTGAGACACTCAAAGGCTACAACCTGGAAGCATGGGGTTTTTCCAGCCTGCAAAAAAACCCTCAAAGCTTTGTCCCAGACTGCTAAAATACTCGGGTATTTTGCAGAGAAAAAAGGATAGTTTGTTGGGTCTCAAACTATCACTAAATATAATTTTCATTTGTCCAGCCAATAATCAAATATTATAAGGCAGACGAAGATTCAAGAGAAATGGAAAATACTATAATTCCAGACCACCTCTCCATTTAGCATATGAAAAGATGCTCAACATCATCAGTTATCAGGGACATGCACATTAAAACCGATACAACATATCACTACCCATCAAATAAAAAATTAAAAAAGCAACTTATAACACAGAGTGCTAGTGAGAAGACAGACCAATTGGAACTCACATGCATCACTGGTAGGGATACAAAATGTATACCCACTTTAAGAAAACAGTTTGGCAGTTATTAAAAAGTTGAACATATACTTACCAGATAACCCGGCAATTCCACTTCTAGATATTTATTTACTCAAGAGAAAATAAGATGTATATCCACACAAAAACCTGTTCATAAATGTTTAAGTGGCTTTATTCATAACTGGAAAAAATCATAAACATTTATCAATTGGCAAATGAATGAACAAATTGCTACGAACACACAATGGATTACTAGTCAGGAGTATGTACAAGGAGAATCACTTTTTAAAAAAATGATGTTTTTTGAAACATAGTTTAAAAACAATGTTTTTGACCCTTTCAGAACTGGTGTGACATTTCAGTCACCTCGTGGTTGGCTGATGAAACACAGGAGCTCTTAAGAGGGAGAGGATGATAAACTTTTAACTCGGGGCAGAGCGGGCAGCCCTATCATTTACATTTCTCCCTTCCCTGTGGCCCTCTCAGTACCTCATCTGACTTCATGCTTTTTCCAGATGTTCCTGCTGTCACCTGTGGTTGGGCTCATGGCCCCCTCCCCCGCCTCCCACCCATGATACAGCCAGACAGCCAAGGATGTTTTCACAGGAAGGGTATTTGCTGTGGGCTTAGCTGCTTCACTAATTTGGCCAGTGTTTCACATTACCCACAGAAGGAAAGAGAAATAGACTTGTAGCTTGAGGTCAGGACCTTGTTCTACAGTTCTTGTAGCAACCCAGCATTGCCAAGTGCAGAACCTTATACATGGTGGGTGCGCAATACACATTTGCTTTGTGTACAGATCTGGTTTCTTTTTAAGATACTAACGTTAGTTCCTAGTATCCGCAAGAGTACTGAATGCTATACTAAAATTGCTGTGGCAGGAGCCATACTTAATTCATTGGAAGAGAAACAATAACCTTGATGTCCTCAGTTTTTGAATATTAGCTATGTGATATATTTTTATTCATTCATGTATTCAACAAATATTTATTGAATGCCTACTATGTTCTAGATTCTATGCCAAATTATTTAGATTAATGGGATGTGTATCCAAGAACAAAAATTAATTGTTAATTACAAATTTCAAAGATCTTGGTCTTTGCATACTTTGCTTCCTAGAGAATTTATTTTTTGCTTTCATTGTTTTCCCCTGTAAGGAAGCAGATGTTTTTATGTACAGATGCTCTAGAAGAGTGATGAGCAACTATGTTTTCTGTTCCAGTATACTGGAGGATTTGGTTCATTTCCATGAGTAACAGTAGCTCTCCTGGGGAGAACTTACTACATAAAGGAAGAATTGTTGGGGATGGGAGTGAAGTATCAGAATTCAGGAGAGTTGGGGGCACATGTGCGGCTCCAAATCATCTATCCACCCTCCTTTTGCCACATCATGACCAACAGCTGTTTTAGTATCTGTTTTGTCCAGAAGAGAGATGTTTCCCATTTACTTCCTTTTTCTTAACAAGAAAGATTCTATTGTTTGACTTTCATGTTCTTGCTGCTTCAAGTTTTCATTGAACAGTAACTGTATTCAGGATGTTAAAGATACATAGTTAAGTTTTCTCTATTGGTCTGTTGTTGCTACCTGTAGTTTGTTTCTATCCTCCCTCTCTCCCTCTACCCAGAATACAAGCCCTTCTTTCTTCCTATGTTTTGATGATTTTGATTTTATTTTGTTTTGTTTAGCCTTGAGTATTGACATTGATTTTTATAAATTATTGGTGGGAATAAGCAGGAATGAAACATTGTTTCATTTGTTTGGAGACTTGCATACGGACAATCAAATCATGTTCAGTTTTACTTGTTGCTAAGGGGTGACTGAATCATTTGGGATGTTTTGTATTCAGTAAGTATTTCACTTGAAAAATAGTTTCAGTGTTTTTTAATGTTCATTTATTTGTGAGAGAGAGAGAGAGAGAGAGAGAGGGAGAGAGAGAGGGAGGCAGAGGATGTGAAGCAGGTTTGTGCTGAGAGCAGAGAGTTTGATGTGGGTCTCGAAGTCATGAACTGTGAGATCATAATCTGAGCTGAAGTTGGATGCTTAGCTGACTGAGCCATCCAGGCACCCCCAAAAAATAGTTTCAGTTTTAGTTTCAGTTTCAGTTTAAAATTCATGTGTTTTTATTGCTGTTATTAAAAACATGTTTCTTTTTCTAAAAATTTTTTAAAAATTTATTTATTTTGAGAGAGTGAGGGCAGGGGAAGGGCAGAGAGAGAGGGAGAGAGAGAGAATCCCAAGCAGGCTCTGTCCACACTATCAGCATAGAGCCCGACATGGGGCTAGAACCCACAGACTGTGAAACCATGACCTGAGCTGAAACCAAGAGTCAGATGCGTGACTGACACACCCAGACACACCTTAAAACATGTTTCTTATGTATAACTAAGCATAAAAAAGTTGTCACATGTAAATTTAAAATACAAATTGCTTATATTATACATTCATCAGTTAGCCATCCCAAAATATTCGAAAAATAATCTGAAAGTGCTCCAATTTACATATCATAAAGCCAATGTAGTTTTTCATACATCTTTGCCCTGAGTCGAATAGGATAATTTTAAATCATTTATTTCCATATATAGAAATAAAACCTGACTGAAAAACTATATTCAACCTACACGTGAATATTTATAAACCATGATTTGGAGAGATTAAATTCTATTTATGGATTAATAACTCCACTCTAATGGACAATATTTATATTTTAAATAGAATTTTTCAATAAAGAAAAATTTTGAGAAATAAGGTTGCTGAGAATAACAGAAGAATCCCCAGAAGACTTCTCATGAATTCTTGCTATGAATTCCCATTTGCAAAGCACACACACGCGTGCACACACACACACACCAATCGCCTTTTTTAAAAAACCTAAATAACTGTTTTGCTTAAAGAGTATTTCCATTATTAACTATTACTACCACATGATTTTTAAAAAGTGATCTGTATGTCTTTTGATTTAAACACATATTATTAATTTCCTAAGGTAAACAAAGAAAAAGAGAAGCAATTCTTAATATAATTGTTAAGCACAACAGAACAAGAAGAAAAGGAATCAAGAAAAAGTGGGAATATTATTTCTTCAAGTACAAGAAGTGAGAAAAAAGTGTCTTAAGACACAAAGCCACTCAACCATGGATTCCAATTTTCAACAGACATCTGAGTAATATGCCGTATCTCGTGTCTGTGATTGTCTTTGTACTGAGTCATTGCAATGTAGTCTGCTACTCATACATTCTGTCAACCACACAGTTACTATGGCCTGGTAACCAGAAAACCAGAGTGGTCAGCCTGTTGGTGTCACCCTGAAGTGGTGGTATGAAGGTGACCTCACTGTGGTCCACTGGGATGTGTTCCACAAGTTCATTTCCAGATTTCTGTGTCTTTTAGATACACAGGAATCGTTTTAAGACTCCTAACTGACCCCATATCATCCTGGTTCTTGGTGTCCATTGGGAAGTGGAGATAATAAGTGGCAAGTTTGGGACATGGGTCATCTTTGGATGAGGGTCTTTGGATCAATAAATGTTCTCTTTAGCTTTTTGGTAAGGCCAGTTGATGTCCTTTCTGTGTCACTTGTCATCAGAGAAGAGATCTTCTGATTAGGACTGTGGAAAACTTTTTGTCAATCTCTTCATTGCCCCCTTGGGGCAACCCTCCTCCAGCATCAGCAATTTGATAGGCATCCTGTGTGTGTGTGTGTGTGTGTGTGTGTGTGTGTGTGTGTGTGTTTTAAATACTATTAATCAAGTGGTTTCAACTGTAGCTTATCTTTTCATATTTTGCTAATTTTACTTTCTTACTAATTTTACTTTTAAAAAGACATAATAATGTAAAGAAAACTGTGTAACATAGTAAATATAAGTATATGCAATGTAAGTGGCAGAGTGGCCCCAGGGGAGTTTAGATTCTGATACAATGAATTTAGCTCATGTTCTGTCTCAGCCAGGCTTTCAGGCAGGGAGGTGAGATATGGTGAGTGGGAAAGAAAGAAAGTCAACAGACTGCCATATTATCTCAGGAAATGGGAAGGCAAAAAATGGGTTTCTACATTCTCATTATTTTCTGGGCCCAATATCCCTGGGTAAAATGGAGCCAGTTAATCAGAAGATGTCTGGAAGCACTACTGCTATTCCAGAAACTGCAGCCCAGGAATGTTTAAACTGGAGTGGGTTACTGCCACCAGGTAGCAGCAAACTGTAGTTAGGACTAGATAGGATTTGGGTCCCCAAACTGGACCTTAACTCCAGGTAGGGGTCATTTCATTAACCTCACAGTAAAGGAAACTCACATCTTGGACCACTGAAATTTTTTGGACTTTACTTATAATATTAAGGTCAAGTTTTACAGAATATGTAATATATATATTACATATATATTATATAACATATATATATATATATATATATATATATGTTGCTTTGCATCTTATTTGGCACCCACTAATATGTCTTGAAAAGCTTTCCATAGTAGTATACGTAGATCAATGGTTTTTAATGGTTGCATTGTATCCCATTACATAAATGTGCCATAATTTATTTGACTCACCTAATGAAAAATAGGATTTTTCCCCCTGCCTTTGCAGTCGTTTTTGCTATTATTACAAATAATGTTTAATGAGCATTCTTGAATATATATATTCTGACATTTGAAAGTAGATCTGTAGGGCAAATTCCTAGAAATGGGCTAAAGATTATGTACTCAATAGAGCCCACTAACAGAAGGATGAGATTTGAAGCCACAGGAGTTGACTAGAAGAAGCTGTGGTCAGAGCCTCAGGAAGCATTATGTATAAAGTACGGGAAAGAAAGGTACCTGCTGGTAAGTACACATTACATTGAATTGAGAACAAAGTTAGAAATGTTGAGAGAAGTGACAGACCAGAAGTTAATGATATCATGGAAATTGTCTTCTATGGTTTTCACCTACAGGAGTAGAAAATATCTTTTGGGGGGAGGGGGGAGAAAAAAAGGAAAAAAAGAAGACAACTGAGATACTCATTGATTGATAGGGACTTAGTTAAACCAGTTCTGGCATAGAATAGTAATGAAACAGTCACATAAGAGAATATTATTCAGCTATTAAAAGTAGAAAATGTTCACAATATATTAAGCAGAAAAGCCAGGTTTCAGAACTTTAAAAACAGTATGACATCAGGAGAGAATGTTAGCTGCCTGCCAAATAGCCTACTTCTTTGAATCAAGGGACTCTTTTGTTTAGCTAAGCACAATGTCACTCAGCTAAAAGGTGTATTCCCTGCCTGCCTTGCAAGAATGTGGCCATATGACTAAATTCTGGTCAATGAGGTATAATCAGAAGCTTCCTTAAAAAGGACAGTTGTATCCTTATTCCTCACCTTTTCCAATCAGCTGCTTGGAATGTAATGGCTGAAATTTGGACCGTTTTGTACCATGAAGATAAGAATCACACTGTAGGGACAATAGAATGAGAAAATGGAAGGTGTCAGGTTCTTGATGACTATGAAGCCACAATATTAGTTCTGGAATACCTACCTCCTGTTTTGTTTTTGTTTTTGTTTTTGTGTTTTTGTTGTTGTTGTTGTTATGTTGTGAGAGAGAAATGAACATTTATTTCGTTCAATTGTATTTTTAAGAGTCTCTGGAAATATGGCCTTTTGTAGCAACATGGATGGAACTGGAGAGTGTTATGCTAAGTGAAATAAGTCATACAGAGAAAGACAGATACCATATGTTTTCACTCCTATGTGGATCCTGAAAAACGTAACAGAAAACCATGCGGGAGGGGAAGGAGAAAAAAATGTTAGAGAGGGAAGGAGGCAAACCATGAGAGACTCTTAAAAACTGAGAATAAACTAGGGGTTGAAGGGGGTGGGAGGGAGGGGAAAGTGGGTGATGCATTGAGGAGGGCACCTGTTGGGATGAGCACTGGGTGTTGTATGGAAACCAATTTGACAATAAATTTCATATTAAAAAAAAAGAGTCTCTGCTATATATAGCCAAATCTAATCTTAACTGGTACGGATCCCATTTGTGTTAAAGATTAAATATGTTCACACATGCACACACGCTTATATAGCACAACTATGTGTGTGTGTGTGTGTGTGTGTGTGTGTGTAAACCATATATGCATAAAGTATCTGTAAGTGTATAGAATAAACTGGTAACAGTGTTTATCTCTAGGGGTATGGGATTATAAACAGGAGGTATGAGGGAGCTATTAATTCCTTTGTATTACATGAATTTTAGCCACAAACATGTATTCAAGAAAAATTAAGATATTTCTATTTTTATGAAGAAAAGAAAATAGCTCTTGACTGGTAACTCCTTAAAATCAAATCACTGGCTGACTTCCTTACCTTTCACTGTCTCCTCGAAGGAGTGCCATTACTATCCTGCCGGTCTCCCGTCTACTCTTCAATGCTTCCAGCTTCATCTGGATTGCTTTTTCTCCATTCTGAATACTTGAGGTCTCTTCTAAATATGTGTCAGCCTGCTTCTAATACAGACAGTGTAAGAAGAAGCTCCGTTTAAATTGCTTTGGGCAGTATCAACATTTTAACAGAATTTGTTCTTCCAATCCGTGAGCATGGAAAGTTTTTCAATTTCTTTGCGTCTTCTTCAATTTCTTTCATAAGCTTTCTATAGTTTTCAGTGAACAGATCTTTTACCTCTTTGGTTAGGTTTATTCCTTGGTATCTTATGGTTTTTGGTATAATTATAATTGGGATCAATTCCTTGAATATCTCTTTCTGCCTTCATTATTGGTAGATAGAAGTGCAACTGATTTCTGTACAATTATTTTGTATCCTGCAACTTTGCTGAATTCATGTGTCAGCTCTAGCAGTTTTTTGATGGAGTCTTTTGGGTTTTCCATATAGAGTATCATGTCATTTACAAAGAGTGAAAGTTTGCTGATTTGGATGCCTTTTACTTCTTTTTGTTGTCTTATTGGAAGAACAAATATTGTTAAAATGTCAATACTACCCAAAGAATCTACAAATGCAATGCAATCCCTATCAAAATAACACCAGAATTCTTGGGGCACCTGAGTGGCTCAGTCGGTTGTGTCCAACTTCGGCTCAGGGCATGATCTCACAGCACGTGGGTTTAAGCCCCGCTTTGGGCTCTGTGCTGACAGCTTCGAGCCTGGAGCCTGCTTCAGATCCTGTGTGTGTGTGTGTGTCTCTCTCTCTCTGTCCCTCCACTGCTCATGCACTATCTCTCTCAAAAATAAAAAATAAATAACTAAAATTTAAAAAACACCAGCATTCTTCACAGAATGGAACCAGAAAAGACCCCAAATAACCAATGTAATGCTGAAAAAGAAAACCAAAGCTAGTGAGGCACCTGGGTGGCTCAGTCGGTTAAGCCTCCGACTTCAGCTCAGGTCATGATCTCCTGGTTTGTGGGTTTGAGCCCCACCTTGGGGTCTATGCTGACAGCTCAGAGCCTGGAGCCTGCTTCAGATTCTGTGTCTCCCTCTCTCTCTGCCCTTTCCCCACTCACACTCTGTCTCTCAAAAATAAATGAACCATTTAAAAAACAAAAAAGAAAAGAAAACCAAAGCTGGAGACATCACATTCTGGACCTTAAACTATATTACAAAGCTGTAATCATCAAGACAGTATGGTACTGGCACAAAAATAGACACATATATCAATGGAGTAGAATAAAGAACCCAGAAATGGACTCACAAATGTATGGTCAACTAATCTTTGATAAAGCAGAACAGAGTATCCAATGGAAAAAAGACAGTCTCATCAGCAAATGGTGCTTGGAAAACTGAACAGTGACATGCAGAAGAGTGAAACTGGACCACTTTCTTACACCATACACAAAAATAAATTCAAAATGGCTGAAAGACCTAAATGTGAAACTGGAAGCCATCAAAATCCTACAGGAGAAAACAGGCAGCAATCTCTTTGACCTCGGCCACAGCAATTTCTTACTTGACATATTGCTGGAGGCAAGGGATATAAAAGCACAAATGAACCATTGGGACCTCATCAAGATAAAAAGCTTCTGTACAGTGAAGGAAACAACAAAACTAAAAGGCAATCACAGAATGGGAGAAGATATTTGCAAATGATACATTGGATAAAGAGTTAGTATCCAAAATCTATAAAGAACTTATCAAACTCAGCACCCAAAACACAAATAATCCAGTGAAGAAATGAACAGAAGACACGAATAGACACTTTTCCAAAGAAGCATCCAGATGGCTAACAGACACATGAAAAGATGCTCAATATCATTCATCATCAAGGAAATACAAATCAAAATTGCAATGAGATACCATCTCACACCTTTCAGAATGGCTAAAATTAATAATTCAGGCAACAATAGGTGTTGGCAAGGATGCAAAGAAAGGGAACCCCTCTTGCACTATTGGTGGGAATACAAACTGGTGTAACCATTCTGGAAAACAATATGGAGTTTCCTCAGAAAATTAAAAGTAGAATTACCCTACAACCCAGCAATTGCACTACTAGGTATTTATCCAAAGGATAAAAAATGTTGATTCAAAGAGGCACATGCACCCCAATGTTTATAGCAGCGCTATCAACAACAACCAAATTATGGAAAGAGCCCAAATGTCCATCGACTAATGAATGGATAAAGATGATGTGGGGTGTGTGTGTGTGTGTATATATATATATAATGAACACTACTTGGTGATGAAAAAAGAATGAGATCTTGCCATTTGCAACAACATGGATGGAACTAGAGGGTATTATACTAAGCAAAATAAGTTAGTCAGAGAAAGACAGATATCATATGATTCCACTCATATGTGGAATTTGAGAAACACAACAGATGAAGATAGGAAAAGGGAAGGAAAAATAAGATAAAAACAGAGAGGGAGGCAAGCTATAATAGACTTTTAAATACAGAGAACAAACTGAAGATTGCTGGAGGGGAGGTGGGTGCGTGGGGTGGGTTAAATGGGTGATGGGCATTTAAGGAGGGCACTTGTTGGGATGAGTAGTGGGTGTCATATGTAAGAGATGAGTCACTCAGTTCTACTCCTGAATTTAAGACTACACTGTATGTTAACTAACTTGAATTTAAATTAAAAATAAAAAAGAAACTCCGTTTAATAATGGAATGAATAATTGATTCAGACAGATAAGGCACACACACACACACACACACACACACACACACACAGCTACTTTGACAATAAGAGTTTTCTTCCAAATAAGGCTTCTTTTTATCACCAACACTCAGTTGTTACCATGACTACGTCTTAATCCCAAAAAGTCAATCCCAAAAAGAAAGGATCCTTCACTTCTCCAGATAACTGGAGTAGGTTTAAGCAAGATTTGGAGAAGAACTTGGAAATGCTTGGAAACATTGGAAGGCCAGAGACTGCTGATCTGAGTATGACAATACCTCAGCCTGCTTGTGTTCAACTTTGTAAATAGCACGAAGAAACAAACACATGCAACATAGAGGTAAGTGACAGGGAACCTGGTACCCTAAAAGAAACCCAGTCAAGGAGCTGGAAGTAGGGTAATGAAAACATTGGTTAATGATATGATACAGATTCAGAATTTAAGTAGAGAAAGATCTTCATAATAAGTTGTTAATTCCAGGGCTGCCTGAGAGGTATGAAATTATTCTGCTTACAATTTCAAACTGTAGATGGCATGTATACATACATAGTTATATCTCTGGGTGCCAATAGATATTTATAAATTGAGAGACAGATGGCTAGGATATCAGAGGCTGAACACTTGAATCCTAGTCCCTACCAAATACCGGTCCCTGCATGATCCCAAGAAGAAATAGCATATATACACAGAGGACAAGCTTGGCAACTGGAGAGTTTTTATTTGACTCTGAGGATGGGTCCCAAGCCCCAGAGAAGAACTCCAGTTAGGCTGAACCACACAGAAGACTCCTTTCAAATACTGTACCTTTATTTTTTTAATTTATATATTTTTTAAAGTGATATATCATGGAGCAGGGTGTAAAGCAGAAAGTGAAAGTGTCCCATAATTCTAGGCCACAAAGATAAACATTATGGCCAATTTGGTTTGTATCTTCCAGGCATCCCTTTTAATTCCTTCATACAATGTCATTGGAGGGATGTGCATATTTTATTTAACTAGTCCCCTATGCTGATGAGCATTTAGACTGTTATCAATTTTTCTCTGTTATATATAACTCTATAAGAGATATCTTTACACATAGATCATTGTGCCCTTAATGGGTTATTTCCTTAGAAGGAATGCCTAGAAGTGAAATTTGTAGATCATGAGTTTGGAAATTTTATATTTGAATGCATATTGATTGCCAAATTACCTTTCAGAAAGCTCACTTAAACTTCACCCAAAATTAGTTTAACAATGTTGGTTTCCCTATGCTGTGCTTGTAAGAGTAAAGATTTGTGTATATAAATTAGGTATTTTCTTTTTTATGTGAATTGTCAATTCACATGTTGTCAGGCTGTTGTTCTGGTTATCTATTGTTTATCCAATTGTTTAGCAAATTACCCAAAATAAAACAACAACCATCTTATTATATCTTGTGATTTTTGTGGGTTAAGAATTTAAGCAGGACTCAGTCAGATGACTCTTCTCCCATATGATGTTGACTGGAGTCATTTGATGGTATGGAGCTGGCACATGGAGAGGGTTCAGTCTGGCTTTACTCATCTGCTTGGCATTTTGGTGGGGATAGCTGTTAGGGTGCTCAGCTGGGCTCAGTTGGCTTCTCTGTGTAGCCTCAGAGCCTCTATGTGGACTCTGTAGCAAGGTGGTCCAACTTCTTACATGTGGCTCAGGCTCCAAGAAACCAAAATAGAGCTGCTGGTCCTCTCAAAGGCTAGACTCAGAACTGGCGCAGTGTTACTTCCATCCTTCTAACTGGTCAAAGCAGTCACGGGTCATCCTAGATTCAAGATGAGGCCAAATAGACCCTTCCTCTCAATGGGAAGAATGTCAAGGAATTTGTGGCTATTTTTAGTTTGTCGCAAATGTCAATGTTAGTATATTTCTTAATATTAAAAAAATCTTCCCATTTCTTGGGGAAATCCTATTTGAAATTCCCTAAATACATTTTAAAGTTTAATTTGTAGCTATTTTACCCAATATTTTTGCATCTATATTGATATGTAAGTTTGGTTTATAATGTCTGTGATTGTTTTAAGTGTTGGTACCAATATAATTTTAGTTTTTAATAATTAATTAAATAAGTCTCCATGTTTTTACAAAAATCTTTGAAGCAATTAACAAAGGATGAGAATCATGTGTTTTTTGAACATTTGAAAGTCTTACCCACAAAGCTACCTGAGGCTAGGAGGTTCTTTTGGAGGGAATTCTCTGATCATTTTTTGAATTTTGTTATTGGTATTCATACTAGGTAACTGAATCAGTTATGGTCATTTAATGTTTTGTTTGTCATATTTAAGCCTAAAGCTGTACATTGTGGCTATGTATGTAAACTTGGAAAGTACTCTGAAATACTGTAATGAGGGAAACAAGGTGCTCAAGAAACATGGGAAGGTAGTACCTTCTGTAAAGTTTTGTTGCAGGCACAAAGAGCTAATTTTAAACCTCATCTTAATTTTTTTCATAAAATTCAAGAAGATATAGACTCTTTAAAATTAAAAAAAAAATGAAGGATAAAGTTTATGAGATACTGAGATGACCCAGAAGCCAAGTCAGGGCTCTTAGGAGCATCCTTATTTCTAGCAATAGGAGGGATCAAAACATATTTGTTGGTGAACATGTGAAGAATAAATGGATGAATGAATGATAAGTAATATCTCTTCTCACAGTGTGGTTTGGTCTCACAGACCTCACAGACTTTGGGAATATACTCTGAACACTGCTGTTGTTAGCATGCTTGGCTCACTGTCCTCTGTACCCTCTTAAATTATACATGTTTATTCTCCATGCAAAAGTTCAAAATGATGGACTCTTGGTTTTTCTCTTCCCCTTGCTTGCTGCCACTCTCCTGGCTCACCTTTTTCTATCCCTGAGTATTGCACAGGCCATGGCTTGTTTAACCACTTAATTTCCCCAGCAACTATTCAGGTATATCCTCAAATTCTAGATTTTCCCAGGTTACACAGCAAATGAAAAACACATTTAGACTCATGGAAGACTACATCTAGAAGACATTAGGGGACATCTGGTGACACCCATCTCATTCCATTTTGTGGACTGAGAACAAATTCATTTAAGAGTATATTTCAAGAGGCCTGAATGTGGAAGCACCTGGGAGGCTCAGTCAGTTGAGCATCAAACTCTTGATTTCAGCTCGGGTCATGATCCCAGGGTAATGGAATTAAGCCCATGTTGGGCTCCATGTTGAGTGTGGAGACTGCCTGGGGATTCTCTCTCTCTCTGTCTCTCTTTCCTTCTGCTCTCTCCCAGTGCTCTCTCTCTCTAAAAAAGAAAAAAAAAAAGGAGGAGGCCTGAACATGGTTATCAGAAAACAAAAGACACCATTTGAGGTAAAGTTATCAGATCTGAAGCAGTCATGCTATGAACATGAATATATGAGAAGTAAAAAGTCATGAACTTGTCAAAAAAAAAGTCATGAACTTGTCAAATAGGAGAATAACTATCAGTAGAATCTGTGTTACACTTTGAAAATCATGAAATTTTAAATGTTCTACTTAACTTATCCAATCCACTATGTGGAATCAAAAAATCCTTTCAGTGAAATTTTCCTTGACAACCTGTAAGATGTGAGCCCTTGGCAAACAGGAGAATAGGTATTTTTATCTCTGGTATCTCCAGTACCTACATTGTCCCTGGACCTAGGTTGGTCCTGCTGAATTAACCCAGTTGAAGATATATGGGTATGCATGTTACTTCCACTGGCCTTTTAAAAGCATGAAATTTATGTATTGTATACCTGAAGCCAATATAACATTGTATATTAATTATACTTCAATTTTTGTCTTTTTAATTTAGGTATTTAATTCAATTTAAATATTTATTTATTTATTTAAATTCAATGTATTTATTTAATGTTAAATGAGTTAACATACAGTGTAGTATTGGTTTCCAGAGTAGAACCCAGTTATTCATCACTTACATGCAACACCCAGTGCTCATCCCAACAAGTGCCCTCCTCAATGCCCATCACCCATTTAGCCCATCCCCCCACCCACCTTCCCTCCAGCAACCTGCAGTTTGTTCTCTTTGAGAGCCTCTTATGGTTTGCCTCCCCCTCTGTTTTTATATTATTTTTCCTTCAAAAATAATACAATTCAATAAGTCTCAGTAAATTTACAGAGTTGTATAACTATTACTACAATAACAATTTTATACATTTCTATCACCAAACACACACACACACACACACACACACACACCCTCAACTGTGCTCGCTTCGGCAGCACATATACTAAAAGCAAAGCAAAACAAAACAAAACAAAACCCTCATGCTTATTTGCAATCAGCACCCTACTCTGCTACCCTGAAGTCCCAGGCAACCACTAAACTACTTCCTATCTCTGTAGATTTGCCTATTCTGAGTATTTCATATAAATGGAATCATACAATATGTGGTGTTTTAAATGTGTTATATATATATATATATATATATATATATATATATATATATAGTATAAATATACCACATTTTATTTATCCATCTGCCAGTTGATGAATATCTGAGTTGTTTCCACTTTTTGGATATTATGGCTAATGTTCCTATGAACATTCGTATACAGTCTTTGTGTGGACATAAGTTTTCATTTTTCTTTGGTAGATAACTAGGAGTGAAATTGTTGGGTCACAAGGTGATTTTATGTTTAGCATTTTTTTTTTAATTTTTTTTTTTAACGTTTATTTATCGTTGGGACAGAGAGAGACAGAGCATGAATGGGGGAGGGGCAGAGAGAGAGGGAGACACAGAATCGGAAACAGGCTCCAGGCTCTGAGCCATCAGCCCAGAGCCTGACGAGGGGCTCGAACTCACGGACCGCGAGATCCTGACCTGAATGTTTAGCATTTTTTTTAATGCTTATTTATTTTTTGAGAGAGAGAGAGAGAGAGAGAGAGACAGACAGAGTACGAGTGGGAGAGGGGCAAAGTTAGAGGGAGATACAGAATCTGAAGCAGGCTCCAGGCTCTGAGCTGTCAGCACAGAGCCTCACAAGGCGCTTGAACTCATGAGCCACGAGATCATGACCTGAGCCAAAGTCCACACTTAACAGACTAAGTCACCCAGGCGCCCTGACTATATTTAGCATTTTCACAAAGTGCTAAATGTTTTACAGACTGGTTGCACCATATTGCATTCCTATCAGCAGAGTACAAGACTTAGTTTCTTTACATTCTCACCAACACTTGGTATTGTCTATTTTTTATCAGTTGGCTTTCTAAGTATTATAAAGACTGTGTGGTACCCCATGCCACCTTCCCAGAACATTAGGTGAAAGCTGCTATCCTGAACCACATTTCAAGAAGTAGATTAATTATCCCTTGTAGAAGCTTAGAACTTATATATACATGTCAGCTGTTGTATTAAAATCCAGAAGTTCTAGTACTTAAGTGAAAATATCACACTACTTAAAGCTTAGTGTGTGTGTGTGTGTGTGTGTGTGTGTGTGTGTGTGTATGGTCAAACACTATTAATTATACCCCGATATCCAGTCTTCCCTTCTTACACAGAAATAGAATTAACCAAAAAGTACATTACTTAGCCCCCCCTTGCAGCTACATGTACTATAAGACTAAGTTGAGGTGAATGGGCTATGGACAAAAACGTTGTGTACTCTTGAACAGAAAAATTAAGTCCACCTTTTACCACTCTCCACATCTTTACTGCAAAGTGGAGATGATGGTAAAGATTGGAGTAGCCCTCTTGAACCAAAGATGGTCACCATGTGCTGAAGTGGGAAGGCCATTAAAATAGAGGAAGCCTGGGTCTCTGATGGTTGCAGGGCCACCCCAGCCCTGGATTGCTTACCTGAACTTTAACATGAAAGACAAATAATCTCGTTTCACCAGGGTTATTTTGGGGTTGTCTGTTATAACAGCCAAAATGTGAAGTTACCAATATGTAGAAAGCCTCTGTAGAAACATGGCTATAACCTGAGAATCTCCACCGATGAATATGATGACACACGGAAAGGCAGAGTAAGGCAGTAGAAAGAACATTGGATTTAAATTAAGGTTATTGGAGGTGTAGTGTTAATTTTATCTACTGTCAGCTTTGTGACCTCAGGCAAGTGGCCTTGTCCATAAAGCAAGGTGGTTTTATACAGTTAAAAATAAATTTTTTAAAGGAATTTCAGATTTTTTAAAATGTTTGTTTATTTTTGAGAGAGAGAGATAGAGTGCCAGTGAGGGAGAGGCAGAGAGAGAGGGAGACACAGAATCCGAAGGAGGTTCCAGGCTCTGAGCTGTCAGCACAGAGCCCGATGTGGGGCTTGAACTCATGAACCATGAGATCATGACCTGAACTGAAGTTGGACACCTAACCAATTGATCCATCCAGGCACCCCAAAAATAATTTTTTTTAATTTGAAAATAAAAAGCATCTGGTTTCAGAAGTACTTCACTATACTCATTTTCGTTGGTAAAACAATTCAAGAAAATATTTAAATGTATCAACTTTAACCTTTTATATCACCCTTCCCTAATAAAATAGTAAGATGATAATCATCTTCAGCAGCTGCATCATTTGCACAGGGCTAAAAATTCCCCATATATTAGCTTTTTTAAAAAATTTTTATTTATTTTGAGAGAGAAAGAGAGAGAGTTCATCTGTGTGAATGGGGGAGGGGCAGAGAAAGAGAGAGAAAGAGAATCCCAAGCAGGCTCCTTGCTCATAGTGCAGAGCCCAACTCGAAACCCAAAGTCATGAACAACAAGGTCAAGACCTGAGCCAAAATTAAGAGTCGGATGCTTAACCGACTGAGCCACTCAGGCATTCCCCGCTCCCCCCCCCCACCGTATATTAGCTTTTTAAATATCCTCCCAGTTGGTACCATTATTATCCCCATTTTACAGATAAGGAACCTGCAGTTCAATGAAGGTAGGTACCTTGCCCTGTCATGCAGTTAGTTGGTGGGGCCAGCATTTGGATTCCTGAGTGCTTAACAAATACTACTCTGTCCCCATACCTGCACCTAACTAGTCATTATGAAACATCTCAGGAAATCAATAGTAAAGGTCATTGGCCTCTGTGTCCTCTTCAGCCATTGTGACTAGGAGGCATTATTACACTTTAAAATGAATAAACGACTCTTGCAAACTTGCTCAGTAGGTTAAAGTGACATGTGGAGCAATCACTGTGAATCATCTAAGGAACACAGAGAATTAAGCCAGTGGTAAAAACACACCTGCCAAATGCTGAAAAGAAGATAAGCAGCCTGCAGGAACCCATGACCTGCAACGCTGGGCAGTGTGATCGCTGAACTCCAAAGACCAGGCTCCGGGGCTTGGCTGGCAACTGTGATTCAAGGGGGGGCAGGCTCCAAGATGTGCTGTTTCCTGCCTATTGCATTTTGAAGAGGCGCATCAGAGAAGCTAAGCCTGATGGACTCTGAACACTGGTTGTTGTTGTTGTTGTTGTTTTTTTCCCTGGCAACAAAATTAAAACTGCATCTAGGGATTTTTCCACCCTTTTGCTGATCTCGATGTGAACTGTGTGGTGAAATCCCTGTACACAGCACTGACTCTATCTCCCAGGGTGTTGCTTAAAATGTGGCTGAGCACAAATGGAAAACATCAAGTCTTGTTGAAGTCAGCAGACAGAATTAATCTCTAAAAGTAATGAAAGAATTAGTTTCACTCTGTAAGATAAATGTGAAGGATGGTAAAGGCAGAGATGTTCAGCTCAGCTGCTTTTAGAAGGAGACATCTTGGGGGACAGGATATTGTGTACTTGGAAAACATTTTAATACCCCTCTTATGTGATTATGAACATGCTTTGGGTTTCTTTTTTAAAATATATTTAATATATGAGGTTTTAAACCTGCAACTGTTTACCTTCAGGGCTTTTTAACATTGGAAAAGGTAAAAACTTAAGTGTTCCTCCCCTTCGCTTTTTAGCTCTTGGATGCATAAGTATATTAAGTAAATATAAAATTAGGAACAATCTTAATATTTAAAACCAGTATGAAGTAAGGCTCTCTGCTTTCCACTCCATCCTTAATTTTATTTTTACCTTGTCTTTGTGCATTGTGCTTTGGTTTTTATCTAAGTGTGGTGTGTGAACCACCTGCTTGGAATCACCAGCAGTGCTTGCTTAAAAGTTGTTCTGAAAGTCTGGGGCAAAGGCAGTTGGATCAGATAACATCCCCGCTCACCCCAGGACTTAATGAAATGAACAAAAATACCACTTTTTAAAAGGCCAAAAATTCATCAGCAGTAATCAAAATTGAAAAGTGACTCTCAATCTTGCTCATCACACCTGCTTCCCAGAAAAAGAACTTGAGGAAAGTTCCAATATCCTGAATTGACCTTGAAGAGAAGTGGCCAGAAGGATGAGTAGGTGAGAAACTACGAACATCACTGCAGATCCTGGCTGAGGCATAAGGGCTGACAGGGTCAGCCATTCTCCAAGGTCGCTGCTGAGTTGGGGGAACCAGCCAGAGCCCTTGGATTAGGAAATGCCTGGCCCTTGCTGGGAAGACTGGCCCCAATAAAGGATATTCATAGGGACTCAGAAGGGGGGGAGGCAGTGCAGGATCCCAGCAAGGACTGCAGGCAGGTCCAGAGGGGCTCTTCTCCTTCCCACTCTCAAATCTGGGATATAGAAAAGAAAATAGAAAATGACATCTAGCCTCCACGTTGTTGTCCACAGGGGTAATAAGTAGTTTCCAGGGAAGCTAAGAAGGTCAAGAAGAACTACTGTCAGGGTGCCTGGGTGTCTCCATCAGTTAAGCGTTCGACTTCAGCTCAGGTCATGATTTCATGGTTCAAGGGTCAGAACCCCCCTTCCTGCTCTGTGCTGATAGCTCAGAGCCTGGAGCCTGCTTCAGATTCTGTCTCCCTCTCTCTGCCCCTCCTCCACTCCTGCTCTATGTGTTTCTCTCTCTCTCAAAAATAAACATCAAAAAAAAATTTTTTTAAAGTACTGTAGATCAGAGAAACTGAGAGCAAATCAAAATAAAGCACATGTCAACCTTGTAAATGTATCACCAAGAGGGGACGGGGGTGGACAGGGAGAGAGAGAGAGAGAGAGAGAGAGAGAGAGAGAGAGAAAGTACAGACACAAAGGAAATAGTCTGGAAGAAAACAAAAACCAAAAAAATAGAAGAAAATTTCCCCAGATTGCCTTAGTGCTAAAAAAAAAAAAAAAAAAAAAAAAACCAAACAACTTAATAAAAGCATGCTATCATTAAAATAAGAACTCAAAGACAAAATGCTGAAACAACGGAAAGAGATAAAAGAGAAATTGCAGAGCTAAGGAAACCTATTGGAACCAAAATAATACATTACAGATCTAACAAATAAATTAGAAATTAAAGAACAGTCTAAACACAACTAAGAAGTGACTAGAATTGAAGACTTAAACTAATCACTATGAACACAGCAGAAAATTATAAAGAAATTAAAATAATGAGACCAAGTAAGGTGTTCATATGTAGATGACATAAAATATAGATAATTATTGTCCCTGAAACAGCATACTCAACAATAAAAGATAAGAATTATTCTGAAATATAATGAAGGAAATTTCTCTGGAGGCAAAGAATGAAATCTGCTATTTTAAGGGTACACCATAGACTCAGAAACTATTTAATATAAAACAATTGACACTGATTAAGATATTTACCTTCAGGGGTAAAGAAAGTTTTCCTAAGGTATCCAAGCAGAAACAGGGGGAAAGATCAGGCTGACCTCTTACTTTTCTACAGAAGACAGGTGAGCAGTATCTCAGTATCTACAAGTTTCTGCTGGAAAGAAAGTGGGATCCGATGTTACTGTACTAAGTCAAGTTGTCATTCAAGTTGCAATGCAAAAGACAAACATTTTAAAATGCACAGAAAGAAAGAAAGAAAGAAAGAAAGAAAGAAAGAAGAAAGGGAGGTGAGAAGGAAGGGAGGAAGAAAGGAAGGTGGGAAGGAAGAAAGGAAGGAAGGAAGGAAGGAAGGAAGGAAGGAAGGAAGGAAGGAAGGAATTACTCATTTTAAACACACACACACACACACACACACACACACACACCCATACACTTTTTTGACTATAAAATCAAGTCAAT
Source organism: Lynx canadensis (assembly GCF_007474595.2). Taxonomy (NCBI): domain Eukaryota; kingdom Metazoa; phylum Chordata; class Mammalia; order Carnivora; family Felidae; genus Lynx; species Lynx canadensis. Next base: position 54,809,072 of record NC_044315.2, on the reverse strand, counting down.
CAAGAGGTGAATTGTTCTATCAATTTTTTTTTCTGAGATTGTCAAGAATTCAGTTTTCAAATTTCAAAGGAAACCTCACCTAGTTGAGAGCATCAGGAAGGAGGAGGATTGGAATATTGGGAATAGGGGAGTGAGAAATGGGAACAAAAGCATAAAAGTCAAACTTTATAAAGTTGACAGTTTTGCATCAGATTAACCCTCCCTATCACCCATAGCCTCATTGATAAAACAAAGATAACAATCCTTGCTTCACAGGGCTGTTGGGAGAAGTAAAAGAGAAAAAAAACAACAACACTGAGACTGGACCTCAGAACCTGACATATGCTGAGTGTTTGGTAATTGTAGTCTTTCCTCCATTTCCATCCCTTGCTCATAGCCCTATACACTGTTGTTTTGTTTGGTTTTGTTCACTCAGGCTCACTTTATATTCTTTTGCTTCTGTACTTTTTCAAGTTGAGTAATTTATGTCTTAAAGTTAAATGTTTGCTAGCAAACTATTCTTAAATTAGCATGGGAAAAATCATGGGCTTTGGCATTAGAATTTGGCTTCAATCCTGGGTTGCCTCTTTTATACATGTAATGGGAATATCTGAGGAAGAAAGAAAGAAAGAAAGAAAGGAACAGAAGCAATATTTGAAGTAATAATGACTGAGAATTTCCCCAGATTTTAATGTCAGACAGAAAGCCACAGATCTAGGAAACTCAGAAAACATCAAATAGGATAAATGTCCCTCCTGCCCCCCACCAAACTACACTTAAGCATATCACATTCAAATTGCAGCAAATCAAAGTTAAAGAAAAGTATCTTGAAAGAATCGAGCGAAGGTAAGAATTATATCCAGGTTCTCCTCAGAAACCAGTGAAGCAAGAAGAGAGAAGAATGAAATATTTAAAGTGTTGAAAGGGAAAGAAAAAGCCTGAAGAGTAACCTAGAAATCTGTATCTTGTAAAATTATCCTTCAAAAATGAAGGAGAAGGGCACCTGGGTGGCTCAGTTGGTTAAGGTCTGACTCTTGATCTCGGCTCAGGTCTTGATCTCAGGGGCATGAATTCAAGCCCCGTGTTGGACTCCACCCTGGGCATGGAACCTACCTAAAAAAAAAGTAAATAATTTTTTAAAATGAAGGAGAAATACTTTCTTAACTGAATAAAAATTGAGAGAATTTGCAGTAAACCTCACTTGCAAGAAATATTAAAAGAAGTTCTTAAGAGAGAAGCAAAATGATAGAGATCAGAAACTCAGCTCTACTGTAAAGAAGAGCATTAGAGAAGGAATGAGTAAAGATAAAATAAAAACTTTCATTTTTCTTATTCTTAATTTACCTAACAGATAGCAGATTGAGGTAAAAATAATGTATTTTATTATTATCATTTATGTATAAGTGAGGTAAATGATAGTAATGATACATGTGATGAGTGGAAAAAAAATAAGGAATATTTTATTATTACAGGTATTTACATTACTTGTGAAGTGGTATGGTGTTATTTGAAAGTGGACTTGGATTAAGTTGTAAATGTATACTGCAAACTTCAGGACAACAACTAAAAAAAGTAAAAGTGGTATTCATTATAATTGATTAGAAAGGAGAGAAAATGGAATCGTATAAAATGCTCCACTAAAACCAGGAAGTGCAGGGAAAAAATGGAAGACAAAAATAGGAACAAAGAACAAGACCAACAAAATAGAAGGTGGTAACAAACATAGTAGATATTCATCCAACTGGATCAATAATTGCTAAATGTCAATGGTCTAAATACATCAATTAAAAGACAGAGATTATCAAAGTGGATCAAAAAACAAGACTTAACTATATGTGGTCAACAAGAAATCTACTTTAAATATAAAGACATTTAGTAGATTAATGTTACTCTGCTCTGCCATCCTTCTCCCATGCCCCATCAACCTTCAGACATTGCTAGATCTGTTTTGCTCATTGGTTCAAGGTCTCCAACCAAAAGCACTGGAGTTTGCTCTTTAAATCCCCCTGCCTTCCAGTATTCTGGTTCATTTCTCCCCAAACAGGCACTCTTCTGTTGTCCTAAACATCCATATGTACAAATTAGAGTCTTCCAGGAGCATTTCCTTTTCTGGTTACTCTTAGAATCTTAATTACTTCCCATATTTCCCTTAGCACTAATGTTCTCATGCAGTGGCCACCAGCTCTTTGAGATGCTAGGAAGTGTATGTTTTATAGGTGTTTACAGTGTAGGGTGGTATTCCTTGTTTTAGTTAATAGTTCTGCCGTCTACCTGGTCATACAGGCTACAGTCCATCAGTGCTGCGTTCACCATCTGTGATTTAGCATCCAAGAAATTCAGAGGCAAAATGGATCTTATGGTACCACAGACTGTGACCTACCTCTAGCCCAACTTCATGGGATGACCTCATTAATTAGACGTGATGATTCTGTTATGATTCCTCTGACAGACTGTTCACAAATGATATTAATTGTTGATGTATGCTTCCCTGATTCTCTAGGGGCCTGAATTTCCCTTCAATCTCTCTCTCTCCTTCACACTCAGTTCATTAGCAAGTCTTGCTGATGCTACTTTTGAAATATCTCACACATATGTCACACATATGTCTCTGCCACTGGTTTAGAGGAGCTCTTAACTCCTTAGAGCTCCTGACTGGTTCTTTTTGCTTCCAAGCTCTTCTTTCTCTTAGCTAACCTCCTTTTTCTCCCTTTTGGAAAAATTTTCTCTTTACAAACAAACTTTGTTACTCTGATTATAAAATCTGATGGACTGTTTACAGGAAAGCCCAAATTTCTTGATATACACAATCATTCGGTGTCTACTGTGTCAGCCTCAAAATCCAGCACCCTCTCATGCACCTTCCAGCCTCAGTGAGCATCTCCCCTTTCCCAGGAGGCCTCTCTCCTATTGTTCACATTTTGTCAAAATACCCTTTCCTTCCTTCTCCACCCAATTACTCAGTTTCAAAACCCATCAAGAAGTTTGCTACTCTGACATGCCCAGGAAATCTAATTCAGGAGTTTCTCAAGGCCAGTCCTAGGCTTTGCCCTTCTTCTCTCTATACTCCTTGCCTAGGTAATATCATCTATAACATAGCTTCAATTATTGACATACATACAATTCATATGTTTATATCTCTCACGCAGAGTTTTCCTCTGAGTTCCAGGCTCACACCTAATCACCTACACATTGCCTTTTTTTAAATATTCAAGAGCCCCTTTAATCTTCATAAAAATTATTATGTAAGCACTATTATTACTCTTATTTTGAAAACTAGAAAACTGAGGCTCATGAAATACATCGTGTAAATTTGCACAACTAATTATGTTTGATTGAATTTGAACCTAGGACTCTGTGCCCTTAAATTTTATGCTTTTATCCAACCTATCATTACTGCCTCTTAAATATTTATGTCAGGGAAACTGAGATAGCTTGTTTGAAATAATAATAATACTAATAATAAATAAAGGTATTACTGTTAAGAAAGAAACGGAACCAATTTATTTGAATAGAAATAAATCTACATTCTAGACAATTCAAAAACTTATATTATATAATAGAATCCTAGGGTTGGGTAAGATTTTGAAGATCATTCAGCCCATCCATCTTTCTTTCCTACTTGATTCTGGTACATGTTTCAGTTCATAGTTGTTGTGTGTTTTTTTTAAGAAATTTTTTAATTTTTCATTTGAATGAATTAGTATTGCCTTTTCTGGGAAATGAGGAGAGAAAATGAGCCACATTAAAATTATTTCAGCTTCTGTCTCCAGCTGTGTCTGATGACCTATCTGCATGATCTTTCTTTTGCAATCATGTGCATCATTAACCCTCCCCTTTTTTCTTTTTTAACTCATTTGAGTTGGAGGCCTCTCACTTACCTGATATTGCCTTTTGGATGTCTCAAGCCATTTCAAATTAAACAGGTTGAACACTAAAATTCATGATTTTCTCTGCCAAACTGGCTCTTTCCTAGTGTTCCCTATCTTAGTGATTGGCACCACCATTGGTGCAGTTGGGCCAGTCAGAAATGGAGGCGTCATCCTAGATCCACCTCTGTCTCACTTTCCACATCTGCTGTCATCACAGCCTGTCCTGTATACTTTCTAAATAGCTCTTGATTGTCTTTCTGTTTCCACTTCCACTGCCACCACTTGCATCATCCTCTGGCCTGGATCATTGAAGTAGCCAAGTAACTGATCTCTCTGCTTCCATTTTTTTTCCTTCCAATTTGTTGTCCAGAGTGCAAAGTAATCTATTTGACACACAAATTCAATGGTCACTCCTATATTAAGATCTCATAATGGCTTCTCATTGCTCCTGGAAAAGTTGAAGTCCTCTAATGTGGCCTTGGTGATGCTGCATGGTCCATCCTACGTTGAGTGCCTGATGTGCATCACGCTTCCCCCTACCATAGGACCTCAGAACATTCCATTTCCTCTGCTTACAGCACACTTTCCTCTCCTTTTCACCCAATTAACTAAGACTCACATTCCTGCTACAAACACACAAAGGGGGAGAAGGCCATTTCTTCTCCCCACATCCAGGAAGGTGCATGATCTTAGCCTGGACAAGAAATACATCTTGAGGAAATGCTGTAAAACCACAGGGCTAATGGATTATTCTTGGCTGGGCAGAGTTGGCTGGGCAGTGTTATGATGGAAAGTAACCCCATAATTAGCCTCTTTAGTAGAGTCTTGACTATGCCTGGCTTCCTTCAGTTCCTACCTTAGTCTGGTTCTCTAGTATTTCTATCAATTCTGTGAGGTGATTGATACTCTTGCAGGAGGTTATTTTTCTCCTTACTTGACCAGAGTCAGTTTCATTTTTATAACCAAGAATCCTGCTGAATAGTACATTTATGAATGGCCGTTTCATCGCCAGGAGAGGGAGTTCTGTGGCTATCTCGCATATTATTGTATTTGAAGATGCTCTTCCAGTGCCTGGAATATAATTAGTATTTAATAAATGTTTTTTAGATGAATAGATTCCTCTCAAAATTTCAGTAGCACTCTGCACTAATTTTTTTGAATTGTAATCCTGGTTTTGCCTTTAAGGACACATGCCTTTTCTGTCATCTTTGGATTTTTCCTAGGGACTGACACTCTGCTCAGTCCCTGCCTCTTAATAGGTTCTCCAGGTGGGTATGTGGATTTAACCACAAGTTATCTTGCTTTATAGAGTTGGCTGGGAGATGCCTATTTTAACATCATTGGAGAAATTCACATCTCCCCAACTCACCCCCATCCCAGGCATCTGAAGCAGGTCACATGTTGGAACATCTTTTGTACCTCCATTATTCAGTCCTCTCTACCTTGTCCCTAAAATAGTATAGCTACCTATGCCTGTCAGATGAAACTTTCCAATTGTCTAGGAGACTCATCATTGGAATTCCAAATTATATGTGTATATTTTGTCACTATCCTTATGCAATGGGCCTTGCAGATTTTTGACCTCTCTATATAGTAAGAAACAAAGTCAAACCAACAAACTCCTGTTTTATTGAGGTATAACTTATACACAATAAAACCCAGCAATTTAAAGTGTACAATTTATTGAATACTAACAAATACCTCTAGTCATGTTATCACTACCATGATCATGCTACAGAACATTTCATCACTCCAAACAATTCCCTGTGACCTTTGCAGTCATTTCTTACCTCCTTCCTCTAGTCCCTGGCAATCACTGATTTGCTTTCTATCCCTATAATTTTCCCTTTTAGAGAATTTTGTATAAATGGAGTTATATAAGATGTAATCTTTGTGTCTGGCTTCTTTCACTCTGCATAATGCTTCTGAGATTCATCCATGTCGCTGCTTGTATATCAGTAGGTTGTCCATTGCTGAGTCGTACTCCATTACCTGGACATAGCATCCTTTGTTTACATGTTTACCAGCTGATTCATTAGGGTTATTTGCAATGATTGACTATTATGAATAAAGCTGCTATAAATATTTGAGTACAAGCTTTTGTGCAGACAAATGTTTTAATTTCTTTTGGGTAAATCTAAAAGTAGAATTGCTATGGTAAATGTATGTTTAACTTTTTAAGAAACCGCCAAGCTGTTTTCCAAAGTGGCCACACCATTTTGCCTTCTCACCAGCATGTATGAGTGTTGTGATTACTTTCTTGTAACATCTGGCATTATTGTTCTTTTTACAATTGCATTATGTATTTTTTTGCATTTCTCCAATGACTAATGATTTTGAACATTTGTAATGTTTCTCTGATAAAGTGTGTATTCAAAACTTTTACCCATTTTTTTTAAATCAGATTTTTTTGTTACTATTGACACAAAGTTGTAAAAGTTGACATGTCATTAAAAACCTGCTAGTATTTTGGCTGGAATTGTGTTGACTCTATAGATCAATTTGCAGAGAATTGTCATCTCAGCAATATTTAATTTTATGTTCCATAAACATGCTTTATCTTTGAATTTATATAGGTCCTTAATTTCTCTCAGCAAAGTTTTATAGTTTCTCAGTGTATAGCTTTTGCATATATTTTTTTAAGTGTATGCCCAAGTATTTAATATTTTTGATATTATTGGAAATCATGCTTTTTATTTCAACTATATTCTAGTATATAGAAAAACTAGTGATTTTTATATATGGACTTTGCATCCTGTCATCTTGCTAAATTAATTATTTCTATTTCTAGTAGCTTTGTTGGTCTGCAAATATGGACAGTTTTACTTCTTCCTTTCTGATTTGTGTATATATATATATATATATATATATTTTTTTTTTTTTTTTTTTCTCAACCTTATGGCATTGGCTGGGGCCTTCAGTACAATATTGAATAGAAGTGGAATGAGCAGTCGTCCTTGTCATGGTCCCGATCTTAAGGTGAAGCATTTAGTCTTTTTCCATTAAGTATGACATTAGTTGTAGATTTTTCATAGATGTTTTTTGATGGAGTTCTATCATTTTTTTAAAAATCATGAATAGGTGTTAAATCCTGTTAAATTCTTCTTCTTCATGTAGTAAAGTGATCATATGGATTTTATCCTTTAGTCTGTTAACACATTGATCAATGTTTAGGAATAAACCAAAACTGAATTCTTGGGACAAATCCTATGTAGTCATGATGCTTTTATCATTTTATATAATACATGCTGTGATCTGCTAAATTTTGCTCAGAGTTTTTATGTCTATATTACAAGGGATGGTGGTGGTGTGTAATTATGTTTTCTTATAATGTCTTTGGTTTTGGTATCAGGGTACCTCATAGAATGATTTGGGAAATGTTCTTCCCTCTTCTATTTTCTCAAAGGGTTTATATAGAATTGATATTATTTCTTTGTTAAATGTTTGATAGAATTCACCAGTGAGGCCATATAGGGCTGAAGTTTTCTTTGGGGAAATTTTGTTTTTGTTTTTGTTTTTTTAAGAGAGAGAGAGAGAGAGAGAGAGAGTCTCAAGTAGGCTCCATGCTCAGCGTGGAGCCCGACATGGGACTTGATCCCATGATCCTGGGGTCCTGACCTGAGCCAAAATCAAGAGTCAGAATTTCAACTGACTGATCCACCCAGGTGCCCCTGCTGTTTGTTTCTATCACCTACTGATTAAGGAGTGCTGAAGTCTCCAGCTGTAATTATCTATTTATTTATTTTTCCTTTCATTTATATGAATTTTTCATGATGTATCTGAGGCTCTGTTATTAGATACATACACATTTATCATTATTAAATATGTCTCTTTGTTCCAGGTAATATTCCTTGTTCTGAAATTTACTTTGTCTGAAAATACTGTTTTTTGCCTTGTATACCTTTTTCATTCTTTTACTTTCAATCCTTCTGTGTCTGTATATTTATAATATGTTATAGTGTATCTGAACTCCGATGTCACATATTGATTTAGTGTCCCTCAGGTCACTGATGCTTCATCTATTTCAGTATTTTTCTTTCTGTGGTGTTCATTCAGGACAGCTCCTATTACTGGGTTTTAAATTTACTAGTATTTTATTTTATACTGTTTAAGCTGTTGCTATTCTCATTCATTATATTTTTCATTTCAGATATTGTATTCATATTGCCTAGAAGTTCCATGGATTGTTTTCATGTCTTTCCTTTTTCTCCTGATCATTCTCATGTTTTCTCTACCTCCTTTAACATATGGAACATGTTTGTGATAGCTTTTAAAAACATCCTTGTCTGCTAATTTCATTATCTCCGTCACTTTGGGCTCTATTTCTATTGATTGATTTTTTTTTTCTCGTTAATGGATTTTGTTTTCTTGATCCTTTGCACTCCTGGTAATTTGTATTATTATTATTGAATCCTGGACATTGAGTTATTTACTTTTTTAGATGATGCATTTTGTTTTATGCCTTACATAGTATTGGACTTTTATTCTAATGTATAGCTAATTTACTTGGAATTTACTGGATTGTTTCAAGGTTTGCTTTCAAGCTTTCTAAGGATGTATCCAGAGTTAACACTACTGCCAAGAGGGCAATACTTTTCTCAGGTCACTGCCTGATGTCTTTTGTAGTTTGAGTTCTTTTCACTCTGGCTGGTAGGAAAATGAACTGTTTCCATCCCTGTGTGAGCTGCAGGGACTGTTTGGTGTACAGCTTTCCTGGGCTTCTTTCTTTTCTCTTTCTTCTACTCTGGTAGTTTTCCTTCAGATGCAGAGATCATTGCCCAGTTGAAGACTTCAGAGCTCTATTAGTTGTCTCTTTTCAGAGGGAAAGTCTAGCTGTCTTGTCCCCTTCAAACTTCAGTCTTTATCTTCCCATCTCAGTGAGACTGCTGTGTTCTGTTTGGGTTATCGCTTCCTGTACTAGGAATTTCTTCCAGGCAGAAAACTGGGGCAATTATAAGGCTTATCTCATTTATTTCCCTTCTCTCAGTCCTTTGTGGCCTGTTGTTCAATGTCTGAAAAACATTACTTCATCCATTTTTTTCTGACTTTCTAATTGTTTAAGGCAGAAAGGTAAATCTAGTGCCTGTTACTTCATGGTCAGAGGTGGAATTACACACACATTAGCTTGGCTGTATTTAATCCCTCAAGTCTCTGGACACACAGATGTGCAATTTTTGTGGTCTGAAATTTAATGGATAAGGAAATACATGACTGCCATAATTTGGGAGAAACAGGATGGGAAATGTTTTCAATTTAATATTGAAGATAACCCAGATGACCACAACACTGATGGGAGATTATTTCAGCCTGAATGCAGTATTCTGATTTCTCGTCTACAATTGTTGATGTGTATTAGAATGACTTAGTAATGTTGAGTGTAGTGTGAGGGCTCTGTCTAAACGTAGGAAGAGCCCAGAAGAATGATAGGAGTGGAGAAAGAAGGCTCTGGTGTTGACTTCCTTTGATTCTGGGAACAAACCTATGTTGCTACTATCAGATTTGCTTAGAAGGATGATGATAGCAGAAGTGGTAGGAAACCTCAGCCTTGATCTCCTTTCAGCAGGACTGAGTGTTGGAGAAGGGAGGGAAGGGAATGGGCCTCTATCCATTTCCTTGAGTTTCTTTATTTTTAATTAGATGAACTTCCTTCTTACATTGAGACCTAGCACCTGATAGCAGAAGATGCCAGGATTAACGGATGCATGGATAGGAAAAAGAGACATTAGTGTCTTCTATTCTTTCTTGTCAGCAATTCTCAAGATGTTTTATAATGGCAACCACCAGGCTCTAGTTGCTAAATACTGGGTTTGCAGCTTTTTATTATAGTCATCCCATTTTAGTTTCAGAGAATATTTTAATTGGATGGTTTTGACTTATTTGGAGTTGTCAGAATTCATACAACATAGTAGAATAACCTTAGGGATTTTGAAATGTGTGTCTCGAAATAGAGCCGGAAAAAAAAAAAAAGAGGAATAGAATCTGTGTTGGTATTAAAATCCACTTGAAGCAAGGGAAATTTACAGCGTGGGTTGCTTTGTGGACTCTCCCGACATCACTGCTGAGTCTGCACTTTGGGGGACAGGCTGTCATTTAAGTACTGCCAGGTTGTTCATTTTAAATGATCTGTTCTGAACAAAATAGTCTCTATTAAAAAAACTTTGGGCTAAATTCTTTTACCAAAACAGGTTCCATGTCATACTAAAAGATGAAATTTGCCACATCAATAGTATTTTAGAAAAACCAGCTACAATTGGTAATGAAGTGCCCTAAATACTTGAAAAGGTATGAGAGTTGCAAGTCATCAGAAAGCTGTTCATCTTCAGCTTTGTAATATTTTGAAATAGGGCCATCTAGTGGAAATGTGGGTCATCCCCTAACTGTGAAACCGTGAGTGCATCCTCTAAGACCTTACATTCCCGTTTTTAAAATATGTTTTAATGCTTCTGAATCCAAATTACCTGTTCCTATATAAATAAATAGTCTGCTCAGAAATACATTTCCTCTCAAGTTCTTGAACTGATTAATTTAGTAATATCATAAGCTGTCAATAGACATTCAATTAGGTTTCTCAAAGTTCTAAGTTGTTAACTACCCACCGCCCCCCCCCCCCCGCCTTCTGTGAAAAACAGCCCTTTCTAGTCGGCTTCCTTCCCACTACCACCCCTTTCACCATGAAATCTTATTGAAGAACTAACATGCATGTGGGAGACAATCTGAGAATTATAAGATGTTGGTTACAAATGTAACTGGAATGTATATGATGACATCAAACATATTGTTGAAATTGTGTGACATGTCAAAGTGTGTTTCCTTGGACTGGTTGAAGACTAAAGACCTCTAAGGAAAGATATATATAAATTTCTCCCTAATCAAATAAGATGGAGAGTTTGTTCATCAAACTAATTTTGTTCTCTTCCTGGAAATATAGCTAAATTACATTTCTCACTGTCCCCCTGAAGTTAAGTGGGGTCCCGTGCTTGAGTTCTGGCAAATGGAATGTGGATGGAAGAGATATATTATCCTTTCCAGTTCTGGCTGCTAAAATGTCCTGCATCACCATTCATGTTTCTTTTGCCTCCCTTCCTCACCCTCCAGCCAGTGGATGTGATTGCCCAGGCAGACCATGGAAGTCTTTATCAGCCTGGGCCCTTCGATGCCTCTGTGGAGCCTACACCTGCTTCCTAATCCCCACAACCTACCACAAACTGTGAAATGGACATGAAATATATTTTCAAAACTTTTAGCCATTGATATTTGGGGATTGTTTGTTCATTACCCTGATTAACACAGGAGAGAAGAAACAACTGGAAGAAAGAAAAGAAGATGATGTGAAAGAAAGGCAATAAGGTTCAAATTTCCTTCAGAGACATTTGTGAGCATTATGACTCTTCTCCAGGTTTCAGAGTAAGCATGTGGTTGATAAATTCTGAAAACATCTAGCAGAACAGCAGAAAGTAGAACCACAGAGTGCTTTCTGACAGGGTTTGAGCTTATGGTGTCAGGAAGGTGGGCTGTGGATGGAGATGATGAAGTTTGAATGGAGATGCTTCCCACTCCAGGGTGAAGTGATTACAGTATGGGGTATTTGGGAACAGGGCTTGCACAGCTTTAGCCAGCAGACATTTACTAACATCATACACTGTTTTATGCTAATTAAACTTTTCAATGAACTTTATTCCAAGATGTCCTGCAAGATATGATATGTGCCATTTCCATATAATAGGTATTCCAGGTATATTCAGGCTAGCCAGAGTGGGATTTTAGCAAAGTTGTTCATCTGAACCATTTGTGGAAGCAATAGATGGCACAGGTTTAATACTCAAGGAGACTTTTAAGTGGGCGAAAGAAATAGAAATAATTGGACCAGGGCACCTGAGTAGCTCAGTTGGTTGAGCATCTTACTCTTGATTTCCACTCAGGTTGTGATCTGAGGGCTGTGGGATCGAGCCCTGGGTTGGGCTTTGCACTGAGCATGGAGTCTGCTTAAGATTCTCTCCCCTTCTGCCTCTCTCGCCTGCTCATTCTCTCTTTCTAAAAAAAGAAAAAAGAAAAAAGAAATCATTTGACCACAGAGGTCAAAGTTTTGTAGAGGATGTAGGACTTAGCTAAACTGTCAACTGGCAGAGAGGAAGTAGGCAAGTGTGACTGGTGTCACAAGGCAAAGAGAGATTAGAGAATAAGGAGATATTGTTGGTGGGGGGCAGGTAGAAAGGCGATTGGTCCTATAATGTAGGACTGAGGTAGAGGAAGAAGGTAAATTAAGCAGCATAGACAAGAAGAAGGCAAATCACTAAGAACCTTGAAAGCCATCACAGGAATTTGGATTTGAAGCTATAGTCCAGAACTACCAGGCCAATTAAATATGATTAATTAGAAAGCAGGACTGGACTTATCCAAACATTTGTTCTGGTACCTGTCATCACTCACCCCATGGCACACACATGGGCATTTCAAACTAAGAGAGGGTCTGAGTGAACACACAGCTCCTCCATCTAAACATTCAGAGATAATGAAAAGTGTTAGTTTATCCTCTTCCTTGACTACCCTCTCTCCTTGTCTGCTCACTGACACTGTCTCATCCCTCTAGATCCAGTTCTATCAAATTCTGTACTTTGAAGCCTCTTCTGAATCCTCACCCAGTAGTTGATCGACTTTGTGCAGCCATGGTATTAGACATATGCCTCTACTATCTCCTGATATAGGTAGTTATTACTTATCTGGATCTCACACCAAATTGTGGGATTCCTTGAAGACAGGGGCTGTGTCTCACTTAACTTGTATCCCTGACATTGAGGTCAAGGCCTGTCATTGGGTAGGTACTCAAGATTGATATGTGATAAATGCAAAGATGGATGGATAAATGAAAAGTAGATAGGTTTATTTTTCCCAAGGCTGGAGACTTCATTACACATTCTCTATAGTCATTATGTAAACTTATTTGTCTACATATCTGTCTTTCTTATTAGAGTGTGAGGCTCCTTGAGTCTTGTTCATAAATTTATTCTCAGCACAGTTCAGTGTCTGGCATATATAAAACACTAAGTAAAATGTTTACTGAATGGATGGATGCATGGATGGCTCCTGCTATAAACACAAATTACCAATATTTGGTGGTATGATATTTTGGAAGGAATTTGATATATGGAAAATATGAATTATTATAAATAAATAGTTGCTACATGGATGGAACTGGAGAGTGTTATGCTAAGTGAAATAAGTCATACAGAGAAAGACAGATACCATATGTTTTCACTCTTATGTGGATCCTGAGAAACTTAACAGAAGACCATGGGGGAAGGGGAAGGGGAAAAAAAGTTACAGAGAGGGAAGGAGGCAAACCATAAGAAACTCTTAAATACTGAGAAAAAACTGAGAATTGATGGGGGCTGGGGGAGAGGGGAAAGTGGGTGATGGGCATTGAGGAGGGCACCTGTTGGGATGAGCACTGGGTGTTGTATGGAAACCAATTCACCAATAACTTTCATATTAAAAAAAATAGTTGCTAGAAGAGTGCTTATATATTTGCATAAGGTAAAACACAAACTTGAAGTAAGACACAAACTTGAAAGTAGAGCATATTTGGGATATTATTATGATATGTTGCCTGAAGTAACCAAATTACAGAAAACTTTGCACCTTGCCACAGGGATATTTTGGGTTTGATACTGAAACCTTTTCTCCCTGAATAAGAGAAACCAAATTGATCCCATTGCAATTAGTCTCTTGCTTCTCTGAGTAGTTCCTGTGAATAAACAGGCCAATAAAAGTAAGCTAGTCCTGATGTAGTAGTCTTGAAGGATATGGACCAGTGAGGAACTGACCTCCATCTGATAGAAATAGGTGTGCTGAACCCAGCCATGGCAGGGACAGTTGAAGGAGGGTACAATCCCATTAATTCAGATGATTTGTACTTTGAAATTCAGTGTGACCTTGTGACTTCCACTTTCCAACCAAAAGGAATCACTAATCTTGCACTAATATCCAACCATATTCAAGACCAGTAGAAAATGTCTGCATAGGTGGTTTATTTTCGTTCTTGATCTACCCAAAGAAATACACAGGCTGCTTTCCTCTCTTTAAGAAGAGCGTGTTGGGGCGCCTGGGTGGCGCAGTCGGTTAAGCGTCCGACTTCAGCCAGGTCACGATCTCGCGGTCCGTGAGTTCGAGCCCCGCATCGGGCTCTGGGCTGATGGCTCAGAGCCTGGAGCCTGTTTCCGATTCTGTGTCTCCCTCTCTCTCTGCCCCTCCCCCGTTCATGCTCTGTCTCTCTCTGTCCCAAAAATAAATAAATGTTGAAAAAAAAAAAAAAAAAAGAAGAGCGTGTTAAAAGTACTTCATTGATTATAAGTAACTTGGGAAGAAATGAAATAGACCATTTTCTCTGACCCTAATTTCTCTAAACAACTCAGAGTCAACAAAAAACACAGACTCAAAAGGTTATTGTGAAATTAAATAAGATATATACAAGAAAGTACTTTATAAACTGAAAAATTATGTGCCAATAATGGGTACTATAGTTAAGATCTCACAAAATGCACATTATTTTCACTGAATAAATATTGATACAATCAATGGGTGTAATGTTATTTCCCTAAAAGATGCAGATAAAAAGTTCAAGTATCAACCAATGAATTGACTATGTTAATAAGCACTGGCATAATTCTGGCTAAAATAAATAGTGAGGAAAGAATTTTATCCAGTTTTGTGTCTCAATTCTACCTTTTATTGGGCCCAGTGTAGACATACTGCTTCTTAATTTAAAGTCACCAGGTAAATAAATTGATGATAGTGGATGTGGTGTTATCTGAAGGAGGCAGCATCTATTTGTGTGTGTGTGTGTGTGTGTGTGTGCGCGCGCGCGTACATGAACAAAGAAATGGGGAGAAGAACAATAACTCTTCTGGATTATGACCACTGCAATCATCATGCTAATGAAATGCATGAGTACAGAAAAGAGAACAAAAGCCATTCAAATGAAATGTTCCCAGCACTCATATCACTACAGATACCCATGAATACACCAAAGCAGGTGTGTAGAGATCAAAGATAACTTATGAACAGAAAAAAAATACAATGTTACATCAAAAATGTAAGACAGCTGCATTTTCATAATAATGAAGGGTCTTATTGTTAATTAAAAAAATTGTTAATAATACTTTTCCTTTTCACTATTAATAAGGACTTTAAGATGTTATGGAAAATCTATTAAGTAAAAAGATAAGGTAAATTTTATCAATTATTATGTAAATTTGCATTATAATTAGCTGGGATGGTTGAGATTCCATCTCCTTCCCTCCAGAAGCCATGTCTTTTATCCAAGAAAATCAACTAAAATTAATTCAGGGAAAGAAAAGATAAAACTAATTGCTCCTTGGGGGAAAAAGGAAAAGAAAACAAAACAAAGGAAAGAAAAATTGTCCTTCTGGGTAGAGTTCAAAAAATTTTAGGCTTAAACACTTTGCGCCAATGTTTGGTGAAATGTATAACTTATGAAGTATTATTTACTAGGCTGAAATTATGGGATGAACTATTACATTTAGGAATATTAGAATTTATAGAAAGTTGTCAATCTAGTCCCCAAAAGGCTGTACATCTGTTCTTATGAAGACATGCTCACTGTTTTTTCTTTAGTTTATTCCCTGTTGGTCATTAATAATTTTATAAAAAAGAAAAAAACCTGTATATTCTGTACAAATTTAAGTAATGTAATAATACCTTTTAAAGGAGGAAAAACAAATTCTTGCATATTCCTAGAATAAAGTAATTTCCATTATACCTTTATTTAAATATTTACAAACACAACTTACATATAAACTCATTGTCTATACTCTGTTTCATCTATGCAATGGATATTAATTTACCAATTATGTGTGAACAAAAATATAAGGCTAAAAATTTGAATAATAAAACAATAACAATGATGTGTTAAATAGTGGAAAGATGCATTTTGGGGTTCTCTGCTTCATTGTGTATTACTGGAACATTATTTGAGTTATTGAGCATTGTTGTTTTTTCCCTTTTAAACGACGTTAATTTCAAACCAATTCTTGTTTTGTTGGCTGATCTGCTTACTAGCGCCCTACAAAATGCAATAGAAACAAAATACTCTAACAAAAAGAAGACATAATGAAAACTTTTTCATTTTACTTGTTTATTACCTCACTGAATCAACTGTTGCTAGTCAATACATACAAAGATGGAAACTTTGCTGTGAGGTGCTGTGTGCTGTGAGGTGGCTCCATTCACTGCTTCCCTACTTCTGAATGACTGAGAAACTTGTATTCCTACAGTGCCATAACATCACGTGGTGTCCACTTGGCTCCATGCAATTGTAAACACACATGCAAATTTGAGTATTTGGTTATGAGGTGGTTATCCAAATGATCTAGAATGTGCTTACATGAAAAGTTTTAAATTATTGTTGAAAGGAAACACAAAATTTAGAAACTCTGGTAGAGAACTCGAGGGCGCCTTCTATGATGCAGAGGTAATGATTTTAATCTATTGTTTTTTCTAGAATGTGTCTGTTTGCCATCACTTGCCACTGAAAGTGCAGGGATCCAACTAGAAGTAACAGCTTGAGGAGATGGACACTGTCTTGGACTACTTACATGCTTAAGAAGTCAAACAACTTATTCTGCCCTACTAATTGTAGGGTATTAAGACAGTTGTAGTCTTGCCAACTGTGCCTCACAGATGGAAACTATATAATGTTCAGCTCAGAACTCCATCTCTGGCACACAGTTTGTGACCTTCTGCCTGTGTAAGTAATGAACTTTGTCATGAAGCTGTGGATTATATTAGTTTCTGTTTACCTCTAAGACACTGATTTAAAAAAAAATTCCAAGTAGGGACTTCTAGAATGCTCCCTCTTGCAGATCTTCTAATCAACATGAGTAAGTATCCTTTTCCTCTTTGCGTCCTTGGAAATAATGATGCCTTGTGTGGTAGAGTGATAGATTATTATTTTTTTTTTAAAGCAAAAGAACAAGAGGAAAGAAACTTACGAAAAGGTAAAGGAATTTATAGAAAAAATAAATACGCTTAAATAAATGAAGATAGCACAAAAGCTTTTAAATTTCTGACTGGCAGTTTGAAAGGGAATTTTGATGGTGGAAACTGAATCTCAATTCCAGGTTGCAAATTCAGTCTGGTGGTAGAGGGTCCTGCACTCAGTTCGGCTCTCTGTCCCTCATCACCTCAAATCAATGGTCTCAATCTCATCTCTGCTCCAACTGGTGTACTCTTCCAGAGCTCAAATCAAGTTGGCCTTTAAAAACATACTTGGAAGTATTAGACCCTTATTAGATCCCAAGTTTATTGACAGAAGACAACCTCTCACCTTATCTCCCAGCTCCTTCTTTTCCCAGCCCTCTGTTCTGTAGCTCCTTCCTGGTTTTGTGGACTGGTAAATGAGACCTTATAGAAAGCTCAACTTGACTGTACAGGATTTATAATTTCCCACAAGCTAGAGTGCCCTCTTGTGGATTATCCAGGAGTTAAACCAGGTACTACCATCTGAATTTGTGAGTCCACATTTCCCAGGTGTGGTAGGTGAACTTGCTCCCCCACTGTGTTTTATTTTTAGAACCCATCTTCTTCTTGGGTTTCATAGCTATATGTAAATGGGAAGGGGTAGAAATACAGTAGACAGTAGGCAGTGGTGTAAGAATACATTTTCCAAAACAATATTGATTTTCTTTCTTTTTTCTTTTCGAGTGTTGTGGTGGCAGGAGGTGAGGAAAGTATAGTAATTTTCCAGAGTAAGTCAGAATGTAGCTCCCAAATTCAATAAATTACTAGATGTCTTTAACTCTACTCACCAAAGAAACATGTATGTGGGTTATCGAATGCCTCATTGAGGATCTCTATCCTTCCTGGGATGATTAAGCACTCTTCCTTGACTATCAGTTGTTTGCATCTCATCCTAACAGGGTTGAGAGCTCTAACCTAAGAAGGATGCAGAATTTTAGTCTAAAATGTAGCTATTATAAGATAGAATGAGGATTAGTAATAGCTTAAATGCATAGTTTACTTATTACTTCAAGGCACAGATTTTTAAAAACTTATTATTTGGAAGAACTTCAAATATATACAAAATAGTATGTGAGAGGAGTATAATTACTCCCCCCATTTACCTATTAGACAGTATCAACAATTACCAACTCATTACTAATCTTCTTTCCTCTAAACCTCTTTCCTCCCTCTCCAATTATTTATTTAGAAATCATGTACAATTATTTAGAAGGCATTGTATTCTCTCACCCATAAATATTTCAGTATGCATCTGTAAGAGATAAGAACTCCTCTTTAGAAATATAACCACAATGTCATCATATAAAAAATTAACAACTATTCCTTAATATTATAAAAGATCAAAGTAGTGTTCAAATTTCCCTCATTGTTTCACACTTTAAAAAGACTTGATTGTTTTACTTTTGTGTGTACAATAATATTGAGAAAAAGGTACAGAGATTTTCCATATCCCCCTGCGCTCTCACACATGCATAGCCTCCCCCATTATCAACATCATTCACTAGAATAGTACTTTTTTTTTTTTTTTAACCAAGGATGAACTTACCTTGATACACTGTAATCACTCGAAGTCCATAGTTTACCTTAGGGTTCACTCTTGATGTTGTACATTCTATGGGTTTGGGCAAATAACATATATCCATCATTACAATGTCACACAGAATATTTTCCTTGCCCGAAAAATCCTCTGTGTTCTGCCTATTCATACATTACCCCCTGCCCCCTGGCCTGGCAACCATTGATCTTTTTTTTTCAACGTTTTTTTTTGTTTGTTTGTTTTTGTTTGGTTTTTTTTTATTTATTTTTGGGACAGAGAGAGACAGAGCATGAACGGGGGAGGGGCAGAGAGAGAGGGAGACAGAATCGGAAACAGGCTCCAGGCTCTGAGCCATCAGCCCAGAGCCCGACGCGGGGCTCGAACTCACGGACCGAGAGATCGTGACCTGGCTGAAGTCGGACGCTCAACCGACTGCGCCACTCAGGCGCCCCAACCATTGATCTTTTTATTGTCTCCATAATTTTAGCTTTTCCAGAACGTCATATAGTGTGAGTCATACAGTATGTAGGGTTCTCAGATTGGTTCTTTCTTAGTAATACACATTTAAGTTTCGTTCATGTCTTTTCATTGGTTAGTAGCTCCTTTCTTTTTAGTGCTGAATAACATTCTTTTTTAAATGTTTTTATTTATTTTTGAGACAGAGAAAGAGAGAAAATGAGTCGGGGAGGGGCAGAGAGAGAAGGAGACACAGAATCCGAAGCAGGCTCCAGGCTCTGAGACTGATATGGGGCTGGAACTTGTGAACTGTGAGATCATGACATGAGGTCGGTGCTTAACCAACTGAGTCACCCAGGTGCCCTGGTGCTGAATAACATTCTATTGTCTGGATGTACCGCAGTTGTCCAATCACTTATGGAAGGAAATCTTGTTTGCTTCCAAATTTTGGCAGTTATGAATAAAGCTGCTATAAACATCTGTATGCAGATTTTGTATGGACATAAGTTTTCAACTTCTTTTGTTAAATACTGTGGCATGTGATTGCTGGATCATATATTAAGAGTATGTTTAGTTTTATAAGAAACCACCAGTCTTCCAAGGTAAGTAATATTTTGCATCCCACTGAAAATGTATGCTGTTGCTTCACATTCTCACCAGCAATTTGGTGCTGTCAGGATCCCAGATTTTGGCCCTTCTAACAGTTGTATAATGGTATCTCATTGTTCTAATTTGCATTCCTTGATGACATATGATGTGGAGCATGTTTTCATATGCTTACTGGCCATCTGTATATCTTCTTTAGTGGGATGTCTATTAAGATCTTTGGTCTATTTTTTACTCGAGTTGTTCATGTTCTTATTGTTGAGTTATCTCTTTTTTTACCTTCCAAATTTTTATTTAAATTCAAGTTAGTTAACATACATTGGAATATTAGTTTCAGGTGTAGGATTTAGTGATTCATCACTTACATATAACACCCAGTGCTCGTCACATGTGCCCTCCTTAGGACCCATCACCCCCTTCACCCATCCCCTCACCCACCTCCACTTCAGCAATCCTCAGTGTGTCCTCTACAGTTAAGAGTCTGTTTTATGGGTTTGCCCCTCTCTTTTATCCCCTATGTTCATCTGTTATATTTCTTAAACTCACCATCTGAGTGAAATAATATTGTTTTTGTCTTTCTGATTTATTTCACTGAGTATAATACTTTCTAGTTCCAACTACATTGTTGCAAATGGCAAGATTTAATTCTTTTTTATAGCTGAATAATATTCCATTGTATATATATACCACAACTTCTTTATCCATTCATCAGTTGATGGACATTTGGGCTCTTTCCATAATTTGGCTATTTAAAATTTTTTTAATTTAAATTATAGTTAGTTAATATACAGTGCAATATTGGTTTCAGGAGTAGAATTCAGTTATTTGTCATATACCACACCCAGTGTTCATCATCATAAGTGCCCTCCTTATACCCATCACACATCTAACTCATCCCCCACCTCCCTCCCTCCATCAACCCTAAGTTTGTTTTCTATTAAAAGTCTCTTATGGTTTGTTTCCCTCTCCCCACCCCCCCATATGTTCTCAAATTCCATATATGAGTGAAATCATATGGTATTTGTATTTCTCTATCTGACTTATTTCGCTTAGCATAATCCATTCTAGCTCTATCCGTATGGTTGCAAATGGAAAGATTTTATTCTTTTTGATGGCTGAATAATATTCCTCTGTGTGTGTGTGTGTGTGTGTGTGTGTGTGTGTGTGTGTATGTGTGTGTGTACTACCTCTTCTTTATCCATTAATCAGTCAATGGACATTTGGGCTCTCTCCATAGTTTGGCTATTGTTGATAACACTGCTATAAACATCAGGGTGCATATACCCCTTCAAATCTGTATTTTTGTATCCTTTAGGTAAATACCTAATAGTGCAATTGGTGGGTCATGGGGCAGTTCTGTTTTTAAATTTTTGAGGAACCATGTAGTTCTCCAGAGTGGCTACACCAGTTTGCATTACCACCAACAGTGTAAGAGGGTCCCCTTTTCTTTGCATCCTCGCCAACACCTGTTGTCTCTTGTATTAATTTTAGCCATTCTGAAAGGTGGTATCTCATGGTTTTGATTTGTATTTCCCTTATGATGAGTGATGTTGAGCATCTTTTCATGTGTTAGACATCTGGATGTCTTTGGAAAAGTGTCTATTCGTGTTTTCTGCTCATTACTTCACTGGATTATTTGGTTTTTGGGTGTTGAGTTTGATAAGTCCTTTATAGATTTTGGATACTAACCTTTTATCAGACATGTTATTTGTAAATATCTTCTCCCATTCCATAGGCTGACTTTGATTGTATCCTTCACTATGCAGAAGGTTTTTATCCTGATGAAGTCCCAATAGTTCATTTTCGCTTTTGTTTTCCTTGCCTCCAGCGACACGTCTAGCAAAAAGTTGCTGTGGCCAAGGTCAAAGAGATTGCTGCTTGTTTTTTTCTCTAGGATTTTGATGGTAGCCTGTCTCACATTTAGGTCTCACATCCATTTTGAATTTATGTTTGTATATGGTGTAAGAAAGTGGTCTAGTTTCATTCTTCTGCATGTTGCTGTCCAGTTTTCCCAGCACCACTTGTTAAAGAGACTGTCCTTTTTCCATTGGATATTCTCTCCTGCTTTGTCGAAGATTAGTTGACCATATAGTTGTGGGTCCATTTCCAGGTTCTCTATTCTGTTCCATTGACCTATGTGTCTGTTTTTGTGTCAGTACCATACTGTCTTGATGGTTACAGCTCTGTAATATAGCTTGAAATCTGGAATCATGATGCCTCCAGTTTTGTTTTTCTTTTTCAGTATTGTGTTGGTTATTTGGGGTCTTTTGTGGTTCCAGAGTTATCATCTCTTTTAATCTATGGGTTATCATCCCCCACCCCCCCACCCCATCTCTCTCTTTCTGTTTTCCCTTCAATATATTTTTGTTTAAGAAATGGAGTTACTTGTCTAGTTTCTACGGTATGGATTTTTCTGAATGTATCATTTTGGTGTTGTATAGGAATTACAGGAGTCTGTCCATGTATTTCCTTTAAATGATCTAGAAACTTCCTTTAGATCTAGAAACTTGAACAGATTCAGGTTCAAATTTTTTTTTGTTTGGCAAGGTTACTTCACAGGCAGTGAGGCACTCTTCCACCAGGAGGCGCACTTACTCTCTTTTTGAGACTTAGGCAGCTTTTGATGATCATTGCATTTACTCATTAATGGTTGCAGAGTAGTGATATTCTACTTTTGCCATCTCTTCTTCTTTTATCAGGTTATGCTTCTTTGATTAAATTTTTCCTTCATAAACTATTTTGTTACTCCAAGATGCAACTTATACAGAGATGCCAACTTACACAAAGTGCTTGATTTTTCCCTTTCACTTAACAGCTTTCAAAATAATGAGTTGGTTTCCTAACACCATAGAAAAATGACCGGGGCGCCTGGGTGGCGCAGTCGGTTAAGCGTCCGACTTCAGCCGGGTCACGATCTCGCGGTCCGTGAGTTCGAGCCCCGCGTCAGGCTCTGGGCTGATGGCTCAGAGCCTGGACCCTGTTTCCGATTCTGTGTCTCCCTCTCTCTCTGACCCTCCCCCGTTCATGCTCTGTCTCTCTCTGTCCCAAAAATAAATAAAACCGTTGAAAAAAAAAATTAAAAAAAAAAAAAAGAAAAATGACCAATGAGTTTTTTTTTTTAACTCATCATGAACTCATGTATGTGAATCTCTTTGATATTTTTCATTCCACTGAGGTCATTATACTTATCGATACACAGATTCTTTTATCTTTGACCGGTGGAAGTCTATTCAAGTTGGCTCCTGAATCATTTTTTTTTTAAGTTTATATATTTATTTTGAGAGAGAGACAGCATGAGCCAGGGAGGGGCAGGGGCAGGGAGAGAATCCCAAGGAGGTTCTATGCTGTCAGTGTGGAGCCCAACCCAGGGCTTGATCCCATGAACTGCAGGTTCATGACCTCAGCCAAAATCAAGAGTTAGATGCTCAACCAACTGAGCCACCCAGGCACCCCTGCTTCTGAATCCTTTTGACATGACCCAAACAGTCTTTAAAAATTTCCCTGCTTTCTGCTAAGCAAGATGTTCCTGACTTCTTTTACATTTCTTAACTCAGACCTGGAATTAGGTATTTCTCTAAGGCAGTGGTTCTCAAAGAGTGATCTGGGGACCCCTGGGAATCCCTGTGATCTTTTCATGGTGTTTATGAGGCCAAAATTATTTTCATACTAATACCAACATGCTATTTGCCCTTTTTAAGTCTCATTCTCTTACAACAGTATAGTTTTACAAGGGATATGTGGTGTATGATATTATGATCGAATGTAGAAGTGGTTTTAAAAATTCTGCTGTCATTATTAGGCCAGACTTTAAAGAGATTTACAAAAATGTAAAACAATGGCACTCTTCTCACTAAATAATTTTTGTTAATAGATATTTTGTTATTTTAAAATCTGTTTTGGGGCGCCTGGGTGGCTCAGTAGGTTAAGCCTCCGACTTTGGCTCAGGTCATGATCTAGCAGTCCGCGAGTTTGAGCCCCACATCTGGCTCCGTGTTGGCAGCTCAGAGCCTGGAGCCTGCTTCAGATTCTGTGTCTCCTTCTCTCTCTGCCCCTCCCCTGCTCATGCTCTGTCTCACTCTGTCTCTCAAAAACAAAAAATAAAATAAAATAAAATAAAATGTTTTAATTTCTAACATCAATAGGTATAACCCATACACACAAAACCTCTTTGGGATCCTCAACAACTTTCAAAAGTTTAAGGAAATTTGAGAAGCAAAATGTTTGAGAACTGCTGTTCTGAGGAGTCCTGGTTTCTTCTAATGGAAAATGGTATTTAGAAATCACACTATAGGTGCTAGAGATGTTTAGGGTTACTGGATTGGCCATTGTTTTTTTAAGTCATTTCAGTGGGCAGAGCTAAGATACAATGATATCTATCTATCTATCTATCGATAGATAGATAGATAGATAGATGTATCTATATCTATACATATATATGTGTATATATATACATATATATAAATATAGATATATATAGAGATATATATATAGAGAGAGAGACAGAGACAGATAGAAAGTGCATGCACACGTGAGCAGGGGAGGGGGCAGATGGATAGAGAATGTTAAGCAGGCTTCATGCTCAGCATGGAACCCAGTGTGGGGTTTGATCCCACGACCCTGCGATCATGACCTCAGCCTGAGTTTTTTATTCAAATTCAGGCCTTCAGAGTTTTTACTTAAAGTCATACAATTTACATTTGTAACTCCTTTCTCCCATTACAAAAATTCCAGTGTAAATGTTTACTTTCAGTGTCACATTAATAATACCACCACTACCAATATATATTACCTAAAATAATTTAAGATTTTTTTTGAAGTTCCTCTGTCTTTGAGGCATACCTCTCTATAGACGTACAGTAATTTGATGGATTAAATTTACTCAAAATGGTGTGTGTTTTGGGGGTTATGCCACCTGGCAGATCAGTTAGATTCATGTGTTTTTTAAGTTTGATTGTTAGAGGAGATTTTGTAAATTTGTTTTACAAAAGTATAAAATGTTTACATGGTTCTAGAGTCAAATCTGTTACATAGGATATATACAGAGATGCCTAGCTTCTATCCCTATCTCCTCTATCCTATTCCCTTTCTCCCCCAATAGCAATAGTTTCCTTCACATCATTTTTCAAATTTAATTGAAAATTAAATTTCTCTTTTTGGATAAAAGGTAGCATACTATATACACTTCCCTCCACTTAGTTTTTTTTTTTTTCTTCACTTAACAGTAGATTCTAGAGATCACTCTACAGTTGTGTATAGACCAGAGAATTGCATTATTGCACCATAATTTCTTCAACCAGCCCACCATTGAGGAATTTCCAGTATTTTATTGTAAATAGTGCTGCAGTGAATATTCGTGCACATTCTTTTCATATTTTTACCACTGCATCTTTTGGATACAGTCCTCGAAGTGGAATTTCTGGTCAAAGCATGAACGGGTCCAATTCTGTTAGATATTAAGCTACTCTTTTTTTGACCCCGCAGTACAGATAAAGAAACAGATTGAGACTGCTCAAGGTCACTTTACCAGTCACTGACACAGCTGGCACTTAAACTCGGAAGTAACGTTCTCCACAGACTCTCAAGTATAGTCATGGGAAGAGGAGTACCAAGGTGGGAGAGGGAAGTGAAGAATTTGCATTTGGACGTCCCATTCACTGAATCACATATTCTCATCCTTCCAAGTCTCAGCACACCACTATAGCCCTCCGACCTCTCTTGCTTCTTTTCGTCACTTCCCCCCCCTCCGCCCACAACTAAGGCGCACCGACCATCCACCTGGGCGGATAAAGATTTCGTGCAAGCCCAGCCCCTGCGCCGAGGTTGGAGCCGCTGCGGAGGCAGGACCAGAGTGACGTCATAACGGCGCGCCGCTCCCGAACGTCCGCGCAAGGTCGCCTCAGAAGGGGGGTGGCGCGCGCCTAAGTGAGAAGACCCTGGTCGGGGAAGCGCCGTCTCCTGCCTCGGTACCAGGGGCGACATGTCGGGGTACACACCAGATGAGAAACTGCGGCTGCAGCAGCTCCGAGAGCTGAGAAGGCGATGGCTAAAGGACCAAGAACTGAGCCCCCGGGAGCCGGTGCTGCCCCCGCAGAGGGTGTGGCCTATGGAGAGATTCTGGAATAAGTTTTTGCAGGACCAGGCCCCCTGGAAGAAGGTGGTGAGTGGCAAACCATCCTCGCACTGATACACCCCGCCGCGACCCCCAGCCTGGCCGCTCGACGCCTGCTCATTATAGACACACCAAGGACTGACATCACTCTGGGCCCGCAAATCCCCGTAGTTCCCTGAGGGAGAACCAGGTTCAACCGAGACAAGATAGGGACGCTATCTTGTCCCAAGAGTCCTGGGCTGGGAGTTCTGGAGTTCAGGAGTGTGTATGGCTTCGGGAGAGCCCTTTCGCTGTCATGTGTGATGAGAAGGAGGCGAATCTTTGCTTAGGTTTTACAGAATGATAGGAGGATTCCTTGAGTGAAAATTATGTGATTTTAGTATTTAAAGACACCTGCCTGCTTTTTCAAAGTTGAGGTTATAGAGACTAACACTACACCCAACTGACCAGAAGGCACAATGACTCTCTAACTGGTAGTACAGCCCCCATGTGATCACCATAAAAGATAAGAGTCCTACTTGTATGCTTATTGAGTAATATTCAAGAGCCACCCTTCTGAACAACCACTATGTACTTCTGACACATTGTTTAATTTGCAAATGCCATTTCTGGACTTCACACTGGAGAAAATCACTCATTTAAGAGCTGTCTTTATTTTAAGGGTCTCTGGATATTTTCTTGAAGTTATTCATTAAATTACATTAGTTTAAGTGATGAACACTATATCTCAGAATTGCTTTCAATAAGCTGTAACATTGGCTGATAATGATGGTAATAATACTATTAAGTAACACTTGGGTGCTAACTTTCTGCCTTGGATTTTGCTGAGCATTTCTCATGTGTTACTTTCTTTACTTCTGTAAGGTAAGGTAGACACTACTTTTTTTTCTTTTTAATTTTTTTCTTTTTTTTTTTGGTGTTTATTTATTTTTTATTTTTATTTTTTTTAATTTTTTTTTCCAACAATTTTTTTTTATTTATTTTTGGGACAGAGAGAGACAGAGCATGAACGGGGGAGGGGCAGAGAGAGAGGGAGACACAGAATCGGAAACAGGCTCCAGGCTCTGAGCCATCAGCCCAGAGCCCGACGCGGGGCTCGAACTCACGGACGGCGAGATCGTGACCTGGCTGAAGTCGGACGCTTAACCGACTGCGCCACCCAGGCGCCCCGGTGTTTATTTATTTTTGAGAGAGACAGAGTGTGAGCAGGGGCAGAGAGAGAGAGACAGACAGAATCTGGAGCAGGCTCCAGGCTCTGAGCCATCAGCTCAGAGCCCAACACAGGGCTCAAACTCACAAAGTGTAAGATCATGACCCAAGCCCAAGTCGGAGGCCTAACCAACCAAGCCACCTGGGCGTCCCGGGTAGACACTACTTCTAATCCTTATTTTAAATGTGTGGAAAATGAGGCCTACAGAAATTGAATGATTTACCCATAGTCACAGAGCCAAGAATTGAAGGAGTTCACATTGAGATCCTCGTGTATCTACTTCTTCCTGTGCTACCAAGTCTTATGCACATTTTTCTCAGAAAGTCGTATTAGATACTTATTTATGGTGGTAAAATTAAATTGATTCAACCCTCCTCTCACCCTTTGTATCCCTGACACTACTTGTTGATTTTGGCAGCTACCTGGTTGGAAGTTGACATTCCACCCATCAGCCAGCGATGAAAGGAAGTAAATGATTGTTGAAGTCTGATTTACCTTCCTTTGAGTTAATTTTTCTTCCATAATCAGATGTACTGTAATACCTAGAGTCTAGTTAGTCCTTTCCCTGGTAAGATAGGTGTGTTGCAGTCAAATTGGCTGTCATGGAAAAATTCCATTTTTACCTCTATTTTGCCTTTCTCTTTTAAGATAGTGTTCCTGAAGGCATCTCAAAGTGAGCTTGGAACACCCCGTCTCAATATGTAAAACGTCCTTTTTCGAGCTTTGGTGTGCTCAAGGTTGTCTGTCTTACACCTAGAATGATGCATGTGTGTTGACTGTGGATGTCTGAAATTGATACGTAAATTGACTTTACCTGAAAAATTCTGTAGGTTTGATTACTCTAGTTAAATCAATTAAAACTATTCTTTCATTATTTTTGCCATGTTTTATCTAACAAGCTTATATTAAGGATGTTTTTTTTGTAGTCTTTAACATCTCTATATATCTATAAATATCTTACTGTAGCTTTGCAAAATGTTGCTTGCCTTAAGCCTTGTTTGCTCTGAACTCTGTAGATATCCCCTAGCAGGCCCTGTGTTTAATAAAAATATTTGAGTGGGTGAGGTTAATTACAGACTGTAGTAAATATGTAGTATGTAGGCATTTAAAAATAATCATGACATTATTATATCATTGATGCTTTTTTCCTGCCACAGGCATAAAAAAATGGGATATCTGTTTATGTATGTTTCTTTTCCCTCCAGATTTATAAGGCATATGGACACAGTATCTTTGCTTTTACTCATGTACTTATACCTGCCTGGATTATTCATTATTATATCAAATATCATGTGAATGTAAGTATGTTTTAAGTATGTATTTTTCAAAATTTATTTTTGATATTATACAAAATTATTTCCCATGTGGGCATGCCTTACCCTGCTTTACTTAGTGGAAATGATCTGCACTTATAACTGGTTTTGAACTACTTTGAACCCTTTTAGGTAAAAGGTTTAATGAAACTTAAGTATGGTTTTTCAAAAAATTAATCTTTATATTAGTTGATTACAATGTGAAATGAGTTTTCTCATAAAAATAGTGTTTAAATGATCAGAATGTAGTTGACCTAATAATACTGGTGTGAACTTGGGGTTCCAAGTAGGAAGCAAGAAAAGAATTTCTGCTCCTTTGTTTGAACATAGATGTGATATAAGATACAATTCAAATCAGACAAAGGTTATCTTTGTCATCATTCCATTTCTCTTTTCTTCATTCTATCTGATTTTTCACGATTTTCTTTCTTTAGAATCCATGATGCCCAAAAGCTTGAACTTTGTCATGAAAAGATCTTGCATGTAGTGATTGAACTGAGCCAGTTGCCACATTTTAAAGCCGAGGGATAGTCTGGTATAGGGTGTTGGATCCAAGGCAGGGTGAGGAAGGATTGTGCTTGGGGGAGTGGCATGGAGGGGAGAGGAGTGGTGGCTGCCCAGCATGGGATGTCATAACCCAAATAGAGTGAATGGGGCATTCTTGTACCCACTGAAGATACTGGGGCCTGGGAAGAGGGAAAGTTTGGAGGGGGAAGGTTAGTGAATATACTTGTTTGGAGAGCAGCAGTGGTCATTAACCTTGGGTAGGATATTGGAACCTGAGCAAGGGGAAGAGGACATCTGGAAGAAAGGTGGTTTGGGGCAATGATGGAGGAGGCAATCTATAGTAAGATCTCAGGACTGGAATGAGGTGAGGTTATTTATACTGGAGTGTGGTGGTAGTGACAGGAGATTGGTTATAGGAGAATGATTCAAATAAGTACATACATTGATGATAATGAGACCCGGAATTCTCATGTCAGAAAAGGGACTTACACACGTGGAAAGATAGAAAACCCTGCGGTACTGGAATGGAATTGGAATTTTTGGTATATACTCAAGGTTTTTAATGTGTATTGATACAGAATTCTATATATAAATGTGGGTATTCCCTAGGTCTGTCCACTGACAGGCCTGGTTGCTGTGCTACCACATGGTAATTAACATATCTAGCAGCCTGGTCTTGTTTTCTAAATTCTCCACTGAAAGGATCCTGAGCTCTTTGAAGAAATGGCCGATTCCAGAGCTGGGGCAGGAAAAGTACAAAGTGAACTTATTGTACTCATCCGCACTCCCGCAGGACAATGTGAGCATCAAAATAACTAATGATAGGGGTGCCTGGGTGGCTCACTTGATTGAGTGTCCAGCTTCAGCTCAGGTCATGGTCTCATGGTTTGTGAGTTCAAGCCCCACATCTGGCTCACTGCTGCCAGCGCTGAGCCCACTTTGGATCCTCTGTCCCTCTCTCTCTCTGCCCCTCTCCCACTCATGCTGTCTCTTGCTCTTTCTCTCTCTTTCAAAAATGAATAAACATTAAAAAAAAATAACTAATGATAGTTATAACTGAATAAATAAAATGCAAAACCATGAGTGCACACACATACAAAAAATTAATAAATGGGTAGAGGAGACCATTTTTTTTGTACAGTAGATTGCTAAATATTAAATGGACAAGGACTGACAATTAGAAAAGTCACCACTTGAGAATCATCAAAGTAACATTTTCTTCAGCCAGAGAACATCAAAAGTTGCACGTTAATCTCAAAATACCTATCTTCACCATACTTATTTGTTACAACTAATGGGACAGACTGGAAATGTGTACTGCTTGATAGGGTGCAGTGAGAAAACAGCATCAAGCATGCGCTATTCCTGCCAAAAATGTATAACCTGAATCTAATCATAAGACAAAAATGAGGGACTTCTCTGTGTAGTAATTGGCTTGTTACCTTCCAAAGTATCAAGATTGTGAAAGTTAAAGAATGACTGAAGATTTGTTCTAGATTGAAGACTTAAAGAGGCATGTCAGCTGAATGCAGCTGTTGATTGATGGCATAATCTGCTTAGTTAAAAGAACAAAGATAGCATTGGCATTCAGAATTTTACAACCTACCACAATGGAGAACAAGTTCTGTAAGAGAGGATTTTCTGAGAATTCCAAACAATTATTGAGACAGTTGGTAACATTTGAATGCGTTCTTTAGACTAGATAGAAGGTAGTAAATGTATCAGTAATGAAACAGATTAATTTCTTGATCTTGATGTCTGTATTGTGATTATTTTAAGAATATTATTCTTATTTGTAGGCAATACTAAAGTAATATTTGCAGCTTACTGAAGTGATTCAGGAAAAAATTATTTTTATAATTCCTTTTTTTTTTTTTTAAGTTTTATTTATTTGTTTTGGGACAGACAAAGAGTAGGGGAGGGGCAGAGAGAGAGGGAGAGAATCCTGAGTAGGCTCCACACTGTCAGCACACAGCCTGATGCGCATGAACCGCAAGATCATGACATGATCTTGACATGAGCCAAAGTCAGATGCTTAACTGGCTGGGCCACCGAGAGGCACCCCTATTTTTATAATTCTTACAGCTTTTTGTAAGTACAGAATTACTTCAAGATAAAACAAAAGTTAGGGACTGCCTAAACAAATTGTAGATAATCCAGTTGAGGTTTGCTTTCTGTTAGCATGTTGAAAGGAGGGTCAAAATAAATAATTGGTATTCTCAGAAAATTCCCTTTAACGTAACTTGTTCTCTCTTGATTGCATGGTCTCTTTAAATTCTGATTGCTGACATCATTTTTGTTCTCTTCACTAAGCAGATTATGTTCATTAATCAACAAAAACTGAGTGCCTAGTATATCATCTTCCTTTATTGCTCTGGAAAGAATATACAAGATAAACTTCCTGACCTTACAGAGTTTATAGTGAGGTTGAAAGATGGGTAGGATTTGGGTAAGAGTATGGAAGAGAAAAGATCCTAGCTAGAAAGAAAGATAAGGAGTCGGTAGTGTGCGTATCATATCTACCCAAGACTGAGGAGGCAACTGGAATAGCAGGTCTCTTGGCTCAGTGGGCTGGGACCATTTAGTGGAAACTCTTGAAAGCTAGGCAGAAGAGGTTAAACCTTATCTGGTAGGCAGTGAGAAGCTTTCCATTTTCAATAGTGATTGGTAAAAGTGCTATATTTAGGAAAACCTAAAAAAAAAAACCACATTGATATGATGGCGTAATTGGAGGGAGGAAAGTACCAAAATCAGGCAAATCAGCTAAAGGCTCTGTTGCAGTTTTGTAGGTGTTAGTTGATGAGAATCTGGTTAGGGTGAAGATAGACAGCAGGAATGAAAAAGAAAAGTAGAGGCAGAAGACATTTAAAATTTTTTTTTTAACGTTTATTTATTTTTGAGACAGAGAGAGAGCATGAACGGGGGAGGGACAGAGAGAGACAGAGCATGAACGGGGGAGGGTCAGAGAGAGGGAGACACAGAATCTGAAACAGGCTCCAGGCTCCGAGCTGTCAGCACAGAGCCCGACGAGGGGCTCGAACTCACGGACCGCGAGATCATGACCTGAGCCGAAGTCGGCCGCTTAACCGACTGAGCCACCCAGGCGCCCCAGAAGACATTTTTTAAAGAAGACATAGCTCAAGTTAAGTTGGGGATGAAACCAAAGTTCAGAGACACTTGTGACTAGAATTTCTAGCCTTGGAAGTTCTAAGTAGTGTTTTGGAAAGGAGTAAATTTGTGTGGGAGCATGTGCTGCCACATCAGTTTTAGGGATATCCGAGTAGACATGGCTTGTCTTCTGTGTTAGAAACATGAAATTAGTGGAGGCTAGTGGGAATTAGAGTTGGACTTTAGTGTTTTCACTTTGTAAACCAACAGAAAATCTTTCTGCAACTGTTAAGGGGTGGGGGGGGTGTGGCGGCTAACAAATGTATATGTCTAAGAGTAAGAGTATAGCTTATGTTTCTCTTGTTGCTGGTCTTAAACAAAATTTTATATTTATGTTCATCTTCAAGTCCATAGCCCATTTCATATCATTATATGTCTGTTATTTTTTTCACTGTCTCAACATGCAAGACTCTACAGAAGAAAAAAATGTTACTACTTTCTTGTCAGTGCACGTTTTTTTTTTAACATCCAAGAGTGGTTTTTATGCGCAGAAAGAACTGTTCACAGTTACCTGGAATATAAATTAAAATTCATTTTGTTAGTTTCAAATTTAAAAACAATTCTTTAAACTCGGTTTTAAAATTTTATTAAACTATTTGTACATCTAGTAAAATGTGAAGTCTCCTTTCTTCTTACTATGTTTGGATTAATTCAAGTTGAACTCAACTAAAACAATTCCACTTACAAATATACTATATTATATGTTTTAAGCTGCATTTATGCATTTGTATTTGTATGTTGAATTATATTTTTAAGCATATATAGGGCAAATTAATGACCCTAAAAAGCAAAATCTTTTTAAACTCACAATCACAAGCTTAAATCAATTATCCATTTTAACTAGGATCCTAAAACTGATTTTTTAGAACCTCTAATAGCCAGACTGATTACCGTAAACATTACACATGTTCTAAATAACAGACTACTGTATATGGATTATGCCCATGCTTTAAGAATGTACTAAATTTGACATTTACTTGTTTATACTCTAGGTTTAATCTTTGTTATATCTATATTTAACTAAATTTTTCTAGGATTGAAAAGTCATTTATCTCCTAAGAGAAGTAAATTTAACAAACTGCAGTTACTGGGTTGACAATTCATGACATTAGTATGGTTGCTTATCTGAGGTAGTCCTACTTCCAGGTGATTTTTCCTGAGCCACAAATGGACATGATTAGTTAAAGGTTTTGTTACTAGAGGTCCCAAGGCCTCTCCCTTACCTTATTCTTCCTCTGGATTTGGGCAGGTCTGCATCCTCATTAATGTTGCAGCCAGTTTGCTTCAGCTAACACCTTTAGTGACTAACTGAATTTTACATTCTTTCGAGGCACATTTCAATGTTTTCTTGCCTCTGGCCACAGTACTTAAAGACATTTTAATGTATTTACATTGTATTTTGAGATTATCTCCTGCATTTGGCTCTAGTTTCCTTTAGTCTTACATTATGTCAATGATCTTTTAGTAAAATTTTGTTGGTGTGGTATCTTGTGCAAATGTGTATACTTAATAAATACATTTATTTAACAAACATTTATTTAGCATCTCTTATATGCAAGGCACTGTTCTAAACACAGGGATGTAGCAGTGAACAAAGCAGATTGAGTCTCTACCCTCATGCACTGTTTAGTCTTGGAGACTGGCAATAAATAGATAAACAAAGAGGCATGTAATGTTATAGGAGGTTATAAATCTATAGAAGGAAAACTAAGCAGGGTAAGATGAGGCCTCTGTGGGGAAGTGCTGTTTGAAGAGAAACATAAATGAAATGAGGATATGAACCAAGCAGGTATCTAGAAGAGCATTTCAGGTAGAGGAATCATTAATGTATAAGGGCCCTGTGGCACAAGCAGGCCCAGCTGATTGGACGAATAGCAAAGGAACCACTGTGGCTACAATACAGAGAAAGCAGAGAGACATCAGAGAGGTAACCAAGGGCCAGATTGTGTAGGGTCTTAGAGATCACAGCAAGGACTTTGGCCTTTGCTGTAGAAATTGCCAAACTTTAAGCAGAAGATTGGTACATCTTAAAAGAATCACTCTGCCTCTGTGTTGGGAACAGACTAAGAAGGCATGCACCAATGCTGGGACACTAGCAGGTGAAAAAAGTGATAGAGGCTTGAACAAGAGTAGTAGTACTAGAGGTGGTGAGAAACAGTTGGATTCAAGATATAATCTCAACATTATAAACTCAACAGGATCTGCTGAGGAATCGAGGTTTTTGGTCTTTGTAACTGGGAAAACGAAAGTGCCATTTGCTGCAATAGGGGACCATTTGGGGCTGAGAGATGTTACAAGTTGGACCTGGTTAAGTTTGAGATGACGAGTAGAGATAGCCAAGTAAAGATCTTGAGTAAACAATTGAACGTATGAGTCTGGAGTTGGGTGAAAGTTTGGGATTTAAGTTAAAAATCTGGAATATGATTTATTTTAGAAGAAACTCTAAAACCATAATTAACAGAGCATTACTTTTATTGCAGGCAAAACCATATGCCATTGTTGAAAGGAAGCCCAGAATATTCCCAGTAAGTCTTAATGTCTCTGATTTTTCTTTTATTAGTTTTCTCTCTTCTTTCTCTCCCTAAGTGATCATTAAAATGTTCCTTTCTTCTCAGTGTCATTGTAAGTGCCTGTTTTGTATATTCTTATAAAGAAAAAATAGGAAATATTGTAAGGCAGAAGGTACAGTTGAAAATGGGAGGTGGAAACATTTCTTTTGAAGCTGGCTATAAAACTTGTTGTATGACCTTTGTAGTCCTAAAGTGAACTGAAGGTACCAACAGTTTTTCACTGGTACCCTGTTTCATGTAGAGTTGAGGACTTAGGGCACTAGCCTGAGCAGACACTTGGGCATAGTAACAGCAACTGAAATCCTCCTTCAGTAATTCCAAACTATCATTTCTTCTGGCAGTTGACTGTAACCTCTCCATCTGTGAATTTAAAATGTGTTAATGTGTACTTTAAGTTTTGGGATGTGAATATGTAAGCTATTATCCTAATTTAAAATGAGTGTTTTCAGCATTAAAAGATTACTTAACCAACAGTTGGTATTTTTACTGGTTGTCTGTGAAGTTATTGTTCAGCATGGCAAAATACAGATTATGTTCTTGTCCTATTTCTAGTCATAAATAATGAACTACCATCAATCTCTAAGTTCTATACTTTAAAAAAACAGAACTGTGTTGGTTCTTGCTTCAACCAAATGACACAGTCACAATAATCCATTATCGTCTGCAAGAAGGGAATTTTAGGGTGAACCACCAAAATTGGCTAACCCTTCAGTTGGAAATAGGGAATTTCTTCTATATTTCATTGTGTATAATTAATGTGTGTCAGGGCCTATGTAGTCTCAAAATAGGAAATTATCTTACTAGTTTCATCAGTTGGGTAATTTATTTAATCTTCCATTGACATATCTGTTTATTATTTATTTTGCTAGTACTGTTCAAAAGAAAAGAAGGGTGAGGCTCTTTTTAGAAGACCAAAGTGATGGTCTCCTAAATGCTATGGAGCATTTAGCATGCCTAGTTCTGTTTTGTTTTTTGCCACTGTGGTTGTTTCTGTGCCATTGATCCCTTTAAGAAGCTTCCTCTGTGAGGACTTAAAGAATGATCATTTGTACATATATTAGAATAGGATAGGCACTAACCCTCAGATGTCAGTGGCTTAACAAATCAACGGTCTGTTTCTTACTGACAGCACAGACTGATGTCCATCATGCAGTCCTCCACAACCATATAGGTATGCCATCTGGAATATGAGCTTCTAAAGATCATGTCAGGGAAAGAGAGGGGTGGATATCTCAGGAGGATCTTAAGGTCTAACCTTGGAAGTAGCTTACATCACTTCTCTTCAGATCCTGTTGTCCAGAACTCATTGTTATTGTTCCACGGATCTCTGTGCTTTTTTGTATTTCCCAGCCTACCATGCTTGGAGTCAGTGCCAGTCCACCCTTCTCATTACTGAATAGCTCTTTGCTTCCTTCTCCCTACACATAAAACACAGTTCCTTTCTGGAGAGAAATCCCGCAGTCCCATACCATCACTGCCAGCCAGCCCCAAATGCATGATCTCCAGATGTTGCACAGTAGTATCTGGTAGGTTTAGATGTGACTTCTCTTGGAGATCTGAGGATTAGTGAACTAAGAAGGTTACTTAACTGTATCCCTTCTTTAACCCCTGCCACCCATTGTTCAGTGGTGGAATTTGGACAGTAGAGCAGTCACTAGTTCTTGGCAATTCTGAAATGCCAGTGATCAAACATGAAGACTCCTAACCCCCCGTGTGCAGTAAGTTACCTGAATGGGCACTAATTTTGTTTCTGGAAGGAATACCTTTGTTCATTGTTCTTCCTGGCCCCTGGCTTTGTTTAGGGTTTGTTTTGTTTTCTTTTCCATTATCAACCTAGACCATGTCTCAAATGCGTACTGGGAAGTATGCTCTTAGGGTTGTACAGCCTTTAAAATCTGCCTTCTGCTTAAGGTTGAGTGCCAGAGGCTTTTGTTGCCTATATGTTTGGCTTCTTTGACCATCCAGTTCCCAAAACAGTTGGTAGGCATGGAAAGAAAAATACGTGATGGGAGCCCATTTGCTTGTAGTCAGTCCTCTATGCATCTGTGCTTTGTGTAGTTACGAAGTTCTCTCATTTCTTTGATGTTCATGCAACTGCATCTTCAACTCCATGGCAACTGTGTGGAGGACATCTGAGACACTGATTCAAGATCTTATCTTTGCCATAGGAGAGTTCTTCTGTTTATTGAGTTTTACTGGGTCTCTGATCTCAGGATCTCTTCAGTGTTAGCTCTCAGTGTTTAGAGATTCAGAAGCAGTATGATTTTGCAGTACTGCAAGGTCCTGAATTTTTTTATTCTTTCCATTTTTATTCCTCCTCTTAAATCAGCCACTTTTTGCCTAAGCTCCTGTTTCTTAAAGTAAGTTCCCAAGGCAGCTGGTAGTAATCAAAGACATACTGTAACTTTTTTCAGCTACTTCTCCTAAGACCTCAATTCACTAGAGGCTCTGCTTCCAAGTTACCACTGCCTTTTGTTTCCATCTTTTAGCCTCCCATGCCATTGTCCTTGCCTCCACTGTTCAGCCAGTGCAGATTGGTTCGATTTTTATTACAGTGGCATTAGTACCACTTCAGGGTACCAATTTCTGTGTTAGGATAATGCTAACTGTGTAACAAACTACCCCTCAAATGTATAATGACTTCAACAGTAAAAGTGTATTTCTTCATCAGATAACAGTCCTGAACATTACCAGGTCAAGGAATGGCAAGGGTGGGGTTGGGGTAATTCTAGTCTACCCAGTTATTCATGGACTGTGAGACTGACAGAATCTATTTTAAAACACAAAGCTGGAACTAAATCTAAGTAATTTGCCTAAAATTACACAGCTTCTTAGTGAAGGTTCCAGGATTCTTACCACCTGGTTCTGGCTCCAAAGCCCATGCCCTTTCTCCCACATAGATTGTATTTAGGTTTGAAAAGATGCCTGAACCAGCTACCCTGGCAAAGTTTGCATTCTGTCCCTCATATCTGAGCCTAATGGTAAACTGGTGATTGCCTAACACATTCAGTTGCTGGGAATACATAACTGCTTTTTAGGGCTTTTCCTTTTTCTTGGGGCCATGCAAAATAAACATCTCTGTCGCTTTGTGAAGACCACTTTCATGCCCTTTCTGGACGTTTTGTTTGAGTGAAACTTTCCCGTATACTTCTTTCACTTATGCTTCCCCTTCACTTATACCTTAAGATTTTGAATGTTGCTCATCTTTGACAGCTTCTACTTTGTCTAAGTCCTTTTCAAAGTGTGAATGCCAGAACTGAACTACATTTTCCTTGTGAGGTCTGACCAAGTGGAACTATCACCTCTGCAGGCAAGATTTTTCTACTAATTCATCTTTGTTTTTTTAGGGTGATACAATTCTGGAGACTGGAGAAGTAATTCCACCAATGAAAGAATTTCCTGATCAGCATCACTGAAGATTACTTTAAAATTTCAAAGGCATATGAGCCCAAGTTTGTTGCTGCATTACTGTATTGACTGAATATATTTTCTGGAAAAGTAACTTTAATAAAGTTTACTCTGAGATATGTGTTGTCGTTTTCTTCCCAAATATTGTACAGTTTGCAACTCTGAATTATTTAACAATAAATAAAAACTTGACAAGCTAAAAAAAAATATTATGAGCGATCACCTTTTTCTTCTTGAAAAACAGGATGTAGAAAAGTAGTCACATAACATTTTTTTCTTGCTCAGTACTTAACCTAATCTTATGTGAAGGTGTGCAACAGAATGAAATGTTGCAATAAACAAATATAAGAACGACAATTCCACACAATTTGTTTTAAAGAAGACTTTCTGAGGCATTTTAAAAGAGGTACTTTAGAAACTCTAGGTGGAAAAACAGGTCATTCTACTTAGGATCCAGTTCTCCCATGCTGTCAGATCTAGGTTTTATATAAGAATGTAAAAGACAAACCTCTGTGAAAATTAGATTAGTGGTTATTATAAAGCACTTATACAAAAAAAAAATTGGAAACTCTGCATAATGGATTTTACTTTAAATATACACACGTGTCATATAAGCATGAGGTAAAGAACTATATGCACAGAATTAAATCCAGAAGAATTACAAATTCTCATTCATCCCCAAGATTTTGTCTGGGTATTTCTTGCTTAGCTGTCGTCGTGCGACTACTGTTGATGCATAGATGACATATCCCCAGGAGAGCAATACGATCGCGAGAAGCAACTAAAAAAATGCAAGATGGGGAGTAAGAGCAAAAAAAAAAAAAAAGTTACTGTCAGTGGTACTTTTCTCCCTCCCCTCGCCCCAACAGGTTGCCGTGTACGTTGCTAAGGTGGGAATTACAGTGAACAACTGGAATAAAGGGTTCCGGAGGCGAGTACACCCAGCCGCCCTTACGTAAGAAGCGGAAGAGCGTGTCTTCCAGGAAGAGGCGGAGTCGAGGTGAGAGTAAAATCCTTAATACAGGAATGGATTTTAGAGTTTCTGGGCGCTGAAGAAATAGGGGGCCTTCCGCCTGCGGGCCTAGGGAGTCGACACCGTGGAGCCCCCCCAGACTAGGGACCTACCACTGAATAAATCCAGTCCAGGGTGCGGCGACTCACTGGCTTCATGGTAAGGAGGCTGCGGCGTTCAGCGGGAACGGAGGGAAACTGCGGGCCTTAGAGTAACCTCCGGGGCGGCGGCTGCCGAGCGGTGGCGGCCATCTTGCAGCCGGGCATCAGCGCCCGCCCCTCGCCTCCAGGAGCGTTTCCCTTCAGCCGGGCCGGCCTCTTCCGCCCGGAGCTGGGGACAGGCTCACGTGATCTGCGGGCCTAGCTCGGGGTGCGGGGAGGGGATGGGATAAAGGAGAAAATGTTGAAAATGGCTTTTTTTTTTTTTTCAGTTAGAGAGATGGGCGTGCCTTAACAACCGGTCTTTCAGTTGCAGTGCTGTATTCATGCAAGATAATGAACCGTCTTGTGCATTTAAACATTCATTTGAAAAAATAATCCTTATTTTAAATACTACACTGGTTTCTGACGCTGGAGGGATTAACGTTTCCTCCCGCACTTGTTTCCACATGATACAGATAGATGTTCGTGTATTCATCATTGGCTTAAATAAGAGTGTCACCCATTTTTATATAACACAGGGACAAATCGTTATGGGAGTCCCTGTTAATTGAGCCCTTCTGCCAGAAAACAAAGTCTTTGAGAACTTAGTGGCTTGTGAATGTAAATGATACTTCTAAGAAATAACGTAGCGCGCATTACCTGGCATAACGTACGTGCCGATCAACAAGTGTCTTTTTGAGCGTATGTTATGTGTTTAGAACGGTAGCACATTATCAGATATTAAGCCAAAGACAGCATTTTGTACCTGGGCCGTTGTACCAAGTTTAGCTTGAGAATGTTTGGGATGCTCCCATCTGAGGCCTGTGGATAGAGTGGAGCAATGGGCCGCTTCAGGCTCAGGCGTTGTGTCTATACATCTCAGGTATCACCTAAAGAGCGTTTTAATCCAGATACGGGGAAGGGGAAAAGTGTTCTTTTGAGAAAAAAACGTTACCAGTTTGGGGAAGATTTCAAGGTCCTGTTTTTTTAGGCAATCCCTGTTTATCCTTAGACCGGAGTAGATTTAGGAAGACTGCGTAGGACACTGGTTGGGCTCTGGCTTTGGATTCCATTCGAATTCCAGTGTTATTTCCTAGCTGTGCAACCCGAGGCGGTCACTTCACCTCCATATAACTCAGTTCCTTTATGTTTACAACTAGAGGTAATTTTAGTAACTTTTCGCAGAGTTTGGTGAGGTTTAAATGAAACCAAGCTGGTTATCGTGTTTTTCGGGTAAGTTAAATACGAAAATTAAGTAGTGGGCCTGTAACCCCCAGAAACTGGTGATCACAAGAATGACGGTGATAGTAATGATTTGTGCCTGGAAGGATCTCCGAGCTCCCCTTCGGGGAGTGGAGGCGACGATGGGGGAAGGGCCGGGGCTCGGCTGAGAGTTCTTAGGCCCCGCCCTCGGTGCCGGCGCCCTTCTACTGCGCATGCGTTACGCACGCGGGTGTTGTGTTTTGACGCGCGGGGGGCTGCGGAGTGGGTCTCGCTTTCTGCCGCCGCCCCCCAAGCTGCCATTGGTGATGAGCGCTTTACGTCACAGGGGTCGCAGCAGCCGCCGGGGTCTCCGCTGTCTCGCGAGGAGGGTGAAGCGCCCCCGCCTGCTCCCGTTCCTGAGGGCCGGCGGAGAAGTCGTCGAGTACGCCTTCGCGGATCCTGCCGTCATCGACCTAGCTTTTTGGGCCGCCGAGAGCTTGGCACGAGCGCCCCAGCCGGGCCTGCGCCGGCGTCCTCCGAGGTGAGAAAGATCCGAAACAATGGGGCGCGGAGGTCGGAAGGGCTGGGCTAGCCGGCGCTCCTGGCCTGGAACGAGGCCCAGGGACCAGGGAGCTGCGATCGGGGCCTGAGGGGCCGTCCGGGCCTCGGCGGGGCGGGGCTCCCGGCGGGCGGGCTGGCGGCTCTGGTGGCGCACCTGTGGATTTGTGCGGGTGGGCGGGGAAGGGTTGCGTTTCCTGGAACCTCTCCCGAGGGGCGCGAGCCTACCGGTGTACTGGAAAAAGCTTGCTCTCTTGGGGGCGGGGGGTGGGGGGACCCCACACAAAACAAAACGTTCGCGTCTCACTAGTGGCATCGCCACTATCAGAGGTTTTGCCAGAGGTTAGGTTCCCTAATCTCTCCGCCTGTCTGTAAAATAGGAGTAAATGTGTTTTAGTTCGTTGTGATTATGTAATGCACGTGGTGCTTATCAGCGATCCTGGCGAGTGGCACTTCTCACCCCGAGGAAGCCACTATCACCGTGACTATTGGAGTTGTCTGTGCTGTGTTACACATTGTGGGTTGGGCTCGCCTGCCTGTGGTTTTTCCAACCATCCAGTCAGTGTAGCTTTCCTCGTGGGCTGCTGATTCGTAGACTGGAAGGGAGCCGTACTGAGATGAAGCAAACAATGTTTTAAAGGCAAAAGAGAATAGAATTTTTGGTAGGTAATGTTCAAGATTATTTAGGATAAATTAATAGTTATCCGAGATTTAAGTTAATGGTGAAGGTTGGGGTCTTTTTAATTTTGTTTTTAGTCAATGAAATTAAAAGCTTTAGGCAGCCAAAGCAGTAATGCTTACCTGGAGTGAGTGGCTTTAGAAGGAAATGGTTCCCAAGCAGGTTTTTTTTATGGCTGGAATTGGAATTAAAATTCATAGCTTCTGGTCAGTAGATCCTGTAAGATCCATGTGATCCTTGGGAACTGAATTGCAGATCAGAGAGGTACAGTGGTTTTTAAGGTCATAAGAGGTAAGACCCAGATTACTTTTATTTTTATTATTATTTTTTAATGTTTGTTTATTTTTGAGAGAGAGCATGAGCTGGGGGGGCAGAGAGAGAGAGGGAGACCCAGAATCTGAAGCAGGTTCCAGGCTCCCAGCTGTCAGCACAGGGCCTGGTGCGGGGCTCGAACTCAGGAACCATGAGATCATGACCTGAGCCAAAGTGGGACTCTTAACTACTGAGCCACCCAGGCACCCCTCCACATTATTTTTAATATTTGGGGCTTATTCTAGTTCATCTACTTTTCAGGTGGGTACTGTTATTTAACCCATTTTAGAATTGGGAAAATTTGAAGGTTTTGAGAAATAATTTCCTCCAGATCACACCGCTAATAAGTGGCTTTGATTTTCAACCCTGGCTCAACATTAGAATTAATAACATCACTCCCCTATATGTAATCACCATTTTTTAAAATAAACTCAATTTATTTATTTTCAGAGAGAGAAAGAGATTGCATGCACGCACAAACTGGGTAGGGGCAGAGGGAGAGAGAGTGAGAGAGAGAATTTAAGCAGGAATTCTCTGACTTGGGGCTCAAATTCATGAACCTCAAGATCATGACCTGAACCGAAACCAAGAGTCAGAGCCTTAACTGACTGAGGCACCCAGATGCCCCTAATTAGCACCATTTTTAAATGTCCTGACATAATTTATAGACTCCAGTCTCTTGATTCTTTACCCCCTCTCACTCATTTTCCCTAAGTAATACATACTTGTTAAATATCTGCACTTACCCCAAAATGTGATAGGAAGGATTCTTACCTCTGTTAAAGCCAGTAGATTTGAAGATTTGGGGAAGGTTTGGTTTAATCAGTGTATCCTAAAGGTGGCAAAGTTTATTTAGAATTTGGGAGGCAGTTCTGGAAAAAGGATCAGAAGAATTGATTTCATCTTTAGCCCTGTGGGGAAATTAACTTCAAGTCCCAATTCCTAGAGTGCGAGGACAGAGAAACCTTTATCACAAGGTTCTAGAATCTGAAGCACTAAATCCACCATCAGGTCCACCTTTGCTACCTAAACCCAGAATTTGTAAACCTATAAATCTTAATCTGTCTCCTAACCACTCCTGTTTTATGCCTTAATTCGTATTTTTATTTATTTTTTTTTAAATTTTTTTTCAACGTTTTTTATTTTTATTTTTGGGACAGAGAGAGACAGAGCATGAACGGGGGAGGGGCAGAGAGAGAGGGAGACACAGAATCGGAAACAGGCTCCAGGCTCCGAGCCATCAGCCCAGAGCCTGACGCGGGGCTCGAACTCACGGACCTCGAGATCGTGACCTGGCTGAAGTCGGACGCTTAACCGACTGCGCCACCCAGGCGCCCCAATTCGTATTTTTAAAACAGCTTTGTTGAAATAGAATTTATATTCCATCCATAAAGGTCACCTGTTTAAAGTGTATAATCCAGTGGTTTTGGGTATACTTACAGAGTTGTGCAACTATAATTGAACATTTTCATCATCTCAGAAATAAACTTTGTAATCTCTCTCCCTCCCCCAGCAACCACCATAAATTTTCATCCATAGATTTGCCTATTCTGGACATTTCATATGAATGGCATCATGCAACATGTGGTCTTAGCGACTAATTTTTTTTTTTTCCATTTAGCTTAATGAAAATTTTCATCTATATTGTAGCATTTATCAGTGCTTCATCCTTTTTATTGCCCAGTTATATTCCATTGTATGGATATACCACATTTTGTCTTTTCATCAGTTGTTGGGATTGTTTCCACGTTTGAGCTATTGTGACAAATGCTGCTCTGATTATTCACATCCAGGTTTTTGTGTGGACATATGTTTTCATTTCTCTTGGGTAGGTGTTGAATTCTGGGTCACATGGTAATTCTACCACATTTGTATCTCAGCAAATATTTTGGTGAATTAAAAAAAAAAAAAGTAATCTCTACACCCAGTTGGAGCTTGAACTCATTACCTCGAGATCAAGAGTCACATGCTCTACTGACTGAGCAAGCCAGGTGCTCCATTAGCAAATGTTTTAATTTCAGCATTAGCGATGTTTTTGAAGGAGTAAATCTCTTATTTGATGATGTACGTTCATTGCCATTGTTTGATGTTTCTGGTAACTTCCAGTCTTTATATCTAAAGATACTAGAGAAATACAAAACAACTCTTTTCTTTTTGTCTATTGTAAATGACATTACTGATCATTCTTTAGCTTTATGCTGTGCTGTCAAAGTGGTTAACAGGTTTATAAAACTAGGGAAGGGAAGACTTAAGATTCCATTTTTTAAAACAAATCCTACTTAGTTGATATTTTGTTTTATTTGAGCTTCAAGTTTACTACCTACTAATTTCCTTTAATAAATGCATTCAGGGTTGTAATTTTTAAATTAAATTTTTTTTTTCAACGTTTATTTATTTTTGGGACAGAGAGAGACAGAGCATGAATGGGGGAGGGGCAGAGAGAGAGGGAGACACAGAATCGGAAACAGGCTCCAGGCTCTGAGCCATCAGCCCAGAGCCTGACACGGGGCTCGAACTCACGGACCGCGAGATCGTGACCTGGCTGAAGTCGGATGCTTAACCGACTGCGCCACCCAGGCACCCCTGGGGTTGTAATTTTTATGTGAACTGCAAATGTTCAGTAAATACTAAATGTCTGTATTTCCAAGAAATAAACTAAGATACAATGTATTAGCTTTAAATTCACCAGTCTTTTTTTAAAAGTCTAGTAATCCCTTTATTACATAGGTGTACAGACTAAAATCTAGAGCTAATTGGATATCTCTAGTTTACAGAGTTATTTTTAGGGGAAATTTGCTTTTCAGTCCAGGTTCTCTGTGAACCTCTCCAGTTCCCACTCCACTCTTCATTCCTTCCCCTAGTGCACAAACTCTGATCATAAAAATGTTTATTTTTAGGCTTTTTTTTCCCTGGGGGAGAATAAAAATGTTAGAAGTAGGGGAAAATGCTGAGAGATTTATGCAATATTAAGGTTTCAGAGTTTAAATATAGTAACAATTAGTACTGTATTATTTATATAGCTCTATGCAGTTTGCAATTCTATGCTGTAGAGTGTTGATTTTTGTATTTCTGGTCTAGAAAATAGAGGACTAGAAATATTTAGATCCCTGGAGAAACAT
Source organism: Lynx canadensis (assembly GCF_007474595.2). Lineage (NCBI taxonomy): Eukaryota > Metazoa > Chordata > Mammalia > Carnivora > Felidae > Lynx > Lynx canadensis. The sequence goes on along the minus strand of NC_044315.2, from coordinate 54,764,282 downwards.
TTGTTCAGCATTAATTGATTTCCTATTAAGTTATGTCTTGGAGAAAGTTAAGATACCCTAGATGAGCAAGTTTAATTTGAAATCTGTGATGAAATAGTTACATTTCACAATCATGGATTTTTGTCATCGGGTTTGTTAGAGTTTGGTATGGCCAGTGTTTAGAAAGTTGTATTATTTGGCTGACTTGAAAGCAGTTGACTGCTGATAGAACTCCCTGTAATAGAGGAGGTGAATAAAGATGAATAATAGGCCCAGGAAACATAAAGGAAGAACCTAATATTTAATATATATTTAGTGATTAGTATAGAATATAGCTAAAGAGAGATAAGATGATAAAGCCAAAAATATAAGGCACACCAAATTTCAGCTCTGGCAAAATCATTTTGTAAGTTATGGGTCAACATAAACTGATAAATTTAAAGAAAACAAAACTAATCTTTAAGATTTTAGTGATCCTTGTGGGGAAAAAATGAGACTAGAAGCATTATTTCAAGAAACTTTGTGGGTGACTTTGGATTAAATAAAAAAATCTAGGCAAGGCTTTTAGGGGATTCTGTAAGGAGTCCATGAGGAACTGAAAATAATAGTGTAACAAATAGTAATAATAATAACAGCATCTAACGTTTATGCAGTAGTTGCTGTGAGCCAGCAACTACCTTTGAGTGCTTTTACATATTTCATTTAGTCTTCACTAAAAGATACTTTTGTGTGTGTGTGTAAGAATCTTCCACTAAAGACTACAGAATTGGTTTAAACTGGTGAACTTTGTGGTATGCAGATTATCTCACGACAGTTATTTTTATTTTTTATTTTTTTGAGAGCATGAGCAAGCGGGGGGAGGGACAGAGGGAGAGAGAATCCCAAGTGGGCTTCATGCCCAGCATGGAACCCCACTGGGGCTTGATCCCACAACCATGAGATCATGACCTGAGCCAAAACCAAGAGTCAGACGCTTAACTTACTGAGCTACCCAGGTGCCTGTCACTACAGTTATTTTTAAAGGTGCATATCCAATACTTTCCACAAATAAAATAAGTCAGTCTGTATTGTTCAGGGCATTTGTATCAATGATATAAAACCATACATGGAAATAACACCAACTGAGGACTGTGGTGATTTGGGTTTTTGTTTTCTAGAGAGGGATAGGAGAAGATAAGGGATATTTTAAAAAATTTGGAATAACCATGAAAAATGTGAAGTTGTTAAATCTGGGTGGTGGATACATGAGTTCTTGGCAGATTTTCTTTTGTATATATCAAATTATTTTTAGTTCTCTATTTTTTTTAAGTTTATTTATTTTGAGAGAGAGATTGTGTGTGGGAGAGAGTGAGTCTGGGTAGGGGCAAAGAGAGAGAAGGAGAGAATCCCAAGCAGGCTCTGCGCTGTCAGTGCAGAGCCCCATGCAGGGCTCCATCTCACGAACTATGAGATCATGACCTGAGCTGGAATCAGGAGTTGGATGCTTAACTGACTGAGCCACCCAGGTGCCCCCTGTTAAATTCTCTTGAAAAAGAATAGAAAGTTAGGGGCACCTGGATGGCTCAGTTAGTTAAGCATCTGACTTCGGCTCAGTTCATGATCTTGCAGTTTGTGAGTTGGAGGCCTGCATTGGGCTCAGCGTTAACCATGCAGAGCTTGCTTGGGATTCTCTCTCTCCCTCTGTCTCTGCCCCATGCTTGCTTCTCTCTCTCTCTCTCTCTCTCTCTCTCTCTCTCTCTCTCTCTCAAAATAAATAAACTTTAAAACAATTAAAGATAGAATGCTGTATAGTACTTGAAAGCTTACTATATATGATAATGTACCTTTTCTAAAGGTTTTTATTTTTTAAAAAATTTTTTTAAATGTTTATTTTTGAGAGAGACCGAGTGTGAGTGGGGGAGGAGCAGAGCAAGAAGGAGACACAGAATCCAAAGCAGGGTCCAGGCTCTGAGCTGTCAGCACCCAGCCTGATGTGGGGCTCAAACCCATGAACCGTGAGATCATGGCCTGAGCCGAAGTCAGACGCTTAACCGACTGAGCCACCCAGGTTCCCCTTTATTTTTTTAATGTTTATATTTTGAGAGAGAGAGAGAGTGAACACAAGCTGGGAGAGGGGCAGAGAGAGATGGAGACAGAATCTGAAGCAGGCTTCAAGCTGTCAGCACAGAACTGGACGTGGGGCTCGAGCTCACGAGCTGTGAGATCATTACCTGAGCCGAAGTTGGATGCTCAACCAACAGAGCCACCCAGGCGCCCCTCTGAAGGCTTTTTATATCTTCACAAACACTGTGATGCAGGTTCTATTATCACCGATCTAGTCACGCTTGCTAGTGTGGAATCAGAATTCAATTCAGGATTCAAATACCTGACTTTAGTGTTTGTGTTTTAAGTACTATGCTAGCTGCCCTTGCATATTACAAAGATAATGAGCTACTCAACTATTTTCACCAAAGAATGTCTCATAGTCATTATTTGCTTTTTTTTTTTTCCAGGTTTAGTTTCTTTTTTATCAGATTACTGATGTATTTTTTTCCCTTTTACAGATAATGGCATCAGCTGCTAAGGAATTTAAAATGGACAACTTTTCACCTAAAGCTGGTACTAGCAAATTGCAACAGACAGTACCAGCTGATGCATCTCCTGATTCTAAGTGTCCTATATGCTTGGATAGATTTGATAATGTGTCTTACTTAGATCGCTGTTTACATAAGTTCTGTTTTCGCTGTGTACAGGAGTGGTCAAAAAACAAAGCTGAATGTCCACTGTGTAAACAGCCCTTTGATTCTATTTTCCATTCTGTGAGGGCAGAAGATGACTTCAAGGAGTATGTCCTGAGGCCTTCGTATAATGGTTCTTTTGCCACCCCTGATGCTCCACGATTTCGCTATCGTACAACTATGACAAATCGAAGTACTTCTGTGTATTCACCTAGTAGTACCGCGAATAGAAGAACAACAACTCCACCAGATAGTGGAGTACTATTTGAAGGGTTAGGCATTTCAGCAAGACCTAGAAATGGTGAAATTCCTCAACTTATGAGGCAGATTGCAATAAGGAGGCCAACTACTGCAGATGAAAGATCTTTGCGAAAAATTCAAGAACAAGATATTATTAATTTCAGACGAACTCTCTATCGTGCTGGTGCTCGTGTTAGAAATATTGAAGATGGTGGTCGCTGCAGGGATATTTCAGCTGAATTTTTCCGTAGAAATCCAGCTTGCCTTCACAGATTAGTCCCCTGGTTAAAACGTGAACTTACAGTTCTTTTTGGAGCTCATGGATCTTTAGTGAATATTGTCCAGCACATCATCATGAGTAATGTTACTCGCTATGACTTGGAGAGTCGGGAGTTTGTATCTGACTTAAGACCGTTTTTACTTAATCGGACTGAGCATTTTATACATGAATTTATCAGTTTTGCTCGATCTCCCTTTAACATGGCAGCTTTTGACCAGCATGCTAATTATGATTGTCCTGCTCCTTCATATGAAGAAGGTAGCCATTCTGATTCTTCAGTTATAACAATATCTCCAGATGAAGCTGAAACCCAAGAGTTGGATATCAATGTAACCACTGTTAGTCAAGCACCATGGGATGATGAAACTCCAGGGCCATCTTACTCAAGCTCAGAGCAGGTACATGCTGCCATGTCTTCCCTTTTAAATACTTCTGATAGTTCAGATGAAGAACTTGTAGCAGGAAGAGCTACATCTCAGATACAAGGAGTACAAAGTAATGAAGACCTAAATAATGACAGTGATTCTTCTTCAGATAATTGTGTCATTGTTGGGTTTGTTAAACCACTAGCTGAGAGGACCCCAGAACTTGTTGAACTGTCCTCTGATTCTGAGGAGTTAGGCTCTTATGAGAAAATGGAGACAGTGAAGACACAAGAACAATCCTACAGTTCTGGTGATAGTGATGTTAGTAGATGTTCATCTCCACGCTCTGTCCTTGGAAAGGATGAGCAAATAAATAAAGGTCATTGTGGTTCTGGTAAAAGAATCAAGTCAAAGAAGGAAGAGAAACACTCAACATCATTGTCATCTCCTAGAGACCTGAGCTCATCTATCAGAGGAGATAGAGTATATTCCCCATATAACCATAGACACAGGAGGAGGGCAAGGTCAAGAAGTTCAGATTCACGTTCCCAGAGTAGAAGTGGGCATGATCAGAAGAATCGTAGAAAGCATCATGGGAAGAAAAGGATGAAAAGCAAAAGATCGAGAAGCAGGGAGAGTAGCAGACCTAGAGGTAGAAGAGACAAAAAGAGATCAAGAACTAGAGATAGCAGCTGGTCAAGAAGAAGCCAGACTCTCTCTCTAAGTAGTGAAAGCACAAGCAGATCAAGATCTCGTAGCAGTGATCATGGTAAAAGAAGATCACGGAGCAGAAATAGAGATCGTTATTACTTAAGAAATAATTATGGAAGCAGATACAAGTGGGAGTACACTTACTATAGTAGAAACAAGGACAGGGATGGCTACGAATCATCATACAGGAGGAGGACTCTGTCCAGAGCTCATTATTCCAGACAATCTTCAAGTCCAGAATTCAGAATTCAGTCCTTTTCTGAAAGAACAAATGCAAGGAAAAAAAATAATCACAGTGAAAGGAAGTATTACTACTATGAAAGGCACAGATCAAGGAGCCTATCTAGTAATAGATCAAAGACTGCATCTACAGGGCCTGATTGGGTAAGAAATGAAAAGCCTGGGGGGAAACGAAAATACAAAACGCGCCATTTGGAGGGTACTAACGAAGTGGCCCAACCTTCTCGTGAATTTGCTTCTAAAGTAAAGGAAAGCCATTACCAAAAATCCTCGTCAAAATTAGATGGAAACCACAAAAATGAGAGTGATAGCTTTTCAGACAGCCGGTCATCAGACAGAGAGACAAAACACAAGAGGAAAAAAAGGAGGACCCGGAGCTTGAGTGTGGAGATAGTTTATGAAGGGAAAGCTACTGATACGACTAGACACCATAAAAAGAAAAAGAAGAAGCACAAGAAGAAGCATAAGAAGCATCATGGGGACAATGCTTCACGCTCACCAGTTGTAATTACCATTGACAGTGATAGTGATAAGGATTCTGAAGTAAAGGAGGATACAGAATGCGGTAATAGTGGTCCTCAAGACTCTTTACAAAATGAGTTTTTGCCTCCCCCCTTCGAACCATTTGAAGCTAAAGATGTAGTTACAATAGAAGATGAATTTGGCATCCTAGACACGGAGTGTAATACTACCACGCTTAATAACAACTTGAATAATGCCAACAAAACTGTGGATAATATTCCATCCCAGGCAGCTTCAGTTGAACAAACTCTTGATGTAAGAGAAGAGAGTACCTTTGCCTCTGATTTGGAGAACCAGCCCAGTAATGTCTCTATTCAAACTGAGCCATCAAGGCAATTGCCATCTCCACGGACATCATTAATGTCAGTGTCTCTTGGGAGAGACCGTGATATGTCTTAAAACTGCCAAAGCATCTCATTGAGAATTCTGATGGAAAACAAAAACAACAGTTAACAGTTTCATCTGCTGCAGTCTATTTAAAGATGACTTTTGGTGAAAACTTTTCCCCCTTAAAAATATTTTAAGTGATTTTTTTTTTGTGTTAAAAATTTGTAAAAATCATTATTTGTTCAAAAAGTATGTATGTCCCACCCTCAGAGATATGCACTTTTAAGTGAGGAAAATGATATTGCTAGCAGTTTATTTAAAACTTGGGGTCCTTTTTAAATAAAAAAAAATATAAATTTTAGAAGTTATTTCATAAAGCCATATGGTATCAACATATTTTTAAAGTAGTCAATGAGTATTTTTGAATTTTTTTTTGAGAGTTATTCTGGAAATGTGTTATAAGCTAGGAGAATCCCTTTGGACAGTCTTTATTTTTCTTCTTAAAACTTTGTATGATTCAAAACCATTTCTTCAGGTTAAATTAAGGCATTTTAATCTGCACAGTTTAGACATCTGCCAAAAGAAAATTTAAATATTTCCTTTATATACTTGTTTATCTGGACTGCCAGTAAAACAGATGTGTATTCGACAAAATAAAAAATAAAACAGTAACACTTTACAAGAATCCAGAAATTTTTCTATGTAGTATTGCCTTTTTTTTTTTTTAATTTTAGTAGAGCTAAAATCTTGAAAATAGTTAAGGATATACTTGTTATAAATAGTAAATTTTAGATGATCTGCATTTAATTTCACAGTTTTAATTATTTTAGTTCTTTGATTATAAGGAATATCATACTTGTTTTCTGTCTTCAGTAAAATGCAGTTATGTAGCATTTAGCCTATTAAAAACAAAATACCCTTGCCAAACTTCTACATTGGTAGTTCTTGTATGCAAAGTGGTTATGTTTATGTTTTATCCTTGTTTTAGAGATGATAAAATAAATTGCTCTCTGTCTAGCCTGATGTAAGATTGCCAGGGAAGAACAGAATTTGGATTAAATCTAATTTAGTCGCCTTCAGCTTGCCTTGTTACCATATTCATTCATTGTTCAACAGAAGTTGGAATGCCTGCTGGGTGGCAGGTTCTATGTTTTATGTTTTTAGGGTTTCAGTGATAGAACAAAGTAGATATGATCTCTGTCCTTGGGGGACATATATGTAAACATTAAAAACCATAAATTCTCAGAAGAGAAAACATAATTTCCTATAAGAGCACACAGTGGGGGCCTAATTTCACGTGGAAGTGATAGCTGAATTGAAATTGAGAAAACAAGTAGCTATTAGCTAGGAGTAGAGTTGTTCTTCGCAAAGGAAAAGATGTCCAAAGATCCAAAGGCAGAAGCATACTGCAAGAACTAAAAGTAGGCAAAATTAGCCAAAGGACAAGGTGGGACCAAGCTTTGTAGGTCATTTTTGTATTTGTTATAAGGGCAATAGGAAATTCTTTTAAAATGACAATCTAAAATTGATGTTGGCAATTTTTAGTAAGCTCAGACACTGAGACTGAGAAAATGTTGGGAAGACCATAGTTGATCAAGGAATATACCTTGAAATTATGACATGATTTTGTAGTTTTCTGAAGTATTAAAGACAATGCTATGTTATTTCATTTTTTAATTTTATGTGATATTTGTATACATTTAGTGAAAACCTATCAATGTTTTTAAACACCTAAAGCTCATCTTAACACATGGCACCATCACATCATCCTCTTAGGTGTTCAGGCCAAAAATTTCCCAGTCTTTGTTTCTCCTCCTTCTCTCATTTAATCCCCAAATCCTGGCCAGTAAGTATTTCTAATGTGTCTATACCATTATCCAACCTAGGCAGCCATAATCTCTCACTTGTGCTATTATAATGGGTCTGCCTGTATCCATTGTTGCTCTACACCTACCCTCCCCCCATGTTAGCATTCAAAAAAAGTTAAAAAAATTTTTTTTTTTGTTTCATTCCCATATTTAAAATCCTTCAGGAACTTTCTGTTATTCTTAGGATACTTTAAAAAAGCAAGCAAAAATCCAGCATAATATGCCTCTGCTTCATCAGATTCTGGTCCACTTTCAGCTTTCCTCTCCCCTCATTTGCTCTGGCCACCTTAGCCTGTTTCAGGTCTATGGAGGGGCTGCTGCTTACTAATGCAGAGCCTTCATATGTGGATTTTTCTTCTGCTAGGAACTGAATTTCATCTGTGTTAAAGGAGGCTTTTGCTAACGTGTACCCTTTTCCATTATTTCCCCTCAAACTTGCACTCATAATAACCCTGGACAGTGTAGTAATTGATTACAGAGTGTTCTCTTACCAATCTGCAAGTTCTTTGGCGACTGTATGTATGTGTACTGGTAAATCCCTTCTCTTTCGTTTCATATAAGAAGTACTTACAGCACTTACTGGATGGATAACTAGGTGCTAGAGATGTTTAAAATTGGCTAAGACCTCCCTTCTCCTTTCAGGGGGCTCTGCTATCTGTCAGTTTTTAGCCTAATCCTGTGTTCTTTAACCTGTTCATCTGAATTCAATGTCCATGAGACATTTTATTTTACCTCAGGTTTTTAGTGTTTTTGTGACTTTAACGGGAATGCAACCTAACATTTGCACTTGGTTGTTCATCAGTCTTCAGATTGACAACAGGAAAACTTTATTACTTCCCAGTTTCAGTAAGCTCTGTGGGAGGCCCTCACCAACCCATCTAATCTGTAATAATGGTCTGTGCATACAAAAGGGCAACAACAGTTTACTCAAGGTAAACTGACAGCCCATTCTTACTGGGAATTCTTCCATCATGGGGAATAATTACAGTCCCCTGCCAGTGGGTATGGATGCCTTTAGTCAGTCAGTACACCCTGGATTAAAAATTTTTCAGAAGGTTCTTCAGGATACCAGAAACCATGTATGAGCTGGTTTGAGTTGTGGCCACGCACTGTCCCCACCAATGGGGGCAAAGGATGGGAAGTAGAGGGAGAGGTTTCTCTTCACAAACCAGATTTTTTCAGAATTCTGAGCATGGGTGCATTTCTAACATTAAGCTCGTTACGCTACATACAATTGAAATGTTAACTGACTAAATTAATGTAGCTATTACTGAGACCAGAATTTATACGGTATGACCCCTTTAACTGCAAGGAATAAGTTACAAGATCCCTCTGGATGCCTGAAACTGAATAGTACTGAACCCTGTATGTACTGGTTTTTTCTATACATACATATCTGTGATAAAGTTTAATTTATAAATTAGGTGAAGTAAGAAATTAACGACAGCAATAATAGAATTGGACAATTAATATACTGTAATAAAAGTTATGTGAATGTCTCTCAAAATAACTTGTACTCATCCTTGTGATGATGTGAGGTGGTAAAATGCCTACATGATGAGATAAATGAGGTGAATGACAAAGTCATTGTTACGTAGCCTTAGGCTACTGTTGACCTCAGGATACTTTAAAAGGCAGATCATCTGCTTCCAAATCCTAGTTGACTGTGGATAACCAACATGAAAAGCAAAATTGCAGGTGAGTTGGGGGTGGGGGGCACTACTATATGGATATGTCCACTGGTGCCTTTAGGAAAACCCACATGGGAAGCTAAATCATAATCATTGTGTATGTAGCCTACTCTCAAAAGGTTCAGAAAGAATGCTACATATGTAGACAGAGAAAATGATAAATTGTGGCAAAGTGTTAAAAAATGAGAGTAAAAAAAGGGAAGTCTTTATACTATTTTTGTATTTCTGTAGGTTTAAAATAATTTCAAAACGTTAATGAAATTGCCTCCGTAGGCCTGCTAGGTTACCTGTATGAGTGTGTTAGAGTTTTCAGCCACATATACTTGGCAAAAGGAAAAAAAGTCACAGGCGAACATGCAGTAACTATTAAAGCCACTTAGTGAGAAAGAACCAGTCACTAGAAGTATTGTGGTCCCATTTATAATCCTGGGCCTGTTGAGATAAGGATCTTAGTCTGAGATACATGGTTAACTGCTCTTGATCCCATGCTCAGAAGCAAGTGTGTGAGGGGTATAAAAACAAAGGTGAGGTGTTTTTTAAGTTTATTGTTTATTTTGAGAGAGCATGAGCAGGGGAGGGGCAGAGGGGGGGAGAGAGAATCCCGATGCAGGGGTCAAACTGATGAAACAATGAGACCACCTGAGCCAAAACCCAAGAGTTGGACGCCTAACTGACCAAGCCACCCAGGGGCCCCAAGAGAGGTTTTTGTTTGTTTGTTTGTTTTGTAATTTAGGGTAGAGGGAAGACAAGCTTTCTGAGAAGGAGACCCTGGAATAGGAAAAAAAAGTAAAGGAGAGGTAACTGATGGAGCAGAGTTCCTGAATGGCAGAGCACAGCACAGGTAAGTGAATTGGTAATGGGCAGAAGCAGAGGCAAGTCTTACTGTGAAATGACAGAAGGAGGTAATGCACAAAGAAATGCTCATGAGCAAGATGCACTGAGATGAGGTTATTCACACTTGTAAAGCCTCTCTCCATGAAGTAGGAAGTAATGCCAACTTCTGAGAAATATGGGTCGTGAGTAAGATTGGACTTGAGGAATGAGAAAATGCTGTTGTATAGTATGTGTTTGGTGAGTGAATAAATAGATGGTTCATGGTTGAAGTTCTGAATGTGACTAGTAAAAGGGAGGCAAGGGAGTTGAGATATTGGTGAGTATAGTTGATGCATTCTGGCTTCTGGGCTGTGTAGGAAAGGTGAAGCTAGGTCACCATTATACGTAAAGAACAGGGAGGTAACAATTTGTTTTCCAGTGAGGTTCAAGTAGATATAGTGGAGGAAGGAATAAGACAAAAAGTATTTTAGAGAGTGCCTAATGCTAGGCATGTTCGGAAGTAACTAGAATGGGTGGAGGTAGAGGTGAAGGTGATTGGAACTGAGGGTGGTGATCAATGTGGCTGGAAGTATCCTTTACATGGAAGATACTGTGGGTGATGGCAGAAGATCAAGGATGGAGAAGAAAATGGTAGTTGTGTCATGGATATTATATCTTGTACTTTATGCTTGAGTTCCACTAGAGCAGCTGGCATGTGTACAAAGAAGATAATGAAAACTTGGTAAATAGTTATTTCCTCATTCTGAGTTTTTAGTCAATACCTGAATCACGTAGGTATTAGAAAACATTAAGTGCGAAAGGGCCATTTAAAAAAGTACAGTAAGATTGGTTGTTAAAATGTGAAAATTAGGAAATTCTCACTTTACCTGCACGTGGGGGAATGGTAAGTCCATTGGATCTGTGCCTGAGAAAAGCAAGAGGCAAGGAAAATGGAAGTTGAGTTAGGCCAAGGTCTGAGTCCATAAATTCATCCCTGTAAAGCATTAGATGATATGCTTTTATACAGACACAAGGGGGCAGAATTAGATCTCTAGTATGTGTTTCTCTGCATGACCATCTGCACTTTAAATAGGTAAACCATTCTCAAGCACAAGGATCCCTCTTTGGACTTATGTCTGTAAAATTCTTTTATTCACCAAATGCTGAGTACATATGGTCTGAGTCTATGCTAAATGCTAGAGGTGTAACAATGAATAGGGTGGAACCAACAGAAATGTTAAAGAAGGTGGGAATGGAACGATTAGATTTGTTTTCAAACAACTAGCAGTAATGTAGAAGAATGTTTGGAGTGGGAAAACCTCGATGAAAGACTGCTTAAGGAGCTCTTTTCAATAGCTCAAACCAGAAGTCAGAAGGGCCTTTAGAAAAACAACAGGGATTCAGTGGAGAGGCTGGATTCAATCAATTTCTGAGGTAGATTAGACAAAATTTGGGTACCATGTACATGAGGATGGGCTGTAAGGAGAGGGAAAAGTCTGGTATGATGAGATTTCCGTCCCCCTCCCCACCACCCCGTGTGAGAATTAGGAGATAGAGGAATAGGGATAGTTGGGGAAGACAATGAGTTCACTTTGAGACTGAGCAGCCTAGAGCTGCACTGTCCAATATAGTAGCTACTAGGCACATGTGGGTATTGATCACTTGAAATGTGGCTAGTAAAACTGAGGAACTGAATTTTAAGTGGTGTTTAGTGAGGCTCATGGCTGCCATATTGGCCAATATAGGTAGAGAACATTTCCATCATCACAGAAAATTCTATTGGGACACCCTGGGGGACATCTGGACAGATGAAGATTTCCAGTGGGTATCTGGAAATAGGAGTGTGAATCTTGGAGGAGAGATGGGGACTGGGGAGGTGATTTAGGAGTTACTGGGAAACTAGGGTGGGTGTACTAGAGAGGTTCTAGAGGTGGATGAGTTCTTGCAGAGAGTAGAAAAACAAGAAAAGCAGGCATAAGTGAAAATTCTAGAGAATACAACATTAAGGAGGCTGGCAAAAGAAGAAAAGGTTTTCAAAAGAGACCAAGAAGTACATGTACCCTGTAGTCCCATATACTTTACTTGCCTCTTCAATTTTGTGTTGTATATCTTGTATCAGAGGCAGTGCCCTGCATGCAGTAGGGTATAAACAGAATTTCCAAGAGGTTAATTTTATTTTTTAGGTCTTGGGAGTTACCTTCATGTGGTCATTGAATCAGGGAATTCTGTTCTGGGTGGGGCAGATTAGGCCACCTCCAAAGATATCTAATACCATTTTTAGAATACAGGACTAGGAAGTATAATCTTTTGACCTTACTCTACCCATCACCCTCCTTCTCTATACTTCATGCTCAGCTATGATTTTCTGGATTATGTTTAAATCATTCCCTTACAGTAACCTCTTTCTAGCCCTTCTGTCTTCGTTCACTTAGTTTAGGGGTGAGCAACCTTTTCCTGTAAAGGGCCAGATGTACTCTATGTTGTATAGTCTTTTTTTTTTTTTTTTTTTTTTTGTAACTCTTCGAAGATGTTAAAACAATTTGCAGCTTGTGGCCTCTTTAAAAACAAGTCACATGCCAAATCTGTCCTGCAATAGTTTGCTAACCTGTTACCTAGCAGGACCTCCATCTGGATGAACCCAGCTCTTCAGTTGTGCCTACATGCATCCTCCTGAGTGTTTTTGAAGGAAATTAGGAACTGCAGGTTGGTGTCACCATAAGAACACAATCCCAAGTGGACAAGTTTCTTTAGTGTTCTTGCTCGTTGGTATAATGGGTATAGTTCACACCTTTTACTTTCTCAAACCTTCCACTTGTCTCTACCGCAGGCTTTCCATAGTGGCTGGGCAGTTCTGATCAGTGCCAGGTTTGGGCAAACACAAACCCTATCTGCTCACCAAAACAATACCCCTCTAGCATGTTAGTAGAGACATTGCCCACCCATTTGGTCTTGACTGGTTTGTTCGTCTGTCCTCAGCCAACTGGGTGGCCTGCTGATCCAGGATGGCCTCGTCTGGGATTATTGGACTCTGTGTAGTCATCTTCCAGCACATTAGCCTGAGCTTGTTTACCTGGTGGTCACAGGGGTCCGAGAGAGAGAGAAGTGTGGAGTCTCAAGACCTGGGCTCAGAATTGACATCATCATTTCCTCTTTTTTTTTTTTCTCCCTGTAGTAAGTCCTAAGACCAAGCTGATTCTAGGGGAAGGAAAAGAGACCAGTATTGATGGAAGGAGCTACAAAATTGCATTGTAAGAGGTATAAGTATTGGGAAAAGTAAAGAATTGTAACTTTTGCATCCAACCTACCATAGCATCCAGGTTTGCTCCACTCAATGGAGAAAGCCCTCTTCCTCTAGGCCTTTAGTCCTCACACTTATGTGTGCATCTGTAGCATGTGGAAGGTTTGTTAAAACATATTGCTGGGGCCCACACCTTCAAAATGTCTGGGATGCCAAGAATTTGCTTTTCTAACAGGTTTCCAGGTGGTTCTGATGTTACTGGCTGGCAGACCACAGTTGAAGAACCACTGTTCTGGGACATATACCCTCTGCATGTGCTGTGGATTTCACTTACCTCACTTTAATAGGAATTTTGATTTTTAAATTATCCTCTTTTTTTCCTGTATCTCCTGCTTTTTAGTTCCTTAGCTACATGTCACTTAGTTACTTTGCTGCTCAGAATGAGGTCTGTGGACCAGCAATATCAGCATCACCAGCGTCAGCTTCTTAGAAATGCAGAATCTCAGACTTACTAGGTCAGAATCAGTACTTTAATAAGACCTGTGAGTGATTCTTGTGCATTCGTGTTTGAGAAGCACTGCCTGTGGATCATTCTCATCAGCAAGCGAGTATGTTCTTGATTTCCTCCTACAAGCCTTCCTGTCTTCCAACGTCCCATGCTAATAGATGGCACGCCCATTCATGCAGCTGCTCAGGCTAAAGAGGAATTTTCCTTGACTTGTTTCTCACATATCCCACATTCAGTTCATGACCACACTTTACCACTTCCACAGCTTTGCTCCTAATCCAGGATGCCATGATCTCTCACTTGGACTAGTGCTGGTACCAGCTTCTTACCTGGTCAGTAGGCTTCCACCTGTCTCCCTGCAGCTTGTTTTCTTCCAGTCAACCACAGTGAGCCTTTAAAAACAGGTCTTGTTATAACCCCCAAATCCTGCAATGGTTCTGCATCATATTTAAAATCAAAACCCAAACTGGGGTGTCTGGGTGGCTCAGTTGGCTCAGCATCCAACTCTTGGTTTCAGCTTAGGTTGTGATCTCGCAGTTCGTGGGATCAAGCCTCACTGACAGCTTGGAGGTTGCTTGGGATTCTCTTTCTCCTCCTCTCTCTGCCCCTCCCCTGCTTGTGCTCTCTCTCCCCAAATAAATAAACTTAAAAAATCAAAACCAAAGTCCTTATTGTGGTCTGTCAGGCTGTATGTGAACTGCCTTGGCCACCTCTCTCCTCTCTTTCCCCAGCCCACTTTATTCTAGTGACTCTTCTCCCCTTCTTTTCTTTTGCAGACCTGGTTCACCCCTGTTTTTTTTGTACTATGTTTTTTTTTTTTTCTCTTTGCACTTTGTTTTAGAATGCTCTTCACCCAAATGGCATGCTATCTCACTTCACTTAGGTCTTCCTTGAGTCACTCATCTAATATAAGCAGCCCTCATTACTGTTTATTCCCTTATCTTGCTTTATTTCTCCTTCCTGAACTTGCTGTTACCTAACATCTTTCTTTCACGGTAGAATACGATACGTTTTAAACCTGTCTTCTTCATTTTAGTCTTGGTGCTACCATTCTCCTAGTTGCTCAAGCCAATGCCTGGAATGTAGCCTTGATTTTTTTTCCCCTCTTCCTTTCCCACTTCCTTCACTGAATCCTATGTCTAAAGTATATCTGGAACTTTTCATTTCTTATACTCTGCATTGCCACTGTCCTTATCTTTGCTCTCATCCTCTCTTAACTTGAGTCAGCTCCCATTGATTTACCCATTCCACATAGGAGCCAGAGAGAAAGTCTTTTAAAAAATGTCATCAAATTATGTTACTCCTTGCTTAAAATCCTGCAATGTGTTCCCATTGTACTTTATTCTTTGCCTTACAAGGCCCTTTCATCAATTCAGTAACACTCCATGCCATTTATCCCTTGTTCAAGAAATTCCTGATACAAATCACTTTTTCTCTTTGACTCATTTGTGCTTTCTGTCCCCTTGTATGGAATTCCCCCCCTTCCTATTTTTTTTGAATAATTCATTCCTTCTCATTCTTAAGGACTCAGCTGAAGTGTGACCTACTTAGAAAGACCTACCACTGCATTAAAACAGTTTTTTTCAATCTCCTTTATTTTCTATCTCATGACTCTATTTGCTTTCTTAATATTTCACATTTGCTTGAAAGACACCTTTAAGAAAATGAAATGGTAAGTCACAGACTAGGAGAAAACATTTGAAATACATATATTTGACAATGGGCTTATATCTAGAATAAATAACTTATAAGTTCATAATACAAAGAAAACCCAATCAGGCAAAGGATGGAAACTAATGCCTCACAAAGGAAGATATGTAAATTGCCAACAGGTACATGCAAATGTGCTCACATCATTAACTATTTGAGGAGTTAAAACTACAACAATACACTATTTCACATTGACCAAGATGGCAAATTGACCCATGTGTAGCTACTGGAGCTCTCTGACTCTACTGGTGGGAATGCAAAATAGTACATACAGTTTGGGAAACAGGTGGGAGATACCTGTTAGGTTAAACATGCAGGTAGGACCTACACAACCTGGGGGAAGCAGTTAACACTCATACACATTTTCCAAAACTCAGTGAATCATACACTTAAAATCTGTGCATTTATTGAATCTAAACTTTACTGCTATAAAAGCAAAATGAAAAAAAAAAAGTTCCCATGGATCCTCCTCCGTCCCTCTGGGCGAGCGAGCGCTTGCAGGTTGGCTAACGTCAGGAAAACGCGGTCAGGGAGGCGGGGACCTGGGGCAGCCCAGCTTCCGCGAGCCGCCAAGCCCTGGCCCGTTCACCACTGGTTGTGGTTTCGGTTTCCATTTCCCTTCTGCAGTTTAGGTTCCCCGGCGGCTCCGCCTCTCCCCTGGGCCAGTACACCCTCTCAGAAAATCCCACCTGGCCGGCCGCTGGGCTTTAAAGGGAGTGGGGCACCGGTGAGGTAGGACCTCGCGGGGAGCTGAGCCACCGGGATGACGGCGGAGGAGAGGAGGAATCTGCGCGCCTTCCAGGACTATGTCATCAAGATTCTGGACCCTACCTATATCCTGAGCTACATGTCGCCCTGGTTTAAGGACGGTGAGTGGTCCCCAGCGGCCCAAGCCCCTTGAAGCAAGGAAACAGTTTAGGACTTGTTTTTCCCGTGCTTTTTTCCTTTCTTTTAATCAATACAAGTAGCCTGCTAGGAACCCGGGTGTTGAGGCAAGATCCCTAAAGCATTTTTAAAAATTATTTTATTTTTTAAATTTTATTTAAATCTAAGTTAGCATAGTGCAATAATGATTTCAGGAGTAGAATTTGATGATTCACTTACATATAACACCCAGTGCTCATCCCAACAAGTGCCCTCATTAATGCCCATCACTGATTTAGCCCATCCTCCCACCCAACACCCCTCCAGCAACCCTCAGTTTGGTCTCTGTATTTAAGAGTCTCTTACGGTTTGCCTTCTTCTCTGTTTTTATCTTATTTTTCCTTCCCTTGTCCTAGGTTCATCTGTTTGGCTTCTTAAATTGCCACCGCATTTTAGACTAGAAATTGCTAGGAGGAGCCTTTGGAAGTTCAGATGGGGAACTGAATCCTAGAGAAGTGCTATGACTTGTGTAGGGGTGCATGTCTAGTCAGGTTCAAAGCTGGATAAACCAATCATTGTCCACTTCATGTATTTCATTTAATGGTTATGTCTAATGTGTCTTCAGCTTTGTACCAACATCGAGATTAAAGAATAAGATTTAGGCCCTTCTTTAACATACTATGCAGCTCAAGATTTTGGGGATGGGAGACTGGTGAGGACAGATGTACACTAATGATTACAAAATGCTATGAGAGCTCCAAGGTAATTGACCCTTACTCTTGCTGTGTCTTATTTGCAATGACTGGAAGCTTGAGAGGAGCAAGACTCTCTGGACTGAATGGCTGCAGGCTTCAATTCAGGTGTTTCTGTCTAGCTTTTGAGACACATGATGATGGATGAATGCCATATTGTAAATTTGAATCCAAGTGCCCTGTGCTGGAGATGAGCAGAGGCTTTAAGAAAAGAGGAAAAGGGAGGTGGTGCCTAGAAGGAGTTGAGATGAGAGAAGGGATCTGGCAACTCCTTTTCAGGCTCCAACTGCTGAAATATCTTTCCTGATGTGAGGCAGTTTTGGGAGATTACCTGAAAGCAGACAGGTAATTTGAAGGCTAATTTCTCTGTAAAACCAAAGGTTGTGGAGTGAGGAGTGAAAGAATACCATTAACAAAAGTGGGCTTCTGCTTTCTAGTTGAGCTCAGGGAGAAGTAACAAAGTAACATTCTATTGAGCCACAGAGTTGCTTGGGCCTCTGAAGAATATAAGCCCCTGCAAGAATCTCTTCTAGAAATCTTGGAATGAATGGAACACTAACAAACTATTGTGAATCCCATTCTTTCTTGCACTCATGTGTCTATTCAATGAACAACTCATATGTTAGGCAATATGCTAGCATTGGAGAGAATTTACACACTTACTACACGTATTATCTAATAGGAAGCATCATGCTAGGAACTGAAAAATCAATGGTGAGTGTGATAGAAATGATCCTGACCTAACAGAGATAAGAGTGTGTATGCGGAGAAAGACAGATACCATATGTTTGCACTCTTATGTGGATCCTGAGAAACTTAACAGAAACCCATGGAGGAGGGGAAGGAAAAAAAAAAAAAAGAGAGAGAGAGGGAGGGAGCCAAAGCATAAGAGACTCTTAAAAACTGAGAACTGAGGGTTGATGGGGGGTGGGAGGGAGGGGAGGGTGGGTGATGGGTATTGAGGAGGGCACCTTTTGGGATGAGCACTGGGTGTTGTATGGAAACCAATTTGACAATAAATTTCATATATTGAAAAAAATACATTTGATACTGTGATGAGCACTGGGTATTGTATGTAAGTGATGAATCACTAAATTCTATACCTGAAACTAATACTGCACTGTATGTCCATTAGTTGGAATTTAAATAAAAACTTGACAAAAAAAAAAAAAAAGAATGTGTATGCGAAGGCAGGTTGCTAACTAAGTACACCATAAATGATGAAATGTGGTAAGTACTCTGATGGAAAACCATAGTGTGCTTTGGGAGCACATAGACAGCATAGTTTTTAATATATATAGTGGTTTTAATTTATAGTTATAGTGTAATCACAAAGTACCAAACAGGAAATAGAAAAAGCTAGCTGCAGAACACTATAGTATTGTCTTATTTTTGAATGTTAAAGAAACAATAGAAGTTTCGTTTCCAGCTTCTTACCAAGGGCAACTGATACCATTTAGTTGGTTTATATTTTTCCTGTTCATTTCTTTATACTTTATAATGTGCACATGTATCCATAAACTTTTTTCTTTCTTCTCATCTTTTTCTGTTTTCTGTTAGATTGATAAAGTTTCTCTATCCCCTATTTTTTTTTTCTTGGATGCTTTGGAATCTCTGAATTCTATTGGTTAACCTTAATTGTGACAAGTATACTCTATCAGGATTCAGTTAGGGAGCTGAGACATGAGTGTTGTAGCTGGATATAAACTTTCTGACTCATTTTCCCCCCTAGAAGTGGGAGCTTATCTACACTCTCCTTATGCCCAAAAATTCATTCCCCATGCACACACAAATACACCAATATGTTTAAATTACACCAGCAATATCCAATATCTCTTTTACCATAATCTTTGTCTCCACATGTGGGATATTGTACACTAGTTGAATCTTGGGAAAGGAGAATTGAAGCCATGTTTCTTCTGGAGAGCTTGCATGGTCACTAGGGTGCTGCAGGGATTTACTTATTTACTGGTTGTCCAGGATGTTTCAAGGCAGACTAGGTTGTGGGCTATAAGTTTTTTTGCAATATCCCTTTGGAGTAGAAGGCTAACCCTTATCTTGGAGGGGCCCTCCGTGAGCAGTATTCTGAGTATTTACCCATTCCTTCAGTAACATTTTCTGGACCATACATGAGCCAGACGCTTTGTTGATGATTAGAATACAAAGATGAAGACAAAAATGGATACAACATGTCCATGATCACTGTCAATGGGAAAAGATAGACACTCAGACAGTTACTGTGTACGATGCAGTGCCAGTGCTCTAGTCAGAGGCATGTAAAGAGACCAAGAAAGCACAGAAAAGAGATCAAGAAATTCTACCTTGAGAAGCTGGCTATGCAATCACAGAGTGGCCAGGATGGCAAAGGTAGTAGGAAAGTACCAAAATAGAATTTTCCCTGCATTGAACTCCCAGTGCTTTTGAGGAAGCAGGAGATATCAGGACTAGGTAGCAGCAGGATGGACCTGACATTGTGCAGAGTGAAGCTAACCTGCCCAGGATGCAGCAAGACAGTTTCCCTGGGAAGGTTTCAGCTGTGACTGGGACTTATCTGGACCTTCATGCGGGAGAGCCAGTTATGGCTGGTGGAATGTCTAAGGAAAGAATGAAGGGCAAGAAGGCCTGGGAGTAAGAACCCACCTCTAAGGATAGAGTCTAGGAACAGGATTAACTATCCCAAAGGATAGGGTACAGTTGTGTGCCCAGGGAAGTTGGGGTAGGCAATAAGATTGTGTTGGCCCTAAAAAAGATATGTTGAAGTCTTAACCTCCACTACCTCAGAACGTGAACTTATTTGGAAATAGGATCTTTATAGAGGTAATCAGTTAAGGTTGAGGACGTGCTGGCGTAGGGTGGGATCCTAATCAATGTGGTTGGTGTCTTCATAAGAAGATAGCCATGTGAAAATACAGAGAGACAAAGAGAATGTCATGTGAAGATAGAGGCAGAGATTGGAGTGATGTGGCCACAAGACAGACAAACAGAGGGGAGAATAACATGAAGAAAGAGGCAAAGATTTGATGTGGCCACAAACCACGGAATGCTAGGAGCTGGAAGGGAAGTGGGATGTATTGTCCCTTAGAGCCTTCAGAGGAAGTGTGCTCCTGCCAGCATCTTGATTTCAGCCTTTTGGTCTCTAGAACTGTAAGAGAATAAGTTTCTATTGTTTGAAGGCCACCAGTTAATGCTAATTTGTTATTGCAGCCACAGAAAACTAATATGGATAGATAAACTAAAAAACAGAAGTGTTGGCAAGGATGTGTTAAAAAATTGGAATCCTCATGCATAGGGGCACTTGTACCCCACTGTTTATAGCAGCACTCTCAACAATAGCCAAATTATGGAAAGAGCCTAAATGTCCATCAACTGATGAATGGATAAAGAAATTGTGGTTTATATACACAATGGAATACTACGTGGCAATGAGAAAGAATGAAATATGGCCTTTTGTAGCAACGTGGATGGAACTGGAGAGTGTGATGCTAAGTGAAATAAGCCATACAGAGAAAGACAGATACCATATGGTTTCACTCTTATGTGGATCCTAAGAAACTTAACAGAAACCCATGGGGGAAGGAAAGGAAAAAAAAAAAAAGTTAGAGTGGGAGAGAGCCAAAACATAAGAGACTGTTAAAAACTGAGAACAAACTGAGGGTTGATGGGGGGTGGGAGGGAGGGGAGGGTGGGTGATGGGTATTGAGGAGGGTACCTTTTGGGATGAGCACTGGGTGTTGTATGGAAACCAATTTGACAATAAATTTCATATATTAAAAAAAAAATTGGAATCCTCATAAATTGCTGGTGGGCATGTAAAACAGTATAGCTCCTTTGGAGAGCAGTTTGATAATTCCTTACACTGTTAAATGGAGTTACCATATGACCCAGCAATCTCACACATAGGTATAAACTCAAGAGAAATGAATACATATGTGTACGTAAACACTTGTACATGACTGTTCATTGCATTGTTATTCAGAATAGCCAAAACGTGGAAACAACCTAAATGCTCATTAACTGATGAATGGATGGACAACAGGTGGTGTATCCATACAATAGTATATTATTCAGCAATAAAAAGGAATGAATGATACAAGCTACAGTATGGATGAATCTTGAAAACGTTATGCTTAAGTGGAAGAACTCTTACAAAGACCACATATTGTATGATTTCATTCATATGAAATCTCCAAAGTAGGCAAATCTGTAGAGACCCAAGTAGATTAGTGGTTAGTTAAGGGGAAGGGAGATGGGAGTGGCTGGTACAAGATTTCTTTTTACTAGTCAGAGTGTACTAAAATTAGATAGTAGAGATAGCTCCACAACTCTAAAAACCATTGAATTTTGCACATTGAAAGTGTTAACTTTACTGTTCCAAGACAGAGACCTTGGCAGAGAAGGAGGCTATCCCTTCCTTTCTTCATTCATTCATTGTCTATTATGTGCTGGGTCCTCTTTTAATCTCTGAGGATACAGTGGTTAACCAGTCAGGCAACTGGTTTACTTCTTGGAATTTACATTCCACTGACAATAGGGGGAAAAAAAGGGACACTATCAAGTGTCAGGTCATTTGAAGGCAACCATTTGGTCACCACCCCAGACATGGAGTTAGTGTGTCAAGTTAGCAAGACCACCAGCAGTTGGGTGGATAGTTTTCTGCTACTTGGTCTCATTGTGTTTCTGTTTAGCTTCTCTTGTGTGCCGTATTTCATGCCATTCAAGCAAAAACCTAGAAAGAGGACCATGAAGATATCACTCCATTTCTAACTCTTTCTGAGTCCAGTGTAATTAAAGATGCCATGGAGTGGTCCTATCCTCACACGCTTTTAGTCCTACAGTTAATTCAAACTTTTGAACAAGAGATTATCAAAATGTTGGAAGAAGACTTTGTTCTTCCATCTAATCCAGTGCTATAATGACTTCTTTGTTGTGGGGGTGCTTTCTCAGAGATTGTTAAGAAACTCCCTTTTTAAGTGATTGCTTTAGAGCATGTTCCCAGACTTCCATACCAAACTAGAAGAAGTTTCTGGAGAGGATGGGTGGGTGGGTGGGCTTAGTTGGTGAAGAATGGCCATACTCTGCCTGAACGGAGGGTTTGCTGCCTTCTTGCCTTCCATTGCTGTGATTTGTTAAAATCACCATCCCCATTTGATTAGGTCTGACAACGCTTTGCAGGTTTTTCTTCCAGTGATTAGTGATTCTGCAGTTTGATGAGTCACTCTCGCTTCTGTTTATAGATGAGGTGCAGTATATTCGGGCTGAGAAAAACAATAAGGGCACGATGGAGGCTGCCTCACTTTTTCTTAAGTTCCTATTGGAGCTCGAGGAAGAAGGCTGGTTCCGTGGCTTTTTGGATGCCCTTGCTCATGCAGGTTAGTTCATTATTCTTACAAATCAGAGTATGTTATTTGACTGTTTCAAAATGCTGTAAAAGTGAAATACTATTAATTTTGAGCTATCCCCATGTACTTCCTGTTTCTTAATCTGAGGCAATGTAAGGGATTATTTTCAGTCAGATAATATAATTGCCTACCTGAAATATCCACAGGGAGCTACAGAGTGATTATTGGGAGAATTGGGCAAGTATATTAGATATAAGATGAAAATACAAAAATTAGTTGCATTTCTGCACCATACACAAAAATAAACCCAAATTGGATTAAAAACTTAAATGCAAGACCCAAAAGCAGAAAATTGCTAGAAGAAAACATAGGAAGTAATTTCTTTGACATCAGCCACAGAAACATTTTTCTAGATTTGTCTCCTTTGGCAAGGGAAATAAAAGCAAAATTAAACTATTGGGACTACAACAAATAAAAAGCTTTTTTTAACACAGCAAAGGAAACCATCAACAAAACAAGAAGACAGCCTACTGAATGGGAGAAGTTACTTGCAAATGACATATCCAATAAGAGGTTAATATCCAAAATATATGAAGAACTTCTATAACTCAACACCAAAACCCCCAAACAATTCAGTTAAAAAGTGGGCAGAAGATGTGAGTAGACATTTTTCCAAAGATAGCCAGATGGCCAACAGACACATGGAAAGATGCTCAACATCACTCATTATCAGAGAAATGCAAATCAGACCACAATGAGATAGTCCCTCACATCTGTCAGATTGGCCAAAATAAAAAACACAAGAAATAATAATTATTGGTGAAGATATGGAGAAAAAAGGACCCTTGTGCACGGTTAGTGGGAATGCAAACTGGTTCAGCCACTGTGGAAAACAGTATGGAGGTATCCCAAATATTAAAAATAGAATTACTGTATGATCCTATAATTCCACTACTAAGTATTTACCCAAAGAAAACAAAAACACTAATTCAAAGGGATATATGCACCACTATGTTAATTGCAGCATTGTTTACAATAGCCAAGATATGGATGCAAGTGTCCATTCATAGATGAATGGGTAAAGATGTAGTATATATACTATGGAATATTACTCAGCCATAAAAAAGAATGAAATCTTGCCATTTGCAACATGTATGGATCTATAGGGTGTAATGCTAAGTGGAATAAGTCAGGCAGAGAAAGACAAATAGCATATGATTTCACTCATAGGGGGAATTTAAGAAAGAAAACGAACAAAGAAAAAGATAAAAAATAGACTCCTAGATATAGAGAACAAAGTGGTTGTTGCTAGAGGGGAAGTGGTTATGGGGAGGTGGGTGAAACAGATAAAGGGGATCGAGAGTACACTTACCGTGATAAGCACTGAGTGAGTAATGTATAGAATTGTTGAATCACTATGTTGTGCACCTGAAACTAATTTAACATCATAATTTTACTGAAATAAAAATAAAGCATAAAAATTAGTTGCATTTCTACGCACCAGAAGCAAATAGAAAATGTAGTCCAAAATGGATACCACTTACAATAGTCACAAAAGTTGTAATGTATTTAGGAAAAAACCTAGCAAAAGATGTGTAAGGTCTGAATGGAGAAAATGATAAAGCGTTATTGGAAGATTAAAGAAGTCCTATTGAAGTGGAGATATATACCCATGCACATTGAGAGGAAGACTTAATACCATAAAAATATCAGCTCTCTCAACATTGATATTTATATTCAGTACAATTGTTATTCCTTCTCAGCCTTTTGACTAAAATCAAGTGTTATATTCAATACAACTTTAGTAAAAATACTACATGCTTTTTCATGCACTTGACAAATTTCTAAATTATTCTAAAATGTAAATGGAAGAATTATGATCTAAGAATAGGACATTCCTAAAGAAGAATTAAATAGGCTGGGGTTTCCTCTTCTAGATAACAAGATTTATTTTAGAGCCATAGGCATTGAGACAGCTTAACGTTGATCCTGGCATTGACCAACTGACCAATGAACTAGAATAGAGAGCCTTCAATTAAATTCCTATATTTATGAAAACCTGATATATTTGAGACCACTTGAAAGGGAGGACCATTAGGAATGGAGGGACTTTTAATAAATTTCAGTATGCCATTATAGACAGAATGATGTTAAAAACCAAATAAACCCTAACTTACATACCCATGTAAAACAAATTTGTATTCCTTAGCTCATTCCATTCACACATACGTACAAAATGACTTCACCAGAATTAAAGACTTAATTCCAAAAGGCAAAAATTTAACAATCGTTGAAAAGAATATAGAATAATAATTTATGACCTTGGGGTATAGCAGGATTTATGAAACGATACATTAAAGCATTATCCATAAAAGACAAATTGACAAATCTGATTATATTAAATTAAAAACATCTCTTTATCACAACACTAAAGAAAGTGAAAAAACAAATCACAAACTGGAGAGGATTAATAGATGAGATTAATAGATTCTAGATTAATATCTAGAATGTGTTAAAAAGGCTTTAAACTTAATTATAAAAAGAAAGAAAACATCACAGGGCAAAAGTGTGAAACCAACATTACAAAGAATAGGAAGTAGAAAAGGTTAATAAACATAAGAAAAGATTCTCAGCCCAATAGCAATTAGGGAATTGTGAATTAGGATAGCATTTTATTAACTAGTAGATAGCAAAATTTAGGAAGTCCAACAAAGTTAAGACTTGGAGAGGATATTTAATCACGGGAAATCTTAAATGTCCCTATACAGAGTATAAATTAATACAAATATTTTGAAAAACAATTTGGCATCATCTTGTATGGGTCAACTCTCTTGTATCCCTCTATCCAAGAGTTTCACTCTTAAGTATGTGCCCTAGAAAAACTCACACATAGGGGCGCCTGGGTGGCGCAGTCGGTTAAGCGTCCGACTTCAGCCAGGTCACGATCTCGCGGTCCGGGAGTTCGAGCCCCGCGTCGGGCTCTGGGCTGATGGCTCAGAGCCTGGAGCCTGTTTCCGATTCTGTGTCTCCCTTTCTCTCTGCCCCTCCCCCGTTCATGCTCGGTCTCTCTCTGTCCCAAAAATAAATAAATGTTGGAAAAAAAAAAAATTAAAAAAAAAAAAAAAAAGAAAAACTCACACATATATTCCAGAATACACATACAAGAATGGTGGTAGAACACTTGTAATAACAAAAGCAAGCAAGCAACCAACCAACCAAAACTGGAAGCAACCCCAATGTCTTTCAGGAAGAAAATAGATAAATAAATTCTACAATATTGACACTTGGCCCATTATACCTCAGTGAAAATGTATGAACACAGCTACACATGACAACACAGGTGAAGCTTAGAAATGTAATATTAAACTTTTTAAAAAGCAGTGAAAATTACATTTAGTAGGATATAATTATGAAGTTCCAAACAAGCCAAACTAAACATACATTAAGGAGTTAAACGTATGCTAGGCAACTATTCAAAAAAAATGAAGGGAGTGATACATCAAATACAGGATGGTAGTCTCTTTGCAGGGAGGGGAAAGGAGGGGTAAAAAGAAGTACACCCCCACAAAAGTCTTAGGAAACTCTAGTTGTTAAATTGGATAGTGGGTTCCCAAGTGTTCATTTTGTTGCAAGGCTCTTCCAAATAAAGAGAATGTGGGCTTTAGAGTGAGAAGCCTGGTGATTCTGTTTGAGAACCTTAGATTGAAGCATTCCTAGGTTACTACAGTTGGAGAGGTTTTTCTTTTCTTGGAGTAATGTAGAAGGCTAAGTTCCTTAGGGGCAGGAATTAAGATTTATGTTTCTTTTTGCCTTTGCACTGGGAAGATAATGATTGTATGATGTTTTGACTCCTTGGAAGATACAGAGGTTGTAGGTGAGATCTGTGGCACACTGTGGAAGGGAGATTTTATACTAAGACCGAATGTGAGACTTCACATTATCCTTAGCACTTTCTCCTAAGAGATAATAAATGTTGGAGGACCTAAAATATTGGGTGCCTAAAATGAATATTGAGTTTTCTTTTTGAAAGATCATTAATTATTCAGGTGGTTCACAGATACCTTTTGGGTTCTCTCACTGTACATTCAAACATGATTGTATGATGTTAATCTTCAAATATCTTTTAGTTGGTTTCATAAAAGCCCCTATTTTCTTCTTTTCAGGTTATTCTGGACTTTATGAAGCCATTGAAAGTTGGGATTTCCAAACCATTGAAAGGTTGGAGGAATATAGGTCACTGTTAAAGCGTTTACAACCAGAATTTAAAACTACAGTTAATCCAAAAGATATCCTTCCTGAAGTATCTAAATGTTTAATTAGTCAGGAATGTGAAGAAATTATGCAGGTAATTTAATTACTATATTTAATATAATTAATTAATTCGAATTAATTTAATATTAAATACTGAATTTGGGGGAAGTAATTTGAACATGGGAAATGTATTCTGTTTTCGCCACTGATTTAGACCCAAGAAAGATCATTGAAATCCACAAAAGTCCTCAATTCTAAGGCATAATTACCTAGAATAGTATTTTTAGTTGTGAACTGAATAATTTTTAATGTCACAGGTTTTTCAGGTTTGTCCTATTTTCAGTTAAAATTATTATTTTTGCGAATAATATTTTATGCAACTTTAAATAAAGTTGAACAGTTTAGCAAATAAAAAGAAAACCTATAGAGTCTAGTGGTTAAGCGTTCAGGCTTTGGACACAAATTTTGTTAGAATCCTAGTTTAACCACCTACTTGTGGTGTGATCTTAGGCAAGTTGCTTATTTTCTCTAAACCTCTTTTTTTATGTATAAAATGGAAATAATGATAGTATCTTATTAGCATGATACTTTTATAAGGATTAAATGAGATTATATATATATATTTTTTATATTTTGTAAAATATTTTATATTATATATATTCGTATATATTGTATATATATTTATATATTATATATATTTATATTATATTATATATATATTATATATATATTTTATATATATGTATGCTTATATATGCTTAGCATATAATCATAGATGCTCAATACATTTTAGTAACGATTAATAATAAAAATCATATAGGTCCCATTACCCTGAGAAAACCATTTGTTAATATTCTGTTATATTCTTCCAAATATCTCTTTATGCCAGTGTACCCTTATTTTGAATGGTTGTCAAATGGATTGTTTCCTAACATTGCTGCTGCTGATAGATACAAGGTCTCCAAGGAGGTGAGAACACCTGGCTTGACATAGTGATGCCACGTGTAAAGACAAGGACAAAGGAAAGGGTGTCTTAAAAGGCACTATGTTGGATGGGGCAAAAATGGTCATAAATCAGACCTACTGAACCATATTATACAATGGTTTTTAAATTAGTGCTTGAATTGATGTTTCTTCAGATTTTCTTTCCATAAAAGGAAAACTTTTGAAATGATTGATTAACTTCAGTTGTCTTGCTTAGGTTTGTTCCAACAAGGGGCTGATGGCAGGTGCAGAGAAAATGGTTGAATGCTTTCTCAGATCGGACAAGGAAAACTGGCCCAAAACTTTGAAACTTGCTTTGGACAAAGAAGAGAGCAAGTTCAGTGAACTGTGGACTGTGGACAAAGGTAGGATATTCCAGGGAAGAGCTCTGAAGGGTAGGAGGGTCTGAAAACATGCTCCATCTTTCTCGTGGTTCTACTTAGGGCCTCTTTCATTCCTACATTTCTCACTCACTGTCAGAGGCATTTTGCCCTTCAGAGACCCATGGCTACATCTCGAGAGAGAGAGAGAGAGAGCAGCAGTGAGTTGAGTTCTGGTAGGTAAGTGGCTACTTCCCTGCAGAAGTAATTTGGTTGTGTCTAACCCCTAAAATGGACGAGGGCAAACTGCTCTCATCCAGAATTAGCCCATCTGGTCCAAAGGATTTGGGGAAGGCAGAGTCTGAACTCACTCTCTGGGTTTAAATTATCAGAGAAATAGTTTTAAAATTATAGAATGAAAGGTTTGAACGCCAAGACTTGCCCCCTTTTCAGAGTAAGAATCATAATACACATAGCCTGGTTGTCTTGCCTGGGAGCCATCAGGAACTAAGCCAGAACAGGACTGAAGAAAAGAGTGTGTTGTGATGAAATATCTGTGTTGTGATGAAACCATCATTTGGTTTCCTGAAGCTAACATCTTCTCAGAGCATTGTTTCAAAGTCTGAGTTTTATAAACCATCTGAGTGTCTGGTCTTCGCTTTTCCTAGGTTTCTTTAAATCACAAGTTGTTCTGGAGAATGTCTATATAAATACACATCTGATTTCTTGGGTTAGGTCAAGAATGGAAGACATAAATACTTGCTAAATGTTGCTTCTCTAGTGTGCATGAGAATCTTCTGGGGATTTTGTTAAAGTGCACATTCTGATTTAGTAGGGACTCGAGAGCCTGCATTCCCAACAAGCTCTGGAAGTTGCTGGCCCATGTTCTACACTTTGAATAATAAAGTCCTAAATGACGTTGGAGTTCAGACTCCAAATTGAGACATCAAACTCAAAAAAATTCTTTTAATTGTTTTAGAAGGTGAAGCAAGTGGTTGTGCAAAATCTTAGCAGAAGTTGAAAATTTTACTATTATGACCTCTTTGTAGGACTTGTGCTGTCAAGACAATAATCAGATCAGATGAAGATTCTGAGGTGTTTTTTGGTCTCATACAGGTGCAAAGAATATTGACGTGAAAGTTCTTGAGGATGATGAAATGGAAACTTCTGACATACAGATTTTCTACAAGGAAGAATCTGAATGCCAGAATCTTAGTCAGAATTCATGTCCATCTTCAGGTACCCAGCATTGTTCTTTTCCATAATGGTGTTCTTTAGGTATTTTGTGTAGGGACATGTCTTCCAGTGCCAAAAGCCATAGTCTTTTTTTTTTTTTTAATTTTCATTTTTGGGAGAGTGCAAGATGGGGAGGGGCAGAGAGAGGGGGACAGAGGATCCGAAGCCGGCTCTGCACTGACAGCAGTGAGCCTGATGTGGGGCTCGAACTCACAAACTGGGAGATCATGACCTGAAGTGAAGTTGGACGCTTAACCGACTGAACCACCCAGGCACCCCAGGGAAGAAATTCTGATTAATATTGAGTAGTGTTAGAAGAAAAGTGTGATTTGGGGCTAACGCTACTGTAAGAAGAGAATTTACAGATTACTTTTGCAACCAAGTGATACCAGTTTTTTTGTCATTTCTGAATAAAATCAACAAATGTAAGTTGCTTTAAATTTTTCTCATATGTAAAGGTCCTTAGCCTTTTAGAAATTTTCATTTTTTTAAAATAGGTTGGAGTCAATAGATAATTTCTAAGATCTTTTCTGGCAGTAACATTCTACATGCTTATCTGTTAGTGAGAAAAAGCCTCTGGTTATTCCTTGGAACTTCTGGTTCTGTTGAGAGAAGATACTATGTGGAAGCCTGCAGAATAATAAAGCATGATTGCTCATCAATATGAACTTGCTTTGGGAATTCAATGTTTACAGTTTGTTGCTTTTCAGAGACCTTGGAGGGATTTGTTGTTTTGTTCCATATAGCATTTCCTTTAACCAGTGGCCATCTGCTTTCTCTGAATTAGGCCATTCTTGCTTTAGTTTTCTCCTTACTAGATTTTGAGATTGTTTAAGAAAGAAATCTTTGTGGCTTTAAAGAAAAAAACAAAACAAAACTCTCGCCATTGGCACTTTGTCATTGATAGAGGATTCTGTACTTCACATCAATGGAGAAGCTAGAATGGTTAGCAAGAGGCAAGGATTCTAAATTTTCTCAAATGAGGCCCTTCTTGCTAAAGTCATAATTCCTGTCTATTTGATGATAGATAGCTATTTATTTGATTCCTCAGAGCAGTAACTATTTGGAAATTTTGTTCCTTTTGTGTTACAGAAGTCTCTCATATTTACACCCCAGTGAAGCCAAGAAATTACCAACTAGAGCTTGCTTTGCCCGCTAAGGAAGGAAAAAACACAATAATATGTGCTCCTACTGGTAAGTTGATTGCCACTGCTTACGTGGTTTGTTTCTGTGTTTGCTTCCTTTTTTTTTTTCTTTTATTGAATACTGGGACAAAATGGGCAAGTGTCAATATTTTCCTTGCTCCATATGTCTTTTGAGAAGACTGTCCCAGTAATAGAGTCTCCAGGTATTTTAAGGAACTTGAGGAAGAAAAAAAAAATGCCCCCCTTTTTAGTTTGCTTTATGCCTTGACTATTTATTTGCATGTTACCTAGGAAGTAACTTGATATTTTCATGTCCTGGTGTAAATTCTGCTGCAGTTAACCCATCCACATTCTCAGTTTACCAATCAGTGCAGTGGTTTGAGGGGAGCCAACAGTAATTACCTTTCTACAGAAATATTTTAGTATACTATTAGTTACACATTTTCTTTTTCTTTTTATGTTACAAGGTTGTGGAAAAACCTTTGTTTCACTTCTTATATGTGAGCATCATCTTAAAAAATTTCCGCAAGGACAAAAGGGGAAGGTTGTCTTTTTTGCTGTTCAACTCCCAGTGTATGAACAGCAGAAATCTGTGTTCTCAAACTATTTTGAAAGACTTGGGTAGGTATAACAGTTGGTCTTGTTTCTCTCCTCTAGTTTCATGTAACTGGTGTGTTTTTAGCTTTGTTTAGTTTTTGGAAAGCCATGATTCAAAAATCGATAGTAGATTGAGCCTTTATATAATCTATATACAATTAATTTTTCATGGATTCAAGTCTATTTTGTTAGGTACACTTGAAATCCTAAACTCCTTTGGCTAGCTCTTACAGAGTGAGTAAATGACCTGAGATAAATTTTACATTTAAATGGCACATTTAATTTTTTAATGATTTCATAGCTTATTTAACATTACTCTTTAAGTAGTATTTTCTTTCTTAATAACTTGAAAGAATTAATACATGCTAGCAACAATTATAACTAGCTTGCATTTGTTGATCATTTACTATGTGTAAGGCTCTGTGCTAAGCACTTGTCTCCAGATTCCTTTCGGAGTTAGGAGAGCTTAATCAGTTGATGCTCTGATCTAGTGTTTTATATCTTTGTGGTTCCTCATTCACATTGTGGTTGGTAATAGGGAATTTCTGTCATTTCCCAGGTACAAAGTTGCAGGTGTTTCTGGAGCAACGTCTGAGAATGTCTCAGTGAAACAGATTGTTGAGAACAATGACATCATCATTTTAACTCCACAGATTCTTGTGAATAGTCTTAAAAATGGGACTATTCCATCACTCTCTGTCTTTACTTTGATGATATTTGATGAATGTCACAATACTGGTAAACACCATCCTTATAATATGATCATGTTTAATTATCTAGATCAGAAACTTGGAGGATCTTCAGACCCACTGCCTCAGGTATCTCCAGATTCAGATGGATTCCTCAGAAGAGCTATAACCTTGCTAAATCCTATTTACTTACTCTTATGACCAAATTAAGGGTGTTCTTTTCAGGTGCTAAGTCCAGATTGTGTAGCCTATTGATTAATTTTGATTGATTCATTCATTCATTTATTCACTTAACAAACATGCCTCAGGCACAGCCCCCCCCCCCCCCCGCCCTGTGTTATCCATTGTTCTAGGCACTGGGGATACAAATATAAAAAGACAGTCCTTGCTCTCAAACAGTTTAATTTCATGGGGAGCCAAACATGTAAAAATTATGTCATAATGTATGGTGATGGCACACTATGGAGATGGGTACAAGCTGTAGTCAGAACAGAAGTGAAAACTCATGTGCTGTGAAAGTAAGGCAACACCCAATAGAAGTTAGGCAAAAGCTAACAAGAAGGTACAAATTAGATAGCTTGATGGTCTTCAGGAAAGTCTGCTGTGTGTCCAAAGGCACAGAGGTATGAGAGAGCATGGTGTGCCTGAGAGTCAAGAATTGTGAAGCTCTTCAATATTGTTTGAGTATAGAATGTGAAGTAGTAAATAGCAGTAGGTGAGGCAGAATGGGGATAGAGGGAATGATTGATAGAACAGGATGTCAGGGGAAACCAGAGGGTATGGGGTAAGTAGGCAGATATATGCATTAGTCCAGGAGAGTAGATGGGACACCATTTTTGGTGTCATCAGAGGTGAGGGTGTGAAAGGAGTCAAGACAGAGTAGTTCATAGATGGGGACAGGAAAAATGGGGAATCCCTGGCATTTAATCTCTCTTTTCTCTTAAATGTAGGAGAGGCAGAGAGATTATTTGCTGGGAATAATCAAGATGGGAATGGAGGAGGGAGCTCGGGGTGCATGGAAAGGATTTGAAACAGGAATTGCTTGGTTACACTGGGGATCCAGATAAGGTTGGAAACCATGAATTTATAGCACGGTATACTAGTGTCACATCATATAAAGTTCTCTAGCCCTAATAACTACCTCTTTAGGAAGCACAGGTTAAAAGAAATTCAGCATGTACCCATAGACAAAATTCAGTAGCAGTCACATTTTTTAAAATTTATTGTTTAATGTTTATTCACTTTTGAGAGAGAGACCAGGGGAGGGGGTCGAGAGAGAGGGGGAGAGAGAGAGAGAGAGAGAGTGAGAGACAGACAGACAGACATAGAATCCGAAGCAGGCTCCAGGCTCTGAGCTGTCAGCACAGAGCCCGATGCGGGGCTTGAACTCAACAGCAGTGAGATCATGACCTGAACCACAGTCAGATACCCAACCGACTGAGCCATCTGGGTGCCCCCAGCAATCACATTTCTTAAAGCTTCTTCTAGAAAAAAATTGGTGGTTCACTAGATTTCTTGCTAATGAGTCATTTATTCAGTATTTACTGAGTGGCTATTCAAGTAGAACTTAAATTGTTAGGTGACCATTAAGCTAAATTTTTTATAAATCTTGTTACTGAATTCACACAACTACCATTTTAAATAGCTGTTGTTTCCCAACTTTTAGAGACAGCTGACATGTGTCCCTGCATTGTTCAGGGACATGCAGCCAGTGTGACATGGTTGAGTTTAGAATGGAGTTGTGTCTGATTTCAGTCCCTTTCCTTTCAGTATGTTGTTCTACACGTTATGGGGGACACAAGAGTAGAGAAGAGAAGTCCTTCCTTGAAAGGGTTTCCACTCTTGGTTTCTTTGCTGATTCATGTTCATCGGATGAGTTCCGACTTTTGCATTTATTCAGTGCTTTGCCTAATGGGGACCTTTCCATTTGCAATGTCATGGAAAATATCAGAAAAAATAAATACTGTTCTTGCTCTTTGTGGGAAATTAGTAAAAACAAAACAAAACAAAAAATAAAACCTGACTTTAACAGGAAAGAGTTATATGCAGGATTGTGGAAATGGCAGGCAGTTTCCCAGGCATCTGATGATTTCCAATGCTCCTCACAGGTCATTGGGCTGACTGCCTCCGTTGGCATTGGGGATGCCAAAAGCACAGCAGAAGCCGTGGAATATATCTGCAGACTGTGTGCTTCTCTTGACACATCAGTGATAGCAACAGTCAAAGACAACTTGGAGGAACTGGAAGAAGTTGTTTATAAGCCCCAAAAGTGTAAGTGGAATCCCATAGCATGCCTTTTAGGACTTTGTTACCCTCTGCGTTTCCTAGTTCAGAGCCATTCGGATGAATACTGAGTTTTTACCTTTTCCATTTAGTGGAAAATATTTAACCCCAAACTTGGGAAATAATTACATTTCACAGCTGTCTCCTTAGCTGAGCTGTATTCCAGGCAGTGGACAAACCTCAGGAGGGGACTGTCCTAAAACAAACATTCTTACTCTTCAGTTTGATAAAATTCCTTTTTTTGGTTTTGTGTTTTTGATAAAGTTCTTATAAAGATACTAACAATGAGGCGTGATGAGAAAAATCACAGCATATAGGGGCGCCTGGGTGGCTTAGTTGGTTAAGCATCCAACTTCAGCTCAGGTCATGATCTCACAGTCTGTGAGTTTGAGCCCCGCATCAGGCTCTGTGCTGACAGCTCAGAGCCTGGAGCTTGCTTTTGATTCTGTGTCTCCCTCTCTCTCTGCCCCTCCCCCATTCACGCTCTGTCTCTATCAAAAAATGAATAAATGTTAAAAAAATTTTTGTTTTAAAAATTAAAATCACAGCATGTAAATGGCTAAGAGCTGGGCTCAGCCCTTCCCTGTGTTGCATGCCTGAGGAGGAGACTGTGTGGTCATTCATTATTTGAGTATGGATCTGATGATTTGGGTTGAAAGGAAATTAATCTGAATTCATTGTATTTTTCCTCAGCATATCAGTATTTGATTTTTTAAAAAAGATTTGAGTAGCAAATGTTTATTAAATTACAATGCTATACTGACCCAACAAGGAAGAGAGGAAGAAGAGACATATATACATTTCTCTTTGCTTTGGGGATAGTGTATGACTGTATAAGGCAGAACAAACAGACATGAGATAGCCAGAGAGGGGCAGTTAAGTTCCCTTCTGGGAGCTGCCTGTAAGGATTTTAGGGAAGGCACCTAATCTAAACTTTTTAGTATCAAGTACAAATTTCTTTAAAATCCAGTCCCTCTGCCCTCTGTGCTTCATCTCCTCCCCCTCCCATAAGCCCAACCTTGTCACATTCCTCTGGGCTCCTCAAGTGCATCGTGTGCTTTCTCCTTTCCTCTTCCCCTATTTACCCCACAACATTTCCTCCTCTGGAAGGATTAGAGATTCTTTTTCTTGTGCTCCATGATACCTTGCACATAGTTATTGTTATAGGACTTTACTGTGGTTATTTGGCTACACACATTTCTCCCCTAAGAACACAGACCTCTCTGGACCACAGAGTGTGTTCCTTTCAACTGTTTATCACCAGAACATGGCATATGGTAGGCAGGGAATAAGTTTCTGCTGAGACAATGCAATAATGAATTTTAGGAACAATGTGAACACTTCTGAGGGTTGGGTGGGAAAGGAGAAGATCAAAGAAGAGAGACTGAAAAAGTGTTGTATTTGCAGAGATAAGATTGATACCAGTCTTGTCAAAGTAGAGTTGAGTAATAAGAAAACCAGACTGAGAAGTCGGATTAGACCCAGACCATGAAAAATGAAGATGTTAGAATCTGTGCATTAAGCATTAGGGAGCTGTTGCAAGGTTTCTGAAGATTTGATATATCATTTAGACTACCTGCCTGTGAGCTTGGGGCCTTAGGTCTTACAGAAGAAGTAACAGAGGCAGAGAAAGGTGTGCAGATGCCTACTTTGAAGTATGATGTGTTCTTCCTGAAAAATACTCACTTTACTCTGATGGCTCTAGTTTTCAGGAAAGTGGAATCACGGACCACTGACGGATTTAAATGCATCATCTCTCAGCTGATGAGGGAAACAGAGAGTCTGGCAAAGAGTATTTTTGACGAAATCGGTACCATAACTCTCGGTGAGATAAATCTCATTTTGCGTTTTCTCCACTTAGGAATAGCCATGTATCATTCCCTAGGGTCTTTTTGCATTCTCTTCAGTTCAGACAGTGTCAAGACTATATCAAGAGGTTAGCCTTCTTGATTATAGGTTATTGAGGAACCTTAAAATTCCTTCTTTAGTCTCGTTTTTTTTTAATCCAAAGTAAATCTGTGTTGACATACATACCTGAAAAATACCATATTTCAATCAATTCATGACTTTCTTAATCTCCGCAATTAGCTTTCTGTTCTTCCTACTTATATGAAAATATAAATTCCCTATTTATATGAAACCACCATTTCCCTGATGGATCAGATTGAAACAGGAGGTGACCTTTGATTCTTTGTTCTTCTGAGACTTTCTCACGAAGTCACCCAAGTTCTCTTCTTCTCTTTTGTTCTTTCATTCATGCACCAGATATTCATTGTGCTAGCTAATGGGAATAACAAGATTGAAGACATAGTCCCAACCTCGGGGAACTCACAGTCAAATAATGAGAATCAGATGCAGGGGGCTTCCACACAGCGGGGCAGAGGTACACACTGGGTGCCGTGGGAGCACGTTGGGAACTTTGGCCTAGAGTGGGCTGCAGGGAAAGCTCTCTGGGATGGGATGATGCCTGAGACAGTCTTGAAGCTTGAGGCCAAGTTAAGAAAGAGACAAGTGAGATTGAAAAGGTGTCAGGCATTGAAGGAAGGGAATGTTTTAGGAACGGCAAGCATCTCATGGTACTCGTAATACATGAGTAGTAGAAAGGAGTGAGTAGAGAGAGGCAGGGGCCAGACAGGAAAAGACTTGGTAGGACTGAGTTTGACTTTCTCCTAAAAGCAGTGCAAAGCACCTGAAGATTTTAAACTGATGGGTGAGGTGATAAGGATACCAGTGAACAAAGAGGGCCAAACAGAGGCAGTCAAGACAGGTTGGTAGAGGGAGGAGGCTTGTGCAGAGCCCTGCAAACAGGAAGTATTCAGATTTCATGGCCAGCTGGCTTCGGATGGGAGTTGGGGTGACTTCCACTGGGCTTCTGGCTTGTGCACTTGTAGGTACACCGGTGGGTAGTGCTGCTTCCACCACTAGGAGCAGCTCTGGAGATGCTGAATTTGTGGGTTCACCTTTTTCACACTTACTTTACTTTTTTTTCTCTTCTCTTTTTCTTTCACAGCTTGCTTTAGGACTTAATCTCACAGCTGGGTGGCTGGCTTACCCACCCCTACTCATTTCTCCATTCAACCCGCCATTACCTGGTTGGTCTTTCTGAAATACCAGTTTGATTGTGTCAGTATCCTGCTTGAATCTCTCTGCCTTACAAGCAAAGCCCTCTAAGCCTCTGACCTGCCAGTCTGATCCCTGCCTGCACACTCTGGTTCTACTTATCTTTCCAGTTTTATCTGCCCCTCCTTCCATACTTGAATCCTTTGATTTAGCAGTTCCTTGAACATGCTCATTCACTCATCATTCACCTGGTCCTAGGCCATATGCCAGGTGATGGGAATATAGCATGGACCCTGAGATACAGCTCCTGCCCTTGTGGTATTTCCAGTGTAATGTGTAAGGCCAAAATTAGATAAGTAATAATAAAACAGCAGGATAGGGGTAGGTGGGTGGTGGTGGTAAGGTGTGTTTCAGGCAGAGGAAACAGTGTGTGCAACAGCCAGGAAAGTGGAGCAAGTATGTGGATTTCCATTAGTCTTGTCAACTGCTGGAGATAAGAATCAGAAACAGGCAGGGGTACCTGGGTGGCTCAGTCAGTTAAGTGTCTGACCTCAGCTCAGCTCAGCTCATGGTCTCACAGTTTGTGAGTTCGAGTCCCGTGTCAGGTTCTGTGCTGACAGCTCAGAGCCTGGGGCCTGCTTCAGATTCTGTCTCCCTCTGTCTCTGCCCCTCCCCTGCTCACACACTGTCTATCTCAAAAATAAATAAATATTTTTAAAAATTAAAAAAAAAAAAAGAATTAGAAGTAGTCAGAGACTAGATCACAGAGGATCCTGGGAGCCGGGTAGGATCTGGCCAGAGGAATCCACTAAAGGCTTTTAAGCAGTGGGGTAGCATAGTGTCTCTTCTATGCGAACCCACTCTAGCTGCTGAGTGGGCAGTGGATTGGAGGGAACAAAGCAAGAAGTAGGGAGACGAGTTAAGAGGCTGTCACATTATCCAGGAACATTATGATGTGATTAAACTGGGGAAGTAGCAGAAGGGCAGAGAGACATGCCCTTATTCCTCCCACCTCTAATTCTCTACCTCCACCTTTTCCCCAGTCCATATCCTATCAGCAGTTCATTTCCCCATTGCTTAACTCATTTTCACACCCACCCGTGTTCAAGAAATACTTGTTAATTCATCTGGCCACCTTGTTTATAGTTGGGGCTGGGAAAGAAGCATGTCAGTGCTACTTGTCTGAGTAGCCTCCTTTGTTCCTCCTGTTAAACATGAAAGGGTGGGAGGAGAAATTTAACCCAGAAATATAGCTCTTGCCTGTGAGTTTTATTATACTGTGCTCTTAACAGGGAGACCTGGAGATTCAATCCCAGAGTAACTTACAGACTGAGCTGCTTGAGATCAGGCTTCGGTCTTCTACATCCTTTTACCCCCAGGACCCTGCACAGAGCCTGGACCACAGGATATGCTCAATGTTTAGACCAAGCAACTGAGATGAGGCATAGCTTAGGAGATGTACACATACAGAAGCATCCATGACAAGCTCTTTGCTCAGCCCTGTGAGTGATGCTGTGGAGATCAGATGACTTCAGTTTACAGCAAGGCAGAATAGACTGTGTTGAGTTCTTTCTCTCCTGCTTTTAAATATCCTCCTGATGAAGCTCATGAGACCTGTTATTTTTATTCACTACTTCATTTTTAAAAGCAAAGTTAGATATCTTCATGTCCATTGTTTTACTTCTGGGCTGCTTTGGTTGTTAGCTCACAAAGCTGGTAAGATTTGGGTAGCAGACACACCTGGATTTGCATTCCTGCACTCCCCCATGTACTAGCTGTGTCACTTTGGATAAACTACTTTGCTTTTCTGAGCTTTGGTTTCCTCACCTGTAAAATGTAACCTCTACCTTACAGATTTGTGAAAATGAAATAAGGAGTATTTTGATTTCTTGGTGCAGAGAGTATTCAGTAAGCAATAATATATAAACACAGATATACTGCTGCTGAAAACTATTTCAGGAGGAATATTCTGTTTACAGAGAGTAAGAAAAAAATTAGGTGGGGGGCACCTGGGTGGCTCAGTTGGTTAAGTGTCCAACTTTGGCTAGGTCATAATCTCGCGGTTCGTAGCCTAGACAGCTCGTAGCCTGGAGCCTGCTTCAGATTCTGTGTGTCCCTCGCTCTCTGCCCCTCCCCTACTCATGCTCTCTCTCTCTCAAAAATAAATAAACATTTAAAAAAACTTAAAATACATTTTTAATAAAAAAAAGAAAATTAGAGGGTGAGGCATGCTTAGAACTTTAAATGACTGATCATATGGCATAATGAAAACCTTTTTCTTCTTCCAGAAGGTATATCTCAAATTCGAAATAGGGAATTTGGAACGCAGAAATATGAACAATGGATCGTTACTGTTCAGAAAGCATGCACGGTGTTTCAGTTGCCTGACAAAGATGAAGAGAGCAGGATTTGTAAAGCACTGTTTTTGTACACTTCCCATTTGCGGGTATGTGACTTCTTTCCAAAAGTGTATTTTAGTTTTAGCACCTAACTGGAAGCTTTGCTCTGGTAGCTGAGAGAACATCAACTTTTCACCCTGTTTCAAGAGCTCGCTTAGGAACTTTCCAAAAGGTTCCTATGAAGCAAACTTTAAAGTTACCCCATTTAGCATCTTCTCTGCCTACTGAAACTTAATACTAGTAGAAACAGGATGGAAACAAAGGCTGGGATTCTATGCCATGCCTCTAGCATTGCTATGATTGACATGATTGAAAGAAATTGGGGGATGATGACCATTATTGTAGATATGTGATTGGTGACAGTCATCTTGAAAGTTCATTAGGTGACTCCTGCTACCTTATCT
The DNA here is from genome assembly GCF_007474595.2 of Lynx canadensis. Lineage (NCBI taxonomy): Eukaryota > Metazoa > Chordata > Mammalia > Carnivora > Felidae > Lynx > Lynx canadensis. The sequence goes on along the minus strand of NC_044315.2, from coordinate 54,724,750 downwards.
TGAGCATATGTTTTCTTACCTTTGGCAAAGCCACAGGCTCAGAAATCCAGAGTCTTTGGTTGCTTACTGGTTAACCAAGAAGTTGAGAAACAACCATCACCTCTGCTCATCATGCCATTGAAAGTATTTAAAAATGCACTCAGTCTGTATGCATTTTTGGAATTTAATGAATTTAGTTGAATATTTGGTGTAGGTGGTCAGCACCATCATTCTGAACAGGTGCAGTTGCAATTCAGTGATGGCTTTGGATGTATGAAGAGATTAAGTCGAATGTCTGAATCATGAGGCAAGTTGATGTGGAAATTGATTTGCTCTTGTTCTTGTTCTTTAATCTTTGACATGGATTTTTCTTGTAATTTCCTCTTTCTCTTCCAAGGTGGAATTCTAAATTCAAAATGATCCTAATTAATGTATGATTCTAGCTAATTCAGATTTTTAAAACAATATTTGGTTCAAAGGTTTTATTGCAGTTCCATTGGAGCCATTCATCTTAAAAAACTAAGTTGGAATAGATTTGAGAAAAGTTTATTTTGCCCCTCCCCTACTCATGCTAAGTACAGCTAATTGAATTTTAGTACAGTGAATGCATTAGGCATTGGAGACACACTGAAACCCAGTTTTCATTTTCAACAGAAATATAATGATGCCCTCATTATCAACGAGCATGCGCGAATGAAAGATGCTCTGGATTACTTGAAAGACTTCTTCACCAACGTCCGAGCGGCAGGATTTGATGAGATTGAGCAAGATCTCACTCGGAGATTCGAAGGTGGGTGGTGTTTCTACAGGAGGAAGCCATTGGAACCTGGTGACTCCAGTGGCAGCATACTTACATTGCGTTATATTTAGTGTGCAGTGATGCTCAGGGAGTTGTCCCGGGCTCAAGAAGATCTTATGTAGATAGGACTATGAATCATCAGTGAAATCTGGTACTTAAGGAAAAAAATCCGTTGCTTAACATTATTTCTTCTTGTTAAGAAGTAAAATAGGATTTGCGAAGTATACATCCCATAGAAATTATAATAGGTAGTAGCATTTTTTTTGGTTTAACTTTTAGTAATTTTACAAAGGTTTAAAGATAAAAAAAAAGTGGTCAGTGGTAATCAGCATACTATAATTTATATGTACTTCTATACAGAAGAAAACCAAAATCGCCCATAATCTCACTGCTCTCATATTTAGAAAAATATAGGAAAATTTTAAATGAAAAGTAAGTCCTTCTCCCTCTCTCTCATTTTGGCTTGTAGGAAAGTATTTAGTATACATATGTGTAGCTCAGTGGTGTGCTGCTAAACATTGGGGAACCAGCTCTCTGGGGCAAAAATAAATATGCATTTATTGCTACATTTAATGTTTCATTAAAGCAGTGGTTATTGCTCTTAAAATTCTGGTCAAGGATTGAGAGATTAACTACTTGAACTCTAGCTAATGGTCACAGTGTGTTCTAAATTTCTAGAATTTGTAAGCCATTTATAGAATGTTCCCCTTTTGCAGAAAAGCTGCAGAAACTGGAAAGCGTTTCTATGGATCCCAGCAATGAGAACCCAAAACTCAAAGATCTCTGCTTCATCTTGCAAGAGGAGTACCACTTAAACCCAGAGAGTAGAACCATCCTCTTTGTGAAAACCAGAGCACTTGTGGATGTAAGCTTCTTTCTTCTTGTGGATTACACATCGACCTAGCACCGTTTTATTGAAAAGATTGTCCTTTCCTCACTGCTCTGTAATCAGGCACCTGTATATGTGTGGGCTGTTTCTGGGCTATTCTGTTCTGATTATCTCTTTGTTTATCCTTATATTAATACCTCACTGTTTTGATCAATAGTTTCTAGTAAGTCTTGGTACCTGTAGAGCAAGGACTTCATATTTTTTAAAAATTTTTGGTCAATTTAAAAAATCATAACCATTCTCTGGGCACGTAGTGGTATCTTCCTAGAGTAAATGTTCATTTTACTATATTTGCATCTCAACTAATGCAGTTGGACATTTCTCCATAAACTGATTAGACGTCCATATATCTTCTTTGGTGAAGTGTGTCTGCACATCTTTTGCCCATTTTAAAATAGGATCTGATTGGGTTGTTAACATATTATTGTTGAGTGAAAGTTTTTAAAGTTTATTTTGACATAAAAGTCCTCTGTGAGAAATGTGATTTGTATATATTTTCTTCTGGTCTTTTAATTCTCTTAACAGTATCTTTTATAGATTGAAACTTTTAACTTTTTACAAAGCCTAGTTTATCAATTTTTTCTTTTTGTGGCTTGTGCTTTTGGTATTGTACATAAGAACTCTTTGTTTACCCAAGATCACAAAGATTTTCTTTCTTATCTTCTCGAAGGTTTATAGTTCTGCATTTTACATTTAGGTCTACAATCTATTTTGAGTTATGGGTTGAGATGCTTTTTTTCTTTTTTTATGTGGATAGCTAATTATTGCAGCTCTATATGTTGAAAAGACCGTCCTTTTTCCATTGAATTGCCTTTGTAACTTAAAAAAAAAAATCAGTTGACTGTATTTATATAGGTCTATTCTGGATTCTTGATTCTGTTCCATTCATCTATATCCATCTGTCCTTTAACCCATCCCATACTGTCTTGATTAGCTTTATATAGTGTGAGTCCTCCAACTTTTTTCCTTTTTTCAAAATTGTTTTAGCTATCTTCCTTTGCTTTTCCATTTATATTTTAGAATAAGCTCATTCACATGTATGAAAAAATCTGCTGGAATTTTGAATGGAATTTCATTGAATCAACAGATAAAATTGGGGAGAGGTAACATCTTAAAAATATGGAGTCTTCGAATCCATGACCATATTATCTCTCTTTCTTCGTTTATATGGGGCTTCTGTATTAGTATCTGTATTACTGCTGATAAAAAATTACCTTAAAACTTAGTGACTGGTAGTAACAAACATCTATTATCTTATAATACCTATGGATCAGGAGTCTAGAAACCACTCAACTGGATGTTTCCGGCTCAGGCTCTCCCAAGGCTGTAGTCATCTTAAGGCTTTACTTGAGAGGCTCAACTTCCAACCTTAGGCTACCAGCGGGCCTCAGAATCTGTGCTTCTGAGCTCACTCATGTGGGCCTTTCCACAGGGTTGCCTCCGAGAATGACAGCAGGCCTCCTCTAGAGTGAGTGATCAGAGAGAGACTGCGAGAGTGAGCCTAATGTGGAAGTCATAGTCATTTTATAAGATCAACTTGGAAGTGATCATGTCTGCCATGTTTTTATTCATTAGAAGCATGTCAGTGAGTTCAGTTCATACTCAAGGGGATTACACAAGGATCTGAAGACCAGGGCTAGAGATCATTGGGAACCATCTGACGGGCTACCTACCACATCTTTGGTTTCTTTTATCACTGTTTCATTGTTTTCACATATAGATTCTGCACATGTTTTGTTAGACTTACACCTAAGTGTCAGTTTTTTAATGCTGTTGTATTGTACTTAGTTGCTTGTTGCTGGTGAACAGAAATACAACTGACTTCTGTATATTGATCTTATGTCCTGAGATCTTGGTAAATTCACTATTAGTTCTACACATTCACTATTCTGAGCATTGCTTTTCTTCATTTAAAAAATATCTTAGAGATTTTTTTTGTGTATATTTTGTGTCAGATCACAAAGGTCTTAACCACTACAGTTAATTATTGCATAGAATTCAGTGCCAAAAAGCATTTATTCTCAGGTTTGTCAGAAAACTGTTCACTAACTTAAAGGTTTTTTTTTTTTTTCTTCTTGCAGTATTTCAGTATTAATACAGATTTTATACAAATAGTGTCCAACTGATAATTGCTTTTGATTTTCAGGCTTTGAAGAAATGGATTGAAGAAAATTCTGAACTCAGCTTTCTAAAACCTGGCATATTGACTGGACGGGGCAAAACAAATCAGAACACAGGTACTTATATATAATGAATTAGAGTTAGTATACTATATATATAAGAATATTTATAATATATTCAAATTCTTTTCTAATACTTATATCAGTCTGGAGAAGTAAAACCAGTAGGAGGTTGTACACACATACATATATACATATATGTGTTGTTTATGTGTGAAACACATATGTTCATAGGCATTTGGGAGTTAGCATACATAGTTGGACTGGCAAAGGAAGTCTGAAATCCATAGAGCAGGTGGTCAGGAGCAGGCCTGACCTCCACAGGCGTGAACTGTTTCGAGTCTCTGAGCTCAGGGACTGATGCCGAAGTCCTCTTTCAAAGGGCTGATTGTGGATCAGGCCAACCAAGGTTGAAACGTCTTTCACAACTTAAATGTCAAGTGATTAGGAACTTTTTTTTTTAATGTTTATTTATTTTTTGAGAGAGAGAGAGACAGAGCAAGAGCAGGGGAGCAGCAGAGAGAGAAGGAGGCACAGAATCCGAAGGAGGGTCCAGGCTCTGAGCTGTCAGCACAGAGCCCGATGTAGGGCTCTAACTCACGAACTGTGAGATCATGACCTGAGCTGAAGTCAGACACTTAACCGACTGAACCACTCAGGCACCCCTGATTAGGGACTTTAATTACATCTGCAAATTCCCCTTACAAAAACACCTAGATCTGTTACTAGGTACTATAGTTCAGCCTAGCCAAGTTGACACATCAGAAAGCCATCACAATGCTCAAATGCCAAAAATTTGTAGACATTGCTTCTTCCCATATATCTGGTGGGAAAAACCAGTTATTTTTTATAATATTGTTTGAGCATGTCACTCTTTTTCTCCAATTCTCAACCAGTAGATTAAGATAAGCTGGAAATAGAAATGTTCTGTTTTTATTTTATTGTTTTTTAAACTATTGATGCTTTTATGTGTATTATATATTTTAAAATTAAAAAAAAAGGTCAGGGGCACCTGGGTAGCTCAGCCAGTTGAGCATCTGACTCTTGATTTCGGCTCAGGTCATGATCTCACATTGCGTGAGTTTGAGCCCCAAGTCAAGCTCTGTGCTGACAGCGTGGATACTGCTTGAGATTCTCTCTTCCTCTCTCTGACCCTCCCCTGCTCACTTCCTTGCTCTCTCTCAAAATAATTAAATAAACTTAAAAAAAAAAAAGAAAAAGCTCAAGCAGACAATCCTGATATCTAGCTAGGGTGGTTGAAGCATGAAAGGATGCCTCTGTTATTATGCAAGAAGATCTAGTGTGACCAGCCCCCACCTGACATTCTTGCAGCTGTGCTCCCCACCCCTCAGTGACCAGCAGGGACTGGTCTTCACTTCCTTCCTCCTGTTTAGTTTTGTTTATAATAAGCAGTCCCCATCCTGTCAGTCCTCACTCATCACTTTTGCACTTATACAAAGTTTAAACTTCATGAATCTGAAAAGTAAATGCAGATTTTGAAAATTTAGCTTACCAAATGAAGTCCAATGCCACATTATGGCACTTGGAATTTAAAGTTCTCTGCAATTTGATTCCTACATGAGTTGATTTTCAAACTTTGTTATTTCTTCACAAATAGGCACTCAAAATATTTTCTTGTTTATTCATTTATCCATCCATCATCTATCTATCCATCATCCGTCCATCCACATTTGTTTGGAAATGGTACTCTGTACCAGTCATTGTGCTTATCCAAGTGGCCTTCCCCAACCTCCTAAGACTAGTTGAGGTGTCTCTCCTTCCCATCCCATAGATCCACTCTGCCTCCATTTCACTGCTCATCACATTGAATTATAGCTTCCTATTTATATTGTTCTTCTATGAGATCCTTATAGGTAAAAATGGACCTTTTAACCATTATATTTTTAGCTGACAAACTATAATTGCTGAGTAAATGTTTGATGAAGAAATGGGTGAATGTTTTGGCCTTAAAATATATCTGCAGATTTTGGCTGCCAACTTTTATGAATTCTATTAACTCAGAGGTGGAGACCATTGAAATTCTTTTTCTTCATAGTATATCCATGACTGAGAACTGCACACTCTTAGGGTCTCAGACTTAAATTCAGGCCTGGTTCTGCCACTAACTAGGCTGTCAGTTTATCAGACTTCCAAAGTCTTAAGGTCTTCATCTGTAAAGGGGAGTTATAACACTTTCCACATCAACCAAAAAGGGCTTTGTGAAGTTCCAGTGAATAAGTAGTTGTGAAACTGTTCTGTCAGCTGTAAAGTCCTGGACACATTCAAAGGCATTATGATTAGTTGTTGATAATCCCCCCCCCAAAAAAAAAAATCAGTATTTGTTTTGAGATAACATGACTCTTATCTCACACAGCTAGTTAGTCCCCCAGCTAGGATTTGAACTCAGGCAGTCTTGTGGCAGAGTCCAAATTGTTAAACACCACCATTATGTCCTCTAAAACAAGGATAAGAATAGGCCCTAGTGCCTAGGGTTATTTTGACATCATGGATATAAAGCACTTACTTTAGTATTTGACCACGTAGTAAGCATTCCATCATTAGTCGCTATTTTTCAAGGGTAAAGTTCCTTCTTTTTTTTTTTTTTTTTAATTTTTTTTAACGTTTATTTATTTTTGAGACAGAGAGAGAGACAGAGCATGAACAGGGGAGGGGCAGAGAGAGAGGGAGACACAGAATCAGGAACAGGCTCCAGGCTCTGAGCTGTCAGCACAGAGCCCGACGCGGGGCTCGAACTCACGGACCACGAGATCATGACCTGAGCCGAAGTTGGACGCTTAACCGACCAAGCCACCCAGGCGCCCCGGGTAAAGTTCCTTCTTTTGGTGACTTCTAAAATGCCCTCTGACTCTGATGCAGGGATGACACTCCCAGCACAGAAGTGTGCATTGGATGCATTCAGAACTAATGGAGATAAAAAGATTCTGATCGCCACCTCAGTTGCTGATGAAGGCATTGACATTGCTGAGTGCAATTTGGTCATCCTGTATGAGTATGTGGGCAATGTCATCAAAATGATCCAAACTAGAGGTAAGAAGAGCTTTGATGCCATTACTAAGTGACTGCCAGTTTGTCTGATTTGTGAGTGTGTCTGTCATTTAGAAACTTACTTTCGACCAGTCATTGTGCTTCTGGCCTTTCTCTTTTACTGACCCTTGTTTGGCACAGTGGACTTTGATATCATTGGCCCTAACAGTGACTTACTTGATCAGGATTGGGGAGTACAATTTTGTCCACTAATATATATCCCATTTTGATTCTTGTGCACAATGAGTACTGTTTAGTTGACCTACATTGACTGACATTTATGGAAAGATAATTCCCACTTGGATTATATATGTATAGCCAACATGTGGACCTCTCATGGTGGTACTTGTGGTACTGATGGATCCCTGTATTCTAGAAGAAAAACTCCATGGGATTTTTCTGTCCTACCTCAACTAGGTGATCTCCTAAGTAGCCTCTCTTCCTTTTTTCAATTTCCATACACACCGGCCACTTTACTTCCTGAAAAACAGCTTTGGGCATGTCACTCGCCTGCATAGGAACTCTAATAGGTCCCAATTTACATGATGTTAAAAAGGTCAAAATCCAGGACCAGTTTATCTTTCCGACCTATTTCCCGTTCTTCGCCTTTATTCATTATCCACTTCTGCCAGCCTGACTTCATCATTTTCTCGTTGTTGCAGAAAGTGCTCATGTACTGCTACTGATAATCGTCATTTTACCTCTTAACCTCTTCCCCTGATTCCATATCACCTGTCTCTAATTCCCCCAGCTGGCAATAGTTTTTGGAATGCACATAGTCCTTTACAGTGATCTTTCTTATAGCACTTATTGCCATCTATATTCTGATGACTGTGAACATATCTATTTTCCCATTTCCCTGAAGGCTTTGAGGGAGGATGTGTTCATTATTTGTCTTAGAGTGCTCGCTCACAATGTCATCCTGTGGGTTCATATTGGATTGTCTTCAAGGCAGTGTCTCTGATAACATGGTTGTCTAATCACCCTGCACCATGGGGACCCCAAGGAAGCCAGTCTAGTGTGGGCTCTTAGTTTAACATGTAGTTTAATATTCAGGTATATACCTGCATTGGAGCCCATGCTCTAACAGCTCACCTTTCCTGTGAAAATGGAGTTCAGTGAACCAAAGTTGAATTTTAATTTTTTTTTTTTTCCAACGTTTATTTATTTTTGGGACAGAGAGAGACAGAGCATGAACAGGGGAGGGGCAGAGAGAGAGGGAGACACAGAATCGGAAACAGGCTCCAGGCTCTGAGCCATCAGCCCAGAGCCTGACGCGGGGCTCGAACTCCCGGACCGCGAGATCGTGACCTGGCTGAAGTCGGACGCTTAACCGACTGCGCCACCCAGGCGCCCCCAAAGTTGAATTTGAGGAATACCCTTTTGTTGACTTATTCTTAGATTTACCAGGGTTTTAAGTCAAAGGCACCAAATATTTGTTTTCTGATAGGCAGAGGAAGAGCGAGAGGTAGCAAGTGCTTCCTTCTGACTAGTAATGCTGTTGTAATTGAAAAAGAAAAAATAAACATATACAAAGAAAAAATGATGAATGACTCCATTTCAATGCTTCAGACATGGAATGAAGCAGTATTTAAAGAAAAGGTAAGTCTTTTAATCTGTGTTACTTTTTCAGAATCTGACTGTAATAGAATACGAGCATAGTTGGTACCTTTTATCATATTGCTCTGAGTGTTGCATTAGAACAATAAGTTTATGCTTAAAATTTTGTCCTGCAGTGAACATCGGAGTCATTCTGATTTAAGTCTCAGTGAGATTAAAATACAAATTATTAGTGTTGATACTTGAAGTTTGGTTTTTAGTTAGAAAGGACAAACTGAGTTAGAACGACCCTTAAGTTGGGAGCTCATCTTGAGGACTACATCATAACAGGCAGGACCCTGCTCTCCCCTGTCTTTTCCTCAGGCCCCTCTCTCTGATATCTGGAGTCTTCCGAGAAGAGCTCCCAGTGCACTATGCATGTGGTAAAATGCTGTTGTGGCTGTGGATAGTAATGTGCACTTTGGAGTGGCGTTATCTGTTCAGTTCAGCCTCTTGGTAGTAACCTTCATTTGATTGTAATTTCCTTTATAACCCAGAAGCATGGAACCAGATTGGGGAAAATCAGGAAACATATGCACATGCACACACACATGTACGCATGTACACGCACCCCCACACTTTCTCTAGACCCCTTGTGGAGACTTTGATCCCAGAATCACTGCCACTTATGCGATATGTGACCTCAGGCATTAACTCTGTCTCTTAAGTCATCAGTCTCCACATTCATAAAGTTAGGAAAGTAATGGTATTTAATTCACAGGGCAGTTTGGGGGATAAAATGGGGTATGTGCATCGCTCAGCACAGTGCCTGGTACAAAGTAAGTGCTCAAAAAATGAGAGTTGTTATGGACAGAGGCATATGGGAGGTAGACTTGACCTTCACAAAGATGAACCTTACATTTCAGTAGACTGACTCCATAGTGTCCATATTTTTAAAAAGTAATAATCTCTTTTATCAAGAAAGTTTTAAGAAGTAGTGGTCTAACACTTATTTTAGGACATAAAATCTTAACGTTGTCAGTGGTTCCCCATTTTTTAAAAAATGTCTTCCTAAAGCTTATAAACTAAAATATTTAAAAATACTTCTTCCACAGTTTCATTGAGAATGGCAGGGAAATTTTTTAGTTCCTCTTAATTTTTCTTCTGAATTTTACTGAAGATAAGGGCTTTTCACTGTGCCACCTTCCCATTTTGTAGCATATGGGAATGTTGGCAATAAAAGTTTTAAAACCATAATAGCTTTCATCCCCATGCCCTAATTTTTGTCTCTTCCATTGGGTGACAAGCTGCTTAGACTCCTTTGTGGCAGAAGAAATAGAGTAAAAATCTTCCAGGGGAGATGGAGGCTGGGCCAGACACAGACATTCTTTTGTAGTCAGTGTGCCAGGACAGGAGTGGGATGAGAACAAAACAGGTTAAGTATCAACATGTTGAGTTAGACTGTTGAATCACATTTGGGATTCCCCTCACAGCCATAGAGAACAGGCAGAGATGGTAAAGGATGAGAGGGAGTTTGGGACAAGTGTGGCCGGGACCTGTTGGTAGCTGGTAATTTTGTTGGGGGTGTGTGTGGGAGTTCTGGCTCCCCATAGGGTCTCCCTGACATCACAGGCAAAAGGGTCTACCATTTGGCAGGGCTGAAAGTCATGGCTCTCCTCTTGGCTTTCTCTGACACCATGGGGTGAGAGTGTCAAGGTTCTTCGTTACAGCTCTGCAAGTGGAAATTTTGGTGCCCCACTCAGTCTTTGCTAGCATGGGTAGGGGTGAGGCCACCCTAAAAATAGGTTAGTTATTTACATACGTATATATATATATATACACACATACATACATACATACATACATACATACATTTAGGGGCACTTGGGTGGCTCAGTCAGTGTCTGACTCCGGCTCAGGTCATGATCTCATGGTTCATGAGTTTGAGCCCCGCGTCAGGCTATGTGCTGACAACTCTTGAATCTGGAGCCTAGTTGGGATTCTGTGTCTCCTTCTCTCTCTCTGCCCCTCCCCTACTCACACTCACTCTGTCTCAAAAATAAACTTAAAAAAATTTTTTTTATATATTTTTGAGAGAGAGAGAGAGAGAGTGTGTGCGTGCACAAGTGGGGGAGGGGCAGAGAGGAAAGAGGGAATCCCAAGCAGGCTTCGCACCATCAGCACGCAAAGCCCGATGCAGGGCCCAAACTCACGAACTGTGAGATCATGACCTGAGCCAAGATCAAGAGTCGGACACTTAACCGACTGTGCCACCCAGGTGCGCCCCTAGGCCGTAGTTTTTTGTTTTATTCTGTGATGTTTGGAGTAGAACAGTTAATGTCTGAAAGTTTTTTGGCTTGCTAGGCTGTGCCTTTCCAGGTCCTTTGGCTAGAGAGAGTAGGCTTCTGTTGAGATATTTTTTAAATTTTTTTTTTCAACGTTTTTTATTTATTTTTGGGACAGAGAGAGACAGAGCATGAACGGGGGAGGGACAGAGAGAGAGGGAGACACAGACTCGGAAACAGGCTCCAGGCTCCGAGCCATCAGCCCAGAGCCCGACGTGGGGCTCGAACTCACAGACCGCGAGATCGTGACCTGGCTGATGTCGGACGCTTAACCGACTGCGCCACCCAGGCGCCCCGAGATATTTTTTATTTGTGCCCATAGGCATTTCTGCTTGCTTGTTTCTTCAGCCCCTAGTCTGGATATATGAGGTGAAAAGAAAACCCAGGGAGTCACCACCATGTTGTTCTACCATGTGTGTCCTAGCTGCCTGCCATCCTCTCTTCAACCTTTGGAATCTTCTTAGGCTTATTTTCTCCATCATGTCCAGGTTCTTAGTTATACTTAGCCATGTCCTGAGGTTTGAAATAGAAGGCAGACATACTATATATACATTTAACTTTACTGTAATTCAACAATACTCTCCTGTGGTTGGCAGAGGAGAGAAAATTTTTTTAGATGATGGGGACTCTTCTGCCTGCTGTTCCATTTAATGGGTCTCTGCCCTACAAGTGGGTGTAGTCATGCCTGAAACAGTATATATCATATGTTTATTTGTGAGGGATTTAAAAAATTTTGCCAACTACTAAAGTAGAAAGCATGGTTCAGATGACTATTTTATGGACATCCTTAGTATTTTATGAGCATCTTTGATGAAAAAATTAAAAGACTAATTGGAGGTCACAGTTAAACACTGACTAACAAAGAATTAGGAGAACCATTAAAATAATCTATGGGATTTTTTTTTTTTAATAAACAAAGTCAGGTACTGTATGTTCGTGGAAGTTGTATATAAATGAATGATTACATACACGTATATGTGTATATATATACCTCCTAGTTGTACACAAATTACACTGATGATGTGGGTTTTTTTTTTTTTGTTTGTATTTTGCGTGTGTTTTTTTGCATGTAGGTTCTCCAGATACAGATTCAAGAAAAAGTCATCAGGGATAGTCAAGGAAAAGTAGAACCTGTACCTGATAAGGAAAATAAAAAACTGCTCTGCAGAAAGTGCAAAGCCTTTGCATGTTACACTGTTGATATCAGAGTGGTGGAGGTAAGCAGCCTTTTTAACAAAGAGCACTGGGTCATTTTTTAGCACTAATTAAAGCTTACTATTGGTGAGATATTTATAGTCAGACATTATTATTTTTATTGTTTTCATGACCATAGTCAATGTATTTTTAAAAAGCTAAACACGTTTTAATAGGAAATCCTTAACAATAAAGAAGAAAAAGAAGCCACTTAACTAAATATTACATAGCCATTAAAAATGGTTATGCTAAATGAATGGGGTATCTTGGATTCGATCCTAGAGTAGATAAAGAATATTATTATAAAAAGTAGTAAAATCTGTAGTTAATAGTAATGTTCCAATCCTAATTTCTTAGTTTTGACAAATGTACTATGGTGTGTGAGAATTGAGGGAAGCTGGGTGAAGGGTCTACAGGAATTTTCTGGATAATCTTGGAAATTTTTCTGTAAATCTAAAATAATTCCGAAGTAAAGTTTATTAAACAAAATGATCATGAAGCTTATGTATAATGAAAAACTTCTTACAAACTAATGAAGTGGGAAAAATAAGGATACAAAACTGGAAATATGCTAGGACTATAGCAGTGTGACCTAATAGCAATAATACCACCATCACTACCAGCAACAAAAAAATAAATTTAACTTTGTATAGAAAAAAAGACTAGGGGAAATATCTAAAATGCATTACTATTTTGCAGTGAGATTCTGTGATATTTTCTACTATTTTATGTTTTCTAAACTTTCTTTTTGGGATACAAATCACTTTTATAACGAAAACAAAGTATCTCATTTTAAAAAATAGGTTAGTTTTCTGAATTTTTTTTCCCTAATACTTTTGGATAAAACTTTGGATACAAAAATGTCTAAAGACAAAAGTTGGATATAACTCCATTGCTGCTGATAAAGGGGAGGCTCGTTCAGATGATGAGTTTTCAGGGTTCTCCTTGGGCTTCAGAAAGCTGAAGTCTCTAATCAGTCCCTCTGAGCAAGAAGCATATTAGGGGTGATACTAGCAAGTTCCCATGCCTTTAGGAGTCTGCTTCTTTAGCTATAAAAGGTCCCTTCAGCTCCAATTTGAGTGATTTTTCTTTTGAAATGGTGCTTTATGACTTTTCCCGAGGGGCTGGTGTGTTGGGGTCTGCATTTGTTCTGTACAGTGTGGCCTTTCTGAGGTTTACTCTAAAGTTGACTACAGGCAGAGCCTCTGAACCCTTTAGTCCCCAACCCTCTTCAGATCCACATTGACCCTTTGTTCTCTGTATCCTTTGGATTTTGCCTGCCAGGTGAATTCAGTCTTTGGAGATCTTCAATAAATACTCCCTTTTGTTTCTGAATCAATAAAGGGTATCTATTTTCAGAAGCTCAGTTCCCTGGAAACTTCTTAGTCCTCCTCTTCATGAGATGGCCCCTGTCACTTCACTTGTACCCTGACCCCCACCCTCAACTCCACCCGTGTAACTAGGAGTCAGGCCGCGTGGATTCTGGTCTGGCCTTCAGGTGAATGTGTATTTCCTTCTTACCCCATCTGTAAAATGAGTGGGATCCTACGTGCTCTTCATCTCAGATTAGGGTGGAGCTTTTTTAAATCACGGTTTTGTACTCATTTTAATGTTGTTATTCAATCCCTTCATCCGTAGGAATGCCATTACACTGTGGTTGGAGATGCTTTCAGGAAGTGCTTTGTGAGTAAACTACACCCCAAACCAAAGAGCTTTGGATATTTTGAGAAGAGAGCAAAGATCTTCTGTGCCAGACCAAACTGCAGCCATGACTGGGGAATCCATGTGAAGTATAAGATATTTGAGATTCCAGTTATAAAAATAGAAAGTTTTGTGGTGGAGGATATTGCAACTGGAGCTCAGAAACTATATGCAAAGTGGAAGGACTTTCATTTTGAGAAGATACCATTTGATGCTAAGGAAATGCCCAAATGACCTGGGTGCCTCATTCTTTAGCTACAGGGGATGGATGACCGACCCTGACTGAAGAAATTAGCCCCAGTGGGTACAATCATGGATTGCTTGTACCATTGTGAAGGTATTTGCCCAAGGCTTGTATTGAACTAAATATCTATCACTTAACTTTACCCTCTCTTTATGGCTTTCTGTAGGCCAATAAAGCTCTTAAGTACTTGGGAAAAATTAAAAAGCCTTAACTTCTTTTCCTATCCTTCCCCTTGCAACTGATCCCCAATGAATATCCAGTAGCCACTGGGTACACATTAGAATGAATGAATGAATTAAAGGAAGGAAGGAAAGAAATGTTGAAAGTTTTTTCTATGCTTCCCTTTCTTTCCTTAACCTGCTACTGTAAACTGACTTTTGCCCTTAATCTACTGACATTGTTCTTGTTAATACCAGTGCCTAATCCATCGGGCACTTCTTAGGCCTTCTCTCTCTTTGATCTCTTTGCTGCTTTTGGCCCTGTTGAGTACTCTTTTCCTGGAACCCCCTCTTGGCTCCTATTTCTGTTAGCTCTGTCCCAGTCTGTGCTGTTGATTCCTCTATGCTGATCTCTTAAATGCTGATAATTCTAAGGGTTCGATAAATATTCATATACATAGATATAGTAGTTACTCATATTTTCCATGTACCAGTGTGTGGCATGTAATCTTAAAATTCTGTAGGACAACTTTTAGTAATAGGAGCATGTAGATGATACAGTACTTCTTGAGAAATTGATTTGTTTTTATAGTTTATTGTACATCTTGCCCTATTTGTTTCCTTAACCCGTGCTGTTGTTCCCTTTGAATGGTCATCTCAAGCCATTTTGTAATAATAGTTGATGGTCAACAGTTTGGACTCTGTTCTCAGGTTCCTTGGATGAAACTGAGGAGATAAATTTGGCTGTCCTATCCACTTAAAAAAATCAGACTATGTATTCAAGTGGCATTCTTGTGTCATTAAACAAGGTTGCTGATGCCCTGAGAGTTGTTTGCGGTTTTCCAGACATGGGGACAACTGCCTGAGTTTTGCTGTTTCCATGTAGGCCACGGTATTTTGTGTTCAAGACAGGGTAGGCTCTGTAATAACTTAAGTATTCTCTAAAACAGATTCAGATTAGTTGTAATTCACTAGGACCATAAATGGCTTAGACAAACCTTCAAACATCACAAAAGGAAAGACAGAAAGCTCTGACCAGAAAATGAAGTGGCTGGAAACTTGATCTTAACTTGTAGCCTCCAGGAAGGAGAAAATACATTGTTGATATTTGAGCCACCCAGTCTATGATATTTTGTTATGGCAGCTGAGACATGTGCCCCAAAATGCTGTCAATGACAATAAGGACGTAAACTATAGGACACGAAAATAAAAAAATGATGATCTCACCACGCTTACATTATTGCTCCTACTAGCTTCTTGTCTGCTCCCAACCAGGGCAGAGAAATCCTGGTTCCCCAACTCTTCCATTTCACCTGTATAGCACGGATGTGGTTGTAAAAGCAGGAGAGGTTAAACATCACCCAGGCTTCAGGATGCTGGTAGCCTGAGACTCGCTCTGCTCTAAACAGGCCCAGACTGAAGCCTCACACACCACAGAATTCAATTCCAAAGTCAAAAAGTTTTGCTTGAAAATAGATTTAATCTCTTCTTCAAATTACAAATGTTCTAAGTCTCTCTCCAAAACCACCTCCAAAGTCCTCCTCTTAACTGAAAAATTTTCTGGGGATGATTTTTGAAGATAGTAAAAGAAAAATGTCACAATTTCTTTAGTGTTGATCCATCCAAAGGTACATAATCAAAAAATGTCAGTGTCTGATCCGAGCTGTCTGGATCATCCGCTCTGAAGGAAGTAGGGGGCAGGGGAGTCACAATCACTACTGTGATCTGAAGTGGGAGAAAGTTCTCATCTACCCATGTCAGTTAACTCTGGCATACTATGCATAGGCCAGGGAGTCTCAAGGGAAAGGTTTCACCGAACAGAGGGGAACAGAGCTGAACAGGAAAGAGGACAGGCCACGCCTTCTGAGAAGACTTATCAGGCTGACAGTGAAAAAATCAACATCCTGTAATCAGTTTCCTTAAAGACAAGCTCAGTTCTCCTTTTCTGGCACTACTGACATTGCCACCACTTGAGCTTCCAAATTCCAGAGAGAGAGCCAAAGATTCACAAAAATAGAGAATGCAGAAACTGCTCGTTTTGTGCCTGGAGGGATGGCACCAGAACACGTCCGTGCTCACGTGCATGTGTGCAAGGTGGCACCCCTGCGGGGAGGCCCACACGTGGAGGGGGGGGGTGCTCTGCACCAAGGGCCCGGCCGGCCAGTGGCGCTTCGCTCCCTCCTGGTGCAGCTCCAGGTGCAGGTGACCTACTTGGCCATCTTGCGAACCATGTAGTTGAGGATGCCCCCGTTGTGGAAATAAGCAAGCTCCACGTCGGTGTCGAACCTCATGACGGCCTGGAAGCTCTTCCCGGTGTCAAGCTGTGATGACAAAGAAGCAGAGGAGAATCAGTGAGGGAGGAGGCTAGGCAGGGAGGGGCGCCCACCCACCCTGTCCTCAGGGCTGCCGCGTGCAGTCCTGGGCTCCAGCCCAGACCCAGGAAATCAGAAGCTGCATTTGGACGAGACCCCCAGTGGACTTCTCTGCACAGAGAAGCATCATGGCGTATGAGTGATGGCGGTGACAGGCAACAGAGAACCAGGTCTCCTGGGGTAGCAGCAACTAATGATGTTCGGGATGGCGTTTTCTCTCTTTACTTTGAGAGGGAGAGAGAGAGAGATCATGCGCGCACGTCAATGTGGGGGCAAGGGCAGAAGAGAGAGGGAGAGAAAGAATCCCAAGCATTCAGTGTGGGGCTGGAACTCACAAACCCCAAGATCATGACCTGAGCCCAACCTGGATACTTACCAGATGGAGCTACCCAGGTGCCCCTGGATGGTATTTTCTAAACCCTCTCTGGGAGCTGCGGGTCAGGAGAAGTCTCATTAAGGTGGTCCCGTAGGCGGTGCGGGGCACTTGGCCTCACCTCACATAGGGAGCTGTCGTTTTTACCTCTGGGCTAATCAAAATCTGGGGCCTGGGGTGAGGCTCAGGGATGGGGTGTGTCTGTTCACATTTTGATAATAAAAAGGTATTTTTTGGGTAATGTGACAATGTGCGGTCTTTGAGCTTCCCCCCACCCCTCTCTGGGCTAAGTGAGTCTGGGCCACAGTGGAGACAGCGGGGCTGGTTGGAGGGTAAGAAAGGAAGTGATGGTGACCACAAGCATAAACAAGCAGTAAATGATCAGTCAACAGCTGCCATCCTCCCTGCAGTCCTACTGAGTGATTTTCTTCCTTCCGAACTCTACTCCTTTCCTTCTGACGGGATTGATTATAAACACACAGCCCTGTTTACTTGGGCCCAGTGTGGAGAGGCTCAGCTTACCTTGACCTGCACTTTCATTCGTGGTTTGAGGTTTTCTGGAATGATGATCGTGTATCGTTCCCGCCCTGTGAGTCCCAGGATGTCTGCAGTCTCCCCAGGAAGATATTCGAGGGGAATCACCCCCATTCCCACCAAATTACTGCGGTGAATGCGCTCGTAACTCTCCGCCAGGACGGCTTTGATTCCCTGAGGAGCCAAGACAGTACTTTGGACACAGTTCCAGTTTTCTTTAGCTACAAGGAAACTTTACAAAAGGCTTCTTAAGTCTTCTCACACCTAAATTCTAAGTACCAACTGGTTGTTTACATAAAGTTGCTCTCTAATTATAAATAACACAGTAGATAGTCTGAACTGCCTATAAGTACAGGCCACGTGCAGGCACTTGAATGGATTTTCTCAATCCACCCTCCGCCAGCTCTGGGAGGTAGAGGCCATTATTGTCCCCCCTTTACCCACGCAGTCAGTGGAGTACCTGGTATTGGAACCCATGCAGTTTGACCACACACTTAGCTGCTTTGTGATACAACATCTCTTAGCAAATTTTCATTGTTATCTGGAATCTACACCACAAAACACCATAATCATTTCTTCTATTTCCCTGGGATTTTGCTACTATAGGTGCAGACACAAAAGATTTAACCAAAAAAGCAACTTCCAGAACATACTATCGAGAAAGTAAATGATGTGCTGCTTTTACAATTCCTGTTTCAAGGACTGAATTGCACTGAATACAGTCTTCATATTAAGACTTCCTGTAAAGTACATTGTATTAGTGAACTAGAAGTGGCAATATACAGCAGTGCTCAATAAGCCAGGATCCTTGATTAACTAGAACACCCCACTCTTAAATATTAGTTAATTGTAATATAATATTAAGATACCCCTAAACGGGCTCTTGATACATAGAGTGCACTTTTTTTGAGGGGGAGGGGCTGTAGGAGAGGGAAAGAGAGTCTCAAGCAGGCTCCACACCCAGTGCAGAGCCCGACTCGGGGCTCAGTCTCACGACCCTGAGATCATGACCTGAGCCGAAATCAAGAGTCGAACGCTTACCTCACTGAGCCACCCTGGTGCCCCTTTAGGGTATACTTTTAAGCCCCCCTGCATGAGGAGCATTCTGGGAACTTGTTAAAAATGTAGGTTCTTTAGGCATTACCCCAGATCAGGACCTCTTGCAGGGAGCATGGAGGGGAGGAAGCTAGTGATTCTTGTAAGCTGCGGGAGCCGTAGACACAAAGCACTGGTTCTCAAACTTTGCCACATATTCACATCACCAGGGCAGGCTTTTACAATGCCCACATGCAGGCCTTTCTCCTTAGCAACTAAACCAGTATCTTTGGGCATGAGATCCTGACATAGGTATATTTAAAAATCCCACAAGCGTTTCCACATTTAAAAATGAGCGTATAGAGGAAGAACAGGTTCTTCAGAGCAGCAGATATCCCGTCTGGATTTACGTACACGTATTCACTAGGAGGGGGGTGGTCCTGTGCACGTGCCTAGCTCCCGGCAAGGGCCGCGCGGCACCGCAGACCGCAGTCGTCCGGCCCCCTCAGCCGGGAGCACAGCCCAGCACTGCTGAGCAGCCCGGCTTGGGCTGCCCGAACCTGGAGCCGTTCCGTACAGAGGTCTAGGCTCCTAGGAGCCCCTTGCGTGCCGGTTCTCTTACCCTCCGCCAGCTCTTACGGTTCCCTCTCTGGCTGCGTGCTGCACCGGGTCTCATTTCTACCACCAGCTCCCAGCCTTCTTCCTAAAACCCTTTCCTCTTCTGTCATTTCTCTGGTTCTTTCTAGCAGCTTCTCAAAAAGGCAGGCTTTTTTTTTTTTTTTTTAATTTTTTTTTTCAACGTTTATTTATTTTTGGGACAGAGAGAGACAGAGCATGAACGGGGGAGGGACAGAGAGAGAGGGAGACACAGAATCGGAAACAGGCTCCAGGCTCTGAGCCATCAGCCCAGAGCCCGACGCGGGGCTCGAACTCACGGACCGCGAGATCGTGACCTGGCTGAAGTCGGACGCTTAACCGACTGCGCCACCCAGGCGCCCCAAAAAGGCAGGCTTTTGATATATTACCAAGTAATCAGAGAACATCCTCCCCCCACCCCACCCCGTGCCAGAGCAAAAGGATGGATTAAAAAAAAAAAAAAGAAAAAACACAGTAGGTGTGATGTTCAAACACATTATCCTGGACTTCTGGAGGGCAGCCTGCCAGACACCACATTTTTTACCATAGACATCAACTTATTTAGTGGATGTCAACTTATTTAGTGCTTCCCAAGGCTTAATTTGCTGGAGCCACAAATCATTTGGATTGACACTGGCTATGGCGTTTCACCCAACACCGAGAATTAAAGCTGAGCTGCGAGGCTCTTCCAGCAAATGCTCAGGAGGTAAAAGCTGCCTGCTCCCTGCACGGCCCCTGCATGGGGATGCCGCCAGAGGGTCAGGCCCTGAATTGGTAGAAGGTTCTAAAGAGCTGCCTGTCTACATCCAGAGAGCGCTGCCTTTTCCCTTGGGAGTCTACAAGCTGATTCACAGGCAGTGAGAAGCGACTGTAAAAACGTGCGCTCCCGTGTGTGTCCAAAGTGCAGGCTCCTTACTTTCCCCTTCTGTGAACCTCCTGACCGACAACACAGGATCGGCCGCCCGGGCTTACTGCGCTCCTGGGACAACCGCCTGAGATACATTTCTGATCCTCAAACTGAATATCACGAAAACCATGAAATTCTTCCCTACAAAACAAAGACATACATACACGTTTTTCAACAGAATTTCAGAGACTTCACAGACCCTCGTCCCAACTGCTCTACAGACACCCCAAAGATCCATGGTCTCCCGAAAATGAGTAACTGATCTAAGGAACCAGTTCAACTCTAGGTCACCCTTCACTGAGTGAGGTAAAGCCAGGTCCACCAAGAAGCAGTTGCACAAACATCACACGCTTTCCTGAGCTCGCCTGCTGGGATCTCTCTCCATCGTACTCACCAGGAGGAAAGGGCCCTTGGCCGCCCAGTCCCGGGAGCTGCCCGAGCCATACTCTTTGCCAGCCAGCACGATCAGGGGAAGGCCAGCCTGCTGGTACTGCTCCGCGGCATCGAACACATCAAGCTGAGGAAGAGAAAAGGAAGGTTTTACAGACTCGGTAAAGGCACAGAGTGTGGACACAGGCAGTGGCACCTGGTAAGTGCAGGGTCAGAAGGATCTTCAGTGGCCCATGTCAACACAAAGCCAACAGAAACTCAACCAATCAGTTGTCTGATTTACAAATTTCCAATTAACTCCATCTATTTACCCCTACCGGTGAATTGTATATTCTTTTAACTGAAATGCCTAGTTGTTGTCCTGGTTTTAGAAAAACATTCTAATCTTAAGGCACCAAGGGAAAAAAAGGGAAAGATCAGACTTTTTTTCCCCTCTTCTGTTGATTAAACAATTAAAAAAATTTTTTTTTGAATGTTTATTATTTTGAGAAAGAGACAGAGTGCGAGCAGGGGAGGAGCAGAGAAAGAGGGAGACACAGAGTCCCAACCAGGCTCCAGGCTCTGAGCTGTCAGCACAGAGCCCAACGTGGGGCTTGAACTTACGGACTGCGAGATCGTGACCTGAACCGAAGTCGGACACTTAACCGACTGAGCCACCCAGGCACCCCTGATTAAACTACTTTAAAGCTTAAAAAAACAGAGAATCTCAGCTAAACCTGGGATTTGACTCAGAGACTCAGTCATGGTCCCTTGGGAAGGGTAGCTAAACACAAAGAAGGCAACGTGTTCTAAAATCATAAAAAATGCAAATTTTTATTAGCCACCTTTCTACATGGAAGTCAAGGCAGAGACACTAGGAAGTAGAAGCCTCCATCAATAAAGGACAGGAGAGGACTAATATTTTAGTGTACATGAGAAACATCTAACACAAACAATTTCATGTGTTTTTCACAAGAACTCTGAATGTTCTGCGGAGCCAAGACTTCAGGAAGACATGTGATATCGTTGCTCGTGATTAAGTAATGAAACAATTGTTTCTCCTGGCTACTTAAGGAAAAAAAAAATCCCTCAGAAGAGTGTTTCCTTCAGAAGAAGCTCTAGAAAGGTGTATAATCAAACTCCGAAGTAAGCTTTCACAAATTACTATTTTGGCGGGCTGCTGGAGCCTCTGGTTAGTTCTACATGGCGCTCTGGGAATCTGGGGAGCTTACACAGCAACAGTTCCCTGCATTCTCCCTGTCTTCTAAAGAAGAGGACATAAAATTTTGTTGTTTTCTTCTATTGTTCCTCTATGGCTCTAGTGTTATATTGAAACCACCAGTTCTTCATTTCTCCATTTTTGTTATCTACCAATTTCCTGTTTCAATGGGGATTTGGCTAACTACTATTCCCCTAGGGTCCCCTCTCCCCAACCTCCCAATAGAATTATGTCAGACATTTTGGGTAAGTCAGTATTTGGTATTTGCATTACTTTGACTATGTGAATGTTATTTATAGCTGAGTCATGTAATATACTATGATTTCCTTTTCTTGGCAGTTAAAAAAAATCCCCACTGGTATTAATTTGTGTGTGTGTGTGTGTGTGTGTGTGTGTGTGTGTGTGTATGTGCGTGCACACACACTCATCTGTTTCTGTGTCCCTACCCATCAATGAATCCCCAAACACTCTGCCTAAAGTACAAATCTTCTCTAAGGACATTCAAATGTATCAGGAAGTATGTCATTTGTTTTTATTTTTTAAATGTTTATTTTTTATTTTTGAGAGAGACAGCAAACAGGGGAGGGACAGAGAGAGGACAGCAGGCTGACCTGATGTGGGGCTCAAACTCACCAACCATGAGATTTGTGGATGGCTCAGTTGGTTAAGCATCGACTTTTGGTTTTGGCTCAGGTCATGATCTCACAGTTCATGGGATCAAGCCCCACTGTTAGCCTTGTGCTAACAGTGCGGAGCCTGCTCGGGATTCTCTCTCCTCCTCTCTCTGCCCCTCCCCTGCTTGCGTGTGTGCGCTCACACATACGTACTCTCTTCTCTCAAAGAAATAAACATTTTAAAAAATAAAAATGAAAACATCCTTTCCATGGAGGGATAACTCCTCGAGCTTCAGTCCTATTCCAATTCAGACGGATTCTTCTCTAGATGTGGTGCACTGATGTTATGGAAGAATCTTCCTTCACCAACGTCCTGGGGATCCCTTGCATTTTCTTTTCCTGGATCCCACATCTTCCCTTTTTGGCTGATTCCCTCATCTCGGTAAAACGCATTCACCAAGTTATTTCCTGAGACAGGGATTGAGGGGTATTTTTAAAGTTTTTGAATCTGAATATGTTATTATTTTAACATAGGACATGGAATCCTGGGGTGCAAACCAGTCTGTTTCCAGTGTTGCTCTGAGCACTTCTGATCCCCAGAACATTACACATAAGCTGTTTTTCTCGCTTTTGAAGTTTGTAGATCTTCTTCTTATCTCTGCTGCACTTAACTTCACAATGATGTGACTTGGAGCTGTTCTCCCGTAATCATGTGGGCATTCAGTGGGTGTAATCTGGAATCGGATCTTGCAGTTGGGGAATTTTCCTTGTGTCACTTCTTGAATAATTCCCTCTCTTCTCTTTTCAGCCTGTTTAGTCAGATGCCGAGCCTCCTCATCTCCGTCTTGAATTTTCTTATATTTTCTAATCTTTCCTTTGTCTTTCTGTTCTATATTCTGAGAGATTCTCTCAATTAACCAACTTTTCCTGTGAAATTTTTTAGGGGCTTTTTTTTTAATTATTCAAAGAGCCCATATTTATTATTATTTTTTTATGAAAAGTCCTTTTTGTCCTCTGATTACCTTATACCACCAACAGAAAATCATTTCAGCACTCTGAGAAGACAGTATTTTTCTTGCAGTTTTCTTCTGCTCCCTGCATTATCTCTGTTATCTTCTTTCCCTCCCCACACCCTGTTCTTTGTGTACGTCTATCTTTCAGGTTCAAGGCTTGGCTCAAATGTCGTTCATCTCAGTCTCCTTATTTCAGATGAGGCACTGAACATCTGACCAGAAGTTCTATGCCATGGCAGGACTTGTAAAAATAAGAGGGGTTCACTGTGACGGCTGTACACCGGAGGCCTCCCAGTGTCTATAACTGCACGCCTTTTCCCCTTGGTCTCTTGGGCATTCGACCATTTAATTGTATTTTTTTCATTGAATAGTTTATCGTCCCTGCTCTTCACTGAACAAGTATCTACTGGGCACTGACTCTGTGTTGGGTCCTGGTGACTAGTGATTATTTGTGAAGAGTCTGCTTTACTAAAATATCATCTGTTACAAGTGAGGCATATGGGTGGCGGTAGACCACACCGACTTCGGAGCCAGACTCTCTAGGTTTTAATATCCATTTTTGGGATCTTAAAACACGGACAATCATGGTACCTACCTCAGAGGGTTGTTATGAGGATTAATAGATCAATATATACAAAGAGCTCAGAACAGTACCTGGATGTAGTAAGTTCCATATAAATACTAGCTACTATTACTGTTAAGTAAGTCGGGAGGGCTATTTCTCAAGTAACTTAAACACTGTTCAAGCAGCTTTGCAGTATCTGCTGGATGTCAAGGACGGACGGCATGTGTCAGAGAGTATCTGCCACGTTATATGTGTCATTCCATTTAAGTGTAAGCCTCAGAGCCGGACAAGGTAGGCATCATTCTACTTTGCAGGTCAGAAAAATGCAGCTCAGAGACGAAAATAACTTGCTGAATGAACGCTCCACAGCTGGTATGTCCGATTCAAAATGTAGACTTTCTCCACCTCTCACATGCCTCCCATCTGAGGCTCAACAAGTCCCGCTGTAACAGGGCCAACTCCAAATGGCTCCCATTAGGACCCTAGCAGGCCTCCGCAGGCCCTCTTTTTTTTCTAGTGGTGTGGTGACTGAAATTAAATGCTAATAAAATCATACAACAGTGCTTGTTGATAAAGAGCCTCTGGAGACCTTAACCTGGAATTTCCCTCCTCAAATACCTGAACTGATGAAATTTCAGTCAGAGCCTGACAAATGCCAGCCTCTCAACCAAGCAGAAGACACAATACTTACAATTTCTCCAGAAGGCAGATGTATAGTCTGTGGTGCCTGCTTGTTCAGAAATTTGTTTAATAAGCGAATGTTGGCAAATGTCCCCCGTGCCATGATGGCATCGTTACCTCGGCGGGAGCCGTAGGAGTTGAATTCTCGTGGAGTCAAGCTAAAAATGCAAGCGGGAGAGGAGCTGGCTTAGTGAACGGAACAAAGGTGAAACTTAACTTACATCAAGACGAGAAAAACCATAGACCTAGAGAGCTCTCTAATCTAATAAGCCTTGCCCTTCAAGGCAGGAAAGCTATTCCTAACATCTGCTGAGGACAGTAGAGGCAGATGTCAGAAGTGGGGCACTGAAAGGCAGAAATCAACATTCTCCTCAGGTTAACTTGTAGTCTTATAAATCTGGGTAAAAAACCAGGAGGAACTCTATTGAGTATTTATTTTATTTATTCATTAGGGTAGCCTAGGGAACTTCACAAAAGATAAAACATTAAAAATAGGTAAGAAAAAGAAAACAAAAAGAATAATCAGTATAGGCCAGTCAGGTGGAGCCAAGAATGAGGGAAACACAAGGTACATTCTGTAAACTAACAGGAAGGAGATCTACTTCTCACGAACTCAGTGTGCTGGGCAGACACACGACTGGCAACGTGGTTTACGATTTTCATAAGATAAAAATCAGAGCAATGCTGAAGAGGCAGAACAGCTATTCCTTGTCCTGAAATCAAAGAAAAATCCTGTCTGTGGGCTCCAGTGAAAGGACACTTTGTGACGGCAGGGACAACAGCTTACAATTAACACCGCGATCAGCTCCCTGGCTGTTTCTGAAAATGCTAGGAAGTGTGTCTGAGTGGTGATCTGATCTCATGATGAGATGTAATTTGAAGATGGAGAGAAGGTGTGAATGGGCTTTAGGAGTAGGTGAGCATATCTATAAACTCCTGAAATTGTATCTGGAATGCTGGGGATATGTGCATTTTTCTGGGAATGTACTGTATTTCCCTTCATTCATTTCCCTATGATTCCCATTCTCAAAAGATTGTCAACAATCACCAATCAAAAAAAGTATTGGTCACGGCTTGTTTCCTTAGTTTCTGTATTCAGCTTCAATCTCTGTTTCTCTGTTTGCTGTTGAATTCTTTTCTCCCATTCATTCATTCACTCAACATTTACTGACCACCAGTTATGGGCCAAGGACTATTCAAAGGGCCTAAGGTACACTGATGAACCAAACAGATTAAGATCTGTGCCTTTGCAGGGCTTACATTCTAAAAGGTGGAGACAAATAAGAATAAAAAAAAGAGCACTGTCTATTAGTGTTACTAGAATGTGGTTAATAACGGAGGGAAAAAAAAAAAAAAAGTAGATCAAAGCAAAGAGAACAAGAGTATGGGCAGGGTAACCTCATGGAGGAAGACTTGAATTGGCAATGGAGTTAACCAGGCAGATTATTTGAGGGAAGAGGATCCAAGAGGAAAAACCAGCCAGCTCAAACCATCAGGCAGAAAGGCGTTTGGCTTTGCCTGGAACATTTGATAAACAAGGCAATCGCCAGTGTAGACTGAGCTGCACGGATGAGGGGGAAGGGCAGGGATTCGCTGACACCTCTTGAATATCACCTGCCTGTCTCTGCTTGCTATTGGACGCTTGTCTCCCATTCAAAGTACAATCATATCCCTTTAAAACCTTACCATATGCGTCTGTGTATAGAAAGTTCCTGTACATTTACTACAGTAGTTGCCCCACATTAAAAAAAAAATCTTGACATAGACTCCTGTATATCACCTCCTCTAGAGGTGGGCTATCTTCTTAGACTTCAACACTCACATTTCTGGGGAACATGGAATAGTCTTGCTCTGCACATGACTGTCCCATAGGATGCACTAGGAGAAGGCAGAGACTGAGTGGAGCACAGTAGGAGGGGGATATATGAAGAAAACAGGTCAGCTACCAGGCAAGTGCGGTGAGGGCAAGGCAGTTTTCCTCTCCCACTGACAAAACAAAACACAAGAAGGAAGGGAAACGGAAGGGAAAGGGAAGAGAAAGGGAAGGGAAAAGGAGGGGGAAGGAAAGAGAAAGGAAGGGAACGGGAAGAGGAAGATAAGGGGAAGGGGAAGGGAGGGGAAGGGAAGAAGAAGGAAAGAGAAAGGGAAAACAAAGAAAGGAAAGAGAAAGGGAAGGGCAAGAGAAAGGGAAAGGGAAGGCGAAGGGAAGGGCAAGGGAAAGGAAAGAGAAAGGGAAAAGAAAGAAAGGAAAGAGAAAGGGAAGGGCAAGAGAAAGGGAAAGGGAAGGCGAAGGGAAGGGCAAGGGAAAGGAAAGAGAAAGGGAAAAGAAAGAAAGGAAAGAGAAAGGGAAGGGAAAGAGAAAGGGAAAGGAAAGGGAAGGGGAAGGGAAGGGCAAGGGAAAGGAAAGAGAAAGGGAAAGGGAAAAGAAAGCAAAGGGAAGGGCAAGGAAAGGGAAGGAAGAAGAAGGACCTGGATTTTGTTCTTCCGATCAGCTCTGGGCTTCATCCCTGAAGAAGCTGATTCAGGAGGTGCAGAGAGGAACTGGAATTTTTATCTCCCCAGATGATTCTCATGGAAAGTCAGATCTGGGAACGACTCCAATTACTATCGGTGTATTAGGTGACAAGAGATAATACTGGTATAATAGCTGTTAAAATCAGTCTAGACTGAAGGATCAGCAAATGGATGTGTCAGCCACTGTTCTCAGAAATTCCTCCTCTCAACCAGGACCTGGCTACGCACCTCAGGTGACATCCCTGCCGAGTGCGACGCAGGCGGAGAGCAGAGCCCATACCCTCACGGCAGCCAAGCTGGGGCGGGAACGACAGCTGGGTCTCATGGGGACATTAGAAGGAAGGTCCCCTCCCTTGCTGATGGAATCTCCCAAGGAAGCTTGGAAGCAGCAAACAGAAAGGGCGACTGTTTTTCAAGCCTCAGGGTTCAGTGAAAAACCAGACTCTGACTCAAAAGAGAAATACTGGCTTCATTCATTCCATTTCTGTCTTTTAGTCTTTTTTTCCCTCACTCACACTTACCCTCTGTTAGTTAAGTAGCGAGCAGCGGGGCTGTTTCTTGCAATATTTCCAGCCGGAGAAATGTGGTCAGTTGTTACCGAATCCCCCAAATTTAACAGCACATACGCATCCACTATAGACTTAGGCGGCTGGATATCTGAAGTCTAGCAAAGCATACAGCAAGTCAGTGTTGGCCCAGGTTTGCTCTAGCAAGTCACCAAGGGAGTCTCAACGGTCACAACAATGGTCTGTGGACCTGAACTAGATGCCAGACCTATAGTGATACACAGAAAATTCTAGTGTTTTTGGTTTTGTCAGGGGTACTTAGAAAAGTAAGGTGAATTTACTCAGAACACTCACATCCCACCCTTGAAGGGAGGCAAAGTTGGGCACTATTCTGTCAAAACCAATAGGGATGCAGCCATAGGTGGCATTCTTTGTGTCCACATCCACGGAGCTCAGAAGCTGAGGACACGAGAATCCTGACTTCTCCTCCCACCCTCTCCCCACCCAGGGGGGTCATGGGCTCCTGGTTCATCAGTTGTAGAGAAGATCTCCCTTGATTTCTGAGTATAAGGTTTAAATAGAACAGGCCTGGGGATGTCTTCCCGGAACAGTCAGTTCCTCAGACTTTTCTGAGTCTACGTCCAGGTGGCACTGGGGCCCCAGGGTGTGTCTAACAGCCACACAGAAGCCCCAGACACAGAAGCTGTAGGCTCACTAAAGCCAAATGTCCCAGCTTCTCAAGATTCTCCCCAGCATCATCCGTTAGGCTTTGTACAGGTTTCAATGGAATGGGTGGACAAAGCAAGGGCACAGGGTAATAAAGTAGACTTTATAAGGAAAGAAACCATTGGGAAAACTGATTTTGTTAAACATTAAAAAAAAAAAAGCCATACCAGGTTTTCAAAGAACGGTGGTGACTTAATGTATGTTGATTTGGGATTCCAGCAATATAGCTTATCCGAGGGGGCTGCTAAGGCATTCCAGCTTTCATTCACAGTCTTTAAAAAAATATAAAAAGATAAAAGAAAGAAAAGCAAATCGAATCACATTCCATTCTAAGGAATATTTAACACGTAAGCAAAAAATGTATGTTCTAAGAGTATAATAAAAAGCATCCTTAGCATAACACCCTCTGAGTACACCAAGTGAAATACATCAGAGAAAGATAAATACCATGGTTTCACTTGTATGTGGCACCTAAAAAACAAATCAAATGAACAAACCAACAGAAAAAGCAGAAACAGACTGATAAACACAGAGAAGTAACTGATGGTTGCCGGAGGGGAGGGGAGGTGAAAGGATGGGCAGAAAGGGGTGAAAGGGGTTGGGGGGTATAGGCTCCCAGTCATGGAATGCATGAGCCATGGGGATGAAAGGCACAGCACGGGGAACATAGTCAGTGGTATCGTAACAGTGATCAACGGGGATGCAGGGTGGCTACACTTGTGGTGAGCAATGAGATGTACGGGGCCTGAAACTAACGTAATTGTGTGTCAACTCCACTTCGATACAACAAACCCCAAAACAGTTATTATTCCAGCCATACAAAAGAGTTCCTTTATACTAAGACAATGTCATGGCAAATAACTTAAAAATACATATGCACTGTGACAGGAAGCCCCTAAGATGGCTCCAAGGACCTGCCCCCACCTTTCTGGCATTCACACCCTTAAGCCATCCCCTCCTGCTGAGTGTGGGCTGAACCTAGTGACTAATTTCCAAGATTGGGTTATAAAGAGACTCGGCCTTCTGTCTCTCTCTCCCTTTCTTGCTTGCTCTGATGGAAGTCAGTACCATGCTGTGAGCTGGGAAGAGACCCACCAGAAAGGCAATGAGGGGGGGCCTCCAGCTAACTGTAGGCAGGGAACTGAGGCCCTCAGCCCAACAGCCTGTGAGGCACATTATCCTCCCACAACCATGTGAGTGGCCTTAGAAGGGGGTCTTCCCCCAGCTGAGCCTTCAGATGAGCTGCAGCCCCAGATGACACCTTGGCTGGAGACTTGTGAAGACAGAGGCACCCGGCTAAGCCACACTTGGATTTCTGATCCACAGAAACTGTAAGATAATAAATGCTGTTTTAACCCACTAAGTTTTAGGATAAATTGTTGGGCAGCAACAGAAAACTAATCCATACACAAAGTATTAACTTAGGAAGCAATAATTCACATTATACCAAAGGGGAAATTATTTACTCTCTGAAAATTTGGGGAAGTGGACATCCAGGTCACACGGACACTGGATAGCAAATGACAGATGCTATGCATTAAAATCAACTTGAATGTCTCCACAGGGTCATTACCTCAGCCTTTGGAGAAATGCGTTCAACCCAACGCCCAACAAACTTGCTCATAACCACTTCCCAAAGTGCAACTCGTGGGAGGGCACGGTGCATGAATATGACCCTCCATTTGACCCTTCTCCCCAGACAGTCTGCTCTGTTATTTCAAACCCAAGCCCCAGTCAGCACTCCCTAAGGCACCCAACCACAGAAAGCAGAGAAAGAATAACATCCAAGGGTCTCCGAAAACGATACTGAGCCCCACACATTTTCTCCCTGTTTGTAAACTGCACAAAAAGTTTTATTTATTTCAGTAGTTTGATAGTTTGGGGCTTTTTACTGAATGGGTTTAAAAATTTTTTTTAAGCATCCAAATAATTCTGAGGGTGCATTACACCTCTACCTCAGTGACATACTCTAATAGACATCACGGATCCTCAACCACAGTTGACACAATACTCAGGGTGTCTGAGGAGGGGGTGGGTTAGGGCAAGCTGGCTAGGAATCACACACAACCTAAGGCTTCTCTTCCCAAGGATACTGCCAAATCTGGGGCCTTGTGCAAATCTGGGAACATCTGGGGAGAGTGCGGTTTTGTAAAAATGTGAGTCTCAGGAGAAATGACTGAGAACCACTTCCCTGGTTACCTTTAGAAGTAAATGTTACTTGGGGCGCCTGGGTGGCGCAGTCGGTTAAGCGTCCAACTTCAGCCAGGTCACGATCTCACGGTCCGCGAGTTCGAGCCCCGCGTCAGGCTCTGGGCTGATGGCTCAGAGCCTGGAGCCTGTTTCCGATTCTGTGTCTCCCTCTCTCTCTGCCCCTCCCCCGTTCATGCTCTGTCTCTCTCTGTCCCAAAAATAAATAAAAACGTTGAAAAAAAAAAAATTAAAAAAAAAAAAAAAAAGAAGTAAATGTTACTCTCCATAGCTTCCACCCCATCAGCCTCAAGGTCTGCAGAGAGGCCACAAAGGAACGGCTTTCCCCTAAACGTGTAGGGGCAGGGTGGGCGGGGACCTCACCTCTATTTTCTGGTAGACCTCCTTAAACATCCCAGGGATTACATACTGACGCTCCACCGCCTGGATCTCGTCTCTGGTTGGCCAGATGTCTTTCAGAAATACCTGTTGTCCCTTTGCATTTACCCCTGGGGGAAAAAAAGTTTATTAGAGAAAAACTGAATTTAATACCCCCTTTTCATTATCACATACAGTCAAATCCCGTTCTCCGTGGTAGCAATATTCTGTAAAATCCATGCAAACACTGAGTAGTGAAGACTCAGTCGCTGCCCCCAGGGGATGCGGGTTAGGCCCCTGAGGGCCTTGAGCCTAACGTTTTCGGCAACCGATCAATTCATAATCTTGCTTTATGTGTGTTTCTGCTTAAAGACACCCTATCTAATATATTTTGTTGATGCGTTAACACTGAAGTCACAGCCAGCAACACCATAACTCTTGCCTGAACTAAGTCTACCTCCCACGAGGCACACCCCAGCCTTCTCAGGCTTACGTATACTAGACAGCACTTCGGCACTATGCTTGGGGACTATTTTTAAAAGTGCAATCACCAAAACCACAAAAATGTGGGAAAACATGGCACTACACAGAGCATGAACAGGATACTTGCTGACAGTAGGAGCGCTGAAACAAGAAGGTGGAACCCTGCCTAGTTTGGATGCAGCTGAGAACACGCTTGTCGAGTGACTCAAAGCTGTCACCCCTCTGTGCGTGTCTGCAAATGACCTTGGAGGCAAGGTGAGTATTGATTTGGGGGTTAAAATACATTTTGGTGAATAAGCAAATCTGCAATATCAAATCTACCATATAATGAGGATCAATTATAGCTCTAGTTTTGATTTCCAAAAAGTTAATTTAAGGGGCACTGTTTTCACATTATTTAATCTACTCAGAACAGATTGGGGAAGGCACAGCAAAACCACCAGAGGAAAGGAAACACAGCATCATTTGTCCGAATTTGGGGAAGGTGAACTGTGTGAGATGTGTTTCCACAGAGTATATGTTAAAACAGTGCCTATCGTTAGAGAAAAGCAGGAGCTAGAAAGAGAGGAACTAGGGAAGAAGCCAGAATAGCATGCTCTCTATGCCTTTTTGTATTTCTTTCCTTTTAAAATTTTTGTTTTATTTTTTATTTTTTTGAATTATTTTTTAATGTTTATTTATGTTTTTTGAGAGACAGAGTGCGAGCAGGGGAGGGGCAGAGAGAAAGGGAGACACCGAATCTGAAGCAGGCTCCAGGCTTCCAGCTGTCAGCACAGAGGCCGACAGGGGCTTAACCTCACGAATTGCGAGATCATGACTTGAGCCGAAGTCGGATGCTCAACTGACTGAGCCACCCAGGAGCCCTTTTTTTTTTTTTTTTTAAAGTTTTATTTATCTATTTATTTTGAGAGGTAGACAGAGAGAGAGAGAGTGAATGAGCAGAAGAAGGGCAGAGAAAGAGACGGAGAGAGAGAAAATCCTAAGCAGGCTCTGCAGTGTTAGCACGGAGCCCGTGTGTAACTCATGAAGACCTGACCTGAGCCAAAATCAAAAGTTGGCTGCTTAACCGACTGAGCCACCCAGGTGCCCCTTATTTCTTTCCTTTTGTTATCTCTGTCCTTCAGTTAATTCTTGTGTATTTCAGGTAGGTCTTCCCTGTGTGTGAGGGAATAAAGAAAAGACTCCTTCTCATCTTTGTTAGTTCTTTGCCTCATTATTTATTAATGAAAGCAGTTACTTTCCTCCAATAAGATTTTCAAATTCACTGGGAAAAAAATCAAACAAGTGTAACCACACAAACGGAATCTTACCCAGTGGCTCTTTCTCAAAGTTGATCCTGATGGTCCCAGCAATTGCATATGCTATCACTAAGGGCGGAGAGGCTAAGTAGTTGGCCCGGGTATTGGGGTGGACTCGACCTTCAAAATTCCGGTTCCCAGATAGTACTCCAACAGCTACAAGGTCTCCCTGTGTCCGGCAAGAGAAAAATCAGTTCACGCAGAGAAGAGGTTGCCTGGGCTTTTTGTCTCAGACCACCTGCTAAAGTTTCCCATCAATGGAGGAGGCTCCTTAAACCCTTCTTTCACTTGGTCCTCTGGGTGCAGGGAAAAGAACACGCATGGCTGTCCCTGGGGAGACACTCTGGGTCAAAAGACACAGAGAGACATGATTTCTGGTCATGAGAAAATCCCAGGTCAGTCAGAAGGCAGCATCCTGGTTACTTTGCCACCTGGGGCCTGAGAACAGGAGGGAAAATCTGTTAACAGTTGAAAGCTCAAGGAAGCCACACTGACCTATGTTTGCAAAGCAAACCAAATAGTGTTTCCTAAAGCTACAGAACTTACAGAACAAAAATCAAACCAACGCAACTTAGTGTTGATTTGTTTGCATGCAGCCCTGACTCCGAGCCAGTTTTCAGATTAGCAGGAACACACAGTTCTGGAGCTGTCTGCAGTCAACACCAGCACTGACCGGGCACTTGTGTGCTGGCACCACTCAAAGTCCGGCACGTCCATTATCACCTCCGTGCTCGCAGCACGTACTATTATCATCTCCAATTTACGGCTGAGGAATGTGCCGCACAAGGTAGACAGCTGGTAAGGCTGGCTTGCCCCCGAAGACCATACGTGCAACAGCATCCATTCCCTGCTTCCCCGGACCTTCCTGAGATGACCGGCATTTTGGTCGCACATCTTATGAAAGGAGGCGACAGCTCTGAAGCCCCACAGGCTCCTCTGCACTTACCTGGGTGATGGCTTCTACCACAGCTTCGGGTAAGGGCCCACTGTTGCCAATGCAGGTCATGCAACCGTAGCCGACCACATCAAACCTAGGTGCCGGGAGAGAAGCACGGGTGCGCAATGATTCTCAGCGAGCCTCTCTGCCGATGACAGGTCTAGAGACTACTGATTTAAGGAGAACAGCAGCACATGGAGTAAGTTTAGCACTGTTTCTAGAAAGCTTTCATTCTCAGGAGCATTTTAAAGGTGTTTTTGTTTTTGTTTTAATCTTAAGTACAATCTAACCCCCCAACACGGGGCTTGAACATGACCCCAAGATTAAGAGTCAACATGCGACTGACCAACCAGGTAGAGCGTTTTAATATACTATTCATCCATTCGAGATCATTGAATTAAAGTCTTTTTTGAGGGGCTCCTGGGGGGCTCAGTTGGTCGAGCATCTGACTCTTGATTTCAGCTCAGGTCACACGATCTCACAGTTCATGGCATCATGCCCCATGTTAGGCTCTGTGCTGACATCACAGAGCTTCCTCGGGATTCCTTGTTGCTCTCTCTCCCCCCGCCCCCTGC
Organism: Lynx canadensis; assembly: GCF_007474595.2. Taxonomy (NCBI): domain Eukaryota; kingdom Metazoa; phylum Chordata; class Mammalia; order Carnivora; family Felidae; genus Lynx; species Lynx canadensis. The sequence goes on along the minus strand of NC_044315.2, from coordinate 54,690,755 downwards.
TTGCTCTTTCTCTCTCTCTCAAATAAATAAAACTAAAATAAAATAAATTCTTTTTCGAGTAAGTTGTAAAAAGGAGTTCAACTGAATCATCTAGACTTTTTTTAAAAAAATGTTATTTTTGAGAGAGAGAGAGAGACAGAGCATGAGTGGGGGAGGGGCAGAGAGAGAGGGAGACACAGAATCTGAAGCAGGCTCCAGGCTCCGAGCTGTCAGCACAGACCCTGACATGGGGTTCAAAACCGTGAACCATGAGAGAATGATCTAGATTTTTTAAAAGTTGAAATCACATATGCCATGTAATTTCTGTATTTACTACTTTGTATAATTCCAAGGACTTTGACTTTAATGAGACGCATGGATAAAATCTTTCTCATCCAAATTAGGAACAGTGGGCAAACTGGAGGAATTGTATTTGGTAACAAATGACTAGTTTACACCAAGGAATTAAAACATTGTTAGTCCTGGTAAGTAAGTATTTTCATACCTAAGGGCAGTCTCTCAGGTGCAGAGCCAATGTTAGCCCACAGCATACCTCTGTCAATTGAGAAATGGCAGCCTCTCCTCTAGAAGGATGCAGTGTCATAGCAAAGCCACAGGCTTGATTTCAGTCCTGCTTTGCCCTTATAGGCACCCTTGTATGATGAACAACCAGCACAAGTGTCCACACGAGGGCCCTACTCTGTTGGAGTCTAAGGGCTGAAGTCTACTCACCATTTGACAAGACTAATTAGATACCATCAGATAGGCTGATGTGTGTTACAAGGTGACACTGTAAGATACATGTGGAACAAAATAGAACAAAAGCAATGTGTAAAAGAAAATTCTTCCTCACCCAAGCTGTGACAGGTAAGGCATGACACCACTTTCTCTCAGGTAGTAGGTGACCACACCGCTTCCAGGAGACAGGCTAGTTTTGATGTAAGGCTTCACGTGCAGGCCGGCATTCACAGCTTTCTTTGCTAACAATCCTGTGAAATAGTGAACACCAACATCGGGTAGGGTGGCCACCTAGCCTAGCTGTCAGGGACAGTTCAGGAAGGAGACTGGTCCTTCCGTCTGCATTTCCTGCCACCGCCTGACAAAGCCCCATTCATGGTGCTTTCTAGTTCTGCTGCCTAGCAGAAATCAAAAGCTCACTGGCCCAAAGTCATTTACACGTATGCAGTAAACTCAAAATTAGTCATGAAAACGAAGAAAGAGATGGGCTTTTGTTTTTTTAAAGAAGTAAACTTAAAAACGTTCAGGAATATATTACAGAATAAGTTTTTTAATTTTTGGAGGGAAAGCAATCCTTCTAATTACGTTTTATCTGGATGAAAATTATAATTGGAAGGGCCCTTTTTAAAGGGATATGAATTGTGTACTGGTAGGTGAGGAATACAGTCTAGAGTAAAAATCTAGTCCTCAGATTTTTTTTTTTTTTAAAGCAGAAAATCACCAGCTCTAGGCCCCTGGAGTTTTGGCAAGTAACAGAGACCATAACTGGGGCACTGGGTGCTCTCTTAGGAACAGCTCATAGAATTTGGAAAGAAATGAGGAGTGGGGGTCAAAAGACACAAAAAGCTACAGACAAGCTGGTGACTTGTCTTAAGGAAATTTGTTCGATCCAGACAACAAAGGCTTAGGTGTCAACAGAAGAATTCTTGGACAAAGGTTTTCCTTACGTACTTGTGCACTTTAAAAAGAAAGAACTCTGTGATGACCTTGGTCTTTGGACACAACAGGAACTCTTGGGAATGATAAAAAAACAACTGGAAACTAAAGAGCTTTCCTTTTTTTAAAAAAAAAAGTTTTATTATTTTTTAAAATTTACATCCAAATTAGTTAGCATATAGTGCAACAATGATTTCAGGAATGCAACAATGATTTCAACTCCTCCAGTAACCCTCAGTTTGTTCTCCATATTTATGAGTCTCTTCTGTTTTGTCCCCCTCCTTGTTTTTATATTATTTTTGCTTCCCTTCCCTTATGTTCATCTGTTTTGTCTCTTAAAGTCCTCATATGAGTGAAGTCATATGATATTTGTCTTTCTCTAATTTCGCTTAGCATAATACCCTCCAGTTCCATCCACGTAGTCGCAAATGGCAAGATTTCATTCTTTGTGATTGCTGAGTAATACTCCATTGTGTATATAAACTGTATCTTCTTTATCCATTCATCCATCAGTGGACATTTGGGCTCTTTCCATACTTTGGCTATTGTTGAGAGTGCTGCTATAAACATTGGGGTGCATGTGCCCCTCGAAACAGCACACCTGTATCCCTTGGACAAATACCTAATAGTGTAATTGCTGGGTGGTAGGGTAGTTCTATTTTTAGTTTTCTGAGGAACCTCCATACTGTTTTCCAGAGTGGCTGCACCAGCTTGCATTCCCACTAAAGAGCCTTCTATTAATTAAACTCTGTATGTCAATATTAACTGCTTAACCAGAATTGTCCAACAGACTAGGAAGTTTTATCAACCAGTGCCCTGTGCCCTAAGTCAGATGCACCTGACAGGACATCAAAGACAGAGGAAGTCTACTGTATGAAAAGGCCCAATAGGGGTTTTACAGAGAATAGTCTGTGATATTGATATGAAAACAGGTTTTGTTTTTCCTTCTAGAATCTAACACAAGATTCTAAGCTTTACCAAAAATTCATCTTTTTTTTGGCTTTCTTCTACTTATTTTCTGTGTTAATCCTAAAGACTAGTATGCATTATGTATTCTACTTTAAATACTTGGCTTTGGACACTAGTTACTGTGTAAACACTTTTGGGCCAATAAATCTCTGCCTTGGTAAAAGACAACGTTTGGACATGTAGAACTGTTAAGCCCCTGGGTCGTGTCTTGAAAGATTTCCACCCACACGTCCACATGACCATGGGGACCAATTCAAATGCACTCACCTGCCCCCAACATCACCGATGGATTACTGGTGTTTGTGCAGCTAGTAATGGCAGCAATGACCACGGAACCATGAGTGAGGGTGAATTCACTATTATTATATATAAATGTCTTATGGTCGTTATGATGGTCCAGAGCAACCTGGAATCCTTTAAACCCTTGCTATGGGGAGAAAAAAAAAAAAAAAGAAGTTCTAAGTTTCCATCATATTAGAATCAGTGGCCTTGGTTCCTATCCATTAAACTCTACAATAATGTCATTGAGTTTAATCAGACGAACTTGAAACCAAATTTGTAGCTTTAGCATTTCCATTTTTGAGATGAGAAGGAAGTAAATAATAACAGGACTTCAAAGTAGATCAAGATTCAGAAATTATGACTGCCTTTTATAAATATTTAAAAACAATAAAGAGAACTTTAATTTTTCTTTAGCATTTCAGAGTTCACTAGCTGACATACTTATGTTTTGTTAAAAATTGCTTTGGGGCGCCTGGGTGGCTCAGTTGGTTAAGCGGCCGACTTCGGCTCAGGTCATAATCTCGCGGTCTGTGAGTTTGAGCCCCGCGTCGGGCTCTGTGCTGACAGCTCAGAGCCTGGAGCCTGTTTCAGATTCTGTGTCTCCCTCTCTCTGACCCTCCCCCGTTCATGCTCTGTCTCTCTCTGTCTCAAAGATAAATAAACGTTAAAAAAAAAGATTAAAAAAAATTGCTTTTAAAATTATGGTTACCAAAGTATTTCTTTTTCTTCTAAAGTGAGAACTTTTCACTGTGTGTATACATATATACATTTTGGTCAGATTCAACTAATCATGATCAATAAGGCAAATAAAGTACAGCTGAACATTTGGTTTAATGCTGGTGGCCCAAGGATAAAACCCACCACATATTGTAATCATCATGTGGGGAGATGTTCATTGAAAATCTGCATACAAGATGTTATGCTGGGTACTTTGTGGGATACAAAGGTGATTCTGACACAAATCCTATACTCAAAACATACAGTCCAACAAGGGACATCCAATAAGGGAAATGTAAAGGACCAGCAATGTAGGTTTAAGAACATGGATGCCATCTCAGACCAAGTGCCAGAAGTTCAAATGATGACTTTCTGCTACGGGATGTGAGGCCATGCTATGGAGGGGCTGATAGATTAGGACATGCACAGAAGGTGAAGACGGATGCAGGTGGGTGGAGGCAGGGCATGAACAAGAAGTAAGATGGCCAGAAAAGCTTGGGCAAGTCGAGTAGATAGTGTAGTGAGAGTCATATGAAAAGCAGATATGCTTTTAAAAAGGCGGGATGAGTTGTGTTCACAGGTGGTCAAGTGCTCTAAGGAAGTTGTGTGGCTCTTGGCTAATGGGAGAGGCACTGAGGACTTCAGGATGGAGAAGGAACGCCCTCAGCGTCAGGCTTCAGGAAGCTTCCTCATTAGAGGGTGAAAAGCAGCGTGGGCACTAAGAGATCGGGCACGGGGCAGGGTCGGGGAGACTTCCACCTGCCTTCCCAGACCCTACCTTGGCTCCAAGGCAGCTCTCAAAGTCCTTTTTCATGTCCGTCACAGCGACTTTGTCCTGAGGCCTTTTTGGTCCACTGCAGCAAGGCACGACTGTTCTCAAGTTCAATTCTACAACCTGTCCACCCAAAAGAGAAGGGACTCAGGCGCGGACGTTGTACCTCAGAGAAAACAATCCGGTTGTGCCAGACAATTTATAACACCACAGCTACAAAACCAAACAAACTAAACCACCACATTCATAAGCAAGGGGTCAATGTTCTTTTTAATACTTAAAGAATGAGTTTCTGAAGATCAAGATGGACACGTAAGTGGTGCGGGAGAGGCAGGAAGACTTGTCACCTCTCAGGATGACCAGGGTGGGCGCTGTAGCTGCTGGCTGGTGTCTTTTATGCATCCACCTTTCCAAAGCAGCTCCTACATTCTTCTTAAGGCTTAGCTTAGTTTGAGATGGGTTTATTCTAAAATGATACATACACCATTGTGCTTTTTGCTAAAATGAATTGGTAGGATGCAGCCACTCAGTCATCAATGCCAGGAAACGGGCCTTGGTCTAAGTGCATATTTCCTTTTCTCGGTGTACTATGAAACAAAACCAGGGGCCTGTATCCAGGTTACCCTCCTGGCTTTCTTGAAAAGAAAAATTGGGAATCGGTTTGCACCTGAGAAAACGAATGAAGGTAAGTCACTGGATAAATCAGAACTAATTGCTACACTTGACCTCCATTTCTTTTCCATCTATAATAACAATGAGCTTAGCCTTTAAACAGCCTTACTCCCTCTGGCAAAGGCCTTCTTCAAAGGTTTTCCACCTTAGAGGAGTAACTGGGTAGGTCAGAAAGGGGGCGCACACTCAGCCTAATGACCAGGAGGAATGGAAGAAGTTATTTTACGTTTACAATTCCTTATCTTTTTGATTTTTTTCAGCCTTTTAACATGCTGTTCTTCTGTGATGACTTGGCAGTGACTAATTTCCTACAAGTACACCTCCTAAGAAAAAACACACACAACTGAAATCACAGGCTCGAGGAAGAGGAAACACACACTTGGTGAAAGGTGCTCTCATACCTGGGCAAACTCTGGGTCTTGAGAGAGGTTACTGAAATCCCGAAACATTCCTACAGCTTGAAGATACTTTTTCATTTGCTTTACTTTTTCTTCATCACGACCTAAGTGGGCATTTTAAGAAATAACAAGTAACAGGTGTTAATATTTCCTGGTGAAACTAAAGCCTCCGCCAGCAATTAGAGAAGTCAGGTGCATCTCCCACCCACACACACCCACACACACACACACCCACACACACACACACCCCCACACACACACACACACACACCCCCCCACACACACACACACACACACACACACACACACACACACCCACCCACACACACACACACACACACACACACACACCACCCACCCACCCACCCAAAAGCTTTGCTTCGATTTCAACATTCAGTCTAACTTTTTGACTCTCTGGGTGATGCTGCTGTTTATCAGGGGCCATGAACTGATCTGGACTATGTGCTGAAGAAGATTCTAGTCCTATCTGTAAGTACTCTCCTCTCTTTGGTCACTGTCCTTCATTCAGAGGACCTAAGGCTTAGTTACCTGTTAAAGCACACCGAAGCCTCTGCCTTCAAGTGACCAGACTCAGCACTCCACATTATTCTTGTGAAAATAGCAATCCTCTCAAGCTGCCACCAGCTCTGAGCACTTCGCGTCTGCCCAGCACTATGTGCTAAACATTTTAAATGTATCATCTCCATCTCTAATCTTTATCATTACCTTATGAGACAAGTTCTAGATAAGGAAATAGTGGCTCAAGACTCCCAAGTCCCAAGTCTTAACTCCTAATGGAATATGACCCTCAATGCTCGGCTGTATCTTTTTTTTCTTTTTTTTTTTTAACATTTTATTTTCAAGTAATCTCTACACCCAACATGGGGCTCCAACTTACAACCCCGAGATCAAGAGTCACATGCTCTACCAATGAGCCAGCCAGGTGCTGTTTTATCTAGATCCTGACTGTAGATGACAATATTCACGGAGCAATACCCAATGGGCACACATTCCACACATTTCTCTGACAGTTAAGTAAGACTGTCTGAGAGCTTGATTCTTGGACCATGATAGATGAGCCTGTTTATTTGCCTGTTTGTTTTAACTGGATTGTAAAAGTTACCCGCTTTCAGCCTGGACCTCCTAAAAGATGGCTGAGCTTCATTAATGTATGTATCTATCACGTTTGGTACAACCCAGCCATCCTCTTCCCGAAGATGCACAGAAGAAAACTCTCTTAGCTTTCAGCATGAGAAAGGGCTCTACTTCTCTGAAGCAGTATGTTTGTTTCAATGCACTAGATGTGGCAAATTTGGTGCCAGATCACTAAGCAGCTTGGTGGCCACTTCTACAGCCACAGAAATGAATCTGATTTCTGGGTGTATTTTGCAGCTTTCCCCTCTTTTTCCTCCTCGTCAACCCTTCCCTTCTCTCGGTCAATTCCCTCAACCATTTCTTCTGTTCTTTTATTTCTACCTCTTTTTCACTTCAACTTTTTGGGGAGTAAGGGAGATATCAATCAATTTCAATACGGTTATATGTAATAAAAACATTTTAAAAAGACCACTTTTTATCACAATATTAACTACTTCCAGAGGGTTTTCCTCAGGACAATCAGGGAGAAGACCTGGATGAAACTTGAAGTCTGTAAACATCTCACAAATCCTCATGATGAGGTGTGTGTGCATTTGCCCCGTCCTTGCGTTTGCCTTTACCTTGACCAGCCTTTACCTTTGATGCCTGCTGTTTCCTGATATCTCAAAAGGAACATCAGCCATTAGAACCTTTCAATAGTAAACACTGGATACTGATGAGAAGGCCCAAGTCTGTCTGTTCTTTTCTCCTTAATAACTCAGTTGTAATTTTAAAAGTCATTTGGGAGGCGCCTGGATGGCTCAGTTGGTTAAGGCATCTGACTTCAGCTCAGGTCATGATCTCATGGTTTGTGGGTTCGAGCCCTGCATCGGGCTCTGTGCTGACAGCTCAGAGCCTGGAGCCTGCTTCGGATTCTGTGTCTCCTTCTCTCTCTGCCCCTCCCCTGCTCGTGCTCTGTCTCTCTCAAAAATAAATAAACACTAAAAAATGTTTAAAAAAAAAAAGTCATTTGGAAAACAAAAGGTCCCTTCCACCTCTGTCACATATGATGAGCCATCAAAAATAAAATTGTTTCATGTGATCTTCTTGCTCAAAATGACCCGGTGGCTTCCTAGAACATCTAGAATTTAAAATAAATTTCTAACTGTCCACTATGGCCTGCAAGCCCCTGTGTGGATCTGGTCCCTGACCTCCCCTCCCATGGCCTTGACCCTGGGCTCCAGCCACAAAGGCCCCCCCACCCTCTCGGCTGTTGTCTGAACACATGGAGACCGTCCCGTCTTGAGTTGCTGTACTTGGGTTCCTCTGTCTGGAAAATGCCTCCTCCACCACTTCCCACTGCTTATCCCCCACTTCACTTAAGCATCTCTTCAAACTGCTTTCAGGAGCCCTGGCTGACCTTCCGATATATAAATTAGCACCCTTCAGCTACTTCAACCACCTCCCCTGCCTTCTTCCTCATTCTCTTATATACATACGTATGCATTTATTTGTTCATGCCTGTCTCCCTCACTGGAATGGAAACTCCATGAGGGCAGAGACATTATGTTGGTCACTGCTGTATCTCTGACACCTAGATCAGATGTTGATAATGTGTTAAATAAATGACTGAATATTTTAAAAATAAATTTGAAAAATTAAAAAAAAAACAAACACCTTTCTCCAAGTTCAAATCAAATCTCTAAACAAATACATACAGAGTCAAGAAACTGCCAACATTTCAAGATGCCCTCATATGCGGTCTTTCATTTTACCTTTGGGACAGCCCAGACAGAGGTGTCCTGGAATGCTGTCCTGTTTGGAGCCTCAGCTTTGGATTCTAGCTCCATTACTTATTGGCTTTGGAAAAATACCCTACATCTCTCTCTGATCCTCAGTCTTCTCTCCGATTAGTTTAATGAACTCATCTATCAATCTACCCCAGATCTGTGAAGAGGGTGAGAGCAAATACATAGCAAGTGCCCAGCACATGACAGCTGTTCTCATTACTAAGATCCCTTGTTTCCTGTCAAATAACTAGAAGTAGAGACCAGCATGAATAACTTGGATTCCAGAACACCTGAGCTCTTTCTACTGGCCATACAGTGTCTGTCTCATATCTTCTGAAATCCCAACAACCATTCTGACTCTACAGAGAAAAGGAGAAACACCGTAAGTCTGACCCTGTGCACTCCAAGGGACAGAGGCATAAGGCAGTTCTCCAATCCCCAGAGTTCTACGAAACTTTACGAAGGGCTTCTGCCTTCGCGGTTCTGCACTTACCTGTCTGCACCAGGTACTTGATACTAACTTCATCAACTGGGAAAAACGCAGCAGTCGCCCCGTACTCTGGACACATGTTCGCAATAGTAGCTCGGTCGGCAATGGACAATTGGGCTACTCCCGGCCCGAAGAACTCGACAAATTTGCCCACTACCCCAACCTGACGCAGGTGCTATGCGGCAAAACAATAGAAAAGTCTGAGACTTGACAGCCCACATTTAAAATGCAGAACTAGCTCCTTACAATTCTTATTAAGTAGCCTGGTACATAAACACAAACAATGACGTGGCCCAACATATTTTTGATTACTCTAAGAAATAAAATTTAAAAAGTAATGTTAACTATATACAGTGTGGAATCTTGGATTGAATCCTGCAACAGAAAAGGGTCATTACTGAAAACACTGGTGAAGTTACTTGTTTCATTAGCAGTGTTGGACCCACATTCTTCATTTTGATTTCATGTACCATGGTTATGTGAGATGTTAACGTTTGGGGCAGTTGGAAGGAAGGTAAAAGAAACTCCCTGTATTCTTTACATCAACTCTCCTGTAAATCTAAATGATGTCTACACTGAAAACTATAGCAAGCTTATCAAAGAGATTGAAGAAGACACAAAAAAATGGAAAGAGTCCATGCTCCTGGATAGGAAGAACAGATATTGTTAAAATGTCAATACTACCCAAAGCAATCTACATATTCAATGTAATCCCTATCAAAATAACACCAACATTCTTCACAGAGCTAGAACAAACAATCCTAAAATTTGTATGGAACTAGAAAAGACCCCGAATAGCCAAAGCAATCTTGAAAAAGAAAACCAAAGCTGGAGGCATCAAAATCCCAGACTTCAAGTTGTATTACAAAGCTGTAATCATCAAGACAGTATGGTACTGGCACAAAAACAGACACTCAGATCAATGGAACAGAATAGAGAACCCAGAAATGGACCCACAAACCTGTGGCCAACTAATCTTTGACAAAGCACGAAAGACAGTCTCTTTAGCAAGTGGTGCTGGGAAAACTGGACAGCGACAAGCAAAAGAATGAACCTGGACCACTTTCTTACACCATTCACAAAAATAAACTCAAAATGGATGAAAGACCTAAACGTAAGACAGGAAGCCATCAAAATCCTCGAGGAGAAAGCAGGCAAAAACCTCTTTGACCCTGGCTGCAGCAACTTCTTACTCAACACGTCTCCAGAGGCAAGGGGAACAAAAGCAAAAACGAACTATTGGGACCTCATTAAAATAAAAAGCTTCTGTACAGGGAAGGAAACAATCAGCAAAACTAAAAGGCAACTGACAGAACGGGAGAAGATACTTGCAAATGACATATTAGATAAAGGGTTAGTATCCAAAATCCATAAAGAACTTATCAAACTCAACACCCATAAAACAAATAATCCAGTGAAGAAATGGGCAAGAGACATGAATAGACACTTTTCCAAAGAAGACATCCAGATGGCCAACCGACACATGAAAAAATGCTCAACATCACTCATCATCAGGGAAATACAAATCAAAACCACAATGAGATACCACCTCATACCTGTCAGAATGGCTAACATTAACTCAGGCAACAACAGATGTTGGTGAGGATGTGGAGAGAAAGGATCTCTTTTGCATTGTTGGTGGGAATGCAAACTGGTGCAGCCACTCTGGAAAACAGTGTGGAGGTTCCTCAAAAAATCAGGGGCACCTGGGTGGCGCAGTCGGTTGAGCGTCCGACTTCAGCCAGGTCACGATCTCGCGGTCCGGGAGTTTGAGCCCCGCGTTGGGCTCTGGGCTGATGGCTCAGAGCCTGGAGCCTGTTTCCGATTCTGTGTCTCCCTCTCTCTCTGCCCCTCCCCCGTTCATGCTCTGTCTCTCTCTGTCCCAAAAATAAATAAACGTTGGAATAAAAAAAATTTAAAAAATTAAAAATAGAACTACCCTATGACCCAGCAATTGCACTACTAGGCATTTATCCACGGGATACAGGTGTGCTGTTTCAAGGGGACACATGCACCCCCATGCTTATAGCAGCGCTATCAACAATAGCCAAAGTATGGAAAGAGCCCAAATGTCCACTGATAGATGAATGGATAAAGGTGATGTGGTATGTATGTGTATATATATATATATATATATACAATGGAGTATTACTCAGCAATCAAAAAGAATGAAGTCTTGCCATTTGCGACTACGTGGACGGAACTAGAAGGCATTATGCTAAGTGAAATTAGTCAGAGAAAGACAAATATCATATGACTTCAGGCATATAAGGATTTTAAGACACAGAACAGATGAACGCAAGGAAAGGGAAGCAAAAATAATATAAAGACAGGGAGGGAGACAAAACATAAGAGAGGCTTAGATATGGAGAACAACCAGAGGGCTACTGGAGGGGTTTTTGGAGGCGGGAGGGGTTAAATGGGTAAGGGGCATTGAGGAATCTACTCCTGAAATCACTGTTGCACTATATGCTAGCTAACTTGGATGTAAATTTAAAAAATAATTAAATAAAAAAAAAATGACGTCAAAATAATTATTATAAAAAGAAAAAAAAAAAAGTTAACGCCCAAATCACAAATATCAACATTAATAAAAGTTTTCCAAAATGAGAAGGGCTTTTTCTCTCTAAGGAGATCACTGGAAGTGCTAAAAATTAAATACTTTCTTTCAACCTAAATGGTCTTGCACTAGTTAGGCAGATAAGTAAATGGATTATTTTCAAGGGTATAATGAACAAATTTCCTGAACAGAGGTACAAGTCAAATGTAACCAAAAGATCTAGACAGTCTGACTCCCATATATTTTCCATACACGCCATCAGCCAGGGCTGGGGCCTCAGTGACTGACGTGGCCCTGCACGAAGCCAGTTTCATGAACTGTGTGGACAACCGTCAGGCTCTTTTGGTTATGTGGGATTCTGCCAAATTCTGTGGGCAAGACCTATATTATTCTACATTTAAAGAATAATGCACAGACTTCTCAAAAAAGCTACAGTGTTCAAAGAAATGTGATTCCAAATTCCATAAAGATTAAAGAGAAACATCTTTGGCCTTTAACAGGATAGTGGCCATCCCTAACACTCCAAGCCTCCAAACTGTACAACCAGAAAAAAATGTCTGTGATAATAAAAAACCATCACTTTTCTAATAATCTTTCAAAACGAAACTGCCTTCTTTTTGCAAAGCAAGCAAATCACCAAAAAAACCCATTATTTCTTGCAAAAGCTAAGGAAAAAGAAAAAAAAAAAAGGAGTATTTCCAGCTTGGAGAAACATCTGTTGTAATTTAGAATACACAGAAGGGAATTAAACAAGTTAGACATTAAATTCATAGGAGCAGTTTGCTATTTACATATAAAGAACCACCATGTGAGAAAATGTAGTCACAGTATAAACACATGCTTGGGAATGAGTCTTGGAACGTTAGGATAGCCATTATTTCTAAGAATGTGGAGGATGGCTTTAGCCATAAATATCCCATTTTATCTCATAAAAAGTATACATACAGAGAGGGCTCTGAAGCAAAGGGGGCAAAATGTTACCAACTGTTAGTTCTGGGTGGTGGTGCATGCCAACGTCATTTTAACTTCTGTGTGTCTGAACTATTTCACAATTTCAAAGTACCCTTTTAAAGAAAAGGATCCATGCAGCCATGGAAGAGTAAAATGAACATAATTATCTAAAACTTAACAAAGAACCCTCTCCTCATCTCTTTTTAAAAATCATCAACATACTGTTTCCTAGTGCACAGAGAAACCAAGATGGACGCCAGCATGTATTTCCTCCCGTCACTGTGACTGCCCAAGACCATGGAAGAGGGGGCAAGTTGTTACCTTGGTAATGGTGAGCACAATGTCAGTGGATGTCACCAGAGGGTGGGGATTTCCCATCAGCCTGTAGCCGATCACCTGGGGAAGCACCATACTGATTGGCTGACCCAGCATGACTGCCTCTGCTTCGATACCACCCACTCCTGCAAGGAAGGCAGGGCAGAAGAATGCTTTCAGCATGCCTTACTATATCCCTCAGGCATAATTCAACCCCATTACAATGTCTTCCTAGTGTAGATTTGGATCCTGTAATGAGTAGTTATCTTTTTCTATTTCCCTCTACAGAATTTTTATAAGCACTTCTCAGAGTGTGGTCCCCAAAACAGCAGTATCACAATCCCTTTGGTTCTATACCAAGTGGAAAGTGGGGTTCCGGAGTCTCCATTTTTAACAAACAGCTCCAGTTCGTTCTTCCAAACATTATTATTGAGTACCTGTGAGGTGCTTTTCTAGGCACTGGAAATCCAACAGTAAATAAAGCAGACAAAAATGTCTCTTTGATAGGTGTGGTCACACAAAGTCGTGCTACTGGGATGTTATAACGGGATCAGTGTGAATTAGGCTACACACTACAGAACAGCGTGTGTGGAAGAGAAACCTGCAACAATACTCACCCCAGCCCAGAACTCCCAAACCATCAATCATGGTAGTGTGCGAATCCGTGCCCACAAGGCTGTCTGGGTAATAATAGCCATCGTGATCAAATACCACTCTTGCCAAATACTCCAGATTCACCTGGTGGATGATTCCTGAGCCAGGGGGTATAATCCGCATGTTGCGAAAAGCCTGAGAACCCCACTAGGATGGACCGGAAAGAACGCAATGAATATCCGATGCACTTCCATGCAGCCCAGCTCCTTGGCACCTCCCCCTCGTACCCGCGTTTGTAAACAACCAGCCAATGGAAGCAAACTCGCCCATACCTTTAAAAATTCAAACCGTTCTCTATTTCTTTCAAATTCCAGGTCTTGATTCTTCTGTAAACTGTCTGCCCTGTCAGAGAGAAAAGCTGAATGTATAAATTTTAAGGCTTAAAATATTACCGGTCAGACTTCTCAGTGATAAAGAAACCAACTGGCAACTTCATCTGCAGCCTTGCTGGGCGATACCAATGCGTTTATTTACATGGGAAATGAGAGGTAATCAGAAAAAGTAAAAAGAGTAATTATTATTTGGTTCAATTGATCTCTATAATACCTTTAAACATGGTGAGTAACAAACATTAAGTGAATTCAAGTTATAGCTAGTCTAGTCACACAGCCTGACTTTTAGGAACAGTGTCTGGACATTTATGATGACAACAGCAGCTTAGAGATTTAAAGAACCTTGGTCTCTGTACTTCGTCCTGCCTGACCTTGTTATGACACCTCTCTGAGCTGAGCCTGGTCCGGGCTGGCATTTTCATCTGTTTATGTTGGGAGACAGCGAAACAGCGATGCCAGGAGGCACAGGCCTTTATAAAATCAGTCTCCTAGCTCCCGGAGAGGTTTCTGAGGAGAATGGTGCCACCCAAGAGTATCTATAAAGCACGGATTATATGGTGGAGTTTACTCAAAGTCATTCAGTCCAATAGGAAAGACACAGGCAGAGCAGGGAATCAAGAAGCTCTTCCAGGATTTTTATAATCAAATTACATACGTCTTGAGTCAAAGTAGAACAACTCATAGTTACAACTTCGCAGGTTTGGGCACAGAAGGCACTCATAAACTGTATATCATGGATTGAGTGAACCCAGGAAAGGGCGGTAAAATTAATAGCTAAGACCCAAGTCAGACTTCATTCATTAATAGTAAACACCTACTGACTTTACTAGGAAGCCACCACTCTTCTAAACTTATTAGTGATCCACAGAGCCTGTCCTTGCCACTCGCTGGGAATACAAGCATGCAACAGCAGCAAATGCACTGCCCACTTGGTGCCCAGAGCCTGGTGAGCGATACAGAGCAACAGCCAGGCAATTACAGGAGTGTGACCATCATGCCATGATACAGGAAGTACAGAGTGCCAGGGGAACACTCAGATAGGGTCACAAACTCAGACTGGGGGGTCGGGAATGCCTTCGAGAGGAAAGTGACACCGATCCAGTCTGAAGGATGAAGAAGAGTCAGCCAGATAAAGACAGGTAGGTGCTCCTTGGGAAGAAAAGGGCTGCAAGCACTTAGCATTTACTCAGTTTACACATTTACACACTCAGTTACGACACTGACTTCTTTCTCCTGATGTGAATATTCTCCAAGGTTAAGTGTCAGTTGCTTTAAGGGAATCAATTCCTGAGGGTGCCTTAGAGCAGGGGTCCACAAACTCCAAATCCAGCCCAATGTCTGTACAGGTTTTGCCCTGAAGCAAGCAATAATTTTTACATTTTTAAAGGTTGAAAACAAAAGGATATGTGAGCAGACACAGTGTGTAGGCAGCAAAACCTAAAATATTTACTACTGGCCCTTTACAAAAAAAGGTGATCCCTGATGTACTGTATGAATGTCTGTGAATCTGTGTATGCATGAGAGAAAAGCAGAAGGTAGAAATAGAGAAAGGAGATGGTGATGTAAGGGAACGAGGCAGGACAAGTGTGCTACCCCTGGAAGGACAGAGCCTCTGGATCCTCTGGACCAGTACAGCTACTCCTTTAGGCACTTGTTTCCACCTTCTTACCAGTACACTGAGGGCTCCATCCCTCTGACTCCCACCTGTCTCTTCAGGTCCGGGTCCACATTTCCAATGTCTCCCAGGCATCTATCTGCATCAGGAACACCTCAGGCACCACATACTCAACGGGTCACACCCTAACACATGAGCTTGCTTCCTGAACCTCATCTTCATCCCCATCCCCATCTGTCTGTATCATCTAGCGACTGACTTCCCCTCCCGCCACTTAGTATCTACAACCATCCAAGCATTTACTCCAGAAAAGGCCTAACTGGCTCCTCTGTCAGTCTCTTCAACCTACCTTCATACCGTCACCAGCATCCATTTTCTAAAACATAGATTATCATGACCCATCTTGAACCTGCCAATGGCTTCCCATTTCTCAGTAAAGTACAAATCTCTTCCCTAAATAAAACACAAAGTTCTTCAAGGGCGTCTGAGTGGCTCAGTTAGCTAAATGTCTGACTCTTGGTTTTGGCTCAGGTCATTATCTCACAGTTTGTGAGTTCGAGCCCTGCATCCGGCTCTGTGCCGACAGCCCGGAGCTGGCTTGGGATGCGCGCTCTCTCTCTCTCTCTCTCTCTCTCTCTGTTTCCCTCCCTGGCTTGCTCTCTCTCTCAATAAATAAACATTAAAAAGAAAATTAAAAAAAAATGAAGTTTTTCAGTGTAACCTCAAATTTCCTTGTTTAAAAAACTTTTATTTATTTATTTGAAAGACTGAGAGAGAGCAGAGGAAGGGCAGAGAGAGAGAGAGAGAGAGAGAGAGAGAGAGAGAGAATCCCTAGCAGGCTCCACACTGTCAGCACAGGGCCCGATGCGGGGCTGGAACCCACTAACTGTGAGATCATGACCTGAGCCAAAATTAAGAGTAAGGACACTTAAATTACTGAGCCACCCAGCCACCTCTCAAACTTCCTTTATAAGCCCTCTCCTATCGCCTGGTTCAAACTTTAACTTCAGCCATGCTGAAGCCCTCATATTCTCCCAAACCTCACTTCCCTCATGCCTCTGCACCCTCTACTCTCTCCTGTATTCTCTCCGTGCCTTTTCCAGCTCTTCCCTCCCTGGTCCGCACCCTGGATCAAGTGATACCGCTGGCCGAACCCTCCAGACTCCCTGTGTGGCCCTGTGTCTGGTGCCCGTGGCTCTTCTACTTGGAGCACTTGTGGACACCCAGTCAGGGTTCTTCCCCCTCATGCCTCCAGCAGCGGAAGGACAACAGAGCCTCTCACAGCAGAAGCAGGGTTGGGAGGGGAACATTCACCCCAGAGAATTCTGGGGCACCAGTGTGACGTAAATGACATATTCACAGGACAAGCAGAAGCCAGACATGCTCAGGCTGTTTTAAGATAGGTTAACTCTAGGTAAAAACCTATTTACTATTTAAAACAAAACTTTTTTTATTCTAACCTTGGCTCAATGAACAGTTCTAGTTACTGGGATGAATGAACAGACCTAGAATTTGAATTTGAACTCAGAAGTTCCCTGAATTCACCAATCTACTGAGCTTTTAATAAAGTTTCTGAATATGACTAAAGAGGAAATTTCTCCCTAGTTATGTAATTTGAATTCAGATTTGGACGTATACCAAAGTTTCTATTACATTTAATGGTACTCCAGAAATTCACAAACTTATTTACAGAGTTATTTATAGTTATTTACAGAGGAGAGAGCTTCCACACTCATGAAATCTGGTCAGAAGTTGTTTTGATATTCTTGTTGGGATTTTAAAAAGAAAGGTTATTTTTGAGGTAACTTTGAATAATTATTGTAATTTTACAGTAATGAGTTAGCTAGACCCTCCATTCCTAAAAATGGTGTGCAGCCAATTATTATTATTCAAGCAAGGCAAAGAGCTCGGAAATATTTAAACGAGAACCTTTATCATCCCATCACCCTGCCACAGTTTTTTGAGTTCATTTCTGGAAATAGCTGGAAATAAGCCCACAGCACACAGTTCCACAGAAGTTGAGACATATCACATTTAATTCCTTACAAGAATGAGGAAAGAGCCTGTGAGGTCAAATTGCAAAACCAAACTCAAGCAATAAAAACAAAACACCACCAATGAAAATACTTCTAACAGAAATGTTCTCTTTAATTACAAAAAAGAAAAAAAAGTGTTTGCCAGATTTGGATATCAATTTGGATCAAAGTTTCCCCCGGGACTTTGCTGTTTTTATAATAATGTTTTCAGTACTACGGTATAAATGGAAAGGGTCCATAAAAAATTGAAATCAGAGTTGATGGGTCTCAAGGAAAAAAAAATCACAGTGAACTTGGTGATGACTCAGATTCATTAACTGCTTAATAATAGCCCGGAGCTCTTTGAATTTTCAGTCAAAAGACTTCAGACATTAAAACAATTACAATTCTATCTCCACCAGTACTTTCCCCTTGCAGGCAGTGAAATAAAGGTAAATTATCAACATCAGTGAGAATCTTCAGGAAAGATAAAGTTGCCAATGATTTTGCGAGGCTACCTTTATAACTTCTGAAGTGGGGTGTTAGGAAATATCCTTACCCTCAAATAGAGTAACATTCTATCCGTGTACTTCTTATTCTTCCCTTTGACACCAAACTATTAAATTGAGCTCATGTGATTCAAGGAGGGAAAAAAAAGAAAAGACAAATTGCCTAAGGATGAGTTTAGAGTCCAAAGGAAAGGGAACAGCTGCCGAATCTCCAGTCTGTTCCAAGAACCATCAATTCAGGGGACAAAGCCGATGTCTTTTTATCCTGAATTTATCTGGCTTGGATATTGACATTAACTTGAGAATGACCAGCTACTACAATTCCCTTGAGGCTGTATGGAACCCACTTAAGTCCCCAAGGAAGCAAATAAAGTTTTCTGTCTCTCTCTTTGAGTGGTTTATTTCCTATCTTAAGTGACTTTTTAATTTAAAAACAATAGCTTCCGGGGCTCCTGGTGGCTCAGTTAGTTAAGTGTCCGACTTGAGCTCAGGTCGTGATCTCGTGGTTTGTGGGTTTGAACCCCACGTCGGGCTCTGTGCTGTCACCATGGAACCTGCTTTTGATCCTCTGTCTCTCTCTCTGCCCCTCCCCTGCTCGTGCTCTGCCTCTAAAAATAAAAATAATAAATAAACCAAACCAATAGCTTCTTATTGTGAAAATGAAGAACAGTTACAATCCCAGAGATAAATCATCTAGCAGTTTGGCATCTCTTTTTTCAATCTTTTAATCTCTGTATAGTTCTTCATCTAGCTGAAATCACGCTATACAAGCAATTTATATTTGGCTCACTGAGCTAAGACATGAGTATGTTCCAAGTGTTATTAAACGCTTTATAATTATAACAGCAAATGTTACCTAATAATTTACTTCAAGGACATACCTTAATTTAATCATTCTCCTTTGTTGGACGTTTAGGATGCTTCTAGGTTTTCAATATTATAAATCATGCTTTAATGAACACTATGTAGTCATTAAGCTATTTCTGAATTTCAGGTATCTGTGAAGGATATGCTCAGAAGTGGAAATTCCAGGATGAAAGGTATGGTGATTTCTAATAATCTTAATACACGCTGCCTTCATCATTTCTAATTCAGTGTGATCAGCAGCACATAAAAGTGTCTCCCTCATGACACCTTTATAATTAATAATGTTTATTTTCTAATCTTTACTGATAGGAGAAAATGGTATCTCAAGGATTTAATCTACTTTTTTATTACTTGTAAAGTTGAAAAGGATTTATGTCGTGTTTACCATTTGTTTTTCCTTTCATTGTGAAACATCCACTTTCCTTTACCCGTTTATCTGCTGGGTTTTACGATTTTTTAATGGATTATACACAAGGTTTATATATTAAAGATATTAGCCCTTTGTTGTATTTGTTGCAAATATTTTAAAGATATTTACCGTTAACTTTGAAGCCATTAAATCTATAGTTCCTTGTTCCTTTTTTGCTTCATTTACTGCTTTTAAATTTAGAAAGATCTTTCTCCTCAAGACATATACATACTTATATTTCTTTTAAAGTTTTTGATGATTTAATTTAAAAAATATTAATGCTTTAATTCATAGGACTGCTCTATCAAGTAACTAATTTTCCCAGCATTGAATGTGGTATAGTTCTTTCTTCTGCACTCATAGTTGATGATAACTTTATTTAGTTATTCTTCTAGGTTAAGATATCAGACTTTTAGCAGTACCTGGTTGCCCTGCTTGTATCCAAACCCTGGCTGTATAATCTTGCACTTACTTTTACAACAGATGGAATGTACTTCCCACTCCTGAGTTAGGGCTTGACTGTGTGTCTTGCTTTGATTAATATTATTGCAAATAGACAGCATTCTAATCTGCCAGCCCTAATCTAAGCCTCAAGAGATATTGTGGGTTCCCACTTGCCCTCTTGAGCCTCTGTGATCACCAGGAGCTTTCTCCTTCAGCCTGGGCCCCAAAAGAAGTGAATAGGAAAAAAACCACACATAATAACCCCCCACCCCCCAAAAAAATCTTCACTGGAAAATCTGTATTAAGTTTGAGTTTTTCTGAATACATCTTTTAAAGATTTTCTTCTTTTGTTTACTTACACACACAAAGAAGACTTGATCTCCAAGATTCTGCACAAAACAGAAAACCCAAGTATTCATCCTAATCTCTCACCTTCTGTTGAAATCAACCTGGATGGAGTGATCAATTACAAGATCAGCAGGACAAACAGGGTTTATTTTCTCTGGATCTCCTCCTAACTTTTTCACAGCATCTCGCATTGCCGCAAAGTCAACCACAGCTGGCACACCCCTAAGAAAAGAGAGAATTAAACAGAAAACAAAACTCTTAAACAAGTGTACTTAGATTTTTCACCTTTTGCCTCCAGTGACAATACTGGCCACGAGACAGTCTCATCAGTGGGGCTAACAATAGATGCCTTAGAAAAGTGGAAGTTTCTAAACACGCTTCCTTGAGCAGAAATTGGTAGTAAGCGCCATGAATGAGTGGTATCTCTACATGCAATTTTGCATTAAAGTTAACAACAAATACGGTCTAAATAGAGACCGTGGTAAAATGTGCACTTAACACTGGGGCTGTTACTGCCATGGCTGATTCCCATTCACGTGGGGGGGGTGGGTGACAAAGGCCTATAGAAGACACACGGATTTCACCTCCAACCTCCAACCTCCAACCAAATTTAAAGAAATGGATGTAATTCTGAGAAGAATGCTGTGAATCCTTCCTTTTTATTATTTTGAGTATAAAATTTGTCCTCTGGACTGTCCTTTGGTAAAGTAAAATTTCGTCTCTATAAGGAATAAAATAACATCACTTAAAAATGGAAAGGCAAGATCTCAGAAAACAGGCCATGATGGGGAATAAAGACTCCCAGGAATAGCAGGATGTGAACTGAGGTTTCAGGGCAACAGGTCAGGCCTTGTGAACTACAAGTCTCCCCTCAGGACACAGCATATTGATATTCTAAGGACAGCTGTTTCAAACCTGGCTATCTGGGTGACAGGATGTGAGGGAGAGAAGATTCCAAGATAGCCCTACTCCATGCTATTTCTTCCACTTTTTGTTAGTATACTTAAGGTTAGGATCTCCAAAAACAATGACCTTTGCCACTGGAAGAAGTGGAGTGACTACACATCCCACTTGTCGGAGACAATCTCTAGCTGTCCAGGATAACAGACCTCTTTCGTTTTCAAAAGTGTCTGGATAATGGGTGATAAATTATACAGTCATAGCGTGTGTGTGTGTGTGTGTGTGTGTGTGTGTGTGTGTGTGTGTGTGATTCAAGCTTTCCTTAAAGGCTGGCAAGGGAGGCAGTGAACAGGGAAGTGAAGTGACATTAGGCTCACGTAAAGTCTTGCAGGATGACGCGGGCAGGCTTAAACGGCACTTCTATGTTCTTATGCTGCATGACATTCCAATTTAGGATATTTTCAATGTCATTTTTCTTCACCAAAAATTGATCACAGTTCCGAATGGCTGCCTCCAGGAGAACTCTGATAGAAAATGGTAAGCGTTCTAGAAAAAAAGAAAAAAGTATAACAAAATAAACACAAGTCATGAGACACATTATTATAAGAACTATTTTAAAGCCAGTCCCCATATAAACCTGATATGAAGCATCAGACTATTTTTCCAACAGGGAAAGAGGGTAAATTTAAATTGATTTCAACAGTTCGATATGTCAGAATACTGAATGGGTTGAAGAGACATTCAGTAATAGAAAAAGTTAATTCTTTCACAGTAAATGATTGCCTTACCTTGGATTCCATTAATAGTTTCTGTTAAGTCATCATGAAAGAAGTTAGCCTAGATATTTACCATATTATATGCTGGCAAGTAACACACACACACACACACACACACACACACACACACACACACAGTAATATTTCTTATGAAAACTAGTGTTCAAGAAATGAGAAAATAACTTCTTTACAACTAATGTAATTAAGACCAAAGTTTGGTCACATACACCTTTCAAAGGAAATATAAGCCCACATGCCATGCAGAATGGCTACTGGTAGTGGGTTCAAGGATAACAACAGTTCAGAAGAAAAACTATTTTGTTTATTTATAAAAGAAATGTTCATTCCTGATCTATGAAAACTATTCACCAATATTATTTGGAAAAGACAAGAGTGCAAAGGTAGAAAAGCAGAGGATTTGGGATAAAAAAGACATGTTTTTGTCCTCTGCTCTTACCCACATTGTTGTTTCTTGATCATGTCATTGACCCTCTCTGGGTCTCAGCTTCCTCAGGACTTCTAACATTTTATAAACATGACCTCAAGGGGTTGTTATGCAGACTAAATGATGTAATATATATGTATAAACCCTCTATATACTATAAAGTGTTATATAAATGTCACATGTATATAATAATTACTAACATAAAAATGAGCAACGTAAGAAAAGGTGTGTGAGTTTGTGTGCTTAATTCAAGACCATTCAGCCATTTCTGCTACTCCCTCTTTCAAATCTCCTAAAGGCTAATTAATTACATAGCTTAATTACTATGCAAACGAGACTCAAACTGCTGTCAGAACAATTAACATCATAGAGCCATGCACCTACCATATCTTGAATCCTTCAGTTTATTCAAATTGAAGAATTTCTTTCCTGGTTGTGCAGGATCTAAAGGCTCAACAAGGTGTGCAAATGGGTTGCTCATGATTCCTGATGGCCACGTGTCCCTGAAAAGAAAAGGGAACATTTAATTTCTAACTGTCAAAACTGGACCTCATTTACTTTGACAATCACGGTAGATATTCACTTCAAGACATCACTCATCTTTTCACAGGAGGAAGGCAGGACATAAACGACTACAAGAATTATATTCTTAGCAAATAAAATGGGCTTCTGTGAAGGTATCGTGAAAGCTAGCATTCACCTCTTGAGAGACCATAAAATCCCACACTTTTGTCTTATGTCTACAACTTTCCAACATTCTTCCACCAATAAGATATACCGTGTCTTATGGTAAATCCTGAAGATACAAACCGGCCCTTTGAGCTGGACTCATGTCTTGCCTGACAGGAGGTAAAAGGTCATAGCAGATGACATGGAATTGTATAAAACTTGAACTTTGGAAGTGGGGGCTTGAAAGCACTATTTCCTGTTGTAACAGTCTCTGCAGCATTTGAAAGAAACATGGTAGTTTGAAGTCTTCCTGATTCACTTTGCACAAGGTGGCAACAAAGTGTTCACATCAAGGAATCTCTGTTACTGCAGTGGGGCGTAAAGGCCTAAACTTACTTCCCAAGTGAGTGTGGAGGAGACCCTCTACCCCAGCTCCAGGCAGGTTTACAAGCAGAGAATCAGGGAAGTAATTGTTCCTGGCCTCCAGCACACAGATAAATAGCAATTTCAAATAACATAAATGTACAACTCAGAGAAAAACACAGTAGGAATAGCAAGTAGAGAAGGAATAAGAAAGCTTGTTTTTAGTCCTACCCCTGGGGCAAAAATCCTTCAGCCAATCCATTTCCCAATTTTGAGATAAGAATAGTAATGTTCCGGGGCGCCTGGGTGGCTCAGTCGGTTCAGCGTCTGACCTTGGCTCAGATCATGATGTCATGGTTTATGAGTTCGAGCCCCGGTTTGGGGTCTCTGCTGTTGGAGCAGAGCCTGCTTTGGATCCTCTGCCTCCCTCTCTCTGTTCCTCCCTGGCTTTCTCTCTCTCTCTCTCTCTCTCTCTCTCTCTCTGCCCTTCCCCCTGCTCATTCTCTCTCTCTCTCTCAAAAATAAATACAAACATTAAAAATAAAAAAGAATAGTAACATTTCTGAGGCGTGTAGAGATCACTTAAAACTAAAATCTTAAAAAAACAAAAACAAAAACAAAACACAAGAATACTAACATTTCCCCAATTAATTCAGGGGTTTTATGAATACTTAAATATTCAACATATTTGAGGATGACTAATATGGAATGATCAACATATTACTGTAAAATGAAAAAACAATATGTGCAAACTCTGGACATATGGGTTCAGTTCATACCACCACAATAAGGCAAGTATTGCAATAATGTGGGTCAAAAGAATGTTTTGGTTTCCCAATGCATATAAAAGTTATGTTCACACTATACATTAATCTATTTAAAAACAATGTATATACTTTAATTAAAAAACACTTTATTGCTGGGGCAGGAGGGTGGCTCAGTCAGTTAAGCATCCAAATTTAGCTCAAGTCACAATCTTGCAGTGTATGAGTTCAAGCCCCACGTTGGGCTCTGTGCTGACAGCTCAGTCTGGAGCCTGTTTCAGATTCTGTGTCTCCCTCTCGTACTCTGTCTCTGTCTCTCTCTCTCTCTCAAAAATAAACATTAAAAAATGTTTAAATAAAAAATACTTTATTGCTAAAAAATGCTAACCATCATCTGAGCTTTCAGGGAGTCATAATCACTGATTGTAGACAACTATACCAAAACTAATGATAATGAGTAAGTTTGCTATATTGTGAAAATTGTCAAAATGTGACACAGAGACAGGAAGTGAAGAAATGCTGCTGGGAAAATGATACCAACAGACTTGCTCAAAGCGGGGTTGCTACAAACCTTCCATGTATAAAAAATGCAGTATCTGCAAAGCACAATAAAATGTGGTGTGTCTGTAACAGGAAATGACCATTTGGGGGGATAAAAAGTTACAAGTGGTTCTTGTCTCCCTAGACAGGCCCATAGCTTCATGAAAACACCAAAGCGACTGGCTCCTTTAAGAAGGGCAGGGGCCTCGAAGTCAAGATTAGGAGTAAGACTCAGTTTCCACTACATACACATCCTTTCATTTTGTTTGTGTTTTTACCCATATAACTTTTTGAAAACTAACTGAAAGTTTAAAAGAAATAGATATTTGTGTATATCCTCTGTCTAAAGTCCAGGGCTAGGGAATTCTGGGGAGAGGCAGTGGACTGAGAAGCAGCCCCTGCCTTCCTGGAGTTAGCAGTGCTGGAGGCCACAGGACAAGCCAGACACCTGTCAGGAGCACTAGAGAATGCAGAGGACAGAGTGAGGTTGTCTGCCAGCATCTCTGTGCCGGCAATGACTTCTTTCCCTGAGTTCCATGTGGTTTTGCAAGGGCTGCCATTTTGTCAGGGAGAGGGAAAGCTATCTGCCCTAATCTGGGCCAATCCACTTCCTTCTCTGGGAATTCTGGAACCAAACCTAAAGAAAGGCCAGCAAGGGAAACTGTGTTTATAAAAGCATATGCCCCTCGACCATCTGAGTTAGAACTACCCAGGGATAGTTCTGGTTAAAAATACAGATAGATTCCTGAGTCTCACCCCTAAGCTACTGAATCAGAATTGATGGGGGAGGTGGGAGGAGGGGGCAGGCCTGAGTGGAATGTGCCGTCTAAGGGGGGCAGTGGCCATTTGGCTCCAGCCTAGAGCTGATGCAGGAATGCCCAGCCCACTGTTGACAGATCATCCAATTTTTCAAGCAAGTCTGGCAGTTGGGATTTCTACGTGAACTCTCTTGATTTAGAAATGTTGGTAACTAAATGTTTCTAAAATACCGTGTGAGTCTGTAGCATGACGGCTAAACCGAACACGCCTGTGGGCTCTATGTGACCACTGGACTGCCAGCCCGTGACATGTGTCCCAGCCCCACCTGGCAGATGTCTCAGACTGGACAATGGCAGGGTAATCAGAGAGAGAGAAAACTCAGGTAGGCAACTACAGAGAGAAAGGAGGCGAGAGGTAACCTGCGTGGGCAACTGGATGGCGGCAGCTGATGTGGAAAAGTGGTGGATGGAAAGAAAAGGCAAAAGCTAGAGAAAACAGCCACGGAGAGAATCACCGAATCATGGGGCAGAAGAAATACAACTGAACCCTAAGTGTGGAAGGCTGGAGGATCTTAGGACTGCTTTGGGAAGGAACACTGTGGCTTTGAAGACAGAGTACATTTCTTTATCTTTATTTATTTTGAGACAGAGAAAGCGTGAATGGGGGAGGGGCAGGCAAGAGAGAGAGAGAGAATCCCTAGTAGCCTCTGCACTGTCAGCACAGAGCCCAAAGAACCATGAGATCACGACCTGAGGCAAAGTTGGATGCTTAATCGACTGGGCCACCCATGTGCCCCGGAGGACAGAGCACATTTCTTAAAGTGCTACACAGATGTCAGATACTCATTGTTCATCCCCACTAAATGAGGAGCCAGTCAGGAGGAAAAAAAAAAAACCTATAAATATACTGTTTAGTAAGAAATACGCTGGCTTGTTGGTAGAAGTTTACAAATTGGTGGGCTCAGAAAACAAGACTAATAATTCCACTGATTGGAATTTTGAGGCTGTAAATTGAAAAAGGCAATAATAATCCTATTCTCCCTTTGATTTGTTACCGATTCTATTGCCCCTAGATGTAACTTTTCTACCCCACACAGTAGCAACTGCAACAGCGAAACTGCTGTTTGGCCTGCCTGGGAAATGGGTCAGGAAAAGAGCCTCTCCACAGAGGCTGTGGGACATTTGAGAATCTCTGCAGCCAGAGGAAGTGGTGGGAGGCCCTTGCAGAATGGGGCAGGGTGAGTCATTCACATCTTTAAAAAGCCTTGAGTCTTTGACTCTTCCCTATCTCTGTGTCAAACCCTAATGGGGACAGGTGCCTCAAGTTTGCCAAAAGTCTACGATTAAACCAACTGCTAAGTTGTACCCGTTTGCCATGACGCAGTGGATGAAATGTGTCAATTTACTTCCCTATAGCTTACGAATGCCCTGTAACTCTGGCAGAACTCTGAAAACCTTACACAATTTCTGCTGTTCCCACCACCCTATGAAGCCTACCAGTATTTCAGGACAGATATGGTGACCGACAGAGCTCTTAGGGAAAATGGCTTGTGTAAAAAGTGCTCTACCGTCTGCCTCCCCTTTTCCTTAAAAACTAGAAAACTGTCAGGGTGCCTGGGTGGCTCGGTCGATCAAGCGTCTGACTTCGGCTCAGGTCATGATCAAGTGAGTTTAAGCCCCGTGTCGGGCTCTCTGCTGTCAGCACAGGGCCAGCTTTGGGTCCTCTGTCTCCCTCTTTCTCTGTCACTCCCTAACTTGTGCGCATGCAAAAACCAACTAGACAATTGTCTAATTTCACTAATCAATGAACCAAATTCTACTTGCAGAAGCTAAAAGAGAAAGAAATCAGTCACCAGTTACTAAGTACCAACACATAAGTACACGGGTACCGGTACATAAATACACCCAACGCTTTACACCATCTTCTCTAATTTTGGCAACACCTCTGTAAGCTAAAGCATATCATTATTTCCATTTTACAGCCGAGGAAACTGCAGCTCAGAGAGATACAAAAATTTGCCTAAGGACATACACCTAGTTAGAGGCAGAGCCAGGTTTGAAATCCTGGCTCTTCCCACCCCACCCTCAAGCGACTTCCTCCACCCCAGGTGCAGCAACTTCGGTTCTGAAGGTGCTGTGTAGAGGTCACAGACCAACCCCAAAGCTAAAACAAACAAACAAACAAACAAACCCCAAAAAAAAACAAAACTGGAGAGATTCATGGGCCTGAGAAACCCTCCTGCTGAGACTCAGTTTGGAATACTGGAGTTGCTTTTCCTTCTTTCCGGGGTCACCCAGCACGTTAGTCTGAGCTGGGCATTGTCACATGCCCCTTGCCATTTTTACTAAGTCACAGGTCAGTGACAAGCAATAGCAGCAACCCAAAACTGGTTTTGCTTCTGGGAAACTGTCCTTTCAAAAAGCTGGAGGGCTCTGGAAATCCCTTCCAGGTTTCACTCATGCTATTACTCCTGTCTTAAAATCACTTCATAGGAGCTCCCAATGCTTTAGCAGTCCCAAGAGAAAGCCAAAAACAACTGTGTTCCAAGGAGGGTAGAAGGGAAAGACCTTTGGCTTGGGAACAGTCCAGATCCAAAGTAGAATCTAGGCATCATAAATGCCTCCTAGGTCTGCCTTCCCCTGGCCAGACTCCTATTCCATCCTCAAACCTCAAGTATTACTGCAAATCCTGCAGACTCCCCGAGGTCTGGGTTTCATCTAGAAACCCCACCAGCTGGCCAGGGAGTGCTGCCTACTTCCCACATGCACAGGAAGCACAGACCCCCACCATTTCAACTCCCTTCTTTTCTTATCTGCCATCCTCCCTTCCCTCTGTTTTGTTCCT
The DNA here is from genome assembly GCF_007474595.2 of Lynx canadensis. Classification (NCBI taxonomy): domain Eukaryota; kingdom Metazoa; phylum Chordata; class Mammalia; order Carnivora; family Felidae; genus Lynx; species Lynx canadensis. The sequence goes on along the minus strand of NC_044315.2, from coordinate 54,662,859 downwards.
GCCTTTTTTCTGTTTCACCTAATTCCCATTCAATACTAATAAAAGGGAGGAGTGAACAGAGACAGTTGTTGTGGATTTTTTTGGGGAGCAGGTGGAGTGTTATCCTAGTTTTTTTCTTTTTGGAAGGGTGAGGGTTAGTGTCATGGAAATAAGCACGGGTGCTACCTTTTCTGCTCCACAGAGTAAGACAGTATTGCATAGAGGAAAAGAGAAAACAAATTAAAAAGAAGAAAAAAAAGAAAGTTAAGAAAGGGAAATGATATCTTTTAAGCAGTGATGTTAGAGCTCATTCAGAACTTGTGCTTCACGAACCTTGTGTTCAGGACTGTAGGACCGCTGAACATTGGCCCCGGCCTGTGAATCAAGTAGGACGCATGAACAGTTCTTATACAAAAGGAATTTGAAGACAGACACTTGCACTGTACTTGAAACCCTTCTCTACACTTAGCTCACACTCTTAAAATGAAGAGAATTATTCAGTTGAGAAACAGTGTGTTTCAAAGCTAGCCCATCCTGAAATACCAGCTGGGTGACTTGTACATTGTCATGATCCCCTCAGGTACATCTTGTGCCGGGACAGGAGAGGTTGGGGAAAGAGTACTGAACACCAGATTTTTAAAGCAAATTACTAAAAACACTAAACATTAGCATAGGCAGACAGATCTAATTTAACAAATGAACCATGCTCTTGGCAAAATAGGTGCAGGCAGTTCAGAGCTGGGGTTCCTCCCCAACCACAGTCTTGCTGCCAACCAACCTTTGGTCTCAATTTTGGACACCTGCAGGGGACTCAGAGAGGCACCACCTTTTTGTGCATATGTGGCATGGCATTAACCCATCCCCCACCATGCCCTTGGGACACCTGGCCCTAGATGCTATGCAGGTGATGAGACAGAATCAGAGAATGTTGAGCCTTCTGGAGAGAATTTGGAGATGCCATAGCATTTTCCTGACCAGGAGACAGAGGTCCCCAGAAGCAAAGTGGGATCACTAGATTTATGAGTGGTAGACCGAGGAAGAAGATACAGCTGATTTTCTCTCCAATGAAATGCAAATTTCTGGCAGGGATAAAAAGTATGCGCAAAATCCTCCAAAAGTAAAGTTTAAAAAAGTACCACTTAGGCATATCACAGTCTTCTGGCACTTTTGTGAGTTAGTTCTCTAATCACTGACTGAGCCTTCCATGTGGTGCAAAATACCAGAGAACTGACTGGCAGCTGAACTTTGGGAAAACAACTTAGAGTTAAATTTTTCATAATCTACCCTGCGTAACTAGTTTTTTTTCTAAGAGAGGCAGACAAGTAAGGGCAAATAAATTTTATTGATATAAATATCAAACATACAATTCCTTACTCAGAGTCAACATAAGAAATGTGAGCAAAGACTCACATTAATAGAAACGAAATAGAAAAAGTTGAATTATATATATACGAGAATCTAATTTAAAAACTTCAAGACTATTAGTATATATTCATTCACACACACACATACCATCATATATAGAAATGAACAGAAAAAGATCTAAAATAAAGTCAACATTGATTACCCTTAAGTAGATAAATGTTTAAGTAGAAACTACCTTTTGAAAGGAAGCTAGAACACTTCATAAAGTTCCTGAAACCACAACATACGGTTCTTTCTTTCATAATGTCTGATGAGGATTTATTTAAAAGTAAATTTGTGACTATTACTCTTTAGATAAACCCACTCTGCTCCTCCAAACTGCCTCCTCGTTGTCGAACGATGCAGTGAAACGGTTCACTAAAGAATTTGTAAATGGTTCACATTTAACATCAGACAGATCAGTTGCATATGTCATACAGGTCACAAGTATCAATCCAAGCTGGACCCCTTCCTTCTCACCACCCTCCTCAGCCCTCCTCCAGCTCCCCCTTCTCCCCATCACCCTACTGTCCTGCAATCCCAGCAGGAGACCAAACTTGCTGCAGAACCATATCTTCTAGGCTGGTGAGAACTTCAAAAATATTACACTAAGTAAAAGATGATCATTGCAGAAATATTACAAAGTGCAGGTAAACAAAAAGAAGAAAATAAAAGTCACCTGTAATACCATGCATGGTTTGGAGTTTCATCTAACATGACTTTTAAAGGTATTTGGATTTTGGGGCACCTGGGTGGCTCAGTCAGTTGAGCGTCCGACTTTGCCTCAGGTTACCATCTCATGGTTTGTGAGTTCGAGCCCCACGATGGGCTCTGTGCTGACAGCTCAGAGCCTGGAACCTCCTTCAGATTCTGTGTATCCCTCTCTCTCTGCCCCTCCCCCACTCGCACTCTGTCTCTCTCTCAAAATAAACATTAAAAAATATTGGAAAAAAAAGAAATAAATGTATTTAGATTTCTTTAAAAAATGGATTAGACCTCACAGTGTTTTGCAAATTGCCTTTTCTCACTCAGCAATACATCTTTATCGGGCTATCAGGTGATATTTTATATCATTTTTAATTACACCATAAAAATCTATCATTTAGATATACAACAATTTACTTAAATCTCCCATTAGTAAAATACTTAGTTTCCAGGTATTAACAGGCAAACAATGCTGCAACCTTTGTACACACTTCTTTGAGTAGGTCCTCAATCCATTTCCTTAATATAAATTCCTAGCTTCTGGTCCCTAGAAGTAGGACAGCTGAGTGAAAGGATTTGCATGTCTCCATTGTGTTAAACATCACCACGTGGCCTGGGAAAGGCCGTGCCAATTTATGACCCTTCTCTGAGGCAGTGAATGGAGGTGCCTCAACTAGGCAACATAATTCTTCGCCAAATGGAAAGATTAAAAAGCTAATCTTGGGCGTATCTTTAATTGCCAGTGAAGGTGGACACTTTTTCATCTGTCTCTTTGACATCTGAATTTCTTCTTTTGTAAACTGTCAGTCTGCCAGACACAGACCAAACCGAGTGATACCCAGATGGCCTTTGGTGACCAAATGTTCTCCTTGGAGGAGGACTTCACCGAGCTCTTAGTGTGGATGAGACTTGGCTCCGGGACCCCTAAAATCTTTGGGCAGCTCTAACGTCTGATGTACAGTCTGACTCCATGCCGAGGTGCATCCTGAACCTAGCTCGTTATAGCAAGGTAAGAGGCCCCATTAGCTTAAATCATGGTCAAAACCCCATTTGGTTCAGTGAGCTTTGCTCTCTGTTACCCAGACTGAACTTCCAAAGCCCAGGCAGCAATCTTGCAAGTGGGTTTTAGGACACTGAACACAGAGCACGGGCAGCACACTGCTGACCCATCACTCTTGCCAGAGGAACATCTCGGACCATACACCCTGCAGAACGCCCCACCGTGATGCTTATTCGGCACAGCCAGATTTGCAGAAATGCGCGGAAAGGTCGACTGACTTTAGCTAAATGCCAGTGATCAGATCCAGTAAGATTCACCTCTTCAAGTCACTTTCCAGACTCTGGAGTATAGAAATCCAAGATTTAGCTGCTTCTGTTATCAGAGTTGAATCTTTTTAGGTGGTTTTAGGATAGGGAAAGAGGGGCAGTATGAATGGGCCCCACAATCAACCAGCAGGGGAGAGGAGTGAGCCTGAGCAGCGGGACTCCTGCCAGTAATGGGGTGGGGAGGACAGAGGTTTTGTTTAGTTCTCGAGGGTGGGGAGTGTGCCTATCAGTTTCCAGGAGAGCTTGTATAGTTTCAAAGAGTTTCCAAGAGATTAGTGGAGAGTGATGGATAAAGTACAGACTGATGGATAAAGTACAGACAACACACGCTCCACATTATTTAGGATATCTAAAGGCACACAGGGGTGGGCTTTTAAAATCCATCCAGACAACAGAAAGAGGTTTCTTCTGTATTTCATGCGGTTTTCCCATCTCTCCCCTCCTCACATTTTCCTAAATACACCCATTCGGAATTTTCATGGGTCCCAACTCTAAAGTCAAAGTCAAGTCACTGCATCTCTAGAGTTCATTTCAGTTCACTATAAGGATTAGCAATGCTTCATTTATTTTCTGTTTAAAGAAAAATTAATTGGTCCCACTCCCAAACTGACTGTTGTGTATCTAAATATCATGCTACTTATAAACAACTTTTTGTCAAAAGCGAGATTCCAAGGATGTCTATGTAAGCATAAATAAGACTGAGGTCAGAACCACCCAGGCCAGCAAACCACCATGGCTTGTCAAGTGGATTTTTTCACAAAGTAGAGAACTAGAAAGATTAGCTCTTTGCTTTCTTTGATGTAACTACATCTGGACAACTGGAATAACTAAATATCTCCGGATTTTCCCAGAGACCAGGTCACCTAAAAAAACAAAACAAAAACTACCCACAGAAATCTCTTAAATGGGGTACTTGGAAAGAATTTTGAATAAGAAGCCCTAAGAGCAACGATCTATTTTGGGACATAATGTAAACAAAGAAAGAGGTAGTGCAGAAGGAGGGTCTTGTAGAAAGGAATTGTTGTGCAACAATATAACCAAATCCATCAACCCATTTTTCTTGAGCAATAATTATATGCGACGTGCACCCTTGTCTGTAAACATGAATAAGACTGCCTCTGTATCAGAAAGTTTTGCCATCACACAATTAGCTTGTCTTTTTTATTTTTATTTCTTTGCTAAATTAAAAAAATTTTTCAATGTTTATTTTTTGAGAGAGATAGAGAGATAGAGAGAGAGAGAGACAGAGTGCTAGTGGGGAGGGACAGAGAAAGAGGGAGACACAGAATCCAAAAGCAGGCTCCAGGCTCTGAGCTGTCAGCACAGGGCCCGACGTGGGTTTTGAACTCACAAACTGCAGATCATGATTTGAGCCGAAGTTAGATACTCGACTGACTGAACCACCCAGGTGCCCCTGTTTTTGCCAAATTTTTAAATAATCAGTCTATTTTCACTTATTCTTCCATCTCATCCTGGACAACTGCCCAGAAGGCTCCACATATATTCCTAGATTTTTAAAAAGAGCTGTCACAGTTTTGAAATGATTGAGTTCCATTTTGAATGAGCCATATAACCTTTCTGTGCCTCAGTTTCCTAACCTGTAACATAAGTTTAGTTGATAATCCTAAAAAGTCCCTTCTGAGTGAAAAAAAATTCTATGCTTCATTATTCATGTATTCAACACACATTTATATTAACCATCTAATATGTGCCAGGAACTGTTTTAGGCACTGGGGATACACCCAGTAAAAAATGACAAAGGCCCTGCCTGTGTGGTGCTTCCATGAGGAAGGAGACAGAGTACACAGCTAAATGATATACAAACAGAATGTCAGATGGTGACCAGCTCTGTGGATAGGCAGGACAAGGGCAGTAGGGAGTGTTGGGCCGTGAAGCATACTGAGAGATCAAAGGAGGTCTCATTCATATGGAGCCACTTGAGCAGAGCCTTGAAGGAAGTGAGGGGACAAGCTATGTACAACTGGAGCAGGGGTGAGACCATGTGCAAAGGCCCTGAGGCGGGTCTGAGGAAGGCAAGGAGGCCAGGGCAAGGTGAATGACGGCAGAAAAGGAGACAAGGTGGGGAGGCAGCAGACTTGGCCACTGTAGGGACCGTGACTGAAGACAAACTACAAAGTACTGTCCTAGCTTTACACTTGGTTTAAATTAACTGTAGATTACCAACACTGGAATTTGTTAAAGTCTGATATGAAATTAAGTCATAATGTGAAAATACTAGATTACATTTAAAAAGTAGCTAACTTCTGGAATCTAACCCTTCTGTTTCCTTGAACTTCATTATTAAGTAACACTGGAAATTTTTAGGATGTATCACTAAGATGATCATGACTCACTCAGCAGACATACACAGCCACTGCCAAAGGCAACAGACAGGATTTGGGGGACAGGGGCCATGGCCACTGCACTGTCTGAGGGAATAGCCCCTGCGCCTTGTCAAGACTCCCAGTTCTAGGCTTGCTGGCGAAGACAGCACAACATCATATGTAATTCCCAAAGGAGGAAGGCTTACCTGACACATTCTTTAAGTTCATTTTAAATTAACTGCAGTAGCACAAACTCAAAAGAACAGAAATAGTTTTAATTTTTGATATCACTGTGGTCTAATAGAAGCAGTTTCACAAAAGGGCTTGTCAACTTCAGAATTTATACTTCCAGGAAAGTCATCGTGGGGTCATAAAACATTTGGTCAGAAAGGAAGAAGCAGGGCAGGGCCCCCCAGGCGTCCTGACCCAGCCCTCTGCTCCTGATCTCTTCCTCTCCTCATAAAGGTCAGTCTTCAGCCTCTTCTTGGAATGTGGGTCTCCTACCCTGCAGTAACCCACAGTTATCAGTGGGGCTTCAAAAATGACACCTGCAGACACCCCAAAAGTGACATTTTGCAGAACCAAGTCCTATAGCATCTAACTTACAAAAAATTTTTTTTAAGGTTTATTTTTGAGAGAAAGAGAGAGAGAGAGGGCGAGCGAATGAGCATGAGTGAGGGAGGAGCAGAGAGAGAAAGGCAGACACAGAATCTGAAGCAGGCTCCAGGCTCTGAGTTGTCAGCACAGAGCCAGACTTGGGGCTCAAACCATGAGATCATGACCTGAGCCTAAGTCGGACGCTTAACTGACTGAGCCACCCAGGCGACCCCCTATTGCATCTAACTTTTGAGGCGAGAGGAGCGGGGTAGGGGCAGACCACTGTGTTTTTAAAAGCATTATGGGGCAGGCCTAGTTGATATCCATTCTTTAAGAAAAGCTGCATGATTTCCTCAAGCTTCTGAACAAATTGTATAGATGTTTGGTAATGAACTTTTCTAACTCAAATTTTAGGAACTAGAAACAAAGAGTGTCACTACAAGAGGCAGGGTGTCAGGCTGCCAGGGTCTCAGAGGGCAGCATTTATCTCCATGAATTTCCCACGTTTCTGAGGTCATCAACCCTCACTCACCTCAGAACTGGACTTAAGAATGATGACTCATGCTAACAGAGTTCTCAGAAGCTTGAGGTATAAACCCATATATTTATTGATTTTCCAAAAGAAAGACAACTGCCAGGACGACCCGATGCTCCTGTTTTCTGACCATCACATTCTCTCCCCAGAGCAGTTGAGTGATGTGGTTCAGAGCTGGAAACCGAAGCTAAATATCAGGCGTATTGAAAGGGGGAGCTGGAACTCAAAATCAAGTCCATCACACTCTAAAGCCTACCTCTTAAGCAGCTAAGCCTTCACCCTATCTCAGTGGCCCAGACAGTGGCATGGCATCTATATGCAAATGCCATTTCATGGCATCAAAGACATAAGTAATAAAATAGCATTAGACATATTTGGCACCTGGGCCTCTCTGGATTGTCTAAGAGACAGGATGTAAATTCATTCATACATTTGACATTTTTAAAAAAAAATTTTTTTTTTAACGTTTATTTTTTTTTTGAGACAGAGACAGAGCATGAACGGGGGAGGGGCAGAGAGAAAGGGAGACACAGAATCGGAAACAGGCTCCAGGCTCTGAGCCATCAGCCCAGAGCCCAACTCGGGGCTCGAACTCACGGACCGTGAGATCGTGACCTGAGCTGAAGTCGGACGCTTAACTGACTGAGCCACCCAGGCGCCCCCATACATTTGACATTTATAGGCAACTGGGATAAAGGAACACAGTCCCCATTGCTATTCAGTCACACATAGACTGGACAGGAGGAATTAATAACCATATCATGAGATCCATGCTACAGCAGTGGTGAATGGTGATAAAGAAACCTCTTGGGAGAACAGCTAATCCAGCCTGGGAGGCGGGGCATGAAGACCTCCAGGGACAGGCAAAACCGGAACTTCACGAATGGAGGGAGTCAATGAAAGTATATTTGGGGCAGAGAACACAGCACACAAAGGCATGGAAGTGTGACCCTGTGGAAATCATAAAGCAGGCCCAGGTGGATGAAGTACAGGAGGCATGTGGGCAGAGCTAAGTGAGGAGGGAAAGGAAGGGGGCAGGGTCCCCATCACAAGGGGCCTCACAAAAAGGTTCAGCTTTATCCTGAAGACAGGGGCACCATTAAAGGATTCTAGTCTGGATGCTTCAAGACCTGATTTGATTTTCTGAGATCACTCTGGAAGTCTGGGGGACTGCTTCAGGAGAAGGATGCTGGACTTATGTTGGGGAGGCAGGTTACAGTCAGAAAGAGAGGTCAGAGGCAATATATCTCAGTGAGAATTAAGAAAGCAGAATGGATGGAATTCAAACTGTATTACAAAGCTGTTATCATGAAGACAGTATGGTACTGGCACAAAAACAGACACTTAGGTCAATGGAACAGAATAGAGAACCCAGAAATGGGCCCACAAACATATGGCCAACTAATCTTTGACAAAGCAGGAAAGAATATCCAATGGAATAAACACAGTCTCTTCAGCAAATGGTGCTGGGAAAACTGGACAGTGACATGCCGAAAAGTGAACCTGGACCACTTTCTTACACCATACACAAAAATAAACTCAAAATGGATGAAAAACCTAAACGTAAGACAGGAAGCCATCAAAATCCTCAAGGAGAAAGCAGGCAAAAACCTCTGTGACCCTGGCTGCAGCAACTTCTTAACACGTCTCCAGAGGCAAGGGAAACAAAAGCAAAAATGAACTATGGGGACCTCATCAAAATAAAATGCTTCTGCACGGTGAAGGAAATAAATCAGCAAAACTAAAAGGCAACCAATGGAATGGGAGAAGATATTTGCAAACAACATGTCAGACAAAGGGTTAGTATCCAAAATCTATAAAGAACTTACCAAACTCAACACCCAAGAAACAAATAATCCAGTGAAGAAATGGGCAAAAGACATGAATAGACAAAGAAGACATCCAGATGGCCAAATGACACATGAAAAAACGCTCAACATCACTCATCATCAGGGAAATACAAATCAAAACCACAATGAGATACCACCTCACACCTATCAGAAGGGCTAACATTAACAACTCAGGCAACAACAGATGTTGGTGAGGACGCAAAGAGGCTCTCTTTTGCACTGCTGGCGGGAATGCAAACTGGTGCAGCCACTCTTGAAAACAGCATGGAGGTTCCTCAAAAACTAAAAATAGAACTACCCTACGACCCAGCAATTGCACTACTAGGCATTTATCCAAGGGATACAGGTGTGCTGTTTTGAAGGGGCACATGCACCCCAATGTTTATAGCAGCACTATTGGCAATAGCCAAAGTGTGGAAAGAGCCCAAATGTCCATCAATGGATGAATGGATAAAGATGTGGTATACATATACAATGGAGTATTACTCGGCAATCAAAAAGAATGAAATCTTGCCATTTACAACTACGTGGATGGAACTAGAGGGTATTATGCCAAGCAAAATTAGTCAGAGAAAGACAAATACATGACTTCACTCATACGAGGACTTTAAGATACAAAACAGATGAACAGAAGGAAAGCAAAAATACTATAAAAACGGGGAGGGGGAAAGAACATAAAAGACTCTTAAACATGGAAACAAAGAGAAGGTTATTGGAGGGGTTGTGGAAGGGGGGATGGGCTAAATGGGTAAGGGGCACTAAGGAATCTACTCCTGAAATCACTGTTGCACTATATGCTAACTTGGATGTAAACTTAAAAAATAAATTAAATAAAATGGTTTCAAAAAAAAACATTAAAAAATTTTTAAAAAAGAAAAAAAAAACACAACTTAAGGGGCACCTGGGTTTTGACTCAGGTCATGATGCCTGGAACGTGCTTGAGATTCTCTCTCTCTGCTCTGCCCCCACTCATGCTCATGTGTACTCTCTCTCTCAAAATAAATAAATATTTAAAAACACAAAAAATAAATATTTTTCAATTTCTGGTTGTTTGTCGTTAGCATACAGAAATACAACTGAATTATTTTTATTTGGCCTTTATCCTGAAATTTTGCTATCCTCATTAGTTCTGATAGTTTGTGTAGATTCTGTATGATTTTCAACTGAGGTAAGCATGGCATCTACAAAAAAAGACTGTTCTACCATTTCAAAAAAAAAAAAACAGAATGGACTGAGGGTAAGAAACGAAAAAGGGGTCTAGGATAGCTCCTATGTGCCTCATTTGGACAAAATGGCAGAGCCAATGACCAAGACTGGAGCCAAGATGCTGGTTTTGGCTACAGACCTTGGGATGAAGACATCCAGCAAGCAGTTGCATAGGTGGATCTGGAGCTCAGGAGCTCGGGGCTGGGACAAGAGTTCAGAAGAACGGCAGCAATGTGTAGGCATTATGCCATGAATGCTACATCAATCCATGAGCACTACAGCCCAGTGACATGTGCAGAGTGCCTGTGGGGTACCAGGCACCTCAGCCATGTTGTCTAATGTGGTCCACCAGCAACCCTGTGAGAAAGGCATCGCCATCCCATTTTACAGTTGGGAAGATTGAGGGTTGGAGGGGTTAAGTAACCTGGCGAGGCCTTGTGGCTTGATCAGTGGCCAAGCTGGAAGTTCAACTCAGGCCCTGTGATGCCAGGGCTGATTCTAGCTCCATGTCTCCTCCCAGTAGGCAGCATAGGTGATAGAACTTACAGTCACTCCTCATACAAAAACCCAAATTAACCAATTGGATTTAAAAAATGTAACCTCGTATTAAAACAAATTTCACACTCAAAGGTACATATGTTAAGACTAGATAGTCAACCTGTATTTCCCCTAAAATATCCTTGATTTTGGCAAAATCTGCATGATAGGTAACTTTGAAAGGATGCGTTGATGTCAGTAACACAGCCAAACCAGCATTTAAAACGCAACTGATTCTTTTTTTTTTTATTTTTTTTAATTTTTTTTTTTCAACGTTTATTTATTTTTGGGACAGAGAGAGACAGAGCATGAACGGGGGAGGGGCAGAGAGAGAGGGAGACACAGAATCGGAAACAGGCTCCAGGCTCTGAGCCATCAGCCCAGAGCCCGACGCGGGGCTCGAACTCACGGACCGCGAGATCATGACCTGGCTGAAGTCGGACACTTAACCGACTGCGCCACCCAGGCGCCCCTAAAACGCAACTGATTCTTAACTGAGCAAATATGGGGTTTTATGAAACATACCACCCTTAAAACCAAACCCGCGGCTGGTCTTTATGCCACCACGAGTACAGAACTGTACTTTTAGCATGACTGTTCTAGCACAGCTCTTGCATATAACAGACCGTCAGCAATGATGTATTCACCTCTTGTTTTTCCTTGATCGTGCAGGAGGACAATCTTAGACTGGCACCCCTTCTTCATGAACTACGCTACAGTGTGTACTGTGCTTTGTAATTTTACAATAATGGTTGTAAAAGGATGATGAGGATAAGGAATAAGTCCTCCATACACGTTTATTTGAGCAACAGCCCAGGCAAGTCACACTATCCAAATATGGGCTTGTCCAGAGCTCTCTTCAAGTCGAGAAAAGGGAATGAAAACCACACCAGCATTCACGCACAACAGCCGCGCTAATTCAATAGAAGGTGGATTGACTTTTACAACAGACGACTAAGGCAGAAGAGGAATCTGAGAAATGACTGGTTCCGAAAGTATGAGATCATTCTGGTGGTTCTATGGCATTAAGGGATCCATACTTAACCTCCAAAACTTGGTCTGTCTCCCAAAGACATATAGTACTGAAAAAGACAGTTTCTTACTTTTGCGTGTTTGCAGCACCCAATCCCAAAGTCCTATGGTTTCCAATACACATTTAAAATCAGAGTCGCCACTTTTTACCACAGGCAAGATTCACTCCATCTCCCTCAACCGGAGTTTACTTCTTTGCAGATTTAAGGTAATAATACCTGCCCTGCACTGCTGTGCCCAGCTCACGAGGGCTGCTGTGATAATAAAACAAGGGAGTAGGTGAAAAGCACAGTGCACATTGGAACTCTATACCCGTGAGCTACCATTATTCATGAGATTGCTATTAACTTACTTCACGGGGCACGTGGGTCCTAAAAGTAGCCCACTTCTTTTACTGAAGGTTTAAATCTACATCTTCTTTTTTTTTATGTTTATTATATTTTGAGAGAGAGAGAGAGAGAGAGAGGGAGAGAGAGAAAACCCAAGCGGGAGAGGGGCAGAGAAAGATGGAGACAGATCAGGCTCGGAGCTCAAACTCACAAGGTGAGCCATGAGATCATGACCTGAGCCAAATCAGCTAAGCCACCTGTGGGCTCCTTAAATTTGTATCTTAAAACACAATGGATATTCTAAAACATAATCAGACTCACTCTTAATTAGTGGGGTAAAAAAGCATTCTAAAATCAGAGAAGAGGGGCTCCTGGGTGGCTCAGTTGAACGTCAGACTTCTGCTCAGGTCATTTCATGGTTTGTGACATCAAGCTCCGCATCTGCTTTAAGCACAGAGCCCGCTTTGGATCCTCTGTCCCTATCTCTCTGCCCCTCCCCCAGTCATACATGCTCTCTCTCAAAAATAAACAAACATTGATAAAATCAGAGAAGAGCTACAGCCTCCAGATATATATGTGAAAAAAAATGACAACAGATTACAAAGAAAAATTATTTTCCTCATAAAAAGTTGCCTTTTCATACTGGTTCAAATGGAAGATTCTTTTCATCACAATTCTTTAAACTCTTTTAAAATCCTTGCAGGTGAGATGAAATGTTCTCGGTCCTAGGCCATCTCTGAACATTTTCCTTTGAATGTGGTGCATCTCTTTTATAATAAAAAATTTTCTTTAATGAACTCAATTCAAATTAACTTAGCATATGTATTTCCGAGCAACTTCTCTGCATTAAGCTTTGCTAAGTGCCACAGAAGAAAGGGAGATAAGGAAAACACTCCCTGTTTTATAAGATGAGTACTATCTAACAAGGAGACTAAGATAAGCACACAAGTAACAGTAACATGATAAGGGTTATAAGGAAGGTCACAGAAAAGACACAGCTATAACCAGGGGAATCAAGAAAGGCTTTATAGAGAATTGGGAGAAGGAACGAGGGAAGGCTGATTTAGACTCGTAGGCAGAGAGGAGATCAAATGCAAAAGCAGTGAAGCAGGACAACACAGCAAGCGTTCAAGGACTGCACAGTTGTTCAGTTGGGCTGACATTAGGGCAGAATGTAGAGATTTTTGCTACAGCACCAGTGCATGCTTTTTACTAAAAAGACCCAACAAAGAATAATTTTTTGTTAATTTATGCAGTTGAAAATAAGATGCTATCTCCTGGAATAGGGAAAAAAAGGAAGTGCATTTGGGGGAAAGATAGGCCAAATGTTAATGTTCATAACTGTTGAAGCTGGGGATTTATACTCTCCAGGTCTATGTTTGACATGTTGCATTGAAAAACAGCTAAGCAAGAAATGCAAGCCGATCAACCTAGGGAAATGGTCAGCTGATGGCTTTTCAGGTGATGGTGAGATTCCTATGAACTTTCTGACCTCAGGGTCAGCTGGAGGGAGAAGAAAGGGCTGGGGTTGGAGCTGCTCCCCAGGGAAGCAGACAAGGCACCATGTGACTAAGGTCTATCGGCTACCCTTTTTTGGTTCTCCACACCTTTTGCTCCATACTTGTTCCTCTACTTCTCACTGGCAGAAAGGGAGAGGCAGGTGTGTAGGGCTGCTGCTAGGCAAGTAAGGAGTAACTCAGTCTAAGAAAAATGAAGGCAACTGTGTTGTCCCTTTGTATTAAATAACTGGGTGATTATTTTTGGTCATATCAAATGTAACGGTTGTTCAATTTTAATGCTTATATCAAATTTAATACTTAGGGCACCTGGGTTAAGCCTCCGACCTCAGCTCAGGTCATGATCTCACAGTTTGTAAGTTTGAGCCCTGAGTCGGGCTCTGTGCTGACAGCTCAGAGTGTGGAGCCTGCTTTGGATTCTTTGTCTCCCTCTCTCTCTGCTCCTTCCGTGCTCATGTTCTCTCTCTCAAAAAAAAAAAAAAAAAAAAAAAAAAAAAAACATTAAAAATTTTTTAAAATTTAATACCTGTTTAATACTTGCTAGAAAATACTGATAAGCAAAGTGAAGAAAAGTAAAAAATCAGTGGTACCCCATCACCAAGAGAAAACTACTCAGCATTTGGCAAACCCTTTGCCTTTGTCCGTGGGTGTGTTTGCCCACGTATACGTGCACCTGCTTTCTCTCCTCATAAAAACAGGATCACAGGAAAATATTCGTGGGTAACATGGTTTTAAATGTAAAAACTGTACTTCATGGCATCTCATGAAACAACATTTTATGACACTAGTTTAAGGGCTGCGTAAGAGTCCATTAAGGAACACTGGTACTTGTAACCTTGGACGGGGGTTAAAAAAAATACCATTTAATAAAATGTGTTGCTCTGAAAGGCCTCTTTCCCAATATTATTTTGAACTAATATACACTAGTATATATACTAGTTCAGAATTGTGATGTGACAATTAAAATAATATGTTAACAATTTTTTTAATGTTTTATTTTATTTTTGAGAGTGAGGGTGAGCAGGGGGGGCAGGGCAGAAGATCTGGAGCAGGCTCTGCGCTGAGAGCAGCAAGCCTGATGCGGGGCTCTAACCCAAGAACCATGAGATCAAGACCTAAGCTGAAATCGGAGGCTTAACCAACTGAGCCACCCAGGTGCCCCAAAATAATTTGTTTTATTGGGGGAGAAAGGGTGGTAGTAACATTGTCACCAGAGAAATAATCCTGTTTTCCTTTAAAAAATATAGGTTTTGGGATCTTAGTTTTTTTGTTTTATTTTTAGGTTGGAAAGGCATGAATACATACATGAATGTTGAAGGGTAGGCATACACATAGTATTACAAAGAGTAATAAGTAAAAATTCCCAGCTTTCTTCTACCCCATGTCACTGCCAAGAACTAGCTACAGGTACTTCCAAACATTACCTATTTTAAATACATGGACAAGTAGGGGCACCTGGGTGGTTCAGTCAGTTGAACTTTCGACTTCAGCTCAGGTCATGAGGTCATGGTTTGTTGGTTCGAGCCCCACGTCGGGCTTTGTGCTGACAACACGGAGGCTGCTTGGGATTCTCTCTCCCCATCTCTGTCTACCCATCCCCCCCTCCCCAACATATGCATGCATGCTTGCCTTCTCAAAAATTAGCATTTAAAAAATACATGGAAAAGTAATAGCACAGCCACATACCTTAGGTATACAGACATACAAATATGCATATATGTAGGTATACATATATATAATGTATATATACAGTATATAAAATATAAACACATATAATGAGGATTTTCCTTCCTTTTTTAAACATTACTTTTGTCCTTCTCCCTGGAATCAGAATAGCTATTAGATGCACTACTGATTTTTGCATAACAACACCCAAAATTCACATGCTGGCTTAGACTGAGACCGCTTCTGAATGGCAGTTGGGAATAAAAACACCTTCCCCTACTCACCATACATGGCTGTGTCCTCAAAACGTGAACATACTTGGCTTTAAACAACCTACTATGGATTCTTTCTCGATTGATTCCAAATCCTTTGCAGTTGCCACTTCCAGCTATATCTGTCTTAGAGTATCAAGTCTCTGCTCTTCATGGATATAGTCCTAAAGAATGTCCTTTTCCATGAAATTACCTCCTTGAAGCATGGCTCCTGTTCTGACATTCTGAGATGGGTCTGCAAACTATGGCCTAGCACCTGTATTTGTGAGTAAAGTTTTATTGGAACCCAGCTGTGCCCATTTGTTTGCATACTGTCTTCAGCTGTTTCACATTACAACAGCAGAGCTGAGTAGTAAGAGACTGTAGAACCCACAAAACCTAAAATACTCTGCCTCCTTACAGAAACGTTTGCTGACTCACATTCTAGAATAGGGTAAAAAACAGATTGTTTTTTCCCTACCAAAAGTTCTGGAGGAATTGAATCACATACTCCATATTCAGTGTCTTTGTCCAGGCTGAAGGGTTTATTTTTTAAAAAAATACAGATGACCCCTGAACAACAAGGGTTTGAACTGCATGGGTCCACTTATCTACAAATTGTTCTCAATAAATTAAATGTTCTCAGTAAAGTGTATGCATTTTCCTTATGGTTTTCTTAACTTTTTTTTTCCTCTAGCTTTATTATAAGAATACAGCGTATAATTAATGTAACACACAAAATTATGCATTAATTATTTATGCTATTGGTAAGGCTTCTGGTCAGCACTAGGCTATTAATAGTTAGGTTTTTGGGGAGTTAAAAGTTTTACTTGGATTTTCTACTGCGTAGGAGGGGTCAGTCCCCCTAACCTCCATGTTGTTCAAGGGTCAACTGTACAAACAAACAAAAAGCGCCCTGGCTCTGACAGTAGCAATGGTGTGCTGGTAAACGTTTAATCACTTGCTCTCGGCCACAGGGGAGCCCTGGATTATACCATTTGCTGATCTCCATGGTGTCAATAGTTCCATAATGGCTTACCTCAAGCTAAAAAATGTGATGTCACTGAACACGGAATTGGGAAGAGATGGCCACAAATGCTAGTGCAAACTAGCTCCAGCAAACCACTGGCTCCTCAGGACATCAGTGGCCCAAACGTACTTTATTTTTTTATTTAAATTTTTAATGTTTATTTATTTTTGAGAGAGAGAGAGAGAGAGAGAGAGAGAGAGAGAGAGAGAGAGAGAGTTGCGGAAGGGCAGAGAGAGACACACACAGAATCTGAAGCAAGCTCCAGACTCTGAGCTATCAGCACAGAGCCTGATGCGGGGCTCGAACCCACAAACTGTAAGATCATGACGTGCCTGAGCTGAAGTCGGACACTTAATCGACTGAACCACCCAGGCGCCCCTCAACCGCCTACTTTAAAGATGAAGACACTGAGGCCCAGAGAGAGTGTCTTGCCCAAGGTTGGCCCAGGGACTGGAACCAGGCTGGAAATCATTTCCCAGTAGAGTCTGGCTCCTTCACAGGGAGTTATGTCCTTCATAAAAGGAAGAGTAGAGGAAGGCAAAGGAAGTTCTTTGCCAGGCCCATGGTAATAAATGTTGGTTTTTATCATTATCTTCACAATTTGGGGCTCACGCTTCTTCAGCATGTGCTTTGAAGCTCACATCAGGGAGAGGTAGTGTTCTTCACACAAGACCAGGTTTCATGCGAACACTTGACAGTGGCCTGTCTCAATTAACCAGCAGATGCTGAGGCTACCAGACTGTAAACTCCAGAAAGAGAGGGACTGCCTGTTTGTGCTATTTTCCCCAGTGTCCAGTATAGAACTGGGCACTTGGTAAGTAGAGAGTCCATAAATATGTGCTCAAGGGATAAAGGAATGACACCCCACCATCAAAGTGGAGCTTTACTCCAAGAACATGGCAGGTATGCAGAGGTTAGATCCCATTCCCTTCTCCCATCTGTGGCTAGGGCAACAAGAGATGAAACATGCTCGTATGCTTGCAACATTTTTTTTTTTTAGTTTATTTCTTTGAGATTGAGATAGAGAGCAAGCAGGGAAAGAGGGAGACCGAGAATCCCAAGCAGGCTCCATGCTGTCTGCAGAGCCCAATGTGGGGTTCGAACCCACAAACCATGAGATCATGACCTGAGCTGAAACCAACAGTCGGACGATTAACCGACTGAGCCACCCAGACGTCCCTGCTTGCAACATTTCTAAACTATCAGCTGCAGTATCCAAGCTGCTTCATCAGAGCAGGAGAAGCTCTGTGGATGGAGGAGCAAAAGGGAGGACAGAGTTAGAGAACTGTCTTCCTTTGATGTATATATGTATGTAATTTCTACCTGGAACTTGTTCTGACAGAGCATAAAGCCAAGGAAAAATCCAGTGAGAGATCCCACCTACCACACACCACGATGCAGGACCTTGCTTTCTGGTAGGAGCTGAGGAAGGGCCACTCAAGGTGGCACATCTCTGAAAGTGGAAAGTGAACGAATGCCACGATTGGGTTATCATGATATTCCAATAAGGCTACACAGCTAAAAACAGCAGTGAACATGGCAGAAAGGAAGGCAGTGTTCTCTGGAAATGACTTTTTGACCACTTGGTAACTCTCACACAAACCCCTACACACTTGGCACGGGCTCCCCATGGGCATTTCGCTGAACCCACAGGTCCTGTTTGCCACATCACTGCCGCAATCTGGATGCACAGACAGATCAGCTCTTGGGGCACAGGAACAACCAGCCATCTGTGAACCTTGCTGCGTTTTCAGGAGGCCACTGGGACTCATCATCTCTTATGCGGAGACCTACTACTAAAAGTTGCCATAGTGAGGTCAAGCTTGGTCCCAAATACCAGAGATTAACACTGCCTATGCATGGGGTGCTGTATGTGTTTCCATTTAGAGCAAACATCCCAAACAAGAAGCAGGACCAATGATTAAAGCCTCCAAAGCATTTCCTACACCAGTGGCTCTCAAAGTGTGGTGCAGGAACTCTAGGAATCCACAAGGTCAAAACAACTTTCATAATAATACCAAAAGGCAATTGGCCTTTTCCTCTGTCACGTGTTCAGGAGTATACAGTGGAGTTTTCCAGAGGCTACAAGATGTGACAGTGCACCAGACTTGAGTGCAGAAGCCGATATAAGAATCCAGCTGACTTCTATTAAACCTGACATTAAAGAGACTGCAAAACTATAAAACAATGCCACTCTTATCAGTAACATTCTATTTTAGAAAATAAAATTCTCTGTTAATATAAATAGGTCCACTATTAAAAAAAAATCAATCACTAAATATAGCAAAACTTTCTGTTTTATATATATAGTAAATATCAAAAGATATAACCCACATAAACGAAAGCTTAGTATGCTAGTTTTTAAGTGTAAAGGGGTTTTTGAGCCCCCTCAAAAGTTTGAGAACAGCTGTCCAAGAGGCTGCCCATCCCCCGCCCACCTCTCGTCCTCACGCTTGTGAGGAGGGTTATGTATGTTAAGTACGTTGCAGGAAAGACGTGCCGTTCAGATATCTGGCTGAATTAAGAAAGGCAGCCCATTCTCCTTCCTGGATCTCTGAATTCATTAGGGCAGGCTCTGTGCCGAACCCTTCCATCTCACCCCATTCTCCCCTTATTACTTGGTGTGGATTCCCCAATCTGCCAGCTGTGGATTTCCCTATCCTACAAGTCCGGGCGCGGTGAGAACTCTCTGGTGAGACCCGCACACCCTTCTTGGGGTTAGGACTCCCCAGTGAGGACCGCACACCCTCCTTGGGGTGAGGATTCTCCAGTTCGGCCGGCCTTAGAGCCTGGATGAGGACTCCCAGCGAGGCCCGCACAACCTCTGTGAGGACTCTCCGGCGGCGTGCACAGCCGAGGCAGAGAGACGAGGAGAGCCATTTCCAGTCCCTGAACCCTGTCCCCCGCGCGGCACAGGCTGCAGACAAGGCGGAGAGGTCAGTCCCCAGGAGCCAGTCCGTCCCCGATTCCCCCCCGGGCCTTCCCCGGCCTCTACCCAGCCCGTAGCCGCTCCACGCGCCTCGGAACAGGCTCGCGCCGTCTGCCTCCGGGAAGAGGGGGGCCGGCGCTCCTTCCCCGGGACATCGGTCCCTCCGGGCCGGTACTCACCGCTAAGTGCACGAATGGGATCTGAGCGTGGGCAGGCGTCAAGTGCGGGGCACGCTCCCGAGCGCTGCGTGGATCTAGGGGCAGCCGCCTCCGCGCCCCTCCCCCTGCGTCCCCCTGGGCCACCCGCTGATGGGCGGAGCAGGGGCGGGGCGGGGGGCGCGGGGCCCGGGCGCGGCGGGGTAGCGGCCCGAGAGGTGGGGCGGAGTCTCTCCCGGCTGCCCCGCCCCGCCCGGCTGGAGAGACTTTGCCCCTGGCGGGAGGGGGCGGAGGCTAAGGGCCCAGCCGCAGGAAGCGGGCGGACGCGTGCTCGGGCCCGTACCATTTCGGCGGGCCCCGTCCTGGGAGCAGAGTGACTTTCGCTCGCTTTGAGGTATAGGGTGTGACTGTCCGGCTCGCGCCAGGAAGGGGTGGGGAAGAAATGTAGTTGTTTTTCTTTTTTGCTTTAAAAAATGATTTGGCCATAAAGGGAGAGTTTTCGTTCTTCAGCTGCTCCAGTACGTGTGGTCACTTGGCCCCTGTCCCCACCGCCACGCCCCTCTCACCCCCTTGTGCCCACCCCCGACCTCTACTCACGCCTTAATTCCTTGCAAAGCGTGCCAAGTGGGCCTCGGAACCACGCTGAAATATAATAGGACTTCGACGTTTCCATGGTTATGAATGCAGTTTCTGGTGTAAAAAAAAAAATTTTTTTTTTAACGTGTGACAACGATTTATAATGCAGGCTGTTTACCGGTTAGAAATGAGAGAAATGGCCGAGAGTTGACACTGAATGGACCTTCTTCACCAGACCTGCTTTTGTTGGGTGATTCGAGTTGCACCCTCTCTAGCAAAGCTGACTGACTAGAAAGAAGTGATTCAATCTTTCTAGATCCAAGGTGGTGAGGTTTTCCTGCCGATTTATATGGAAAACTACTGTAGTTTTCTATCTTGAGTATCTGAATAAACAGCTTATAAGATGAATAGCTAATAGCTAATACTAATTCCCATTGGTACCAGTTAGTTACCATTCTGTTCCTCTGTGCAGGGCCATATGATTGGATCTTTCAATATCTTAATCAACTCTGCCATCTGTCCTGTGAAGTGAAAAATATTACCCCATTTTGCAGATACGAAATGCCATAGCTGGGATTCAGTCCTCATGCCTGTCTGTTTCCCAAGTTCATACTTTTCTCATACTATTCTAGGGTACAAGCTATCCCTAATTATATCTAGTTTTTAAATATAAAGGGTTGTATTTAACTTTGAAAAATGAGATACTATATTTCCAATATGGGAAAAGACTTTCTTTCCACACACTTTCTAAATTCACATTCATTCATTCTTCCTTTGCACATTCTTTGAAGAAATTTTCCTTGAGTGTCTATCCCATGCCAGAGGTTCACCACAAACTGAAAAATAATAATAATAGAATTCCTTTGGAAGTTAGGTGATAATGTTCAATGATAACAGGCATATAACACAATAACTGATAATCCTTGGCAGAAAATAATGAAATCAAAACTCTAAAGGGAACTGGAATTTATTAATAAACACTGGTCAAAACCATGAAGGAAACACATTTAAGAGTTGGTGTTCTGCCACTTTGATTTTATGAAAGACCTACCTTAGTACCTGTTTTCGCTAACTGAAAGAAATCTGAAGAGGAATTTCGCTGTTACAAAAAAGATGAAAAGTGAAAATAACATTCAGTGTTTGTTTTGCAGCAAGCTGTTCCAGATGAGAGGGGCCCCATCAAGCTCCTTCCCTGCGAACTACACTCAGCACCTCAGCATCAAGCCGCTGTAGCTTTGGACTGTGTCTGTGAGCATCTGTGCTTGTATCTGGATTTATTTGGTGCATCTATTAGTAAGATGTGTCCTAAGGTATTGGAAAAGCCTAAGAGAAGCTGTATTTTGGGTCTGGGAATGCTGAAAAACTTTTCCACAGAAATTAATGGTAATTGCTTCTTTGCTTTCTGCCATTTTGGTTTCATAGGAACACTCTACTTTGAGAAAGCATGAGAAACCTGTAGTACCCACATCACTCGGCTTTGTTCCCCTCTAGAAAGTCACCAGTGACATGCAGATTGCAAATCCACTGGCCTGCCCTCTGTTCTTGTCCTCACTGACTGCTCTGTGTTACTTGACACTGGTGACTAGTCTTTCCTTGAAATTTTAACCTCCTTTTGGCTTTTAGAGCCTTCTGCTTTCATCACCTCTCTGTCTTTGATCTCTCTTTCTTAGGCTCTTTCACTATACTTTTTCTCCTCTCCCTTTACATGTGATTCCATATGCTGATGAGCTTTTATTCATTTATTTTCTCTGTGCAAACTCCCTGTTACCTGTAGCTGAAGCCTGCTGGGTCTCTGTCACTGTTCTTAACTCTCTTCAGGTCTCCACATGCTTTATTTCCAGCCACTTGTGGAGTCTCACCACCTGGATGTTCCAAAGACACCTGCCATTCTGCACATCTAAAATGAGAATTCGTCATCTTTTCTAACCATCAGTCTATCCCCTCCTTCCCATCCAGTTTCTTCTTCACTCTGAATCTCACATCTTGAATTTGGGTCTTATGGTGTGTTGCAAAAGCTAAACATTTAAGGGCTTTAGAACCATATTACTGTGCTTATACAGGGCCCACCTGATAAACATTTCTGCCATGGTACAAAAGACTCTGCGAGAGGTCTAGAGGAATGTATAAACCTTACGGACCTTGTGAGAGGAAGCCAGCCAGCCAGCTGTGGAGCTGCTCAGGCACCGCAGATCACTCCAGGGGCCAGTGGCAGAAGGACCTTCAGCTGAGGTGACTGCACTATTCTAGTAGCCTCACTGCCAGAAGTTTCTACTACTGTAAGTAGAACCATGAAGATGTGGTCAGAGACCTGTTATGCTCCGAGGAATGCCTTATTATAGTTCACACTGACTTCAGTTACTTGTATAAACTGGACTTCCTTGGTATAGAAAGGTCCTAAAAACTGTACCCAATTAACTTTGTATCACGCTTTCCAATTTATAATGCACTCACACACATATTATTTAAAAAATTTTTTTTAATGTTTATTCATTTTTTGAGAGACAGAGAGACAGAGCGTGAGCAGGGAAGGGGCAGAGAGAGGGAGACACAGAATCTGAAGCAGGCTTCAGCCTCTGAGCTGTCAGCACAGAGCCCAACGTGGGGCTTGAACTCATGAACTGTGAGATCATGACCTGAGCCGAAGTCGGATGCTCAACCGACTGAGCCACCCAGGTGCCCCTTGCACACATATTATTTAAGAAAAAAGAAATGGTGTCAGAGAAAGGCGGTCTGAGAGCACATTTATATGCTGTTTTGGAGAGACTGAGTTTGACAGTCTGACCACCTTTTGAGAAACACTAGTGGTGGTTCCAAACTGAGTGTTTCTTGGAATCACAGAGAGCACCTATTAAGAATACTGCCTCTGGTGTCCCCCACCTCCTAGAATGTCTGATTAATTAGGTGAGGGGTAGGATCTGTGCTCAGAGTCTGAGGAATTTAAATTCTACAGGTGATTCAGCTCTAGCAGGCCCACAGACTGGCACCAGGGAACTGCTACCTGGAGATATATGCTCCATAGGGCGAGACCATGTCACTTTGTTCATCACCCCTAACCTGGAGCCTGGCACATGGCAGGTGCTCAGTATGAGTTTCTTGACTCTTTCTTACTGTCACTTTCTTTCTGCCCCCTCCTCCATTACACTCTGTTCAGTGTTCTCTAGCACGGTGCAGAGGGGAAACATCTGGCAATGAGTGAAGCATAAGGTGGTCCTTCCTGAAATGCTTGAGGGGACTCTAGAATACCTACGTTCATTGCTGAATGTGTCTTCCTCATACTAGAGGAAGTTTGAAATAAATGTTTTCTGTTCCTTTAAAAAATGCTATATATTGATAATAAGGAAAGTCAGTGCTTAACTTCATCTTCGCCCTCCCTCCCAAGTATCCAACTGGTACCGCCTTCCACGCCTCTCCTGTACTTAATGTTTGTGCTTCTTTTCTTACCGCCCAAGTGCCTGAATCCTTGAGCTGCTTTCCCCAGACCCGCTGGCCATCTGTTTTACAGTTAACACTGCCACCCCCCCAACTTAAATAGTGATAAAAGCCAAATGTGATCAAATGTCCCATTGAATCTTCACAACAACCCTTTGAGGCTGGTGACATTCTTACCATTCCACAGATAAGGAAAGTGAGATTCAGGATGATTCTAACACTTCAACTGGCAAATGGTGATGCTGGGGTTTGAACTAAGGGTGATATAACTCCAGAGCTGGTGCTTTTAACCTCGATGCAATGATGTAGAATTTATTTATTTATTTATTTATTTATTTATTTATTTATTTATTTATTAAAAAAAATTTTTTTTTTCAACGTTTATTTATTTTTGGGACAGAGAGAGACAGAGCATGAATGGGGGAGGGGCAGAGAGAGAGGGAGACACAGAATCGGAAACAGGCTCCAGGCTCCGAGCCATCAGCCCAGAGCCCGACGCGGGGCTCGAACTCACGGACCGCGAGATCGTGACCTGGCTGAAGTCGGACGCTTAACCGACTGTGCCACCCAGGCGCCCCTAGAATTTTATTTAAGTGAAATCATGGGATATTCTGAGGCTATAAATCATTTATTCTCTGCAGAAAAGAAGAGGAACATCAGTGTTCTAGGAGAGAACTTTGGTCTATCACCGTCTAGAATTCCTTATTCACTTATTTTCAGGGCTTCTTCTCCCTAATCATAGAATGAAAAACCCCTGATGCAGCCCTGTAGTTTAGGTAAACATCGGTAAAGATGCTCCTCATCCTGGGGGATAAAAATATTGGAAGTTGGGGGCAGTAATGTCATTGTTCTGAGGCTGCTGCTCCTGACTTGATTTTTTTTTTTTTTCCAAGAAAATGGTTTGGTAACATCAACAAATGAGAGTTAGAAAAACAGCAAATTTGTCACTAGTTGGGCTCATTTCTGTTTCCGGTTTATGAGGAGACTGCTTTCATGGGTTAGATTAACTACTATTTAAAAATCTTACTACGGCCCCTATGCCTTTGTGCTCTCTTCATTCTTTTCCACCCATTAGTTACTTTGTCCTTCATTTGGGGTATTTCTTTTTGACCCGTCTTATAGTCACTATAAAAGCAGTGCGTTCCCCAAACTCATTTTTCCTAAGCTACAAAGCAGACTCACTGTATGCATAGCATCCACCTGGGCCCTCTACCTGTTGTCCCCACAGGGAACCAATGTGACATTATTTTCATGCTACTTGCTGTGTATGAGTAATAAAATACTTTATCTCTGACCCAAGAATCTTGTGTCTTCTGCCAACATCCATGAAACAGGAAGAGGCTTATTTATTAGCTTGTGTATGGTAAAATCTTAGTTGCTGACACTTTTGGTGACGTGATGGGATGCTGGCAGAGACAATCCTTTCTGGAAGACCCTATGGTTTGTGTTAGTGGGCAAGAGAGGACTTCCAGGATCTAGTAGCAAATGCTGTTACCCAAGTGGTGATCAAGGGGCACTTACGTATCCTCCACTGCCATCCTGTTAATGTTTATTTAGAAGCTAAGTGATAAGAAACAGGCTTGAAACAATTTACCCAAACGATGTTTTGGTTGTGCTCACTCTCCTCGAGAGTAGAATGAGAAAGGGATGTTATATGACAGTGGGGTGGCCAAAAGTGGCTGTAGCTGCTGAGTCAAGGAATCCCCAAAGTTTAAATAAATGGTGTCAACAATATGGAGATAGAAACTTAAGTGGATCAAAAACAAGTGTTGATTTGGATGAGCCCAAGCTGTGGGCTTGAAACTGGAAGTTGATGCAAGGCCTTGTTTATGGACAAGGAATTGCTCTGTCCCTCTGCACCTCCTGACCCTTCCCCTCCCCCATTTCCCAACTTCAGCTGCTTTCAGAAAAAAGCTGAATATGCTTGGGGAACTTCAAGAAGGGGGAAGCTCAAATATTTTTAGCTCTGTTGTGCATAATTGCCCAGGTTACAATTCTGCTCAGTTAGTGGAGGGGGTTGGGGTGCTGGATGCAAGGGTAGCTGAAGGCACTGAGGACTGTGGAGGAAGCTGCATAATATGAGCAAGGAAACTGGTACCAAGCCTGTCTTGAGGAGACCAAGGATTTAAAAAAAAGCCATCCTCCAAAGCCTGACTTCCTCCTCTCCCATCTGCATCCCCTTACCTTCTGGACTTCCCTTTATATGCCTATTAGGCTTCTTAATCCATTGGTCCATGTTCCCATAGTGTAGTGGTCCTCAGCCAGGGTGATTTAGTCCCCCCCTTCCGACCCTAAGACATTTGACAATGTCTAGAGATATCTTTGATTGTCACGACTAAAAGAGGGAGAGTGTGTTCTACTGGCATTTAGTGGATAGGAGCAGGGATGCCGTAAATATCCTACAGTGCACAGGATGCATTCCCCAAACAATGATCCTACCCAAAACGTTAGTACTGCCAAGATTGGGATCCTTGCTGGGGGCTGGGGGTGGGGGGTGGGGGGGGGCATCCAAAAATCAACTGATGGGGTTTGGGCAACTTTTTCTGTGAAGAAGGAAAATTAAAGTGACCTGGTAGGGCGGGCTTTTTGGGCTGATTCAACGTACTACTGTCTTTCATTGCCGAACGTATAACTATTTATGTTGTACGTGCTTGCATTGTGAATACTTATGAAGTCCAGAAGGGATTCTTCTATTCAAAGACTGTGGTAGAGAGGTAATCTCTGTCTTCTTACTGGCGGTCTAGCAAAAAGAATATAAAATCTGAGAAGAAAAGGAAATCACAGCTTTAGACCGCTATTGCACAAGTCAGAAAGGCAATTCCCTAGTACAACATCGCCACCTGCCGACCCAGGCATCAAGTGCACCTCTTTTAAAAAAGCTGGGGTTTGGGAAGTAGATGCAGCTGTTGACCTGTTGCCAAGCTCTTGTTGAAAAAGAAACAGGAACCCTCCTGCACTGTTGGTGGGAATGCAAACTGGTGTAGCTGCTCTGGAAAAAAAGTGTGGAGGGTCCTCAAAAAATTAAAAACAGAACTACCTACGACCCAGCAATAGCACTGCTGGGAATTTACCGGAAGGATACAGGAGTGCTGATGTATAAGGGCATGTGTACCCCAGTGTTTATAGAAGCTCTTTCAACAATAGCCAAATTATGGAAAGAGCCTAAATGTCCATCAGCTGATGAATGGATAAAGAAATTGTGGTTTATATATACAGTGGAATACTACTTGGCAACGAGAAAGAATGAAATCCTGCTGTTTGCAGCAATGTGGAAGGAACTGGAAGGTATTATGCTGAGTGAAATAAGTCAGAGAAGGACAGATGTCATATGTTTTCACTCATATGTGGATCTTGAGAAACTAAATGAGCACTGGGTGTTGTATGTAAGCCAATTTGACAATAAATTATATTTAAAAAAAAAAGAAAAAAAAAGACCTATAAAGACCTGTGACTCTGCAGCCTGAGGTCCCCATTTTGGGTGGGTTAACTCAGGCTTGACAACCAATAAGGAAAAGGCCCAATATATCTCACTTGTCAAATTGGAAAGTTTTTCCTCACTTGGAAATTGGGTATTTAAGGACCAAGTAGCCTGGCCCTAGCAGCATCTCAGTTTATATGAAAAAGTGGTAGCTGTTGCTTTGGGGAAACTGTACTCACATGATACCACCTGAAGTAAAGCCCCTGGCTCAATGGTGTCCTTAGTTCACAGAAGTGCACCTTAATGCTGGGGCCTGGTTCACTGATGGTCTGGCCAAGTTCAAACCTGTTAGGGGAGAGGGGAGGCTGGAGCTGTTCAACTGCTGCTCCGTATATGCCATACTGAAAATTGGCATTGTTATTCACTCACTGCATAGAACTCAAGGCCATTTTCATAACTCTGGCCAATATTCCCTATGATGAAACATATTTTTTACTGACTCTTGGGATAGTAGCCATGATTTAGCGGCCTGGTCTGTTATCTGGTCCACCCCTTGGAAGACTATAGACTGATGGATTAAATGACCCTGGCACCTGTGGTAGGAACATCTGAGACTACAGATATACAAGGGAGGAGGCCATAAATATTCTCTTTGTCGCCTAGATCGAACACCATCACTCAAGTCAAACAGCAGATGCAGTTGACAGGTTGTGGATGTGACTGATCATAAATGATACTGCTGTGCCTGTGCGTCAATAGCAGCTCTCAACATGGAGCCCCTGTAGACAGGTACAAACACATGGACTGGCACAACCTCACTTCATTCTGTTATAAAATCACGTGCTTCTCTGATGCTTGAGAGGGATATGCCACATATAGAAAAGGAAATTACAACCATTCAGTGACACTGCCCATGTGACTTAACCAAGCTAATGTAGCAATGTTGATCCAAATCAAGTTTAATGACAAATCCTGTTAGGAGTGACCTGTGCCTACTTGGGTTATATGCTTGTATGTGGCTAGAAATGGGCCAAGGAATCTCTCTCCATTAGGGATAGAGGTTGTTTTTTGGCTCATCTATTGCCTCCTGTAATTATTAGCAATGACACCAAAGATCAGCAGGTTAGTGAAATGAATAATGGATGGGCCTTAGGCTAGACTACATCCTGACTGTCTGAAATAGAGTCCTCTGGTCTTCTCTGGGACAGTCACCTGGGTCCAGGACTCTGGAAGGCATATTTGAGGTCAATACTTGAGGTTAATTTCATCTTGTTGTTTGGAGTCCCAATGATAGTAGCCTTGTGTGAGAAATTTAGTTCTAGCCTCTGTTGGTTAAAGTAATCAGAATGGCCAATAGAGTGACATACTTTTGTGACAGTTTGCTAGAAGCCAAGACAGGTAGGGGCAACAGGTGGATTGATGGGGAAAACAATCTTCCACAGGTCCTGAACATCCCTGCACATTTTTGCTAGGTATGCCAAGAATTCAAATTCCTTCCTGACTATTCTTTCCTAATGCCATTTCTCTGGGTTGTGTTTATAGTGAACACCGTGAGGGTTGAAGTTATATCAAGTCATATGTTTGCTTCTAAATTATTGGGTGTGTGTGTGAAGAATTGAGTGAGAGTGTAGATGAACCATATCATCTAAAAATTTGTAATTGTTGAGGCTGGGTCATAGGTACATGTGGGTTCAAAGTACAGGCTTTCTTACCACTTACTATAAAAACAGTAGATTCCCAAGTGTGTTCCTTGTTAGCAATACAAACTCATTGTATGTATTATATCCTTCTGGGCCCCTCTATGTTACCCCCATGGGATCTGGGATAAGGCTCATGCTGCTTGTTGTGTCATGAGTAATAAAGTCCTCTTCTGTGATTTACGAGTCTTGTGTCTTTTTCCAGTATTTATAAAATGGTAACAGGATCTTAGTACCTTGTAAGTAGGAGTAAAATCCCAGACCGTGACAGTATCTATATTGTTTTGTGGGGAGTGGGGGAATGCTTTGATGTTTGATTGAAATCACCAGGCACAAATTTAGTTGTGTAGCTTTGTTTTCACATTGAGGAAAAAAAAATCAGTTTGTTAAACTTGTCTTGCAAGTGCCCCAAATTTTGCCAAGCTTGAAATTTGGAACTTCTCTATGTAGTCCCTTTGTAAGCTTTATTTTAAATATTTAAAATTATGAATAATGTCAGCCATTTACAAAATTAGAGAGACTAGTATAATGAGCCCCCATATAGACATCACTTGGCTTCAACAATGATCAACTCATGGCTGATCTTGTTACTTCTATATCTGCCTCCCATTCCCAATTACTCTGCAGCACATATATACAATTATAGAATTTCATTTGTAATATAATCTGTTTTAAAATCATTGCTGGAATCTGCTTTGTTTTACGGTCTAGTATATTTGTTTTATTTATACTTCTAAAGAGCTATTTCGAAAAAATATTGCTCCATTAATAATAATTTTTTTAAGGTTTACTTATTTATTTTGAGAGAAAGAGAGAGAGAGAGAGAGAATTCCCAAGCAGACTCTGTGCTGACATAACAGAGCCCCATGTGGAGTTCGAGCTCATGAACTGTGAGATCATGACCTGAGCCCAAATCAAGAGTTGGACACTTAACTGAATGAGCCACCCCGATGCTCCTCCATTAATAATAATTTTTAAAAAAGCATCACAAGTCTCTCTCTCCCCCACCCCCGAAATATTTTGAATGTAACTAAAGCTCTATATAGTGGCAAATAAATCTTCAGTTCTGTAGTTATTGAAACAAAAAAAGAAATTAGGAAAAAGAACTAAAGAAAATATAAATTAGTAACATAAAATATTAATGAATTATTTAATATATGTAATTGACTACTTGTGAGAACTGCACCAAAATAAATAAAATATACTAATCTCTGACAAATTAACAAATGAGGTAAGATGTGTAAATACTTATTGAGATACATAACTACAAGTATAGATGTTAAAATAATTTAATACAATACATAAAGTATTCTATGCAAATAATTTTGAAACTCATAAAGAGAAAGTTTCTGGCCAATATATATACAATCTATATCAGTTGTACCTTACCCCCCTCAGAGATTTTGGTTGACTTTCGTTCAAATGCCACTTCTGTTTGCTTGTGACAATCCCAGAACCTGCTCATGCTTTGAGATTTTGTGGCTGCTTCATAGTTTTCTAAGTATCCACACTCCTGCATCCACGGGGGCTGTCCTTATTTTCCCAGCAACATCTAACAGGGGGCAATATAACCCCCTTTCCCTGTGTGGTCACGGAAACCGCTGAGAGCACAGAAAGGATTGGTCAGTTTTTCTGTAATGGGTTAGATAGCAAATATTTTAGTCTTTGTGAACACATACACTACTCCTTCTCATCCTTCTTTTCCTGTCTTACAACCTTTTAAAACCCCCAAAACATTTAGCTCTCAAGATGTATGTGGGGGGGAGAGGGGGAGGCTGTGCGCATGGCTGCCCTGGGGGACGAGATGCTGGATACAGGAGAAGCGCCCCCTCCTCATACATGAGAGTTACCTGCCCTGCGCCCCGGCCCGATTACGGTGGGCGGGGCGGCTGGCGGCACAGGGCGGGGCCTACCTTCCCGCTGTTTCCTCCCGGTCCTTCTGGGCGGTGCAACCTCTGGCTTCCAGGGCCTACCGGCAGCTGACAGCCACCAAGATCTTCGAAGGCTACCAGCGGTCGTACGGATGGGCTCCCTGTCGCAGGTGAGCCCCCGGCCAGGCGTGGAGGGCTCGGCGGGCACCTGCGGCTGCCACTCTGCACCCCTGCAGCCGGCCTGCGGGGGCCCTAAGCAGGGCGGCCCCCTGGGGGGAAAAAAGGTACAGAAACAGGCTACTGGTTGTGCTTGGCCTGTGGTCAGTTTTCTCAACTCTGCCCTAAAGAATAATGGCTAAAGAGTGCAGGCCTGGTAGCCATATTGCCTTTTGTTCTGGGTTTTAATCCTGACTCCAGTGTTTACTAGTTCTGTCAATGTGGGGAAAAGCTTGACCTTCTCTGGGCCTCAGTTTCCTCATTTTGAAAGCAGTGGTAATAACAATTCTTACTTCATCGAGTTGTAATGAAAATTGAATGCGCTAATATGTGTACCGTGCTTAGAAAAGTGGCACATTGTGAATGCTCACTGCGCGTTCGATGTTATTATCAAGACTATATTTGTGTTCATTGGATTTAATCACACCTTGCATAGCCGTCTGCTGCCTTTCTCCTTCCTATTCCTACTCTCTTTCTTCTCTCTCCCCTCATTTCTTTCAGATGTAACCAAGAAATTCCTCACCTTTTTTTTTTTTTTTTTTTAATCGGGCACAATTGTTCTTCCCATAGTCCGGTTTGCCTATAGTCTTACACTCTAAAGAATGTATCTATTTATTTTATTCTCTAAGAAAAATGCTAATAAATAATTTTTTTGTTTACAGCATTACTTATAAACTACTAAAAGTTGACTCTAGAAGAAATGAAAATGCAAGTAATAGGAAAAGTTATCAAAGAATTACATCCGAAAATGTTAACTCAGATGATTTTGCATTTTAAGTAGACTTTTTATTATGGAAAATATAAACACATGAAAAAGTAAAAAGAATTATATAATGAACCCCCATATACCTATGTCTCAGACCCTACAATTATAAAGTCCTGGACAATATTGGATTTTTTTTTGGTTTTGTTTTTTTATTTTAGAGAGAGAGCATGCAAGTGGGGGAGAGGGGCAGAGAGAGAGAGAGAGAGAGGGAGAGAGAATCTCAAGCAGGCTCCACTCTGAGTGTGGAGCCTGATGCAAGGCTGGATCCCATGACCCTGGGATCATTAGCTGAACCAAAATCAAGAGTCAGGTGTTCAACCAACTGAGCAATCCAGGTACCCCTTGAACAATATTGTTTTTACTGTATCCTCACCCAATTCTTCCCCACACCTGATAATTTGGAAGCAAATACCTGACCTTATACAATTTCATTCTTGAATCATAAATTGTTTTAAAAATGTAACCACAATATTATTATATTAACATAGTAAACAGTAAAATAATCCCAAAATATATAATATGCCACCTGTATTCATGTTTCCCCAATTGTCTTATAAAAACAATTTGTTTGTTTAAGTTTCACCTGCTATCTTTTCTGTTAATTTACACATTCTCTTTTCTTCTTGCAATTTATTTGTTGAAATAATTGTCCTGTGGTGTTCTACCACCTGGATTTTGCTAATTGCATCTCCACTGTGTCATTTAATATGTTCTTCTATCTCCTGCACATAGGTACATGTATATTGAAGCTTGATTACATTATGCTTGTGTGTTTTGCACAAGAATACTTCATAGATGATATTGTATACTTTTATTAGGAAGTACGTAACATCTGGTTGTCTCTCTTTTTTGTTTTTTATGATGTTAGTAGGCCTTGATGATCATTTCCTAGACTCATTAATCATTAGGGGTTGGAAATGAAGATGTTCTAATAGAATATCTTCAAGTTGGCTGCTGAGTCTTTTTGACATAACCTAGCTGTGTTTGATATCTTTCTTGCTTTCTGGTATAATAGGAGATTCCTCATTCACTTTGTGTATTTTCTGTTTCAGGTCTAGAACCTTGTACCTGTTACTGGAAAATGGTATTTAGAGACATAATCTGCACCCTATGGGTGCTTCTGGCTGTGGGGTTGGCATTGTAGAAACAATGCCTTTTCAGTGGATGGCGTTTTTGTTTGTTTATAAAATACATCTTTAAAAAAATGTCAATTTTAGTTGAGTATGATTTATGGTTATGCAAATTATTTTTTGTTTCAAAGTTGTAATATTGTGATTTGAGATGAGGAATATGCATTTGGTCCTTGTTCAGTTTTGGCACAGAGCAACTAAAACCCTTGGAATTTACTGAATGATAAGAGCAATAAAGGTGTCTTTTGTTACATTAACGAGGCAGCTTTTGGAAAGCATCTCAGGATGGGGGCTGGTTGCCAGAGGAGCCAACCATGTGATCAGGGTTGGAACTTTCAGGCCTGGGAAGGGAGGGACTGGAGGTTGAATCAATTGTCACCAGTGATTTAATCAGCAGTGTCTATGTAATGTAGCCTCTGTAAAACTCCCACTCCAAAGGGCAGGGTTTGGCGAGCTTCAGACTCGGTGAACATGTGGAGATTTGAGGAGAGTGGTGCATCTGGAGAGAGCATGAAGCTTTGCACCCTTTCCCCATACCTTGCTCTATGCTCTATTGCATCTGGCTCTTCTTGAGTTATATCCTTTTGTAATCAATTGGTGATCTAGAAAGTAAAATGTTTCTCTGAGTTCTGTGTGCTCTGGCAAATTAATTGAATCTAAGAAGGGGGTCGTTGGAACCTCCAGTACATATGACCAGTCAGTCAGAAGCACAGGTCACAACCTGGACTTGTGACTGGCCTCTGAAATGGGGGCGGGGTGGGGGAAGTGTTGTAGGACTGAGCCCTTAACCTGTGAGATTTGATGCTATCTCCAGGTTGTTAGTGTCAGAATCGAGTTAAATTGTGGGACACCTAGGTGCTGTCTGAGAATTGCTTAATGGTGTGGGAAACCCCTCCCCAACTACCACACACACACACACACACACACACACACACACACCTATGTTGGAATTGGTACCAGAACCTTTCAAAGTCAAATCTATAAAACAAGGTATATTTTGAGAAGTCTAGCTTCTATCTCAATCTTCTTCAACCTATTCTTTCCTACCATTGCAGGATTTTTTTTATCTTAATGCCTGGGATTCCTTGTCTTGCTGCTTCGAAGAATGAAAGGGTGGGCACAAAATAAAATAAGCAGCAGGCAAAAGTTTATTAGAATGTAAGATCAGAAAGTAAGAATAGTAGGAAAGCTGTCTTTACAGAGAGGGGGCATTCAAAAGTGAATGCCAACGACTATAAGCAAGGGACTTTGTTTTACAGGGTTTTGATCTGTCCCTTTCCTTCCCTCCTTCTCAGATCTGACCCTTAGTGGCTAGGTAACTCTATTGCCTAGTCATTTCTTTTTGACTGGCTTGTTTCCATTGTATGAGGGGTTGTCTATGACCATACCTTTCCTTGTGGGTCATACGTTTTATGTTCTACTTGTTTTAAGTCAGGTCTTTCGTCAAATTCCTGAGAGAAACCTGAGGGGGAGTAAGTGGTGTCTATTACATTGTTAAAAAAAATTTTTTTTCAATGTTTGTTTATCTTTGAGAGAGAGAGACAGAGACAGAGCACGAGTGGGGGAGGAACAGAGAGAGGTGGATGCAGAATCTGAAGCAGGCTCCAGGCTCTGAGCTGTCAGCACAGAGGCAGATGTGGGGCTTGAACTCATGAACTATGAGATCATGACCTGAGCTGAAGTCAGATGGTTAACTGACTGAGCCACCCAGGTGCCCCTAAATTCTTTTTTTTCTTTCATTTTTTTTTAATGTTTATTATTGAGAGACAGAGAGACACAGACTGTGAGCAGGGGAGGGATAGAGAGAGGAGGAGACACAGAATCCGAAGCAGGCTCCAGGCTCTGAGCTGTCAGCACAGAGCCCCATGCAGGGCTCGAACTCACAAACTGCGAGATCATGACCTGAGCCAAAGTTGGACACTCAACCAACTGAACCACCCAGGTGTCCCTAATTTAACAAAAGCAAATGGATGAATATGCTTTTATATTTTTCTTTTATAGGTAAATAGAAGTGTCCTATGCATATTTTCTCCCCATGTTTTTTTTAAGTTTATTTATTTATTTTGAGAGAGAGAGAGGGAGAGGTCGAGTATGTGCACTGGGGAGGGGCAGAGAGAGAGGAAGAGCAGGAGAATCCCAAGCAGGCTCAGTGCTGTCAGCTCAGAGCCTGACATGGGGCTCGATCTTGCGAATCATGAAATCATGAAATCAAGAGTCAGATGCTTAACTGACTGAGCCAGCCAGGTGCTTCTCTCCTCTCCTCCATAGTTTTTAAAAAAAATTTTTTTTTTTTTTTTTTTTTTTTTTTTTGCCTAACCACTTCTCATGGAAATGACCCTGTAGCAGTATA
Source organism: Lynx canadensis (assembly GCF_007474595.2). Classification (NCBI taxonomy): domain Eukaryota; kingdom Metazoa; phylum Chordata; class Mammalia; order Carnivora; family Felidae; genus Lynx; species Lynx canadensis. The sequence continues at coordinate 54,628,035 of NC_044315.2, read as the reverse complement.
TGGAGACTTTTCCCATTCCTTTTTATGACTTTATAATACTCTGTTATGTGCATGTACCATGGATAGACATTTTTGTTTCCAATCTTTGCTGTTACAAATAGCACTTCAAAGAAAATCCTAGACACTATGTCTTTTTCTTGCAGAACCAGTCATGGTATTGATGGGTCAAAGGGTGAGTCCATGTCAATTTTCTACATATTGCCAAATTCTTGACTGTGTGAGTTAGGGTGTGCAGTGGACTGAATGTGTCCTTCCAAATTCATATGTTGAAATCTTGATGACCCCTGGCCTCCCCACCAAATGTGATGGTAGTTGGAAGTGGGCCTTTGGGAGGTGACTGGAGAGGGTGGAGCTGGAGAGGTAGCTTGAGCTCTCTCTGTCACTTGAGGATGCAATGTCAGCAGACTGCAGCCTAGAAGGAGGTCCTCTTCAGGACTGACTGACTTCATCTTCTTGGACTTCCAGGCTCTAGAACTGTGAGAGCTAAATGCTTGTTGTTTAAACCACTTAGTCTATGGTAACTTGCTATAGATCCCAAACTGACTCAAAGATGAGGTCAAGTGTGGAAACAAACCACATCAGTTATTTCAACCGATGGAATTTAATATAAGGAATTGTTCACTAGGTATGGGGTTAATTAAATCGCTGAAAGGGTAAAAAGAGAACTTCAGGGAATCAAAAAGGCAGCAGTTGTTGGAAGCCTGTACCAGTCCTTGGCTGAGGAAACTTTGAGGAGGGATCCCATGGAATGGCAACTCAGACCTCTGTGGAGGTGGTGCTGCTTCCCTGGTGCTGTGGTTCTGAGTTTGAAACAGGGCCCGGATCTTGAAGAAGGTGGTAGCCAGCTGATTCTGATGTTTCTTTTTTTTTTTTAATGTTTATTTATTTTTGAGAGAGACGGAGACAGAATGCGAGTGGCTTGAGGCAGACAGAGAGGGAGGCACAGAATCCAAAGCAGGCTCCAGGCTCTGAGCTGTCAGCACAGAGCCCGACATGGGGCTCGAACTCATGAGCTGTGAGATCATGACCTGAGCCGAAGGCGGATGCTTAACCGACTGAGCCACCCAGGTGCCCCTGATTCTGATGTTTCTATGGGAGATAGGAGTTTGCAACTATGGGGAAAACTGAAAACTGTATTTGGCTGCCACTTGGGAAGGTACTGGTGCTGTCAGGGTGAAAAGCATCGAGCGCAGTCTCCTGGGAACTGCAAGCAAACAGGAAGCCCCCCCCTCCCCCCCCCATACAGGCAGGAAGGAGCCCAGTCCCTTCCAGCCTCCTCCTCCAGCCTCTCAGACTCCCTCTGGTGCCCCAGCCATACATCCTGACTTACAGCCTGAAAGGTGGCTTGAGAAGCCTGGCCCAGCATTAGCGAGCAGAGTAAGAGAGGAACTGAGAGGCAGCAAGGTTATAATCTCTGCTGGTCAACTGTCTGTAGGTGTGGAGGCCCCATTATGCATTTCTCCCACGGAGGGCCTGTTTCCCCAAGGGCTCAGCAACAGATCTGGCATTTTGTTAGACTTTTACATTTTTGCCTTCAGATTCTACTTTTCAACAACAGGTAATTATCATGCTTTATGAACTCTTCTAAAGTATAGAAAAAGATGGAAGATATAATGGTTCCTACTGCTTTTATGCTCATCATATACAATGGCTTTAACAATGCTTGTAAAACACTTGACAACTACAGAAACACAGCTGACACAGAACAACTCTGTGACCAGGGATAAAATGACTGCAAGACCGCCTAAACCATCTGTTGGCAAAAGTGAACAGCGGGGTCCTCACTGCATTCCTAACAATTAAAATAGAGGATCTTCCATATTTTTATCCTATTGAATTTTTCAGTTTGTCTTGCTCAGATTTAAGCCTAGGATAGCTTTTGCTTTAAAATAAGGGCTCTTTGTTAAAAGGTTCATATTCTTTGCTTATTTGAAAATCACCTTCACAAAAGGGAACATGTAGAAAATACTCCCTTGGGCTGTTTTCATTTCACATATATTTTTGACATTCATACGTATTTTTATGAAAGCCAAGTAATCATTTCCAATTTTCATACTTTTACTGATAAAATAGTGTTTCTCAACTTTTCTATAGTTAGGCGTCCCAATTATTTAAATACATTAAGGATCAAAATATGCTCCCCACTGGGGAAAATCATTCAGAGATACATCCTCTTACATTCTAGACACGTTCTCCATTGAGTTTTGAAATCTTTGATATAAATTTGTAAAGGTTAAGTCATCATATAAATAGCAGTGCTATTAACAATCACAAAATTAATGAGAATAATAATGAGCTCAAGCGTATAAAATGCCAGAGTTAGCATAAACACTGTAATACCTCTGTGTATGACATTTTTGTTTTGCCATAGGGAAAAGTTCTGTGAACTAGTTCCCTAAGTAGTGCCAATACATTATTACTGCAAATAAACCGCTCATTATCTAAGTTGTTTTTGCAACTTTTGGAGAAAACAAAATGAGGTATTCTTGAAGGAGACATTTATCGCTGTGCAGTAAAATAAAGAAGTGGTTTAAATAGAGGTCAAATTAAGAACACTTCTGTACATCACTTTCACCATCGTATAAAAGTAAAACATGTTCGCAGCCAAAAACTTTGAAAATATACTTAGATGTGTGCGTACACACACACACACACACACACACACACACACACACAAACACACTCCATTAAAAACTGCCCATAATCCTATCACCCATGATGAGTTATCACTGTTAATATGTTTCATTTTATCAGTCTCCATCTTACCTCAATAAGTAGGGAGTGCATAGTAGCTGTTTTCTATATGTTGCATTTTTTTTTCCAAAACATAACATTAGAAACTTTTCTCAGGTCATTGAAACTGAATTGAAAGCATGATTTTTGTATTGCATAATATTATATCACACAAATAGATTGTATTTTATTTAACCCTTGACCATTTCCCATGTTTAGCGATTTAAAAAATTTCTTGTTTTCCCTTATGAACAGATGAACATTTTTATGCATAAAATGTTGAATAAATATCTAATTATTTTCTTAGCACAAATTCCTATAAGAAGAATTGCTGGGTTGAAGGTTTGCACACTTTGAAAAGTTTTAAAATATGTTCCCAAATCATTCTTTTTTTTTTAATATATTTTTTTTAACGTTTATTTATTTTTGAGACAGAGAGAGACAGAGCATGAACGGGGGAGGGTCAGAGAGAGAGAGGGAGGCACAGAATCGGAAGCAGGCTCCAGGCTCTGAGCTGTCAGCACAGAGCCCGACGCGGGGCTCGAACTCACGGACCGTGAGATCCTGACCTGAGCTGAAGTCCGATGCTTAACCGACTGAGCCACCCAGGTGCCCCCCAAATCATTCTTTAGAAAACTTGTATTAGGTCAAATTTCCGCTGGCTGAGACAGAATAACTGTCTTTTGGGATCCATCACAATGCTGGATACTACCAATAATTTTTTTTTGTTAACTTAATGGGAGAAATTGATCCTCATTAAAAGTGTACATTCTTGAATATTAATTTGTAAATATAATTATAAGACCAAAATATTCCTGATTTAGCCTTGATCAAAATTATAGTTGAAAGTAGTTGCCACACATTTCAGTAGCAGGAAAGAAAAAAAAAATTGCTGGCATGGATGGTCTGAAAGTATAAAGCACTGAGATAGTCATTATATGCTGTTAAGGAGATAAGGGCAAAAGCTGAAAATCTGATATTTTTAAAGTGTCAGATTAGCTAGTACTATGCTGTTATTATTACTCTAGCTTTGTAATGTAGTTTCAAATGAGGAAGTGTAATACTGCCAACATTGTTGTTCTTTTTCAAGACTGCTTTGGCTATTTGGAGTTTTTTTTTTTTTTTTGTGGTTCCATATGAATTTTAAGATTGCTTTTTCTATTTCTGTGAAAAATGCCGTTGGAATTTTGGTAGGGATTACATTGAGTTCATAGATCACTTTCAGTAATATGGCTATTTTAACAATGTCGATTCTTCCAATCCATAAATCCATTTGTTTGGAGAATGAAATACTGATACATGCTACACCATGGACAAATCTTGAAATATTATGCTAAGTGAAACATCACACTTAATGGTGAAAGACTGAATGCTTTCCCTGTAAGGTCAGAAAAAAGGCAAGAGTGACCCCTGTCATTACTTCCATTCAGTTTTGTTCTGGGTCCAAAAAGATAAAGGGCATACAAACCGGAAAGTTAAATAAAACTATAATCTGTTTGCAGCTGATATGAACAACTATATAGAAAATCTCAAAGAATCTGCAAAAAGATTACTAGAACTAACAAGTAAGTTTAGCAGGATTGTATTTTTATTATTATTATTTTAAATATTTTATTTAGAGAGAAAGTGCATGAGTGGGGGAGAGGGGCAAAGGGAGAGAGAGAATCTTAGGCAGGCTGCATGCTCAGCATGGAGCCTGACAGAGTATTTGATCCCATGACCCTGGGATCATGACCTGGCCTGAAATCAAGAGTCGAACATTCAACTGACTGAGCTACCCAGACACCCCAGTTTAGCAGGATTTTAGAATAGAAGGTAAATATATAAAATTCAATTACATTTTTATGTATTAACAATGAAGAATTGGAAGTTGAAATTAAAGATGAGTACTATATGCAATAGCACAAAAATTATACAAAACGTAGATATAAATCTCAAAAAATATGGATAGGATCTATATGCTAAAACTACCAAACACTGATGAATAATATAATCACGGAAAGAGCTGAATAAATGGGCAACGATACTATGTTCAAGGATTTGAAATCTCATACTTGTTAAAATGTCAATTCTATTCAAATTGAACTAGAGATCCAATGCAAAACCGATCAAATCCAGCAGGATTTTTTTTTTTGTAGAAGTTGATAAGCCGATTCTAAAATTTATATGGAAAGGCAAATGAAAAGTTCTCTGTGCTATGCCTATTCATCACTCTCTCTCCCCTAATCCCTGGCAACCACTGATTCTTTAACTGTCCATAGTTTTGCCTTTCTCTGAATGCTATGTGTTTGAAATCATACAGCCTTTTGAGATCAGCTTCTTTCATGAAGTAATATGCATTTAAGTTTCCTCCATGTCATTTCATGGCTTGATAGCTCTTTTCCTTTTAGTGCTGAGTAGTATTCCACTGTCTGGATGTACCACAATTTAATTCATCATTCTCCTATTGAAGGACAAGTTGGTTGCTTCTAAGTTTTGGCGGTTATGAATAAAGCTGCTTTAAACATCTGTATGCAGGTTTTTGTGTGGACATAAGTTTTCATTTCATTTGGGTAAACACCAAGCAGTGCAGCTACTAGATTTTGTGAAAGAATATATATTTAGTTTTGTAAGAAATTGCAAACTGTCTTCCAAAGTGGCTGTACTATTTTGCATTCCCATCAGTAACGAATGAGAGTTCCTCTTGCTCCATATCCTCTCCAGCATTTGGTGTTGTCACTGTTCTGGCTTTTAGTCATTTTAATAGAAAAGTATTGTTATCTCATTGTTGTGCAAATGTGCATTTCCCCAATAACATATGATATTGAACATCTTTCCTGTGCTTACTTGTCAATTTGTATTTCTTCTTTGGTGAAGTGTCTCTTAGGTCTTGCTCATTTTTAATCAGATTGTTTATTGAGTTTTATCATTGAGTTTTAAGTGTTCTTTGTATATTTTGAATAACAGACCTCTATAAATTGTGTCTTTTGCAAACATTTTCTCCTACTTTGTGGTGTATATTCTCATTCTCTTGAGATTGTCTTCTACAGAAGTTTTTAATTTTAATCAAGTCCAGTTTATCAATTCTTAATTTCATCGAGCAAGTCTTTGGTTTTGTATTTTAAAAGTCATTGCCATCCCTAAGGGCATCTAGGTTTTCTCCTATGTTATCTTTTAGGAGTTTTATAGTTTTGATTTTACATTTAGGTCTGTGAGACCTCTTTTCAATTTCTGTGAGATCTAGGGTGATGTCCCGTCTTCCATTTCTGATATTAGTAATTTGTGTCTTCTCTCTTTTTTTGCTTAGTTACCTTGGCTAGAGACTTATCAATTTTTTTGAATTTTTTTCAAAGAGCCAACTTTGGGTTTTGCTGATTTTCTCTATTGATTTCCTGTGTGCTGTTTTACTGATTTCTGCTCTTATTTTTCATTCTGCTTCCATTTGCTTCTTCCTTCCTTCAGAGTTTTCATTAAGGCCCTTATTTCTTGCTGTTGGTGAACCTCTCTGCTTTCAGATCCTCTTAAAGTTGTTTCTTCAGGCCAGAGATTCAATTTGAAAAGTACTGAATTGTTAAGGGACTTAGGGGAAAAATGTGACAAAACCCTTTCTTCTCCCTGCAACAACTACTAAAATCTACCATTAATTTAGTGTCTGCTGAGTGCCACATATATTTTTTTAAATTATCTTTTTTAATCCTCACCATAAGGTAATTAGTATTATTTTCGCATATACATAAGGAAAGAAGGTTATGGAGGTTAAACTAACTCAAGGCTACATGCTTTGTATGAGTGGAAGAGTGGGTTTTAAGCTTAGATCTGTAGGCTAGTAATACGAGAGATGTACATAAAAATAAATTCACTGCAGATATATAGAGTCATTTTGAGAACATTTTATGCTTTAAAAACACTTCAAGGGTGATGTATTTTGTTAATGAGTGGGATTGCCTTGTCAGGTGAAGGGATTTACTCAAAGGTAGGTATTTGGTGGTGGGCGAGGAATGGTGAGACTGGTTCTGTCTCAAGTCAATATCAGTCTATGATACAGACTTTTAAATCTGATTGGCACATTTGGATGCCCATATGTTTGGTCTCTTATGAGCTATTCCAAATGAGGAATAAAATGTTGGCATGTCCAACCTTTCACTCAACCGTTAAACATGACTTCAAAATGATGATCACATCCTAAAATGGTTTATATTAAATATATGCATAATACTTCTTCATTCTTTTATATCTTATTTTGGAAAATTTGGCCTGACCTCCTTTAGGAGTTGAAGATTGTGATCCAGGAAGCCTCTCAGCTCAGTGATAATGCTGTGATTTTAATTTCTATAGGTTTATTAATTCCGGCAGGCAAAGAGCTTAATGCAGGGGAGATGAATTTAATTATTGACAGTGGAAACTTTTTGAGAGACTTAATGAAGGAAACAAAATCTACATAAAGTAATAAGGGAACGTTTGATTTCAAGATATCATCTGCAATATTAAATTGTGCCAATAGATGGAGAAATTGTTCCATATAAATCAGAAGGCTTGGCCCCTCTCTGATGACTAAAGAAATTCAGGTTTCTGGCAAGTTGAAAATGGATTTGCTCAATAAAAATGTGAAGCAGGAGAACTGGGTTACTTATAAATTTTAATAAGAAATACTTTTAGCAGGGGACAGGATTTTCTCTAATTTCAATTATATGTACATGAACCTCATAGTACTTGCACTGTTTTTGCAATTTGGCCATAGCACTTTTAGATCTGTACACGTGAATGTATGTATGTATGTATGTATGTATGTATGTATGTATGTGTTTATACCTGATCTTGTACAAACTGGGTTTTAAAAAATGTATATAATTTTATAGGATAAAAAGATAAGCATAAATATTTGAAAAGTGGAGCAAGAAAGAATGGAATGAAGTTAGAGTAATAGCATGCCTTCAGTTGAGCCACAAATCTGGCCTGGAGCTTCCTAGCAGCCCATGCAAGTCAGCAAACAGGATTAGTTGCATGGCCCAGTGTCTATAAAGTAAAAGCATGCCCTGTGCTAGGGAAACTATAATAATCCTTAATACTAAGGTCAGGAGTTGTGTTTCTTGGGGACTCATGAAGAGGATACTGTGTAATCCAATAGGTAATACCCTTATATTAACCCAGTGATACTTTTCACAGGACTACTGCTTACAGTGTCAGCTGATGGGTAGTCCCACAGCATGATTTAATTAAAGGAATTTGAGGTGGAAGGTGGAGGGTGAGCACCATGTATCCCAAAACATCCCTTGTAGTGTAGCTTTCTGATTGTTTAGTTTAACAGAAGGATACAATTCAGAATCCATCAATTCTCCGTGGATGTTATTTCTCTGACTGAGGGGTTTGATGAGGATGAGAGACTGCTGGGAAAACTGAATAACATGTTGCATGCCGAACACTTGGCCCTGAGCCTAGCAGGTGGTGAAAGCCATGCATGGTCAGCCTGCACCTGCACCACCCTTAGCCAAAGGACACAGATTATCTGCTGTGGCTGACTTGTGTGGATATCCATATGGCCTCTTTTTTTTTTTCAACGTTTATTTATTTTTGGGACAGAGAGAGACAGAGCATGAACGGGGGAGGGGCAGAGAGAGAGGGAGACACAGAATTGGAAACAGGCTCCAGGCTCTGAGCCATCAGCCCAGAGCCTGACGCGGGGCTCGAACTCACGGACCGCGAGATCGTGACCTGGCTGAAGTCAGACGCTTAACCGACTGCGCCACCCAGGCGCCCCACCATATGGCCTCTTGAATGCAGTGGTGTCTTTTTTCAAAAGTCCTTGGACACGGGTTAACTTTGATATCCCCTTCTGGAAGGGTTCCCTCTAGCCTCATATTTGCTTATTCATCCTGTTCCAAACCTCTGTGCTCGATGTTCCTGTGTCCTGTTGTTGATTCTAGACTCTCTTCGCATCTTCTCTAGCTTGATCCTTCTCTTGTTCTGTTGGTACTTTCATTGTTTGTGATGTTCCAGAGAAGAACACTGCTGCTTTATACCATGAAAGCCAAGCCAGACTCCCCCGTCCCAACCTTTCTAGAATACTGTGGCTCAGATCACCTTTCCCTTTCTTTCCAGGAGGGAAGATATGGACCACAGCCATTAGGTTTCATGGCTTCATTCTCCATCAGCTTTCCCTAATCTCTGTTCATCTGTGACATGTTTATAAATTTTTCGGAGTAGCTTCTGGGGCTGGAAGCTGGTTTGAGAAAGTTTCTTTAGCTCCATCCAGTCACCACTTGGTTTATTCACATTCGTTCTCTCTGCCTTCAAAAAGGGCATCACTGCAGCCTCTCTGGAAGTGACAGGGTGATTTTGTCCATCTGCCCAATCACACACACAAGTGTCCCCCTACATCTGGCCTCCCTCTCTTCTTCATGGTATTGATTGCACATTCTACAAAATAGAATGTTGCAATAATTTTGCTTTCTATAGCCTGAGGGTATGCTAAGGGTGTACTTTTGCTTATACTTCTGCACACTGATTGGGAGAATGCGCCCTGAATTCTGTTTTGTTTCCATTAACCTTTTTCTGAGAAATTACTGACCCTCAATATTGGAGCCGCAAATGGATTCTTTTAACAAGTATCCTGTCAGGATGCAACCCCTGTGTATTATGTGGCTTTTAGTCTGCAAATGCTTCCTCTTAATGCACCAATTCCCTTAAGAAGTATTTCTTTGAGTGACTTTCCCTGTATTAGGATTTTAGGAATACTTCTATTTCTGCTGTTTTAGGAAACCTCCAGTCAGAAGAATTTACAGTTCACTTATTTTTATAGCCAGCAGTAGCTATTTAAAGCCTTGCCTCTTGCTCCTACCTGCTTGAAAGCTTCCCAAATCAATGATTCTTCTGATTTCTCCGTAGACTTTGTCTTAATCCTGTGCACTCTGTCTTCAGTGAGATATTTGTGTCCTGACATATTCTGGATGTTTCTGTCATCCTTGAAAAAAATCATGCAGATTCTTTCCTAGCTCAACACAAAGCAGAGTTGTGCCACTATCATTTTGCCTGGAGTTGGAGACTGTGTGTTGAGGTGAAGCAGCAACACAATTTTGATCTGACATTATTCAGACGGGAGCCTCTTCACTGTTCACTGCAACACTAATGTCTATGAAATAGCTCCCCAACGTTACCATTAGAGGATAGGTCAGGACTGGATATACTTCTAGAAAGCAGACCCAGTGAGTAGCACAATCTGCATTCTTGGATCCTTCATTATTTTCAGGAGATGCTGCCAATAACTCAGGACCCTAATGCATCAAACCTTTGAGATGAGTCCCATGGAGGCTGACAGGCCTCTTAGGAGATTTTCAGTGGTCAGGTCTCAGCAGCTACCCAGGGATTTGTCCTTATTATAAGCTCTATCTGTCTTTAATTCTCTTCTCTGTTTTCTATTATAGTAAAAATAACAACAACAACAACATCATCAACAACAACAAAAAACCCATTATAAGCAGCACTTGGTTCCTATCAGTGAGTACATTTTGAAAGTCCTTGGAATCTTAGGTTTTCGTGTGTGTGTGTGTTTGTATGTGTGTGTGTGTGTGTGTGTGTGTGTGTGTGTGTGTATGCATATGTAAAACAGGGGGAGGGGGGGCGGGCAGGACACAGAGAAGGGATGGGAGAAGCTGAAGACCCTGGAATGGTAAGGGAATATAATCAAAGTGAAAAACAAGTGCTCCCTAATGCTTGGCTGGAGAGTCAGCCCAGAAAGGAAAATGAATTGCATTTAGACTGCCCCCCTCCCCTCACTCTAAACTGCTTGCAGTGCTCTGACTCCTAAACCTGAGTTATTGGTGACAAGTGAAATTAGGCAGCCTGGTTTCTAGGTAGCAGGTTGGACTGCAGTGAAATGTCTTAGAATACCTTGGCCTTTGTCGGAAAGCTAAGCAGAACAGACTCCAGATGGTACCTGTAGGGTGCATTGTAATCTTTCTGCACACATTACTTATATTTGCATTTGTGAAATATAACCTGTTGTGAAGCAAAATGCTGACTGAGAGGCTGTAGGAAAGACCCTTTAGTGTAATAACATCACATTGGGTTGGGTTGCTTCGGAACAAATGAGAGCTGGAAAGATGCAGATAAATTCAAAGTAAGAGAAACAGCTTTCACTTGGTCAGGGGAGTGTGTGCTTGTGTGTGTGTGCGCAGCTAGCAGTTTCTTCCTGGTGGGATAATTTCCCACCATCTCTTTATTATGCTGGAGCAGTGGTCTGTCCATTTTGGTGTCATTGACTTCTCCAGAAGCAGGTACCAGAAGCAGCCTTGACTGGGCATGCTAAACCAAGGGAAAAAGGAAGGGAACCTTTTAGATCAGAGTGAGATCTATAGAAACTGAAGCTGAGAAACCCTTGCTTGGTGGAGGGAACTGGGGTGAGCTGGGGGAGAGGTGCAGTGAACAAAGGAAACAAAAGTTGTCTTTCAAAGACATAAGCGCTAATGAAAATAGAGTGAAAGAGAAGAGAAACAGAAGACAAAGAAATCAAAACAAGAGATAAAATAATTCAAAACAAGAGCTAAAAAGCCAGAAAGAACACGCATAGAAATTGGTGCTGTGTGTCTTCCCCGCTTGTATTAAACTGAGTCCAGGTCCCACACTGGGTGGAATCAGGGCAGAGAGCCTTCAGGAAGCTGTCATTGGAAGTCTGACGGCTGAGTTTCCTGCAGGTCTGCTTTGCCCTGGCAGAGATGGTCCTGGAAGATCTCTCTGGTGACCTGTTTCCACATGGCCTCATCTAGCTGGTTTTGTGGAGCTGTGAGAAGGCACCGGAAGCGTCTCTGTCTCTTGATGTGAGGATGGAATAAGGGCAAGAGGAGAAGGAAAGGAGGAGCAGACAAGAGACACCACCTGTCTTATTTCTACATCTCTGTATCCTCATTGAAAAATGGTAAAATCTGGGGTGCCTGACTGGCTCAGTCAGTTAAGCGTCCAGCTCCTGCTTTCAGCTCAGGTCATGATCTCAAGGTTCGTGGGATCGAGCCCTGAGTCGGGCTCTGCACTAACAACCTGAGCCTGCTTGGAATTCTCCCTTTCCCCCTCTCTCTGCCCCTCCCCTGCTCATGCATGCTCCCTTACAAAACAAATAAATAAAACTTCTAAAAAAATGGCAAAATCTAATAGTATCCAACTCAGAGAGTCCTTGTGAAGATTAAGAATGTTAGGTTAAATAAACAAGGAGACCATTAGACTGATGTGGTTCTAACCCTCTGCAAGCAAACCAAAATCTAAGTCTGTAAATGCCTCAGTTATGAAATCAAAATGCTGAGGACAACCAGTCACAAATAGCCAGACAGGCTTCAAGCCAATCAATAACTCCTTTACTTTGTTTCTGCATTTTCTCTATGCATATAAGTCTTTCCTTTGGCTCCTGTTGGTGGAGAGCTCCTGTCCACTTTCTGTTTGGTGCTGTTCAATTTGAACTGATTCTTTGCTCAAATAAACTCTTAAAATTTTTAATATGCCTCAGTTTGTCTTTTAGCAAGAGATAATACAGTAGTGTTCCTGGTTTAATAAATGTGAGCTATTTTTAGTACCCATAAATGTGGTCTTTAAAAAACGAACAGGGCACCTGAGTGGGTCAATTGGTTGAGTGTCTGACTTCGGCTCAGGTCATGATCTAATGGTTCATGAGTTCGAGCCCCACATACAGCTCACTGCTGTCAGCACAGAGCCTGCCTCAGATCCTCTGTCCTCCTCTCCTCTCTCTACCTCTCCCCCACTCATGCTCTCTTTCAAAAATTAATAAATAAAACAACATTTAAAAATTGTGCAAAAAATTTACATAGTAGTTTTTATTAAGTAAAAACACCAGTTACAAAATAGTACTCACAACAAAAAATACACATACACACATACACGCATGTGTGGAAGAAAGGAATTACAGTAAAATCTTAATAGTGATTACTTTTAGAAAGTGGATTATCACTAATTTATTTTTCTTCCCATGCTTGTCTGTATTTCTACAGTGAACATTAATTCCTTTTGTAGTAAAAAAAACCCCATTATTCCTTAAACGTCTGCAAGAATCAATCCCAACAAGGTTCATTGTCAGTCCTTTTTCTCATGTCTCCTCAAATATAGATTCAGGAAGGTCTAACATCAGTCCTTGTTCTCACTCCTCCCCAAATGTGGTTTCATTTTAGTTAGGAGCATTATGGCCACCCCACTGGTACCTTCCAGCTTCAAGAGAGAAGCATGTTTGCATTCTGGTAAAAGCTGGAAGTTACTCTGTCCTACATTTCTCACCTGTGCTTTAGCAAAGACACCTGAAGTTTATAACAAAAGCTCTTATTTGCTCACAACTGTGCTGGTTAAGGAGCCAGAATTGCAGGGAGGCTTGGATCGGGCATGACTTCCCAAGATCTGCAAAAGGAAGGCTAATTATTTGGAGGGCTGTCTCTTTGCACATGCTTTATTAATCAGTGGGCATTGCCATAAAAAATTGGCTTTTGGTTGAGGCATCCTTCTGGGGGTGGCTCAGTGGAACAGCTGTTCTAGACAGGAAAGTGCCAGTCTCCAACTGGGTGTGCATATGAACCACCTGGGGATAGCGGGAGCGCCTGAAAGCAAGCATTCGTCAATGGGGCAATGCTTTCCTTGGGCTCTGTTTGGAAATGGAAGATGTCATGTTGTGTTTCCATTGCCTCTCTGCTAGAATCCAATGAATGCATTGTATGATGTTGTGGAATCTGGGTGATTTTTGGTGGTGATAATGGGTTTGAGGAGCAGGGAGGAGGGTGGTATTGTGGTATCCACAGTCCAACTGGAAACCAAGGATAGAAGCAAAGAAAGAGTTAAGAGTTAGATGTCTGTGCTCGTGAATTGCTCTCCACCTCAACTTAAGCACTGCTTCATGTTTTGATCTGCCTTGGCACATTTTGATTTTGGGCAGGGATTCAGCCTTGTCCATGTTGCCAGAGGCTGTGTATGTAATAGAGGCATCACATGCAGTGACAGGCTTGTAGAAAAGTACTGTTCCTGATAGAGATCAAACGGGAGCATTTTCATTGAAAAGTGCAGCATAGGTTGTTTTTTTTTTGCATCCCAGTGCTAATTTGCCTGCTCAGGGTCACGTTCAGTGGCTGTCCAGGTATGTGTGACACTCAGTGATGCTGATGGATGCTGGCTGGACCTGACATCCCCTGGCAGCCTTGTTCTTAGGTGGAGAGGCAGCCGTTATGTGGAAGCTTCCTGAGCAGAGGGTCCAGGACTGGGGATACAGAACCCTGAATGCCAGAACCCCAGGTTCTTCAGATCTTGGGCAGGATTCTGATCCTTAGTGAGAGACTGACAGCTAAAAGCTGAAGCACAGGGATTATTCATTCTCTTTATTCCTTCTTCTTCTGGCTATTGTCTCTCTCTCAAGCCTCCCAGAAGGTGGAAGGCAGAAGAAGGAGGAGATGAAAGTCAGAGCATGGTTTCTCCTCCTAATTTATTAGTGGTTCTATTAAAAAGTATTGTGTGTGTGTGTGTGGGAAACTAATGGTAGGTAGGGATAAAAAAAATGTTGAATAATTTTGGGTTTCAAACGATCTGTGATTTATTGCCAGCACCATTGAACCTCTTTCCATGCATGAGGGGCAGGGCCTATAGTCTATAATTCTATATTTTGTGTTAAAAGTTTGCATTAATCCATTTTCATGTCCAGTTAGATTGCTGAGCAGTTTTGCTGCTCAGTGTTCCTCCCCTTTGATTTTTGCTGAGGCTTTTTAAATGTGCTATGTGTTGACTGATTGATAAATGTGTATAAAATGTTCACTGCATGCCTACTGTGCACCAAACCCTGAGCAGAGATACAGGGCGCAGCTCTCCTTTCATGGAATTTAATCTAATTATAGGGACAGAAAATTAAGCAAATAATTAAGCAGAATATTAAGTATCTGATTAGGAAAATCCTATGGACCTTGGAGAATGTAGCAGGGACCTAGGAAGGATCGAAGATATTTTGGAGGAAGTGACTTATAAGTTGAGACCTAAAGATGAATGGAGTTGACTGGGGAGGGACCAGTCTGAGCAGCCTTCATAATTCCTTTCTTCTGTGCAGATATATTCAGAAAGTCACAAGTGAGAAAGAACTTCTTTCATGAAAATCAGGTTGGAAGATGGTTATTAACATCTCTTATCAAGGAGAACTTCATTTGTCTCCCTCTTATGACCTCTGCCCATTTGATTTTGTGTTGTGGCTACTTATGTCCATCTCCAGAGGATCTCTGTGGGCTCTAGAAAGCCTTAGTTATCCCTGTATCTCTCAGAAGGCGGTTTTGCATATGGACTTGCTGAATGTTGAATCAAAGAATAAACAGATTCAGGGAACATTGGAAATCAAGGCTATGTCCCAAGCAATGGGGAAGGCAAATAATCTTAATGTGTGTTGTTGCCTCTTGAACTCTCTGGATTGGCCAGTGGCCTAGGTGTATGTGACCTCCTTGAAGGTTCTGATTCTTAGCCATTCCCCTCAGCTCTGCTATTCTTTTTTTTTTTTTTTTTTTTTTTTTTTTTGTCAGACTGACTGGGTTTAGCCTGGGACAGTCACAATGACCTATTGTTCCCTCAAATGTCTCACTCTGCATTCAAGTTGTTATGATTACAGGCTTGTGCATAAACAGCTCATTTAACAAATAACTTCAGTCCTGTTTATTTCAACACAATTGAGAGCTTTCTGTGGTATGTGCTGATAGCGCAAGGATGAGGGCCTAAAGCCACTAACAAGTATTACGTGTCAAGGGTGCCACTGAGCTAGAGATGGTGTAGGTGGGGCGGGTGGATGTATGGGAAGTCCCAACATCAAGGTTTTGTACAAAGTTCTTCATGACACCAAAAGGGAATATGGTCTTGATTTAGGAGCTTCTGAGATACTTTTGACAAGAAATAGGACCTAGCCCCTTGGGAGATTAACTTTTGCCCCATCTTCCTTTCTTGCTAGTGGGTACAAAACCATATTTTTTCATGCTGAATTCTCTTTGGATCCTGGACTGCGTGGGGCTGAGGTCATTTGGGAGACCCATACCCACCAAATTGTAGACAGATTATCTCTGCAACTTGAAAGAATTGATGTACCTCTGTGATACCGTGAAATAATAAGATCTCTCTCCTTCTCTCTCTCTCTCTCCACATAGATAGATAGATAGATAGATAGATAGATAGATAGATAGATACATCTGTCTTTGTCCCCAGTTTCTGGTACAGAGCTCGTAAAACTTAGAATTTCTTGAGTGATAGGGATGATAAAAACATCTTATGTTATAATATGTCATATGTTAGTCTTATTCCCTCCTGCCTGACACAAGAACTTCTAAGACCCTTGGAATCTTTGGCATGATAAGAGTGTCTTTTTTGTATGCTGATGAGATGGCTGATGGCTGGGCTCCCAAGATAGCTTCAGGATGGAGGTTGGTTGCCAGAAATACCAAGGCGTGGTGAGTGTTGGAAATTTCATACTCATCCCCTGACCTCTGGGAAGGAGAGAGGGGCTCAGCAATGGCCAGTGATTTCGTCAGTCATGTCAGCTTAATAAAACCTCCATAAACACCTCCAAAACATGAGGTTCAGAGAACTTCTGGGTTGGTGAACACATGGAGGTGTTGGGAGGGTGGCAGTATGCCTGGAGGGGGCTCTGCGCTGCTCACCCCATACCTTGTCCTATGCATGTCTTCCATTTGGCAGTTTCAGAGTTGCATTTTGAAAATCATAAACCAGTAATAGTAAACTGTTTTCCTGAGTTTTGTGAGCTGTTCTAGCAAATCATCTTTGACACTGACGAGGGGGTCATGGGGACCTCTGATTTATAGCTGGTCAGTCAAAAGTATAGAAAGGCCCTGGCATTTCTTGTGATTGGCATTTGAAGTGGGGGGTAGTCTTATGGGGCTGAACCCTTCACCTGTGGGATCTCTTGTAATTCCAGATAGGAGTGGACTCCAGACCATGTCAAGACTGAATTGAGTTGTAGGCAACCAGTTGGTGTCTGGAGATTTGGAGAGTTGGTTGGTGTGGGGAAAAAAAAAAAACAAACCCATATATTTGATGTCAGAAGTGTCATGAGTAAAAACAGTTCAGAACGTACAAAAAAACCACCCAGATATTCTATAATAATCATTTTCATGTAATTTTTTTTAAACATTCCTTTGGAGTCTGTCACTTTGGAATTTGTGATGTTTTGAAACAGTTGAGGCTAATTTTAATTTTTACAGTGTCTATCAAAAAGGGGGCCTGGACATAAGATAGTACAGAAAATGTACAAAAGGTTATTAATAAAATAAATTATCTTTAGTAACAATAGAAGCAAGCAAGATTGACTCACTACTAAGAAACAATACTCACCTTTTCATGAGGACAGTTCTCCTAAACGGAAGTCAGGGTATTATATATTTTGCTAAAACATTCTGGTGCCAACTTTTCACTAAGAGAGACTCAGGATAACTAGTGCTGATGTCCAGGCTACAAATCACCTATCTGTGTGATACAAAGAGACAAATTAGCAATGACATACATCTAATGGGTTATTTATTTCCAGAAGTAGTGAAAGCTAGAAAACCATGGCAACCAATGTAGTCAGAGATAATGTAAGAGGGACTTATACTCTTGGCAAAAGAATTGGAAAAAAAAAAAAAAAGAAAAAAGAAAGGTGTGAAAAGTCCTGAATCACTACAACTAACAGTTGTAGGCAATTTAACGTTTGTTTTTTTCATTCGGGTGTAGGGTTTACATCCCAGCAGGAGTAGTAGTTACAGAGGAGAGTTATTTGTTGCTTCCCCTGCAACTCTTATTTTATAATTCTAAGCTCAGTGGCAGAAGCCCAGTCAAAAGCCCATGGACACATTTTCTAGTGAAACTAGTGATGATAGCACGTCAAGAATTTACAAAGCAGTCAGTACGTGCGGTGTTAACCTGAAGCTTTCAGATTATCACATTATTTTTTTAAAAAAATTTAATGTTCATTTTTGAGAGAGAGAGAGACAGAGTGTGAGCAGGGGGGAGGCAGAGAGAGAGGGAAACACAGAATCCGAAGCAGGATCCAGGCTCCAGAGCTGTCAGCCCAGAGCCCAACGTGGGGCTTGAACTCACAAACCGCAATATCATGACCTGAGCCGCAGTCAGATGCATAACCGACTGAGCCACCCAGGCGCCCCTCAGATTATCTCCTTATTGAAGTCATCTCCTAGGATCTACGTGAGCTCCATTAGGCTACAAGAAAAATTGCTGTGTCAATTCTCTTACTGGAAGGAAACGTAACTGCCAAAGCTGGGTTTGTGGATGGTGAAATTGTCGCTTTGCTGTTAATGTAGATTTTTCATCCATATTATAGCCCAACTGATGCTTAATCAGCCAGAGCAAACTGCATCCATTTGTTCAACAAATAACGGTGCAAACTTTCTGATTCAAAATAGGGTTGTGATAGGACAAGTTCAAATACCATGAAGCTCACCCTTTTTACCCAGATTCAGTACTTGAATAAATACTTCTTGGATCATTGCGAGCCTTTGATTTGTGGAGTTCTGAAAAAGTGAATTTTGACATGAGTGGATCTTTAGAGGTTCGTGCTCCATTATTTGGAGTGCCTCCCTCCAGTCCCTCCATGTTTACTTTGTGGATTTATCAGCATTAAAAGTCAGTTAAATGGGCTCCTGTGCACCCACACAAATTTGCTCACATGGGACAATGTGGCTGTGGGGCTGCTTGCTGTGAATGGCGTCTGACAGTGAGTGTCTAAGCGCCTGCCATTTCATCTGGAACTTCTTTTAGCTTCAAGAGGAGCAAACAGTTACAACTTGGAAGGAGAGCAAAGGGAACATCACTGCAAGCAGCACTGGCCACATGCGTAGGGTTTCTGAGTGTTGAATTCACTAGCTTAAACTCATGATGTTTCAGAAAACTCAATAGCTAGGGCTCACTTTTGTTTCATTTCATAGTAGAGAAATGTATCGGATCATTGAAGTTCTTTTTTTTTAATTTTTTTAAATTTTTTAATTTTTTTTGGGACAGAGAGAAACAGAGCATGAACGGGGGAGGGGCAGAGAGAGAGGGAGACACAGCATCGGAAACAGGCTCCAGGCTCCGAGCCATCAGCCCAGAGCCTGACGCGGGGCTCGAACTCACAGACCACGAGATCGTGACCTGGCTGAAGTCGGACGCTTAACCGACTGTGCCACCCAGGC
Organism: Lynx canadensis; assembly: GCF_007474595.2. NCBI lineage: Eukaryota > Metazoa > Chordata > Mammalia > Carnivora > Felidae > Lynx > Lynx canadensis. Next base: position 54,609,151 of record NC_044315.2, on the reverse strand, counting down.
ACCCCTGAAGTTCTTTTTTAAAAATTTTTATTATTACTGTTTTTTAAAATTTATATCCAAGGTAGTTAGCATATAGTGTGCAACAGTGATTTCAGGAGTGGATTCCTTAGTGCCCCTTACCCATTTAGCCCATCCCCCCTCCCACAACCCGTCTCCAGTAACCCTCTGTTTGTTCTCTATATTTAACAGTCTCTTATGTTTGTCCCCCTCCCTGTTTTTATCTGATTTTTGCTTCCCTTCCCTTATGTTCATCTGTTTTGTCTCTTAAAGTTCTCATATAAATGAAGTCATGATATTTGTCTTTCTCTGACTGACTGATTTCATCTAGCATCATACCCTCCAGTTCCATCCACGTAGTTGCAAAGGATCATTGAAGTTCTTGTCCGGACTTTTGTTTTTAAAGTAAACATAGATGCTTATGCTTAGTGATAGATGATACGCTTTTGTTTCCTCAGGTTGTCTCCCAGGATCTGCATTCTTCTTTGCCCTCCTGTCTTCATGGAGCTGAGGCTCCACCGGCGATTTTCCACCCCATTCCCGGGAATTCTCCTTTAAGACCAGAGTAGCAAACCCAGACAGTATCATGTGAGCTGGCAAATACTTGTATAGGCAAATCGTTTTTGTATCGAATGAGAGAATCTAGACCAAAGGATGGTAGTGGTGTCAGAAGGCTAATCTGAGTTCAAAATAGGGAGTTACTTCTGACAACGAAAGCTCTAAGCTCAGCTTCAGCTGTCATCTCCTGTTTTCCTTATTTTTCCTGGTGGAAGGAGTTTCTCTTTCTGTAGCACTTGACACGTTTCTGCCAGTCACCGCCTTCTCATTTCATGATAGGTATTCAATTACATGTCTCCCTGGTCCTGTCGTTCTCAACCTGGGTGAGGGGGGGGTTTGTCCCCCAGGAGACATTTTGGCAACATTTGCAGATAGTTCGGTTGGCACAGCTCTGGTCGAGAGTGCTATGGCGTCAGTGAGTAGTAGAGACTATAGATATTGCCCAGATCGTGCGACGCACAGGACAGTTCTCCACAGCAAAGAATGATCCCTCCCCAAATAGTACTGAGGCTGCTCTAAAGCCCTGCTGTAGTCCATGAAATCTGAGGGCAGGGAGCTTGCAGCAAGCTGTAGAAGACATGATAAATATTGGTCAAAGAAGAGAGTATTCATTTCTTATCTGCATCTTTGCAGAGGCAACCAGTGGTTTGAGGGCTCGAAATTATGTATTTCTATATTTTCCTGTCTTGGTTAGTCACTGAAAGGGAAATCCAGAAAGATCAAACAGTCCATTTATCCCTATGAATAAATATCAAAAATATACATGAAAAAAGCCAAGCTAAGAGGCCCTGGGGGAAAGGCAGAAAATGAAACTATGTAAAAGCATCATTCAGTCTTACCTTCGCCAACCAGGCTGGCGGTCCTCGTTCATCAGAATGGGCACAGTCTTGTGTCTGAGTTTGTTTTGCTCTTCAGTGTGGCTTTTGAATATGGACTTGATTTACTTCTCTTTATTACAGGCAGGGTCTCAATATAGCACAGTGTGGAGACACACAGAGAGCCAGGCAGTCAGTGCTCAGATGGCAGAGGGATGGGAGGGAGGCTGTGAATGGAAGCAAAACTTTCTGCATTTCATTTATTCCCATGTGAAAAGAAACCCTGTTCTTGCTGTTTGGAGAGAAAAGGTAGAGAATGCAGAAGAAGAGATAGCTTGCTTCCCTGGATGCCCTAGGCCTGACTGCAGTCCATGTCTGTCTGAACACAGACTGCACTGTGGGCGTTATACCTTCCAGATACTGCTTTTGCAAAGGAAGTAAGCACAGGCCTGATAACACATACCCACACCCTCCATCTATCCACGTCCCAGTCCCATTGATATGTGTGTACACAAAGCAAAAGTACAGAATTCAGAAGTGTTTGTTGAAGGGACTTGTGTATAAAGGAATTAATGAATAAATGATTTGGGAAGAAGTGTGCGCTTGTGTGATGGTCCAAGTAATTACTATTTATTGAATGTTTGCTCTTAGCCAGGACCTTTGCTAAATGCTGTTTTCATTTAATTCTCATGCTCATTCCCGTGAGTTAAGAATGTTCATCAATTTCTTACAGATGAAAAACCAGGTTCAGAGAGGTCAATTAACTTGCCCGAGATTGCAGACCTTGTATGGTAGAATTAGGATTTGAGCCCAGGTCTGTGCTGCCCTGATTCAAGGGAAGGGTTTTAGTTCCTGTGAAACCTGAAAAGCAAGACAGTGGAGGAGGTGGAATTGAGTCTGGGACTGCTTCAGTGAGCACCCCGGGTCAACGCTTTTCAGCAGAAACCCTAGAAGGTATTCTTTCACCTGGCTTTTATAACAAAGACAACAAATGGATCAGATGACAATGACAGAATCTGTTCTCTGTAGCAAGAACTGTATCCACTTTACTGACTCTTTGGGCCACAAACTGTGAGTGGGGTCACAATTGCTGCTCCCATCCCTGTGTCACAGACTAGTCCTCACTAGCTAATGAGGACACCCAGCCCCTGTAAAACCCTCCAAGATTTTCTGCAAGCCTTGGACATTCTGGGAGGTCCTTTTGTGTACATTAAGCAGCTTCCTTGCAGCACTTGTCATTCCCCAGCGTCCCACCTCTGTCTTTTTCTTTCTTTCTTTCTTTTTTTATTGAAGTGTAGTTGACATGTAATATTTGTTTTTGTGAAATAATGGGAATTTAAATAAAAACTTGAAACTGAAAAAGCCCCAATATTATATTAGTTTCAGATATACAACATAGTGGCTCAGCATTCAGATACATTATGAAGTGATCAACATGGTGAACTTAGCTGCCATCTGTCGCCGTATAAAGCTGCCATTGTTACCAATATTCTCAAAGTTGTACATTGTATCCCTGTGTCTTATTTATGTTATAACTGGAAGTTTGTGCCTTTTAATCCCCTTCTTCTATTTCACCCATCTTCCTACCCCCTCCTCTCTGGCAACTCTCAGATTATTCTCTGTATCTATGAGTCTGCTTCTGTTTTGTTTGTTTATTTGTTTGTTTTTTAGAGTCTACATATAAATGAAATCATATGGTATTTGTCTTTCTCTGCCTTTATTTCACTGATCATAATACCTACTAGGTCTATATATGTTGTTGCAAATGGTAAGATTTCATTCCTTTTTATGGTTGAGTAATATTCCTGTGTGTGTGCGCGTGTGTATGTATATTTTATCTTCCTTATCCATTCTTCTATAGATGGACACTTAGGTTGTTTCCATATTTTGACTGTTGTAAATATTGCTGCAGTAAACATAGGAGTGCATATATCTTTCTGAATCAGGATTTTTCACTTTCTTTTGACAAATACCCAGAAGTAGAATTGCTGGGTTTTATGGTAGTTCTATATTTAATTTTTTGAGGAATCTCCATACTGTTTTCCATAGTTGCTGCCCTCATTTTGCATTTCCACCAACAGTGCTGGAGGGTTCCTTTTTCTTCACATTCTCACCAGCAATTGTTATTTGTTATATTTTTGATAATAGCCAGAATACTCTGATAGATATAAGGTGATATCTCATTGTGGTTTGATTTGTATTTCCCTGATGATGAGTGATGTTGAGCATCTTTTCATATGTCTGTTGGATATCTGTGTGTCTTCTTTGGAAAAAATGTTTATTTGGGTCCTCTGAGCATTTTTTAATTGGATTATTATTTTTTTTTTTTTAATTTTTTTTTTTTTTCAACGTTTATTTATTTTTGGGACAGAGAGAGACAGAGCATGAACGGGGGAGGGGCAGAGAGAGAGGGAGACACAGAATCGGAAACAGGCTCCAGGCTCCGAGCCATCAGCCCAGAGCCTGACGCGGGGCTCGAACTCACGGACCGCGAGATCGTGACCTGGCTGAAGTCGGACGCTTAACCGACTACGCCACCCAGGCGCCCCTGGATTATTTTTTTTAAAGCTTATTTTGAGAGAGAGAGAGAGAGTGTGTGCATATGATCAGGGTAGGGGCACAGAGAGAGGGAGAAAGAGAATCCCACACTGAGCATGGAGCCTGACATGGGGCTTGATCCCACAACCCTGGGATCATGACCTGAGTCGAAATGTAAAGAGCCAAATGCTTAACTGATGGAGCCACCCAGGTGCCTGGATTGTTTGTTTTTTTTGATATTGACTTATGTGAGTTCTTTATGCATTTTGGTTATTAACCCCTTATTGATTATATCATTTACAAATATCTTCTCCCATTCAGTAGTTTGCCTTTTCGTGTTGTTGATGGTTTCCTTTGCTGTGCAAAAGCCTTTTAGTTTGATGTAGTCCTAGTTGATATACCTAGCTGTAGTTCTTTGTTTCCTTTGTTTGAGGAGACGGATCCAGAATAATACTGCTTAGATGTCAAAGGGCTTACTGCCTATGTTTACTTCTAGGATTTTTATGGTTTCTAATCTTACATTTACTTACATTATTTTGTGTACAGTGTAAGAAGATGGTCCAGTTTCATTCTTTTGAGTATAGTTGTCCAGTTTTTCCAACACTATTTAATGAAGAGACTGTCTTTTCCCCACTGTATATTCTTACCTCCTTTGTTGAAGATTAATTGGCCACATAAGCTGGGTTTATTTCTGGATTCTGTATTCTATTCTGTTGATCTTTGTATCTATTTTTATGCCAGTACTACACTGTTTTGAGTACTATAGTTTTATAGTATAGTTTGAAACCAGGGAGCGTGATATCTCCTGCTTTGTTCTTCTTTCTTAAGACTGCTTCGGCTTGTCTTTGATCTGACCACTGTCAGCTACTATCAGTGTGGTGCAGTCCTTAAGAATATAGACTCCAGGGGCACCTGGGTGGCTCAGTCGGTTGGGCATCTGACTTCAGCTCAGGTCATGATCTCGCATTTCGTGGGTTTGAGCCCCGTGTTGGGCTCTTTGCTGACAGTGCAGAGCCTGCTTTGGATCCTCTGCCTCTGTCTCTGTGTTCCTCCCCAGCTTGCACTGTCTCTCTCTCAAAAATAAATAAACATTGAAAATAAATAATAATAAAAAAAAGAGTATAGACTCTGGAGTTAGATTCCCACAGTTCATATCCTCCCTTTGCCCATTACCTTCCTGAGAACTTGGACAATTTGCTTGTGTCTAGTTTCCTCATCTGTATAATGAGGATAATGACTGTGCCTACACCACAGAGCTGTGAGGATTAAGTGAAATAATCCATTCAAAGTGCTTAGCCTGGTGTTTTGTAAACAGACCTTCAAACTCAGCTGTTGTTATTTTTAACTTCACCATATCTTTCAGGCATGATGAGAAGCAGCAGAATTTCAAAACTGCTGGGTAGAGTTCTCTTTTGGAAACTACCACGGGAGACAGGAGGTCTGTAGATATGGAGAAAAAGTTGGGGGAGGGTGGTGACTTCAGGAAATGCACTGGGTTCCACTCAGCTTCTCTTCACACACCTGAGGCATTTTGGAGAACTTTATTGGCCTGAAACTATGGGTTAAAATTTATTTATTAATCATTTCATGATAATGTTATGCGTGAATGTCTAAAGATGTAATCTGTGTTGTATACCTAGGATTTTCTGTGAAACTTTTAAATATATATATATATATATATATATATATTTTTTTTTTTTTTTTTTTTTTTTTGGGGGGGGGTGAGTTGCCCTTTTTTTGTGTGATATTGATCATAAATAAGTTTGGCTCTCAGAAATTTTAAGGACAAGTTGAAAATGTAAATTCCTGGTCTTCAGGAGGTCTGGCAAGGCATATATAATTTTTAGCAAGAATTGAAGGTGCCTTGGAGGTGGGAGGTTCCTAAAGTGCTAGAATAATATCTAAGGTAAAGTTTGATGAATCAATGATTTGGGAGCGGTTATCAAAATGTACGTAGTGGATAATTGCATGGTCCCTGTGTTGCTCTTCAGAGAGTTTTCCACAGTGTCTTTGGTGAATGTGAGAGCTGGCACTGCTGAGGTCAAAGGAATTATCCCTCACTTTCCCTGAGGCTTTCTGGGAGAGCAAGGCCTTCTTATTAGATGCTTCATTGCACAGTAAAGCTGCACCCTTCCTGCATCAGGAGCTGCTGAGTAATCCGAGTTTGAGGTTTCTGTCCACCATTGCCATCGATGGGAGTACAGGGGATCGAATGAAACCTGAATTCACCCCGACGGGGAAAATCATAAACTCTGAAGACAGAGGTAATGGAAGCAATATTTAATTACACTTCCAAGAATCTATCTCTGCCTCAAACAGAATCAGCTAGGGCTCATATTTGCAAATACGAGAATTCACTCTATTCAGGCAAACCACAAAAGAGATTTATTAAAGGAGATGAGCAAGTTCACAGAACCTGTAGGTGAGCCAGGAGGCCACGAAGTCAGGAACAACACTCAGGTGCACCTCAGGTCTGCTCCAGGGCCGACCCTAGGGCCGGTGCCATGGGAACAGACACAGCAGCTCACACTGCTGGTGCTCGGACTGGACACCACAACCAGGCTCCCACACTCCACAACAGGGCACTTCCTCTGCCACATTGCAGAAAGATAGAGTCCATGTGGAGACTGCTTCCCAGTATTTTTCTCTTCAAAGCTCATTTCATGCAGGTGCATCTGTTTACAGGGTCTAAGTCACGTACCTGTCCAGTGGTCTGTTGAAGTGGCTCAAACCAGCTTCTGAGAGCTGAATGTTAAGTCTCAAGGGTTTTTATGGGCCAGTTTTAAAATTATTGGTGATTTGAAATGGCCTCACTAGGAGTATTTACACCCTGAAAATTGGCAAGTGATACAAATCAGGGCTTTTTACCCCCCCTGGAAAACTCATTGTGAAATATTTACCATCATATTACTGCAAAGGATGCTGGGTAGATTGATCTCACATCTCCTTGGGGAACATGGGCCTCATAATGTGTGAAATCCTGTAGACACAGAAATGCTGTTTAAAATATGCTGTACCTCCACTGAACTAGCAAATGATTGGTTTCAAGATTTCTTCCAAATGATTCTCTTGTCAAAGTATCTTTTGATGTCTGATAATGTAGAGAAAGATAGAACTACAGATATGCTTCGGGTGATAGCCAGAATTTACAGCCTTGTCTCCTCCATTGGGCACCTGACCAAGCAACTTTTTTCCCTGAAATAGACCAGATTATTTAGGAAAGAACAAAAGGGAACCATGTGGGCTTTTGAGACATCACTGTGAAGCACTGGGCCATGACCATTCTGAGCATGTAGTCTTCTAGTTTTGGGTCTCCAGGACTTATTTCTAGGAGGTAAGCAGAGGGAATAAGACTCCACAAACAAAATAATAATGGAAGTGGCCACACGGCAATTATGAGTAAAATGTAGCAAGGGTCATCTGTGTCCCTAAAAAAAGCAAAGAGAAGGGAGGGACTTAATTGGCAGACTCAGAAGTGGGAAATCGTATTGGTGTAAGAATCTCTCCATTGGGAGTGAGGGAGACTGGGCTGGCCAGGGTGTGAAAGTAAAACTAGCACTAGAGATATTGGTAAAGGGTAGGAAGGTGCAGATCCCGTGCCCTTTTCCCGTCCCACATTCCCATCTTCTTCCACCAGGAGGACTCCTGGACTTCAGGGAATGCCACAGAAACAGTTCTGTCCTCACCTGGGACAGAGCTCATTTCAGCAGGGCTGCCCCCAGTTAAGATCTCGGACACAAGCATTCCACGACTTATTAGAGCAGAGCCCAGGCTGCGGTGGTGCCCAGCCTTGGGTGACAGAGATATCTCTGGAGCCCGGGAGTGGAGATACAGGTCTAGGCTCCAAGCAGAAGGTTTTGAAGGAGATTATTTGTAAAGCACACAAAACCTTCTCTCAGCTACAAAGGACCCTTTCTTCCTCAGGGACAGCAAACTTGCAGGATGGACAGACAACCCAACCCCGCTGGTCCTGGAAGGTGACCTAGAGCCCCTGGGGGTGAGCCACTGGTGGGTAGCAGTCACTCCCCCCACTGCCTATTAAAATAAAATAAAAAATGCCAATTATCCCAAAGGTAATAGGGTTTTTTAAATTATTTAATGTATTGTCAAGTTAGCTAATATACAGTGTATATAGTGTGCTCTTGGTTTTGGGAGTAGATTCCCATGATTCATCGCTTACATACAACACCCAGTGCTCATCCCAACAAGTGCCCTCCTCAATGCAAAATAATAGGTTTTTGTTTTTGTTTTTGTTTTGTTTTTTGGTGGAAAACTTAAAAACTATTGAGAAATAGAAAAAAGTTTTAACATGATCTTACTACCTACTTTCACATTTTTTACTTTTCCTTTCTGTTTTTTCTCTATGTTTTTATGTTTTCTATGTTGTTAAGCTCATGACATATGTTCTGTGGGCTATATTTTTTCTCTTTACTGGACTATATTCGTTCATAGTCTTTTTAAATAATTGCATGATACTCATATATATACATATACATACATGTACACATACATGTACCTATCTCATTATAAATAAGACTGGGGTAAACATCATTCTTTGTGCACATTTCTGATGATTTCCTTAAGTCATATTTCTAGGATAGAAATGCAATTAATAAGCATTTTAAAGATTGTTGATATGGCTTCCTAAACTGACTTTCCGAGTTACCATCCAGCTGAATGTGTTGGATACAGCCTAATATTGTGGGAAAGCATGACCTCTGAAGCCAGAAGTAGATTTGAGTTCGCGCCTGACTAACTTTGCTAACCATCTTGAGCCTCTAACCCTCATTTCCTCACCTGTACTGTGGGGATAGCAATGCCTGCCTTACAGGGTTGTCTTATGGGTTAAATGAAAGAATGCATGTGAGGCCCTTAGCCCTGGACCTGGCCCATCACCAGTGTACTGGACACTCACGTTCCATCACGTAGGCTCTCAACCTCACCCCTGATGCTGCTGTGTGGTGACCAGCTCCATGTAGGCCTCACCCACTGGGTGCAGGTGCAGGCTGACAGCCCCTCAGCACTCCCACTTTCTGCCCAGGCTTCTCTGATACTTGCAGTGGGTGCTCCTGTGTGTGTGACTCAGGAGTTCAAGGGGTTTAATAATGTCTTGCAGGCCAGCCCTTGACCACTGGGGGAAGGTGGCCAATGTCTGAATGAAACCTGCCCCTTTTCTTGCTTGGACAGACATTTGATAAGCATTTCATAAAGCTTATTGGGAGGTTTAGGGGAGCTTGGGTGGCTCAGTCGGTTGAGCATCCGACTTCAGCTCAGGTCATGATCTCCCAGTTCGTGAGTTCGAGCCCACATTGGGCCTTGTGCTGACAGCTCAGAGCCTAGAGCCTGCTTCTGATTCTGTGTCTCTCTGCCCCTCCCCGACTCACACTCTGTCTCTCAAAAATGAATAAGTGTTAAAAAAATTAAAAAAAAAATCTTCTCAGGAGATCCTGTGAGTCAAGTGAGCGGTGGCCCACGGCAGGGGTCAGTTCTATCCGAAGCTGGGACTGGCTTTTTCTACTCCCAAGCTACTTCCCTGTGCTGCACCCCTGCTTTCTCATATCCCAATTCCCAAACCACCATCAGGTGAGCCTTTGTTTCATGCTCTGCTTTAGGGGGAACCCAGGCTAAGACAGTAAGCATCAATAAATGTTAGCTTTTTTAATGTTACTGCTAATATTGTATATTTCCTCCATCCAACATATTCTAGAAGAAAGTCAGTCACCTACCAAATACTTCTGGGGCTTCCTAGAAACCCTCATTTTATTCCCTGCAGGTGCACCAACCTTTGGTATTTCTGCCACTGCCACCGGCCCCCGTCCCCACCTCCTCTACATGGCTAGTCTGTGCTGCTCCAACCTTTTCTGGTCATCTTCTGCCCAAACTAGAAACACAAAGGCTCCCCTAACCCTACCCTTTTCATCTCCCAGGCACCCTTAACCCAGGGCTTTGTAGGTAACGGAGGTGCATGTGAAAGACCCACCAGGATACTCTGACTTCAGTAAACAAGGATGTTTCCTTTTATTTCTTGGAAAAAAAGAATTAACAAACTATGGCAGTTAAGTAAATGATACTGAAATCTGTGTGTCCATTCCCAGAAGATACATCATGCATATTTTAATAAGGGATGAAAACGAATAAGAGTTTCTAGAGGCAAAGGAGACAGTTGATTTATTTCCCTGCTTTGAGAGGAGAGCTCAGGAGACCAGGCGAGTGTTCTCATTTTCACATAAAGTAACCTCACATCCTTCCTAGATGTTCCTATCACTCCCTGGGGCTTTTGTTCTAACTTCATTTCCTGAGTGAGACCCAGTTATAATCACCCTGTTCCTGTACACCTGCACCAAAGGTGACCTCTGAAAACACAATTACAGTTACTCCAGTCTGTGGCTTAACACGTGTCAGTGGGTCTTTACTGTCCAGAGAGTGACTGGTCTCCCTGTGGACCCCAGGGTCCCTTATAATCCAGGCCATGCCTATTTTCCAGCGTTATCTTTCTCCAGTTCTGCTCCTCACCCTGCACCTAAGCCCCAGTTCTCAGCATTAGCATCACTTGTGAGCTTGTTAGAAATGCAAATTTGTGAGCCCACTTCAGACCTATTCAGTCAGAAACTCTGCTGGTGAGGCTCAGCCATCTGTGCTTTAATAAACTTGCAGACTAAAGTTTGAGAACTGCTCACCCAAGCTAAGCAGAAATGTCCTCGACCCCATAAGGAATCTGGAAATTCCTACTCATTCTTCAGGAGTCAGTTTATTCATCACCTTTTCCATGAAGTCTTCTCTGCCTTCACCTGACAGCGTTTACCACTCCCTCCTTGGTGCCCGCATGACCTTTCCATCATAAAGTGTAATATGCTGTTTTGCAATTAGTGCAATTTTTGTCCATCTCCTTGACTAGACTGTGAGATGCTTGGCAAGGGATAGAAACTCTCTAAAGTTTGTTTTAACTTTTTTTCTCTGTCTCTACACACACACACACACACACACACACACACGCATGCAGGCACGTGCTATAGCTTCTATAAAAAAGGAGATTGCAAGGATAGAATAAGAAGCCACTGTTCAAAGTGTTCAAAATTGGCACTTTCCACCAACGGGCACCCGTTCTTTTTTTTTTTTAATCTTTTAAAAAAATTATAATGTTTATTTTTGGAGAGAGAGAGTGAGAGAGGAGGAGGGGCAGAGAGAGAGGGAGACATAGTATCTGAAGCAGGCTCCAGGCTCTGAGCTGTCAGCACAGAGCCTGATGCGGCGCTGGAACTCACAAACTATGAGATCATGACCTGAGCTGAAGCGGATGCTTAACCGACTGAGCCACCCAGTCGCCCCTTTTAAAAATTTTTTAATGTTTATTTATTTTTGAGAGAAAGAGCGAGAGAGTGGAGAGGGGTAGAGGGAGAGGGAGACACAGAATCCAAAGCAGCCTCTCCGCTTGTCAGTGCAAAGCCTGACATGGGGCTCAAACCCACGAACCATAAGATCATGACCTGAGCCGAAGTCACACGCTCGACCTACTGAGCCACCCAGGAGCCCCTGGGCACCTCTTCTGAGTGCCTCTTTTTGTGTCCCACCATGAGGTGGCATAGCCAATTTTGTCCCAGATACCAAAGGAAAAGATTTATCTTTAGCTCTTGAGAAAAGGGGGCTTGTTGTCTGAAAATGGTCAGTTCCTGACACTACAACCTTTGTGGCTCCAAGACTTCATAGAAACCATGATCAACTACAGTAATGGACTGTCTTGTAACCCAAATTGATGCTTTTCATTTTTTATTAAAAACTTTTTTTAACATTTATTCATTTTTGAATTTTTTTTTTTTAATGTTTACTTATTTTCAACAGAGAGAGAGAGAGAGACAGAGCATGAGCAGGGGAGGAGCAGAGAGAGTGTGGGAGACACAGAATCCGAAGCAGGCTCGAGGCTCCGAGCTGTTAGCACAGAGCCCGATGTGGGGTTCGAACTCATGAAAGGTGAGATCATGACCTGAGCCGAAGTCCAATGCTTAACTGACTGACTGAGCCACCCAGGCGCCCCCCAAATTGATGCTCTTATTGTGGTCTGATGGGCTTGCCACTTGTCTGTCTCTTTGTTAATTATGACAAAAATCACTATAATTATACATATGGAACAATAGATCTTTGGCCAATATCCTTTAGATATGATTTGTGTAGCTGAATACCGTCTTTTGAATATTGCTTTAAGAACTAAAAAGGGAGGAAAGAGAGGACCCTGACGAATCCAGGGCATTTCTGAATAAGCGTGAACTGGATTATAATAGTCTGCAATGAGAGAGCTAGAATATGCTGGAAAACTTTTTATTCAGCAGAGCTCATCTGGGTCCCTGCAGTCAGGAATTCTGAGACCTAGATTCTCTCCGGTAAAATTCTTAATTTATGCCCCATAATAGGCCGATTAAGGATGTGACCACAGAGTGATATGATTATCAGCTCAGCTTCTTCCAGCTGACGTTATGGGTCCCAAGAGCCACATCTTCTGTTTCCGTGTGATGCTGGCTCGATATGGGTCCTGCACGAATCTGGTGAGTGAATGGATGCCCCTCTGGTGGAAGGTGCCCAAGATTAATAGAAGAGCCTGCCTTTTGTCAGGTATTATAATCAGGAAGATGAAAGTTTTCCTCTGTAATACAGTTTTTGCTTCTACTTGCACCATGCTGCAATTAAAGGCCTGGACAGAGGATAGGGACATGAATAATGGTGGCGCCCAGCATTAGCACAACACTCCATTCATCACTGCTGAAGGGCAAATGCGTAACCCTCAGAACCCTCCAGGGGAAAGGGGGAGGGAGAGGAAGTGCAAGCTCCTGGAACCATGATTTACCACTCAGCAGAGGAATGGGAGAGACTCCACATTAGAAGGGTCCGCATTTTTAAAACTTTAGCATATAAAATGACATATATAATGTGGCCGTGATGCGGGGTTGATTAATCACATGATTGACATGCAGATATTTTCCAGGCAGGCATTTGATTTTATGTGTATGTGCTCCCCGTTTGTCAAGGGCCACCTACACAACCAACATTGGGTAGAAACTGGGCTCAGACTTGTTACAGCAAATGATTTCTTGTTACATGTACCCCATATCCTTTTTTCACTGTGACATGATTATATCACCTCATTAGTTTGAGGTTTGTATAGCTGAGGCTGTGAATCTGATTTTTATTGTTTACCAATCAGAACAGAATATTATGAAGAATAGAGGGGTGTGAGACCTCAGGTTCAGGTCAGAATAAATGTGACAGGTTTGGCTTTGGAAGGGGTAAGGAAAGGTCAATTTAAACTAGGTGCTTAGCCAGAGGCAGGGAGCTGAGATAGTACCCAGTCTCCCAGAAGAGGCTGGCATGATCTTTGGGTCTTAATCAGGCTTCCTTGGGCTCAGGTGGTCTTAGGGAACAGTGGGAGTGTAAGGCAGGAAAATCAAGGAAAAAGTCATGTCCCAGAGTCTGGATCAACGCTTCAGGTGTTGAGAGGAAGAATTTCCTCTGTCTGTGAAGGTCCTTTTAGCTGGACTAACAATCAAATTAACATGAGACAGATTAACAGGAGAAAATAAAATTTAATTTTGTATATATGAGGAAGCCACACAGACATGAAATTAGAAAGGCAGGCAAAATGAGGTATTTATGTCATTCTGAACTAAGGAGAAGGGGATAGGGGTCTGATACTTCAAAGGGAAGGAGTGCAATTCACAGGAAGATGAAAAAGAATAAATGGTAACCAAGTGTTTGCTGGGCTGCTTGGAAATGACAGGACACGGAGGACTTTGATGAAACGAGCCTCATATTATAATATAGTTGTCTATGGTGATAGCTCTCTTCCTCAGGAATGTCTTCTGTCTAAATTCTTTTTTGTTAGTTGAAGGGGAGGTAAAGAGCTTCTTCTGAATTTGTTGGCTTTTGATTGCTTTTAATTCAAAATAATCTTCATGCCAAAGTGGCCTTTGGGGTACTGCCCTTGGTCCCTACACAGGGCAGGGGATGGGGTGGGGTAGAGAGGACAGAAAGGGAAGCTGTGACTATGGGGTCTACCACCTGGCCCAGGGCAGATCCTAAGTGCCTGGGTGACAGGGTCAGGATCAGGCACCACCTTGAGATTTGTAGCAATTTTTGTTTTGTTTTGTTTTTGTTTTTGTTTTTGTTTCGAGTAAGCTCTAGGCCCAGTGTAGGGTTTGAACTCATGACCCTGAGATGAAGAGTCGCATGTTTTCTTCATTAGACCCCTGCTGCATTAGACCCAGGGTTGTAAATGGGTCATCAGGTATTCCTGTTGTCAGGGGCTGGTGAGGGTGGGGGGGAGGTGGTGGGATTCCTGCTGACAAACAAAGCAGGGCTCAACCTCTTGTGAAGTTTCTCCTGGAAGGCTCTGTCATGGAATCCTGTCCTGGAAACCAGAAGGAAGGGCCTCTCTGACCAACTGACCCGGGTTAGAGAAGCCTATGAGAGTCCAGGTGGCAGGGAATGGGAAAAGGATGGAAATCCGAGGAGAGTGATTTCTCCAACTTTCGGTTGTTCCACAAAACACATCCTCAGACAAGTGAGCTTTGCCTACTGGCTGTCTCTGCGCTTTTGGGTGGGCAGGCACAGCCGAGATCCAACTCTTTCCTGGTTTTGGGGCTCTCTAGCTCCCCAGAGGCACGCTAGCCTGACTTCTGTCTCTGGCTGTCTTTTGTGTCCCACTTAGGAGACTGTAGAAGATAGTTACCCGATTTATTTGTCTGACCCAACGATTGCCAGTTTAGTCTTATTTTGTCTTCCTTGAGCTGAGAAGGTTCAAATGGGTGGAAAACTCAGAATGGCAGCACTCTGAAGGTAAACCGGAGAGAGAAAAAGCCTCATGTTCAATTTCTGAGAAGTCTTCTTTTCTCTTTGTTGCCCACCGAGATCTGGAAGCTACTCTTTCCAGTGGAAATGGAACCTCTTGTTTCCATTGGTATCTGTATTTTGTAACTCAGCTCTGGTTACAGCTGGGGCTTGATCTAAAGCCACAATGAGCTGAGTGGCACATGCTGTTTCTTAGGCTTCCCCTGATAGTACCTTGTTGGGAGAGAATTATAACTGAAAGGGAAGCATATTCCCTCCGGCCAGAAACTTGGCTCAGAGATGTTCATTTGGGGAAGCTTTCTTTTGCTTGCCGGTTAAATAAACCAACTGATATAAATCAATATTTTTGAGTGTTAGGGAGGACCAAGTAAATAAAACCCTATATGTTTATTGCAAACAGAAATGCCCTAGTGGTGCTCTAGGGGAACCGAGGGGTGGGAGGAGGTCATTTTCCCACACAGAGAAAATGAACTGTTTCATTAGTTTACACACAAACTATGTAAACTGAAATAGTTGTTACTGAAATCTTGCCACATTTGTGCCTCTCACTGGGCATATGGAACAGCACCAAAAGTATTATTAGGTACAAATAATGGCATCAGGATTAGCTCTCCCCTCAACCCCGCCATTTGGATAAAACTGTGGAAAAGGAGGCAAGGCACTCCTGACATTCAGGGACTGGCAGGACACTGAACAATGAGGCCACAGTGTTCTCCTGTTGGACACAAATGACCTCACCGAACATCTATCCACGTCACACAAGGGAATTCCGTGACCGCGGTGAAATGAGAGAAAACATACATGAGAGAACTTGATCATTTTCCAAGTACAGACAAAAACAAACCACAGAAGTACGGAACATCCTCCTATCCTGGCTAATATGAGTGGCTATCACAGCTCTGGCTTTGGTTTATATCACTTGCCTGATAGGTCAGATTTACTAGGACAACAAGGCTAGAGTTGCCCTCGTTTCCTGGTAGCATCCAATCCGTTGTGAACCCTGCTGCCTTTAGCCCTGCCCCAAATCACCTAGCCCTTGGCTAACTTCTGTAATTAGTCCTTTCTCATTCTTTCTTACTGAGATGCCCCGCGGTCCCCTATGCTGTGCCTTCTCCCTCACTGCAATGAGCGCTAAACTTAGCTCATTCAGCTTTGGGTGTGTTCCTTGTGATCTTGGGCTGGAGGACATTGACACTAACCACTGGTTTCTAAACAGACAATCCCTCCATCTTTTCTTTCCTGAAAACAGAACCATGACGTGGGCTAGTAAAGCCCTCTTGTTCTCCAGGAAGGTCAGCCTCACTCCCAACCCAGAATGCCTCACGATTGGTCTTTGCAAATGGGCCCAGGTTTGGGCATGGGAACCATGTCTGGTCCATGTGACCTGAGGGAAATGGGTTTATTGTGCTATCTTTAATCAGAACTACATACTTTTAATGACTATATAACATATCATTGTATCAAAGTCCTCAATTTTTGGAAATTTTATAACATTTCACATATGACAGAGTAAAAGCTGAGAACCTTTAGTGTGCTTTTACTTTCTCCTCTCGCATCGTTAATTATATCCTAAGATATTAAAACATATGTACTATTTTATTTTATTTAATTTTTTTAAGTTTATTTATTTTGAGAGAGAAGAAGAGAGAGAGAATGCATGTAAGCAGGGGAGGGGCAGAGAGAGACAGAGAGAAACCCAACCAGGCTCTGTGCTCTCAGTGCAGAGCCCAACGTGGGGCTTGAGACTATGAACTATGAACCACGAGATCATGACCTGAGCTGGAATCAAGAGTCAGAAGCTTAACCAACTGAGCCACCCAGATGCCCCTAAAACATATGTAGTATTTTATTTATTTATTTATTTTTAATGTTTATCTAATTATTATGAGAGAGAGGGAAAGAAAGAGAGTGGGGGGAGGGGGAGAGAGAGGGAGAGAGAGAGTCCCAAGCAGGCTCCTCACCGTCAGCAACAGAGCCCAATGTGGGGCTTGATCTCATGAACTGTGAGATCATGACCTGAGCTGAAATCAAGAGTCAGGCACTTAACCAACTGAGCCACCCAGGTACCCCTATAATATTTTAGATCCACATAATTATTACTTAATTTTTTGTCACATTTCCTTTTCTCAAGGATTATTTTTGATACATGTCCTATTTAATTAAATATATTCAAAGCAATATGTTTCCGCCTTCCCTTCTTCCCTCACTTTTTCCTTCCTTCATTGCTTTCTCTCCTCCCTCCGTCTCTTACCTCCTCTTCCTCCCCTTCTTCTTTGTCCTCTTCCTTCCTGTTACATGGCTCACTACCATTTCTTCACTGGTTTCTTTTTTTTCCTTTCACTTGAACAGTAATTCTGGGTCACAATATTCTTTCCTTGAGACTCTATTGATATTGCTACTTTGTTTCCTGAAATACTATTATGGGAAAGAAATCTCATGCTCACCGGATCTATTTTTCTTTCAATATACATATTTTTAAAAAACATTTTTTTTAACATTTATTTATTTTTGAGAGACAGAGCAAGACAGAGCATGAGCAGAGGAGGGGCAGAGAGAAAAGGAGACACAGAATCTGAAGCAGGCTCCAGGCTCTGAGCTGTCAGCACAGAGCCTGGAGATCATGACCTGAGCTGAAGCCAGATGCTTAACTGACTGGGCCACCCAGGCGCCCTACTTTGAATATACATCTTAAAGATAACTTTAGTCTTAAAAATATATATCAATTTTCTCTTGGAAAATCCATCAGTTTGCTTCTTGAGTAAGTTGTGGAGTCAGCTGAACCATTGCTGAAACTTCTAAGAATAGATAACAAAATATATGATTTAAAATGCTGCATAGAGGGTCCTGGATGGAGGGTGTGACTCTCGATCTTGGGGTCATGAGTTCAAGCCCCACGATGGGCCTAGAGCCTACTTAAGAAATTAAAAAAAATTTTTTTTAACGTTTATTTATTTTTTGAGAGACACAGAGAGACAGTGTGAGTAGGGGAGGGGCAGAGAGAGTGTGGGAGTCACAGATTCTGAAGCAGGCCCCAGGCTCTGAGCTGTCAGCACACAGCCTGACACGGGTCTCAAACTCACAAACTGTGAGATCATGACTTGAGCTGAAGTCAGACACTTAACCAACTGAGCCACCCAGGAGCCCCCTACTTTTTAAAAAGCTACTTAAAAAGAAATTTTTAAAAAGCTAAAGATAAAAATAAAAACAAAAATAAAAATGCAGTGTAATGGAAACTCTAATCCTTGACAGTACTTAGTATTTTAAATTTTAGTTATTTTAGTGGTATGCAGTTTATCTCACTGTGATTTTAATTTGCATTTTTCTGATGACTAATGATGTCGAACATCTTGTCCCATGCTCTTTGGTTATTCCTATAACTTCTTTTGTGAAATGTCTACTTTTTTGCCTTCTTTCTGTTAATTTGTTTTTTATCATCTGAATGAGTTGTAAGAGTTAGTTTTATATTTGGATACAGTCTTTTAGCAGATACCTGCTTCATTTTAAGAAACCAAAATGGAAATTGTAGCCAAATATATGAATGTTATTTAATAAAAAAGGACTTTGTGTAACTCTTATCTCTGATATATATTCAAATCAAAAGATTGGCAGGTGAATGAACAATTACATGTTTTAATCTGAAATGTTACTAATATGTATTAGTTTCTTTTTGCTGCTGTGACAAAGTACACAACATAGAGACTTGAAACAGCACAAATATATTATCTTAAAGGTCTGTGATTGACACATCCAAAATGTGTCTCACTGGGCTGAAATCAAAGTGTCAGCAGGGGTGCCTTCCTTGTGGAAGGTCTAGGGGAGAATCTATTTCTCTTCCTTTTACATCTTTTATGGGACTTCTATACTACTGGGCTTGTGGCCATCTTCAAAGACAGGAATGTGAGGCTGAATCCTTCTCGTGCTTTCACCTCTTTGATTTTCCTCTTTTGCTTCCCACTCCCACTTTTTTTTTAAAATGTTTATTCTATTTTTTTGAGAGTGAGAGAGAGCGCAAGAAGGGGATGGCAGAGAGAGAGAGAGAGAGAGAGAGAGAGAGAGAGAGAGACATAGAATCTGAAGCAGGCTCCAGGCTCTGAGCTATCAGCACAGAGCCTGACGTGGGGCTTGAACTCACGGACCGTGTGATCATGACCTGAGCTGAAGTTGGACACTCAACCAACTGAGCCACCTAGGCACTCTTCCCACTCCCACTTTTAAGGACGCTTGTGATTACACTGGGTCCACTGGGATAATCCAGGATAATCTTCCCATGTTAAGATCATCTGATTAACAATCTTAATTCCTTCTGCCATCTTGATTCCTCTTGGTCATATAACAACATACTTACAAGTTCTGGAAATTAGGATGCGAACATCTTTGGGAGGCCAACTGTTCTGCTTACCACAGTATGTATTATTAATTCATAAGACTTCTCCATATTTCTGGCTTTTTTTGATTAACCTATGAACTTTTAGTCCCAGATGTGTTCAATTAGAGGACTTCCGTAGGGTCTGAGGGAATTTGACAGTATAACAGATAATCTGACAACTGCCTTTGAGGTAGGATAATTATCCCATATAGGTGAGCACCTTGAGATAGAAATTATTGCCCAGTATCACCCACCTGGAAGGTGGCAGGGCCCAGACTAGAGCCCAGCTTCTCTAATGTTATTGGCTACAATTTATGACCCCTGCTAC
This sequence comes from Lynx canadensis, assembly GCF_007474595.2. Classification (NCBI taxonomy): domain Eukaryota; kingdom Metazoa; phylum Chordata; class Mammalia; order Carnivora; family Felidae; genus Lynx; species Lynx canadensis. The sequence continues at coordinate 54,589,716 of NC_044315.2, read as the reverse complement.
TCAAGGGTACTAGAATACTAAAACATGGGAGGCAAGATGTACATTTAATTAAAAAAAAGACATAAACCTAGGACAAAGATTGTCATATTTAGGAGATTTTTTTTTTCAGAGGGTGGTATTAAAGTAGATAAAGCAGAATACAGGGAATTATGGCAGGGGTAAGTTATGGAGAACATCGGTCCCTTTTACTCACCTTTGGTGGAAAAGACATTCCATGGATGGCACCAAGTATCACTTTCCCTGAGTGCCAGCGGCAGTTGAATGGAGGATTCAGGGCGGTGTCAGGAGGAACATTATTCAGAAACACATGGGAGACAACTACAAGCTCCCTCACTAAGAAGAGACAAGTGAGAGGCACCTGGGTGGCTCAGTCGGCTAAGCGTTCGGCTTTGGCTCAGGCCATGATGTCATGGCTCGTGAGTTTGAGCCCTGCGTCGGGCTCTGTAATGTTGGCGTGGAGCCCACTTTGGTTCTTGTTTGCCTCTTTCCCTGCCCCTCCCCAGCTCGTGCTTTCTTTCTGTCTCAAAAATAAGTAATAACATCAAAATAAAAATTAAAAGAAAAAAAAAAGAAGAGACAAGTGGCATCTGCCTTGAAATGGTTCAGCCTGTGGAGGCTGACCTGAGGATTTTACCACATCTCATAGTCCTGGGAGTGGCAGTTTGCAGTAGAGTTTGGAATTATACTGGTGTGTAACAGATGAGTGATGTCAGTGACAGAACATAATTAAAGCAACAAGTCTGTGACTACAGACTTCTGACCACCAAGGCAGCCGTGCTACAAGTTTTATAAATGGTTGCAAGTGCGATGTGTATGCATCCTACTGAAAGCTCCCCTGGAGAACAAAGCAGTGCCTGCCTTAACTGTGTCCAGTGGTCTCCTTCCTCTCTGCAGTTTGTTGTTGAAAGTTTGAGCCTTTTATTCCAGACTAACCTGCTGTGGAACTGAGTGTCTCCAGGAGCTCCTGGTTCCTGTGTTACAAGGGTCAGTCTGTCTGCATCAGACTGCAGGTTGCAGTGGGAATGTCCACATTTTCCAAGGGCCCATGACACTGAGGGGCATGACCTTGTCCTCCTCACTTAGGGGCGGTTGATCTGCAGAGAATATGCACATCTCTTGGGCGGGAGAGGGCTCCCGGGTCAGTGCCGCAGTCCTGAAAAGACCAAGAGAAGGATGCGCCTGTGTGTGTCTGAGGTGTAGTGACCCAAACCAGAAGCACAGGCATTGTTATGGTTAGGAAGAGAGCAATTACATAAAAAGAAAATTATGTAGGGTTGTATCAATGTTTAAAAAAGGAAAACAACTGAAATGAAAAAAAAATCAGGAAGACTAACTGAAAAACAGTACTTTAAGAATTTTGAGTTCTTAGATCCTGCTCAGTCTCTCTCATTCTCTTTCTCTCACCTTTCTTCCTTCATTTCCTCCACTCCCTTGATTGGCTATTATTATGAGAAAATGCACGTTGCAAAGAATGCCCTCAAACCTCGGAGAAACTGTTACAGTGTTCAGCTAGTATTGCTGAGCTGTTTACCTGTTTTTCACATTAAAGTCTGTTGTCTAGGATCACTGAACCAGAGCAAATAGACCAGGCACACAGTTAAAGGGTTAGTGTAACAGCAACAAAAGCTATTGATCACAGTTTCTGATTGCCAGGGAGACTGTATGTTTTAAGGTTTCATTCTGTCGCTTGGAATCAAAGCTATGGTCTTTATGCTCTGATATATCCCCGTGCTTCGCCAGCTGGTTCCGCCTGTGCTCATGGGTCCAGTGGCAAAGGGGAGAGGCATGTACTATATTCTCTTGTCCATTTCTCAGATTTCTTTAAAGTGCCACACAGAACCTCCGTCTTTGATTAGTCCAAACCAAAAAACAAAACAAGGCAAAAAACCCCACAACCCCCAAAACCCTAGTCACTTACAAACAGATTCATGCAAATTAGTTCCTTTGGGCCTCCCACTAGTTCATCTGACATTTACAGATAGATATGTTTGGATCTCAATTTGGGCCACTTGTTATTAATAAAACATTCATCATGCTCATATGCATATGGGTTTCTGATCATTTTGGTTTACTGTTGAAACAAAAGGCTGTCCTTGAATTAGAGGCTTCTTATGAAATATTAAAGCTGTGTTCATGATTTTCACTTAATCACTTTTCACATGGGCCAGGTTTAGTTTCTGGTTTGGTAAATGTCAAGGGTACTAGTTATGGAGATTTTGAATGATCCTCAGTGGTTCTCTGAATTTGGGCAGCGCCCATCTGGCCATGTGAAGGTTTCAGCATATGGGTCATTGCACATCCAGGAATTGCTTGATAGATACAGACTGTAACTAGCATTGTACTGTTCAGAGGCTCTGGTTTTCATTAGTTCTTTGTAGTTGGCAGTAAGTTTCAGAGCAGATGTGTTTTTCTTTGGCCTTGATGCACATGAGGTAGGAGGAGCAGGGAAAATCTGACTCTCTCTGTGATTCTCCATGGTTTTTAGTCCTGAAGAAAAAGACCAAGTACTTATGGAAACTAGTGGTGAATCCCCACAGTATAAAGGTCATCTAAGTAAGTGAAAAATGAAAATGTGAGTCATTACATCAAAACTACAATGAGGAGGGATGATGATATCTCAACAGAGGAAAGCTGATGTTTTGGAGACTTGTCTTTGTTTCAGTTAATGACTTACCAGAAGGTTTAGTCACACACATGCATAGGAGTGCATCACTTACACGCCATTGTTCTCGGTATCTGGTATCTCTTGGTACCAAAATCACAGGGAATGCTTTCAAGATAGAGCCTGCAAAATATAGACACTTGCTGACTTGGAATTCACAATATAATAAATTAACTATATTTTGAGAGTCTCTCATTGCTGTCACATACAGGTCCCCTTAAGATCCGCAGTCACTTGTGTTCCGCTAGTCTCTCAGCTTACATAAAAATTGACACTGTGCATGAATATATATTTTGTTCAGCTTTTCTGATAGTGCTTTGAGGGAGATAGGGCAGGTGATGCTGTTCTGTGGGAAACGAGAAAACTAAGAGGCTTTCATGATTTCTGAAGGCGCTGAGATTTTACCATATGTGTAAGAAGACAAGCCATCCTGTTACTGTTCTCTGGATGCTGGCACCAGACATAAAAACCTAGGTCAGAGGCAAAGGCAGCACAGCAAACAGTGAAAGCATGGGGTCGGCTCCACCGCCCCTTGCCCTCCAAGCCCCACGGGATGACATAGATGGATCTAGGTGGACGCTGCATGTGCAGTGGGTTGTGTTATAGGAGAGGAATTTATTGTTCTCACAGTGAGCGCTAAGGAAACCTACTCTTTGAGTGGAAACACTGCTTTATCCTTCAAGGTTGCTGGCTACAAAAACAACCCTGAGAAATGGGCCCCATAAAGAGCCACAAGAGCCTTACATTCTCAGCGTACCCAGCAAAAACATGCAGGGTGCTCAGGGCCCATGGGGACTGCCTCTCCCAACAGGGTCTGGGTTGATTACGTATTATTTGCAGGCTTACAAGGCTAGTAGGTGGCAGAGCTAAAGTTCAAATCTAGATGCTAGCTTCAGTACTTTTCATTAATGTTAATTAATGTCACTAATGTTAATACTTATACTATTGCCAAAATGAATACTAAATATCAGTACCAATAATTTATGGAGCATTAACCCTACACCAGAGACTGTGGGTGCTAATTTAGATACATTATCACTAAATCTTGTCACATCCCTAGAAAGCAGGTACTATGTTGTCCTTCAAAAATTAAAAAAAAGGGGGAGAAGGGAAAATGGGTGATGGGCATTGAGGAGGGCACTTGTAGGGATGAGCTCTGGGTGTTGTATATGTAAGCGACGAATCACGGGAAAAAACCAAGAGCAGACTGTATACACAGTATGTTAGCCAACTTGACAATAAATTATATTACAATTTTTTTTTATTTTTTTTATTTATTTATTTTATTTTTTTTTTTTTAAAATTTTTTTTTTTTTTTCAACGTTTATTTATTTTTGGGACAGAGAGAGACAGAGCATGAACGGGGGAGGGGCAGAGAGAGAGGGAGACACAGAATCGGAAACAGGCTCCAGGCTCTGAGCAGTCAGCACAGAGCCCGACGCGGGGCTCGAACTCACGGACCGCGAGATCGTGACCTGGCTGAAGTCGGACGCTTAACCGACTGCGCCACCCAGGCGCCCCAACAATTTTTTTTTTAAAAAAGAGGCCCAATTAATTACATTTCCTAAGTTCACACAGCTAGAAAATGGTAGACTCCCGAGCTCATGCTATTTTCAGAGGTCCAGACAGTCCCTTTATGGATATAATTTTAGTGGTACCAGAAATTCTCTATGTCCAAACTGTCTCTTTCATGGCCTTGTCAATCTTTGAAGCCCTCACTGTTAGAGGTTTGGTCTTTTGATTTAAGACTCTATTTCTTGTTAAAAATCCACATTCCACAGTGCCTGGGTGGCTCAGTTGGTTAAGCGTCTGACTCTTGATTTTGGCTCATGTAATGATCTCACAGTTTGTGTGTTTGAGCCCCGAGTCGGGCTCCTTGTTGACAGCATGGAGCCTGCTTGGGACTCTCTCCCTCCCTTTCTCTCTGCCCTTCCCTCGCTCCCATTCCCACATACACTCTCTCTCTCTCAAAATAAATATAAATAAACATTAAAAAAAAATTCCTAATTTCTTGGCAGGGGTAACAACATCACATCAGTTATTTCATACCTGAGAATGAATAAGCTTCATGATTCTTTCCTGTTCATAAATGTGGTTGGGGTGGAAGGCAAGGAGGACATGAGGATATAGGTATTGTTTTGGGAAAATGCTACAACAAGCAGAGAAGTTAAGGGTTGAAAGAGGGGTGGGCTCAATATCCAGACATTGTCCACCTCAGTCCTTGGTCAGTGTGATTCGTGCTTCAATTCATTCATTGTACTTAATGGTTGGATATAGAACATGAAGAAATCACCTTGGGTGTTAAAAATCAGAATGTAGCTGATTCTGACGGTGTCAGTGTCTTCGTGTACCAAGGCAGTTCTGTAGTCCCCAGACTGTGGGTTTTGGAGCCAGAGGGTCTGAGTTCAATCCTAACTCATCCGTTTATCGGGTGTGTGATCTTTTTTTTATTAAAAAAAATTTTTTTTAACATTTATTGAGACACAGAGAGAGACAGAGCATGAGTGGGGGAGGGGCAGAGACCGAGGGAGACACAGAATCCAAAGCAGGCTCCAGGCTCTGAACTGACAGCACAGAGCCTGATGTGGGGCTCGAACTCATGGACCGTGAGATCATGACCTGAGCTGAAGTCGGACGCTTAACCGACTGAGCCACCCAGGTGCCCCTATCAGGTGTGTGATCTTGTATATTTTCCTAAGCACTGTGCCTCAGTTTCTTCATTTGTGAAATTGGGAGAATGATGGGGTTGTTAGAAGAAAACCTGTCATTTAATAAGCACTTGATAAATATAAACAACTGTTATTGTATGTTTTTATTTAGGTCACCTAAAGTTCTTTTTGGAATGAGAGCTGATATATAAAATAAGAATATTTAAAACACAATCTCTGGGGCACCTGGATGGCTCAGTCAGTTAATCCTCTGACTTCGGAGGGCTTTCTCTCTCTCTCTCTCTCTCTCAAAAATAAATAAGTATTAAAATTTTTAAATAACATAAAATAAAATGAAATAAAAACCATAACCTCCTTTAATTTATAATAATGTTAACAGTGTCTTCTTTTTTTTAATTTTTTAAAATCTTTATTTATTTTTGAGAGAGAGAGACAGAGTGTGAGCAGGGGAGGAGCAGAGAGAGAGAGAGAGGGAGACAGAATCTGAGGCAGGCTCCAGGCCCCGAGCTGTCAGCACAGAGTGTGACGTGGGGCTTGAACTCACAAACCATGAGATCATGACCTGAGCCAAAGTTGGATGCTCAACTGACTGAACCACCCAGGTGCCCCGTAATAGTGTCTTCTTTTATGATTTTAAACTTATGTGAAATTCTGGAAATACCTGAGAAATGCTCAATTAGGCTCAATCGATTATAATGCCACTTACATAAAATAATTATTCCTTGAATAAATTATAACTGAGAATAAAATTCACTAAAGTTTCTTTGGTTACAAAAGCAATCGCTTTGTTAAATTTAACATTTGGGCATTCCTATTTTGTATCAGCACTGTGCTAGTTTCTGAGGGAGGGCACTATATATATACATGTATATATATATATATATATACACTTCTTTTTAACATATGTATTATATGTATGGTTTCTATACTGCTTTTGTCTTAACATTATATTATATTCATTTACTCCTATCATGAGATAATTTTAGAAAACATGATTTTAATGGCTGTTATGATATATGCACATATCACAATTAATTTTATCATCGCTTTCCTTATAAATTTAGGTTTCTAAGGGTGCCTGAGTGGCCCAGTTGGTTAAGTGTCCAACTCCTGATTTGGGCTCAGGTGATGATCTCATGGTTTGTGGGTTTGAGCCCCACTTTGGGCTCTGCGCTGACAGCATGGAGCCTGCTTGAGATTGTCTGCCCCTCCCCTGTGCAGGCTCTCTCTCTCTCAAAATAAATAAATAAGCTTAAAAAAAATAATGTTAGGTTTCTAGTTTTTCACTAGATTATAGCTAAAACTTGGTATCTTCTTATAAATCTTTATGTGAATCTCTGATGTGTTCTGCAGCATAATAACTTCCTAAAGTAAGTACAAATAATGTATAAATATCTAGAAGGGTGATGACTACTTTAAAGGTTTGTAGTAGATGTTGCCAAATTCTTGTAGAAAGTTTATATCACTATCAGTGATTTAATCACTATCAGTGATCAGTGGTTCTAAACAAATGTAAATTATGCTGAATTCTTAATACTACTTTTGTTTTATTTTTGCTAATTTTATAAGTAAAAATGACATATACTTTTAAATTTCAATTCTTTGGTCACTAGGGTGAGTTTTTTTTGCCCATTTGAGTTTTTCTTTTAGTTATCTGAATAAAAGTGAGGCTTTCATACCTTTTTTTTGGCCCTTTCAATTTTTTGTGTGTGAATTGCCTATTAATATTCTTTCTTAGTGTTTTTATTGCCCTATTCAATTTTTTTTCTTACTGAAATTTATGTAGTAAGGACGTTAAAACTTTGCCATACATATGGCAAGTTTCTCCCCATTTTGTTTTTTCTAGTCTGCAGAGGGAAGAAAAGAACAGAGAGAAACAGATGTGAGAGATGGTGTAGTCCTGAGAGAAAAAAGAATGCCTGTAATGTAGCTGCTCTTCTTATCCGCATTATACAGTTGAGGAAAAGGAGGCTTAGAGAACCTGGGGATTTGTAAATCTCATCTGCAGCCAGTAAGTTTTAGGAGAGGGACTCCAGCGTGGTAGGTAGAATGCTAAAGTTTGGACTTTTGATCAGTATGCTCTACTGAGTCCTTCATTCTCTTCGCTGCTGTAGGAGCTGTCGAGATGATTCATTTTTTTCGGCGGATTACAGATGTTTCATACCCACAATAACAATGCAAGCTGGAATTGTAGAGGAGTGGGTCTGCCATGATTAATCTTAATTTTTTAAAAATGTTTTTATTTTATTTTTGAGAGAGAGAGAGACAGAGCACGAGCAGGGAAGGGGCAGAGAGAGAGGGAGACACAGAATCTGAAGCAGGCTCCAAGCTCTGAGCTGTCAGCACAGACAGCTGGGGCTCGAACCCACAAACCATGAGATCATCTCTTGACCTGAAGTCGGACGCTTAACTGAGCCACCCAGGCGCCCCTGGATTAATCTTTGTATGACATTGTATTATTACTTCACTGGTTATAATTAGCAAGTATTTATTACTTTTTCTGTTGGAAAAAGGTCAAATAGAGAAAGTGTAATGGGTATAGCAGATGCCTCCATGCATGTCTATGTCCTCATTTACTTGAAAAAATATATATTCTGCTGTTGCTGTGTGGTGTGTTTTATAAATGTCAGTTAGATGCTGTTAGTCTATGATGCTGTTAAGTTCTTCCCTGTCCTTGCTGATTGTCTGTGTAGTAGTTCTATCAATTTTTGAGAGAAGAAGAGTTTTGAAGTTTCCCACTAAAATTGTGGATTGCTTTATTTCTCCGTTTAGTTCTGCCACTTCTTGTTTCACGTATTTTGCAGCTCTATTTTTTGGTGCATACACATTTAGGATTATTGTATCTCTTTGGTGGACTGACCCTTTTATCATCATGTACTGTCCCTCTTTGTCCCTGGTAACTTTCTTTGCTCTGAAGCCTATTTTATCTGATAGTAATATAGGCACTCTTACTTTCTTTGCTTAATGCTTGGCATATCTTTTCCCATCATTTTGTGTTTCAAGTTTATTTATTTACTTTGAGAGAGAGGGAGGGGGGTGGAGGGGCAGAGAGAGGGTGAGACAGAATCCCAAGCAGGCTCCACACTGTCAGCCAGAGCAGAAAACAGGACTCAAATTCACAAACTGTGAGATCATGACCTGAGCTAAAACCAAGAGTAGGACACTTAACTGACTGATCCACCCAGGCATCCCTCTATCATTTTGTGTTTAATCAGTTTTAAATGAAGTGAGCTTTTAGATAGCTCAGAGTTGGGCCATTTTCATTTTTATCCATTCTGCCAGTCTTTGTTTTTTAATTCTGTATTTAGACTATTTATATTTAATGCAATTTTGATATGTTAGTGCTTTAGCCTGCCCCTTGATTATTTTTCTGTTTTTTTCTCTGTTTACTTTTTCCTGCCTTTTAGTGAGTTACTTGAATATATTTTATATTTTTTTATTTTGATTTCATTTTTATTCAGATATAGTGTTTTTGAGTGCATCTCTTTGTGTAGATTTTTTAGTGATTGAAGTTATGCTTACTTAAATTATCACAATCTACTGATGTCAACATTTTTGTAGTTCAAATAAAGTATAGAAGCCTTAACTCCATTTAGGTCTCTTTATCTTCTCTTTGTATAATGAATATAATATAATATAATATAATATAATATAATATAATATAAATATAATACAATATAATACAATATGCTACAATTGTCCTAAAAAATAAGAAAAATACTCTAAAAGGTGGAGAGAAAAGGGCAGACTGTTTAGGGACCTTAGAGCCCAAAGAATGACATGGTGGTGTATTTCCTGAGATTCCTTTTTGCCTCCCATATATCCCAGATTGGGTGCTGAAGAAGCCTGCATCTGGGAAAGCAGTTGGGCACAAATGAAAAGCCTGTTCTCTCTAGCTAAATAACTAGGAAAAAGGCAATTTAGCAAGACAGAAAACTTTTTGATAATAACCACCTTACTCCAACCAAATATGGAAAAACAGATTCCCTGCCACCCCAGTCAGCAAAGACTGAATGGGGAGATTAGATTTCCACTCTCTTTTGGTGATAATAAGGCTTTGTATGATTTCTGTTCTTTTAAATTTGTTGAAGTTATTTTAAGGCTTAGATTATGATCTAAGTGGGGCACCTGGGTGGCTCAGTCAGTTAAGCATCTCACTCTTTATTTTGGCTCAGGTTATGATCTCATGATTTGTGGGGTCAAGCCCTGTGTTGGGCTCTATTGACAGCATGGAGCCTGCTTGGGATTCTCTCTCACCCTCTCTCTCTGTCCCTCCCCTGCTTGCGTGCTCTCTCTCTCTCAAAAATAAATAAATAAACATTAAAAAAAAAGAATATGATGTTCTATGTACAGTTGAAAAGAAACTATATTTTGCTGATGTTGGGTGGTGTTTCCATATATTGGTTAGATTTAGTTGATTGATAATGTTGTTCACTTCTTCTGTAATTCTTAATGATTTTGGTGTTGTTCTATCCATTACTGAAGGGAATATTAAAGTTTTCAACTGTAACTGTGGTTTTGTTAATTTCCTCTTTCAGTCCCATCAGTTTTTTGCTAATATATTTAAAACTCTGTTGTTTGGTGCATACATAAGTTACTATTTATTCCTGGAGGACTGACCATCCATATAATGTCCTATTTCATCCCCAGTCTTATTTTTGTTGAGGTTTACTTTGTCTGATATTAACATAATTACTCTAGCTTTCATTTATATAATGTTTGCACAGTTTATCTTTCTCCATAGATAAAGTAGATTTCTGAAAGACAGCATATATTTGGATCTTGCTCTTTTGCCCCATCTGAAAATTGTTGTGTTGTAACTGTTTTTCTTGAATCATCCACATTTAATGTGATTATTTATATGGTTGGATTCAGATCTATTGTGTTTTTAGCTATTTTCCATTTCTTCTGTCTGTTCTTTGCTCTCCCACCTTTTCTGCCTAGAAAATTTTTGTGATTCTATTTTATCTCCTCTATTGACTTATTACTTATACTTCTTTGGAAATTTGTTTTATTAAACCTAGGGCTTATAATATACATATTTAACTAATAGTATCTTCAAATGATACTATACTGCTTCATGTGTGGAGTAAGGACCTTCCAACTGTATATTTTCAATTCCTCCTTCTCATCCTTTGTGTCATATGTTTTACTGTATCATACGCTATAAACAGAATGTAGTGTTACTATTTTTTATATTGAATAAAAGAAATGGTTAATTTTACCTTCATTTATTCCATTCTTTTTAAAAATTTTAAAGCTTATATATATATATGTATATATGACCCAATATATTATATATATATATATATATATATATATATATATATATATATATATTTGAGAGAGAGAGAGTACAAACGGAGGAGGGCCAGAGAGAGAGAGAGAGAGAATCCCAAGCAGGGAGCCCTATGTGGGGCTCGAACTCACAAACTGTGAGATCACGACCTGAGCTGAAACCAAGAGTTGGACGCTTAACCGGCTGAGCCACCTAGGTGCCCTGTCATTTATTCCATTCTTAAAAATTCTTGGGTTTTTTTTTTTTTTGGTACATTTAGTTTTCAGCCCAATGTATTATTTAGGTCTGAGGTACTTCAACATTTTTTGTAGACTAGATATGCTGGCAATAAATTTCCTCAGTTTTTGTGTGAAAAGTATTTATTTTTCCTTCCCTATTAAATGGTATTTTTGTTGGATGTAGAATTCTAGGTTGACAGTTTCTCTTTCATCACTTTAATGGTATTGTCTTTTAGCTCGGATGTTTCTGATGGTAAATTTGCTGTATTTTTGTTTTTCTTCCTTTGTATATAATGTTTCTTTTATATCTGCTGTCTTTAGGAATTTCATTGTCATCGTTCTTAGCAGTTTGAATATATATTTGTATTTATCATGCTTGCTGTACTCTGGACTTCTTAGATCTGTTGTGTCATGACTATCATTAATTTGGGAAACTCTTAGCCATTATTATCATTTTTTCTTAGCCTTTATTTTTTTAACTATATTTTCCTGGCCCTTTCTCTCTCTCTCTTCTTTTGGAATATTGTTCCACAGCTCTTGGATGTTCTAAATTTTTTTCATATTTAAAAAATTATTTAAATTAAAAAATGGTTTTTCATAATTTTTTTCTTGCTAGGTTTCAGTTTGGGTAATGGCTGTTGACATTTCCTCAAGTCTACTTATTCTTTCCTCAGCTGTATTGAGGGTACTGATGAACAGTTGAAAGCAGTCTTTATCTTTATTACTGTTTTATTTATTTGTAGCATCTCTCTGATGAAATTCTCCCTCTGAGCTTTGGATGTCTACCACTTTTTTTTTTTTTTTTAGTGATTCTTTTTCTTTTTTAAAAAGTTTATTTATTTTTGAGAGAAAGAGAGTGGGAGAGGGGATGTGGAGAGAGAGAGAGAGGGAGAGAAGAGAGAATCTCAAGCAGGATTCTCACTGTCAGCACAAAGCCTGATGTGGGGCCTGAACCCACAAACCATGATATCATAACCTGAACTGAAAGCAAGAGTCAGATGCTTAAGCAACTGAGCCACTCAGGTGCTCCATCTACCACATTTTCAATTAGAACTTTTAACATGTTGATCAGAGTTATTTTAAATTTTCTGTCAAATAGTTTCAATATCTGGGGAAGAGACTAGAATTTGCATAGGGTTTTAAATGGTGCTCAGAGTTGCTTGTCACTATGTAAGTTTATAGAGAATCATCACAGACCAGCAAGCTCACCTGGCCAGCTTGCTGAGAGTAAAATTGAAATAAGAAAGTAGAAGAAGCACTTTGGCACTCTGTTAGAATATTATTCTTACAAGAATATTTAAATGTGGCAAACTTAGTTCCATAACTCTATATTCATAATCTCTTTATCACAAGAGCTTTATCCCTTCTCTAGCTCGTACATTAATGTTCTGAGCATTAATTTAAATATAATTTTTAAGGAGTATATTATAGATTCCTTTTGACCCGATTTGTTAAAATGTTTCTTTAAAAAGATGTTTCTTTTTCCGTATCATAATCTTCCCTTACTAATTTCTTTTTTGTTAATTTTTTAAACATTAAAAATTTTTAAAGATATTTATTTATTTTTGAGAGAGAGAGACAGCGACAGCATGTGAGTGGGGGAGGGGCATATAGAGAGAAGAACAGAGGGTCCAAAGCAGGCTCTGCACTGACATAGAGAGCCTGATGTGGGGCTCAAACTCAGAAACTGTGAGATTATGACTTGAACTGAAGTCAGAAGCTTAACCGACTGAGCCACCCAGGTGCCCCTTTCTTCACTAGTTTCTACAGGCAATATTTCTTTAGAAGATGCTCCTAAGGCTTTAGTACCTGCCCAAACAGCTAGCATCAAGATTTTTTTCAAAGCACAGTCGTGGTTTTAATTTCTAAAACAGGCACAAAAACTATGTGGGTAGCTCTGAGAAATAGCCCACCATATGCACACACGTGTGCACACAAACACACACAACACAAATAATGTCATAGTTCTTTTAAAAGAGGCTTGGAATATTTTGCTCATCCTGATATTGGAGAGTATGTTCTTACTGGAGACTATTCTTTTTTGATAGTTTTGATATGTGAATAATACAAGCTTTAATTCACAAGCTATTCACCTATCCACCTATCTTATCTATCCACTCATCCAGTTCACTTATTCAGCAAACATCGGAATGCCAATCTGTGAAATACTTCATTGATAACACAAAGATGCTTCTTACAGGGAGTTTGTCATTTACTGGAGGAGATAAGATGTAATAATAGGTAATAATAACATACAATAAAGTGTGCCATTCTTACTGCTCGCTAGAAGCAGAGCCTGCGTGGAACACCTGTTCGCCCTTTCAATTGCTGGCTAATTTCCTGCACGCATCCTCTACTGTGCTCAGTTGCACAACTCATACTAGCTCAGAATGAGCCTGCTGGTGTTCTTTTCATGTTCTCTTGGGTTAAAAATCTCTCCCTGATGTACATGCACAATCCCAATAATATTTATGAGAGTTACTAGTGCCAGCAGGAGGCTCTGCCCCTGAAGCTGTTGGAAGGCATTTGAACAGCTTTTCAGTGAAGATTAATGATTACAGAAAAGAAAAAAAATCTTGGTCTGTCAGCTGGAAGTTAACTCGGAGGGATATAACAGAAGAAAGCCAGTGAGGATACTTCACAAGCGAGGTGTGTTTGAGGAATTTATGTTGGAACTGAAGCTTTGATGAATTACATGTATAATGCTACTCACAGAAAGATGTCAAAGTTTGTGGATAACAACGGAAAAAATAATGAGGGTTACTATTTGAGAATGCCAAAGCACACCGACAATCTGTTTGTCCAAGAGACTAGTAAGCAAATATATCTCTTTGGGTTAAGTTCATTTGGCAAGACAGACTTAGAAAGAACGCTGTCCCAAGTGGAACTGTTTTGCTGTGAAGGAGGCTCAGATTATACTTCCAATTAGGGACTCAGGCTTTCAAACTTCCACGGAGCATAAGATCCTGCAGTGAAATGGAGTTTTGCTCTCTCTGCCTTTCTGGTCTTACCCTGTTTCTCTGGGTTGAGAATCTATGGGGAAAAACAAAGCGAAGGACATAAGTAAAGCCTGGGTCCAGGAATTTTAGTTAGTCCCCAAATACATATTGTGTTTTGGCCATTCCTTAAAACACTCTTCAGACAAATTTGACTGTTTGATTTCCTCTGGAATCTCGCCTCTTCTCATTGTGACTGAGAAGCTTATGGCTTCTTAGACGTAAGGTTCCTACGAGGGCTTCTGTAAACTTCGGTTCCAGAGTTTGGTGCTATCTGCAAGAGTCTCTCATTTCCTCCCTCATTTTAGTGCTCTAGATTTTCTGCTGTGTTCCACATTTTAGAAAGCTTCAGGAAAAAAAGAAAAGAAAGCTGTAGGTAACAATCAGGCAGAGTGACATCATCTTTACGATTAAAACAGAATTCCCTATCACTTGCCTAATTATCAGGATAGGCACTGTGGGAATGCCATCGCCGAGCCAGACTCTGTAGCCAGAGGCCCTTATCCTTACACAACAAGCTGTCTTACTCTACTGTCCTGAAGAGAAGGCAGAGTCAACACTGGTCCGAGTGGATGGTTACCCTGCCCGTCAGAGATGGTCATGTGCCTGTGGTTTTTGACACACCTTTTTCTTCTTTCCTCTCCTTCTCTACTTCATCAGAGCAAAAAATTCTTCCTGAGTAATACATTTGAAAATGACCTATTTCTACAGGCTATAAATGTATGTGTTCTCACTTGCATTTCATGAACCTTATTGAGGTTAATGCACTTAAGAAGAGGAATCAGAAACATTAGACTTGGAATATCATGTACTATTAGAAACTAAGTGGACATGAGGAGAGAATTGTAGTTTTCAAGGTTTGGATTTGGGCAAAGCAAGGTCTGAATGATCAAAATTCCTCAGATATTTCAACAAGAGATCACTATGAAATATAAGAAAACTAGAAATTGTTTTGTAAGCATAATAGTTAAGTAATTATTACAATAAAAACGATTGTATTGTGTCACTACTACTCTGTTGTGCTATATGCTATAATTTTTTTACAGACCATATTTAATTTTCACAACTCTGGAGATTAAGTATTATTTTGGTAATACACATTTTATAGGCTTAAAAAAGCCTATTTGCCACAGGTACAAAACATTGAATCTTAAAGCAAAGACACATCATCTGAGAGTCTTATCCTTGAACGTCTAGATTTTTGCTGTTTGTTACTTGAACAATAGCCCAGAGCAGGATTATTCAAACACAAGCACTTCTAAATATTGGGAGGAATTATAGAGAGTTCCAGGAATGCATCACTCTAGGTTTAATGTGTTTTTGTTTTTGTTTTTGCTGCTCTCTAGGTCACTTATGCTATCAGGTTCATATATATATACAACTGAGGGACTATTAAAAGAACAATGAAAATCCTGACGGTGAAATTGATGGTAAATTATAGGTCAGAGGGTTGTAATGGGATAAATTAACCGCAAAATGAGAGAACAAGGAAGCTTAATTTTGTATTTTGGCAGTGTTTTAAGTTCATTTTTATTCCATTTAGTTTCGTTCTGTGTTTTCTTTGAACGTTTTTGGCCACATTTACTGCTCTATTCTTGAGAGCCTTGCTGATTTGAACCTCATGCCTTTCCTCAACTTACACAAAGTTTTGTAGTTAAATTCCTAAGGTGCATTGAAATTTTAGATATTAGTATGCCTGCATTATTTCCAAATTAAATACATTTTTTCTGATTTTAGAAGGATTACAAAAATGGCGGTGACTTTTATCAAAAAATATTTATCATGTCCTTTTCACTCTTTTTTTTTTAATAGGTGTTTTCTCTTTTTCTTTTTTTCCCTTTTTTAAAAATGTTTATTTATTTTTGAGAGACACAGCATGGGCGGGGGAGAGGCAGAAAGAGATGGAGACAGGGGATCCAAAGCAGGCTCTGTGGTGACAGCAGTGAGCCCAATGTGGGGCTGGATCCCACAAATCGCAAGATCAAGGGTCAGATGCTTAACCAACTGAGCCACCCAGGTGCCCCTCTTTTCCTCTTTTTAAAGGATGCCTTTTAGGGGCGCCTGGATGGCTTGGTTGAGCATCCAACTCTTGATTTTGTCTCAGGTCGTGATCCCAAGGTTGTGGAATCCAGCCCTGCATCAGGCTCTGCACTGAGCGTGCAGCCTGCTTAGGATTCTCTCTCTTTCCCTTTGCCTCTCTCCCCCACTCATGCTTGCTCTCTCTCTCTGTCTAAAAAAAAAAAAAAAAAAAAAAAAGGCTGTCTCTGAAAAGCAGAAAGTGACCCACTGGGCCATATTTAAATATGCTATCCATACACTTGTCACAAGTTTTTGGGTCCAGCCCAGGATTCTTAAGATTCTTTTTTCTTGGCTGGCACAAGGTATTGATTAAACTTCTGTTTGGCATCCACTCAGTGGTTGGCCAACTTTTGGAAACTGTATGCCTGGTCTTCCTCAGTATGATGACATTTAAAAAAATTTTTTGGGGGGCGCCTGGGTGACTCAATTAAACGTATGACTTTGGTTCTGGGCATGATCTCATGGTCCGTGAGTTTGAGCCCCATGTTGGGCTATGTGCTGACAGCTCAGGGCCTGGAGCCTGCTTCTGATTCTATGTTTCCCTCTCTCTCTGCCCCTCCCCCACTCAAGCTCTGTCTCTCTCTCTCTCTCTCTCTCTCTCTCTCTCTCTCAAAAATGAATGTGTTAAAAAAAATTAAAAACTTTTTTTTAAAGTTTATTTTTGAGAGAAAGACAGAGTGAGTCAGTGGGGGAGGGGCATAAAGAGAGGGAGAGAGAGAGAATCTCAAGCAGGCTCTGCATTGTCAACACAGAACCCAATGTGGAGCCTGAACTCACAAACTGTGATATCATGATCTGAGCCAAAACCAAGAGTCTGATGATCAACTGACTGAGCTACCCAGGCACCCCCTCAGTACGATGACATTTAAAATAATAGGTACCAGCAATACATATTAATATCTAGAAGATACTTTCAAGGGAGAAGTTCTTCTCAGCTGAGCTATGTAACTGCATGCTATAACACAGGTTGTTTTTTTTTTTTTTTTTTCCTCTCAGGCAGTTCCCTCACCTTTTCTTAGCCAAAACTCATTTTGCATTCTTATTTTAACATAATATGTTATATTTATTCACTTGTTTATCAATTCTTTCACTCATTTGTGATTTTGTTTCTTCTATTAGACTACATTTCTTGAAGCCATAGCCAGGGTCTGGCCCATTGCAGGTATACAGTAAATATCAACTGAGTGATAGAAATATTTCCCCCAGCTTTATTGAGAAATATTTGACAAATTTAATTGCATATTTAAAGTATACAACATGATGATTTGATATACATATACACTGTGGAATAATTACAATATCAAAAGGATTGATACATGATCACGTCACATAGTTAACGCTTCATACTTTTTCTTTTTGTGATAACAACAATTAAGATCTCTCAGGAACTTTCTTTCTTTCTTTCTTTCTTTCTTTCTTTCTTTCTTTCTTTCTTTCTTTCTTTCTTTCTTTCTTTCTTTCTTTATATGAAGTTTATTGTGAAATTGGTTTCCATACAACACCCAGTGCTCATCTTAACAGGTGCCCTCCTCAATGCCATCACCCACTTTCCCCTCCCTCCCATCCCCGATCAACCCTCAGTTTATTCTCAGTATTTAAGAGTCTCTTATGGTTTGCCTCCCTCCCTCTCTAACTTTTTTTTTTCCCCTTCCCATCCCCCATGGTCTTCTGTTAAATTTCTCAGGATCCACATAAGAGTGAAAACATATGGTATTTGTCTTTCTCTGTATGACTTATTTCACTAAGCATAACACTTTCCAGTTCCACCCACGTTGCTACAAAAGGTCATATTTCATTCTTTCTCATTGCCACGTAGTATTCCATTGTATATATAAACCACAACTTCTTTATCCATTCGTCAGTTGATGGACATTTAGGCTCTTTTCACAATTTGGCTACTGTTGAAAGTGCTACTATAAACATTGGGGTACATGTGCCCCTATGCATCAGCACTCCAGTATCCCTTGGGTAAATTCCTAACAGTGCTATTGCTGGGTCATAGGGTAGATCTATTTTTAATTTTTTGAGGAACCTCCACACTGTTTTCCAGAGTGGCTGCATACTCTCAGGAACTTTCAAGTAAACAATACCATGCTCTTGAATATAGTCACCAAAGTTTGTACCTTTAACTTAGATCTCTTCATATCGTCCTCCTGTCAGTTTCTGGCAACCATCATTCTATTCTGTTTCTATGAAATTGGCTTTTTTTTTTTTTTTTTAAGATTCTACATATAAATGATACCATAGAGTATTTGTCTTTCTCTTGCTTATGTCACTTAGCATAATGCCCTCTACATTTATCCATGTTGTTGCAAAAGGCACGATTTCCTTTTTTTACATGGCTGAATAATGTTTCATTATACTCATTTTCTTTATTCATGCGTCCCTTGGAAGGCATTTAGGTTGTTTCCATATCTTGGCTAATGTGAATAATGTTGCAGTGAATGTGTATGTATAGATATCTCTTTGAGAATCTGATTTTGTTGGTAGAAACATTTTTAAAAATCCATTGTTGGCAAGAATGTGAGAGAACAAATGTCTTTGTACTCTTCTGGTTAGAGTTTATATTGGCATGAACTTTGTGGGAAGGAAACTGACAGTGTGTGACAAAGTCTTTAATAGGTTCCTTGAAAATTTTAGGGATCAAAGATTTATGTAAAAGATATTCATCACATTATTTATAATAGTCAAAAATTAAAAGCAACCAAAACATCTGATAATATGCTAATATGCAATCATTAAAAGTGATATTTTTGAAGGTATTTAATATGTTAATGATGTTGTTAAAATTCAGAATAAGTATATAACTGGATAATTTTGAACTTGTGGAAAAAATTATATATACACACAATGTCATTTGAAGAAAGCTGGGAAGAAATACAGCAAAGTATTTAAAGAGGTTATCTCTGGATGGTAATAGCATGTGTGATTTTGATGGTCTTTTATTTTTTTATTTTTTTTTTCAACGTTTTTATTTATTTTTGGGACAGAGAGAGACAGAGCATGAACGGGGGAGGGGCAGAGAGAGAGGGAGACACAGAATCGGAAACAGGCTCCAGGCTCTGAGCCATCAGCCCAGAGCCTGATGCGGGGCTCAAACTCACGCACCGCAAGATCGTGACCTGGCTGAAGTCGGACGCTTAACCGACTGCGCCACCCAGGCGCCCCATTGATGGTCTTTTAAAAATATGCTCACTATTCCCTCCAAAATTGTTTGCAATGAGCATGTAATATTTTGTGATTAGTTAAATGTGTTATATTTAAAAATAGCTTTGTAAGAAGAGTGATTTAATATTACTTTGTAGGAAATCTTTCTTTCAGGTGGATTGAACTTTGATCATGATATGTGCAACTTAGAAAGCAAAGATAGGATTTTAGTGTTGCTTTGGACTATTTACTGGTCTCTCAACAATAGAACATCCAACCAAACAAACGTGTCTCTAAAACCATACTCAAGTCCACACATCTTCCTTGTTGTCTCTTTCAGCAGTGTAAAATAATTATATTTATGGTTTCAAACAACGTTTCATTAAAATATCAGCTAGCCCTATGTTCTTGAAGAAATCAAAATCTTCAAAGTGAAGAGAGGTTGGCCTAACCAATTTACACATCATACAGACATTGATCCCAGGGGGTTGAACATTTATCTACACCAGGTCTGGTAGCTTTCATGAAGAGCAGGTTTGTTTCCAGCAATACGTGATTCATTTAAGGACGTGTGGTATTTTTACACATGCCCTTATGATCTGTATGAATGACATTTTCTAAGGCTGTCAATACATAACCAGTGTATCACCATATGCAGCAGTCCTGAATGCTCAAGAGTTTGATTGTCAAAACTGCACTTGCCGTGGCGCCTGGGTGGCTCGGTCAGTTAAGCGTCTGACTTCGGCTCAGGTCATGATCTTATGGTTCGTGGGTTCGAGCCCCACATTGGGCTCTGGCCCTGGGTCGGGCTCTGGTCCCATGTTGGGTTCTGTGCTGACAGCTCAGAGCCTGGAGCCTACTTTGGATTCTGTGTCTGTCTCTGTCCCTCCCCTGCTTGTACTCTCTCTCCTTCAAAAATAAACAAACATTTAAAAAAACAACAACTGAAATTGCTGAGAAAGTTAAGCTCTTGAGCATAGGTTTTAAAAAAAGAAAAATGCATAACTGAAAATGGCTACAAATAAATCAGAAACATCTTTATATTCTCAGTTAAAGAAGGCATCACTAAAAAAAAAAGGCATCACTTAAGTTTTGGTTATGATACTGAAGGATAGAATGATGTATAATTGCATGGATAAATGTGTTCACTTAAAGGTTAGCAATTTTTTCATTCACATTACATTCATTACATTATCTACATTAAAATATAATCAACTGCATTTTAGGAAGAAGAATGTGGTAAAGCCTGGCAATGAATCATAAGAATCACATTTTCTTCATTTTGTAACTGAGCAAACTGAGCCTCAGAAGCGGTGATTAACTTGGAGGTCACACAGCTCTTAAGTGATAGAGCCCAGATTCAAATTCACGTGGTCTGTGAGCTGCAGGTCTTACCCTACACACCACTCTCTCCCTTTGAAGGAACTTGACTCTTTCAAGGCACAGAATTGCCCAGAGGCCTGCTTCTCCAAGGGTAAGCTCAAGTCCAAGGTCACACAGCTTGGAAAAAATGGCAAGTCCTGGGATGGGAAAAACAATGATAACCTTGATTCTACCACTCATGGCCAAGAGAAATTTTCTAGGGAAAAGTTAGGTCAGATTTTCCGGTTTGGTCGAGGCACTAGAGACCACTGTGATAGAGGCAAAGGGTATCTCCGTTCATTTCTGTGTCTGTAGCCTGGCCTCCCAGCTAGGGCCTTTCCACCGGTGAGGGCTGAATTGGCCAAATCATTAAGGCTTCCGTCAGGAAGGACATTATCCAGTGTTTTTGAATTAGCCGCATATTTCTTGGGTCAGTGGTTTTGAAATCACTGGACTCGGATTTAGTGTCCTGCAGACACAGGTTTCCTAGCAACACTTGAAAACACATTAAGACTTTGCCACTTCCCTATTAGCATGTTCCCTGGCAAACGTGACAGAATCCTGTGGCCTGTGGAGGGTAACTGTGTACATGGTATTTCTCCTAATCATCCTCCCCCTGCTCACTTCCTGATATTTTACTGCCAACCTTACTTGCCAGGGATTATCTGCTGGCTTTCTGCTCTTCTGCCTTCCACTGCCAGGTGCTATGTATACACATGGGCCTGCTCTTGCTGCGGTGGGAGGCCAAGGTGCTCCTCTGCCAGGGCCACACGAAGAGGTCCACGGATATGCGGATTAAGAAGGTTGCCAGCCAGGGATCCTCTGTGCAGCAGGGCTGAGCCCCGTGGCCAGAGCTGGGGCCTCTGCTGATCTCACTTCACAGTTAAAACTTCAGTGAAAAGAGGTGTTGATATTCCTTTCTCTACCTTTTCCCATTTAGATTAATTTGTGGGACATGAAACATGCTAGTTGAAAATCACCACTTTGGGGGACACCAGAGTGTTTTCTCTTAATTTGTGAAACCCGTGTTTCTAGAAATAAGGCATGGTTTGTGGTCAATAATGCTTAGAAACAATGAGTGAATCAGAACCTGTGTTGTTTCTTCTTTGTTAAAAAGCTTACCCTTGCAGTGACCAGTGTGGTTGTGACCACAATGGTGCAAGGAAAATTAACTCCTATTTTACCTTGAAGGAGCTCCAACTTATAGATTCTACCCTATTATGTGTTTCTCATTGCTAAGGGCGATAAAAAATTAATGGCTTATTTGTGGATTATTGCTTAGTTGATGGGAAGCTATCTTGGAGGCATTTTTAAAAATAATATGTTCAGGGGAAAAATTTGGCTGTTGTGTACTATCTACTAATAAGAAAAGGATGATAGATTAAACAAGAGTTACTTTCCCAGGGTAATCATTAAATATTTATGTAGGGCACAGCAAATAAACATAATAGGAATGAGTTTTGGCAAGTTAACAGCACCATTTATCTTTAAAGTACTTTACAAAAACAAGCTAATTAATCCTCCCACCCTGTATAAGATAAAGTGAAAATACTGTAATCCTCTCTTTTGCTTTTTCTTCATCAACCTAGTTTTATTTAAAAAACATTTATTTTGAATGTGTTTTTGGTCCTACTTGATTGTCTTCTTCTGTGATAGATTCACTGCTGCCCCCTGGGAGGCCCATTTGATGAATGACATTCCCAGAGAAAAGATGAAGTCAAATTGAACTGGCCAATCACAGCTTGAGAGCTCATTTACAACTTTCTGAAGTTGTAAATGAATCAGAGCGTCCCAGAGGACCACAGCTCCAGACAAGTCAGACATTCCTACCATACATTCTGATTGGGCAGGAAGTTAAATGTAGGTTCAGTAAAAGTGATCTGCCATGATTTCACTAAACCATTTAGTATCTTCCTCCCGACAGCCTGCCTTATATTAACATAACCTGACTTTGTGGACAGTTTGTCAACTTACCAACACTATCAACTTTTCTTTTCTCTCAGTTTTATTGAGATATAACCGACATAAACATTGTATTAGTTTAGGATGTACAACATAATGATTTGATATTTGTATATATTGCAAAATGATCACCACAATAAGTTTACTTCACAAACATCACCTCACATAATTACATTTTTTTTTGTTGTAATGAGAACTTTTAAGATTTACTCTTTTAGCTACTTTGAATTATACAATTCAGTGTTATTAACTATAGTCACCATACTCTACATTACATCCCCGGAACTTACTTGTCTTATAACTGGGGGGTTTGTACCTTTTGACCACCCTCATCTGTCCCCCCAAAATCCCTTGGCAACCATGGCAACTATCAATCTCTTCTCAGTTTCTATGATTTGGTTTTCAAAGATTATATATAAGTAAGAGCATATAATATTTGTCTTTATCTGTCTGACTTATCTCACTTAGCATAATGACCTCAAGGCTTACCCATGTTGTTGAAAATGGCAAGATTTCCTTTTTATGAGTGTATAATAGTCCAGTGTGTGTGTGTGTGTGTGTGTGTGTGTGTGTGTGTGTATTACATTTTATTAACCCATTAATCTATCAGTAGACACCTCTCATGTCTTGGCTATTGTAAATAACACTGCACTGGATAGGGGAGTGCAGATATCTCTTGAGACAGTGATTTCATTTTCTTTGGATATATACCCAGAAGTGGAGGTGCTGGATAACATTTTTCCTTTTTTTTTCATTTCTTAGTAACTTTAAATTTTGATATAATTTTAAATATAACTCAGAAAAGTTGGAAAACTGGTATAAAGAATTCCCCCGACTCTTTATTCCAATTCTGCCACTTGTTTACATTTTGCCCTATTTGCTCTATCATAGTCTCTTTCTTTCTTTTTTTTTTTTTTTTTTAATTTTTTTTTTCAACGTTTATTTATTTTTGGGACAGAGAGAGACAGAGCATGAACGGGGGAGGGGCAGAGAGAGAGGGAGACACAGAATCGGAAACAGGCTCCAGGCTCTGAGCCATCAGCCCAGAGCCCGACGCGGGGCTCGAACTCACGGGCCGCGAGATCGTGACCTGGCTGAAGTCGGACGCTTAACCGACTGCGCCACCCTGTCTCTTTCTTTTATTTTTTCTGAATCTCAAAAATAAAGTATAAGAGAAAGACAGATACCATATGGTTTCACTCTTATGTGGATCCTGAGAAACTTAACAGGAACCCATGGGGGAGGGGAAGGAAAAAAAAAAAAAAAAGAGGTTAGAGTGGGAGAGAGCCAAAGCATAAGAGACTGTTAAAAACTGAGAACAAACTGAGGGTTGATGGGGGGGGGGGGGGGGGGGGGAGGGTGGGTGATGGGTATTGAGGAGGGCACCTTTTGGGATGAGCACTGGGTGTTGTATGGAAACCAATTTGTCAATAAATTTCATAAAAAAAAAATAAAATAAAAAAAAATAAAATAAAATAAAGCACTGAAAAAAAAAAGTATAACCTGATTTTCTCAGAATAATTCTGAATATGTAATGCTTAATATTTAAAAGATTGACATGTCCGTTAGAAGAATGTTGTCTATTTGAAAGACAAGACATCTTAAATATTTATTTATTTTTGGGAAAGCGCAAGTGGGGGGAGGGGCAGAGAGAAGAGGACAGAGGATCCGAAGCAGGCTCTTTGCTGACAGGCTGACAGCAGCAAGCCTGATGTGTGGGCTTGAACTCACAAGCCATGAAATCATGACCTAGCTGAAGTCAGATGTTCAACCAATTGAGTCACCCAGGTGCCCCAAGACAAGACTATTTAAATGGTAATAATATTTAGTAGTCAAATAACTCAGGATAAAAACATACATTTTGCATTTGAAGTAATCTTAACGTTAGGACCAGCTCTGCTGCATAGTATGTATTCAAGTATTCAGTGAATAAAAGATTATAATATTCAAAAGCCTAAGTGTTCCAAAATTGTTTACATTTCCTCGTCTTAACATATTTCCTTTCTGCAACAAAGATATGGGTGAGAGTAACCTTTAGTCTATAATTTAGAACATGAGTATTTAACCTTCAAACTTGTTTAATAAGCAAACCACCAGACTAATAAGTTATCTTTACATTAGTGAATTAAATATTGTGTTTTTATTAGCTTCTGTTTCAGCTTAATAACTGCAAAACATTCACAGCTGTGTTAAGTCTTAGGTTAATTTCTGTGAGTTTGACTTGGAATCAGAGAATGCATATATCTTTAAGCAAAAAGAATATGATGACATAAAAAGTCTAAAATCTTCAAATAAATTTAAAGTATCTGAATCAAAGAATTCCCTTATCATTACTTCATCATTTCTGGTAAGGAAAATGTGATAGCTTACTTGTGCCAATGTCTTTTTTGAGAGGTGTCTGTGATCAGTTGGATTATACTTTTTGGGTCAAGGGCACCCTCTTGTCATTCTACTTTGCTTCTAAGTAGATACCATTTAATTTTTTATTACAAAATTTTGGTTATGACATGGTTTATATTGTCAAAAGAATTAAAATATCATTAGAATGAATATTCTTTCTAATTTTGTCTCTGAGTCAGATGCTGGAAAAGACTGTGTTGTTTTGTGGTAGAGGGCACTTGTGATGATTAATTTTATGTATGAAGTTGACTGGGCCACAGGGGGCCCGGACATTTGGCCAAACACTATTCTGAGTGTGTCTATAAGGGTGGTTTTACATGAGATTAACACCTGAAGTGGTAGGCTGAGTGGAACAGATTGCTTTTCCTAACGTAAGCAGGCCTCATCCAGTCAACTGAAGACTTAAATAGAACAAAAAGGCTGAGTAAGAGGGAACTTCACCTGCCTGACTGTTGAGCTGGGACATGTGTCTTCTTCTGCCCTCAGACTACAGCTATACCATTGGCTTTCCTGGGTCTTCAGCTTACTCACTGCACATCTTGGAACTTGTCAATCTCTATAATTGTATGAACAAATTCTCCTTCCCTTCCCTTCCCTTCCCTTCCCTCCCTTCCCTTCCCTTCCCTTCCCTTCCCCTCCCCTCCCTTCCCCTCCCGTCTCCTCCCCTCCCCTTCCCCCTTCCCTTCCCTCCCCTTCCCCCCTCCCCTCCCTTCCCTCCCCTTCCCTCCCCTTCCCTTCCTCCCCTCCCCTCTCTCCCCCCTTTGCTTCCTCTCCCTCCCTTCCTTTCCCTCGCTTCCCTTCCTTTCCCTTCCTTTCCTTCCTTTCCCTTCCCTTCCCTTCCTTTCCCTTCCCTTCCCTTCCCTTCCCCTCCCCTCCTTCCCCTCCCCTCTCCTCCCCTCCCCTTCCCCCTTCCTTCCCTCCCTCCCCCCTCCATTCCTTCCCTCCCCTTCCCTCCCCTTCCCCACCTTCCCTCCCCCCTTCCCCTCTCCCCTCCCCACTTCCCTTCCTTTCCCTTCCTTTCCCTTCCTTTCCCTTCCTTTCCCTTCCTTTCCCTTCCTTTCCCTTCCTTTCCCTTCCTTTCCCTTCCCTTCCCTTCCCTTCCCTTCCCTTCCCTCCTCTCTTTTTTTTCTCTCTCTCCTTCTCTATGTAGAACCAATACCTATTGATTCTGTTTCTCTGTAGACCCAGACTAACAAACATCCTAGGGCATCTGCCCGTTTCACAGTCACTCTCTCTTCTTTGGCATCTCTATTTGACACCACCTCCCAGTTCAATAGTCCAGCGGTGGACATATGACTCCCAAGTGTGCCTTTCCCCAATTATTTATCTTGACAGTTTGGAATTAGACCCGAGAAAGAGGGAGAATGCGTAGTTTCATATTTGGTCAACATGTAACTGTCATGCCCAAAATTTGTGATCCCCAAAGACCACCAGGGAGCCAAGTCCGATGCAAAAGCAAAGAGCCTTTATTCGAGCTAGCTCGAGTTCAATCCCCTACCTGCACCGACGCAGCGGTGAGATGCCGGAGAGAGAGCGAGTTTCAAAAGCACAAAGGTTTTATAGGGATCTAGGGGCAGTTGGTGGGGTAATGGTCGTGGCCTTAGCCGATTGGCTGGGGAAGGGTCAGAGTCCCGTTGCGCATGTTGCCCGGCGTGGTTTGAACGGCAAGTTACTCAAGGGGAGGAGGTGTGGTCTGAGGTTTGAGCAGGAATTTCTTTCTGCAGTTTTCCCGGAAAGGGGGCCATGTCGGGGACATAGTCACTCAAGATGGAGGACACAGAACAAAATGGAGTCGGCCGGCCTAGGTCCACTCTTTCATAACATTAGACTTGGGAGCTGTGAGTGGCTGTTTTTGTCATCTGGGTAAGAAGCAGAAAAAGCTGGTCTGCAAAGAGAGTAGAAAGTATCACAAATAAAAAGCAAAGAAAGGTTCCTGATCCACTTCTCTTTCTCATCACTTCCTCAAGCCTGGATGGATGCTTCCTACCTTTGGTTTATGTAATGCTCCTGTATCACACCCCCTACCCTCTACCACGTATTTATTTTTTACTTTTGTTGGCTGAAGTTGGTTTCTGTACTTCTGTTAGTCAGACTTGTATTAGTCTGACTGATACACTGGCTTTCATTTTGGCCAGTGCCAAATTTGGCACATTTTTTTACTTTTCTTTGTATTTTAACAAGAGCCAATGAGAAAGTCACAGAAAGTGTAGGATGGGAACCTGTTTAGGTATAGCTCACCGAGAAGTAGCCACAAAACCTTATTCTGTAAAACTTCTCTTTGTGTCAGTTCTAGTTGGAAGCTAACATTTTCATGAAATATCCCCAAGTGCAGCATCAATTCCTGTGTTAAGAAAATAATGCCCAAGCCAGTATGTATCACTTAACCCTTTTTAAAATGTCGATTTGATGCTGTCAAGAGACCACAACTGTACTGTAAAAATTTGTTTTCTCTGTAAATTATTTGGCATTGCGAATTCAAGGTTAAGGTTTTGTTTCTTCTTTGTTAGAGGTTTTCTCAGTAATTGCGAACACGTGTATGAATCCTTTTAAGGTGTTATGAAAACAATGCAAAATTCACGTGGAAGTAACTACAGTATTTACCTTGGAATTAAATAAGACGTGTGCAACACCTGACACATAGTAAGGTCTACATAAATGTTAACTGTTATTTTCAGATTCAGAAGAAAACTGATTAAGACTTTATTATTATTCCTTGCAATCCTATGTGATTCTTCCCTCACGCAGTTTAAGCATCATTGTTTTGCTGGGCATCTGTCTGCATGGAAAAGTACTAACAGATGTGGAGAAATAAAGCTCTGGAGCTTCTGGTCAACATCTGAACAAAGGCATCCTTGCTGTAGGGTCTCCAGAGCAGGGCTATTGAAGACAAGGACGTAAAATAATTCCTTTTAATAGCACCATGAGAATAGGTCTTTGGTGTTCCAGCTCCAACAACAACCTAGAGCAGCAGGATCCTCAAATGTTGCACTTAACCAGTCCTTGTCAGTTCCCTCTTCTGCTAGTTCATTACCCATGGCTGTGAATGAAGCTGCTAAAAACAGGAGGGAAGGGAAGAGGGAGGCAGAATTCTTACTAAGGTATTTCTATTTCTGGCAAATCACTACTTGGTTATGTAGAGCAACACATTTATCTGGAGGCCTTTCTAAAAAAAGTGAACGTTGCCTCATAATGAATACTAAATAAAACCGATAGAATCCAGATTAATTTTTAATGAGCAGCAGTTGTGTACTGCATGTAATAATATTGAAATTAATACATAATTAAAGTAGATTTGTACAGAATAATTCACTTGAGAGTTGAGTAGTGGAGAACAAAATTGAACATCTCCAAAGGCGATCCACAGCTCTGTATCCTGATTTTTTCAGACATGGAGAGAGATCAATGTTTCCTTGAGGGGAAGTCGTACTTCCCAGAGGCATTAGAGATCATTGGGAACTTTGACCAGGGCTAAGACCGTCCATGTTAGTTCCTAAGAGGTCACACTGGACACTAATTAGGACAAAATCTGCACATGTCACAGCTTTGCCTAGAGCTCTGATACCATTAAAATGACTTTTCTTCTATATTCTCACTGGCTAATGATTTTCACGTTTCTTAAGTTAGGTTGTTGGGTCAAACTTTGTACTCTGAAAAAGTAAGCAAACAGTGTTACCAATTGATATAACTTTAAATACAAATTGAATTTATTATGTTGTGGGTATTATAATGGAACAATGGACACTCTCAAAATAACAAGAAAATACACTGGGGATCTACTTCCTTGCTGTGCAGCTCTACTGCAATAGATGGACATGTTGTTGCTTCTGGAGAGGTCGCCTCTGTGTGGTTGTGAATTTCAGCTGAAATGTCCTTCATGAACAGCTACTTGTTTTTTTTTTTTTTTTTTTTAAACTCAGCATCAATCTCCCCCTCCTCTGCCATTATATCCCCAGTTTTCTAGGGGTAGCATCTCTCCCGTGCTCTCAGCCTGTGTACTGAAGATGAGGTTGACTTCATCCTCAGCTCAAAGAGTAGGTTTGTGACTTAGAAGGTCACATCCACTTATCTACTGTGATTGGTTCAGAAATGAGCATGTGATCCAAACTGGCACAAACAGAGCCAATAAAACTCAGTGTAGAATTTTAGAAAACTGCTGGGAGAGAAGCTTTCTCTTTTTCTAGAGAGCTGAGAAAAGGTAGACCTGGGACTGGGAGCTTTCGTAAGGCCAAGCCTTCCAGAGAAGCCAACACAGAGAGAAGCATAAGTTTGCAAGAGGTAGGCAGCTTTCTACAACATTGTTTAAACACCCAAACCCAGCTGTGTCTGCAATTGATCAACATCGGGAATTTTTAGTTACATGAACTGAGAAAAAAAAATTTTTTTTGAGTTGGGTTTTCTGCTATGGCAGCTCCAAGAGTCTTGACTAATATGGGGCTCTCAGAAGTCTGTGTCGTTTCTTTAATATTAGCTTAGTGGAATTCAGGACTCCTTGCCCTGCCAGGTTTGTGCGGTTGCTTCTGGAATTTGGGGGTCATACCATGTAATTTGGTCTTTTGGAATCATCCAAGGCCCCTACCTCCATAAGTAACCCCTGTGGCCCAGGAACAATGGGGAGGAGGAGCAAATAGGAAGATATAAAGCTGGAGAAGTTAATGATCCAGTGTCCCGCTTTTCTATAGCTCCTGGTATAAGAAGATTTCTCCAGGGCAGAGCTTGTCAAACTTTAAGGGGCGTACAAATCACCTGAGGATCTTGTTAAAAAGGCAGAGGATGGGGCATGCGAGCCTGCATTTCTAACAAGTTCCTGGGATGCTCCTGGTCCAAGGACCATACTCAGAGTTGCAAGGTGCTGGTATGGCTTTGGCATGGTCTCTGCGCACTTCATCTGCTTCAATCTAGAGTCCAGACGGAGACCCCAGACTGATGGTGGAATTCTTCCATGAATTCTAAAGGAAAGATTTTCCTTTGATCTTTTATTCCCTTCTTGGCACAGCTGTTGTGCTAGAGAATATTTTACCTAGGGTCCCTGAGTTATAGCTGTGGATGAAATGCCTAGAAATACCTCCAGTTTCTTTTTTAAAAAAAATTTTTTTTTCAACGTTTATTTATTTTTGGGACAGAGAGAGACAGAGCATGAACAGGGGAGGGGCAGAGAGAGGGAGACACAGAATCGGAAGCAGGCTCCAGGCTCTGAGCCATCAGCCCAGAGCCCGACGCGGGGCTCGAACTCACGGACCGCGAGATCGTGACCTGGCTGAAGTCGGACGCTTAACCGACTGCGCCACCCAGGCGCCCCAAAATACCTCCAGTTTCTTGATGACAAATCGTATGTGTGTGTGTATGTGTGTGTGTGTGTGTGTGTGTGTGTGTGTGTGTGTGTGTAATTTTTATTTATTTATTTTGAGAGAGAGAGAGAGAGCATGTGAGCATGAGTGGGAGAGGGACAGAGAGAGAAGGAAAGAGAATCCCAAGCAGGCTTGGTGCTTTTAGCACAGAGTCTGATGTAGGTCTTGCTTTCACAAACTGAGATCATGACCTGAGCCGAAATCAAGAGTTGGTAGCTTAACCAACTGAGCCACCCAGGCACCCTGATCATATTTTTATTCTTTTTTTTTTTTTTTAGAAATTTAATTTTTTTTAATGTTTATTTTTTATTTTTGAGAGAGACAGAGTGTGAGCAGGGGAGTGGCAGATAGAGAGAGGGAGACATAGAGTCCGAAGCAGCTCCAGGCTCCAAGCTGTCAGCACAGAGCCTGACGCGTGGCTCGAACTCACAAACCGTGAGATCATGACCTGGGCTGAAGTCGGAAGCTTAGCCGACTGAGCCATCCAGGCGCCCCCATGTTTTTATTCTTAAATAACTTATATAACTTATTTATCTAACTTTAAAATGAAACTCCTACTTAGATTCTTGCTGTTAATCTTAAAGTTTCCCCAGAAGACAGAGCACGCCTTATTACAGAGGATGACAAGCCAGTTTTTGCCTGACCAAACTGAGACATATGGTGTATTTTTCTCCACCCATGGCAACTGTGAGCATCAATCTAGATTTTCCAGACCAACTGCTAAGTGGTCCTGAAGGAAACTAAAATCTATGTTAGTTTTAGAGAAGTGGGACAGAGGCTTTGTATTTAATAAATGCTGATCATTTCTTACATTATTTTTGTTGATTTATTATTATTAATTTATTGTTGGTAATAAAACTATCAATTCTTGTGGGCTTATTCTGAGCCTACAAGCTTTTTCAACCTTATATCTAAAATGAGAGGATAAGTATAACAATAGGGAGAACTCCATATCAGTGCTGAAAGAAGGCAGAGTGAAATAAGATCTCAATAAATTCTGGAACACATAAGCAGATGGAAGAGGGCTGAAGAAAGACAAAGTAGCAGATCCCTTACTGCAACACAAAGGTGGGGGGTGACACTGCAGAAGTGATGGGTGATTCTAGACTTAAACTCAGAAACGACGATGGGAATTGGGTCAGTTTATCGGGTTATAAGCTAGAATGTACGCTGTTTGGGTCCATGTACACAGTTATTTTCATAGAAAATTGGTAGCAGATACTACGTTAAACTAGAAGTCTTGTGCAAGTGAAGTCTTTAAAAAATGTGGGAGATGATTGTATATGTCTTTTTAAAAATATTCTTTAATGTTTTTATTTATTTTTGAGAGACAGAAAGAGACAGAATGCGAGCAGGGGAGGGGCAGAGAGCGGGAGACACAGAATCCGAAGCAGGTTCTAGGCTCTGAGCTGTCAGCACAGAGCCCAATGCAGGGCTCGAACATATGAACCATGAGATCATGACCTAAGCTGAAGTCAGATGCTTAACTGACTGAGCCACCCAGGCACCCCTGTATGTATCTTAATGTAATAGCCTAGGGAAGAATCTGAAGAACCACTGGTGAGAAAGGGAAGGATACTGAAATAGACAAATAGGTGATCATGGAGTAATGAAGTACGTATGTGTGTTTAAAATCAGTGACAATTTCTCAGAAGGTTAAAAGGAGACAATGGCATAATAGTTAGACTTCAGAAATCTGCCTCTTCTCAGAGTTATTAGAATAAGATACAAGCTCGATTAGTATTCTTACTGGGCCTTTTGTTTAACTTCTAGCAAAGGGTTTTATTTCCCTGAAATATGATTCCAATATGATGATCATAAGCCTTGGTTAATTTTAAGACATTTCTCTTCAGTTATGAAAAAGGGCTCATCAGCAGTCCTTGCCAAAAACTCATTAAAATACCTTTTAAACTCCGCTTTAAGGTCATTTTTAGTATTCATTGCAGTGTTAATTAGAAAACTGCGGTTTCCTTTATTCCTACCAGATTCCCTTTCCGGTAGCATCTTTGGCTCTGGCATTTTGCTGACGACCCTGTTTCCCTGAATTTAACTTTAACAGAATAAATGGCTCTATTTTTGCTTTGCTATATTTTCTTTAGCTATTAGTTTTGCAGCCTCGATCACTGATAAACCCAAAGCTGTCATTTATTAATTTATTGAGATGCTCTTCACATTTTCCACAGAGTCAGAAAAGATACCAATTAAATTTGTTACTGCAAAAGTAAGATCACAGAAAATAAATTTATATGTTCAGAGTACTCACTTCCATCCAGTTGAATCCCACTTCCCTAAAAGTACAAAATGTTTCATATGTAAATTCAGTATATACTGATTGCTGAATCTTTGCAGACATTCAACAAATATAATTCAGTTATTGCCTTTGAGAAAATGCATCAAGGAAAAATGTTAACTTTATAGTGCATGTGTGAGAGAAATCTACTGAAGAGGACACAGGAAATCTAGCTTCTAGTTCCAATTATGGGCCATGTTTGCATAGCACGTCAGGGATAAACACTAAGCCAGAGTTTACAAAACCTGGCTATGCCTCAAAATTACCTGGGAGCATCCTGAGTTACCCCACTGAAGTAGCCTCTCTACTGTGGGGGCCCAGAATCTGTATGTGTGTAAAACTATCCGGGGATTCTGACACTGTCATTCCTTTGAACACTGTTTGACAATCAGTATCTTCTATTGGGAGGATACAAAAATATTAAAGTTGAAAACTTGGATCGGTATTGTTTAATCCAGGCAAAGGAGCAGGTCTAGCCAGGACCTGGAATAATCCCGTGAGTCTGAGGTGGATGGATGTGTACCACCTTTTCACCTATGGATACAGGATGTGAGGTCAGCAGACAGAGAATGGGGGTCCCATCTGGGAAAGTGATTAAGGTTTAACTAGAACAGAAAATCCCAAACTGGTAACAGAGAAGTGGTGAAGTGTGGGGACAGTGCAGCCATGCTGCGTAACTCCAGAAATCATCCACATTATGGTTGTATTAGTTATCTCTTGCTGTGTAACAAATCACGCCAAATTTAGCAGCTTAAAGCAACAAAAATTTATTACATCACAGTTTCTGTAGGTCAGCCAACTGAGTCTCTCAAGTGGTTGCATTCAAGTTATATTGGGCTGGAGTCATCTCAAGGTTTGACTGAGGTAAGATCCACTTCTAAGCTCATTTATGGTGCCTGTGGCCTGGCCTCAAAAATTTATTTCCAAGCTGACTCACATGGTTTCTGGCAAGCCTTGGTTCTGTGCCATGGGGGCCTGCCCATACCACTGAGTGCCCTCATGACATGGTAGCTGGTTTAACCGAATCAGTGATGAGGGACGGAGGGAAAAAAAGAGAGGCACAGAGAAGGAGAGAGACAGAATGAATGAGAATGAACCCCCTGGACAGAAGCTGTAGTCTTTTTATAACCTAATCTCAGAAGTGACATCCTATGACTTTCACGTGTTCTATTATCAGAAGCACATCACTAAGTCTAGTCCACACTTGAGAGTAAGGGAGTAAACACTTTGAGGGGAGGAATATCAATGAATTTGTAAACCTGTCTTTAAAACCTCCCTAGTGCTCTATGTCCATCCTTCCTCTAGTTGTGCAGGGCACAAATTACATGGCTGCACTTCGCAGTCCTGGTGAAAAACCAGAAGGTCCAGGACAAGGAGTAGAGGATAGGACAAACTCAAGGTTTCCTGGAGAGATTTTGGACAAGGAGTAGGGATGAATGTGAAGCTATGGAGCACAGTGGTTATGGACTTCAAGTCAAACATAGTTGGTGTAATTCCCAGGGTTTCCACTCTCCAGCTCTTGGTGATAATGCTGCCCCCTCAAACTGCTTCAGTTTTATTGAGATGTACAGTTGACCCTTCAACAACATGGGGGTTTGGGGCGCCAGTCCCCACACAGTTGAAAATCTGTGTGTAAGTTTTGATTCTCCAAAACTTGACTACTGTTAGCTTGGCGTTGACTAGGAGCTTTCGCTGATAACATAAACAGTTGATTAACATGTGTTTTGTACGTTATATGTATTTTGTATTCTTACAATAAAGTAAGCTAGAGAAAAGAAACTTTTTTCAAATTGTTGCAAATCTTCAAAAAAATTTCCAGTATATTAACTGGAAAAAATCTGCTTATAAGTGAACTCGTGCAATTCAGACTTCTTCAAGGCTCAACCGTAATTGACAATAATTTAACATTTTAAGATCCAGTTGTGTTTTTTAAAAAAATATGTAGGAAGGAGTAATACATGGGCAATACATTTGCCAACCGCATGAAGTCACTTCTCACATTAAAGTCTGTGAGCCATGCTGGTTCCACCACTACAGCACATCTCAAGTTGTCCACTTTGCTCCATACCACTGCAACCTCCCTGGGCCAAGCATCTACCATCTCTGATCTGGATGGCAGTAAAGACCTCCTCACTAGTTCCACTCTTGTTTATCTAAGGTTCATTCCATGCATAGCAACCAGAATCATCTTAAAAAATTACAACTCAGATCATAACCGTGCCTCTGCTGAAAACATTCAATGCTTTCATGTAGGTTTAAACAGAATCAAAATTCCTTGCCCAGAACTGCAAGGCATCATCTGACTCCCACCTACCTTTCTAGACTCACAATGGACCATCCTACCTCTGGCATCTTTTCTGCTCTCCTAGGAAGCCAAGCTCTTTCCCACCTCAGGGCACTTGCTCTCTCTGCCTGGGACCTTTTCCTTCAGGTCTTTTCATGGCTGTCTCCTTCATGCTCTTCAGGTCTCAGCTTGGATGTTACCACCCCAGGGAGCCTACTTGGACAGAAGTAGCCTACCATGACTCCCAAGGTAGAATCTTCCTCTCCACACATTTTTCTGTCTTATTTAGTTATTTTCTTCTCAGTACTCTCATAATCTGTGATTATCTTATTATTTATTTTCTTATTATATATATATTTTTTTCAACGTTTATTTATTTTTGGGACAGAGAGAGACAGAGCATGAACGGGGGAGGGGCAGAGAGAGAGGGAGACACAGAATCGGAAACAGGCTCCAGGCTCTGAGCCATCAGCCCAGAGCCTGACGCGGGGCTCAAACTCACGGACCGCGAGATCGTGACCTGGCTGAAGTCGGACGCTTAACCGACTGCGCCACCCAGGCGCCCCAATTTTTTTTAATGTTTATTTTTGAGACAGAGAGAGACAGAGCATGAACGGGGGAGGGTCAGAGAGAGAGGGAGACACAGAATCTGAAGCAGGCTCCAGGCTTTGAGCTGTCAGCACAGAGTCCGACGCGGGGCTCGAACTCACGGACCGTGAGATCATGACCTGAGCCGAAGTCGGATGCTTAACCTACTGAGCCACCCAGGCGCCCCTATTTATTTTCTTATTTATTGCTGTATCCACCCACCTGGAAAGCAAGGTCAGTGAAGACAATGCCCGTCTATTCCATTTGCTTGCTATTATATCCTAAGGGGCTAACCCCACCCCTGGATTATAATAAACTCTCCATAAATAATTACCAAATGAATGAATAAATGAGAAAACATGTTCAATGTTTAGCACAGGACCTGACACATAATAGGTGCCAAGTATAGTTAGATAGTTACATATTGGATATATTCACGTCTATGTCACAGGGCTAGTGAAGTCCTGTGAAAATATTGGGTTGATACGTGAAGGGCACAACTGCAGCATCTGGTACATTAAATCATCAACTACTATTTATTGAACGCATAGTGTTGCATTCATGTAATGGAGATGGAGAGGGATTGATATATGGCTGCTCAACACCTATATATTTAGGAACCTGTAGATGTTTAACTGAATCTTCAAACTTTCATGTTCATGTGATTTAGACTTAAAAGTCCTAAGCTACCAAGTGTTGTGTTTCATGTAGAGAAGTGTGAGACAAGTGAGCATATTGTCTAGGGCACAGTTTGTACCATGAAGTAAGTTACTGAATAGATCTTATTGTTGGAAGCATCATTAACTCAAGTATTCTGTCAGCTTGCCATTCCTACACTTGCCGAAATGAATCTTGTCTGTGCTAGGATACTTGGTCTCTTGCAACAGGGATATGGAAGGAAATTTTTAGATAATACCAGAAAATCTATCAGCTAAAAAGAAAATTCCTCAAACACAAGGGCAGCGCCGGCAGCAAATTCGTTGTGGGTGCTGATCTCCCACTACACCACCCCGGCGCCACATCTCATGCTGCGTCCCTTGGCAAAGAGCCTGGCACATGAATGATGCTCATCGGTGCTTGTTAAAATAAAGGAAAAGTGAATTAAAGTCTAGGTCAGCACCTTATGTACAGTGTAAGAGCGATGAATATGGGATCAAAGCCTTTGACTGCTGGCTTTAAGTCACCAACCCATTGTTTATCAGCTGTGTAACTTAAGACAAATTACTTAATTCCCCTGCACCTAGGATTCTGAAATCATAACATCAGAAAAAGCTGTTAACTTTGTGGCATAGGATTGGTGTGGTAACAGTGGTAGATAGCACAGCTCAAAGAGTGAAGTTGATTATTTTTACTTTCCTTCCTTGCAGCTGGCCTCAGAAAATTAGCTGGCTCTTCTGTCTTTTTAAATCTTTTCAGCCTCTCTATAGCTAAAAGAGACCCGTGAGCCATAGATTGGCCCATTATCTCTACACACTCAGTTTCCTGAAAAGACAAATCCAGGGGCTTTTGACTTTATGCATGTTAGTACTCTTCAAAATGTGAAACCAACATAGGAGACAGATACAATAGACACAGTCACTGGTAAATTATTTTGTAATTCCCTTCTGAAAACGTAACTAGAATCCTTGTTAGACGCCTGCATTGTGCCATTGTTCTTGAGGAAGGGCTAATTAACCTGCTGCCCCTCTGATTTCCTCCTTCTGGAAGGGACCTCCTTCAAACTGTTATGAAGACATACAGTAGGTTAGTAGGTACTTCTTCCTTGTCTCAAGTGAGTGATTTATCTCTGAGGATGTTCAGCCTGATTGACTTCCATTTTTTTAAGTGTTTATTTATTGAGAGAGAGAGAGAGTGAGTGAGTGAGTTGCATGTGCAAGTGAGTGCAGGGGGGCAACTGATCTTTCACACGTCATTGTGGAGCCTGGTATAGAGCTCAATTTCACGAATCGTGAGATCATGACTTGAGCCAAAATCAAGAGTTGGACACTCAACCAGTTGAACCACCAGGTGCCCTTGAGTGACTTGTATTTTAACTGAGTCTCTGCCTCACCCAGGAGGAGTCGCCTCCGACAGCCCTCACACTGAAGAGTGACGTGGTCAGCAAGAGTTGTCTTTGAATAAAAGAGATACCTCTCATAGTGTTTTTTGCTGCCCTGACAACTCCCGGAATAGTCCTCTGTATTTGAAAGGAAGCAGATTTGACTTGTCAGTTTTGTTTTAAATCTCAACTCGGAAACTGGGTTGTTATTTAATTCGCCCAATCCATCAGCTCACAAACATTTACTGAGTCCTTCCATGTGCCGGGCCTTGTGTTGAGATCTTGGGGTTAAAAAGATGAAAAGACCTGTTTCCAATCTTCAAGAGGTTCATGTCAAATGGGAAAGAGAGGCACATGCCTGACAGACAGTTAGCAAGGATAGAGGAGTTAAGTTTTCCTTGTTTGGTAGGTATGGAGTTTCAGGAGCTAATGTGTAAACCATCTACGCCCAACATTTGTGGCTTCAGAAATTTATCATAGTTTCTGTGTGTCAAGGCTCTGGGCATGGTGTGATGGGGTGGTTCTGGCTCCGAGTATTTTACGAGGCTGCAATCTACACGTCAGCTGGGCTGCAGTCAGTCCCACTCTTTGGGGAAGGATCCGCTTCCAAGTTTGCCCACACAGTTGCTAGAAAATCTCATTTCTTCCCAGGCTATTGGACTGACCACCTCAGTTGTTCACTGGCTGCTTGCTGAAGGCTTCCCTTGGTTTCCTGCCTTGTGGGTCTCTGCATGGGACATCTCCCTCATGGCAGCTGCTTCATGAGAGTGAGCTAGTGAGAAGAGCCAGAGAGAGGATGTAAGACTAAAGTCACAGTCTTTTATAACCTGATCTTCATAGGGACCTGCCATCACTTTTTGCATGTTCTATGCACGAGAAGCAAGTCACTGGATTCGGTCTACACTGAAGGGGAGAGATTGCGACACAGGCATGAATACTAGGTGAGGATCTTTAGGAAGCTTCTTACTATAGATGAGTGAGCACCCATTAAGGCAGACTTGGGAGGGTAGAAGAGGAGAGACACATTCAAGGAAGGGGTACCCAAGTAAGCCAAGCCATGAAAGCATGGGTGAGGCTTAACTGGACAATTTTAAACATTTGACTGGAGTTCAGAGTGCAGGGGTAAGATGGAGAATGGTAATAGTGAAAGTTGAAAAGGAGGCTAGAAAGATAGGGAAGATACAGATTATGAAGGACTTTGTATGGAGAAATAAAGATTGAATTTATCCCAAAGCAGTGATGAACTGTTAAGGATTTTAAAGGAGAGTCATGATTACACATTAACTTTTGAAAGATTACTCTATGGCCGTGCTGACAGAGGGGTTATTTATCACACTTACATTTGATCCCATTAGACTTTCATAACCAGCATGCACATCAGCTTTTCTGATCTGTGGAAGCAGGGGGTTTGAGGGCTATACAAGTAGCCATTGGTAATCCATGTGTGGTGCTAGCAGTGAAATGGCAGAAGGGGGTGGGGGTGAGGCAACTGATCCTTTTTTCTTGGCCAGGAAAACTGGGAACACTTACACCAGGATCAGTCGCTCATTCATCCCTTAATGGGATAAAATGTAATTAGTTTTTACAGATTGCTCACGTTAGCCCCACTGATTGAGACCATCCCACTGTCTCTCTTTTGAAGCTTATTGTTCTGCAGTTGTAAAGTTTTGAAAAGCCATTGGCAAAGCACTGAAAGACCATGATAAATACGGACATATTCTGTTGACCTTTTAGAGATTTAGAACATTTAAAAAATAGAACACAGTAAAGAGTCACGGCTTCGGTTCATTGTTTGTAAAGCAAGAGTCTTGAACATGGTGGTCTCTGAAGTCTTGGAG
The DNA here is from genome assembly GCF_007474595.2 of Lynx canadensis. NCBI lineage: Eukaryota > Metazoa > Chordata > Mammalia > Carnivora > Felidae > Lynx > Lynx canadensis. The sequence continues at coordinate 54,550,539 of NC_044315.2, read as the reverse complement.
AGTTTCACATTCTGAGGTTTTCTGTGTAAGGCATTATTATATCGGCTCATTTATTTTGCTTCCAGGGATTAATCTTCAGGCGGAGTATATTCTTCCCATTTCAGCCTGACACTAATTCTTTGATGTTTTTGGGTCATATAGTTGTGGAGAAAGGCTCTTCTTGTACTATTGCAAAATGCGGAGAAAAGCAGTTGCTAAGATAACATTGGAACTCGTGAGTGCGTTTACTTCCCACTGTATTGCTCTCGGGCTGAACTTCTTTCTTTTCCAGGAGAGACATTGCTGTTTCCCACAGGGAGTATATAATGCATGAAAAGAGGGACAACCTAGAGTAATAAAGCAGGTGTGAAGAGACTGCCAGTCAGCTGGGAAGTAAAAAGAGGCCATGCATGCACCTGAGCTCAGAGTTGTCTCTGCCTCGCATGCCTGCTTGTGGAGCAGAGCCGTGCCCAGGCTGGGCAGCGCTGGAGCTAATGCAAACATGTTCCTTTTGAGGAGAGAGGAGGCCTGGTGGTTAGATGGCTCTCTGTTTACCACTGCGCACAGAGGGTACTTGAACTTGATGTCACATGAAGATGGCAAAAGAATTTCTGGGGAATGACTTAACCCCCAATTCTACATATCATTTCTTGTTTTCACAAGGGGAAGTGTGGGATTTTGAGATATCTGCAGGTCTTCTTCAGTAAGGAGGCGGTGAGGTCTTCTAACATGTGCAAGAGGCATACTGAGGGGCTTCAATACATTTTTAATATTTATTCTAGGTGATTAATACATGGCTATTCATTGTATTATTTGCTTATATTTTATAGTATTTTTTTAAGTTTATTTATTTTGAGACAGAGACAGTGCGAGTGGGGAGGAGCAGAGAGAGAGGGAGGGAGAGAGAGAGAAAGAGAATCCCAAGCAGGCTCCACACTGTCAGCACAGAGCTCAGCAAGGGGCTTGGCCTCATGAAATCGTGAAATCATGACCTGAGCCAAAACCAAGAGTCAGACGCTTAACCAACCGACTGAACCACCCAGGTAGCCCTTACACATTTTTAAATGGAGGAAACAGTAGGAGGCTATGGATTTTTTAAATGGCCTTAATGAGGTATAATCAACAAATATAACTGTACGTGTTTAAAATATACAGTTTGAAATTTTTGACATATGAATATATCTGTAAAACCATTACCACAATCAAGAAAATGAAAATATCCCTCAAAGTTTCTTTAAACTCTTTGGTACTCCATCTCTTCTGTTCTTCTGCAATGTCCTTACCTCTCCCAATCACTGATTTCCTTTCTGTCACTATATAGGTCAGTTTGCATTTTCTAGAATTTTCTGTAAGTGTAATCATAAAGCATCTACTCTATGTTGGTTGGCTTCTTTCACTCAGCATATTCATTTTGAAATTGATCAATGTTTTTGCATTTACAATAGTTTATTCCTTTTTATCACTGAGTAGTATTCCATTGGATGGGTATACCGTGATTTGTTTATGTATTTACCTGCTGATGGACATTTGAGTCACTTCCAGGTTTTCACAAATAAAGCTGCTATACACGTTCTTATACAAGTTTTTTTAGTGTGGACATATGCTTTCATTTCTCTTGGGCAGATACCTAGGAATGGAATGTCTGGATCCTATAGTAGGTGTATATTTAGCTTTTTAAGAATCTACCAAATTGTTTTACAAAGTAGCTGCACCATTTTACTTTCCCACCATTGGGGTATGGGCATTGAGGTTCCTCTACATTCTCTCTGGTGCTTGGTATGGTCAGACTTTTTAGTTTTGGCCATTCTGATAGGGATGTAGTAGTATCTCATTGTGGTTTTAATTTGCATTTCCTTAATGAGTAATGATGTTGAACACCTGGTCATGTGCTTATATTTCATCTATCTATCTATCTATCCATAATTTTTGGTGAAGTGTGTATTCAAATCTTTTGCTCATTTAACAAATTGGGTTAGGGGCACCTGGGTGGCTCAGTCGGTTAAATGTCAGACTCTTGACTTCAGTTCAGATCATGATCTCAAAGTTTGTGGGTTCAAGCCCCACATTGGGCTCTTCACTGACAGCACGGAACCTGCGTGGGATTCTGTCTCCCTTACTCTGTGCCCACCCTCCCACACCCCCCCCTCACTGGTGTGCTCTCTCTCTCTCTCTCAAAATAAATAAACTTAAAAAAAGATTGCCTTAAAAAAAGACTAAACATTAAAAAAAGAAATTTAAAAAATTGGGTTGTTTACTTGTTTGATTTGATAATTTTTTCTATTTTATAGATATAAGTTGTTTATCAGGTATATGCCTTGCAAAAATTTCCTTTCATGTAATGACTTTGTTCATTCTCTTTACAGTGTCTTCTGAAGGGTAGAAATTTTACATTTGAAGTCCAACTTACTAATTTATCCCCTTTTTATGTATTATGGTTGTGGTGCTGTATCTAAGAAATATTTGCCAAACCCGAGGTCTCAGGGATTTTATCTTATGCCTTTTTCTAGAAGTTTTACAGTTTTTAGACTTTACATTTAGATTTATCATCCATTTTGAATTAATTTTTATATGATATGAAGTATAGTTTCAAGTTTGTTTTTCTTCCCTCTGTGTGTATGCCCAGTGGTTTCTGTGCTATTTGTTGAAAAATCTATCCTTTGCCACATACACGATTTCAAAATTTTCCTTCTCATATGTGACTTGTCTTTTTTTTACCCCCTTTTAGCATTGTCTTTTATAGTACAGTATTTATTAATTTTGATGTGGTCACATTTGTCAATTTTGTCTTTTCTGGTTTGTAATTTTGAAGTTGTATCCAAGAAATCTTTGCTGCTTGAAAGTCTTTTGGCTAGGATTGAATCTCCAGCCTTTGGCTATCTGTCCCTGTGTGATAATCAAATATGCAAATATGGATGAAATATTCTTAGTGTATGGAATATGCTAATATCGTGAAGGCAGTATATTATTTTAGACATTTAAGAGGAGTCAGGCCAGCTGCAAATGGGAAATTAGGGACAGAAGGAATTTTAAAACATTTTTGGGAAGAAAGGAAGAAAAAATTGCTTTGCCTGTCTTTTTTTTGTTGTTGTGTTGTTTGTTCTTTTAGAACAGAAGGATAATAGTGGTGGAGATGGGATGAAGCTTAGCATCAGATGCAAATTCATGATGATAATTGGTTGTTAATATTCTGAGGGCAGGCAATATGTGTACTTGGACTTCAAGTGAAAGATCAGCCATAAAATACTAGTTGCCAACACCTTATTCTGTGAGTAATTACTGGGGATCTTTTTGGGTACTGAAAATAAATTACTCAAAATTGCTTCTCCTACATCTACCCAAGAAAATACCCATTTGGGATCCATGAGACAATTTGCCTTCTTTTCTCTTACCTGCAGAAGACTACCTTTGGTCACTATCTTTTTCTGTTCCAAATCCTTACCACTTTCCTCAGGCTAGATCACTAGCCAATCTACATATCTTGCTTGGTTTCAACAGCTGCCTTACTTTGTACCTCATTGAAACTCTCAGATGTGCTTCTGTCCTCTGTACCTAAATACACATCTATAGCCACAGCTATCCCTCCATGCCTCGAGGGGCTCCATGGGAGGTCAAGGCAGAGGGCAGACGGAGAAGCAGGATCAGAGGGACAAGACTTTGTTAGGGTCTGTGGGTGGAGTGCCGGGGGGTTGTCAGAGCTGTATTGGTCAATTCAAAGCATGAGAGGGGTTTTGGTAAACCTCTTGGGGGTCTTATCTAAGGGACTTAAAGGCATACAGGCCTGGGATAGGCAAGGGAGACCATTGAACACAAGGTCTGTTGGGAAAGTCACATCATGAACTCACATTTTGTGGACTGCATGAGGGGCTGGTATCGATGTAAAGGCCCCAAGGCCACTTGGCCAAACAAAATGGACGCTGAGACAACAGTACTGTGTAGTAGCTTAACTAAACTCTGGGCATGCCCCTATCCTAAAAATATTCCTCATTTGACCCCTGATTTTCCTTCTTCCGCCCTTCCTTCCTCCCTCCCTCACCTCCTCCTTCCCCCCCTCCCTTCCTTCTTTCCTTTCTTCCTATTTTATCCGTATTTTTTTGTTAAAAAAAGTTTTTTTAATGTTTATTTTTGAAGGAAAGACAGCGTGAGCGGGGATGGGGCAGAGAGAGAGGGAGACACAGAATCCGAAGCAGGCTCCAGGCTCTGAGCTGTCAGCACAGCTGACACCCAAGTGCCCCTATCCATATTTTTTGGGAAGAATTATATTGCTGGGGCGCCTGGGCAGCGCAGTCGGTTAAACCTCCGACTTCAGCTCAGGTCATGGTCTCAGATTCGTGGGTTTGAGCCCCGCGTCGGGCTCTGTGCTGACAGCCCAGAGCATGGACCCTGCTTTAGATTCTGAGTCTCCCTGTCTCTCTGCTCCTCCCCTGACCACACTCTGTCTCTCTCTGTCAAAAATAAATAAACATTAAAAAAGGATTTTTTTTTTAAACAGAAAGAATAGTATTGCTATCTCTACTTCCTCTATTCCAACATTTTCCGCAATCCACTGTGTCCCGGCCTCTGCTCTTACCACTCTATTGAGACTGCTGTCCCCAGTGTCAATAACTTCTTAATTGCCATACCTAATGGGCATTTTTCAAGACTATTTAACTAGACTTCTTAGTTGAACTTACTTCTTTTTTGAAGCTACCATTGGATACCATGAAATTGTACTCTCTTGGTTACTTTTGTGATTCTCAGACTATTTATTGTCTATATGCTCAATAAATTTTGTCTTTTTAAAAAAAATATGTAAGTGCATCATCTAAATGAATGATAACTACCATATACACACTGAAGCCATATTTTTTGTTGTTGTTTCTTGTCAAGATTTTTAGATTGGGTACCCAAATGAAAATCTTACCATTGGCTTTGTTTTTTATTTTAGTAGGTCATATGTTCTAATTTTATTCGATTAACTTTTGCTTAACATTAGTATAGCAGAGAAAATACCCTCTTGTAACTGTTTGCCAGTTCTCTTTGCAAGAATCTGGATGGTCGTTAAAGCTGTATGCCAAAAAACAGCTGAATTCAGAGTATGCAACTCATAGGACAGAAATATATAGTGTTGTGTCTTAAAAATTATGCAAACCTTAGAATTCTGTAAATGAGAATTGCATTTGGAGCCTAGAGGTAGAAACTGTGATTAAAGAGAATACGAGAGCTTCTAAGATTTTTTTTCTGGGCAGGAGTGAAAAATAAAAGACAAATCTTATTTGCTTTTTTTTTTTTTTCTCTACCACATAAAAAGGCAATACAAAGGCTTAGAAATACAAAGTTTCTTTGGAATTTAAATAGGTTTTGTCATATAGTATAGTAATCCTTGTTTAAGTCAGCAAAGTGGTGTGGAGGCACGGAATTAAGGATAAATTCTTTATATAACCAATTTCACTTCTGTTTGAAAGAACAGAGAGAAAACATTAAATATGAACATATTATTTTTTCTTTCAACACTGTTGTTTCTTTACTGGATAGCATTAACCTCTAGTCAAGCCACTTTTGATCACTGAAAAAAAATGCTAGTGGTCATTTCATTTATTCAAAAATTTCAAATATATATGTACTATTTTTTTTTTTTTTTTTTGAGAAACATACCTAAATGGGTTGACAAGTGGTCCAGGAAGGTTTATACAGGATAAAGCAATGGTGTTTATATTTATTCTTTATTTTATCACAAGAGATTTTGTTTCCTTTCACTTGCTTTCATGAAATACAGCTGGTGTATGCCCCATAAACAGCACTAGTCTTCTACAACGGAGAAGAGAGTGGCAGCATGCCTGACTAATGGCAGTTTAGAGTCTCTGATGCACGGGGATCAAATTAAATAAGGCTTCTGTGTTGTCAAGATTTAGAATCTACTGATGCACCGACATTTATTCATCTGCTTTTCATTTAGGTTTGAGGGCTTGCAGGTCAGCTGCCTCTGATGGCTCTGGCCGCCTTCCAGGACTAGCACAGGCCAAAGGACAGGTGCAGTTACAGGCCCACTAGGTGGCAGTCTTTGATGGAGAAACCCTGTTTCCTGCACCCACTAGTTGTGGTTTCTCTCCCTCCCTTCCTCCCTTTTTCTTTTTTTCTTCTCCTTTCTCTCCCTCTTACTTTCTCCCCCCTCCCTCTTTCTCTCTTTCATACTATATTTTTGCCTCTTATTCCCACAAAACATTGTACTGATCTTTTGAACATAGTTATTGTTTACTTACTGTCACAATGTTCTTTCCATCTCTGGAATTAATAAGAGGGTTTCTGAATGCATCGGGAGAGATTATTCCCTTACACTTCATAAATGTACATAAAATACATAAAAAGTGACTAAATTAAAAAAAATCAAGCACAAAGCCCCCACCAAAAAGGAAGCTACAGAAAATAACCATAGGCCAAATGTGGGTATCAGCTGTCCTGCACTCCCCCCGGGGAAAATGTGATTAGTGAAATTGACTGCATTTGCTTCATTCACCGGTTAAGATGGGGTAGTTCTCTGGTTGCTGGAGCAGACGGCTTGGACTGAGATCTGAAAATCTCCTCATGTCCATTTTGCTTTTAACCTCTGAAGGAGTCTGCTGTTTCTTTCTTATTGACAGTTTTATTGATGGAGCACGAGGGTCAAGGAGGCCTGGTTGGCTCTTCCAGGACTGGATGGTTTCTGCATGATCAGCAGGGGGGGGTGGGGGGTGGGGGGGCAGGGGAGAATTACATTAATCAGTAAAAACAGTTTTACTAAACCTGGAAGCTGGGTGCAGGTGGGATGGAGTTGACCAAGCCAAATATATTGTTTTTCTCAATCTTCGTAACCATGCTTTACGTCATAGATTGAAGAAGCTAAGACTCAAGAAAGCCAGTAACTTGTCAAGGCTATCTAAGAGATAGCAATCATGAGAGAAAAGATTCAGACCCAGGTCTGTTTCATGCCAAGATCCAAAGGCCATCTACCTCCGGTTTAAGTGTACCAGACTTTTCTCCCGATTCCTTTCCTTTCTCCCCATTGATCCTGTTCTCCACCTTTTCCATTTTACTTCCTTGTTCTTAAATCCAGTTTCCCATCCCTCAGACCAGATTCACACTTCTCCACTGACACAACCAGATATTACTAATCTCCATGTTGGTTTAGTTTTCATGACTTTGATTTTGAGTGAGGTGAGCATTTAAAAAAGAAACATGTGTTACTTCTTTTGTGAGTAGCCTGTCACGTACTCTGCCTATTTTTTTTTTTTTTTCACATTGGGAACTCTTCTTTGTTAGTATCTATAAGTATATATATATATATATATATATATATAATCTCACATATTTATATATATATGTAAAATACATTACACTTTTGTCCCCTAATTGTCAAATATTTTAACAATAATTTTCATGTATCTCTTTTAGTTTGTTTATGGAAATTATTTTTCTTTAAGGAAAATTTAAATCTTTATAAATATGAACATGTTCGTTATTTCTGCTGTGATTCCCACCTTTGTTTTGTGGCTTATATATACTTTTTCACCTTAAGATTGCAAACTATATTTTTCTAAATTTTCTTACTTTTTATTAAAAAATTTTTTTTTTTAAAAATGTTTATTTATTTTTGAGAAATAGAGATACAGAGTATGAGCAGGGAAGGAGCAGAGAGAGAGGGAGACACAGAATCCGAAGCAGGCTCCAAGCTCTGAGCTGTCAGCACAGAGCCTGATGCGGGGCTCAAACTCTCGAACTGTGAGATCATGACCTGAGCTGAAGTCGGACGCTTAACCGACTGAGTCACCCAGGTGCCCCCTTACTTTCTTTTTAAAAACCACTTTTTGAGGTAGAGTGACATACAAAGAGCTGCATGTATTTAATGTACAAAACTTCGTGAGTTTGGAAATAAGTATACACGTGTGAAACTCTCTACCACAATCTGTGCTGTAAACATATAGAGCCCCTCCAAAGGTTTCCTCCCACCCCCTTGTTATTATATTTATTATTTTTTGGTCATAAGAGCACAACATAAGATCTGCCCTCTTTGCAAAACTTTTTTAAAAGTTTATTCACTTTGAGAAAGAGAGTGCATGGAAGAGACAGAGAGAAAGAGAGAGAGAGAGAGAGGGAAGCTCTGTACTATCAGCACGAAGCCCTGTGCAAGGCTTGAACTCCCAAACTGTGAGATCATGACCTGAGCCAAAACCAAGAATCAGATGCTTAATCGACTGAGCCACCCAGGCACCTGCAATTTTTAAGTATGTAATACGGTATTGTTAACTTCAGGCCCTATGCCGAGTAGTAGTAGATCTCTAGGACTTATTCATCTCTTATAACTGAAACTTTGTATACTTTTTGAAGGATTTTCTTTTGTCTTCATTATTATTTCCATCTGTTTATCATCATCATCATCATCATTATTTTTTGGTGTGGTGTAAAGAATAAACCTAACTTCATTCTATTTTTTTTTTTTTATTTTTTTTTTTTTTATTTTTATTTTTTCAACGTTTATTTATTTTTGGTACAGAGAGAGATAGAGCATGAACGGGGGAGGGGCAGAGAGAGAGTGGGACACAGAATCGGAAACAGGCTCCAGGCTCCGAGCCATCAGCCCAGAGCCTGACGCGGGGCTCGAACTCACAGACCGCGAGATCGTGACCTGGCTGAAGTCGGACGCTTAACCGACTGCGCCACCCAGGCGCCCCGTAACTTCATTCTATTTTGAGAATGATACATATTTTAAAATGATAAAAATAAATGCATCAACTACCAGGCACACAGTAACTGACTCTATGAGGTAGGTACTCATTTTATTTCAGCTTTTCATTGGAAGAAACTGAAGCACAGAAAGGTTACATTATTTACCGGAGTCTAAGCAGTAACATTTGGCTTCAGGATCATGAAAGTCAATACTTTTCAGCAGGTAGTCTGACTTGAGAGACTGGCCAAAGATTTGGAAGTTTGTTCCAAGAAATTTAAGTAGGATTGCATTTTCTTCATGATTGTTTTTATCTTTATTTTCTCTTTTAAATATTTTAAAAATAGAACAGAACAATGTACTTTCAAACTGAATTATGAAACAATGAGGGTATTAAAGGCTAAATATAAAGAGTCTCGTATAAAGACTATAATATAGATACAAATATAAATTTACTAATATAAATCTATACATGTACTCCAGACTCAATACATCTGGAAATGCTTCACCAATTTCCATAACGATCTAGCTACGATATTGTCTCAAAGTCTGCCTGTCCATTTTTAGCTGTCTTTCCTCCAAGGATGATGGTGTATACACTGACTATTGATTCCTTTACTCCTGTTCCTCCTTATGACAAATGACCTAGATTTCCTCGTGTTTGGGATGCAGTGTGTTGCTTTGGAGCCTGCCCGAGCTCACTCTCCTAAACTAATCTCACACGTTTCAGGCTCATTAACTCTATACTCTAAGAAGTTAAGTTCATTTGAGTTACATTTGTTAATTTACTCTGCTAGGGAATTACTCACACTGTGTGTGTGGCTATGCCCTGGTGGCCTGAGAGAATGATCAGATTGCTTATTATCTGAAAGTCATTTCCCCAAGTGGAAAGACTTGACTTCATCAATTTCACCAGAATTCATCATTCTATACTTGACTTCCTGCATCCAAAAGCAACTTTTGAATAAAATAAAACCATCAAAGCAGTAGAGAAAACCAGTGCTTGCTGGGGACCTCATGTCAAGTATGGATATTACATCATATAAATTATGAAGTAATTGTTTTGAGCAAAAGCAGTAGTCAAATCTGTATCTCTTGTGATCTGGACAGAATTATCTTTCATGTTTTGCAGGATGCAAACTGTGCTAGTGTTTTAAGAATCAGACATTTAACAAAAAAGAAGCCAAAGCCCATGTAAACTAAAAGAACATTTCACAAATACTTTCTAAGTGCATGTCTTTGTTCTCAAAGTGTCTGGTTTTTATTTAAAGACCAATACCTAAAATTTATTAAAAAATCTGATGTCATATTGAATTTGAGTTCTGATCCAGAACTCATACATTATTGCACAGTCTGAGATCATACAAGACTCTGTTTTGAGCTATCAAACCTGGTAGTTGTTTCTTAACAGCTTTCTCTGTGCTTTCCTCTCTGTCTCTTTGCTTCTCTCTTTGTCTCTCTGTCTCTGTCTCTCACACACACACCAAAGCAGGAGTCACAGAGTGAGATGATAGGAGCCATTTCTGAGGTTACCATCTTGAGTCCTGTGCAGAAGAAACCCACACTGGAGAGAATCCAACCTGTTAGTTTTCAACAATGCCCAAGTCTGAATAGTGGTTTTTTGAGGAAGAGAAAGAAGTATAGTAGATAAAGACATTCAACTTAAACTCTGAACCTTGGCCAGTTGTAGCCACATGCTGGGAATTTTCTCTGAGGACTTTAAGAGTCTGGATCCATCAAAGAGCCAACATCTCAGAAAGCATGGCAAATGGAGTGATATGTACTCAGGGATTCGTAGAATCAGGGAAAGTTGCAGATTCAGGAAGGCGAGGCAAAAAGGAGGATCTGGACCAGATCATGACAGGGCTGTTTTCATTATCTGTAATCAACTAAAGATTTTCCCCATTGGTAAGTGAGGAGGAAGTAGAAGCTAACCCTAAAACCATATTGCAGTTTACCTGTAGTTCGTTGTGTATCTAATTGTGCTTAGGTTAACTCTGGTAAGTTGTTAAATTTAATCCAGTGAGTGGGGTCATTTAACACGTTATACTCTGTTTTGTTACAATCACATTTATATACTGTTGAAAAGAAAAGGCAGAACTTGGTGGAATTTCTGCTGATACTTTAATTCAAGATTCTGGTGGGGGGAGCGGGCCATCCTCCAGTGGATGGCACGTACTTAAGACCTATTGCTTGGATTAATGTAGAGGGAGAAAGAGTTGTATGGCAGTAGGGGCAGTGAAGAGATATTAGATCTCATATCTGGCCATATCTTCAAAGCTTAAGAAATTTGAGGTTAGGGCAATAAATGACTTGTCCAAGGCCACCAAGGGAACATATCAGGGCCAGGACTGGGATGTAGATCCCCCGACCCTATTCCCTGGGTCTTCACCGTCTCCTTCCTGATTTCACCAAATCTTTTTGTTCTGGTGAGGGAGAAAGTCTCTCTTAATCTGTTTCCAGAATAAAATTTTCACTGCCATTTGCAACACTCCAGAGAATAGAAACATAACAAAATCATTGTTTTGCATTAATACTTCCATTTTCAGCCATCTCGGCAATCAATCAGAACTTTTATCTTCTTGCCTGAAACGACAAGGACATTTAATTCACAACAATTTCCTTTTTCCTTTCTCTCAGCAACTCTATTAAATAAAACATGATGGATCACACTCTACATTTGCATGCCAGCTAAAACACAGTCAAGGCTCTGCTAGAACAGAGAGGATGCTGCCCTTGCCTCAACATGATGGAGGTGAAATGGAAGTTAGTGCTGGGAAATGCTCAGACTCTGCACATGAGAACATTTTTCACTGAGGGAAAGGGACCCAATTAACAGCCAGAATGAAGACTGGAAACTATGCTAAAAATTAATAATAAATTCCAATCAATAAAGGTCATAGCCCTGCCTAATTAAGGTGAGTTTTTAATGACACTTGAATCTTAGAGAGCTGAGCTGGGGCATAATCTGGCCAAGTATTCATGTTTCTATACTGTACCCTTCAGTTAATTCCCTCCTTCCCATAACAATTAGAACAGAGAATTTTTTTTGAATCCCTGCATTTATAGAAACTGTTCATATTTCCTGTCCTTCAGAGTGCCCATGGATGCTTACCTTGCATGTATTTTAGAGCAACCCAGTGTACTTTGCAATCTTGCATATGAAACTATTGCTTGTAGTGTTGATGGGACCATAAAGGCATGGTCCAGTCCATCCACTTGGTTTATGCAGATAGCCTATCACATTTCTATTTCTATGTTCTCCTCTATGGTGAGTTCATGCTTTGCTTACTCTCAAAGGTTAAATACTGAGGTGTTGGCTTGGATGTAGATCTCTTGCCTCTTGGTGGCAATGCTGTTTTCATACATTCCTTTATTCATTTGAGAGACCCTGTTTTGTTCTGTGAATGTAAAGATAAACAAGATGCATGTCTTCCCACAAGAAATTTAGATTGGTGAGGGAGTATAGATAAATTAGTAATGATAATACAGTGGAGTAAGTACCATTTATGGAATACATATGGGATTCTGTGGGAGCACATTGGAGAGATTTGTAATGTAATTTTAGGGCAATGGAAGGTGTTCCAATGAAAGTAAAATGTACATTGCAACCTGAATGGTGGAAAGGAGTTAATACAGTGAAAGGGTGGGGGGATCAGGCAAAGGAGTAATCTGAGGTGAGAAAGCCTGGCTCATTCATGGAAAAGATGTGCCACTTATATATGGGATAGCTACTGACACTGATGAGAGAAGAACCTGGAAGAATTTGTTTAGGCTTCATAAGCCATGTTAAAGATTTTGAAGTTGCTATTTATTGCAATGGGAAACCATTGAATGATTATCAAATCAAGATGACAAAAATACATTTATGCTCCAGGATGATTACGCAGGAGGCTAGGGTATGGATGATAGATTGGAGAAAATCAAGATAACAGGCATCATCCCACAGCCTGGGATCTCTATAAATCCTTTAGTTACAGTCAATCAGAAGGAACCTTATTTAGGAAGTGAGCAAATGTTGGAATTTCTACTGACTTGGTAGCCAAATTTCATACTCTTTCCAAGTTCCCAAAGTAAGATTCTCCAGGGTTACATTCCCCAGCAGGGCAAGGTTGTACCAGTTGACATGGCCTACTTATTACATCTAGACTTGTAGATGTTTCACTTCTTATAACAGGGGAATCTGCAGCTCTTCCTAAGTCTTAAATCCCCCCTACATGCTGGCTGGTGATTTCAGTTCTGGTAGCAATACTCACAACTCTAGCGATAAGTTTCCTTATCCAAAATTCCCTAGAGGACTTTATCTCTCTTGGTCTTAGTTTAGAAGCTCTTAGATATTCAGAGAATCATCTAGTAGCACAGTGCTTTTTCCCTTTTGTGACACTCATTATTTGTCTCTTATTCATAGTCCTTGATTTTAATTCTCTGTCTGCCTAGGGCACGAAGCTATATGTGACCCCAGGTCTGTGGCCCTCCAGTGACTTTGAAAGAAGTCCAACGGTACATGACCCTGTACCATGGCATCTACCAGTCCACCTTAGGACTCATTATGCTGGCTAAGTCTACGTATATGAGAAGTAAATAGACCCCATTTATTTCTATGAGTAACAAAGGGCAAATAGGAAATTGTCCTTTTGTCAGGTGCAGTGTCTCTTCCCTACCTGTGAGCGGCCCACCATTTTGTCACATCTAGTTCAGAGGAGAGACCACATTAGCAGAGACCCAGAGAACTCTCGGTAGTAATCACACAATTTACATCAGGGGCTGTTTGGCGTCATTCACTCTTCAATCCCAGTGTAACTTTGAATTCAAAGGTCAAAACAAGTCATTTCTAAAGTCAAGAGAGAATGGCTTCTACACATTCCAGCAGAAGCACAGGGAGTATCCTGACATGGAAGGAGGTGATAGGAAGGGCTGAGGAAGGTTTCTGGAGCTGTTGTGACTAGCTCCTCTTCTTTCATTTCAGATGATTTTTTTCTTTTTTCTTTTGGTTATTAAACAAACTAATAACTCCTATCTTCCTACATAGGTGTTCATGCTAAACATGGAGTTTATGAGATCTCCAAAGCTCTTATCTCCCTTCCTCCATGTCGCTTGCTATGGTATTGTCTCATAAAAACATTGATCTGGCATTTATCGGACTAGATAACAAACATCCCCAGAACATTCCCTGTTGTCTCCAAGGAAACCTTTTAGGCAAAGCCATTATTCTCATTTAACAAGGGATCCTAGGATCCCATACCTGTTTTCCCAGAAACTATACTATTTGTTCAGTGAAGATTTCCTGAATTGAATTAAACTTTCAAAGAAGGAAACAGCTCAGAATCCGCACATGCAGTTTGCACCTTGCAATCAGTGTCCCAGGGCTACCGCTGCAGCATTTCGAGGTGGGTGGGGAGGAGGCCTACCATTTGGACTCAGAAGTGGCACCAGGCATGAGGCTGACAGGGGCCTGTCAAGGTGAAGTTGATAGATGGATTTGTGCAAGGGAGGTAGTTATTTTAATAAGGATTATCTGAGTGGTCTCAGAATAACCAGCTGCCTGTCTCCACAGGGAGCACTATTTGACATAAATGAAGACAAGGACAATGATCAAGTCTGAAAGAGAGTTAATTGAAAAGGAGTAGCCTGCTCTGATCTCCAGATTGAGCTTCTGAAGAGGATTTGGGGAAGCCAGAGTGAGTCAAATGATTTTACAAGCAGGGATTTTCCCTGAGAGACACAAACACCATAACTTTATTGACCTCAAATCAGGAAAAGGCCAACATCACAGCAGCTCAAAGGGTGTTAGTTTCCAAGGGCTGAATCTCTTAATTGCCATGTTCATTAAAATGGTGTTGTTTTTTTTTTTCTTTCCTTTTAGAACTAGACAAGCTTTTAAAAAATATCGAAAGAAAGGCGAATGAAAGAATGGGGCGTTAAGTATTTGGCCCTGTTTTATTTTCTAACCAAATGCTTCAGCCTTTGGATTGGAAGATAAAGAAGTTTGGCTGAGAACCCATTTCTCTATTAACTCTTCTGGGAATCAGGAATTAATAAGCATCTGTCTTAGAAGAGCCAGCATTGGTTTTGTCTTGATGACCGTATATTGTCTCAGATGTAATACAAATCTCTGCTCATAGGTCATCACTTCAGACAAGCTGTGTGGGACCCCGCCACTCTATCTACGTTAGGGTCCCACTATTCTCTATCGGTAATTATCCAGATGCAGTTTTCTGTATGGTATTTAGTAGTATTATCTAATATTACATTACATAATAATTTATCTGTTTATCTTTCTAACCTGGTTGACTGTGACCTCCATGAAGGTGGGACTTTGTTTACTTTATTACTATATCTTCAGTACCTAGAAGAGTGCTTGGCACTGTTAAAGTGAATGACCAAGTTTGTGGGTTCGTGCCCTGCATCAGGCTCTGTGCTGACAGTTCAGAGCCTGGAGCCTGCTTCAGATTCTGTGTCTCCCTCTCTCTCTGCCCTCCTCCACTCATGCTCTCTCTCTATTTCAGAAATAAATAAACATTTAAAAAAATTTTAAATAATGACCAAGTATCCCAGGCAAGAATTTTCATGTCTATTTCTTTACTTTTTCACATTTATCTCTAATAAGCTACATTCACTTTTCCCCTTGTTTGGAAAGCTATTTTATTGCAAATTTTAAAATTCATTTGTGATGAAATGATAATAACAAAGAGACACAAGAACCACTAACAATACACAACAGAAGAACTAGTCATACTGGGGGGGAGGGGTGGAGAAACACCAAAAATTAATAGCTAAAGAAATAAATGAAGTTTCACATCAATGAACAACCCAAACATAAAATATGCTACAGAATAAGTTAGGTAGAGTGAACTTTGTAAGAGCTGTAGCATAAATTTTATCATACACTTGGTATACAGGATTCTGTTAGGGTGATCAACTTTGATGAATGAACTCTGTTACTAGCCATGCATGATTTTAATTGAAGTTTTTATTGAGATGATTATAGATTCACATGTGGTTATTAGAATTAATAAACAAAGATCCTGGGAGTTCAAATGCCGGCAAAGCTGGCCAAGTACCACCCCTCGTTAAGGTTGGAGATCCACACTACTGATTTTAAGAAATGGAAAGGGGAGATTTCTGGTCGAAGATGGCAACATGGGGGGCTCCTGAACTCACCTCTTCCCACGGGCACACTGAGTCTACAGCTACATAGGGAACAATTGCCTCTAAAAGAAATCCAGAAAATACCTGAGCAAAAACTACACATGGAGTGAATAAGAAAATACCCACATTGAAATGGGTAAGAAAGGCTGAGATCCACTTTCTCCATAAACGCCACCCCTGGCACAGGGGCATATAATGGGGAAGGAACTCACAACTTCCAACTTCTCCCTGAAGAGTGAACAGCCTGGACCCAACATCTAGTGTCCCAGCTTTTAAGACTTCCACCTGAAAGGTGGGTCCCCAGATACCCAGCTTAGAAAGCCAATGGGGCCTGGTGTCCTCGAAACTCACAAAACTGTAACAAAGAAACAGTTCTTAATGGGCTCATGGGGACGAGGACTTGCTGTGGCTACCCTTCCATGGCTCAGCGTAGGGGGAACAGACCAAAATGCCCATCTCTCAGTCTTTCCCTGAAAGAGGCCCCTTCATACTTCAAAAGCTGCTGACTGAGGCTTATAATTTAGCACAGGCCTAAGTGCTGACTGTGGTCCTCCCTGAGGTGGGGGGGCTGGGAGTGCAGTCTCTGTGTCCTTTCTCTGGCTCACCACAGGTCATTGGTGTCTCCCTGGAAGGGAATTTTTCCATAGAGATGTCAAATTGCCTTTCAGAAAGTTTTGGAAATTATTTTATTCTCTCTTTGGCAATTTGTGAGAATAGAGGTTTCTCCTCGTCCTTGCCAGTATTGGCTGTTATTTTTTAAATATGTGAGTATTTGGTCATTTTCTTTTCAGTGTGAAGGTGGGTTTTTGCCTATTTGTTTTGGACCAGTAGTTCTCAACTCTGGTTGCATGTGGATCTCCTGGTGAGCTTCTAAATAACACTGGAGTCCCAGCCCCAGCTGACTGAATCAGTCACTCTCCAGGCAATTCTAATGTTCAGCCATGGTTGACAGCCTCTGTTTGGGGCTAGGATGGTAGCTGATACAGGACCAAACTGTTGAAAAATTGATTTGGTTCGGGAGCTCATAGCAAAGCATTGCATCAGAACAGCCATAGTTTTTTAATGAGCTCTACACAATGTATACACTGTATAGTATATACACTATATTTCCAGAAACATTAGTTCAGAGCAAGGTTAGTCAGAAAGCTGATGAGTTTGACATCGCAGCCTGAGTGTGAACCCTGAGCCCTTGCTCAGGGTCACAAGCTTAATTAGCATCTGAGTTACCAGGAATACAGAGGCATGGCTTCTTGACAGCTGTGCATATTGTGTGCCTGTGAATTAAACTGTTTCATTTGAGATAATTGTAGATCGCCATGCAATTGTAAGATGTCGTAGAGAGGGATCTCATATTCCCTTTCCTCAAAACTATAGGACAATATCGTAGCCAGGAATGGATGTCAAGATACAGCACATTTCCATTATCACAAGAAATCTCCCATGTAGTCCCTTTTCAGCCACACCCACTTCCCTTCCATAGCAACTCCTTCCTTAACTTCTGGCAACCACTAAGCTGTCCTCCATTTCTATAATTTTGTCACTTCAGAAATGTTATATTTGGGGCACCTGGGTGGCTCAGTTGGTTAAGCCTCTGACTCTTGGTTTAGGCTCAGGTCATGATCTTATGGTTCATGGGGATCGAGCCCTACATCAGGCTCTACACAGCACGGAGCCTGCTTGGGATTCTCTGTCTCTCACTCTCTCTCTGCCCCTTCCTTGCTCCTTCTCTCTCTCTCTCTCTCTCTCTCTGTCAAAATAAAGAAATAAACATTAAGAAATGTTAGATAAATGGAATCATACAGTATGCAGCTTTTCAGATTTTTTCCCCCCCGCTCAGCACAGTTCTCTGATTCATTCAGTTTGTTGTACTTATCAATAGTTCCTTTTTATTTCTGTGTAGTATTTCATGATGGGGTGAGCCAGTTTGTTTAACCATTCACCCAGTAAAGGCCATATAGATTGTTTCCAGTTTTTGCCATTACAAACAAAACTATGTTAAGCATTCGTGGACATGTTTGTGTGTGTGTGTGTGTGTGTGTGTGTGTGCATTAGTTTTCATTTCTCTGGGATAGGAATGTTGTTGCTGCTGCATTTGAAAGTTTAGGTTTTTTTGCAAAACTGCCAGAGAGCTGTCCAGTTTTACATTCACACCAGCAATGTATAAGTGACTCAGTTTCCGTATATCTTCATCTGTATTTAATATGGTCACTATTTTTTTATTTTAGCTATTCTGCTAGACATACAGTGATCATGTATTGTGGTTTTAATTTCATCTCCCTAATGGTTAATGATAATGGAACATCTTTTCATGTGCTGATCTGCCATCTGGACCTTTTCTGTGGTAAAATATCCGTTTCCATGTTTTGTCCTTTTTCTAAATTGGACTGTGTGGTTTTCCATTGAAATTTGAGACTTCATAATATATTGTCCTTTGTCAGATATGTAGTTTGCAAATATTTTCTCATAGTTTGTAGCTTGCCTTTTCATTCTCTTAACAGGGTCTGTCACAGAGCTACAGGTTTTTAAAAAATTTTTTTTTAATGTTTATTTTTATTTTTGACAGAGAGAGAGAGAGAGAGAGAGAGAGAGAGAGAGAGAGAGAGAGAGAGAGAGAGCATGAGCGGGGAAGGGGCAGAGAGAGAGGGAGACACACAATCCTAAGCAGGCTCGAGGCTCTGAGCTGTCAGCCCAGAGCCCGACGTGGGGCTTGAACTCACAGTCCACGAGATCAGGACCTGAGCCAGAGTCGGACGCTCAACCGACTGAGCTACCCATGCACCCCACAGCTAGAGTTTTTTAATGTTGGTGAAGCCCAGTTTATCAAGTTTCCTTTAATGGATTGAAAGGAGTCAAATCTAAGAACTCTTTGCCTAGGCCTACCTGTCAAATATTTTTTTCCTGTTTTTTTTTCCTAAACATTTTATAGTTTTACAGTTTGCATTTAAGTCTGTGATCCATTTTGAGTTAATTTTTGTAGTTTCTTTTTCTTGTTTTTGCTGATAAATGTTCAACTGCTTGAGCACCATTTATTGAAAAGGCAGTCCTCAGTCCATTGAGTTACTTTTGTAACTTTGTCAAAGATGACATATTTGGGCATATTTGTATGAATCTATTTCTGGGTTCTCTATTTTATTTGATTGGTCTGTGTGTTCATTCCTCTGGTAACATCACAGTCTTGAGTATTGAGCTAAAAAAGTAAGGCTTAAAATTTGGTAAACAGATACTTCACACTTTGTTTTTCTTTTTCAAAATTGTTTTACCCTTCTAGTTCCTTTGCCTTTCTATATAAATTTTAGAATAATCTTGTCTATATCTACAAAAGATATTGCTGAGATTTTGGTAGGAATTGTAATAAACCTAATTGGTTTGTGGAGAGTTGTTATCTTTGCTATGTTTAGTCTTCCAATCCATGAATACAGTAGGTCTCTTAAAATATATATATTTAAAACCTTATTTTTAAGTAATCTGTACACCCAACATGGGGCTTAAACCCACAACCCCAAGATCAAGAGTTGCATGCTGTACCAATGAGCCAGCCAGGTGCTTCTGTCTTCATTTATTTAGCTCTTCTTTCTTTCATTGGTGTTGTACAATTTTCAGCATCTATATCACATGTTTTGTTAGGTTTACTTACAGGTATTTCATTTTTTGAACAATTGGGAATGGTATTGAATTTTTAATTTTGGTGTATACATACTCATTGCCAGTATATCGAAATATTGATTTTTGTATATTTTTCTTATATTTCATAACCTTGCTGAAGTCATTTACTTGTCTGTGTTTTTTTTTTTTCTTGTGGATTCCTTTGCATTTTCTGTGTAGACAATCATGTCATCTGCACACACTTTTTTTTCTTCCTTTCTGTTCTGCATGCCTTTGACTTCTGGTTTTTTGCCTTGTTGCACTGGCTAGAACTTCCAGCATGATGTTGGTTAAGAGTGGTTAAGAGCTGACATCCTTGAATTGTTCTCAATCTTAGGAGGAAAACATCTAGTCGTCAACTGTGAAGTATAATGTTAGCTGTAGGTTTTCTTGAAGATGCTATTTATCAAGTTGAGGAAGTTTCCCATCTATATTCCTACTTTTCTGAAAGTCTTTTTTTAAATGATGAGTGGCTATTGAATTTTGTCAATTGCTTTTCTGCATCATTGAGATGAGCAAAAAGTTTGTTTGTTTGTTTGTTTGTTTTTTAATGTACTTGATGTTTCTGGGTTGCCAGCGTCTTCAGTTTGGGATATTTAAGGCAAAAAGAAAACCCAGGGAACTCACTATCATATTCTCCCTCAAGTTCTGTTGTGCCTAGTTGGTCTTTCTTCTCTCCACCTCTCAGAGTCTCGTTGAGTTTGTTGTATATATAGTGTACAGAGTTTTCGGTTGCGCTTAGTAGGAGGAATAGGGGAAAGTAACTCCATTTCTCAGAAGTGGAAGCATATATTTTTAGATATTGCTTTATTATGTACATTGGATCGAACTAGTCAGGATAAGGCATTTATTTACGTACTGTAACTCTTCATTGTTCTGGATGATTGAAGTATTATTTGCCTGCTTTAGCAAATGGAATCTTGATTGAATGTTTTTCATTACTGAAAATATTCAGTATTTTGTTTCACATGTTTCAAATAAAACAAATATCTGTCTCTATAATTATCTCTTGTGGCCTGTTTTGTGACTTGTCAATGAGACCCCAAGGTGGGCCTCTTTGTGGAAGGAATGAAGGTTTTAGAGGAGGCATAGCTTTCTTTCTGGGAATTATCCTTGAGGATGGTCTCTTAGAACACTAGGGAAGAGATAGGGAAGGGGGAGGGAGACATTGTATAGAGTTTATACATTAGGTGTTTTACACAGGTTATCAGCTCTATTTTTTAGCCGGAACCATGACTTAGAGGGTTTAAGTAGATGTGTCAGGATTGATATTTTAAGCCTGTGTCTGTAAACTGATAACAACTTTATTACCCCAACCAGTCTTTGCGAGGTCATGAGATCATCACACATGTATATGGAAGTTTTGCTCTGAGTTTATGTGCTGTCTATTCTAAAGGATATACTGTAGAGAACACAGTATGGTAGAGATAAGATGTATGATTAGATCTGCCTGCTAACTTCGGTAGCTATCATATGCACTTTACAAAATGACATCCAGCAAATGGAATATGACAATTCTCTTTCTTGATATTGTAGCCTAGGAAACTGGATGCATGAGAACACTCCTGAAGAGGAGAATGGGCTAAGAATTTTTGAGAGAAAGAAAAAAATTATCAAAGGATGACAGTGAAAGAAAATGGGATAGAGAACTTTGTGTCTCAATAAAGCATCACTAATAGCTCAACAAAAGAAACATTTTAAGCATTAAAAATGAGAGAGTATTTTGGCACAAATGTCATCCAAAGATAAATGTGGCAAATAATGTGAATTGGATAAATTTGGTAATATAAATTTGGTTCAAGATAGGAGTATAAATATAAAATACAAAAGTTATATGATGTGGTACTCGGAAACTATAATATAAGCTAAAATACTGTAGTGTCATGAATTAATGTTAATTTTCTGAGGTATGACAATGATAATTATAGATATGTAGAAGAATCTCCTTATTTAGAAGATGCCTGCTGAAGGATTTTGAAAGCAAATGTCATAGTGTCTGCAACTTACCTTTAAATGATTCAGCAAAAAAAAAGAAACAAAAGCCACTTGGAATATTTTATGCTCGTGTTCCCTTTAGTGTGTCCCTACCTTCTCCATCAGGGCCCAAAATACTCTTAGGGATCCACAAAAATGTTTTAATTTCTTTTAAAATCAAAAAAACAAAAACATGGATTTCTAGGTCAAAGAAATGTTTTGATATATGATATTAATAATTCATCTTTATGCTAACACAGCCATAAAGTCTAATTCTTAATCTGTTTTTTGTGGAGGAGGAAGTACACAAAAGTGCGTAGGGCCCACGAAAGCTGTAGGGTGGCCTGGTTGGCACCACTAGAATTGAAGCTCCATGAGGGCAGAGCTCAGTGGTCTTTCCATACTGAAGACACAGTCATCACAGTGCCTGGTATGGGGCATAGTCTTAATTAGCGTTTGTTGGTTGAGTGAATCACTTTGAGTTTTGCCAACATTGGACATGTTCTTCTAATAAAGCATAGTCGACAGTCTTCTGTAAGCCAAATATACATTATTTTTGGATTATCAAAAACACTTTGGATTGTTAACATCTCTTTCCCTCTTTTTAGTATGAAAAGTTGAAACTGTATAGGAAGGAAGGAATCAGTGTTGAGCAATCATTTGTTGACCATGCACTCTGTGACAGGCAGTGATCTACATTCCAGGCACTCTCTTTACCCGCTTTGAACCCAGTGTGTCTGCTTCTAGGAGGAAAAAAGACAATGTTATGAATATTGTTCTGTGGATAATTTGCATACAACAGCAACAATGTAGTAATAAGCATCTGTGGGCACTTAGGTGCAAACAGGGTTCTTAAAAGCACTTTTTTTGGGAATGATCTCATTTAATTCTTAAAAAGATCTCCTATAAAAACTAACAATACCTCATCTTATAGGTGACCAAACTGGGGACTAAGAGGTCTAGCACCTTTCCCAGAATCATAAGATAAAGTGGCAGGGCCAGGACTTGAACCCAAATCACCAGACTCAGAGGCACATACTCTTCCCTGCCTCCTTCTGTTCTGCCGCCCACATGTGCCTTGAGCGAGCTGCCTGTGAAAACTTGGGGGATTATTTTTGGCTTTTCCAATATTTTGCATTTGTGTGTAGACCCAATTCTGGATTAAGTGCTTCACCCATGACTGTTGTCAGTAATAGTGTTTGGAACTGAGATATCTGAAGTCACCTTGTGATCCTGGGAATGAGAAATGAATGCGGAAAAGAAAGCCACCACCTGATGCCCTAACAGGGAAACTATGATGTGGTGCAGGTGGCACTGTGGTCCCCCCGGGGTGGGGGGTGAGCATCGCTGCTAAGCCTCTCACTGCTCGAGCAGCAGTAGCAGGCAGTGAGAGAGCACGACTCAGACTCCAGCGGGCTTAACTCGATTGCCAGCTTTTCTAGGACAGGGCAGAGCCCCCAGATTTAGGTCTCCTAATCTGAAGTCCGTCTGTAAGAGGTAGGCAAGAGCTGCCTTTAACATCAGAGTATGTTAAGGCCAAGTGTGGCTGTGGCTGTGACTGGCTTGAGAACACCACTAACAGGAAAAACTAGGAGGGAACCAAGACGTGCAGGATGCCTGTAAGCCCTAATCTGCTCAGAGAATGCACATTAACAGTCATTTGAGGCAAGACTGACAGAACAGTTGCTGCATGATATCCCCAGGGTGGGCCTTCTGAGGAATAATCTGTCTTTTGATCTAAGAGATGGTTAGACACACAGGGCCTGTGTTTGTTTAGGCAATGAGTGGATACATGAATGAGTGAGTGAATGAATGAATCCCTCCCTTCGGAGGATTTCTCCTCTGCTCCAGGGAGTCTGCAAGGATTTTATCTTTACTTCTTGTATAGTGCTTTCTATAATCTGTTGTCTTTGCTGGCTTTGTCGTATAGTGGGAAGCCCTAACAGTGTTCATAGTTCAACCGAGGAAGTAAAACAAGGACACAGCTTGTTAGAATAGAATGCCGCACGGAGGGGGATAGACGTATGAAGTGGGGATCTGGGGGTCAGAATTGGGATGGCAACAGACTTACCCAGGGTGGAAGCTTAGGGTCAGCATCTTGAGAAAGAGATTGTTTGAGCTTGTCTTTGAAGGAGTAGTTCACCTGCCAGCTGCACAGCCGAGCGTGCTTGGAAGATGCACACATGTACGGGGTGGGGAGAAAGCATGCCCTGTTGGAAACTGCAGGCAGTTCAAAATGACTGCATCCTAGACTGCATAGAAAGGGGGGCAGATGAGGCAGGAAAGGTGGAAGCAGGCCAGGTCAAGGGGGGTTTTATCCAGTGTGTTCAAGTACTTGCACCTAATACCATAGGGCTGACGAGCCACTGAAGAATTTTGAGCAGAGTGACATTTGACTTTTAGAAAGATCTCAGGGACAGGAGAGAGTGGAGTCAGAGGGAAGGAAACTGCTGGGGCTGCTGCAGGAGCCTGCTGCAACCCACCAGGGTCTTGAGGGTCTGAGTGCTGTCTTGCCAGGTTCAGATGGGGGAATAAAGTGTCCCTGGCAGAGGAGGCAGAATGATCAAAGGGCTCCATGCTCCGGAGACAACCTGAAGAGGAAGCAGTCCAATTTGCATAAGGCACTGGGTATATCAAGGACGTAATGGGAGAGGCCACTGGAAATGTGGGTTGAAGGAAAACCAGTGAGATGTTGAAGGCTTTTATGATAGGGGAAAGGGTTGGTGCAGGACAGCTCTTGTTAGGACAGTCAGGGAGGGCAGCATTCTGGCTAACTGCTATCTAATGAAGCGACATGGTCAGAGCTGGGTTTTAGAGAGAATGGCAGATTCAGAGTACGGGGAGAAGTTGGAGTTAGGAAGTAGAGGAGGAAGAGGAGGGGGTAGAAGTGGGAAGGAGGAGTAGGAGGGAGAGGAGGAGGAGGAGAGAAACTACTGCATTAATTTGGACAGAAGATGTTGAAGACTACTCTAGGGCCACGGCTGGAGGAATAATTTTCAGGGGACAAATGTTAGACACTCTACGTGGCAACATAGCACCTCATTGGTGCTTGTTTAGCAGTTTTCTTCCCGGTGGCAGAGTTAATACAAGACACATGGACGTGGATTATAGGAATTAGGAGGATGTATACTCATTGTGTCTACTTATAGTAGTTCTGGTACCCAACGTGGGAGAATAACCTTTAGCATCAAGTGAAATAAGTCAGTCATAGAAAAATAGATATCCTACGTTTTCACTCATGTGTGGAATTTAAGAAATTTAACAGAAGATCATGGGGGAAGGGAAAGAAAAACATAGTTACAGGCAGGGAGGCAAACCATAAGAGACTCTTAAATACAGAGAACAAACTGAGGGCACTTGTTGGGATGAGCACTGGGTGTTGTATGTAAACGATGAATCATGGGACTCTACTCCTGAAGCCAGGAGCACACTATATACACTGTTATTAGCTAACTTGACAATAATTATATTTAAAAAAGGGGGGGGGAGAATGATCTTTAGCATCTCAAGTAAATAAGACATCAAGATCCCAAAACTTCATTATTTACCAGTAAAAAATTCAATGATCAATTTTTAGATTTCTGTTGTAGTTACTTATTTTTTTAAACAGAAGGTGAGATCGGCCCAATTTAATTGAAGAAGATTGGGATTCAAGAACCTCTCCTCCTTTCCTTCTTCCTCCCTCCCTCCCGTCCTTCCCTTCCTTTCTTTTTCTTCCGTCCTTTTCGCAACCTTCTCGATCGATATGTTCTCGTCTTTCGTTCTTTCTTTTTTTTGTCTGTCTTCTGTGATTTCTTTCTTTCTTTCTTTCGTTGCATTCCGCCATTTTTATGGGCTTTCTTTCTTTCTGTCTTTAGTTCGTTATGTGTTCTTAGTTTCGGGCTCTTTCTTGGGTTTCTTCTTCTTTTTCTTTCTTCTTTCTTTCTTTCTTTCTTTTCTTTCTCTGTTTTCTTTCTTTCTCTTGTCTTGAATTACCTTGCATGTGTATGTGAATTTGGGGGCCAGTCTGCTCCTGGGTGCCTGGGTGGAGTAGAGGATGTGGAGATTTGTTCTGAGAACCAAATGAGTTGATGTGTGAATACCGAGCAGCCGATGCTGAGTGTTCTCTTTGTTTTGGAATACAGAGTGGAGCAGTGTGCACTCAGACTTCGTAGGCAATTTTGTTTTAATATGAATATGAAGTTTCATTAGATGTGCCTCCAAATTACTTTTGTAAGAAACTCACCATTATTTGTACTGTGTAATTTTCCTTAAGATTCCAGTAGAGATTTGAGTACAAAGTAACTCTAATGGAGGAAACGACACAATCCTAGTACATATGATGCCCAGCCACTACTGAGTTCTGCAGGCTTAAAAACTGATTCTCATTGTTCCTAAGTAGAAATCGCTGCAGGACTTAAGTTAGTGTTTTTATGGTCCCAAGGGCCTGCTTCCTTTTTGGCCCTGATACTGATACATTATTACAAACTCATTTTATAAAATAAAACATAAAATAGTGTGGTAGGTGGAATTAATGTCCCCCCTTCTTCACTCCCTTCATGAATTGCCATCACACATTCATAGCCTTTGTCAGACTTTGCTGTGGGTATCCTTCTCCATTCCATTGGTTTGTGACAATGTCTGGTTTGAGAGGAAGCCCTCGAAGACGTTGTGTGGTTCTGCTCCTGTCTCTTACACTCTGTCATTGTTTCCAGAGGAGCACATCCCAGGTAGTGTTGGTCCAAGGAAAACGAAGGATGTGTGGAGCTGACCTGAATGTGACGTGCGTCCCGAAGCAGAACTTCCCCAGGCTACTCTCAGGTTTGTAAGAAAACAAATGAATGTTTGTTGTTGGAAGTTGGTACAATTTTGAGATTTTTTTCTGACTTAATATCAGTAGGAATTCCCATGCTTTCTCAACTGACCTCACTGTGGACACACATGCAGAACTGTGCCCAGTCTTATGTGTAATCTGTTTGCCTGGACTGGAGAGTCCACTTTCCAGTTAAATCACCATGGTTCTCAAATCAAAGCCATTGATCATCTCAAAAAGCACTAACTTGGAAGTATTCAAGCTTTGAACTTAGGTCTGAAATACATAAATTTTTCTATTATTTTAAGAAACATCAAATGAATATCATAGGAAAAAGAAACTCTGGAATGATCAGGGGGCCAAAAGTCTTTGCACTGTATTCACCTTGGTCTAGTGGTAGGCATCTCAAATAGTGTGGCACAGGCATCACATGAGCCAAGAGCACAATGTCAGAAGGCTAATTCTGGTCCAGTCTACTTGCAGAGATGTCTTGGCACTTAATTAACTTCTTTTTTTTTTTAATTAAAAAAATTTTTTAATGTTTATTTTTGAGAGAGAGGAGCAGAGAGAGAGAGGGAGACACAGAATCTGAAGAAGCAGGCTCCAGGCTCTGAGCTGTCAGGAGAGAGCCCAACGTGGGGCTCAAACTCATGAACTTTGAGATCATGACCTGAGCCAAAGTCGGACATTTAACCAACTGAGCCACCCAGGTGCCCCTTAATTAACTTCTTTGAGTCACAATTTCCTCATTTGTTAAACAGGAAAAATTATAACTCCAGTTGTCAAAGGGAGGATTTTTTTTTTGGTGATCACATCAGAAGGAACTCCTTGAAAACGCTATATAAAATGTAGCACAAATGTAAGATATGCTAATTCTCATCAGAATATCTTGTCAGGGGGTTTAGGTGTTTTGATTTTTAAAATACCCTGCCTGTATTATAATTTTTGTGGCCATGATGCATCCCCAAGTATATTCCAGAGTGCTGGATCAGGAGTTGGAATACTTAAGTTTCAGTTCTCAATTATATTCTAAGTATTGGGTTACTTATTTATTTATTTACTCATTCCACTTATGTTATGTGGCTGATCTTGTAGAGCTTTTAAAAACTTTCTCATCTGTGTCACAGTGAGAATAATGGAGTTTGGGTTTTCCTATCCTGGACCAAAAGGGTTTCAATCTTATTGTTTGATATTTAAAATGGGTGGAAAGATTTCTAAAGTGAAGAGTGTAGAACATTAAGAGATTTTTAATTATGGAAAGATTCTCAGTGTTAGAGAGTCCCATTAAGTCTTCATAATTCTTCAACCTTATCATCATTTGTGGGTACTTGTGAATTTGTTTACTCGTCTATATCTGTATATGCTGCCTGCATCTGGTTAAGCCCTGTCTGCTTTCCCCTACTAGGACATGCTACTCTGTATGCTCTGACATCAACTTAAAAGTTTGCTTTTGCACAGTTTTTTTTAATGCTTATTTTTGAGAGAGAGAGAGAGAGACAGAGCATGAGAGAGACACAGAATCTGAGGCAGGCTCCAGGCTCTAAGCTGTCAGCACAGAGCCTGACACAGGGTTTGATCCACGAACTGCAAGATCATGACCTGAGCTGAAGATGGATGCTCAACCGACTGAGCCACCCAGGTGCCCCTTGCAACAGTTTGTTTTTCCACCAGCAAGAGTGAAAGATAATCTAACACAAAATATTGAGTAGAGTCCTCAGAAAAGTATTGCCTCAGTCGTAGGGTAGAATTTTAGACAAAAGGCATTTGAGACCCACTCTAACAAAATTAAAATCAACCTCAAAAGAATCACTCTGATTCCAAATAATGCAACTGCACCCCTGAAGAAAGCTCCCAAAGATTTAAAGTTACACAAAGAATAACAAATCAAAAACCCTCCAGCTCAACGGCGTAAATTTCTGTTTAGAATCCAATAAAAAATTACTAGGTATTCAAAGAGACAGGACACATTTATCCATAACCAGAAGAGAAAAGACTCAATAGAAATGCACCTATAAATGGCAAGACTCACAGAATCAGTAGACAAGGACATTGAAATATTTATTATAAATATATATGCTCAACAAGGAAGAAAAAAAGCATGAGCAAGTTGAAGGGAGATATGGAGGATATAAAAAAGACTCCAGTGGAACTTCTAGAGATGAAATATACATTATCTAAAATGAAAACCACACAAGATGGATTAATTGCAGATTAGACATTGCAGGGAAAAGATTAATAAATTTGAAGCCAGAGCATTGGAAAATTTTCCAAAATGCTAAATTTCCAGAGGAATTTACCCTGTTGATTCTCATGTTGAGAGTATTGAGTAACTGGGGAAATTTCTTGATACTGTGTACTTTCAAATATTCAGACGTAAAAGGTGAAGGTATAATAGTGACTGTAGCCTAATAAGCTCCTTTTTAGGTGGTTATATCTGATTTCTAGAACTCTGAATTTACAGAGTTACAGAACTTAGAAAATCTTCATGGTGAGGAGTTAATATGTCCTGTTGGTAGTCTCTTAGGTGGTCCCAGGTGGTTTCTGTAAAAGACCACTTCCCGATTAATCCTTGAGGTAGACATTGGGTGATAACCACGCTACTCAAGACTTGTGTGAGGGAGAGAAGGAGAGGGAGAGAAGAGCTCTGATAGGAGTGGGTAGCTCTGCGATTATTACCCAGGTCAGACTAAACTGCCCCACAGCTAAAAATGCACCTTTTTAATAAAATAAAAGCAGTCCTTTCAAACCATCAGTAGTAGGTGCATTTGGCAGAAAAATTGAATTCTACATTTAAAATATTCTTTGATATGAGGAAATATATACTTTCTGGAAAGTCTTTAGTTATTCCATCATTGCTGCTTGCCAGGATTTCTTCATGGCTGCTTTAGCAATTTTCCAAAGCATGTCTTTACGTCCGAATTCAAAAAGGTCATCTAATTTATAGCCCTTTATTATTAATAAGATCTGCTTCTCTACAGGTTGTTTTCTTTACAGGTGCTTTCTGTTGATGATGTTGCTGCTCTCTGCTTGTTCATATTCCTCTTTGATCTGGCAGTCAGTTTATCTTTGATTATTCTGTATGGACCTTTCCATTAGCACCATTTCCTCTCCAACCTTTCATCCTTGAAATCTAAATAGTTTCTTTCAGTTAACAGAGAGAGTCATCTTCATTCTGTTATCAAAAATTATTAAATACAAATGATCTGATATAAAGTTAATTTGTGTGTCAGAACTCCAAAAAGTGGAGGCCATTCCAGTGGCCAGGCCCAAGTCACGAATCTAAACCTAAATCTGCCTGTACTTAACGGGAAACACCCGTCAAGGACACCTAACACACACAACCCCAGTCCTCCAGCTCAGCTTTGGCTAGCTGACCTTCCCCGAGAAAATAGGTCTTGCTAGCCTTATAAAGAAATCCCTGACCTCTTAGCCAATCATGCCCTGTTTCTGTGTTGCTGCTTTATTATTTTTTTTTTAAAGTTTATTCATTTCTGAGAGAGAGAGTGTGCTGGAGCAGGAGGGGCTTAAGAGGGGGACAGAGGAAGCTGGCTCCGCACTGACAGCAGAGAGCCCAATGTGGGGCTCCAACTCACAAACCATGAGATCATGACCTGAGCAGAAGTCTGACACTTAATCCACCGAGCCACCCAGGTGCCCCGTGTTGTTGCTTCTAATGCTCTATAAATCTCGCGCTTGCCCTGAATCCCACAGGAAGAGCACTTCACTGCTCGCGAGCATCGAACTCCCCCAGTCCACAGACTGTTTTCCCTTGCATAAAGGACATCAAACTTGTTACTAAATTGTTTTATTCTTGTCATTTGGCAGATTCATTCAGCCAGATCTCAACAAAAGGTAGAAAAAGGTTTCAAAACCAGATTATTATTATGATGCATAACTTACATATCCTGTATCAGAAATATCATTAAATTGCATGTGAGTTACTGACTTCATCATTATAGCTACATGAATGAATCTTCATCACTCGGTTGCTTTTAACCACATTTAATTTCTCAACTGTCAGGCCAAAAAATTTACTTCCATGCTTCAATTTCTTTTTTTTTAATATATGAAATTTATTGTCAAATTGGTTTCCATACAACACCCAGTGCTCATCCCAAAAGATGCCCTCTTCAATGCCCATCACCTACCCTCGCCTCCCTCCCACCCCCCATCGACCCTCAGTTTGTTCTCAGTTTTTAAGAGTCTCTTATGCTTTGGCTCTCTCCCACTCTAACCTCTTTTTTTTTTTTCCTTCCCCTCCCTCATGGGTTTCTGTTAAGTTTCTCAGGATCCACATAAGAGTGAAAATATATGGGATCTGTCTTTCTCTGTATGACTTATTTCACTTGGCATCACACTCTCCAGTTCCATCCATGTTGCTACAAAGCACCATATTTCATTCTTTCTTACTGCCACCTAGTACTCCATTGTGTATATAAACCACAATTTCTTTATCCATTCATCAGTTGATGGACATTTAGGCTCTTTCCATAATTTGGCTATTGTTGAGAGTGCTGCTATAAACATGGGGGTACAAGTGCCCCTATGCATCAGTACTCCTGTATCCCTTGGGTAAATTCCTAGCAGTGCTATTGCTGGGTCATAGGGTAGGTCTGTTTTTAATTTTTTGAGGAACCTCCACACTGTTTTCCAGAGTGGCTGCACCAGTTTGCATTCTCACCAACAGTGCAAGAGGGTTCCCGTTTCTCCACATCCTCGCCAGCATCTATAGTCTCCTGATTTGTTCATTTTGGCCACTCTGACTGGCGTGAGGTGATATCTGAGTGTGGTTTTGATTTGTATTTCCCTGATGAGGAGTGATGTTGAGCATCTTTTCATGTGCCTGTTGGCCATCTGGATGTCTTCTTTAGAGAAGTGTCTATTCATGTTTTCTGCCCATTTCTTCACTGGATTATTTGTTTTTTGGGTGTGGAGTTTGGTGAGCTCTTTATAGATTTTGGATACTAGCCCTTTGTCCGATATGTCATTTGCAAATATCTTTTCCCATTCTGTTGGTTGCCTTTTAGTTTTGTCGATTGTTTCCTTTGCTGTGCAGAAGCTTTTTATCTTCATGAGGTCCCAATAGTTCATTTTTGCTTTTAATTCCCTTGCCTTTGGGGATGTGTCAAATAAGAAATTGCTACAGCTGAGGTCAGAGAGGTCTTTTCCTGCTTTCTCCTCTAGGGTTTTGATGGTTTCCTGTCTCACATTCAGGTCCTTTATCCATTTTGAGTTTATTTTTGTGAATGGTGTAAGAAAGTGGTCTAGTTTCATTCTTCTGCATGTTGTTGTCTAGTTCTCCCAGCACCATTTGTTAAAGATACTGTCTTTTTTCCGTTGGATATTCTTTCCTGCTTTGTCAAAGATGAGTTGGCCATACTTTTGTGGGTCTAGTTTTGGGGTTTCTATTCTATTCCATTGGTCTATGTGTCTGTTTTTGTGCCAATACCATGCTGTCTTGATGATTACAGCTTTTTAGTAGAGGCTAAAGTCCGGGATTGTGATGCCTCCTGCTTTGGTCTTCTTCTTCAAAATTACTTTGGCTATTTAGGGCCTTTTGTGGTTCCATATGAATTTTAGGATCGCTTGTTCTAGCTTCGAGAAGAATGCTGGTGCAATTTTGATTGGGATTGTCCATACTTCAATTTCTGTAAAATGGTTAAAACCCTGAGAGGAAGGAAAAGTTGATAAAGACTGCATGTGTGATTACAGGATTATTTACAGTGTGAATCTGAGTTTCTGGTACTTTTGAATTCAAAGTTGTATAGATTATTTAACAGCGTCTCATTCTGAGACCACTGGAAAATTGCCTTCTAGCTCAGTGTTGTGCTAATTACTGTAAATCTTCTCTTGCAAAATGTAGAAACAATCTTACTGTAGTTTCTCAGGAATTTGGTGAATATCAGACAAAACCAAAAGGAAGGGGTAGAAATAGTAAACGTTTAGGCTATGGCATGACAGAACTGGAAGGGCCCTTCGGGTATTATACTCTAGAGTATTATCAGTATTATACTGATGCTGTTATTCCAACTTCCTCTTTTTCCTGTAGAATTCCAGGGAAATATGTGATGTATTAGTGTTGATACTCACCAGTCAAATACCACCAAGGACACTTAAAGTCACTGGAAGTTGTGTTGATTACTTGATGCAATAAGGGGATCCCATGGGCAAGTGTGGGTGTCAAATTCAGAGGGTATAGGAAAATTTGTTACAGAATTTGGCTTTCTGTTAGGTGCCTAAAGGGAGGGGTTGAGGAGGCAGGAGTTTGCTGTGGATGGGTACTGCCAGGAGATGGGGAAAATTCTTTACTAGGGGTAAATAGTTTGTATCTCAGATGCAGGAGGAGCATAGTGGGGCTATAACTGTAATTGATTAAAAAAACAGCTGGCACTCATGATAGGTGGGAGAGGGGATGTTTGGATATTTATGTGGTTTGAATATTGTTCTTATTTTTGTCTAGGATCAGATATGATTGCAAAGTGGTCTTGTGTTTTTCTCACTCTGTCATATTCCCAGAGTGACCTCTGCTGATGTTGGTGCTCTGGGACAGTGTTTACATTCAACAGGAGAATATCATGGTCAAACTATGTCAGGTCAGCTCCCAACTGACAGCACTCAAAGATTCTTTATTATTGTTCATTAAGACATCCCAAATGGGATGGATGGGAGTGGCAGGGTCCAAGCTTGAACATAAATCTCTTGACTTCTAGGACAGAGACCTTTTCATTAATGCATGCCAGACCATGAAAATCTGTTTGGAATTTGATAACATTAGGTCCAAATCCTGGCTCTTTCACTTAACTAATGTCTCTGAAGTTCTGTTTCCTCAATGAGGCAACTGAGTATCTTTGGATGAATGTTGTCTCCCGATTCTATGTTATTATTTTGTAAGAGGGTCCAAAAAAAAATGGGATTTTTCTTCAGCTTCAGGAAAAATGTATAATAGATGCCAATTTATGATGGAAGCTTAAATTTTACTTTAAGTTAAAGTAGATTTATATTTTTTAATCCTATGGTTTTGAAATCAAAGTCAAAACTGGTAAGCCGCTGATATTATCTGTCCTTGGATTGAAATAAGATGATTTCTTGAATGCTATTTAATGTTAGGGAAAACAAACAAACAAACAAACATCCAGTATATTTTTCCTCTTGCCCAATTTTAAGGGCAATTATCAAGAAATAATACCTACATGAGTTAGTAGGGTTGTTCTCTTTCCTAGGCTCATACTGTAGAGTATATATCCATCCCTTATAAGTCTCAAGTAAGAAGTCCCAAACCTCCAACTTGTTACATATTTCACTTCAGCTCTTTCTTTGAAAATTGATCACAAGATTTATATTTCTACAGGCTGTTTACAAAAACTATTTTGGGTTTCATGAAAGGACATGACCTTAGGAAAAGAACAAAAATAACACAAAATATATAAATAGATGAAATGAGGTTAGAAAGCAATACTTCTTTAGTTGCTTTTAAGTAAAATGTTCACGTAAGTTAAATTTGTGAATAAAACCATACACATCTTCTGGAAGCTCTAGGTTTTTTTTTTTTTTTTTTTCTTTTTTGCCTTTCAATGTGTTTCATCCTAGTAGTGAAATGTGGAAAAGGATTTCAGATTTCAAAGGAAAAATACATTGCATAAATAAGGAAAACGATATTCAAACAGAGATAAAATGGGAAAATATAATTTCTACAAATCACTTTATAAGCAAAGGAATGTTTGGGGGGCACAGAGATTGGCTGTAGGGCTCAGAGAGCTCTGAGGACATATTTGGAAGTCTTCACCAGAAAGCTGAAGAGGGAGAGTCCCACAATTTTCCCTAACACAGAAATCCTTAACGAAATAAACATAATGACAGAGAACATGAAGGGAGAGCCAACCTCAGAGGTAAAGAAGAGAAATTCCAAGTTTTCAGACCCCTAGAGGAATTCAAGCCGGAAGAACAAGCTAAAACTAAAGCCTGTGGCAGAATGCTGAAGCCGTGGGGGAGGTACATATGGAACTTCTCTTTGAAGTTGTCTTTTGTGAGGAAAAACTCCCACTGGAAGATGTCAAAAAGTCTGAGGTTCTTGACGGAACAAGTCACACTGCGAAGTCAATGCAGGTGACAAATGGATGTATAAATAGCCCAAGAATTTCCAATAATGAGCAATTGAGAACATTTTTTTTAAGTATTTACAATTTTTTTAATGTTTGTTTATTTTTGAGAGAGAGAGAGAGAGAGAGAGAGAGACAGAGCATGAGCAGAGGAGAGGCAGAGAGAGGGAGACACAGAATCCAAAGCAGGCTCCAGGCTCTGAGCTGTCAGCACAGTGTCTGACGCAGGGCTTGAACTCATGAACACTGAGATCATGACCCAAGCTGAAGTTGGACACTCAACCGACTGAGCCACCCAGGCACCCCTAAGTACTTTTAAAGAATGATCAGAGATAAAAGAAGGATAAAAATCATACATAAAGTAAGAACAGGATATTATGAAAAAAGGAAAAGTTTACATAAAAGAACCAAGCAGAAGTTGTAGAGATAAAAAATAAATAAATAGGACTTTAAAAATAACAGCAACAACAACAACAACATATTTGGGAGTTTAAAAACGACACAAGATTAAAATATAGATGCGACTTGTAGGGATAAGGTAGGGAGGGGTGTAAAATAAGTCATAATACATTCTAAAGACCATTAAGCATACGTGAACAATCAGAAACAAGTTCAGTAACTGTCATTTGGGTGGAAGGACAGATTGCAGTGTATTTATACAATGGTGTAGTTAAAAACAAGCGAGATCGATATGTACTAATATGGATAGAATTTAAAAGCATCACTGACAGTGAAAGCAAGGAGCAATGTGACGCATGCTGCGTGATACCATGCCCATCAATTTGATAAACCCGGAATAGAAAACAATATGCTCCTGAATAGACAATAAGTAGTTACAATGTAGAAACATGGAGAGAGAGCGTCCTCAGTTTGAACAGGGGTAGCACTTGTTCCTGGAGAGAGATGGAGAAAAATCAACTGGGGCCATTTTCATTTGGAACTCCAACTGCATCTGCAATGTTTTACTTATTTATTTTAGCAACTGAAGCAAAAGTAATACAGTGTTTATGTTCCTAGAAGGTTGGTAGAGGTGTTTTCTGTGGTGCTTTTTGTGCTTTTGGTGTGTTTAAAATTTTTCGCAGTTAAAAATGCAGGGACCAAATAAAAAATACGAAAGGATGGAACAACTTTCAGGAGAACATGGGGCTTATCAAACCTAATTGTCTTGCTGCCTCCCAACACACGGACGTGACTCCCTCGGCAACAGGACCACAGTTTTGAAGTAGAGTGGGGCTGCCAAATAGAAATTAAAGTTCTCCAAGCTCTTTCATGCAACCCAAGTACGCGAGCAGAGATCATCTTTTAAACGGAAGTTTCTCTGACTATATTTGCCCTATCACCTCTCACCTTTGTTAGCCTTACTAACAATTTTTTTTCCCCCGACATAGACAGAAGTGCAGCTGAGAAGAAAATAGAAGTGTGATATCTGAGAGGCAGGGCACTCCTCTGAAGTTCCTCTTTCAGTTCTCTGAGGGAAGATGTTCTTTCTCTTGACTTCTTGCTTTATGGTACAAAGTGGTGAAGGACAACGGATGCTAGCTAAGGATCAGTTGCACAGAGCTGCGTGGATTCTGATCAGAATAGAATGAAGCTGTCTGAAGGGTCTATCGTTATTCAATATCAACTGGGGGGAAAAACTTCAAAATTCAGTGACCAAAGAGAACTAGTATGACACATAGGAAGAGTGTTTCTGTAGTGAGAGAAAATAGAGAATTTGTAATTAAATCATTTTTGTCATTTAATAATGGAAGAGACAAGTTTAACACATCCTGTGCTTTTGATGTTAACTGGAGTTTAACATATTAATTGCCCTGATCTGATTTGAAATAATGCAAATTTAATCCTGCAACTGCTCTTTCCTGTTTACTTTAACTGATGAGTCTTTCATGGTTCTCCAGCATGAGATTTTTCTTTTTAAAATATTTATGGTTGTGTCAAATATGTGTAGATTCCTTCAAAACTATCTCATTTTTAAAAGCAATTAAAAGTGAGAATAGGCCCCATTAAAATTCAGGAATAAAAGTAGTCATTAAATGAGAGTAGTCTGTGTGCTGAATACTAAAGGATCTGGCAGTTCTAGGTTGATGACTGAGCCTAGGCTAAAGCAGAGTAACAAGGCTTTAGTGACTGAAACTTGAGTTACACCGGAATTCTAAAAAGCCGTAAGGAAATTCGTTTGCATTTATGAGAAATAGAATGAGGGCTTTTTTTTAAAGATCTTTTGAAATTCAGGTTGATTGATCAAATGAATGTGAAAAAAGGAAAGAGTTCTTGGGCCTCAGAATGGAGAATAATAGAGTATAGATGACAAACAGATAATCTGGGCAGAGGTCCCATAGGATGATGTTTCCATTTCATCCAGGGATGGGTTTTCATTAGTGAAGACATTCCAAGCTGAATAAAATGAAAGAGATCGGTACCTTCTCTGGAATTAGGTTTGGGGTAGTCAGAATTGACATAATAAATGATTTTTTTTTAAAGTCTTTATTATGAGATACTCTGTTTTTTTTTTAAATGTTTATTTTTGAGAGAGAGAGAGTGGGGGAGGGGCAAAGAAAGAGCAGGACAGAGGATCCAAAGCGAGCTCTAACCCAGGAACCACAAGATCATAGCCTGAGCCAAATTTGGATGTTTAACCGACTGAGCCACCCAGGTGCCCCAAACATACTAAATGCTTTTTAATGCCTAAAAAAATTCTTGTCCAATGTCTAAAAAATGACTTACAGGACTCTTGTTAACAGGTAGAATTTAATTACACATTGGATTTTAACCGCTCTACACATAAAAATCTCTTTTCCTCTCTTAAATTTCTCTCACAATATCCATCCTTCTAAAAATGAGATTTGGATGACCCTGAGATACTATCCCTGGATTCTTTACTGCTAGAATCCCTGTTACAACAACTTTAGGTCATTTATATCCTAGGGAAAGAATCTGTGGCCCTAATTATTGTGAGAGTTGGGTGGAGGGGCAGGGTTTGGATATAAAAATGCTAATGATATAAGCCAGCTCTAAAGAGAAGATATGAAGGGACATCTCATTTTGGAATCTCAAATTTATCAAGTTCACTATCTGACTGAGGAGAAATTGTCCAGAAGATACATTTTGGATATAAACTTTTTATATTTCGCTATGAATTCTGCCTCCTATTCTCCTGGTTGCATTGCTGGTGAGTTGGGCTGAATGTCAGGCTGAGCTCTAAGGCCTGACTGTTTCTTCATGCTACATTCCTTGGACTGACTCTGACCTTATCACTTAAAGAGAGGTGGTGGCTTCAGAACATAAGCCACCATCGATTGCAGCTAGAGCGTTAGGAAAAACCAGCTCCAGTTAGAGGGGGAATGTTGAGCTCCCTCTTTCTCTCGAAAAGCTCTGTACTTAGATGTGGAGGAGGTGAGTGTCAGTGACTAATGTACAAAGACTCTCATTCTTCTTTTTTTTTTTAAATTTTTTTAAATGCTTTTATTTATTTTTGAGACAGAGAGAGAGCATGAGCAGGGGAGGGGCAGAGAGAGGGGGAGACAGAATCTGAAGGGGGGTCCAGGCTCTGAGCTGTCAGCACAGAGCCCGACACGGGGCTCGAACTCACGGACCGTGAGGTCATGACCTGAGCTGAAGTCAGACACTTAACCTACTGAGCCACCCAGGCGCCCCTAAAGACTCTCATTCTTAAGTCAGGGTGAAAGGGTTAGGAAAAAGCAACATTATTCCTCACCTCACACATATTTTTGGAGGTACTATAATGTGCAAGGCGGTGGTTAGGCACTGTTGCCAATACGAGCATCAAGGTCTCAACCATTGACCTAGTCTAGTAAAGACTATAGAGAGAGTATCAAGGGTTTCAGGAGGTCAATATTTAATAAACATTTCCAGAACCAAGTTCTAAACCAATTGGCAGAGACAAAGTTGGCACAAAGGTAAGATCAAAATGCCAGTGTTGGTATGATAGAATTGATGAAAAAAATGTGGCTTGGTTGTGAGGCAACAGCGGGATTCCTAATTATATACTCAGAATTAGATGGGTGTGTCTTCCAAGTCTCAGCCTCGCCCATGCCCTTCGAGGAGGGTGGCCCTGTAAACCTTAAGTGTAGAAGAGCAGATCTCAGGCTGTGCTTTCTGCAGAGCTGCTTCTCAAGAAGGAAACTGCGCTGTCTGTCTGGTCGGACGGAGGCCCCCAAATGTGGGGCGATGATCAGGTGAAAGTCGGTGATGGGTGTGGTGGAGGGATTCACCTGAGGCAGAACAAAGAAGATACAAGTTTATTGAATACAGTGCAAGGGAGTGGTGGGCAGGACAGCAAGGGAGAGACTGTCTGTGATAAGGCAATGGGTGGGGGCTGTTTTATTTTTTTATTATTATTAATTTTAAATTTATTAAATTTTATTTTTACTGTTTTATTTACTTTTGAGAGAGAGAAAGTGTCTAACAGGGAAGAGGCAGAGAGACAGGGAGACACAGAATTCAAAGCAGGCTCCAGGGTCTGAGCTGTCAGTACAGAGCCCGAAGGGGGGCTCGAACATGTGAACCACGAGATCATGACCTGAGCCGAAGTCAGGCACTCAACTGACTGAGCCCCCAGGTGACCCTTTTATTTTTTATTTTATATATAGAGAGAGTGTGTGTATGCATGTGAGTGTGAGTGGGGATGGAGGGGCAGCAGAGGGGAGGGGGTGGAAGCAGAGGGAGAGAGAGAGAGAAAAATCTTAAGCAGACTCCATGCCCAGTGCAGAACTTGATGTGGGGCTTCATCCCTCAACCTTGGAATCATGATCTGAGATGAAATTAAGAGTGGGCTGCTCAACTGACTGAGCCACCCCAGTGCCCCAAAGATTGAGGTTACCCTTTTTCTTTTTAAGTAGGCTTAAGCCCAGCACAGAGCCCAAAGTGGAGCCCAGTGTGGAGCCCCACGCAGGGCCCAATGTGTGCTTGAACTCATGACCCTGAGATCAAAACCTGAGCTGAGATCAAGAGTCAGATGCTTACTTAACTGACTGCACCGCCCGGGGAGGTGGGGCTGTTTTTAACGGGGGAAGATGAGGAGGTATGGTGACGTATGGAATTTTCCCTTTTTTGGTAACTGTGTCTGGTTGTAAGTAACCCATTGGTTAGTTAGGGTCTATGGATATTTTGAGGTGGGTCACCTGATAGGCCTGTTTTCAGCCAGGAGATCCTGTGGGCTCATTCTACATTCCATTGCTCAAGCCTGTTTGCCTAAAAGCAGCCTCTACAGAAACTATGTGTATCCAGTTGATTATTCTAACTTTACCAAACAGATTAATTCTCTTAGAATTAATGATATGATATCAAGAAATCTTTCTGACATCATCTTCTAGATTCTATCTTTAGGGTCCCCTAAGCAAGATATATGAAATCAATGGATTTTGGGTCTGCCTCCCAATTTTATTGTTTAACATCCTTTTTGCCTTCATTTTTCTGGTTTGCGCAATCCAACCGGTTGTACTTTCCGGTCAGATCAATATCTAATCCAGGTCTTGGTGTCACACATAATTGCCCTTCATGGCTTCTGTTTAATATTTAATAGGCTTCATCTTTAGTATCCTAATTCCATAAACTTTTTGGTCATGATCTCAGTTCAATCACTCCACCTTCAGGAGCAATCTTTCATTGCAGTTCACTCAGGAATACTTTGAATATTTTACACTGCTGATTTCACGGATTCCTCCTCTGTGACTTTCACAGGGTGCTTCTTAATAATTTTCTGGATCCTGGCTCCCTCTGGAGGAGTCATTTCAGTATACTCTGATATCTTTCCTCTCTTTCTCTGCTAGATTTTGTTCCCCTGCTAGGCCTTCTTTCCGATTTAGTAAGAATTGAAACAGTTAAACAGTCCCCTGTTTAAACATTGCTTCTGTAACTTGTCTGCATGTTGGCACCTCCTAGGAGGTTTAAAAACACTGATGCCACATCCCACCCCCAGAGATCGTAATTGATTTGGTCTGGGGTGCAGCCCCAAGTAATCCCAGCATAAGTAATGTTTGAGAACCACTGCATAAGAACATGTCCCCTTTTTCTAGCACTTTGAGAGCAGTTAGACTCTTGCATTTCATGCCCCTCTATTCTGATCTTTAAATTCTGATTTCTTCCATGTCTACTTAGTTTAGTTAATATTGCAACCATTCTCGTAAGTAACTCTCTCTCTTGCTTCTGCTTAACCACGATGCCTTTCTTTATTTGATTTTCATTCTTCACTTGTTCCTATTTGAATAGAAAGACTGAAGCACTCCAGGAAGTTGCTGTATTTTCTTTATAATAAGGATCCCATGACTTTTTAGTTAATACTTAACAAAATCTACTCCTCTTCTCTGAGTGAAACCTAATTTGGATCTAAAATCTGAATCTAGTTTCAAACCAAATGGTGGGCTGGCTCTTGCACCTGTAGGCAAAGGTTCATGAATTTAAGAATAGTTGCTCCATAGTTTTCTTCTGATTCCTGAACGAAGAGTGGAATTTGGGGCTGGGGATCAATCCCTTACTGTCTACCCAGACATGGTACTAACATTGGATCTAAATGCTAACTAATGCTCTGTAGAACTCCACTGCACCACAGATCTGTCTGCAAAACGGTAAAATGGAATATTTTTGCCCATTCATTGATGCTTTAGGAGCATTGCACTCAATGTGAGGCCAAGCCACTCTTGGGAAATTCAAGGTCAGACTGCAGCAGCCTCCTCCTGAGGCCCTCATGGCAGATGTCTGGATGTGTTGCTGTGGCCTGGTGCCTGCAGCTCAGCCTTTACAAAAGAGCCACTTATCTATGGTTGAAGCTGTCATAAACTTTGTGACCCAACAGGGTTCAAGTGCCACATGATAATCACTTGCTAAAGCCTAAGTCTTAAAGCTGCCCCTTCAGAACATATCAGCTAAAAACAAAAGCAAGCAAAACAAAAGGAAACAAAACCGACCAAATTGGAAGACACAATACAGATATGCTGCTGAAGCCAAATGTCTCGCTCTTATTTCAAATGTAGAAACACTCTTCTCCTGGGCCACGGCAGATGCTTCAATCTCCAGGTATTATTTTACTACCCAAGTTCCACTTTGTATTTCTATTTTATAGTCCTTGAACTAGGGCATTAGAATGACAATTTCTAACAGCTCCTTTCTTTATTCAATCAGAGACAAAGGAATTATGGAGAATGAGGTCAAAACACCAACTTGTCACTAGGGCTTTTGGAAAACATGAC
Source organism: Lynx canadensis (assembly GCF_007474595.2). Lineage (NCBI taxonomy): Eukaryota > Metazoa > Chordata > Mammalia > Carnivora > Felidae > Lynx > Lynx canadensis. Next base: position 54,509,028 of record NC_044315.2, on the reverse strand, counting down.
TTAGGTGTGTGACAATAGTGGTCTTTTTAAAATTGCATCCCAGGGCACCTGGGTGGCTCAGTCGGTTAAGCATCTGACCGGCTCAGGTCATGATTGTGAGTTTGAGCCCCGCTTGGGGTGAACATGAGCCCTGCGTCAGGTAAAAAAAAAAACCCACAAAACACGAAGCCCCACTTCTCTCTCTCCCTCTCCATGCCCCCTCTGCTTGTGGATTCTCTTTCTTTCTGCCCTTGGCTTACTTGCACCGTCTCTCTCTCTCAAAAAAAAAAAAAAAAAAAAATTAAAAAAATAAATAAAGTTGCATCCCAGAATTAGGTAGGTTTATCCGATCACAGACAACCTAAAAACAAAACAAAAACAAAAACAAAAAGGACAGTCAACTCTGGAGGAGTGAGGCAGCCAGCTTCTGTAAAACAGAAGGCTTGCAAGAATAGAATGTAACATATGCTTCCTGAAGTTAGGCTGGCCCAGCTTAGGTTTTATCTCAAATTTATGAGTCATCGAGTGCTCCGCTAATAGAGGTCCCTCAATATGGGAACTGGAAGCGGGTGGAGAGAAGGTTCCCATGTACAAAAGAGATAAGACATAAACACAAATGTCCTTACACCAGCAATGTCTGAGTGACCCATAAAAACAAACTCAGGAGCATTAGTCCTGAGGAAGGAAGACTCAGTTGTGATTACTGCCACCTGAAAGACAACTCTTGCAATAGATCTTAGAGGGTTAGAAACACAACATGGAACTGGGGAATTCTAGAAGCATCCTTGGCAGAAACATTGTACAATGGAAAAGTTGAAGACCAAGTGAGTCACCTCAAGTCTCCCATCACAATTTAAGCCGCATTGTACCTTCGTTAATTAGCTCATCTTGTCCTGTTTCTCACGTTAATCCTATTTAACATTTTATAAAACATCTCTTGTAAAACCTTTCTATGGCTCTTAACAGTGCACGAATATTGCAGGACTAGATCTCAGCACCTGTAATCCAACATATTTTCTGGTTCATCCTCTAATAAAAATCTTATCCTGGGGACTTGTGGCCTCAGGGAATGAACTCTGAACATTGTCAAAAGTCCCAAGGCTGGCAGTGACCTGTTAGAGTGTCCAGCTGTCCTGTGGGATCAGGTGGTAGGTGGTGACAACATAAAGAGCAGGACAGCACGTTTATCCTGAAATCAGGTAAAAATCTATCCTCTTGCCCAGGAATAGAGAAAAAAATGGGCTGATAGGCTTCCATTTATGGAAAACATCCATTCTTGTCTTCACTACACTCCCATGAAAAGAAACACAATTATTTGTTTGTGTTATCCTTAATGCATTAATTACTATAACATATAAAGACACAAATGTTGTAACTTATAAACATATAATTAGGATATTTTACACAGCACACACTCAAATACATAGAATTTTAGTTCCCCTTACAATCTTTAGTTACCTAGCTGTCAGAAAAGTAGAGAAACCTAGAATTATGAATTATGCAAATTTAATACATGAAAAATTCATCTTAAGTGAGAGTAGGGAGGTGAGCATAGTGGAATGCTAATAATCTTTAAAGGTAATATCTTTATTCTTGAAAATGTCTCTCATTGTCAGGGCTAGCCTAAATCTTGGTCTCCATAGCGCTACACTTTTGACAACTGGAGACATCTGGCTACAGAATTTAGCCTATCATTTAAACCAAATCTTTTGTGACTTAAAATGGAGGTGGCCATGTGGGTAATCAGGCCTTGGTTGTTATAGTTCTAACTGATCTGCTAGTCTGTCCCTTTTATCTCTGATTCTCAGAATTTGGCCTCTATGTAGGACCCAGTGTTCCGAGACCGGGGCGGGCGGGGGCGGGGGGGACTATTTTGCACTCACTGATCTTCATCCTCACAAGGCCTCTTGAAGCCTTAATCTTGGTCTTGTTTTAAACATGAGGAAACCCCTTACCTTTTAGGGACTGTGTGAGGATTAAATGAGATGTGACATGTGTGGCACCATCCAGGCCACAGGTACTCCATGAATGTAAGCCCTACTATACTTCCTTCTCTTAGGCATTTACTGGTAAAGGCTGGATGGTATACTTATCATCCCAAGGATTTAAGTCAGTTGGTGACAAACCAGTTCAGCCATCCACTATAGCATTTAACAGCTCCAAATAGGTAACCAGTACAATCCCAGTCAAATGCACTGTAACCCTCACAAAAGCTGGCATGATGTTGGATATCCCTCTGGGTGATAACAGGATTCCCCAGTAGAACTTTAGGGCATGCAAAGATTTTTGTGGAACTGGTAACAAAAATATGTATTTTATAAACTTCATTTTCCTATGTTTTCCTCTCTTGATCAACTATAAGATGCCCAGTGTCCATTTGTGTGTGTGTGTGTGTGTGTGTGTGTGTGTGTGTGTGTGTGTCTGTGTTTTGTTTTGTTTTGTTTGTTTTCCTGTTTGTTCTACCTGGCTGTTTTGCGCTATTTTCATCTACTATATACATATACCCAATGGCTAATTATTACAAACTCTGGCATTTAACAACTGGCTGAATGACCTTCAGCAAGTTACTTAGTCTCTCTGAATCTTAGGCAACTCATCTGAAAATACAGTAATAATCTAATATCTTAAAGATAAAATGAGATGATATATCTAAAGTAGCAGTTCTCAAGCGTTTCGACTCAAAACTCCCTTAACTCTTAAAAATTACTGAAGATTTCAAAAGCTTTTATTTATATGAGTTGCATATCTATAGATATTTACAATATTAGAAATTAAAACAGAAATATTTCTATAATATTTATTTATTTTAAAATAGCAATAATAAGCTCATTATATATTAACATAAATAACATTTTTTTTAAGTTTATTTATTTATTTTGAGAGAGACAGAGAGAATGGGTGAGGAAGGGACAGACAGTGGGAAAGAGAGAATCCCAAGCAGGTTCTGCACTGTCAGTGTGGAGCTCGATGCGGGGCTCGAACTCACAAACCATGGGATCAAGACCTGAGCCAAAACCAAGAGTTGGATGCTTAACTGATTCAGCTACCCAGGTGCGACCATAAATAACATAGTTTTAACTAAACAACTGTGTTTTAAAAAAAAAGCTTCAGAGAGGGGCATTATTTTATGTTTTGCCAATCTCTTTAATGTCTTTTAAGATGGGAGGAATGTCATATGTACCCTTTATATATGATTTATTGCAATATGTTGTTTTGGTTGAAGTGGATGAAGAAAAAGTGACCTTATACAGATTCATAGTTGGAAAAGATAAGACGATTCTTATAGACTTTACCCTTAGTTGTGGATATTCTCCTTTGATAGATACCCAAACTGAGCAAGTGGTAGTTTATTAAAGGTTTGTAACAATCTGGAATCTTAAACCATATTGGGGAACATTCTGTACTGTGTAATATTAAAATCCATCGGTCTGCTTTGCACTTTGAATGGATCTTTCACCCACATATAATTTTATGCATTATGCATGGATCATTTGGAAAATATTGGTTTACTGAGTTATGCAGGCCTTCTAAATGTTGACACATTTTATCGCAGGATATAAACAAAAATCACATTTGTTAAACTCACCACCTATCAGATCAGAAAAATCTTTAGGTATCGGAAAGCTGTCAAGCTCATGGTGGTAGATACAAGTCTTCACAATTCTAATTTTCATTTGAAAGTTCAAATTTTATCAGTGGCCACAAATATTGTTAGTTGTTTTTCTTCAAGTGACAAGTTCACTTTGTTCATTTTCAAGAAACATCTGCCAAATACCCAAGTCTGAAAACCACTGTTTGTCTGTCAGCTGTTCTTTCCAGAAAAAATGTGTTCTATGAAAAAAGTGTTAAGTGCAGCTTGTGACTCAAATAATCACACACCTTTCCTCAGCTTTATGTGTACTTTCCATTTAATCATATAGAATATTAAAAAGATGAGCATTTAAGAGGTAAAATTTAATAAAGTTAATAATTTTTACTCCTTCATTAAAAACACTCTTAAGTGAGTCTGGCTTTTAATTTTTTTCTTACATGCGAGTTCATGGTTGTTAAGACTACAGTTATTACTGATATATTTTTGTTTTGGTGTCACTGCCTTGATTCATGCTTAGGGGCCATGAGATTTTCCCGTGATAAATTTCACATTATCAGTACAAATACCAACACAACGAAGACAGACATGTAACTTCTTAGCGCTATTACAAAATTAGTTTTGACTCTGCAGAGTCCCTGAAAGGGTTCTGAGGATGCTAGGGATTCTTGAGCCATACTTTGAACTGCTAATATATGTTTTAGATATTACATGAGGCAATACAGAGTAGGCCCTCAGTAAGGAAGATAAATTCCATTATAATGTGAGTATTTTATACTGTGAGTGTACTTGTGTTTGAACCTGTGTGTGGTATGGAGGGTTGAGTTCATGGCACTTTATTGTCACTGGTTTATGTGAGAGACCCTCTTTCCAACTTCTAGGTTTTAATAATTTTAACCTCTTCCCTTTGTTCCCCCAGCCCTAGAGCTGTTTCTGATTCTCCATGGCTGGAGGAAATCAGACACCAAAGTTAGTGGGGTGGGAGACCATGAGTAGTTTCATAGCCCACCCTCCACTGAGGTAAACAATGATCTGAGTTTTGAGACCAATTCCCGTAATCCAGTCAGTTATCACAAATGTTATTTAAACAATCTGAGCCTCTTCTACATTTAATGTGATTCAGTTTACCAAAATAATTTTTTTAAAATGCTGCCAGAACCACAATACTATTTTTAGAAATAGGAAATACTCCTCCCACCTTTACATAGTGATGTCTGAGGATGATTATAAACATTTACAGGTGATATTTAAATTAGGCAAAAATGTGTATTTGTTCCAAAACAATTGAGCAAAGGAGACTGAGACAAACACAAAGTGTTTCATCACATGAAGACATTTTCTCTGGCTTCCTAACAGGGCAATTTAATTCCAAAAGATTGCATGTATTGATTGAAGTACTAGCCCCTTGATAGTTAACAGATGAATGAAACCAATGAAAAGGGCACTTACTATTCACATTTCCCAATGTGAAAGAACAAGTATTAATAAAGGGAGAGAGTTAATTTTAGAAAATGACAAAAGATTGCATTTATTGAAACTGTTTCATAAAATAGGATTATAGGTTGTTAGCCTAAAACAATACATGGTTTAAAAGAGAATCAGGTCAGAGAGTGCAGCTTCTGGGGAGAATGCCTCCAGATGCTGTTCAGGATAGAGATGACAGCATGGGTTGCCTGAAGCAGAAGTAGGCCTTAGGGAGCTTCTAATCTGGGAGAGGCTCTTGTTGGGTTGTGGAAGTGTATAAATCCTTGCTTTTCAATCTTAGCTCTTCTGCTGCTTCTGTTCACTCTCCACATTCCTGGTCTTTCTGACCCTTCAGCTCCTCCAGATTGTTGTCTACTTCTGGACTGCCAAAATGGTGCCTGCAAAGGGCACTGCCTTGAACAACGGGAGGCATCATCTCTTCAGGGAGTTTAGATCTGACATTCATTCATTAAAAGAATAACTGCAGATATCATAAAAAGTTTCTGATATCTATGACAAATAACATGTAAAACAAATAAATCATCCTGTGGTGTGTTAAGTGACTGGCTAAGGAGATGGGTTGGGAAGAAGAGGGATTAACAAGTGTTTTAGATTGTCAGATTCTTTGGGCAGTGAGCTAGGTTTTACAAACATCAGTGATTTTAATCTTTACAAAAATCTCATGGTAGCATCCATGTTTGGAAGGGTGAGTAGGCTGAGGCTCAGAGAGGATAACTTGTCCAAGGTTGCTGAGATTGCTGTGAACTGGCTTACTCCACTTGGTCTATCATAACTATTAGATACTTCATGATAGATCATGGTAGCCTCTGTCAAATGCGGGACAATGTTAAACTTGTCTGTTTAAGACTTTACTCAAGGCTATTACAATAGTTTGTGGGAGACTCTATGTCTGAGCTCAGCTCTACTGTAACAGAGAGCTGGGGTAGGAAGGAGGATCTTAGGTCATCTTTGTTGGCTACTTGTCTTTATCCAAAGGAAAAATAAACTTTTGTGTATCTTCATGACAAGAGATAATTTTACAACTTGGAATAAGCTGCCTGCCAAAGTTAGGCTCATAGCCCTTCCACAGAAACTGGGAGATGGGGCATTGTTGTCCTTAATGATTATATTTTAGAAGGATGGCTCCCAGGTTTATAAGAAAGACATTCCTAGAAGGTAGAACTGGTGAGAGGCTTTTAAAAAGCTTTACATAAGAAAAGTAATGAGGCAGAATTTACAATGAGTTTTCTTGAAGCAAATGCTCTGAGACGGGGGGTCAGGGGTCTAGAGGCAGGAAGAAGCCTATCTAAGATTTAGTTAGCCTGAAAGAAAATTAAGGTCCTTGGTCTTGGTCAGTCCTTCCTTTTGTTCTAGGGAAACCAGGCATTCCATTGAACAACTTAAGAAAACTAGTGCAGTAGTTTGTTAAAGCAGATTTGTGTTATTTAAGGACAAGTTGAACCATCTACTGAGACTTGGTGGTAGAGGTTATTTGCTGGGTGGTATGAGCAGTTGGGTATTTAACAAGGAGGATTCCTATGGGAATAAAAAGGAGAACAGACATTAATGACTGGAACAGGCTATAAATCCAGTTCCTGAGTCCAGAAAGTAGACAATCAAGAAGATTCCTAGACATTGGTCTTGATGTGTCTGTAGATAGTGCAATGAGGATGGCAATGGCAATGTGATAGATCTCCCAGTTTGCAGTTGGAATGTTTTGGTGATGGCATAGATATCAGAGAGGTTTGGGTGAGATTGACGACAGTTTTAGTTATTTTCCAGAAGAGCATGGAAGATGCAGGATTCCTGATGAACTTCCTCAGTGATCCATACGGCTGCAACTTGGGGCTTGAAGGTGCCTATATGTGATCTGCTGAGTGATGAGCCCTTTGAAGTTTATATCAAGTCATCTGGCATCAGCTCATGGCTCTTCTTCAGATCCTGGGGAGAAAGGCTAGGAAGATAATGGAGAGTTCCAGTAGGGATCTGGGCAGTCAGGCTTTAATTCTCAGTGACTCCCAAGTCAGGAGAGTAGGAGAAAAACTGGAAATGTTTGTTTGGAGGGTTTTAGTCAGATGTTGAAGGAAACGGACAAAAATTTTAATTTGGCAAGTATTGACAATTTGTGTAAGATGACAGGATCTCATATACTTCACGGGTAGGAGGTAATATCATGAAGTTTATAAAGAGGTGAAAAATAACTCAGAGACAATGAACAGGACCAGAATTTGATAACTCAAAAGGCTGTGCTATAGTTTCCTCTTGAAACATAAAATTTCTTATTGTTGCACTATATGCTAACTAATTTGGATGTAAATTAAAAAACTAAAATTAAAAAAAATTTCTATAGTCACCTCACTTTTGATCAGTGATAATCAAAGCAAGATTATTTTCAATTACAAAACAAACTTTGTCTTCTTAGATATGACCTGATTACTTACATAGGTGCAACAAGAATGGTAATTACCCATGTAAACCTACTTTGCTTTGTTGGAAGTTTCTATAAGGAGTTGTTGACTGGACTTTTAAAAGCCTCTTGAGGCTCGGAAGCTGAGACAAGAACTTGTCACAAGGTTTTACTTGTAGTACTTATAGATTTGCATGAATTCCTCTCTTTTTGAGCTCCCCAATATATCCTATTTTCTGGGTCTTCCAGGAGTGACTTTCCTTACTTACTGGTAAGGCTGGAAGCATATAAACCAGACACCAGGCTGGTTTTCCTAAGAGGACTTTGTAAGCATTGGTTCCTTAAAGTTGACCTTAGTTCCTTAAAACTGTCTGGTTATATCTGATTCTATGCACATCATTCCAAATATGACATTACAGTCAAAGTCTTGATTGTATAATCAATATTTTTAATTATGTTCTGTTATAAGGAAGACAGATTTGTATCGAACCTATGCAAATAATTATATTGCCACGAAAATGAGAATACACAAATGTTTCTGAATTCTGGGGGAGATTAGGAAGGGATAAAAAGGTAAATGTTTCACTTCCATTTATAAAAGCATAATCTGCTAAATATTTTTATGAGTTATAGATGTCTACAGGAAAAAGAGAAAAGGATTCCTTATATCTGGGAAATAGAACACTAAACGTAAGTAATGTTCCAAACAAAACCTATAATCATCCTTCATAAATTCATACAGTCTTGTGGAATTACTTCTTGTTCTTGTTGATCTTGGGTTAGCAATCTCATGAACCCATCAGCTTCTTCTGGCTGGTGTAAGAATTAAATTGACATGAGAATGATTAACAGGAGAAAATAAAATTTAATTTTGTGTGTATGGGAACCTCACATTCATGAGAAGTTCAATGAAAGAAAGGTAAAATGAGATATATATGCCATTCTGAGCGAAGGATTAGAATAGGGGCTTCAAAGGGGAAGAGGGCAATTTACAGAGCAACAAGGAGAACAGATGATTGTTAATTAGCTGTTTGCCCTGCCATATAGATAAAGCACTTAGATAAAATTTATTACAGGTAGCTCTTATTCTGGGGGAGATCCCCAATTTAGATTCTTCTTGGTCGGTCGGGGAGGGCCAAATACTCCTCCTAAAACTACAGATTCTTAGTTGCCATTAGCTTAAATAATCTACATGCTTAAATAGCACACTTTGGGGATATTTGTTCTGAACCCCTTGTTGGGAAGGAAGAATTTTAGTTTACCTGTCAAGGTCTTTCTATCTGGATTAAGAATCAAACTGACATGAGATGGATTAACAGGAAAAAAATCACATTTAGCTTTGTAAGGTTTAGTTTTGTGAGGTCATCTACCTAATAAGACCTCCCCACAAAGGCAGGTGATCTTGCCTAGAACAGTCCTTCCCTTTCTTTTGCTAATAACTTTCTTGCCATACCGTCCTCTAAAAACCTTCCATTTGTTACAGCTCCTTGAGGCTCCCCCCTACTTGCTAGATGGGATGCTGCTTAATTCATGAATTGCTTAATAAAGCCAATTAGACCTTCACATTTACTCTATTGAATTTTTTTTAATAGTGGATTATTCAAAAGGTAAAGTAGAATGCCTGCTGGCTCAACAGGTAGAGCATGCAAGTCTTGATCTCAGGGTCTTGAGTTCAAACCCCATTTGGGCCTGAAGCCTACTTAAAAAAATGGTAAAGAATATCTTTTATAACCTCTTATTAAGAGCATAGTAATAACCCAAGAAATTGTCATTTTAACAGAAAAACAAACACTAGTTTTGCATCAGTATATTATTGATACTAAAGCTCATTTTTTAAAAAAACCCTTCAACTCTTAGTCAGCTTTGACTGCTAGAGATTGAATTCTTTTTTTTTTTTTTTTTTTTTTTCAAAACTTCTACAACTTTCCAAATCCATTCTGGCTTTGTCCTATATACCTTTTTCTTCCTCGTTCTGGAACAACCAGTGGACTTAATTTATGATAAAATTACCCTCCTTTTTCCTTAACAATAACACATTGTATATACCTTGCATACTGGGCACACAGAATTGTTTCCCTTTGCCCTTGTTGCTTCTTATAGTTTCATTTACACACATTGATTATAATTTTTAACTAGTAATAACTTTGACTTTATAGAGGAAGCTAAGACATAGGTCATTGTGAACTGTGTGTCATATGCCAGCATTTTGTAGCTGACTGGCAAAGTTTATGAATATACCATCTCATAATTTTCTTAGGGATTTGCTTTCTTATAGTACAGATTCTCATTGTGGCAAAAAAGAACGTGTTTATTAATGACTTCAAATATCTAGCTTCTTTTTACCAAGTAAAATAAGCAGCTAAAGTATATAAACTTAAATGTATGCTTAGTAATTAATATTTCAGTGTTTAATCTTACTTAGAAATGATCTAGATATTTAGTGAATATGTGTTACTTAATTTAGCATGTAAATGTACAATTGGAAGTTACCAAAATGGTTTTGGAAACTATTTTTAAGCAGATATACTATAAAATACAATTATTATTGAAATAAACCAATCATATAAGATGCCTTGCTTCTTGTTAGCCTGCTTAGAGCTTCCCCAGGCCAACAGCCTCCAATCAGGGCATATCTGAGTTAGAAACCCTTCATCTGTGCTTCTGTAATAATCTGTGTGTGTGTGTGTGTGTGTGTGTGTGTGTGTGTGTGTGTGTCTGATTGTTTTGTATATCTACATACTAATTGTTTCCTTAATTGTTTATATCAACTGAGCGGTGACATCCTTGCTTGCAAAACTGTGGCCTTTAACCTCTTTATCTCATATATTTAGCACTGTTCTAGTACACAGTGGGATCAATAAATGTTTTTGAATGATGGATTTGAGTGAATGCACTTTCTTGTTTAGGTAAAGTCACTAAAAACAGATTAGATATAAGCCTTTCCATTCTCACAGTCAAGAAATCAACTAGGGCTTTGATAATTCTATGACTGTGAAGTAGAAAAGACTGAGAAATAAAGGACAGTGAAGATTAGAGCTGAGTGCCCACTATAGGGAAGTAACTCATATCAAAGAGAATCATTCAAAAGTCAGTGCAAGCATAGGTGCTATGGTTTGTTTAAATAATTTATTCAGTTCTACACCCAATGCACCAGGGGTGGGGAATTTTCTGCTCTATTTTTCTAGACACGAGATGAAGCTGTTAAAAAACAAAATTCAACTGAGTAAACTTTAAAGATCTTCCTGGATTTCTTCAGTGGTTCATGAATCAGGCAGCATCCCATGTTAGCAGATAGAAAGGAGCTCCAAAGAACTGAAGACAGCAGGAGACTTTTATGGGCTGAAGTGAGCAGGGACAAGGAAAGAGCAGATTACCTCATTTTCTTTGGAGGACAGAAGGGGTCGAACAGGCAGATTTCACTAGCGCTGACTAGGAAATTCGGATTGACCGGTTTAAGATTGTACTCCAGGGAGATGTTGACATTGCAGTTAGGTAAGGTAATAAGTTTTGGTGTGCTGGTGTGGGGCATAGTACAATGACTCCATTTTGGGCCTTTTAAAAGGAAGTTACCACCAACATTATTTCTACTTTCAAAAATGTTGCTGAAAAGGAAAATCTGAGATAAATGATAGAAAAAAAAAGCTTTTGTGACACATTCGCTTTAGATATTGCTTAAGTTTTTAAATGAGATTTTCTCATTTGGACTCTTTGACTAAGAGAAGAATGTGCAATTTTATGTTTTGTTTTTGTAGTTATTTTGGTTTTTCTGATTGATAGTCTTCCCTGCTTTGCAAAAATAAATAAATAAATAAATAAATAAATAAATAAATAAATAAATCTTCCCTTCCTTATTCTATATATTTTTAGATGTCCAGATAATTTTTTTAAAAATGTTTATTTATTTTGAGAGATAAAGAGAGAGAGAGAGAGAGTGAGAGCAAGCAGGGGAGGGGCAGAGACAGAGGGAGAACAGGGAATCCCAAGCAGGCTCCACACTGCCAGTGCAGAGCCTGACACAGGGCTTGAACCCACGAACCGTGAGATCATGACCTGAGCCGAAACCAAAAGTCGGATGCTCAACTGACTGAGCCACCCACGGGCCCCTAAATATCCAAATAGATTTTACATTGTGATAATAACCAGAGCTAAGATTAAGTTGAACTAATTTAAAAATCACATAGAAATTTTTCTAATATTTTCATCCAGGGAGATTTAAGTATAGATATTTCCAGGCAAAAGAGAAGTATGCTGTGTATTTAAAATATGTTTCTAGTGATAAACATTGGTGAGCGTAGAAAGTGCAAGCCTTCTTTTAATGCTCCACTCAAAAACTCCACACGTATCCCATGGGAAAACTGAGTGGAAGAACATGGGAAAACGTGCCTGGAAAAGGTGGAGTATTTTTTTGCTCATCAAGGTTGAAGGGCTTACCCACATACCTCACCATTCCCCTCGAAATGTTGGGGAACATTTTCACATACGTGGAATCACTTTATCCTTAGAAAACTCTGTGGAATAGACAAGACAGTTTTGTCCCCATTTTGTGTGAAGGAAAATGATGTCCTGAGTGATTAAATGACTTCAACAGCTAGTAGGGGTGTATCCCTTCAGCAGAAAACAGCCATCCAGTTTTGCTTCATGGTTAAGACTGAATTTACCTGTTGCCCAGCTTCATGCACAAGTGGAGTGGTCTTCTCTCCAGAACTGCAGTAGGGAAGCTGATATTCATAATCAGATTTCATGAGATGCAGAGGAATTATGAAATGGGATCACGGTGCTGGAGGTCCTTACACATGCAGATAATCCACAGGGAGTTATCTTCAATTGCTTGGGTTTTTTTTGAATTATTTTTTAGTGTTTACTAATTTTTTTTTTTTTTTTTTTGAGAGAGAGAGACAGAACATGAACAGGGGTGAGGCCGAGAGAGAGAGAGAGAGAGAGAGAGAGAGAGAGGCACAGAATCTGAAGCAGGCTCCAGGCTCCAAGCTGTCAGCACAGAGCCTGATGCGGGGCTCGAACTCACAAACCATGAGGTCATGACCTGAGCTGAAGTCAGACGCTAAATGGACTGAGCCACTCTGTTGCCCCTTCAATTGCCTCTTTCTAATCTTAGTGCTTCAAAACATGCCCTTGAAGGAGAAGGGATCAGATTACTCATTTCTTTAGATGACTGGTGTATCCTACTTTAGGAAATTAGAGTAGAATGTCCTAAGTGTAGTTAACATTGAGGAGCTATAGCCCAAGAATCATGATTTTGATTTTGGTGGCCACATATCCCTTCTATGTATTTCTGTATAGTTACTAACTGTAAAGGACTTCACATGATAATAGCTACGTGGACTTGGGATACTATAAGCACTAGGTTGATTTCAGAGAAGAAAGAAAAGTGTTTGAATCTCCGCTGTCTTCTGCTATAAAGAAAGAACAATTTGGCGAACCAGCTTCATTTTTGCAGAACGTTTTAGAACAAGAGTGAGCACAGAGGTACTCTGGCACTACCCGCCATCACCAGCAAATACAGACTTGAGTGTTTGTTTCTCCAGGTTCTGCCATTAACTCAGCAGAGAGAAGGGGTACTAAGGGACCTGCTCCCTCTCATCGCCTCTGGTCACTTCACATTTTACTCCTGAAACACACTGAACCTTTAAAAAGTGAAGTTTGTGCAAAAGTTTTGTTACACTTGTTGTTTCATGACTTCACACGTTATAGTGTTTTCTCTCATACTTAACGCCAACAACAGCAGCAAAAGCGACAAAGCCCCAAAACAGCCATATGGAATTTGTGACTACTGTTGTTAAAAAATGATCAGGTATACTATTTCCATCATTTGCTCGTGGTGTTTCTTTAGTATCTTGGACCATGTCACCCAGATAATAACTACAGAGTAAATATTTGTTGAATGAAAGAATAAATGGGTTAATAAAGGAGGAACGACTAGCAGCATCTCCTGATATTTCAGGCACTGTGTTATGTTCTGGAACATTATGGTGAATAAAACAGACAAGGTCTGTGCCTTTGGGAAGTTTGTAGTCTAGCATAAGACGCATCCATCAAGGGTCATACACATGTGTAATTATAAACTATGCTCAGTCCTGTGAAGGGATGTTATCTCTTTGGGAAAGTTTTCTACATTTTTTGATCAGACAGGTTTTGTTGCTTGAAGAAATGGTTTGATTCACCTTATATAATTGATCCCAGCTGATCAATTTCTTCTTTTCATTTTATTTGTCAAGAAACTCAGATCTAATTTGAGTCTAATTTCAGAAATCATGACTTATGATGAACACATTTGTGTTCTCATTTTTATTGATCTTAACAGTCTAGATGTTAACTTACTCATTCAATAAATACGTATAGAGTATCTACTAAGTACCATGCTGCATACTAGGCAAATAGTATTGAACAAAACAAACACTGTCCTACCCTTGTAGAGGTTCCAGTACAGAGGGGAGAAAGAAATTAAATAGTAATTGCATAAGCAATTATAATACCCCTGTGTGAGAAGTCTTATGGGTGAAGGGGACACATGGTGGTATGAGAGAGAATAATGGAGGAGGAGGGAGATCTTTTCTGTCTCCAAGGAACTGATATTTTAAATGCAGAACTGAGAGGTAAATTGTGTAGATGATGAGACAGAGAGAAAGAGAGAGAGGGAGAGAGGGTAGAGAGGGGGCTTGAGAGTTAGAGGACAGTAGAGGAATGCCTGAGCCATTGTAGGCAAGGGGTACTTAGAATCTCTTGATGTGGAAAGATCCACTGTTTAATAACTAAAAGAAAGCCTAGCTGGTTGGTACTTACTGAGCTAAAAGGAGAGGGAAAGTAGATGGCCATACAAAACTTAGAAGGCTACTTTTAGGATTTGATTTTTATCTTAAGATTATTTAAAAAGCTGTTGAAAGGTTTTCATGGGGGAGATGACATGATTAGAAGTACATTTTATTATGTGTGCTCTCTCAGCTGCCTGTGAAATGGATTGGAAAGAAACAAATGGGGACTTTTAAAACATTTTATTTAAAAAATTGAAATCAGCCATTCTTGTTTTGCTTGGGATTTCACTGAGTATAATGTAGCCTTTTTGTTTAAATTTATACTATTTTTACTGTAAGGAATGTTCTCTTGTCCTATTTTGGTTATTTTAAATAGGCCATTTAAACAGGTCATTGAATGTTGTCAGGGATTTTTGAGAGGAAGCTTTGAAGGTAGATGACTAAAAGGAGAAAAGAATAATGGAAAATAAGAAACAATGTTGGGGAAAAAAGAGCCTGAATGCACCAAAAGTACTGTTTTACAAGTTTGTTAATGGCTGGTCATACATACCTGAACTTGACTGGAGATTCAATCTTCATTTTTGTTCATCCAGGAATACAAAAGCCTCATTAGTATAGTAGGACATCAATATATGTTTGGAGAATTAATTAACTAATTAAGATATTCTTATCTTTTCCAAAAGTTCTTACATTCCATAAAGGAAGCTATATTGGGGAAAATTTTCTTTTGTTCCTTTCCCCTGCCTTATCTTTCTATTAGAGCAGAGATGATTATGAGGTCTATGAAGCTATGGATTTTTTTTTTTTTTTTGAGGTGGGAGAGGGCAATAAAGCAATAAGTACAGCAATATGGACTTTTCTTTTTCCCATGATGGAACTGAATGTATTTCTGTGGGTTCCTTTTTGGTGCAACTTTATATACTCTCCAGTCTGGAAAGAAGCCAGCTCTGAAGTTTGAAATCTTAAGTCCCATAATGGTTTCCTTAAGAAGACTGACAGAGTGTGCCTGCCTATGACTTCATGTTTGCAGGCAAAGGCAGTGGCAAATGCAGTCTATCTACACTTCAGTCATGCTGTCACTTAGGTGGCTCATTTGCTCCGATAATAGCTCTAACTGCCTTATTAGTCTCTCACACATATTTGTCTGGCAATGAAATCATTCTTCTCTCGTTAGGGACATGCACGATGTTGGACAAGAAGTGCTGCAGGCTATCTCTCAATACTCTATCACAGCCAGACCATCCACCAAAAAACCTTTCAAAATGCACTCCAGCTACTTCACACACAAAGCACCCACAGCTACATTAAGATGCTAATGACCGTGCTGATGATTCCAGCATAAAGATGCTGGAGAGTGACCGAGAAACGTTACATTTCAAGTGACTGGACATTTTATTTCTATGAAGTCTTCCCCCTGAAGGTTTTCAATACAGAAAGATAAATTTTATTTTATTTTTATCACTGAAGAGTGTATTAGTTATGATGGGCTGGATATGGAAATAGGGTGTTCTGAATGTTATCTCAAGATCTCTCTTTCAGCTGCATGAAAAGAAGCTGCCCTTGACCTCCAGACCTACTTACAACCCCTCTGGGAGAGGAGATTTAGATATCTTGTCTGGATCCTGGGCCTTGTTATTAGCCCTTCATCTCTGCCCTCTCTAGTTACTTAGAGCCTCTCCAGTGGCTCATATGTTTCCAGGAAGCTGTGCCTACTCCAAGATACATGGTGCAATAAATTATTCAATAAAAAGAGTTTTTAGTAAAAGTTTACTACAAAAATAAACTTCCCATCCTCTCTCTACATCTGCTTCTTATTGGTCTTTTCCCTCTCAATCAATGGCACCTCCATCCACCATCGAGGTGCAAACACTGGTATCGTACTCAATGCCTCTGTCTCTTTTCCACTTCTCATATCTTTCCATGAAGTCCTGTCAATTGTAATTTTAAAATATCTCTTACATCTGAGATTTTCTTCATTTCCATGGTTACTGCTCGATTTCAAGATATCTCTTTTAAATGAAGTAATATAATGACCTCCTAATGAGTTAATACATATATCTAATAAGGGAGAGTTTACTAAGACAACACATTTATATTTATATATAAATGTATTATGTATTTATGTAATATATTTATATATAAAAGTATTTATATTTTACCAGTAAACAGGTAGAAAATATGATTTAAAAACATTCTCAGGAATAAACTTAATGACAGATGTTAATATTTTTGCACAAATTAAACCTCAAAGCCTTATTGGAATACGGAGAATGTATAAGAAGTTATCTACCAAATGCAGAGCTGTGACATATTCTTGGATGTGGTAGATGGCTATTCCATGTTTTATTTTCTAGTTTAATCCCAAATAAAATGTCATGAAGAGTAAGTTTTAGATACAAAAAGAAATATGTCTAATAAGATATAAACAGATCTACGCACAAGCAAATGCTGGTTAAAATAAACCAAAGAATATTTGGAAACGTAGCCAGGCTCAAAATCAAGTGAAAGAAATCACCACAAGACAAAAATGAAGGGCAACATGCAATATCAGAGCTGTAAGCAGGGACTTCTGCCAACATCCCCATGAGGTAATTGAACATACATTGAGATCTTAACAGCTTCTTTGTGTTTTGTTTTTATTTTTGTTTTTGTTTTTAAAGTTTATTTATTTTGAGAGAGAGAGAGAGAACCCCCATAAGTGGGGGAGGGGCAGAGAGAAAGGAGAGAGAGAATCTCCGCATGCTCAGCATTGTCAGTGCAGAGCCTGACTTGCGGCTCAAACTCACGAACTCTGAGATCATGACCTGAACTGAAGTCAAGAGTTTGACTCTTAACCAAATGGGCCATCCAGGCGCCCCTTGGTTTGTGTTTTAGATGCACAGAGAAGGAGAAATGTGTAGCCATAGGTCTCAAATGCCTAGGAAACTACTACTAAGCTTCTTGCCTAAAGCCAGAATCATCAAGGGCTGTCCCATCCCTGAAATGAATACAGAAAAGCTTCATTCACTGCCTCTAGGAAGTAGCAAGGAAGTTTATCTTCCATTAGCTTGTCCATGGGTGAAAAATACCCTTGAGAAATGAAAACTTCAGGGGTGCCTGTGTGGCTCAGTTTGTCGACTGTCCAACTCTTGATTTCAGTTCAGGTTCCCAGTGTTGTGGGATTGAACCCCACGTTAGGCTCTGTGCTGAGCATGGAGCTTGCTTGAGATTTTCTCTCTCTCTTACTCTTCTCCTCTCCCCTGCTTGCGCTCTCTCTTAAAAATTTTTTTCAGAATTGTGTCAGTTGCATATGATGCATTTAAAGGGTCAAGAAATTAAGAGCCAGTGAAATACCTGGGACTTGCAATATTGTTCAAGAAACTGCTATGGCAGACATTTCCATAGTCCAGAGGACCTTTGACTTCACAAGAAAGGAATACAGAATGACAAGACGAAGATAACTCATAGTGAATGAACCATTGTGGGAGACAGTCACAGATCCAGTAACTAGAAGAACTTAGATGCTTAGAACTAGAAATAACAAAAGGCTGAAAGAAAGTTTACCGTCAGTTTATTGAAACTATTCAAAGAGAAAAGGAACCAAAATGTATAAAAGATAGGAACCAAAAATGTATGAAAAGAATTAGAAAGTTTGGAAAGGTCTCACTACAAAAAGTCCCTATGTAAAAAAAGCATTCTGAATGCAAAGCCTGAACAGTAAACAAGACACAAATGAAAAGTGAATTCATGAACTGGACGACAAGTCTGGGGAAGTCACTTAGAATGCATCATTGGGAGAGAAAGTGATGGAAAACATTAAAATATTAGTTAAGGGATGTGGAAACCACAGTGAGAGCCCATGTATATTTAGTAGGCAATCTTTTCATTGGTCTTGGCCAAGAACTTTCTAAAGTTGAATAAAAACATGAATTCTCAAATTGAGGGAGTACTTTGAGTCTTAAGCAGGAAAAAAATGAAAACAAATGACACTCAGAGAAATCATGGTAAAGTGGCATGATCTTAAAAGATAAAATTATTATAAAGCTCACAGAAAGAAAATAAAGACTACTTATAAGAATACATTTTATTTATTTTATTTTATTTTATTTTTTAAGAATACATCTTAAAAAGGCAGCACACTTCTTATCAGTGATGATAGATCTCAAAATATAAGGGGATCATATCCTCAAAATGCTGAAGGAAAATAATGTTGAATAATTTAGATTTTTAAATGTGTGTTATTTCATTACAATCTACTCTGAATAGGATAGGCTCTTCTGTGGGTTAGTTTAACACAATGAAAGTTCATTTCTCATACTTTCCCAGTTTGCTGCAGGTAACTCCCCACGTTAACATTTTTCTGTGCTCTGACTCTTTGATTTTGACTGCTCCAATCTCTTGGTTCTAGGACCTCACCATGAAACCTCTGTGCTTTCTGCATCAGGAAAGGAAAGGACATGGAGAGCTTAGACCTGTTTCTTTTCTGCCCAGAACTGACAAGTCACTTCCACTTGCAGATCACTGGCTAGAACTAGTCAATTAGCCCCATCTAATTAAAAAAAAAAATAATGTATATTTATTTTTGATACAGAGGGAGACAGAGCGTGAGTGGGGGAGGGGCAGAGAGAGAGGGAAACACAGAATCTGAAACAGGCTTCAGGCTCTGAGCTGTCCGCACAGGGCCCGATGCGGGGCTCGAACCCATGAACTGCGAGATCATGACCTTAGCCAAAGCCGGACACTGAACCGACTGAGCCACCCAGGCGCCCCTAGCCCCACCTAATTTTAAGGAAAATTAGCATTGGAAAGTGTTGTCTTTCAGTTGCCTGGAAAGAGAGGCAAATCAGATATGGTAAGCACAAATAATGTCTATCATAGTGGAGCTCTCTTGACATCACATCTTCAGTTCACTCTTCTTTCCAAACACTGAGCCTACTAATCTCCTTCTTAGCCGAGAAAACACGCATGTTTTATGCAGTCATCGCATCATGGTCTAAGCCCAGGATCTCTGGAGATGCAAAGTAGTCCCTATTTGGAAGTCATTTAGATCCAGGTATAGCTCTTCTTGGCCCAGGGAACTATGATTAAAAAAAAATTCTAGTGCTCGCTTCGGCAGCACATATACTAAAAAAAAATTCTAAACCCTTAGGGGCGCCTGGGTTGCTCAGTTGTTTAAGCATCTGACTTTGGCTCAGGTCATGATTTTGCCGTGAGTTCGAGCCCCACGTCGGGCTCAGTGCTGACAGCTCAGAACCTGGAACCTGCTTCAGATTCTGTGTGTCTCTCTCTCTGCCCCTCCCTGGATCACACACACACACACTCTCTCTCTCTCTCTCTCTCTCTCTCTCAAAAATAAACATTAAAGAAGATTTAAAAAAAAAATTCTAAACCCTTGGGGCACCTGGGTGGCTCAGCTGGTTGAACATACGACTTCAGCTCAGGTCATGATCTCAGTTCATGGGTTCCAGTCCCATGTAGGACTCTGTGCTGACAACTCAGAGCCTGGAGCCTGCTTCAGATTCTGTCTCTCTCTCTCTCTCTCTCTCTCTGCCCCTCCCCTTTTCACACTCTGTCTCTCTCTCTCAAAAATAAACAAACATTAAAAAAATTTTTTTTTAAATTCTAAACCCTTAAAACATAATTTATGGTGGTGGCGTGAGTTTTGGTTAAGCACAGTAAGTACTTGCACTCAAATAGGGTTAATGTAAAATACACAGTAGTCACTGGTCTGTAACAACTCTGAAATCCTGATGGTAGATGTTGTAAGGGTGCTCTGACCTAGAGTTGCGGGATGTTTTTAATGAGGCCCTGATGTGATTTCTAAAGGCACCCTTTACCCATATTTTTCTCTAGCCTCTGGCTCTACCTTATGGAGAGTTGCTTCCTTTTTGTTATTCCTCTTGTTCATACCTAAAGTGCTGTCATGAAATGTGCCCTCCTTGGGAGGTACACTTCTTGCTCATCCTGCTACCTGCTCATAGAAAGTTGGATGCTCGAGGGTTATTTTAAATCTTGAACAGTCACAAGAATTTATAGTTTAAGCTTTTAGTATAACTGTGTCAAAATTTATTAAGCTTCATTTTTATTTGATTGAAGTCAGTGCCGTATGCCAAGTATTACCCCTAGAGTTCTTTTCAAAGTAAGATTCTCCAGATATGCCCTATATCTTCACTTTCTTCTTTACGTATCTTTTTCTCTCGCAACTTAATGAGAGCTAAAATGCAGATGTCAGGCCTCTGAGGAATGGATAATCCTTTATTCTTACCTCTGCACTGAGTAGTTTTATCCAATTGGAAAGTTTTATTGGAGGTTTTTCCCTCAATGCCTTTGTTTCAATTTTACATTGTATTGCTCACAACACAAGAAGATTTTTTCCAGTGTTGCAAAGTTCTGGATTTCTGAATTGCTGGACTTCATAGAGAGGTGATCTGAGTTTCAAAACCATGAACTTAAACTGGTACCAGTCTGCAAATTTGTATGATTATCTTGAGCTTTGCTCAGGATTTTAGATGTAATTCTGGAGAAAACAAATAGCTGGATTGATCCAGGCCATGGGTTATCAGCCTGTTGTATTAGGAAAATAATTGGGTAAAAGACTTGAGTGTATTTATGAAATAGTGTCATACACAATGGAGTAAAGAATCTATGGTGAACTAAGACCCATAGCAAAGGGTCTGTAGAAAAGAAATAAGGCATTTAAGATTGGTTGTCTCTGTGGAAAGGAAGACAAGTAGCTTTCTTTTCTTGGACCCTGGCTCTACTTGCATGCAAGTTGACTGAATGCAGAATTGGGCAGCTAGAATTGTCATTCCAGAAGGTATATTAATTTAGCAGCACAGAAACCAGCATGAAATACTGATGTACTGTGCCCCATCTTCCTCCCAGAGGAATTTGAATTCTTCATGGAAGATAATACTGTTCTTCCTGGGTATGTTGCTATGGTTTACTGTCTGCTTTTATCCTCAGATTTTCAAGAATCCAAAATATTTCCAGCTTCCTGGACCACAAAGACAAGACTAAAGAGACAGAGAATGTAAAAAAGAGTATACCTTTGGCGGGTATCACTATCAACAGTCCATCTCAAATATTTAGAGAAAGCACCACCATGTGGTTAACACACGATTATATATGTGTTACTGTGTTATGTATGAAAACTAAATCCGAGATATTGGAGAATTAACAGTAGAAAATAGTATCTTGACACAGGAACCTGATACAGTGTGATATACATCATTCATTAATGGCTAGAAGGTAATCTTTTTCTCCAAATTTTCTGTAAGGAAGTTCATCTACTTGTTATCCCTTGAGATAATAACATACTTTTTAATATTTTATAGGTTTCGGTCTCCTGAAATATACCCTTGGAAGTTTATCTTCCAGACTCAATCCCTGATCCACCTTAACGCAAAATAGTCTAAGATTGGCTTTCTGCCATATTGTACAGCATCCGTGAGACAGTAGGCCTATAGCTCTCATAGCACAGCCTGGTTGGAGTCAGGTAGAAAAAAAGGGGGAGGTGCATAGTGTGCAGTAATCAGGGTCTAAGCAATGTCTATGTTTCATTCTTTGTTGCTTAGACCCAAAGTGCAAGAGGAAAATCAAACTCTGTATCATTCTACTAAAAAAATAGAAATGTTAATGACAAAAGAAGGGAAATAAAAAGTGTGCCCTGGGCTATTCCCAAGACTAGGATGAATAAAATAATTGCATACTGTGTAACTCATCTTTAAGTCATATCTTTCCACCTAATTTAGAGCTGTTGTTATTCAGCAACAAAAGGTATGCAGCTTCCTGTTGCCTATAGTTATTTTTTTTAATGTTTATTTTTATATTTGAGAGAGAGAGAGAGAAAGAGAGAGAGAAAGAGAGAGAGAGAGAGCGCCAGCAGGGGAGGGGCGGGAAGAGATGGAGACACATTGTGAAGCAAGCTCCAGGCTCTGAGCTGTCAGCACAGAGCCCAACGTGGGGCGGGGCTCAACCCACGATCGATGAGATCATGACCTGAGGTGAAGTCGGATGCTTAATGGACTGAGCCACCCGGGTGCCCCTTCCTGTTGCCTTAGTAAACAAAAAAATCTTCAGTGTTGTCCTGAGTATAATCATATCTATTTAAGCTAGTATCGTAAATGTAGTCAGTCACGTTCAACACAGATGGATTCCATGTGATACATTAAGTCATCAGATCTGTGGCCCAAGCCAGAACAAGTGTCCTTTGTATTCAGTCAGCTATTTCAGGAGTTAGGTTTGTCTCGGCTTTGTCTTTCCCATGTACTACCTGTCTAGTGGGAGTAAATCATTCTGTTCCCCTTATAAATCCGGTGGGAGAATGTCAACTCTGTTATGAAGTCAAGAATCGGTATAGATTCACATTAGGACATCCTATCTTGTCACTATGCATAAAAGGCCATTTTTTTTTCTAGTTCTTGATCTCTGAAAGGAATACAATTAATGAGAATATTGGATTCACAGAAACCTCTGAGTCAGGATGTCTGTGGATGCCAGCATTGTGATTATGGCTTCATCACTTGACAATCAGAGATGATTTTTAAGAGTTCCCACATGAGCATATATTGCACATTACAATTTTTTCTTATAATCTTGAATCAGCTGAGAAATCTTGTTAATTGCTTAAGCTACTCCAGGCTTGTTTGGATGGAATATCACCCTGAAACCTATTAGCT
Organism: Lynx canadensis; assembly: GCF_007474595.2. Classification (NCBI taxonomy): domain Eukaryota; kingdom Metazoa; phylum Chordata; class Mammalia; order Carnivora; family Felidae; genus Lynx; species Lynx canadensis. The sequence continues at coordinate 54,486,162 of NC_044315.2, read as the reverse complement.
CACTTCTCTCTCAGCATGGCCAGTTATACAGGCCTGAGCATCAATTCCAGAAAAGTTATTTTTTAGGATGTCATTCAACATTTCATCAAGTCCCATCACACTTGGTGCCTTGAAAATATCCTCTATAATCTTTCTTCCCCCCGAAGCGTGTATAAACAAATCTAATTCCTTGTTAGATGCTAATTGCAACTGCCATATAACTGGGCCTCTGAAACTTTCTAAAAACATTATCCATATGTCAAGGTCCTCCCCTAACTGCCTAATTATCCTAATGAGAGGCTTATTTTTTTCTTCCTCCTGCTGACTACACCCCATCTATTTTGCAAGCTAAATATCCACTATAAAAATATCTTCAGGATGGTTCAAGATTACCAGCAGCGTTTCAGTGATAATGACTGTAATAGGTTGCCTTACAAAGCATCATTGGTATAGGTCTTGTGAAGCTGGAAAATCTCCCTCATCTTTGGTATGTTTCTAAATTAACTCATTTTACTTAGTAGTTAAGAAACCTTCTGGAAAACAAATAAACAAGTCTATGTGACATCTGTCAATGCTTATGCATATCAGAACATCCCTGGAAGACTTTGGGTGTATGAGAATGCTGTGATGCAAAATTTCAAGGTAGAATGTAGGGGCTCTTGTTTTAACTTCACTCAGTGTAATGGATGCCGTAGTATGTTGCCAGGACCCCTATTATAGAACCTTCCCCCAGCTGCCAAAATATTGACTGCCAATGTCTCACAGCTGAATTTGCTTCCTTGGCCAACTCCTGGCACCAAAAATCTTGGGTTAACTCCCTGTCTAGAAATTGCCCTCGGTGGAGGGGAGCTGCCTTGGTCAAGATTATACCCTGATTCCTGTGGGGTTGGCTGAGGCTCTGTGGCATACCTCTTAGTTCTTTTTCTCCCATTGTCTACAAATCCCTCTTGCTCCACTTCCTTATAGGTGATAAGGGATGGAGATCATATCCCCAATAGATGTCTTGCACACAGATCTCTGGACCTGAAATAAGTGGATATTGTAGGAGTCGTGCTGCTGATATTAGAGCAGATATTGGAAAAAGGGAACACTCAGATATTTCGAGGACTATTGGACTATATGGTCCCAGCTGACCTTGATACCTCGGCTTCCAAAGTGTCATCATGATCCCTGGATTAGAATCAGAGCATAGGTGCACCAGGTATTAAATAAAGTTCTGGCATAAGTTTATCAGAGTGAAGTTAAGCATCTTGATGAAAGACATTCATGAAATACATGCTAATATATTTAGTATATACACTAGTATATATGCCAGAGTCCAAGCTGAAATTTTATTGCAAATCTATCTGGTTCCACATGACATCCTCTCCCAGTTTTTCCCCCTCTCAAAGTTTATAGGTGCAACATGGACCTAAGAACTATAAAAACTAAATCATACATTGAGAAGAATAATACCATTTCAGCTGACATAAGAATTGATGGCCTCTGGTTTGCTTTTTAGAAGTTTAGAGCATTTCCCTGAAGAGAATAGATAAGTAAAAATTAAAATTCATGTAAGATGAAAGATGAAGGGATATGTGATCAAAGTCCATAAATCATGAAAGGTACACACAGCTTTGCCCAAAACAGAAGTACCAGGAGATTTGAGATTGGTCTTAGGCTTTTTAAAGGAAGGCACAACTTACGATAGTTGTATTCCTCTTTACTGCAAAGATAGATATTAAGTGTGGAATGTGGATATACTCAGGAAGATGTTAGTATTCCTGAATATTTATGTCTGTCTGATACACCCTCTTAGGTGACAGGAGTCCCAGAGTGTTAGAGACAGGCTGTGGCACAACGCTCTGAGACCTTGGCCTGGTGTGAAGGCGGGGGATAGACAGTGCTGGGGGGAATCAGAGAGGCCGCAGGGGCAAAAACAAAAGCAAAAGTAAGTTGTCAGAGCAAATGTCAGAACTTAGCAGAATCTGGATACCAGAAAAACAGGATGGCATTCTGGGGAAAATGCCCAGGGATGAGGCTGAAGGCAAAACTCACAGGTATTCCTTGACTCAAGGGACTAAATAACTGGCCCAACACCTCCCTTGCAAGAAAAAGAGAAATCTGTAAAAGGCCTAGCAGGAGAGAAGGAACTCAGAGCTTGCTCTCAGGTCTCAGTAACTGATGAGAAACATGGAAATGCTCTTGAAGAGTTTTGTTTTATCCCCCAAATTTGTGTACATTTTGAATTTTAAAAATAATATTATGTTTGTTTTACTGTTAAAAAGTGTTTTGTTCCTGATAAATTTTGAAATAATATTATGCCTCCAAGAAAACGTGTCATGTATGTTTTCCCTAGTAACAACTAGCACTTTAAGGGATTTCTCCCATCATTTCCAAAGAACAGAAGGGAGTGTTTTGGATATTGGATCTTATTGGGGCCATATATAATTGCTGTTTGTGTGTCTGCTCTCTGTGTCTATTCTTTCTTCTAAACACTGCTCTGATTCTTTTTTGTGGAATTACTCTTTCACGTTGGTACAGTCTAGTGGGGATTCTAGTGTGGTGACCAGACTTCATTACCCAAGAGGTAGGCCCTGGACATAAAGTTGGCTAAAAACAAATTTCTATCCTGGATTTAATTTTTACACAGAGTGATTTAAATCAGTGAGCATTTGTTGATCCTATTGGCACATCCGCTGACTGTTAGAAATCTATTTTGAAGAGTGACAGAATCAAAAAGTAATAGGAAACTTCTGTATTTCAGTTGTTGACAGATCAAATCAAATAAAAATAAGCATTTAGAGAATCGGAGATAATAGATCTGAATATGTGTGTTAGTATGTGTTTGTCAGATGCAGTATGCAAGACAAATGAAGTGCACCTTCTTTATGTTTTTATTTTTATTTTTGAAATCCACTTTATTAATCTTAGAAAAATTTTTTTTTTTTTTAATTTTTTTTTCAACATTTTTATTTATTTTTGGGACAGAGAGAGACAGAGCGTGAATGGGGGAGGGGCACAGAGAGAGGGAGACACAGAATCGGAAACAGGCTCCAGGCTCTGAGCCATCAGCCCAGAGCCTGACGCAGGGCTCGAACTCACGGACCGCGAGATCGTGACCTGGCTGAAGTCGGACGCTTAACCGACTGCGCCACCCAGGCGCCCCAATCTTAGAAAATTTTTAATGAATTGGTGATACACTGAACCATAATAAAAGTTATAATAAATTTGGAAAAAGGGATATACTACATTTTATGACAATGAAACAATAAAACTTGAAATTTTTTCATTTAAAAGTTTTTTAAGTTTATTTTTTTTATTTTGAGAGAAAGAGAGAGAGAGAGAGAGAGAGAGAGAGAATGAGTGTAAGAAAGGCAGAGAGAGAGGGAGAGAGAATTCCAAGCAGGTTCTGTGCTCTCAGCACAGAGCCAGATGCAGGGCTCAGACTCACGAACCATGAGATCATGACCTGAACCAAAATCAAGAGTCGAACGCTTAACTGACTGAACCATCCAGGCACCCTGAAAATAACCTTAAAATTTAAATAAATAAGCTAAACAAACAAAAGAAACTAAAGAGTTAATTGGAAATAGAAGTTACTACTTTTCTAAACAGGCATTATTGAAATTAGAATTCAAAATTGTTTGCATTATTTTCAGGAAGGTGAACATAAAACTCCACATATCAAGATGTATGTGGTCCAGTCCAAACTGTTTACAGAAGAAAATTAATAGTTACATACTTTTAATTATTAAATATTATAAGAAATAAATCAAACATCCTTTAAGCAAGTTTTAAAGGAGTAGAATTCCGTGTGTGCAAAAACCCATAGAAGTAATTTCATATGAACTGAAGAGTAAAAGGTCATCCTATGTTATGAAAATACAATTGTTTTTTTTTTTTTACCCAGCTTGAACATTATTGTTCATTTTTAAAAAATTTTTAATATTTATTTATTTTGAGAGAGAGAGACAGAGCATGAGCAGGGGAGGGGCAAAGAGAGCGGGAGAGACAGAATCTAAAGCAGGCTCCAGACTATGAGCTGTAAGCACAGAGCCCGAGGCGAGACTTGAACCCACGAGGGATATCATGACCTGAGCTGAAGTCGGTTGCTCAACCGACTGAGCCACCCAGGTGCCCCAAACATTATTGTTAATTTTTATTCATCTCTCTTGATTGCTAGAAAATTCTTTCATATTTTCTTCTTAAAATTAAAAAATTATGTCAACTTATTTTTGCTTTCATATTAGATAAATAAATTATTCAAAAAATTTTTTCAATGCTTATATATTGCATATAAGAAAGAGAGAGAGAGCATGAGCAGAGGAGGGGCATAGATAGAGGGAGACACAGAATCTGAAGGAGGCTCCAGGCTCTGTGCTGATAGCTCAGACATGGGGTTCAAATCCATGAACCATGAGATGATGACCTGAGCTGAAGTCAGAGGCTTAACCAACAGAGCCACCCAGGGGCCCCGATAAATAGGTTATTCAAATGATATTTTGTATTTATTTCTCCATCTATATGTTCATTTTTGTTCACCATGACTTCAGAAATTGTATGGAATGGGAAAAATGTTTTATCCTTTTTAATATCTTTGTTGGCATTTTAACTAGCACAGGGGTTGATTATGCATATTTCTAAGGTCAGAATGCATTTAGCCTTCTCTTACCTTAATCTTCCCAGTATTTATTTCTGAAAACACATTGTACCAGCAATGGCATGTTTCAAGAAAAGCCCATTAATAAGAACTAAGAGTTCTATTTTTCATTTTATAGGCTAGGGAAACACTCAATAGAGGAGTTTTAATAGAACAATGACATTGCGCTCTTCAAAAACTGGCATTAGTCTTTGTCTAAAAGCTCACATAACCCAAATCCAATTCAGGTTGCTTTAAAAAGTTTAATGTTCCATTTACTGCACTACAACATTTTCTTTCTAATTGAAATGCTTCCAAATGGGTAAAATGGAGGTGTTAATATTAGAAGTCTTTAAACCCACAGCTAATATCATCCTCAATGGGGAAAAACTGAGAGCTTTTCCTGGATGGTCAGGAACAAGAGAGATGTCCGTTCTCACCACTGTTGTTTAACATGGTACTGGAAGTCCTAGCCCTAGCAATCAGACAACAAAAAGAAATAAGCATACAAATTGGCAAGGAAGAAGTAATAGAACTTTTACTATTTGCAGATGACTTGCTACCCTCAAAAGAAAACCTGAAAAATGCTAAAAAATTGCTAGAACTGATACACAAATTTAGTAGTTGCAGGATATAAAATCAATGTACAGAAATATGTTGCATTTCTATACATCAATAGTGAAACAGCAGAAAGTGAAATCAAGGAATCAATCCCATTTACAATTGTACCAAAAACTATAAGATACCTAGGAATAAACCTAACCAAAGATGTGAAAGATCTGTACTCTGAAAACTATAAACACTGATGAAATAAATTGAAGAAGATGACACAAAGAAATGGAAAGACATTCCATGTTCATGGATTGGAAGAACAGATATTGCTAAAATGTCTACATTACCCAAAGCAATCTATATATTTAAGGTAATCCCTGTCCAAATACCAACAGCATTTTTCACAGAAGAACAAACAATCCTAAAATTTGTATGGAACCACAAAAGACCTCGAATAGCCAAGGCAATCTTAAAAAAGCAAAGCAAAGCTGGAGGCATCATAATTGTGGACTTCAAGTTATATTACAAAGCGGTAGTAATCAAAACATTATGGTACTGGCACAAAAATACACATGGATCAATGGAACAGAACAGAAAAGTCAGAAATGAGCCCACAACTGTGGTCAATTGATGTTTGACAAAGCAGGAAAGAATATCCAATGGGAAAAAGACAAATACTGGGGAAACTGGACAGCAACATATAGAAGAATGAAACTGGACCATTTTCTTACACCATACACAAAAGTAAACTCAAAATGGATGACAGACCTAGGCGTGAAACCTGAAATCATAAAAATCCCAGAGGAGAACACAGGCAGTACCTCTTTGGCATTGGCCAGCTGTAGCAACTTTGTTCTAGATATGTCTTCTGAGGCAAGGGAAATAAAAGCAAAAATAAACTATTGGGACTTGATCAAAATACAAAGCTTCTGCACAGTGAAATAAACAATCAACACAACTAAAATGCCACTTGTGGAATGGGAGAAGATATTCTCAAATGACCTATCCAATAAAAGGTTAGTATCCAAAATATATGAAGAACTTATATAACTTAACACCCAAAAAATGAATAACCCAATTGAAAATGGGTAGAAGACATGAATAGACATTTTTCCAAAGAAGACATCCAGATAGCCAACACACACATGAAAAGATTCTCAACATCACTTATCATCAGAGAAATACAAATCAAAACCATGATACCACCTCACATCTGTCAGAATGGCTAAAATCAACAACACAAGAAACAACAGGTGTTTGTGAGGATGTGAAGAAAAAGGAACTCTCATGCACTGTTGGTAGGAATGCAAATTGGTGCAGCCACTGTGGAAAACAGTATGGAGGTTCCTCGAAAAGTTAAAAATAGAACTACCATATGATCCAGCAATTGCACTACTAGGTATTTACCCCCAAAATACAAAAATACTAAATCAAAGGGATGCATGCCCCTCGATGTTTATAGCAGTGTTATCTACAATAGCCAACATAATAGAAATAGCCCAAGTGGCAATGGACTGATGAATGCATAAAGAAGAAGTAGTATATAAGAAGTAGTATATATATAGTAGTATATACTATATATGTGTGTATATATATATAGTATATACTTATATACTACTTATAGTATATAAGTATATTACTATATATACTGTATATACTATATACTATACTTCTATAGTATATAGAAGTAGTATATATATAGTATATACTGTCAGTGCAGAGCCAGATACAGGGCTCCATCTCATGAAATGTGAGATTGTATGACCTGAGCCAAAATCAAGACTTGGACTCTTAACTGACTGAGCCACCCGTGTGCCTCAGGTTAAAATGATTTTTTTAAAGTGCAGTTTATTTGATAGGCTGAGTATTTCCAAACATGGAAATCATGAACAAAGCCCCATTTATTCTTGGTGGATAGAATAGTGAGGTGGTGGGAAGCATAATACAATGAGTGCATTCAGCCATCCCTTCACAGTCTTTGTATTAAAGCTTGACGACTTGCCCAACACTGTATTAAGGTCTAGATTTACAAATATGTAAACCAGTCCCTATTATTATGAGCTTTATAATCTGAGGATGGAAATTTAGACAAATGATCATATAAATGTGTCATGATATATATATACATACATACTAAGACATATATCACCTACCTGGGGAGGTCAAGAGTGGTTTCTGTGACCAGGTAACATTAGAACTTCATTGGTGGGAGAAGTGGGAAATAGGAAACTTTCAGGCAACTGCAAGTAGTTTGATATGGCAGAGTTAATGCCTTTTGAGAAATGACTGAAGGAATGCAGAATGATGAGCCTGGAAAAGTTTTGATGAATGTTTTTAAATATTGACAGCAAGTTCATCCCTGAATATTACTGTTGTTGTTGATATCAATACTAAATGCCATCCTGTCTTAAACCTTATTAAAACAAACAAGTTTTTGAAAATCGGGAAAGGTCATTTAAATTGCAATATACTTTGGCTTTTGCAGGACTAAAGGAGACAGGGAAATATGGCTGTTGAAAGCTCTTTCTATGGGGTTGGATAGACCTGGGTGAGAATCCCAGTGCTGCCATTTTGTGAAACCCTGCACAAATTACTAACCCTCTTTAAGCAGGTTCCAGTTTCCTCATGTGGATGATGGGGCAAAAGATGTTTTCTTCAGAAGACTAATAACATCTCCTTCCAGTTTTCAGCACAAAATTCGTGCACAAAAATGCTTGCTATTATTATGATGTGAAGCTGTATTTCCACTGGTCCTTGATTCCAATTCACATTTTGGTATCTGTTAAAAAAAAAAGTAACAGAAGACAAGTTTTCCATTTATAAATAACTCTTCCTCATACCACAGAAAAATAAATAATTGCCGTACTTGTATGTGTAAATGTGATATGCAATAAAAGATAAATACTTCATTATAAATATTTCTTGTGCACTATCACATGCATTAAAAATACTTTTAGTGCATTAAATATATTTCAAAATATAGAAAATGACTTTTATGTCTTTAATGAACAAACATGTATAAATATCCACCTGCATTATGAAACAAAAGGATTGTATTTGAAGAAAACATTAATGATAATGCAGATAAAATGAGTTAGGAGGTCTGACAAAATAAAAGGTCTCAATGTGATCGTTTATTATATAAAATTATGAGGCTTATTTTTAATATAACTTTTTTCTTAACGTATTGCTTATTTTATGATTATTAAACACCCAGACGTTAATGACAGTTTGAAACATATGGAAAATTACAAAGAAAATACAACCAGTAAATCTAACACCAAACAATAGCCATTCTTGAGTTTTCATTTTTATTTTATATTTTTATTTTATTTTATTTTTAATGTTTATTTTTATTTTTTGAGACAGAGAGAGACACAGCATGAGCAGGGAAGGGGCAGAGAGAGAGGGAGACACAGAATGTGAAGCAGGGTCCAGGCTCTGAGCTGTCAGCACAGAGCCCGACGCGGAGCTTGAACTCACGAACTGTGAGATCGTGACCTGAGCTGAAGTCGGACGCTTAACGACTGAGCCACCCAGGCGCCCCTTGAGTTTTCATTTTTAAGTATTTATTATCCATTACTGCTGTACTGTCAAATACCAACATTATAAATACGTATTTTTATGTAATTATTATATAGGTAAGGATGGACTCATTATGCTGCCATAAGAACCCTGAATCTCAGTGTTTTAAAATAAAGGACTTAGAAAAAATGTTTATTTAATTTGAGAAAGAGAGCATGAGAGTGGGAGGGACAGAGGGAGGAGGGGATAGAGGATCTGAAGAAGGCTCTGCACTGACACCAGTGAGCCTGATGCAGGGCTTGAACCCATAAACCGTGAGATCGTGACCTGAGCTGAAGTTGGACACTCAACTGACTGAGCCACCCAGGTGCCCCAGTAAAGGACTATTTCTTTTCTTTTCTTTTTTAATGTTTATTTATTTATTTTTGGGTGCATACGTGTTCAAGAGAGAGAGAGAGGGTAAGAGAGTGTGAGTAGTGTAGGGGCAGAGAGAGAAGAGAGAGAGAATCCCAAGAAGGCTCCCAAGCTGACAGCATAGAACCTAATGTGGGGCCTGATCTCACAACTATGAGATCATGACCTGAACTGAAATCAGGAGTCAGGTGCTTAACTGACTGAGCCAGCCAGGCACCTCAGGACTATTTCTTGCTCTTGCCATACATGAGCTGCATCAGTTGTCCTCTGTATCACCCTAAAGGTTCTTGGGATGACATAGCAGCTGCTTACCATCTGGGAAATTGCCAGTCTCTATGAGGGAGAGAAAGAGAGAGTGTGGAAAATGGTGCACTGGTCCTTAGAAGTTCCATGTAAGAGTGATACATATCACATCAGCTCCTTTCAAAGCCGAAGGCAAGACATCTAACTCCAAGGGGGCCAGTAGTTGAATCCACTATTTGCCTGGAATGAGAAAGAAAAAAAATTTTGTGAAGAGTTTTTACTTCCTACCAAAATTGTTTTACAAGTATGTGAGAATATTGGCAATTATCTATGAAAATAAAATAGAGGCAAGAAAAGTGTAAAGTATAAGGAATAATTCGAAAAATTTTTGTAAGCACTCATGCAACCTCATACTTCTAAGAAAGTCATTCTACCCTTTCCAAAAAAATCAGTTTTGCTCGTTTGACTTTTGCCTGCTTTCTGAAATATGTCCCGACTTTCCAGTTTCTTGACAAGCAATACTCTTGGTTTTTCCAAACCATATGTAACACTGACTCTAAATCTTGGCTTTTCCAAAATTTGTTACATAAGAATCTGTTATATGTGTTTATTACAGTTTAATTTATGATGTTCACATCCTGTGTTGAAGTCAGCTTTGCAATTCTTAGATGATAAATGGAAGTCACCAAAATTAAGAGAATCTATCTTATTGATGTTTTCTTTGTTTGCTGCTCTCTCCAGTAAAGATAATACCCTTCACAAAAAAAAAAAAAAGTTTGGGAAGATAGCGAATTGATTCTTTAAGTCAGCAAGAATAGGCAGTAAAGCAGCAAGACAGTGATATCCGATCATTCCTTCATTACTAACTTCTCAAGGTCAAGTATTTCCTTACTGCCTTTCATGCACTGCAGTAATTGACACATGTAAGAGTTGTTACTATATTTCTGCTATCTTGCATTTCCTTACCCCAACATTGGTCTTACAGGTTCTTTGGGATCCATGCCTCTCTGACTACAGTTGATCAAGAGGCAAGTGCTTGTTTAAGTTGGGCTGATCCTAGGACACCCTCAGTCTCCAGTTATAGTAAGTGGTCCAGAGATGCAAGGGTAGACACTTGTGTCTGGACTATCTGAATCTACCTATTGAGGGAGCCTGGGTGGCTCCGCTGGTTAAGCATCCTCTGTTGGTTTAGGCTCAGGTCATGGCCTTGTAGTTCATGAGTTTGAGCCTCAGGTAGGCTCTGCACTGGCACAGTGGAGCCTACTTGGGATTCTCTCTTTCCCTCTCTCTCTCTGATTCTTCCCCATGTGCACTGTCACTGTCTCTGTCTCACTCAAAATAAGTAAAGTTAAAATAATTTGAATCTATTAGATTTTTAAAGGTGGAGCTGGAAGTGGAATGCCCTTGGCTTGCTGATGGCAAAAACTGAGCCACCTGTGTCAATAGTTATAGTTATGCTGGAAAAAGTGATTCTGAAAGACAAAGTCCACAGAAGAAAATGAGAATGAGAAAGAGAGATTTCTGATTGTTCTCGTGTCTGTTTTTGGGGTTTCATGTATTAATTGTTCCTGAGAGCTGAATTCTGCCTCCCCCTCCCTTTTGATTATGAGTCAATAAACTCATTTATTATTGCCTCAGTGAACTGAATCTAAGTTTATTTTACTTGTAACTAAGAGAAGGCTGAGAGACACTAATGCAGGCAGGCTGGGTCTGGGGACCAGAGGGGGTCCCACAGGACCAGTCAAGAGAGTCCTTGGCTGCACACAGGATAGAAACCACATGTGAGCCAGCAGGAGGTGAAAGCTGAGTTTACTGAAGGTATAAGAAAGAGTGCAGATACAGACAGGAGTGTCTGTGAGTCTCAGAAAGGAAAGGAGAGTGAGTCTTGTCTTTGCTCGGAGTCTGGGGTTTTTACTGAGGATTGTAGTCTGGTGTAAATGTTGTCTCAGGCATCCAGGAGCTGTTTGGACAAAGATGAGGGCCCAGGTGTCATTCCTTTGAGCCAGCGGGTCTTGGCATTGAGATGTCTAGCACCAGTGGTTTGGAATGCGCGAAACCCTTAACTCCTTGTCTCTTACAGGGAAGACATACACTATTTGCATTCTGGGCCATGCGTAAAGTGGGGGTGCAGGTCCCAGCAAGATCGGAAGCCAGAAAAGGAAGCAGATTTTTATGGAGTCCTTCATTTTCCCTATCTCTATTCTGTCTTAGGTGCTATAAGGCCTCTCATGGAAAATAAACAAAAATTAATAATATAAGTATTTGCTAATTTCACCCAAGAATAGCAGAAAGTGTTTGTTTTAAACTGATTTTAAAGGGTAACATTTGGGGCATCAGGGTGTCTCAGTTGGTTAAAGGTCTAGCTCTTGATTTCGGCTCAGTTCACAGTTTGTGAGTTCGAGCCCCATGTGGGGTTCCATGCTGTCAGTGCAGAGCCTGCTTGGGATTCTTTCTGCCCCTTCTGTGTCTGCACTCTCTCTCTCTCAAAATAAATAAAATCAACTTTAAAAAAATGAAGGGTAATATAATTTTACTTTATCTCATAGTGAATTGGAGTTCACCATTGTCCAATTTTGTAGGGAAAAAGATACAAAAAAATTCTGAAAAAAGTTTTATAATTTACTTGAATAAAGAGACAAAAAATGATAAAGAGATACTTAGCTTCTAATTATAATAGTGCCTTTAAAAATGTGTAGTCTTATGTTAGACTCTATGTCCTAAGCTACTTGCAGAAACACCTATATTTTCTTCAAAATAGTAAAGGAAGAAAAATCAGGCAGTGAATAAGGAAAAATAAGCCTAAATGTCTGAAGTTTCTTTTACTGGCTAAACCTTTATGTAATTTATATATGAAAAAATATATTTTAAAATGTAAGTAAAAGCCATTTTGCTGTTTTTTACCCAAGGTTTGGGGAATCAGCAGTGGGAAAGCTAGTCCTAAATAGTCTTGAGTTTAATTTCTTATTAATTTGACTTTATTAGGTCACTAGGGTGGCATTTTGTCTAGGTGGTGTTGGGGTAGTTGATCTACATTAGCAAATTGATTATAGATTACTTTCAAGAACAGAATAAAATAGACTAATTACTATTTGGGGAAATGGCAGTGTAGAATACCTATATTTGTTGATTAGTGTTCCCTCTTTGCATTAGGAGCAATTATTTAAGGAACAAAGTCAGTTTTAGATGATAGTATAGTAAAACCTTGGATTGCGAGTAACTGGTTCTGCAAGTGTTCCGCAAGACAGCAAACATTTCTAATAAATTTTAACTTGATAAACAAGTGATGCCTTGCAATATGAATAGTACATGATGCCAATCATTACATGGGATTCCAACTGAGCCAATGGTTCTTTTATCTCTCTCACTGTGGGATTGTGGGTGATCGTCTCCCATGTGCAGATGCTTGGTCTCAGACTGCAGTGCTTGGCAGTAATCAGTGATTTTTCAGAATGTGGAAGGTGCCCACAACTGGTACTAGTGTGTTTTTTTGTCAGTTCAGAGCATTATGGACAGTCCTTTGCTTTTCTGTACTAGAGTAAGCTTAGCAATGTGTTGTTTCATTCTAGGTCAGGCTGCCTGCGGATATAGACCCTTTCCTCTGCTGCCTTATTGCCAGTTACATTAAATACAGTATTTGATAAGAGTTTATTAATACTGTACTGTAGTCAACATCCATGTGAGCTTATGCAATGGTCCCCCATGAAGAAAAAGGTTGAAAAGAAAGGCCGTAAGAAGGAGATGATTATGGTGGAAGTTAAGAAGGAAATCATCAAGAAGTAAGAATAAGGTATGTGAGTGGCTGAAATTGCAAGACATATTTATAAGAAGTCTATGTCTGCATCTTGTCTGAAGAGGAGGAGGAGAAAACGCCAGAGGAATCCCTCACTTCAAGTGAGATTGGAGAAATGTGTAAAATGTGGGAAACAGTGCAAAATTTTGTAGGAAAGCACTGTAGCAGTGTGAGCTGTAGCAGTGCGAGCGATGAATCTGTGTAACGGCAATACTATTTCTCATTTCCGCGAAATCCTCAAAAGGAGGCAAAATCAAGTGTCATTGGATAGTTTTCTTGTTAAAGTTGCCCGAAAAGAAAAAGATTCCAAGCAGATGGCAGTGATTCTGTTAGTGATAGTGAAAGTTGTCTTACACAATAACCCTCCTCTCTCTTGTCTCCCTCACACCAGCCACAAAGGTTTTCAAAGGTAAGTGGAGGTTAATTTGTTTATTTTTCTTTTTCTTTTGTATTTTATTTATTATTTTATATTATATTACAATATTTATATGACTATTTTGTAATCAGTTTTATATGACTATTTTGGGTTGTGGAATGAATCATCTGAGTTTCCATTATTTCTTAAGGGGAAATTCGCTTTGATATATAAGTGCTTTGGATTACAAGCATGTTTCCGGAATGAATTATGCTCACAAACCAAGGTTTTACTGTATTTGGTTAAGTAAAGGGTCAAAATAGCAGGATGGTTTTATATTACTTTATATGTTATATTTTATAATTCATGTAATTATAATGAACTAGAATAGTCTCATCAGCCAGAGTACTTCTCCCCTGATCAATCTTATTGGAACACAGACATTCTTCAGTAACTACTTGCAAATACTCTTTCAATTACCCAAATCATTGGCATTATCATATCCAGTATTATAGCTTATGTTTCATTAATTACATTTTAAATTGGCAATTTACCAACTGAATTAAAAGTTAGTATAACCCTATTACCATTATGTTTACAAGTCATATTTTAATGAAGTTTCCTTATGGGAAGATAGTTACATATGGATAATCCCATGCACTACAGAAATAGTGTGATCTTTTAATCAAAGGTTAAATAAAAAGGTGATTTGAAAACATGAAGCATTGTCTAAATGCAATATGCCATTTATTCACTCCTGATTCCATAATCTAAGAATCTTGTATTTATTGGAAAGATCCTTTCCCCTTTTATTCTGATTAGTCTATTTTTATTCTCTGTATTAAATATCACCATGAAATTGACAATAAATATAATGAAGAATGTCAACAACGTAAGATACATAGTAGCCTGCCCGACTTAGAAAATGCTCTCTTGTCTATCTTTACTAACTCACATTTCAGTCAATAGATCACCTGTTTTATTGAAGTAGTTTTCTATGGTGTGATATCTGCAAAACGGATCCTACTGTTCTTGCACAGAAACAGAGAGATGAGTATTCACAGATATTCACACCAAAAAAATAACGCTTGAATTTGAAATTTCAATGCCTACTGTAAAAGCTTATATCATTGACATTGCTGATTAAAATGGTGAATTGTTTTTCCCTGAAGTGGTTAATACTGATGATATGCTTTTGCACACATCTGTGAGTTTTGCTATAAAAAGAACATACTGTCCAAAGAGTACCAAGAACTGATGTTTCTTCCCACCAATTTCACCTTTGTGCCCCACCAAATCCCCTTTAAGAAAACCAGTATAACAATTTTTGAGCTTGCAAATAGCTGAATTAAGAAATAAGTTTATGAAGTGAATTATGAGTGAATCTAGAGCACTTACAATCTAAATTGATTCATAAAATTCAATTTAAACTAATCTTTCATACACTCAGGCTTGCCACCGGATGACACAGGAGTCAGTAATAAAAGATAAAATTCTAGTGAAACGAATTGAAGATATAACTGAATACAGATGAATAGCCTGATACTGAGACCAGGAAAACTTTGAATTAGAGAATTATTTCTCTGCGTGAAAAGGTCTTTCCACTAGTTTGTCATTGTAAAAAAATGATGAAATTGTAAAATTATATCTGTGAAATGCTCTTCCCTTAAACACATGCAAAGATAGAAAAAAGTAAGTTTTCTGAATTACTAGATTGATTACTATTAATAATGTTAATAGGAAATGTGGTTTTTGTGTGTGAACATCAGTTTTTGTGGAGAAGTTATGGACATAGAGAAATGTGATTTTTCATTGCATTGCAATTAGGCAGTTGTTATTGGAGATATTATTCATAATAAAATTAATTTTAAAATGTTTATGACATGATTTTTGGTTCTAGATGGATTCTTTCTGAAGGCAAATTAAGTAGGTTTTTTCATTATCCATATTTTAATGGTCACCAAGTGAAATTCACAGGTCTTAAAGGACTTGCCTTAGGATACACAGTTGATGAGAGTAGAGTCTTTTCCTATACTGTGTGCAGTTTCCAACTCTAAAGGATCCTCAGAGCTTAAGCAGTTTACTTTGCCAAGTTTACGTGGAGTGGTGGCAGAATGAAGCTATTCCATAAAATGTTGAATATTTAGAAAAACAAAATCTCTAAGTATTTAGGAAACATTTTCTACTAAAAGACCTTGTTTAGGCAGAGTCTGAGTCTACAATCTTGTTTACAGTTGAGTCCCTAATTAGTCATCATAAGAGTGTTGTGGCTTAATCCTTCCATGCCTAACACAGAACTAGTCCTAACAAAGAACATCCTCCTTTTCTGTTTGAGGCCAAACTCAGCAGTAGGGTCTCTCTCTTGCAGTCCTTCTGCACTCCCATCACTGGAGTGGAATTAGCAGGAAATGACCCAGTTGTGAAGCAGCCACTGCTTCACTGCCATTTCACCTTCCTACTGCTGCGTTCCCCCGCAGCACCTACTTCTGGGCACTGCACATTTTCGAAGCGCAGCAGATGAGAATGTTGCTTTGGCTGAATCTAGACAACAGGCTATTTGAGCAGGGAAACTACGTGCTGGATGCCTGAGCTCATCACCTGAAAGACAGCCTTACGTTTTTTCTTCTCAGGCAGGTAATATTTAAGTCAACTTGGTGGGATCTGATGGGTAGGCCAATTCTGATATTTAAATCGCTCAAACAGCATCAGCTGCTTGCCTGAAGTCATGGATTTTAGAATTTAAGTATAAAATTTTTAGGTTTTAAGATGACAATTTGTTCCTATTACATTTTTATAAAGTCACTAGTAGGATAAATAGACCCTAATAATTTGGAAAAAATTCTGGAATCTGAAAAATTACTACATTTAAAATAGAGTGTTCTCATTTATTTTTAGGAATGTTTCTATTTATCAAGGATTCAGTCTGATATTCTAACAATATATTCTAACAATTATAATCCTGTTGGCAGTTTGTGTGATTAAAATATGGAAATAAATGTGGTTGGAAGTTAAATGTCATTTTCATCTTGGGACTAAGAAAAATAATTGTTCCGGTATTACCTTAAAAACACATATGTGATTTTAGTGAAAAAAAGAAAAAAAAGGTATATACTTAATGGTCCCTGTTAGCAATCTCCAATCACGGCCTAATTAGTATGTGCCATCTATTATGTCATTACTTTCTGTTTTGTTTTGTTTTGCATAGAAGCTTTTTCTAATGTATAGCTTGGTTATAGGTAACAACATGGCGGCATTTAAGGTTTCAATTCTTCATAATTTCTGCTGTTCTCAATCAAAACTTAACTTTCTTTTTGGTTATTGTTTTTCTGAATATAGAATAGAAGTATGTTTATATTTAAAAATTGTTAAGGGGCGCCTGGGTGGCGCAGTCGGTTAAGTGTCCGACTTCAGCCAGGTCACGATCTCGCGGTCCGTGAGTTCGAGCCCCGCGTCAGGCTCTGGGCTGATGGCTCGGAGCCTGGAGCCTGTTTCCGATTCTGTGTCTCCCTCTCTCTCTGCCCCTCCCCCGTTCATGCTCTGTCTCTCTCTGTCCCAAAAATAAATAAAAAAACGTTGAAAAAAAAAATTTAAAAGTTGTTAAATGCAGATAAGCAAAAATAAATAAATAAATAAATGCTTCCATTTGCTACCAGCCATTCAGAGGTAACCATTGAAATACTAGATGTATGTCATCTGGTCTATGGCATATATTTTATTTTATTATTTATTTATTAAAAATTTTTTTAATGTTTATTTATTTTTGAGAGAGAGAGTGAGACAGAGCGTGAGTGGGGGAGGGCCAGAGAGAGGGAGACACAGAATCTGAAGCAGGCTGCAGGCTCTGAGCTGTCAGCACAGAGCCTGACGCGGGACTTGAACCACAAACCGTAAGAACATGACCTAAGCCGAAGTCCGACGCTTAACCGATTGAACCACCCAGGCGCCCCAATATATTTTATTTTTTCTAATAATTAACAAAATATTTTTAAATCTTTATTTATTTTTGAGAGAGAGAGAGAGCGCGGGTGTGCAAGCAGGGCAGGGGCAGAGAGAGGGGGAGACACAGAATCTAAAGAAGCTGTCAGCTCAGAGCCGGATGTGGGGCTTGAACTCAGGAACCATGAGATCATGACCCGAATTGAAGTCATACACTTAATTAACTGAGCCACCCAGGTGCCCCAGGAATATATGTTATTTTAACCAAAAAACTGTATCTTAGCATATTAATTTTTGGACATCATTTTTCTTACAGTTAATTGTCAAACTTTTTCAAATCAATGAATATATTTTAACTCTATTAATTTTAATGACTCAAAGTTTGACCATAATGTGGGAATCCAAGCAAAAACTATATATAGTGAGTTTTATGTACATAAAAGAACATAAGATAATAAGAAAGGAGGAAAGAGTAGGGCAGAGATCAGGGGCACATAAAGATATAAACTGTAGATGACATAGTTTTACCTCCCAACTCAGCAAGTGTTAGAATTTTTGAGCTTTTGAAATTTTCTCCTTACATTTTATTGGGGTTATATTCAATGTCCAGTTTATTAGAGTTATATTCTCTCTTGGAGTACTCTATTGTGTGCGGCTAGAATGAGCCAGCTGATGGTTGCAGCATTGCACCTAGATACCTCCTTGCTCAAAGTCATGAATCCATTGGGTACATTTTGTATCTTCCGAGTTATTATAGGTAATATTTTTAAGACAAGTTTTTGCCTCTACATAACATGCTTTGTACTTTTCCAGCTTCCTATAGTGGTTTTCTCATTATTCTTCATTCTCTTCATTCTCCTTTGACATTTGTTTGCCATGTTCTACTTAACCCCAAAGACAACCCTATATGTTTTAGACCATACTTCTTTTTCTTACAGTTTTCTAAATAGTTAACCATTTCCACAATAATGCTGCATGACAACCAAGCACAAAACATTAGTAACATTTAATAAAAATCTTTTTTTTTTCTTATGTGACAGGCTATTTTAGGTCCTTTGCTTTTCCATATAAATTTTACATTGGTTTGCCAGTTTTGACAAAAAACGTTATAGTATTTTGATCAACATTGCACTGAATTTGTAGATCAGTTTAGAGAGAATTGGTATCTTAGCAATATTGTCTTCTCATTCATTAACATGGTATAACTTTCCATTTACATTATTTCTCTCAATAATACTCCATAGTTTTCAGTGTAGAGTTCCAGTATATCTTTTGTTAAAATTTATGTGTTGGAGATGCTATTACAAATCACATTTTGAAATTTCATTTTTAATTATTATTTGATAATCTATAGAAATACAATTAAGCTCATATATATGTATATATGTATATATATATGTATGTATGTATATATACACACACATATGTATATTCTTTTTTTTTTTTGGTCTAGTGACATTGGAAAATTCACCTATTAGTTCAGCTTTTAGTTTTTTGTTTTTTGTTTTTTGGTTTTTTTGGTAGAATCTGTTAAGAATTTGTATTTACATATCAATGTAATTTTTGAATAAAGATACTACTTCTTCCTTTCTGATCTTTATTAAAGGTTGTGATTATAGTGCTGTACATGTGGATATAATTATTAGAATCCTCTGAGTTTCCATCAGTCCCCAGATTCCCTACTAATATTGTGGTCTGACTGTTCTCTGGGATTTATAATCTCATTCTGAATATAGAAAAATGGAAGCAGGGCGTGGGTGGGTTTACCCCTTTGGCACAGAAGAGCAGTTATATGATTTTCTGATTGACACAATCCCTAGTTTTCTGGGTCAGGAGCATGGATGGTTTGGAAGAACAAATATTTTTCTGCCTATATTTTTAGGTCGTTTTTTATTTTCCCATAAATTGAAGCCAGTGTGTGTCATTTGCTGAATTCCGATTTGTTTTTCTAAACCTAGCCCTGTCAGCCTTGCAATTGTTGTCAATCCCTCCAAGATTATAGTGTTAGACTGCCTGATAGTTATATTTTTCTTTGTGGCTGTGGGTATTTATCTTTTTTCTGTCTTTGGACATTTTAGTGAGAAGTTGAAAGGAGCTACATTGGAGGTTGCTGAGCTAGTTGCCAGAATGAACTGGAAATACTATTTTTTATTGAAAACTAAATACCCAAGGTCGATTAATTCACGAATATGTTCTAATCCATTTATGTTTCAAGATGAGACAATATTAACTTCCTCATGGAAAGATTTTATTCCTAAAAATTCTGCTATTGTTAAAAGACTAATCACCTTTTCCTGATTATTTGTTATAATTGTGCTTCTTTTTTTAATTTTTTATTTTTATTAAATTTTTTTTAACGTTTATTTATTTTTGAGCCAGACAGAGAGAGCATTAACACGGGAGGGTGAGAGAGAGAGTGAGACACAGAATCTGAAACAGGCTCCAGGCTCCAGCTCAGAGCCGACGCTGGGCTTGAACCCATGGTGTGGGGGGGGTGGGGGGGGCTCGAATTCACGCAGGGGGGTGGGGCTCGAACTCGCCCATGGCGAGATCATGACCTGAGCCAAAGTGGGAGGCTTAACCCACTGAGCCACCCAGGAGCCCCAAACTGTGCTTCTTATAGAAGCGCTTTCATGGTATAATATTCTATGTGTTTTAATTACCCACGTATTTCATAAGAGCCTAACATGAGATTCTCATGCACTTTTAGGTAGAGGAAGGAAGGATGCAGAGTGTTGGCAGTGACATTGTATGCAGTTAATTATTTCCCCCGATGTTGCTTTGGGTAGAATATTTGAGGAAATATATCTTATAGAGAGCTCTTGAAAACAATTTTAGTATAAGATTATGTTAAAAATCTAATTTAAAAAATCCATGCAATATTCTTAGTTTTGTAAATGTCATAGGAAGCCAGAGGATTCTGCTAACGCTCTTATTTTGTTATCTGGATGGTCTCTAATTTACTGCAATTTATTGGCAGTGGGGAGTTGAGGAGAAGTGAGAGAGTTGATGGGAAGAAAGAAGAGGAAGCTCAAATCTTCTGACTTCCAAAGTCTCTGGAGTCATTGTCAGCTTTAGACTCTGAGGTCCCAAGGCAGAGTGTCCAAGAACCCTTGAAACTTCATTATGCATGTGTTTTCTCCTAAATATTGCCTTTATTATCGTCACTTGAAAATAGATGACTTATCTTTCATAGTTTTTCAAAGAAATGCACCTTCCATTTCCATTACTACCCAACCAAAACCTGAAAAAATCTGGAGGAAGGAAATGCAGAAGGCTGATCCTCAAGGCACTTCCTTTTGAATGACACCCTTCATTTAACTGATGCCCATATGTGTAAGGCTTAATAATAATGGCAACATGTGAAGGCAGAATTGGAACATTATTTAGCAGTCTGTCATCATTTATAATTTCCAAGTAGTTTAAACTCAATATAATATACTCTTTCTTTTTTTTTTTTTTTTTTGTATTTTTCTGTTTCTCTAAGCAATTGCTTTCAAGGTCACAAAACTTTGGTCACATGAACTGCGGCAAAAAAAATGTAACATGCTCAGTGAAATTTCATTTGCTAGGCTATCAAAAGTCAATCTGCTCATGTAGCTCAGTCACACAGGCCTTCTTGTTGTTCCTCTCGTTTCAAGCTGCCTGTCTACAGCAAAGTCTGTGCATGGCCTGTTCCCTCTTCCTGGACAGTTTCCCCAGATTGTCACCAGAATCTTCGCTCTCTCCCTTCATCTCTGCTCAAATGGCATCACCACCTCTGAGAGGTCTTCCTCGACCACCCTATTCCAAACAGCACCTCCCTCTCTCTCTTTTTCCTCTAATGTTGCTTGGTTTTTCTTTGCAGCATTATCACTACTTATATTTTTACCCATTTACTGATGGATTGATTACCTGTTTAATGAACTAAAATGTAAGCCCAAGAAAACATGAATAGACACTTCTCTAAAGAAGACATCCAGATGGCCAACAGGCACATGAAAAGATGTTCAGCGTTGCTCCTTATCAGGGAAATACAAATCAAAACCACACTCAGGTATCACCTCACGCCAGTCAGAGTGGCCAAAATGAACAAATCAGGAGACTATAGATGCTGGAGAGGATGTGGAGAAATGGGAACCCTCTTGCACTGTTGGTGGGAATGCAAATTGGTGCAGCCGCTCTGGAAAGCAGTGTGGAGGTTCCTCAGAAAATTAAAAATAGACCTACCCTATGACCCAGCAATAGCACTGCTAGGAATTTATCCAAGGGATACAGGAGTACTGATGCATAGGGGCATGTGTACCCCAATGTTCATAGCAGCACTGTCAACAATAGCCAAATTATGGAAAGAGCCTAAATGTCCATCAACTGATGAATGGATAAAGAAATTGTGGTATATATACACAATGGAATACTATGTGGCAATGAGAAAAAATGAAATATGGCCTTTTGTAGCAACGTGGATGGAACTGGAGAGTGTAATGCTAAGTGAAATAAGCCATACAGAGAAAGACAGATACCATATGGTTTCACTCTTATGTGGATCCTGAGAAACTTAACAGGAACCCATGGGGGAGGGGAAGGAAAAAAAAAAAAAAGAGGTTAGAGTGGGAGAGAGCCAAAGCATAAGAGACTGTTAAAAACTGAGAACAAACTGAGGGTTGATGGGGGGTGGGAGGGAGGGGAGGGTGGGTGATGGGTATTGAGGAGGGCACCTTTTGGGATGAGCACTGGGTGTTGTATGGAAACCAATTTGTCAATAAATTTCATATATATAAAAAATAAATAAATAAAATGTAAGCCCAGTGAGGGCATGAATTTTGTTCACTGCGCATGCCTAGTGCCCAGAGCAGTGCCTGGCACTTCACAGGCAGTAGGTAATTTTCTTTTAATAATAACTGAATGGGTGACATCTTCCTTGATCTTTCTAACTAGGTCAGAGTCCTTGCTTCCTTGTTTCATAGAATTTATTACATTCTGAGAATACATACTAGTATTAATATATATGTTTTCTTCTCATTCCATGTAATAGAGACTTCAAATAACAGTGGTTTAAATAAGAGAGAAGCTTATTTCTCTTTGGTGAAATAGTGTGTAGGTAGGCAGTCCCAAGGCTCCAGAGTAGCCTTGATCCATGAGGTTTTGCAAGGCCACAGCTCCTGCTACCTGGTTACTCAACCACCCAAGGGTCATAGCCCTCCTGTGCACTGCCCAAGATGGCCACCACGTTCACGTGCCTGCCTGCAGGACAGGGGAAAGGAGAAGAGAAGGTCAACTTCTCCTCTCCTTTTGTAGTGTGATAATTTCCAGCTACAAGCGAGTCTAGAAAATAGAATGTTTATTCTGCCCAGAGAAAAACTCATTTATCATGGAGATGAAGGAAATTATCCTGGAGGACAAGTAGCAGGCCCTGCTACAATTCTTTTGTGTAATAATTTAATAATGTTCCTCTCTTCCACTGAAGTGTTAAACACCTGTGGTTTTTCTTTTTGTTTTCTCCTCAGGCCCTGGCACAATGCCATCACATAGTGGTTACTGTGTACCTATGTAATTAAATGATTATTTTATCGCTCAATGACCACATAGTTAAATAATTATTTTATTGATGAAGCTGTTTTCAACTAGGCATGCCCATTTGTCACAAGAGGAACTTTTTCAGGGAGGAGGGAGGTAGGAAGATTATCCTATTACTCTAGGTGGGCGGAGAGGGAAGTTCAAGGTAGAGAAGTGTTGAGGAGGATGAGGCGGGAGAAGTTGAGGAATTTAGGGCTTTTGCAAGAGGAGGAGCCTGGGAATGGGAAGTGTCTGAGGTTAGGAAGTAGGAGGTGATGGGTCCTTTGTGGTGGTCACTATAAGCTCCCCAAATGGACGAATGGGGAGGCAGCCAGGTGCATTTCTGGGGATCCCAGAGTTGCTTGCATCCTGTGTTCCTTCCTTCCATTCTGTGAGCTGCCCAGATTCTTCCTAAAATCACCATTCTGAACTTACTTTCCATTATGATTTTCTCTCTTTCAAGCAAACAAAATCCTGACTGACATCACTTAGGGCCTTGAAACTTGTTCTTTGATTTATGGATAACACCTACATTATATGTCAATATCTTAGTTTATAAGCAAAATCTCCTGGAATGTTGAAAGAAACATATTTCTTATGAAGTTAAACTTAATGCAACAGGAAAAAGGCTTATTTATTAGAAACTGACAGACATGAAAATGATTTAAAAGAAGAATGCTGTTAAATATGATACTTCTTTTTTTTTAAATTTTTTTAATCTTTATTTTTGAGAGAGAGAGAGTGAGAGAGAGAGAGAGAGAGAGACAGTGAGAGTGAGAAATTGGGGGAGGAACACAGAGAGACAGACACACACAGAACCCAAAGAACGCTCCAGGTTGCGAGCTGTCAGCACAGAGCCCGATGCGGGGCTCGAACTCAAGAACTGCGAGATCATGACCTGAGCCGAAGTTGGATACTTAACCAACTGAGCCACCCAGGCGCCCCTAAATATGATACTTTCTATTAAAAGTAACATTTTTGGTGAAAAAAATCTTATTTTCTATAGTATTAATAACAAAAAAAGTTGCATAGAGAAGTCACATTTGAAAGTTCTTGAAGGGGAGCAGAATTTGCCATCCCAAAATATACCTCTTTGGCATAGCGATTATTTTAGGCTGATTATTTTTAAGAAACAGCAGATCCGGAAAACCTCTGAAATTGGAGAAGTTACACTTTTGTAAGAGACATTCACTTTGGTTAAGGCAATCTTCATTTGTAAGGGTATCTCCCTCTGGGTACTGGGAAGAGGAGAGACTAAATCTCTAGGAACCCTTATCAATGAAGCCACAACTTAAATTTGTGTAACAACCATGCCTCTTGTTTACTGCGCTTTTTCAGATGGCTTCCAATAACTGGCTTCCCACCCTTCAACATCTTCTTCTGTCTTTAGCTGGAGATGGTATTTAAGGTGGTGGCTTAGGCCATTTGGAGGAGTTACTTTTCCTGGGCATCATTCATGTATTTAAGTATACATGTTACTAAATTTCATTTGTTTTTCTCCTATGAATCTGTCTTTTATTATGGAGATGGTGGTGGTGGGGTCTCAGCCAAGAACCTAGAAGGGTAGAGGAAAAATCATTTTTCCTCCCCTACATTATAAAAACCCATTTTACTTTGAGCACTTTATATACCTCAAATAACAATAACAGGAATGAGCAGTGATCCTTAGGAAAAAAAATGAAGCAAACAAAACAAAAAATAGAATCTTCTGAAAATGATGATATTAACTTGAAAGCAGGAAAAAAAAGGACAAAGACAAAGGGCATTTTAACTATCAGGTCTTTATCATGTCATCATCATAATAAGATTCAGCTGGCTTTGCCTTAGGTGGAAGCAATTTTGCATCCTACTTTGAGTCTCATGGTAAAAAACTGCAATGTGAAAAGGTCACTTTCACAACAAATTGTATCAAGGATGAAAAGTGAACAACAATAACGCCAGTATTATTTTGCTAAGGTCTTCTGTGAATTGAAAGTAGCAAAATTGGTGACTAAAAGTGTAGTTTGCCATGTCAGTATAATATTGATACTTGAATAAGAAAACCTTAAAAGAAAAAGAAAAAGAAAGAAATGTGGGTTCTATTTAAGTTGCGATATATTTTACCAAATTCTAATATAGGATCCATTTTTACAGTTTTTAGGGTTAGTATTGTATCATGCTTTCCACTTCATGCCATTCTTATTTTAGGAGTTAACAATTAGTCTGGGACAGATCATGACGGGCCTTGTAGGACAGCCTAAATAATTGGAAACTTTGCTAAATGGTGAGTCATATAAGAGTGTTCAACAGGGAGGGGCGCCTGGGTGGCGCAGTCGGTTAAGCGTCCGACTTCGCCCAGGTCACGATCTCGCGGTCCGTGAGTTCGAGCCCCGCGTCAGGCTCTGGGCTGATGGCTCAGAGCCTGGAGCCTGTTTCCGATTCTGTGTCTCCCTCTCTCTCTGCCCCTCCCCCGTTCATGCTCTGTCTCTCTCTGTCCCAAAAATAAATAACCGTTGAAAAAAAAAAAAAAAAAGAGTGTTCAACAGGGGAATAGAAAAATGAGAGTTTGGTTTGGACAAGATTGCTGTGACAAGCAGGAAGACTGACATGAGGCAGCCAGGATTGTAGGAAGGGAGATTTGTCGTAGGGGATTGGACATTTGAAATCTCCCGCTCTTTCTCTACCCATGAATGTGTTTGCTAAACTGCTGGGTAATGTTTGAACTTCTCCTCTTCCTCCTCCTCTTCTTCCTCCTTCTTCTAGATCTTTTGCTTTCAAAGTGCATTTAGCTTTGTGAGAGGGACTATTATTATTACTTTTAAGAGGGATTATTTTAATTAAAATCTTTGCTGTCCTTGTGACAGAGCCCCCAGCCGTCAGGACTAAGGGTAGATTTGAATCGCTGCCACCGTGTTGGGTGCAGAATCCTTATTCCTCACCAACAACTGAACGTTTTATTGGTTTAAATCCCTTGTGCTGGGCTTCCTCTAATGTAGGATAGGGTTTGCTGGAAAGAGTTTTCAAGTTCCTGTTTACACACCCATCAGTTTGGCAGACATGCCTAGATATGTCTGAACCCCAGGAAGTGATAGAACTCAAGAATTTTCTTAGGAATCTCCTCAGCCTTGTAAATAGGCTTCTGACAGGCCTATCTTATCAGTTTGCTAAACATGCCTGAACCTGCCTGAATCTCAGCAGTGAGCAGGAGTGTCTCAAACTGAGCTCAGTGCTATATGCGGCAGATAAGGTAAAAATAAAATAAAAAACCAAAATGATTATCTTTGTATCAAATTTAATATCTGTTGAAGGTTTTCACATATTTGATCTTCATAAGAACATTGTGAAGTACACACATTTCTTATGAAAGCATTTCTTATCATCCTATTTCAAAGCCAAGAGAATAGTAGGAGATGTGAAGGGAGTGGGAGAGAGAGAGGGTGGAAAGCAGCTTTGTGATCATTGAAATGGAAGATAATAGGAAACTTTTTGTTGCTGCAGGAACAGAAGGAAGAGGTATGTGGAAAGATTCAGAGGTAATTGATAACCAAAGGGACACAAGACCATGAAAGGAGACCCTTCCTAGCTGAAACTCAGAATCAATACGAAGTTTCTGGGGATAGAAATATAACAAAGCAATATATTTCTGAATTTGTTTTCAACAAATTACAGAAAAAAAAACCAACAAAGAACAAACCCATGTAGGTAAAGATCATCTAGTTGAAAAATATATCTATCACATCTGACTGGTTTTGTAGAACTCTGGTGCTTCATTAAAATTGAAGTTAGTCCACTGTGGGATACCATACTGAATATAAGATAGACCATTGTTTTATGGGTCACTGAATTTTTTTAAAATGATGCCAATTAAATGTGGCAAGCTAGTAATTGTAACATACATTCTGATTTCAGAGATGATAAAATATTTAAATATATGTATCTCAGAATAACTGAAGGTCATCAATTATACCCTTTAAATATATTTTTATGTGAATGAGGACAATCTATGCATATTAGTTGGATGAAGTTCATTGTACAAAGGATCATTTTACCTAGAGGGCTAAGGATCTTGAAACTTGCTGTGAGAAATAAGCCCACTGACCCAATCAAAGGTGGGACACGGAGACCTAGAGCTTTAATCAACGTTCTTACAAGAGAGGGTGTCTGACCGACAGGTACACTCAGAACAGTGACAGCAGACAATTTATCTCCAACATGCAATTTCCTCCCCTGGTTCCTTATTGGCCTTACCCAGAAGTCACCTATGCCCACGTAAGGCAAAACATAGTCTAATTGAAACAAATGTACATTTCCTGAGGTGACACAGAGACTTTCAGTCCTTCCTTTGTTCTTTGGCACATGCTCATTGCAAAGCCCACAAAAATAAGCCCCCAAAATGGAGAGGGGAAGAAGAACCAGGAAGTGAAGTGTCCAGGGGTTTGGGACTCCATTATGGGGGCAAGGGGCACTTCATATATATTTCCAATAGGTTGTAAACCTACTGTTAACTAGACAGCACAGCTTTTATTTGGTATTTCTGAAAATGAATCATCTCCCTTACTTCTCACACTTGCCATGTGACAATCTGGGGGAAAAAAAAGAACTTTAAGCTGTCACAAGGAAAGAATAGTACCTCAGTACTTGGGGCATTTCATTCCTAAGGAAAATTTTATGTAAGTTATATCATGGAAGATATCCAATGTATGTGTGTGTGTGTGTTTAAAGATATTTAAATATTATATTTTTTAATAATTTTGCATGCTTGCTTCCTTGCAATATTTCTATTAGAGAATAGGAAAACATATTGGTAAGTCCTTTCAATGAAAAAGGAAATTATTGTCAATCAACTAAAGCGTAAAAGGGAAAATCAATTACTAGGTCATGTATAAGGCACTTAAGTAAGAAAGAACGTCTTATTGGGATCCCCCTTAAAATAAGGAGTAGTCTCTAGTGGGCTTGGATACATTTAAAAATTCAAGAAAAATAATGAAAGCAGCAAAGACTTGAGAAAATGATGTGGATAATACATGATTAAAATTTAATGTTAACTTTAATGGAAAGTAAGAGTGATCAAGTCAGTAATTCACATGTCTGATGCATGTTTCCAGAAATCATGAACATCTCACTCACTATCTTATTAAAATAACCTTGTAAGATGAAAGAAGTAAATCTGATTCTTTGGCCAAGAAACCTTCTAAAACAAGTGAAAAGTGTACTTTACTAGAAATCTCAAATCCTATGTTTCAGTCTTGTATCGGCTAATAAGTAATTATATGACAGACAAAATTCCTTAACTTATTTAGGCCTCAGCTTCTTCTTCTGTAAAATGAACAAACCTGAGTAAGCAACATGATGTGTAAAAAAAAATCTCTTTCTACTCAAATAATTACAAATATAAAGAGGCAGCAAAGAAATGGTCTAATTACCAAATTGACTAAATTTCATAATAAAGTTAGTATAAAAATATATGTAATGTATTTTGGGACAAATATCTGATAACTCTGTCAACAATCTTCCCTTTCCCCAAGAAAGTAAAAGCAGTGTGTTAAAAACGCATAGGAGAAATCAGGGCAATTTCCACAGATACGATAGAATAGCTTGCAACCTTTTCAACCCCTTTTGACCAGAGAAGTAGTTAAAGTCAATTTAATGAAATCTGTTTGAAGCGATCCATGAACTTCAAAGATATAAGGAGCCAAAATCCTAGAAAAGGACACTCAGGGATGTGAGTTTGACATTCATTGCTTTCATTCTAAAACTGGGGAGAGCAAAAGGCAGAGGTACCAAACAGGAAGCCAACAGAAAACAGTGGCTAAGCAGAGTTTTTGGTAGTTTTCATAGGGCTGGGGAGACAGTGGTGAGAGATCATGGCTACTGTGGCAGACAAATCGAGATTTCAGAGAAAATGGAAACACAGAGAAGATAGTCCAACCTCAGCCCTGTTTTTCACCTTCAGACAGCTGGTGATTTGTATGTGACCTGTCCCTATGATAAACCAAGTGAAAAGCTCAAGTAAGAGACTAAGAAAATAGGTAGAACCTTCAAGAATTTCATTGCCCTGGGAAGATGAAAAGTAGAATTCAGGAATGTCCAAGGAGCAGGGAACTATGCAAATCCCTAGGGTAAGTATATAGGTAAATCTAAATGAGTTTTACATGTACAGAATAATAGAAATAAGGTCATATAAAGTTATAACGCATGTTAAATATTTGATTAAATATATACTTCGTAGGTTACTTATGTGATAAAAATATATGGCATCAGGAACCTAGGACATGAGGGATATATAGAATTAAATGTTCTAAAGTCATAGTATTGTCAGGCAAGTTACATTAGTACTAATATATAATAGATCACAATAAGTCAAGGAAGCACATTTTAATCTTGAAGATATCATTAAAAGAGCAACAGATAAACAAGCTAATCAAGGAGAAAATTGGAATATAAAAATGTTTGAAATTTTCAAAGAAGAGAAGAAAAAATAAAGAAGGACAAATACTCCATGATTTTGGATATCTCACTTATAAGAGGTATCCAAAAATAGTCAAACTCCATACAAATTTTAGGTTGTTTGTTCTAGCTTTGAGAAGACTACTGGTGCAATTTTGATTGGGATTTCATTGAATGTGTAGATTTCTTTGGGTAGTATTGACATTTTAACAATGTTTATTCTTCTAATCCATGAGCGTGGAATATTTTTCCATTTCTTTGTGTCTTCTTCAGTTTGCTTTATAAACTTTTTATAGTTTTCAGCATACAGATCTTTTACATCTTTGGTTAGATTTATTCCTAGGTATTTTATGGTTCTTGGTGCAGTTGTGAATGGGATCAGTTTCTTTATTTCTCTTCTTAATGAAGCTTTATTTCTCTTCTTAATGAAGCTGTTGCTTCATTATTGGTGTATAAAAATGCAATTGATTTCAGTACATTGCCTTTGTACCCTGCGACTTTGCTGAATTCATGTACTGTTTTCACTTATATGTGGATCTTGAGAAACTTAACAGAAGACCATGGGGGGAGGGGAAGGGAAAGGGGAAAAAAAGTTACACAGAGGGAGTGAGGCAAACCATAAGAGACTCTTGGATACTGAGAACAAACTGAAGGTTAATGGCAGGTGGAGGAGAGGGGAAAGTGGGTGATGAGCATTGAAGAGGGCACTTCTCGGGATGAGCACTGGGTGTTGTATGGAAATCAAGTTGACAATAAATTATATTAAAAAAAAACCCCAAATAGTCAAATTCATAGAAGTAGAGAGTAGAATGGTGGTGCCCAGGAGCTAGAGGGAGAGGGAAATAGGGAATGCTAATATATTGCTAAAGTATTTTTCAATGCTAATATATTGTTTCATTTATGCAAGATGCATAAATTCTAGAGATTTGATGTACTGCATAGTGCTTATAGTTAACAATAATTATATTGTGCACTGGAAAATTTGTCAGGAAAGTAGACCTCAAATTATGCATTCTTACCACACAAAAAAAGGTAGAGGCAGGAAGACTCTTTTGGAGATGATAGCCATGTTTATTACCTTGATTATGGTGATGGTTTTGTGGGTGCATGCATACATTCAAACACATTAAATCATATGCATTAAAAAATGACACGGAGGCTTGGTGGACACCAACCTTTTCAGTAAATGGTGCTGTGCTATTTGAATATCTGTGTGAAGAAAAACTGACCCCTGCTTTGTAGCATACATGAAAATCTGTTTCTGATAGATTATAGGTCTAAATGCTGTAAACAGAAAAGAAGACAGGAGAATAACTTTATTATCTAGCATTAGGCAAAAATTTCTTTATAGATAATTAAAAGCACTAATGATAAAGGAAAATATTCAAATATCAGACTTCACCTAAATTAAGAACTGTTATTCATCCAAGGATTATGTTAAGAAAGTGAATATACTAATCACAGATTGGGAGAAGACATTTGTAATACATATATCTGATCAAGGTCTTATATTCAGAATTAATAAGGAATTCCTACAGTTTAATGGGAAAAAAGACAGAAGACCCAATTAACAAAATGCACTGTCACACACACACACACACACACACACACACACACACACACAGAGAGAGAGAGAGAGAGAGAGAGAGAGAGAGAGAGAGAGAGATCCAAATAACCAATAAGCAAATAATATGCTTATTGTTTCTCAGGAAAGTAGACGTTAAACCTTCAGTGTCAAAATAGGATACTACTGAATATGCACCAGAATGGCTAAAATGAATGACGGAGAATCCTAAGAGTGGATGAGGATGTAAGGCCACTGGAGCTCTCACCACAGCTCATGGTGATTTAAAATGGTAGAACCACTGGGAAAATTGTGTAGCAGTATATAAAAAAAATAGCAGTATGTTAAAAAAAAAGTGAACATACTCTTACCATTTGGTCCAACAATTTCATTCTAGTGTATGTACTCAAGAGGAACAAATGCACACAGATATACACCAAAAAAAAAAAAAATGCAAGAATTTGTTAATAGCCTCAAACTGGAAATCCCTAGAAATCATTTAACTGCAAAATGAACATATAAAAGTCAATGTACTCATACAATGGAATAATATACAATATTGAGCACAAATGAGTTATTCTACATACAACAACATGATAGAATCTCACAAGCTTAATGTTGAAGGAAGAAAACCAATGAATACATAATGTGCAATTCTATTTATAAGCACTTAAAAATATACAAATTAGTTTGTGGTGATGAAAATCGAGACAGTAGTTACTTGTGGTGAAGCTATTAATGACATGGACCCTGAAGACGGTGTGCTTTTTGGATGCTAGTAATATTTTTGTGATTGATCTTATTAGTGATTACACAGATGTATTTGCTTTGTACACCTCTTAAACTCGAATAAAATGTTCTAAAATTCGTTAGATTCAAGTTAACAGGGTGACAAAACTTATCTTTAGTGTTCTCAAAGGAAATGTCAAATCTAAACTGAAGATTCATAATGGAAACATTAACTGCCTGCAGTATTACCTTTAAATAAAAGAAATGCCTCTGAATGTTAAGACAATAAATTAGATTAAAATATGTGATCAAGTTGCAATTAAAATCTGAAGATTAACCACCTATGCACAGTATAAATTGGGGCAGAGCATTGGATTATGTGAAGAAAAGCAGTCTAGACATAATAAACTTTGAGATAGTGAAATGTCAGAAATGATTACAGACCTAGATTTAGAGATCTGTAGTGTATATGTAGGGAGACGCTTTCTTTTCATTCCATTCCAAGTTGAGGGCTGAACTGATTAGTTTCTTTATTCATTTTAAATATATGGTACACTTATATTTTGTTAAAGCATACTTGAAAGATGGGTTAAACATATTCACATTTAAACTGATTTTTGAATAGTAATATATTTCTAGCAAAATATTTCCCCTTTATGTGTTGTGTGGGAAATGCATGGACTACAAAAAAATCCCTTCTACAGAAACAAAGCAGTATCCTCTGTTCTGGCTTCCCAGCTGTGAGGTGACGTGATTGTTTTCTGGGTGAAGGTCTTTGGCTGTTTCACCAGCATACAAGGCTGACTGAGCATCATAATTAGTGGTTCACCAATGATGCTGATAAAATTGAAAAATGAATGACATCAGATGTTTTACCAACAGTATCCACTAATTTGTTAAAGTTACAAATAGTATAGACAGATGAAGAAGGGGGAAAGAATTTATATTATGCAAATAGAAATACCAATAGTTTTTAATATTAGTCTAAAAATGTTTTGTAGTTGATAAACACAGTCTTTCAGTGACTTGTAATTATGAGAAGTTATAATGCATGTCTGTTCATCTCTGAAAGGAATAAAGTGCCAGAGACAGAAAAAATATCTATCCCATGGAAGGATTTAAAGTATAAAAGTGGGAACATTTCATTTGCCTCCATATTTTGGTAAAGTGATGTGTGTGTGAGTGTGTGTGAGTATGTGTGTGTGTGTGTGTGTGTGTGTGTGTGTGTGTGTATCATTTCTTTTCTCTATGGAGGGCAAAAATGCAAAGGCGGTTATTTTCTACTTTTATCTGAATGACTTTAAAAATAGGAAGAAGGATGAAAGGAAAAAACCCCATCTTTTCAGACTTTGAAAACTGAAGGTCATTTTATTAGAATACTTGTGTTACTATCCCTTTTGCCACCCATGACAAATTTCCCACTTTTTCCTCATCTTCACTGCCACCCTCTGGCAAGCCATCTTGACAGAGATATCTAAATCTTCTGTCCATTTGTGCTTTACCCCTTCCTCAATTCTTTCTCCACTCCAGAGCCAAAGTATTATCTTAATGCCAAAGGGGATCATGGAATTTCCTTGTTTAATCCACCTGATTGAAATCACATTGCACTAAGGATGAAAATCACATTGATAGCATGTCCTCCACAGGTCTGCATGATGTGGACCCTGTCCACCTCTCCAACTTCATCTTCCATAGCCTTCCCCTCTCATCCTGCTGTGGCCACAGTTAGCTTCTTCCAGTTTCTCATATATTCCTTGCTCTTTCTTTCTTTTCCCAGGGAGTCTGCTCATATCTGGGACAGTTTTCTCATTCACCAATCTAAGTCAGGCCTCTCCCCTAGCCTCTTACTCTTCCATTATGACACATAGTGTATACATTCTTGTGTTCATTCATTTCAGCTCTACCTATCTCTCTAGACTATAAGCTCTATGAGGCAAAGGAGAATGATGATTTTGGTTTTCACTATATTTCTAGTATCTAAGACAAATAGCAAGTGTTCAATAGATGTTAGTCAAATAAATTAACAAGCTTGATATATCAATCAGAGAACAAAATTACTATCTTTATCTTATAATCTATTCATTTAGGGTCTCAATTCAGGTTTATTTGTAATACATTCAAAAAATCCATCCCGTTTCTTCTCCACGTAGCCCCTGTACTTTAGAATTTTGAAAATAGAAGTAAGGTAAATATTGTTATGTTTAAACCTCCCATTTTATGGACTCAGGAGAGGCCAAGGAGACACCGACTCACTTGTGTCTCTCCCAAGCCAAATATCTTTGTGTAATTTAGTTAGTGGTATTTATCCATGGGAATCCCACTTGAATTTTTGTGGTAGATAACAGTAATTGCACTCTAAGTTTTCTGTATTATAGCATGAGATTTATTCTATAGAATGCAATGTATATAGGAAACAAATCAACTTTTGTGTATTCAGACATAAAGCAAAGCATCGGGCCTTAAAAACAGTGTTTTAAAACATACAACAGTTTTAGAATGTAAACACTTTTCCCGATCATACATATCAAGGCTTTCAGGCATAATCTCTGTTTTCATTAACTCAGGCTAAACATTGTCAATGATATCAGATAGTTCCTTTCCAGGTGTTTTCTGAGTTGTCTTTGATTGATATTTTGATTATACCTTTTTCCAGTTTCCCTAGTACTTAGGTAGTAGTTTGTATATTTTCTTTAAAATGTATCATTTTCATGGTAGAGTTTCGGAGCTGCCATTCAAAGAATAGGATTGTCTCCCCGAAACTTTGGGCTGCTCACATGAAGGTATCTGATGAGAAGTTGGTCTGGGCTTGGGATCCTCTCCCTCTTCGTCCAGCTGAAGGGGTAGCACCTAATCTCAGCACCCACCAGATATGACTTTTTTCCCCATGGAGAGGTCCAGTAACATCCATGCTGTCTCTGTACCTGTGCATGTGCTTCTCTTGCTCTCATTATCTTCTTGATCTGCTCCATTTTTCAGAGCTAAATATTATTCATACTTTGAGAACATAGATATCGAATAGTCGTGGTCACTGTGAGACTGAGTTAGACACCCCTCAAATACAATCTGTGAACTCTCACATCTTCTCCATTATGGTCTTTATCAAAGTGTGATGAGGCAGCCACTTTTCTACATGCCTCCACGAGTGGAAGTTTTTCCTAGGATGTGGTCTGAGTCTTTTGCTCACCCAACACTTCACACATTACCTGTCATGTTGCTCAATACATGCATGCTGTTTGTGGCATGAAAAATTGCCATCTAACACCATGATTTAAAAAGATCATGCAATACCAAAACTCATTCTTCATTTTTTAGAAATAAATGTCTTGCAGATGAGCATGAAATGAGCACTCTTTTTTGTTTTTAAAATAATATTAAAAGGGCAGCAACCATAACAATATTCACTAACATCTGTTATTAGGACCTAACAACTCACAAGATTTATATTTGACACCAGTGTCAATCTAAAATTGTAAGATAAAGTAAAATGTATTTTTTTTTAGATCAGAATGGTAGAAGTAGAAGAGTAGAGTTGAAATTATTTTTAGACTTGGATCTGTCTGGTATTTTTTAACTTTCATGTTTCCCAATTATTAATGGTACCGAAAGCAAAATCTGGAAAGCAAGAATTTACTAGCATTTTAATAATTACTTCTTTACTGTCTCGGCCACAATTGATCAGTACAGAATGTACCTTACTATCACTGCTTTTGGTATCTGTGATGTATATTATAGTTACGGTGACCATATATTCCAGATTTTTCCTGTTGTCCTGGAATAATTACCAGGAGTGTCCCCTTTTTACTCTCAATAGTGTCCTTAATTGAATAACAAACTATATAGTCATTCCAGTGATAAAATTGGAACTACAAGAAGGCATGGAAATATTTACCTTGTATTCTTTCTACTTTATTCCTTGTTGCTAGCAGAGGGGAGGGATGGATTCGGCAGCACGGATGGGTGAAAATGGTGTGCAATGCCAATAACGTGGGCCCTCTGATACTTTCAAAACTTTAAGAAGAGGCAGGTCTGGTAGGAAGGGCTGAGTATTTGCTCCGGGCTTTTTTCTGCGCCTCACTACATCGGAGGATAAATGACAAGGGTCTCACAAAACACACCTCTGGCATCTTGTACACGTAGGAATGAGTGTGAGCAAGGCTGAGAGGAAACAGCGTTTATCGTGGGCATCATAACATACCATGTGTCAGTCAGTCACCATGGACTGGGCCTTTTGCATTCATTACCTCATTCAATGTCCCCAGCAGCTCTCTGAAGTAGATATCTTCATGCCAGATTTACAGATGTGCAAACTGAGGCTTAGCCAAGTGCAGCAGATTTCCAGTGGCCACACTCATCAGTAACCTATATTTGGATATTCGTTTTATTACCTTGGAATGGTGCTACTAGCGTGTAAGTTATCATACGTAAAGGTGTCTTCCAAGTTTCTTTCTCCCCAAACTAAGTGTGCTGTGTACAAAGTGGCACTTCAGTTTTACTTTTGCTTGAATTTGTTACTTCCCTGAGAATGAGCATTTGTTCCTACAAGGCACACTATAGATAGACTCTGAGGCCCTACCTGCCTGCCCCGCCCCCTTCTCCCTCCAGACCAATCTCACTCCAAATACGCACCTCACTATGTGTTCCTGTTACACCTGAGTTCTCTCTGTCCCTGGAGGCAAACATGTTCTCCTTCTGTTTCACACCTTTGCACACGTTGTGTCCTTTACTGGCAAGTCTCTGCTGCTGCCATATCCCATGCTTCTGCTGACTTATTACTTTCTCAGCAGAACCTCTTCTTCTCAGACCAGCGTAGTCCCTTTGTCACATTCTGTCTTTCCCTTTCGGTAAAGCACATCACGCCTGCAATTTCTCATAAACTTTTCAAGGACAAAGGTAATATGATATTTACAACCCTCCACTTTATTGCTAGCACACAGAAAAGAGCCTGACACATCATATGTACTCCTCACGCACCAGTCAATATTAAATATTGAATATTTAGTCCTCATTGATACTCTACCTCTTTGACAATGGTTTCCAATTATGCTGTTGGGAAATACCATCATGTTTAAAGTATAACCAAATACATTTCGCAAAAACTTGAAGCATTAAGCAATATGTTCATGAAAACAAAGAAAACCAAAAAGCTTTAGCTACATCTGTTGGAAAGATTTTGCACGTAGTCGAGTCCAGGAAGATTGGAAAAAAAAAAAAAAAAAGGAAAGAAATGCATAAGCCTCTTTGTTACTGTGGAGTTGCTTTATTTGCAATCAGGTTCACCAAAAGCTTAATTAGTGCTCTTTAGAGCAAAGAAATAATGCCTGACATGGTTCACTTCTATCTGGAGCAAAATTAAAAAGAAATATGTAAGGTGTGAAGAATTGAAGGTACTCAGAACATATCAATTATTTATATTAACATTCATTATCTGACTAAAAGGCAGGATAAAGGCTTTGGGGAATTGTAGGGTTCATATAATTTCTCTCTAATTATTCTAATTTACTGTAATTAAGACACTAAAATAATCCTGAGAGAAAGCAATAATGTCTTTTAACATCAACTGAGGGTGGTGGGCGGGGGGAAGCTATCTTGCATTTTTAGCTTTATTTACCATAACTTTTCAATGTGACAGAAAGACTGATTCTGACTTGTAAGTTTTTAAAAATTATGAGTTTTAGAACTCCCAATGCAAGCCTGGATGAAGCACAACTCGAAAGTATAACATTTAAGTCTATAAATTTATTTACAAATTCATAAAATTTATCTCATCAATGCTATATATAAACTTTATCACGATCATGGCTTTTAGAAAAAGGGCACCTGTAATATACATTTACAGAATTTCAAGCATAGGGAAAATACAAAGAAGTAAGTATGAGTTAGGTATCCTGTCTGCAGAAGTCATTTCCAGATGGTGATAAAGAAGGATCTGGAATGATAATTTCTTCAAAATATTTTTCATGTTAGTGAATTTAGAGTCTTAAACAGTTGAAAGGTTTATGGGAAAGCACATGCTGAAAGAGAGTTCCCTCTTCAGCATATATTTTATTTCACTGAGGATGTTGAGTGGAAATGAAGTGGATAAAATAATTGTGGTCAAGATTCTGCTGTGTGAGGGAACACGAAGTTACATCCTGCAGGTGGGTGGATAAGTGA
Organism: Lynx canadensis; assembly: GCF_007474595.2. Classification (NCBI taxonomy): domain Eukaryota; kingdom Metazoa; phylum Chordata; class Mammalia; order Carnivora; family Felidae; genus Lynx; species Lynx canadensis. The sequence goes on along the minus strand of NC_044315.2, from coordinate 54,448,340 downwards.
TGAGCCTTGATGTTTCTCAGTGTTCCCCATTTACCATCTTAATAGTATTTTCAGTTGTTTCAAACACCTACCTCGGGTTGCAAGTTTAAGAATACTGCCAAACAAAGACATAAAATATTCATGTTACAATATATTCCTTTTCATTTGCTAAGATTATTTTAATAAGAATATAATATCCAGTTTGAGCACATGTTGATTGAACTATTTATGAATATTTTTTGTAGTGACTAAGTTGTCTTTTCTTATGGATCAAAGCCCCCCAGGGACCAACACTGTGTTTGTTATTCCGGACCACTATTGGGTGTAAAATTCCCCAAATACTAAGCTGAGTTTTGCCAAGTCTTGTAGTGGGAAAAACATTGCAACTTATGCCTGCTATGTTTGAGAGCAGTTCAGTATCTTTCTTTTATTTATTTATAAAAATGTTTATTTATTATTTTGAGGGGAGGAGGGGCAGAGAGAGAGGGAGAGAGACAGAATCCCAAGCAGGCTCTCTACTGTCAGTGAAGAGCCCGATGTGAGGCTTGAACTCACAAACTGTGAGATCATGAACTGAGCCCAAATCAAGAGTCAGGCACTTAACCAACTGAGACACCCAGGCGCCTCACCCACCGCCCCCACCCTGTATATTCCTTTTAATTTAGCAGTTGCCAAACAGTTGATTGCAATCTACTTTCTATATTGTAATTTCACTTTTAGATTTGGTGACTTTCTGTGGCTATACTTCTTATTTTTCCATTTGTCTCTAAATTGTAGGCTGTCTTCCCAGTCATAGAATGGTGGCGGTGGTGGTGGTGACAATACCATGCAGTAGTGCCCCTTTCCATAATTCACTGCACATGTCATCAGTACATACTCTTCTTCTAACTCCTTGAATTCTAGGCCTTCGTGAAAGTGAAAACTTGTTTCCTCCCAACACAGCAAAAACTCATTAACCTGTAAAGCTTTATCACTAATGTGAACTCCTTCCAAAATTTCCTAGATCCCCCACAATCTCACCAGTCATGCCCCATCTTCCCCCAATGCTTCCCTCTACTGGACTGGATTTCTCTTCTAAGCCCCCATCATAGATTTCCATTTTCTCTTATTAGCACTTGGCCGAATGTACTCTACTTTCTGGGACATTGTGAGGGACATTGCATTTTGAAGGGAAGATAGCATGATTGTTGTTTAAGGAAGTTCTTTGGCCTTGGGACAGGGAAAAGGAGGGCAGAATTATCTCAGATAGTCACTTTTCCTCAGCTTTGCAGGTACAGAGTCAGTCCCATGTTGTTAGCATCCCGAGTGGACTTGTCTCTCACAGGTGACTTGTAATCACCACATCCATATAGAGCACAATGCTAATCCATTATTTCTCAATTAAAACCAACAAAAAGTCATCTAGATCAGAATGTTCCTAATAATCTAAGGATACCCTTCTGTTAAAGTTCCAAAGAGAGTGAGGCTATAATCAGCTACTTGTTGGCAGTGAATTAAAAATCTTGGTAGCTAAGTGATAATAACTGAATGTATCCACCTCCACGATAGGGCTGGACCTGACCTAGGACCACATTCTTCTTGCTGGGAATAGTTTCTTTCCTCTAGGGCAGAACTGGATGGATATTGCCACATTCTACCTCATTTATCTCATTTTCTCATGGTTCCATACTAAATGAATCTCTTCTGTTGATTTCTTTCTTCTTCAGATGTTTTTCCTTCTATTAATTTGGAAACACTGTATTCAACTAGAATTGAGTCCTGTTTTTCTGGCATTAAGCTTAGGAGTTTTGTCTTGAGGTGACCTCTTCCTGTAGGTGATCTTCTCCCTCAAGAATGGATTTTAAGTATTTCTTTCCTAGTTCTGAGAGAATCTCACCTTTAATCCTTTGCAAAAATTACATATATCTGTCTTTCACTAATCATATGAAAATTTCCATAGGCAGGAATAATAGTTTAAATGTTATACACTTAGCACAGTGACTTACACATGGTAGGTACTCAAAATTTAATTGAAAAAGTTTTACCGGACAGATCCCTGAGTGAAAATGATGGACTGCTAAATAAAAACAAAACAAATTAGAAATAATAATAACCAGAATACTGCCCTTTCCAAAAAAATAATTCTCATATTTTTAGATTCCCTTCTGGTTATTGTTTGTATGCATAGCTTTTAGGTTCCCTTCTGGTTATTGTTTATATGAATAGCTTTTTTGCAAAATTAAAATAATAAGGGAAAGTACAACTTTGTACTCTTATTTCTGCTTTTTTCCCCTTGTTTCCTTTTTTCTTCATATGTCAAAAATATGTCTAAAGTGTGACAAATTTTCATAATTATCATTTCAGTGTCTGCATAATATTCCTTGGAGTGAGAGTGGTAGTATCATTATTTGTATAATTATTCTTACATGGTTAAACATTAAAATTGTTCCTAGCTTTCATTATTGTAATGAACAGTGTAGTGAATATCTTCATATCACAGATTTTTCTTTTTTGGTTATTTCTTTGGGATGTATATGCAAAGAGGTAAGTTTCTATGCAATTGAATTATGAAAGAATTAGGAAAGAGCTGGACATGAGCTGAAAACTGGTTCCTTACAGTCAGAAGTTGTATGTGGTCCCAGCAGCTCTGTCACAAGGAGATAGAAGAGCTGGTGAACCCTAGAGGGGATCCTGTCTCTGCTGAGTGTAAAAGGTGGTGAGGCCCCTCACCTGGCTCATTTCTAGCTCTGTGAAGATAGCATTTGACCACCAAACTTCAATCTTGCTTGTGGGGGGGCGGAAAACTACAAAGACAAGAAATCTACATAGACTCACTTGTATCTTTAACTTTTCATCATTGTTTGCCAGTTTGAAAATAAATCAAGGTGAACATAAGGTAGATGAGGCTAAGACATTTTCCTTACAAAGTCTCAGTTGTGGAGCCAGCCGTATGTCTGGCTCAGCTTGGGGTGCCATTAGATGATGACATTAGGATGGCCTGTGACAATGTTTAGACAGGGTCCTGGCAATGCCTGAATGTTTCATTCAACCTCAACTACTCTTCCCGTAATGTCCTTAAGAAAGAGAAAACCAGATGTACAGAGATGCAAAGAAAAGCAACATGTGGCAGGGGATTTGTCTCTAAACCCCCAAATCAGAGCTTCGGTAATCCAGGCTGGGCCAATGAATGGCTTCCCTGACCCAAACTTCATAAGAAGTCTCAGAGGTACTGTTCCAGTCTGAGCAGATGTGAAATGCTATTTATTATTAATTAAGTTGGATGGGGTTAAGAAATAAGCAGGTATCTGCCAATGCATCAGGCATTTTTGTCTATTATCTTTCTTTCCCACTGAAAAATAAAGGCACTAACCTCACCAATATTCAGAATTCAAATAGTATCAGTATCATCTATATCTACATCTACATGTGTATCTCCTTCTATATATTCAAAATGAATCATAATGAACCTACAATTTTAATATTAACTCCTTTCCTTAATGAATTGAAGACCTTTTTTCTTTCTGATACACAAGGTTTATGTTTTTCTTTTAAAATATTCTACTGAGTTTCAAAATATTCTACTGAGAAATATGCCAGTATTTTTATTCTGACTTATTTTATTTCCCCAGAGTAATCCCTGAAGAAATATTTTCAAAAGGTGGAGTGAGTGCTATATTTTCTGAATCCTGATGTGTCTGAATATGCCTTTCTTTTGCCCACGTACATGGATAAAATTTGTCTGGTTATAACCCCATGGTCACAATCCTTTTTATCCAGAATGCTGTAATATCGTTTTATTGTTTTCTAGCATTAATCTTGCAGACAAGAAATATAAAGACAGCCTAATTTCCTTTCCTTTGCAGAACAATCTATTTATTTTTCTTTATGCCAGCTTATGGGATTTCTAATGTTATTGCAGTTCAGAATTTTCCCTAGGATATGTCTCTGTGTGCATCTTCTGTCAATATTCATGTTCTGCACTTGGAGGGGGCCCTTTCTACCTAAAGATCCAAGCTCAGGCATATTTCCTTTTATTATTTTATTTATTATTGCCTTTCCTTTGTATACCTGCTTTCTCTTTTGCCTTCCCATTCTGGACATACTCTCGTAGGAGCATGGGAGGAATAGTCAGGGCAATTGCTAGAGTGTTATTATGGAAGGAGTTTCTGTGTTCTGTTAATGGTCATTCTAACCTTAGATGGTTCTCTTCTCTGAGTTCTAGAGCTTTCAAGCCCTTGGAGAGTTGAAGCGAACTTTAAAAATGTCTTTGTTAAGTACCAGGAATTTCCTAGCAGAATCTTTAATTTACTATTTTATCATTTGACTGGATATGAACTAAAAGAAACCAGTCACTAAATGTAACTGATAACTTCGGCTCCTTTGGTGTAGTCACTTCTTCGATCAGTAATACCTAGGACATGGAGCTTCAAGCGGTGTCTTCATGAGAATGGTGTATTTATGTGTAATAATTTCAATAAATAAATCTGCCTTATAAAAATGGTTGTATTTCTAAAACCCTCTAGTGATCACATTATATCAATGTTCTATATTAATAGCAGTAATTTATACACATAAAACTATTTCAGATGAACAAATTTAATATATTCTTAAAAAGTATCTTTCTTGTACCACTTTTTTTTTAGTTTTTGCTATTGAAAAGAACACATTTTTAAGTAATCTGCATGGCAGTGATATACAGGTTGTTTCTACACACCTTTAGATCATTCTCAATCCTGTCAAGTGTACCTAAGTACTTGGATGCAACATATCACCCAGGTAAAAAGGCACAGAGGAACTGACTATTCTATTTTGTATTTATTCACATGTGAAAAAGGCTTTATTTTAGGAAACACGTAAACAATGTGGCTACTACTTCCAAAAGATCAGCTGTAATTATAAGCTCTACATGATGTAAAATCTTACGTCATGCTTTGTTTTATTCTGGGAATTTCTGCACCTAAAACATTTCAGGTTTAAGCTGAGGACAGTGTATAATATGGTTGTCTTTGAAAAAGTCTTCAATTATATGACCTCATAAATCACTGCTATGACAGTGACTGATTTTAGGTTATAAATGTAGCCAGATTGTGTTTAAAAGATCCTTCATGTTGATAAGGCAATAGATTCTATCAGTTCCTCAGAATAAGATACCTTTTCAAATATTTATTTCATGGTATTAGATGAAATAGAACCAACATATATAAAAGTCTCCTCTTGCAGATAAGGAAACAGAGACACGAAATGCTTAAATGACTTTGCAAGGGTCCATTTCAGAAGTTAGGATTCAAATAATGCTCTTTACCGCTATATGCTACATGTAAGGTATTGTTAAGTATGGAGTTTTACTCTAGTTATAGCTAGGATACACTATAATATAATACACTATAATATACTATAGTTATAGTTAGAAAAACAAAAAACAGAGCTTAGAAAACAGAGCAGAAAAATGTGCTCAGGATAAAGTGTCTCAAACAAAAATAAATGAAAGAATGACTGTCCCAGGACCTATGGATTTGAATGTTAAGGGAATAAATCAGATTACAACTGAATTCAATATTGGGACCTAGAGAGCTGAACAATGATACACCTCATTTATTAGGCTATAGAATGTAATAAAATAATTGGCTATGTAAGAGAACCAATTTTTAATTCCAAAGCAATATCTCTGAACTTGCTAATTTTAATTATTATATTAATTATTAACATATGTGTAATAGTATGATTGTTTATTAAAGTGGAGTAAATTCAGAGGATGAATAATTATTTTTGCCAAATATTTCTTGTTTCTTTCATAAAATTTCCCCATTCTTTTTTACTTTATTGGCATCAAAGTGGCAGCTATCTATCTGTATTATTAAGTTGACTTTCTTGCTTTGTTTAAGTAGAATAATTTTCTCTGCATTTTTGGTATGTATATATTTACTTAAGTTAGGAAACATGACAATTATGAAAAGGACATATAATGTGTTCATTGATAGGTTAAGAAAAATGATAAACACCTGTGTACCCTTTACCATGTTTGAGTAAAACCCTTTACCATGTTTCCCTGTCTCCCCAGGGAAACAGTATTCTGAATTTTGATTTTCCAAATCCATGTGGATATAATGTAAACATTATATGGTTAATTCTTGTTGAATTAATTATGAAATCCAGGTGAATGCTATCACACTACATGAATGCTCCTGCATGTGGCCTTTTCCAATCTACCATGGTTGTTTTTTTTTTGTTTTTTTTTTGTTTTTTGAGATGTTTCCAGGTTCATACACATAATCTTGGCCTATTAACTTTCACTCCTCTGTGGTGTTCTACTCTGGCTATATCAAAATAATTTACTCATTGTCCTTTTTGTGATTATTTGGCTTGTTTTCAGTTTTTCTCTGTCACAAATGATACTGTCATGGTCTCTTGTAGATGTTCTCTGATGTTCATGAGAAGGAATTTCTAGGGGTGGAACTGATGGGTGATACCATAGGCACATTCTGAAACTTTACAAGGTAGCTCTGAATTGCTTAACAGTGTTACTGAAACAGTTAACACTCCCACAATGACTAAAAATTCCCTTAATTACACATCCTTACCAGAATGTAGCATTGTCAGAATTTTAATCTTTGCTAATCTACTTAAAATAAAAGTTTATCTCACTTTGATTTTAATTTGCTTCCTCAGGTGTTAATAGTGTGTTTATTGATCATTTCTATTCCCCCTTTTGTGAAATATCTTTTCTTCTCTTTTTCTTCTTTTTATGTTCTTATTATTTTGTAGAAGTTCTTTGTATATTCTAGAAATATCATATTTGTTTGTTATAAGGCTTTTAAACATTTCACTAGTTTTGTATTCATTTTAAGGCTATTTACCTTAAAATTTGAATACCTATCAAATTTGAATCATGTTTTCCAATTCACTTCCTTGAGTTCTATGATGGTTTATGATATTCAAGCATTAGATATCTAAACTTTCCAAGTTCAGAATTCAAATCTATGAATAACTTTTGCTGTGATTGCTTTTTCAAATTTAGAAGACTCTATGATGTCTCAGGATCAGTGAAATATTCTTTTATTCTACACTATATTATACACACACACACACACTTATAATGTGATTGAAAACAGTGCATTCTGTTATTTAATTTGAAATTCGTCTCACAGAATACTTAATTGAATAATCCATAGGTTTCTCAAGATTATTAAGTTTTATACAATCAAATTTCTGTATATACTACGATCTGCTTTTGGTCTACTTAAGTCATGCATGGGTCTGACATTTTTGACTCTTAACCAAAGACTACTCCCTACTATTTTAATTGTTGAATTTCAAAGTATGTTTCATTTATTTAGATTCCTTAAACCTAAACATATATTTTCATGTCTAAGGTCCTTAAAATTTGAAACAGAAATAGCTGAAGGAGAAAAAGAAACATACTTCATTGACGTGACATATAAATTGTATTGTTGTTCCTGGATTTTTGCTCCTAATGGTGGTTGCTCAAAACTTATTCCTTGCCAGAACTACAAGAGGTGTCAACACTTCCAAAGTCTATTGAAATATTCACTGAGTGCTCTTAGACCAAACAAACAAACAAACAAAAAGATGTCTCTAGAAGGAATATCATTAATCTCCCTGGAGTATAGAATGGGAATATCTTGTAAGATTATTGATACCTGGCATACCTTTCACTATTGCTTAAAAGCCCCTTTCTTCTACCAAATGTGACCCATATTTATTCTCACCATCACCTGCAGCAAATGTGAATAGAAATTGCCCTCAGTGATAAAAATGCCCTGTCTTCAGGACTGTATTAGTCAGAGTTGTCCAGAGAAACAGAAGTAACAGCATGTATGAGAGAAAAAGAGAGATAGAGAAAAGGAGAGGGGCAAGAGAGAGACTTATTATAAGGAATTGGCTCATGTAGTTATGGGGGCTGAGAAGTCCCCAGATCTTCAGTGGGCTAACTGGAGGCCCAGGAGAGCTAGTCGTGTAGTTGCAGTCCAAATCCAAAGGCTGAGACCTAGGAGAGCTGATGGTGCAAGTTTCAGTCCAAAAGCCAGCAAAAAGGGCCCATGTTTCAGTTCAAGTCTGAAGACAGGAAAAGACCAGAGTCCCAGATGTGTAGTCAGACAAAAGGACTTCCCTCTTACTTGCAGGAAAGCTTTTTTCTTCTATTCAGCTGACAGTCAACCACATTAGGAAGGCAATCTGCTTTACTCAGTCTACTGATTCAAATGCTAATCTCATCCCAAAACACCCTCACAGACACACCCAGGATAATGTTTGAATGAATGTCTGGACACCCTGTGGCCCGGTGAGGTTGACATATAAAATTGATCATTACAAAGATTTACCATTTCCCCCATTTTATACCCGCTACAGGAAGGTTATATAAAAGCTAATGGATGACCAACTTTCTTAGTTTATTCTACTATTTCAAATTATTATCCCAGTTGGAAATTGTAAGTGGAAGTATATTTATAAGATATTTCAAAACCATTAAATTGGTTTGCTGGAGGGAGTTTCTCTATCTGACATCATCTGTCCTTGAATTTTTGGATATTTTGAAGCCAAAGGAAATATGAACTGCAGCACTACAGATCAGCTAGAAGGAATGGAGCTGTCAAACCCTTTGAAAAGATATGGCGGGGAACCAGAAGTGTCAAAGAAGGAACTAGAAAACAACCATGTTTCTGCTAGAGCAGTTGACATTTTGAAATCTATATTTCTTCTCGGAGAAGTCTACATGGCTTGTATAATTAAAATTGTTTTGAGTGAAGGAGTGGAAGGGAGTTGAGAAGAAATGAAGTATTCAAACCTTTGTCATATTCAAACCCGAGTGATGTTCATAGACACAGAGTTTATATCTACAACTGGAGAACAGATACTTTGAAGGTTTATTATATTTTACATGCTTATGTAATGAATTGTGTATATTTTCCCCAAGGAAACCTAATTTAGATACTTGAAATCAAAGTCTTTCAGAGAAAAAGCAAACATTAGAATGTTAAAATCCATCTCAGATTTATCAGTCTAATTAAAAAGGAAAGTCAGACTCAAATTTTTTTAACTCCATTCATCCAATCAACAAACATTTATTTCCTACGTGAATGAGTGATTTCGTGTACCTAAAACATGTCCATGGGATGAAAGAGAGAGAAAGAGGAAGCATGTGGACTTGAGGTATATAACTGGTGAGGGAGCGTGGGGCAAGCTGGGGGCAAAACACAGGCTAATAGCACCCCTCCCCACCCCCCCCCAGGTGGAATATGTGTGATATTCCTTGGACACTCCTGGCTACCCAAGAACAAAGGAAAGGGGTTTAAGTGCTGGCCATGGTGATGTGGGAAACTACGGCAAATGAAAAATTAAATTCCCTTACTGCCTATAGCCCACTGACAAGTCCTTGAAACCGACTGAGTGGCCTCCCTCTACGAGCTCAGCTGCCTGGATGATGGCACTTTGCTGGGGCAAAAGAGAATCTTAGCTTAACATTATCCCAACCTCGAGGATCCTATAAGTCTACTTCCTTTACCTTAACTGTCCCAAGATATATGATGGCAATCATAGTGCAATCTTATGCCCCCCCCCACCCCCCGCCTCAATATACATCTGAAGGGTCTCATGACCAAGGTTTTACTAACTGGTAATAAATGGCATTTCCCTAGCAACAGCTAGCCCCTCAAGGTCCTAGAAGCCTTGCTTCCAAAATTCCTTAGAGACTTACTCTGTCCCTAACCCCCGCCGAACCTGAGGGTATAGAATCAGTTACCGTCACAACCCCAGTGCAGCTCTTCCTGCCCATGGGTTCTGTCCCTGTGTTTTAATAAAATCAACTTTTTGCACCAAAGACATCTTCAAGAATTCTTTCTTGGCTGTTGGCTCCAGACCCCACAACACCTCCCCCACCCCGTCCGTCACTCCCAAACCTCATCATAAGCATAAAATATATAATAAATCTATTTGCATAAAATTGTTTTAATGGTTGTTTTGTTGGGCAACGGGGCTAGAGAATCAGAGAGGTCATTTTATTTTTTAGTTAAAATCATATTAAGGGAAGTGTGAATATTTATTACTTACTATGTGTGAGAAACTATGCTGGGAACCAGGAGAGCCAATGGTGAACAAGACAGCCGTGTTTTATGACATCATGGGCTGAGATAGTAACTAATTACATTAGGCTGTGAGATAGTTTTACTGCATGCTGTGATTCTAATTGGATGCTATCTATCTTCTGCTTTTATGATGATAGGAATCCTAAAAACATTTAGACTTTCTTGGAACTATTTAGACATAAACATGTAGAAAAGCAGCGTTAGTGAGAAATATTTAGCTTCTAAGAAATATTTTAGGAATAATTTTTCAATATGATTCATGATGTAGTAAATACTCATCTACATTATAATGCCTAAGTCCCATGATTTCCATTTATCTTTTGTCTGACACATTTTGGATGAGACAGAACATTTTCAAACACTCTCTTTGGAGTATTTCATGCTGATTTTCTTCTAAGTTGTTTAATTCACTCCACTTATTCATTCAATACAGATTGATTGATTGGTAGATATATGGTTACTTAATAGGAGCTACAAAAAAGAGGGATCAAACATGAAAAAGACATAAATCCAGTCTTATAAAGCTTATTGACCAGTCATGTAGTAAAAAGAGAAGACATGTACTCAAGATATAATTAAGATAAAAAGGATTAGATGCCACAAAAGAATAATGGGTAGAATTCTATTTCTGTTCATGTAACTTCAGTGAAGGGGGCATCTGATGTAACACCTGAATATGAATTAATATTTTGCAAGTGGAGATGGGGAAGAGAGTCCTCTAGGCAGAAGAATAGTGAAATCCAAACAAAAGGTCATATGTAATGCATGGAATCTTCAATGGCATAAATAGTATAGTAATGTTTAGGACAGATATGAAGGCCTTAAATAATGTCTAAAGACTTTTTTGTTTGTTTTCAATGGGAAGCTATTGAAGAGTTTTGCACAGCAGTGTCTTTAGCCTGAAATGATAAAGAGAGTTTATTGCCATCACCTGAAATAATGGGTATGAAGGATGTACACATTTGGGAAGTTGTGTACGTGTTAAGGAGTCAGTTCTGGTGAATCTTCCATGAGGTGCTTTATACAGGCAAATGGAGAGGCAAGTTCTGTGGCTGTAGGTGTTAGAGTCACTGCCAGCCACATGGGAGTTAGTGCTGAAACCATGAAATTCAACGAGCTTTCCAAGAACAGCCATTTTAGGTAGGGAAGATGGTTGTGTCTAGGGTATAGTCCTGAAGTGGGAAGGGAATAAATAACAATCTGTGATTGGAAGATGGGGGGAGGAAGACAAAGCCCAGGAAACAGAGCACTAGTTGCCCTGCCAGAAAGAGAAACAGAAAAGCAGAGAAATGTCATTCCATATAAGGTAAGAAAGGACAAAAGTGATGGGACAGGAGATAAAGCTGGAAAATGCATCAGAGACAGCAGGTAAGGAAATGCCAAGGAAATATTTATAAATATATAAATAGAACTCAATAGAAGGTGAACATTTTTATAATGATACATGTAATTCACTATCCTTTCACTGTGAATTACACACTAACTGTTTAAGTCACAGATAACAAAATATGTTACTCTTCTTAAAAAAACTTACCTATTTAAATTCAAGTTAGTTAACATACAGTGTAGTATTGGTTTCAGAAGTAGAACTCAGTGATTCATCACTTACATATAACACCCAGTGCTCATCCTAACAAGTGCCCTCCTTAATGCCCATCCCCCATTTAGCCCATCCCCCAGCCACCTCCCCCTCCAGCAACCCGCAGTTTGTTCTCTGTATTTAAGAATCTCTTATGGTTTGCCTCCCTCTCTGTTTTTATCTTATCTTTCCTTCCCTTGCCCTATGTTCACCTATTGTATTTCTCAAATTTTACATGTGAGTGAAATCATATGATATCTGTCTCTGACTTATTTCACTTAGCATAATACACTCTAGTTCCATAGACATTTGGGCATTGTTGGTAGCTCTGCCATAAACATTGGGGTACATGTGTCCCTTCGAATCAGCATTTTTGTATTCTTTGGATAATAGTAGTGCAATTGCTGGGTCATAGGGTAGTTCTATTTTTAATTTTTTGAGGAAACTCCCTACTGTTTTCCAGAGTGGCTGCACCAGTTTGCACTCCCACCAGCAGTGCAAAAAGGTTCCTTTTTCTCTGCATCCTCGCCAACATATGTTGTTGCCTGAGTTGTTCATTTTAGACATTGTGACAGGTGTGAGGTCATATCTCATTGTGGTTTTGATTTGTATTTCTCCGATAATGTTACTCTTAAAGTGTTATAGTCCATACTCCACCCACAGGAAGAAGAATGGCTCTTTGTATGGAGGATGTGATGTTTATTTGCTTGGGCTCTTGCATCATGCTGTGCCTCTAAGACTCAGTCCTAGGAATGTGCTCTGCATGATTGAATGAAGTACTTGGAATAAATTCCCAAAGCTTTGGCAGGACAAGAGAAAGGGCCAGTGTTTTGTGCATCTTGGACTTGAGGGTGAGTGTGGAGTTGGATAGAAGGTTTCATTGGTTTGCATAGTCTTTTCTTTCCATTCCTTTCTTTGTGTTCTTTCTCAAGCTAAGAAACTAAGAAATATAACATTTGCAGATGAAAAATAGTGAGCATGGCTGAGACACCATTGAAATCCTCTTTCTTTTAATAAAATTTAACTCTTTAAGATAGCTATTTTTCATAGTTTTCATATTTCACTGTAAAAAGTGGCACAAAGTTAACAAAATAGATGGTGAAATCAGATACGTTTAGCAATGAACAAATTTAATCAAATTGAACAGTGGAAATAAATTTAACAGACTTTGACCTAAAAGAATAAATTCCCTGTTTTTTCCCCAATATTTCTAGTCCCTAATCATACTCTTTTTGATTGACAGCTTAAGTATTTTTCCTTCTGCTTGCCTCTGACATTTCTGAAGTAGAGTTCTCTTCTGCTGGGTTTTCTGCCCTGGAGATGAATATATACAAAGGTCTATATTCTCCCACTTGACCTTCCTGAGTACCCACCTGGTTAGCCTAGATTTCTTCTAGATGCCAATAACAAGGACCCCTAAAACAATGGCGTAAACAAAGTAGAAATGTATTTCTCTATAAAAATAGTCCAAAAGTAGAAGTCAAGATCAGATTATACAAGATCCACAGTATCACAAAACTAAGATCTTTCTATTTTATTCCCCAATTCATGTGACTTTTATTCTCCAGGTCACTTCATAGTCCTCTGGCTGCTTGAGTGTCACTATATCAGGATTCCTAGCAGCAGGAAGGAGGAAAAGGGAAGAAGCAGGATTCCTTTCCCCTTGTAGGGAGATTTCTGGAAATATTCACAACAATTCTGCTTAAATTTCTTTGGCCAGACTTAGGCACGTAGCCACATCTGGCTGCAAAAGAAGCTGGAAAATTAATCTTTTAGGTGTGGGTGATCTCTCCTTAAATTACAACCAGAATAATCATTTGTTTTCCCCTACAAAAATTTTTCACGAACTTCCCATTGATGATGGATTAATTAACAGTCCCTCAGTTTGGTGGTTAAACTCTTCATAATAAGCCCGAACATATTGTTCCAAATTTATTTTGACTCTTACACACAGACACGCACACACACACACACACACACACACACACACACACACGCGTATGCTTCAACCATATTAAATTAAAAAATGTTTATGAACACATCTCTTGCTTTCCCTTTCTTGTACTTTTTTCTTTGTGGTTTTTCTCACCTAGAGTTTCCTCTTTCTGCCAATGTTTATTGAAATCTTATTTATCAAATAAGGCTAATGATAAATTCTTTCCTAATTCCTGAATAGCATATAACTTCTGTTCTTTTGAGTTCTCATAGCATTTGATTTGTATCTTTTTTTTTTTTTTTAAGTAGGCTGCACACCTGGCATGGACCCATCACAGGGCTTGAACTCATGACCCTGAGATCAAGACCCAAGGTGATTGGACTGAGCCACCCAGGTGCTCCTGATTTGTATCTCTTATGTGATGCTTTGTATTTTATACCATTTATATTACGTTTGGATTTGCCTTAACTTCCTTGTAGACAATGGGCTCCTTGAAGAGTCAAAGATGTATCTCATCATGGGGTGCCTGGATGGCTCAGTTGGTTGAGTGTCTGACTTTGGCTCAGGTCATGATCTCGTGGTTCATTAGTTCAAGCCCTGTGTTGGGCTCTGTGCTGACAGCTCAGAGCCTGGAGCCTGCTTCAGATTCTGTGTCTCCCTCTCTCTCTGCCCTTCCCCCACTACACTGTGTCTCTCTCTGTCTCTCAAAAATGAATAAATGGCAAAAAAAAAAAAGACGTATCTCAGCTCATTTATTTCCATACATATTCTCTGAAGCACCTATTTCTGATTTCTACATAGGAGGTACAAAAAACTGAGTCATAATATTTAACTAAAATAAAGTTTCCACAGAAGTTTATACTTATATCTTAAGCACTATGGAAAAGAACACCTTTATATATGGTGTTCATTAAATATTATATATAATATTTTCAGAATTAAGATTATAATATGTTTGAAGTATGAATTTTGGAAATAACAGCAGAAGACTCAGAATGTCCTGATGAAAGTAAGTAAGGGTCTAGGAGAGCTGAATATATTTGTTCTCCTCAGGGGCTACAGAGGAATCCATTTGTGTGTGGAACCCAAAATTTCAGGGAAGGTATTCAAGCATGTTTGTTGGGGAATCTAGCCTGTCATCATACCATCTCGAAAAAGTTTCTCCCTGAACTAATGTGTTATTATAGGATATGACGTCAGAATGTGACCCTAGGTGCCCTATGAAGTGCCTTGTGACTCTCCAAGGGAGTAAGTTATTCACACAAACCTGCCTAATTTTCCTACAGATTTGTTATTTTATTCAGTAGTCACTGAAGAGAATTCTACTCCCTATTTAAAATGAGAGAGAAGGCTTTCTTCTGCTAGTGGTGAACGATTGCAGAAGAGAATTCTGGATAAAATGTCTCTGTGTAGGAAGGAGTGGCCGCCAGATTCCTGCAGGAGAACCAGGTCTTTGTGACACACCTAGATTTAAATCTCTGCTCTACCACTTGGTGAGTTTGGGAAAGTTGCTTGAATCTTTGAGCTCTAAACAAAATGTGTTACTACATACTGCCTGGCATTCTGATAAATGTAGTTATTAAATATTGGTTGCTGCAGATTAAGACAAAAATCATATCACAAAATCACCAGGTCCGTATTTGGAAGGTCAGAGGGACAGGTTCCACGAGAATTGACAAGGTTGAAGTTGTTTGGTGGGGGGCGCTGGGTGGCTCAGTCGGTTAGGCGGCGGACTCTTGATTATGGCTCAGGTCATGATCTCAGGGTTCATGGGATTGAGCCCTGCGTTGGGCTCTGCGCTGACAGCACAGAGCCTGCTTGGGGTTCTCTTTCACTCACTCTCTCGCTGCCCATCCCCAGCTCTCTTTCTCATGTACACTCTCTTTTGCTCTCTCAACCTACATAAACATTTTTAAAAAATAAAAAGAAGTTTTTTGGTGGATTTAGATTGTATTGGACCGCCAATTTTTACTCTTCATCCCCACAGAATTAGGCACAGTCATAGGTAGCACTGTAGAACAGAAATCCTCTCTATGGGCAGGAAAGTCTTAGGAAAGAAAAGAGAAACACTGAGGCAAGTACTATATACCTAGTTTCTTCTTTCTTTACTTACCAATTATGTTAGTGAGAGTAAAGGGACAGGAGAGACCAGGATTGTCACCACAGTTCTGTCTCCAGCTCAGAGGTGGGCAGTCCTCAAGCCCAGGACAGCCCTCCTCTCAATTTTATGAGTTCACTTCCTGAATGCCAACCTCTGTTCCCTTGGGTCATTTCTCCTGGGACCACTGTGGGCATTATACACTGTCTGCAGTGGTCCACAAGAGTATGTAATCAAATCATCTCCATGATTTAGAGACTGAAATTTTATACCCTATTCTATATCTCATCCAAAGTATATGCAGCCACATTATCTAATGTATCATGTAAGAAGTTCTGCCCTGAATATGAGTGCTATAATGAAACACCTAAATACTTTCCAACAACAAAATGCCAGTAATAGTTAGTCACCCCAAATTTGTCCTCTGCATTTATTAAATTCCCTAGGAGAAATTGAAGTGCACCAGTAGAACTCCTTTATCAATTCAGGTTGAACATTATAATTCTGAAGATACCAAATCTGAAATAAAATTGTCTTGCCCTCATGAGTTAAAGTCCAAAGTCCAACATTCTCAGATTGGATTAAAATCCAAAGTTACTGTCTCCAGTCTGTTATTCTGCTCATTCTTCCCTAGAGGTTCTTGATGCCTGGGTAAATGCTGAGTTCTGCTAGCAGCTACAGCCTGAAATATATCTTATTGGAGTGGACATGGTTTTAGGGCCTCAGAAGTGGTATTAACCCAGTGGATTTGAGGTTAGCACTATTACTGATTGTTTCATGGCTTTGGAGGAAGTTGATTAGTGCTGTTCTGACAGGTTTGATCAATAACGGGTAAAACTAGAACCTCATTAGTGCCTGGGAGAGCAGTTGGGAATCAGCTGTCTGGGTTTGCAAAGCAGTGAATATATTATACTATGCTCTAAGATACAACAGACTCTTCTCTGTAGTTGAATCTTTTCACAAGACTGACCATAGTACCTTATTCCAGTTTTTGCTCAGAAGCCACCTCTTCAGAGAGAGATTTCCTGATCCCATCCCAAATTACCCTAATTACACATCTCTTTTTCTTTTCTTTTCTTTTTTTACATTTATTTATTTTTTGAGAGACATAGAGAGACAGAGCACAAGTTGGGGAGGGGCAGAGAGAGAAGGAGACACAGAATCCGAAGCAGGCTCCAGGCTCTGAGCTGTCAGCACAGAGCCCGATGCGGGGCTCGAACTCACAAACTGTGAGATCATGACCTGAGCCGAATTCGGACGCTTAACCAACTGAGCCATCCAGGTGCCCCCACACATCTCTTTCTATGTTTTTAGCACATAACACTGTCTGAGATTCTATGTATGTCTTTTTGTTTTCCTTGCTACTAGAATATCAATAAAGGGAAGAACACTGTTGTCTTATCTTTGGGCCATCCCTAGTGATGAGAAAAATTCTTTGTACATAACAGTCAACCAATCATTCTTATGGAATATGTGAATGGAAAAAAAGCAAAACTCTCCTGGAAGACCCTCCCATTCACCAGTATCTCATCTCTGTTCCTAAGGCAAACTGTCTTTAATTCTGTTTTTAATTTTTCTGGGTATTGTTTGTATTTCCTGATATATCAGTTGAAGAATTTGTTTTGACTCTGTGCTCTAAATAATGACGTATTTTAGCTCAGATCAGCTGTGCTTTCACCTCCTGAATGTTGTCAGTAATATTACCTTGAATACTTCAAATTATGTACTAAAATTATTTTCCGCATTGTAGTGGATGTTATTGAGTCACTCAGCACCCACTTTCCCATTAGCTCTGACTGTGTCCTCTTCATCTGGTCTGGAATGTGAACATAAAGTGGGGAGGCACAGCAGCCTTTCTGTGGCCCTGGAATACAAGAAAGAAAGAAAGGAAGGAAAAAAGGAAGATTCCAGCTCTTTGTGAAATTGTTGAAAAGGTGTACCAGCCCAGACTGAGGCAGACACACTCGCATGTATTCCTATTACTTTTCTTTTTTTAAATTAAGGTTTTTTTTTTTTAAAGCTTTTTATTTTTTTATTTAAGTAATCCCTACACCCAACATGGAGCTTGAACTTGCAACCCCAAATTGAGTCACATGCTCTTCTGACTGAGTCAGCCTGGTGCCCCATATTCTCATTACTCTTAATCTTTGTTTTCTTGTAACTTAACATTGAACACATTACTAACTGATATATACAACTTTGAGCCATAACTCTTTACTCCCCATTATGCAAAATGAGGGGAAAGCCTTCATATATCAGTCCCCTACATTCTCCTTTGCCAGTTTCTTTCAGCTATATCATTATTTTGCTATCAGAGTTTATAACTTTTACATGCTATTCTATTATGATAATTAATTCTCCTAGGATTTGCCTTCAGAGTTAATCTAAAATTTGATAAATAATGAACAGCAATATAATTATGTAAATATCAGTCACAATTAGAACTTCATATTATGATTGGACTCAGAGACAAAAAGTATAATTATGAGCCACAAAACCTGTTCAGCTCAAAGAGGAATCTTGAATTAGTGTCACCTATAGTCTTATAGTTTAATTTGGTTTGTTTTATATTTGGACCGTTCCTTTCTTTTATAGATTTTTTCTGAAGTATTTGTCTTTATTTTTCTCATTATCATTAAAAAATGTCTTTTTCATTACTATTTTTTTTAATGTTTATTTATTTATTTGGCGGCTTTAGGTACTCATACTTTTTACATGATGACTCAGAGTGTCAAGTATGAGTATTCCAGGGAACAAAACAAAAACCCCATGACATGTTTTGAAACATCATTGGATATCACACAGTCGCTTCCTCTTTGCTCCATTGATCAAAGCGGTCACAAGCCTTCCTAGATTCAAGTGGAGGGAGACAGGGACAGCACTTTCAATGGGAGGAGTGGCAAAGGTATATAGAACAGGATGTGGGATGGGGGATATTGTTGGGGGTCTTTAAAATACCTTTATGGTTTGGAAAACTGATGAATGGATAAAGAAATTGTGGTTTATATATGCAATGGAATACTACTTGGCAATGAGAAAGAATGAAATATGGCCTTTCGTAGCAACGTGGATGGAACTGGAGAGTGTTATGCTAAGTGAAGTAAGTCATACAGAGAAAGACAGATACCATATGTTTTCACTCTTATGTGGATCCTGAGAAACTTAACAGAAGACCATAGGGGAGGGTAAGGGGAAAAAAAAATTAGAGAGGGAGGGAGGCAAACCATAAGAGCTCTTAAAAACAGAATAAACTGAGGGTTGATGGTGGGTGGGAGGGAGGGGAAAGTGGGTGATGGGTATTGAGGAGGGCACTTGTTGGGAAGAACACTGGGTGTTGTATGGAAACCAATTTGACAATAAATTTCATATTTAAAAAAAAAGGAAGCTTTATACATTCAAAACTACTGAATTCTGTTCTTGGTCCTAGAAGAGAAGATTTCAAGCACATTTAGCTTAAAGACAACATTACAATAAATAAAATTATATATACACACATATATTACTATTTTAATATATATGTATATTAATATAAAAATATATTTTATATATTATACACATAATCTATAAAGTTATATATCATTATATTAGTACATATCAAATATTATATATTTAAGTATAAATAACAGAAAAAACCAACAATACTTTGACACATCATTTTGGCAATGTTCTTAATCTCAGTGTAAATGGATATATAATTTTGTTCTTTGTTAGGAGTAAAGCGGAAGTTTATTTCAGTCAAGATGGTGTAGTGAGTTCATGCTTTGATGCATCCCTCTTTACTACAAATATGGAACAATGATAGATAAAATATGAAAAAGAGATAACAGCCATACATGGACTAATTTGCAAAAGCAAATCATCTTGGCACATCAATCTGAAATTTCAAATACTTTAGACAAAGAGAAGTTTCTCAACTTCCAGGGAGGAAAAGGTAGAAAAAAATATTTAATTTTCCATTTTGTTATATTCAGTTCTTTGTTTTGGAGGGAGGATGAAAACATTCAAATTTAACCTATTTTATCATTTTAGAAGTTTGTAAGATGTTAACTAAATAGGAATTTACCCTCTTATTAGCATGTATCTAGGATCCCAGAAGCAAAATGAAAGAATAGACAATGATATTGAGTATTTTCAGAAATTCCCCTTAGCAAAATTGTGTGGTTGTTCTCTTTGACAAATATAGACCATGATGTAACTTTTTGTGCTTTTTCTAAATTGTTGTATTCTCTGCACTTTCATAAAGATTAAGATTTTCTTTGTCTATCCCTGAACCCGAGTCATTTTAATTTTAATTGAAAGTCTTTAAGCTCAAAATTCCATTACATAGTTTTAAACTCATCTGGTGATAAGTTTAACAAATATATAGTTTAATTTCTTCACTCAGACTTTCAAAAATTAAAAATCTGAATAAGGATGAATTTAAATAGGACATAAATAGAATGGGTTTTTTTTTTTTGTAGTAAGAAAATATTTTGTGTAAATTGAGATTATTAGTGTTTAGTGCTTCTGTAGCCGTTTGGACAAGTATAAGGTTGGGGCGTGGAGGGAGGGGGGAGGGCTGGGAGGGAGGGGAGGGAGGGAGGGGAGGGGAGGGGGGGAAGGAAGGACGGAGAGGATCGAGAATTGAGGAGAGTAGAGGAGAGAGAGGAGAGGAGAGGAGAGGCACGGAAAGCACGGAAAGGAAAAAAAAACTCCTTGAACTTCACTTCCGTTCCCTTCCCTTCCCTTCCCTTCCCTTCCTTCTTTTCTTCTTCTTTTCTTTTCTTTTCTTTTCTTTTCTTTTCTTTTCTTTCTTTTCTTTTCTTTTCTTTTCTTTCCTTTTCTTTCTCCCAGAGACAGACTGTCTTAAGCAGGCCCCATGCCCAGTGCAAGCCAGAAGCGACCTGCACTGAAATCAAGAGTCAGACACTTAACTGACTGAACCACCCAAGGTGCCCCTAATTTTCTTAGTAAGAATATATTTCAACACCTTAAACGTAAAACTGTTAACTTTATTGTTTTACTTATGTTTTTTTCCTCTGCTGCTACCATGCTGTTTTTTTTTTTTAATGTTTACTTATTTTTGAGAGAGAGAGAGACAGATCATGAGTGGGGGAGGACAGAAAGAAAGGGAGACACAGAATCTGAAGCAGGCTCTAGGCTCTGAGCTGTCAGGACAGAGCCTGATGTGGGGTTCCAACTCATGAGCCATGAGATCATGACCTGAGCTGAAGTAGGAAGTGTAACAGACTGAGCCACCCAGGCACCCCTTACTTATGTTTTTGATGTTCTAAAGTGGTTTATTTCAGTCAACATGGTGCTGTGAGTTCATGCTTTGATGCATCTTTCTTTGCTATAAATATGTAACAATGATAGATAAAATAAAAGAGAAGCAACTATAAATGGACTAATTTGCAAACACATATCATCTTGTAAATTACCCCAGGAGAATCAATTTGAAATTGCAAGCACTTTTGACTTAAGCACTTAAGAGAAATTTCTTAACTTCCGAGGAGGAAAGAAAATATGAATCAGAAAAGCTTTGTACTTCCCAACAGTGACACTAGAATATATTTAGACAAGATCAGGTGTGTTCAACGTGGTATGGCCATAGACAAGAAGGTATCTAGGTAATGTAGGTTTCAAAATTCTGAAGAAATTTCTCACTGAGAAATTTCTCAGCCAAAATGTCAATAAAATCAATAGGTAGAATGAAGACATAAGCCTCTAGAATACATGATTCACCAAACAAGAGAAAGAGGAATACATATGGTTTAGGAAACAACATCTGCCACACAGGAAAGAAGCCAAGGACTCCCCAAGATGATCAGAAAGGGAGGTAGATAGCAGATAGCTATGTTTTTGGATTAGAGAGAACCTAACTGTAATTAAATCAAGTAAAAAAAAAAAAAAAACTTCTGGAATAAACCCAGGACAATGAAACTGATATAGTACTTAATGTATTTCAATCTCTTGAAAGGAAAATTAAACAACTGAAAAATACCATGACAAGGAAAAGGTGGGTGGGTGGGGGGAAGCAATGATCAGTACTTCTGCAGGAAGGAAAAGTCACCATAGTTTACTTAGTTTTAATGAGGACTTGCATGTCATAATCACATAAACATTCAAAATTGATGAGACTGAAACTCTGCTTGAGAGGTTGAGAAGGGAAGGAGTACCAATTTTCTGTTGCTATAATTAAGGAACACAAATTTAGTGGCTTCAAACAATACCCATTTCTTACCTTGCATTTTCTGTAGGTCAGGAGTACAAGCAGAGGCTAGCTGGATCCTTTGGTTGGAGTCTCACCAGGCTTATTCAAGGTGCTGGCCAGCCTGCATTGTCATCTGAGGAAAGAACCATTTCCAAGCAACCTCAGGTAGTTAGAAGAGCTCATTTTCCTCATGCCTGTAGAACTCATGGTGGCTTCCTTCTTCAAAGTCAGTAAGAGAGCATCTCTGACTAGCAGAATTGCCTGGGTCCCTCTTTTAAGGGATTTTACTCAATCAAGACAAGCCTACCCAGGATATTCTTCCTTTTGATAACCTCAAATTCAACTGATTTGGGGCCTTAATCACATCAGTAAAAATGCTCCACATTTGCATTTTCTATAGGTTAGAAGCAAGTCACAAGTTCTGCCTGCACTTGTGGTAGGGATTATATAAAATTAAGACTCATAGGAGGTCAGCACAAAGGGTCTGTGTATGTGTGTGATGAAGGCAAAGGGAGGAACAGAGGCTAAATTCTCACCCTGCATAGTGACAAGTCAGTATCAATAATGCTTAAAACTGGAGAACTCATGGGGCTTCTGGCTGGCTCAATCAGTAGATCTTGTAACTCTTGGTATCAGGGTCATGAGTTCAAGCCCCACTTAAGTGTGGAGCCTACTTACAAAAATGGAGAAATCTATTAGCAATATTAAGAGGTGTAGAAGTAAATCCTAAAATAATCTACTAAAAGAGGGGAAGGTTGCTTTCTTTGAGAAGAAGGGTATTAGCAGTGATAGCAACTATTACTTTTCACAGGAAACTTTGTATAATCTTATGACTCTTAAATTAAGTGACTGCATAAATTTGATAAAAATAAAATCATTAAGGGAAGAGAGTAAGAGACTTTTCAAGAAGTCAAGAAGGACCCAAGTTTTTATGGAAAAAAAAGTACATTTTAAGCTACAGGTAGAATAAATAAATATAAATGTTCAACATGACGATTTTAATGGAGTTGTAGAATACCTCTAAAAGTACAAAGGTTGCTTATGTGGATTAAGATAAAAAATATGAAAAATGCTTGGAACATAAAAATAGACACTTCATAATACCAAGAATGAAGAAAAATAAAACCTTAAAGTTATCACACAGAAAAGACAAATTATCTACAAAGAAATGACAATTAGAACAGACTTCTTAATAAAATAAACACCAAAAGAAAATGGAGAGCCATAATAAAAATGTCTAAAGATTGTTAATCTCTCATTTAAATTTTTTAATGTTTTTTTATTATTGAGAGACAGAGAGAGACAGAGCATGAGCAGGGGAGGGGCTGAGAGAAGGGGAGACACAGAATCTGAAGCAGGCTCCAGGTTCTGAACTGACAGCCCAATGTGTCAGAGCCCCCGATGTGACGCTTGAATTCACAAATGGTGAGATCATGACCTGAGCTGAAGTTGGACACCTAACCACCTGAGCCACCCAGGTGCCCCTAATCTCTCATTTTATACTTAAATAAACTTGAATTAAAGAATTAAAATAGAGACATTTCTAGCAATGTGAAGATTGAGAGTTTGTAACTCCAAGATTTTTCACCAGCAGAAATACTGGACACAGGAAAAGTGTGAACTCAAAAATTAACTTAAAAAATATCAGTTAATTATAGTAGCTGTTAATTACAATAACCTTGGGAGCCTAAAAATGG
The DNA here is from genome assembly GCF_007474595.2 of Lynx canadensis. Taxonomy (NCBI): domain Eukaryota; kingdom Metazoa; phylum Chordata; class Mammalia; order Carnivora; family Felidae; genus Lynx; species Lynx canadensis. The sequence goes on along the minus strand of NC_044315.2, from coordinate 54,424,779 downwards.
AAGAAATAAAAATCCAGACGAGAGTAAATTATATTATAATGAGATGGCTCAATAAAGTTTGCTAAATATTGTGTTTTGTTTTAGAGAGGGACAGAAATTAGAAACCTCTGCTTCGTTGACTTATAGATAATTATTTATATTAAAAATTAGTGGTAATTAAACTATATACAACTGTATTTTAGATCTTCGTATCTTGTTCATCTTATAACTAAAAGTTTGAACCCTTTTACCAATCTGTCTCTATTTCTTTCTATTCTCACCTCCTCCAAGTCCCATCCTCTGGCAATCATTTTTCTTTTCTCTGTTTCCATGAGTTCAACTTTTTTTTTTTTTTTAAGATTCTACAGACAAGTGATACCATGCTGTATTTATCTTTCTCTATCTGGCTTATTTTACTTAGCATAATGCCTTTGGGCAACTGAAAGGGTAATTGGCTGCTGTAGGAACATCCAGGTGGGTCATATTTCCTCCAATCCTCTTTCCTTTGGGTCAAGGGGCAATAAGCAGGGATATCTGCTTTTAGGCATGGGTATTGAATGTGGGGACTTAGATAGGACAAGAATCACAGAGTCTCAAGTGACTGGTGCCACCAGGAAGAACTGGTAACGCCCATGACATGAGGCCAGGTAGTGGCACACACTGGCCAGTAGCACATGATTACGGGACTGAGCTGACTGGAGAATGCAATTCACCTGAGTCATGAGCGAAGTATAAAACCTGAGAAACTCCAAGATGAAATGGCTTTCTCTGAGCTGACTTGACTACTTCCGTATGTAGTGCTGGGCTCTTACTCTGAAACCAAACTATGTCCCAGTGTTGAAAAAGGAACTTCTGGGAAGTTGCAACTGATCACCTGAGGTCCTCTGCAGATGAATGAATGCTGTTTTTCATATTTAATTCGCAAATACTCAAGGAAGCTTGTTGCTGGGTAAGACCTAAGATTCGTGGGATTCCTCTTTCACAATTCAAATCTTTGAAAAGCTTGAGCACCAACTGTGTGTCTGACTCAGTACACGTGTCCTCTCATTGAAACAGGACAACAGCTCTCATCTGCCATATGAGGAAGCAGGGGCATGCAGCTAATAAACAGTAGAATTGGGGCACAAAACAGGCTTTCTTAACCCCAAATTGCACTTTAGCAATTTAAAGTGCATTTTAGCACTTACAAGAGGGGCAAGGTGAACATTAAGTAGTAGCAAAAAAGGAACAAAGTTGGGAAGTTTTTTGAGATGATACTGATTATTTCTGTGCTGGGAGGTAGTGAGGTGAGGTGGGAGAGGACCTAGGCAGTTCTAACTACTGAACAGCTACTCCAGAGAGTGAGGGGGACAGTGTGGGGTTAAGCTGGGTTGAGTGCCCATGAACATTTGGACTCTAAATAGATTTTCTTTATTCAGTTGTTTCTTATCAGATTCAAGTTAATGCATCTCGAATGTATTCTTGTTAAGAAAACTTTGATGCTTTGATCACCTAAACATTTTCATGCATGCATTTCATCGTAAGATTGTGATTTATTTGGTTCTCAAGAGGATCTTAAGTTTCATGTCCTCTAATATATTCTTGTGCATCTGTGTGAGTGACCTTGAAATGACTGACACGTTTTTTAGTTTCAACATTTCTCAATTAGTGTATATATTCAAATTGATAGCCTGCTGTAGACCAGTGTCTGGATATTTTCTTTATTTCACATGGCAGCTCCATTTTGGGTTTTGTATTTCCCTTTGGCAATTAATTCAGAAATGTACAGGGTGTTCTGTTTCTCCACTTTTGGGGCTGAAGGAGCCCTATTTAATCAAAAAGGTGGATTACACTGATTAGAAGTTATGAAATCAATAATTAATATAGATTTATTGGAAATATGAATAAATACAAACCCCGTTACTTTTGGGAACCTGTTTCATTACTTGATAAAGGAACACTAAATCATGTACCTTTTTCTGTAGTCAGAAGTCTCCTTTATAGTTTTGTTGTATTGATTAGTGAATATATTTAAAACATGGATTTCCTCTCAACATCTAATTTAAACACATTTTATTTTTAAAGGCAAATATATTTCCAAACTTAGGTACATTTACAACATGAGATATTATACGCTGAAATATTTTACTCTTCTATCCTCATACTATTTGAGGACATCTAATCTCTATATGCTTTTTAATATCGTGCAGATGGGGAAAGCAAAGCAGAAGGGATTTTACTTTAGTTTAAATACCATGTTTAGGTCATCATCACTCTTACTTATGTTTGTAAATTGAAGTAACTTTAATTTATTTAAGTGGTGTTTATAATATAGCATTTTGAAGATAAACAAATGCCATGATCATCTTCCAGAGGGGAAGCTAATCAGTTTGCTAAATAGAGACAGACTAACATGCCAGTCACTGTAACTTGTTTTTGACTTTGCTGCTGATACAGTGTGAGTCCCCACAGCATATGATAATGTTTGAAGTGTTAGAACACATTTTTTTCCCATTAATTCTCCTTTATATCGCCACCCACATCAGATATGCTTTCCAGCAGTGTACTGTTGGCTGTGCATTCAGAATTTAAATTGCTAAGGGCCTGTTCTCCTTCCCAAGAATATTATAAATCTCACCACTACTAATTGAAATTGTATGGTGAGGGCGCTCTTTCCTTCTGCTGTGTGTTTAAATACCTGACTATTATCAATAAATAGGCCGTGGTGTTACAGGTGCTGCCTTCCTAGTCATCACAGATGCAAGGTGGAGGGAAGGATGCCTGGGCTGTTTAAGTGCAGGTATAAAGCCGATTAAAGATGGAACACCCTGCAGCACTCACAGGATTTCAAATCTTTTATTAGAGGAAAATACTTAGGAAAAGAAGGGTATATCCCTTTTTGGTTTTATTCATTTGATAAACCAGTATTTATTAAGCATCGACATGTGTCACCCCTGATCTAGACACTGGGAAAACATCAGGGAAGCAAAGAGAAAAACAATTCCTATCCTCATGGAGTTCACATTGAACTAAATAAATTAGATATTTAAGTTACAGATAACGTAAAATATAATAGAAGGTAGAAACAGGATAGAAAATAGAATTTTTCTATGGAGAGAAGCCAAGTCAGGATTTGATGTGAAGGCTGCTGAAATATTAGACAGATGGCCAGGAGAGACCTTGCAGAGAGGGTAACGTCTGAGTAAATCCTGAAGTGAATCGCACGGAATACTGAAGGAAGGGAGCCCAAGCCGCAGGAAGTAAACTGTAATAGCCCTGAAGCAGGCATGTGCCTGGACTGTTTAAGGAGAGTAGGGTCGCTCAAGAAAATTGCATAAGAGAAAAGCATAATAAGAGATGAGGCCACCAAAAGTATAAGAGCTTTGGATGTGGGGCCACATAGATCTTGTAGATTTTTCTTTTTTAATTTTTTGTTTAAATGTTTATTCATTTTTGAAAGATGGAATATGAGCAAGGGAGAGGCAGAGAGAGGGAGGGAATAGAGAATCTGAAGTGGGCTCTCTGCTGTCGGCACAGATGTGGGGCTCGAACCCACAAATAGTGAGATCATGACTTGAGCCAAAGTTGGAGCTTAACCAACTGAGCCACCCAGGTGCTCCAGACCTTGTAGACTTTTAAGGTGTTATAGAAAATCATAGACAATCACTGGGAACTTGAGGCAGGCATCTGACAAGGTCTGTCTTATGTTTTCACAAAACCACTCTGGCTGTGTGCTTAAAAAAAAAAAAAAAAAAAAAGGAGCGAGGGCAGAAGCAAGGGAGAATAGCAGTGGACATCACTCTCCAGCCTTCTTTTTCTGCCCTGTGCCCTGCAGGGGTAACCTCGATGGTATATATTAACCACTGATTGGCTTCTTTGAGTCTGGCTTGCATGGGGCTCAACTAATGAGAGACACTCATGATGGGGGGGGGGGGTGGCGCGCAGGGACTGGGAGGAGAGTAAGATTTATCTCTTTCTTATGCTCTTCTCTTGCTGGCTCAGGTCCCCATTGGTTGTTCCTGTCCATCCACCAGGGCCACAGTTCCTTCTGGTGCCTCTCTCCACGTAGCTGCTTCTCTCATTTCCTGTAGCAGCTCCTTGGCCTTTGTAAATAGTTCCTTTACTAAATCCTTCTTAATTATTCATGTTTGTCATCTGTTTTCTGCCTAGGATTGCCTGATGTATCAGATACAAGGCCATGCCATATTCCAGGGAGATATGATGATGACTTGGTACAGGCTGATGGCAGTGGAGGTGGTGAGAAGTGTTTGAATTATGGACATTTTCAAATGAGAGCCTACTCAGTTTACTACTGAACACAATGTGGGGTGAGGGTGTGAAGACATGTAGGGGGTGCCTACATTTGTGGCCTGAGAAACTTCAGTAATGGAGTGGCCTTTGAATATATTCTCTTGAAGTTCAGGGGAGAGAGCAGAGCTGCAGATCTAAAATTGAAAGTTATCTGGTAGAGATGGCTTTTTTTTTTTTTTTTAATTTTTTTTTTTTAACGTTTATTTATTTTTGAGACAGAGAGAGACACAGCATGAACGGGGGAGGGATAGAGAGAGAGGGAGACACAGAGTCGGAAGCAAGCTCCAGGCTCTGAGCCATCAGCCCAGAGCCCGACGCGGGGCTCGAACTCACGGACCACAAGATCGTGACCTGAGCCGAAGTCGGACGCTTAACCGACTGAGCCACCCAGGCGCCCCTAGAGATGGCTTTTGAACCCTGATGTAGGATGAGATCACTAAGGGATTGAGTCTAGACAGAAAAGAGAGCAGATCCAAAGGGTGAGTCCTGGAGCAACCTGGTATTTAGAGATTCAATAAATGAGGAATCTGATAAGGAGAGTGAGAAGGAATTATGCAAGAGGTAAAAAGCATTCCAAAGGATTGTGGTATTCCTGAATCCAGGTGTAGAATCTCTACAGTAAAAATGGACAGACTGTTCTGTAAGGTTCTAATAAACTAATGCTGGCTTTCAGTGTAAATTAGAGCACTTTAAATAGATACATATGTATATATACATGTAAGATTTTGATACGCAAATTAAAGAGGCATATTAAAACTATGTCCCACAAGTAATAATGGCATTTCAATGACACACATTTCAGCTATCCTCGGTCATCTGAGACTCACTGTGACACTCTCACAAGGCAGCTTATATTTAGACACATTAGCGTTTCACAGCTTAACATCCTATACGGTGTTATCTACACTATTTCCCCAGAAGAATTCAAGTGTCAGGAAAAAAATTTAGAACTTATTTACCCCAAAGAAGTAGAAGTTTCTGCAGTGGCTGGGGGTGGGGGGTAGGGAAACAGCTGAAGGAACTCAACTCTGTGACTCCAACAGGAAAAACTATGAATTTAATGGTTTAAGGGGGACAGAGTGCTGCCTCTTAGCTCATCCCAAACAATTAAAAAGTAAGGAACAGGAAAGGCAACTTGGAGCCCTGCATGAGTTTGGGATTTTTTTTTACAGTGATTGCAATTAATTTAGAGAAGTATTTCAGGTAAGGATAGCAACCGTAGACCATTGTTCATGGCTTTAAAATTCTTAACTCTCCATGTCATTAAAAATATTTATTTAAAAATAACTAGTGATTAATTTAGCTCAGTAAAAATATTTAATACACTTATTTTCTTGAGTTTTAATTGATACATAAATTTTTCAGCTCATTGGAAATTCACTTTTTATGAAGTGATTCATTAATCATTACAAACATGCTCATGTGTGTCACATTTCTGTAATTAAATTATTTTGCGAAAGGAGCTATTGCTGTGTAAAAGATTGGCTTCAAAACCCAATTCAATGCTAGATTAGTGAAGTTTCTTCCTAAGGAACTTGAGTTAGAAAGCTAACAGGGATCATGCAGTGTATAAAAGGAAATTCATATTTACTGTATGATACTAATTTTAATAATCTGCACACAAGTGCCAAAGTGACTAATCAAAAAATTGGTATTCACAGTCACATATGAAGGTTTGGTTCTGTTCATTTCAAGTGTTAAGGATGCAATTTTCTAGGATAACACTTTGGTTGCATTTAATTTTACTGTGAAATTTGAGGCACCTGAGATTTTTCTGATTTTCCTCCTCATAATATTACCTCTGTTTATTATGTTCTCCATGCTATCCATTTCTCCATAGAACTATAGTTTCCACAAGCACACTGAAGATTTACAAGATCCCTCTTACCGACCAATTTGCATTGGTTCTTTTCACATGAATCTTTTGCTAGCTTTTTCTTTTTTAATCTTTTTGAAAAATATGTTCAATATGCTTCTATTGATTTAAAAAGTAGATGGCTAAAAACATGTGGATAATAACTGCGATGGGTTGAAACACCATCAAATATGTTGAAATCCATGAGGTCCTAATAATATATTTTTTAAAAGAAACTCATTGTTTTGAATACGGGTGGAGAAATGAGGAATCTGAAAAGGAGAGTATGAAGGAATTACAGGAAAGAACCAAGGATTTAACCTGGCTTGTCTATGAGAACTGTACTTCTTAGTGACCAAACAGTTGAGGAAAAGATTACCTTTAAAAAGATAGACGAAGCTGGACAACATTAAGCCTATTGATCAAAGATTATAGGCTTAGTGAAGTTATATATTAAGTACATATTATCCTGTAGATTTTTGTCTAGTAGATGAGCAAATTATTTCTATCCAGTGGAAAAGATAACCCTAAACATAAAACACCAACCAGTTGGTATATAATCTAACAAACTGCCTCTAACATTCCTTTATTAAATTGACGGTAAATTCTTAGCACCTCAAAATGTTCTTTTTCTGTGACGTGACTGTAACAGTCTTCTATTTGCAACTCAGGGAGGAAACAACTGTGTTCCAAAACAGCTAAAATACACAAGTCCAACAACTGAAGGTATTTTTTAAGCTGTCGCATTCACTCTGAAGCCTATTCATCTCCTTCGGGATCCCAGAGATTAAGCACCTGTTCTGCTCAGCTATGTAATAAAGTGGCAAACACGCTGTGCCACTGACATCACAGGACAGTTGCCTCTAGAACTAGATGCTGCACTTTCTCACAGATTCTCCTCCTCAGCTGAGACAGCAGTTGTCTGAGCAACCTCTAGATCTCGTTCATACTGTGCTGCCAGAGCTGGGTCCATGACAACCTCCAGTGGGGCAAGAGCAAGCATGGTGACAAACTTCAAGTCAGGGTCTCCAATTAGTTTTCTGGCAAGCCACAGGAAGGGCTTTTCAAAGTTGTAGTTACTTTTGGCAGAAATGTCATAGTACCGAAGGTTCTTCTTTCAGCGGAAGACGATAGATTTTTGCCTTAGCTTTCCTGTCCTGAACACCCACTTTGTTGCCACACAGCACAGTGTGGATGTTTTCAGATACTCATACCAGATCTCTGTGCCAGTTAGGCACATTCTTATAAGTAACCCGTGGTATTACACCAAATGTTATAATGGCACGCTGGGCTTGGATGTCCTATATCTTTCAGCCCACCAAATTTCTCCGAACCAGCCCTATCCCATACATTGATCTTATCAGGTCTTCTGTTGGTATGGAACACAAGGGAGTGGACTTCAGCACCCAAGGTGGCTTCATATTTCTTTTCAAATTCACCAGTCAGAAGACGTTTTACAAATGTAGCTTTTCCAATACCACCATCGCCAAACAATTCAAGTTTGAACTGGACTTGGGGTTCTCCTCGGGCAGCCACTGTGCTGTGGCTTCCAGAAGTGTCTCCGGCCCATCTGACTGAGGCTGAACCACTCTTTATATCTTACTGTTTTTCTCATTAATTAATGAGTTGAGTAAAATCCTAGACATACATTTATGTTAAATTTGCGTGAAAGTCATTTTACCTTTTTGAAAAATATATTCAGCAGCCATAAGCAATAAAGCTAGTAAATGAAGAAATGGAAGAGTCAGTATTCTGAGTTACTTTGCAACTCGTAATGAATTAGTGGATCTAGGCAACAATCATCAGTTGCTAGTGACATCACGTACAAAAACGAGACTGGATGGCTCCATTGGTAAAGTGTCCGGCTCTTGATTTTGGCTTAGGTCATGATATTACTATCTGTGGGCTTGAGCCCTGCATCGGGCTCTGTGCTGACAGTGTGGAACCTGTTTGGGAATCTCTCCCTCTGCTCCCCCCCCTAAAAAAATAACCCTTAAAAACAAAAACAAAAAAGAGACAATTAGGCAATATTCATCTTGTGGTAGAAATATACAATATATTCTATGAAGCAGTCTTGACAAAAATACTAAACCTGGATCTGAAGATACAGGTCAATGAATAAATTTGGCTTCAGGACAATTTGCATTGTATTATTAGTGATAATTTTTAAAACAGCTCTTTCATTTTATCTTCTCTCTGTCTCTTTCAGTCCAAGCAGGTAGTGCTCTGCTGGCAAACATTTTCAAGAACCTTGTTCACTCATGTATGTCTTAGAATTCACTTCACTAGCAAAAGACTCTCTTTCATACATCTATCTCCCTGGATATTTCCATGTCTGTTGTAGCTTCTGCTTAGCTGGCTGAGGGGATCTATGAGGTGCATGCTTAATATTTGGTGTGTCTGAATTCTCTACTGATTTTTCTCAGTTATCAACGAAACTATTCAGTGACACTCTGAACTGTTTCTCTAGAGTGGGATTTCCTGGGAGTGGTCTCTTAATTTCAGCATCTTTTGCAATCGAATAGGCTGAGTTTACCAAAGTGTCAAGTTCTGATTCCTTTTAAACAGTTCTTCGCTGCATTTCTCCCTTTGCTCTCACATTTTCTAATGAAAAGCAAGAAAAAACCTATTCACACCTTTAACACTTGGCTTGGAATCTCCTCCTCTAAATATCTAAATTTATCACTTAAAAGTTCTGCTTTTACAGAACTTCGGGACATAATTCTGCTAAGCTCTCTGCCACCCTGTTACAAGGATCCTCTTTCCTAGACAATTGAGGAAAGTCTGCAAAGTAAGGAAAGAACAAGATAAACAGAAAAAGTGACCCTTGAGGAAGCGGAATTAAACAAACAATCTCCTTAGCCTCCTATCCCTTTTAATGTCCTACAAAAATTCAGGAATACATTGTATTCCACTCAGAGGATGAAACTCTACTCATGAAAAGAAATAATAAAGGAGCTGAAAGTTTCAAATAACATGTAGCTCATTTTCTTCGAAGTTTTCACCAGCAGTATCTTTAATGTCTATAATATATCTACCAATGGTCTGTTTATGATTTAAGGATTCTCCAAAGTGATATCTGTCTTCTCTACCATGCTCCTCACTCCCTTTTGAATCATTATTACCCATATTTCTACTAATGGTCTGCTTAAGTCCCTCTAGGCTTTATCTATCATGCTCCTCAAAATTCTTCCAGCCTCTGCCACTTCCCAACCAATTCTAGAGCCCCTTCCGTTTATGTAGGTATTGTTACAGTAGCACCCTACTCTGAGTACCAAAATCTGTACTAGTTTACAATTGCTGCTGTGTCAAATTACCACAAATAGGGTGATTTAAAATGATACAAATTTATTTTACAGTTTTGTAGGTTAGACATCCAACATGGGTCTCAGTGGGCCATCTGCAGGACGTCTGCAGAATTTGGTTCCTTTCTGGAGGCTTAAGGGGAGAACACATTTCCTTACCTTTTCCAGTTTGTAGAGGCTGCCCGCTTTCCTTGTCCCACCAGCACCTTTTCCATCTTTAAAGCCAGCAACGGTCAGCAGAGTCCTTTTTATACTGTCATCCTCTGGATTTCTTTTTTCAATTCACTCTTCCACTTTTAAGGACCCTTGTGAATACTCTGGGTTCACTAGAATAATCCAGGATAATCTGCTTGTGTTAATGGAGGCTAATTCGCAAACTTCAGTCTACAACCTTAATTCCCCTTTGCCAAGTAACCAAACACATTCACAGGTTCTGAAGCTTAGGATATGGACATCCTTGGAAATCATTCTTCTACTTCTCATATACGTTCACCCTAGAAGGGATTCCCCAACAAGCTGCCCATTTATTGGCCACTCACATTAAAGTGAGTCTATTGTTAGCAAATGCCTGTGAACACAAACACTCTAAGTAACTTTTCTTTTTCTTTAAAATTTGGAGAGACTATAAGCATTCATTAGGTATTTGAGGAATATGTTCGAAGTATTGAAAAAGATAAGATAAATACACTGATCCAGAGAAGAATTGAATAAACAACCTCACCTCCTCTCCCCCCTTTTAATTAACAGCCTGCAGAAATTCAAGAATACATTTGTATTCTATCCATATATCAATAAAATGTAATGAGAAGGAAAAAGAGAGCAAAAGAACTCTCCAAAATTAAAAATATGCATGCAAGCATAAAGTTTTTAGAAACCTTGCAATTGTTGAAGATAAGAAATCTCCTTGAAAATAGAAGAGATCAGTCCAAGAGGTTCAGTTTTCAACTGATCAAATTTCCAGGAGAATGCTGACAAAGTGGAGTGAAAAACATTCCCCCCAAAATGAACTTTTAAACTAAATTTCCAGAACTGAAGGGAAACACATGTCTTGAAATAGGAAAGACTTTTCCACGACAAAAGACCCGAACTTAGACATCTGTGAGCAATTTCAGGAAATCAGGTATAGAGGATTCTAAAAGCTTTTTGTAAGAGAAAGTCGTATATGCAATGTGATACCACTAGTTAGGGCATGCCATCAGTTCCACAAGCAGATGATAGAGTAATTCTTCAAAGTCCTAAGTTAAAGTAAATTTAAACTTAGAATAGTTACGCCAGCCAAATTATTGATCATGGGTGAGTATGAAATTAAAGATGTTCATATATTAAGGTACTCAGAAAGTCTGTCTCTTATACAATCTTCCTCAGTAGAGAAATCAAAAATAATTAATTATACTAAGAAAAAATGGGGGGAGTTTGAGATTATATAAATCATCTAAATCTTCATATAAGTAGCAGAAAAGAAATGGAGAAAAACCTAAATCTGATATTAGGCAAATAGCTGTAAATATACCTCATTTTGCATGAAGAAAACCATCTTTAGAACTATACATAACCAAGTTTAAAAGGCACTGCCTCTGATGTGTAGAATTAGGAGTGGAGAAAGACGGCTAAGAAGAGGGAGATGATGGTTAATTCTCATAGTGAAGGCTTTATATTACCATATGACTTTTGTACTTAGGGTTTAAAAGAGAAGGAGATGGCGACTGCCGGGAGGAGCGATGCAGAGAGTATGGAGAAGGAGCCTGCTAGTCTCTGTCCCAGAGAGCACCCCAGCAGGCCCCCAGAAGTGTGTCACATCAGATGCCTGCCCCTCAGATCCGTGCTCCTAGACAAGCAAAGTCCAGGCGCCCCTCCTAGCAGCCACTTCCTGCTGGGCCCTGCCCAGGTGAGTGCAAGCACTGGAGTCCTTTAAGAGCAGTTGTTGGATAGCAGCGGCCTTGTGGGTTTCCTGGATTCGAGGCCCCGTTGGTTTCTAAAGCTAGATGTTTGGGGGGCTCATGTCTCAGGTGCACGTCTTAAAAGTTGGGAGTTCCTGATGTGAGGTACAAACCCTTAGCTTCTTAGGGAAGAACTCTGGGTTTTCAGTTGCCTCTCAACTGTGGGTTGTTGGACTGGAAGAGGGGCTTATGGCGGGATTGTGTCCCAGGCTCTCCTACTCCCTTTGAAGTGGATCTTCTCTCAATTTTTCAGACATGGACAAGTCACACAGTTTTTAGTTTTTTGTTTTTGTTTTTTTTTTCAGAGGAAATTGTTCCATATGTGGCTGTAGATTTAATATGTTTGTGAGAGAAGGCGTGTTCAGGATCTTCTTTTGTGGCTAGCTTGAGCCAGACCAGAACATGACTTTTATGCTTGGGGATATATTGAGAAAAACAATAAAGCTGGAGGAGAAGGATCGATTTTCCTCATTTGTATTATCAGTCAACATATGGGTAATTTTCAAGGGGTACAGGAGTGCTGATGCATAGGGGCACATGTACCCCAATGTTTATAGCAGCACTTTCAACAATAGCCAAATTATGGAAAGAGCCTTCATGTCCATCAACTGCTGAATGGATAAAGAAGATGTGGTTTATATATACAATGGAATACTACTTGGCAATGAGAAAGAATGAAATCTGGCCATGTGCAGCAACGTGGATGGAACTGGAGGGTATTATGCTAAGTGAAATAAGTCAGGCAGAGAAAGACAGATACCATATGTTTTCACTCTTATGTGGATCCTAAGAAACTTAAGACCATGGAGGAGGGGAAAGGGAAAAAAAGTTACAGAGAGGGAGAGAGCCAAACCATAAGAGACTCTTAAATACTGAGAACAAACTGAGGGTTGATGGGGGGTAAGGGAGAGGGGAAAGTGGGTGATGGGCATTGAGGAGAGGGCATCTGTTGGGATGAACACTGGGTGTTGTATGGAAACCAATTTGACAATAAGTTATATTTAAAAAAAAGAATGTGAAAAAAAAACCATATGGGTAATTTTTATATTATGGTGCCTGTATCTTTGAAATCTCTGGAATAAGAACTATCAAATTAATTAGTATACTAACTCTTTGTCACCTTAGTTTTTAAGCTAAAAACTAGCTTAAACATAAATGTTTCAGTATTGCCTATAAAGTGAGTATCCTAGTGACTAAAATGTACCCCAATAATTAAAGCCTCCATGTCAGAAACATTTAGACAGCAAGATAAATAAGTGAATTATCAGAAGTAAGCATCTAGGGGCGCCTGGGTGGCGCAGTCGGTTAAGCGTCTGACTTCAGCCAGGTCACGATCTCGCGGTCCGTGAGTTCGAGCCCCGCGTCGGGCTCTGGGCTGATGGCTCGGAGCCTGGAGCCTGTTTCCGATTCTGTGTCTCCCTCTCTCTCTGCCCCTCCCCCGTTCATGCTCTGTCTCTCTCTGTCCCAAAAATAAATAAACGTTGAAAAAAAAAAATTAAAAAAAAAAAAAAAAAAAAGAAGTAAGCATCTAGCCATATGTTTATGGAGATCTTATTGGAATACTCCACAGTCTGGGTGCATAGACTGTAAGAGTGGGCCTTCAGGAGCTGGCAAAAAACAATGAATTTGCTGTGCACAGTTAGGTCAACATGTTGAAATTTCCAAAGACTTTGTTTAAATTTCATGCGTCTGTGCCATGTGATTTAGGTCCAGAGTAAATATTTAAATGCATGAACCCTGCCCTAGTTGATAATTCCTTCAAATATGCCCATTGACAACAAAGTAGATTTGTTCTCACAATAATAAATGTTGGGAGACATGGGGGAAGTTATAAATGGAAAGCCCTCTTACTAATGGACCTTGAGAGCTTACAAATCTTTTCTAATTCTGAGATTATCAGTGACTCTATACATGCACCACTCACAACAAAGGAGTTAAAGATAGAAAACTGAATAACCACTCTTTTTACCATAAAAGGGGTACATATTTGAGGATTATACAAACTAAACAGAATCAGCCCAAGACTTATCTATCACAAATTGACACCATAATTTTGTTTTTTTGCTTTGGAAGTAGGATGGTGGTGCCTTTAAAAATGCTTCAGTTCTGAAGGGAATAAAGGACCCTTGTTAGCCTTTTCTGCCCATTTATACTATGAAAGATAGTGTGGTTGTTACACTGGCTCTACGAGATGGGCTTGATTGGAAGTCACTTCTGCCCCACAGTGGACTGTGTCAACACGTACTCTGAATTCAGTATATGGACTTCAGCAGCTGGTTCAGAATGACCACACAGTGATTGGTTATGTATCATCTGGATATAGAGTATCATTTCTAACCAACCAACTCTGAGAGAGTGTAGTGAAGATGTTCATGTGTACATATGATCTTCTTTGAACAATTATTTAATACAGAATAAGGGACAATGAAAGTTTTTTGCCTATGCAATTGAAATTTAAGAACTGTTTGAAAACAGGTTAAATGTGGATACAGCAAATTGTCGTTAAGTGAGTGCATAGGTACTGTTTAGAATTAAGGAATGCATTGTATGGAGTCACTGTCAAAGAAACAATTATAATAGGCTACAAAGCCTGCTAAAAAATAAAACATTATAAAAGGAAAGGACAAAAATTGTAATACAGTAGGAACTGAGAGTCTAGAAATCAATATGGTAGCATGTGTAGGAGAAATATTGATAAGAAAAAGAAAAAAATAACAAAGAATTATGTTGAGGGAGCTTTAAAACAATCCGTTGATTCTGATAGGGGTAGAGAAAAATCTCTAAAAATGTGGTAAGGACAAAAATATTCCTTTCAATTAGACTGATATATTTACACTATTAAAGTATCTGTTTGTTTATTTTAGAAACTGTGAGGAAGACATGAATGCCAAAAATATTACCAAAATTACTTGAAAAATGGATTTGGTTAATATCATAATCCTTTTCAGAAACATAGCTACCTTCCTAATTCTATGATTTCCCATGTTGATCTACAGTAATTAAAACATTGTTAACCCATGATTTTCTTTTCTTTAATATAATAATCCATGCTACAAAGTTAGATTTTTACCAGTATCTGGAATGTACATGTTGCACTGTGAGAAGTGATATTCAATGTCAGAGTAAAGTCTAATGTATAATGTTTCTTTCTGTGTTAATATTTTATGGATTTTTTTTCCCTGCAGTTAAAACATGGCATGTGAAGTTTTGGAAAAAAGAATTATTTCATTTTTTTGAAACATAGTTTTCTTTTACAATGGGTGACTATTACTAGGTATTGCACATAATTAGGCCAGATAATTCATTTTGTAAATATAATTCTCTGTGTAAGAAAACTGCTGACTTTTTTTTTACATTTTATATTAGAAAAAATGAAGCATATACAAAGCAAACAGAATAGTGTACTCATCACCAGCTTCAAGAGTTATCTCACTTTTTTGTCATTTTTGTTTTGTCTCTCCCCTCATCATTACTGTAATTTTTAAATAGCTTTTTGAAGTAAAATTTACAGACACTGAAATGCACAAATGTAACCCAAACCCTATCAAGATATAAAATATGTCTATCATCTAGAAAGCTTCCTTATGTCCCTTCCCAGTCAGTCAACTGCCTCCATCCCCACCAAGGATTAATTTTGCTTGATCTAGAACTTCAGATGAATGTAGTGATACATTTTGCACTTATTTGCACTGGCTTCTTTCACACAGCATAATGTTTATGAGATTCATCTATGTTGTTGGTGTATATTAGTGATTTGTTCCTTTTTCTAACTGAGTAGTACTCCATGGTAAGAACATAACACTATTTGTTTGTTTAGTCTTCTGCTGATGGACATTTGAGTTACTTCCAGTCTAGGGTATTAGGAATAAATCTGCTATACACATTCTTGTGTAAATCTTTTCATGAGCATATGTTTTTATTTCTCATTTTGTATGCCCAGGAGTAGAAATGCTGAGTCAAAAGTAGGAGTATGTTTAACGTGACAAGAAACTGACTGGTCTTTTCCCAAGGAGACTGTACCATTTCACATTCCCAGCAGAAGTGTATTAGCATTCCACTAGCTACACATTCTGGCCAGTGCTTAGTGCGGTCAGGGTCTTTAATTTAGCCATTCTAGTGGGTGTCTAGTAGCAGCTTGTTAAGGTTTTAATTTGTATTTTCTGCAGGACCAATGATGTTGAGCACTTTTTCATTTGCTGATTGTCTATTCAAATATGTTTACATGTGAACTCTTGGTTTAGTGTTTTGTCCATGTTTAAAATGGGGTCGTTGGCCTTACTTATTGGTAGTAGTTATGTATACTCTCTGGATAGAAGTCCTTTGTCAGATTTATGTTTCACAAGAGTTTTCTCTGAATCTGTGCCTGGTTTTGAACTGTTTGTCCTGCTCCATTTATTTATTTGTCTACCCATATGCCAGTACCACATGATTTTGGTTACTGTAACTTAGTCATAAGTTGAAGTCTGGTAATACAGATCTTCCAAATTTGATTCTCGTTTTCAAGATTGTAGAATATGGTTAAACATAGTTTTGCATGTAGCTAGCTTCCTCCTCTTATTTGCATATTTATATATGTTTTAAACATAATTTAAATTGATAAGTATTCATATTAGAAACTTTGGATTCCAGATAAAGAAACAGAAGGAATTTGTGAAAATTACTGCTAACCCTCACTTAACTGGAACATATCTAGACAATGTGCAAAAATGTTATGAATAAGGGCAAGTTTATACCTAGAGTTGGCAGGTGAATGATATTGTCAATTAATCTGGTGTTTTAATTGCAGGGTTTTAAACAATGATGTGCTGGGAGATATATATATATATATATGTATATATATGTATATACATATATGTATATGTATATATATGTATATGTGTATATATATGTATATATATGCATATATATACACACACATATATATAGTTTTATAATATTCTTTTTATGATTAATACAGCCTTATATATTAATCTATTAATTATAAATAAATTGTATAATTACAAGTAGTTATATATATTTGTCCATGCAACAATTCAATCAATAAGAGCTCACACTGTCTTGCTAGTCAAAAAAGCTTTGATGTGTCACACTGGGTTGTAAATATGTCCTCTTTGTGAAAATTCAGAAAAGAAGAAAACATTAATGGGATTCTAATTGTATCTCCCTTAGCTTAAATTCTTAAATTCTACTTGGTTGAGAAAATCAGGATCTGTTGGGTTTTAAATGTAATGACTTAATATTCATAAAATAAATACTGCCAGTGTACATGTGAGTTTGCAGAAAAATGGGGGATACACTCTAGGTTTTTAGCATGAAAATGTAGTGGCCTGAGTGAGGTATAGAAGGAGCAGTCATGCCACATGGAAAAGCATTACTCTACCTGAGAAGTTTCTATTTCTGTATTTTTAGGACAGTCCAGAGTTAGGGGCAGTCCCCTCTGCTTTCTCCATCTGGCACTTTACTGTTGTGAGTTTGTTGTCACTACCGTCTTCCCTTTCTGTTCAGCATATTGACTCAAGAGTCAGCTGGAAGTAATGAGCTGCCATGGTACCAGCAGCCTCATTACTACCGAAAGGCTTGGGATATGCTCTTTGCTCCTATATCTTTGAATTTCTAAGTTTGGGGGTTGTTTTTCTTGATTCTTTGTGGGCATATTTTCTCGTCGCAAAGGCTAGACTGTGGACTTTTAGCACCATCCCAGTTTTTAGCAATGAAAGATTTATTTTTAACCTGTCTTTAAATATTTCTTTGGTCATCAATGTAGAAAATTGGGCTTTGGGTAGGTGAAAGGTATCAATTCGTACCATCAGTTCGAAGTGAATTATCCATGTTTTATAATGTGTAAGGAAGACTTTCTATATTGGATTAAAGAAATACCCATGGTAATTCCCAAACTATTACTCATATTCATTTTTAGATCAAAGAGGAGAAATATTGTGCTTTTAAAACTTTTTTCTGTAGTTAAGCCTATTCTTATCTTTAATATGGGCAACTATTTTTTTTTAAAGAATTGTACTGTTGAATATATGTTTTTTATTTAGCATCCTAATAAACCTTGCTAGGTAGACGAAACTCAGTGTCTTTCATGATGACTGACAGAAATTAAATAGTTAACAATTATTTGGCTTCTCTGAAGTCCTGGGAATTTATAGATAAGAATTAGAACCCCCATATCTTAGTTTCTCCTTTATGCAGAAACCAAGTCAAATTGTAAGAAACATTATTCGTTTGCTCATAAACAAAGGCGAACATTTGAGCTTATCACTGGGATTCAGGAAAACTGTCACAATTGTTATAAAGTAGAAATAATGAAGTTAAATTGAGTTATTTTTTTTTTTTTTTAGGAAAGTTCACTTTCCTCCTTGAGCATATACTGGTTTTCTATTTGCTTAATTAATTTCTATCATAATTATTGGCGACTAATAACTGGTATTTAATCAAAAACTACCTTATATTTTAATTTAGCTTCAAGCTTATGTGAGTAGCATAGTGGAAGAGATGTCTTCCCAGCAAAGTCCTTGGTTGATCCATCTTTTGTGTTTGTATACATTGCTTACCATAGTGTAGTCATGTAGTGATTGGGGTGTGTTTTCTGCAACAGCAAATAAGGAAAATGGAGTTACAGAGGATCCTGGATATTGTGTCAGAGTGTTTGAATTTCATTGCATAAGCCATGGGAAGTGAGGGCGGTTTTTTTTTTAATGTTTATTTAATGTTTATTTTTTTAATGTTTAATGCATGAGCAGGGGAGGGGCAGAGAGAGAGAGAGGGAGACAAGAATCTGAAGCAGGTTCCAGGCTCCGAGCTGTCAGCACAGAGCCTAACGCGGGGCTTGAACTCACAGGCTGTGAGATGGTGACCTGAGTTGAAGTCGGATGCTTAACCGACTGAGCCACCCAGGCGCCCTGTGAGGATGGTGTTTTGAGAGGACACTTAGTAAAGGCAACATTTGGGATACCTTTTCCTGCAGTGGCGCATAGGATGTATTAGAGATAGTAGAACATGGAAGTGACAGTACCAGTTAGGAGGCTGCTACATAAAAATAATTCCATGCACACTGTGACCCAGGTCAACCAAAGTTCTCATTGCTTCTCTGTCATCCTGTTTCTCTGTGTTTTGTCTTTATTTTTTCTTTGTACCTCCAAAATTTTGTTCTGGCAGCTCTTCTTCTCTACACTTGAGAACCTTCCAAGGCATGAATGAATGTGATGCCCTGATGAAGTACTACCTCTTTCACTAAGACTTTGCTGACACCTTTAATTGGTGGCTTTTATTCTTATCTTTGAAACCCCAACACTGTATCTCTATTTTTTAAAATTTTTATTTATTTTGAGAGAGCGGGGGAGGGGCAGAGAGAAAGAGAATCCTAAGCAGACTCCACGCTCTCAGTGCAGAGCCCAGTGTGGGGCTTGATCCCACAAACCATGAGATCGTGACCTGAGCTGAGATCAAGAGACAGATGCTCAACCAACCGAGCCACCCAGGCACCCCCATATTGTATCTCTGAAGAAAACATGACATATTTCCTGTCTCTGAGCATCTGAGTTGCAAGGAGTTAAGTCATTCACATGTGTGTTATTGT
This sequence comes from Lynx canadensis, assembly GCF_007474595.2. Taxonomy (NCBI): domain Eukaryota; kingdom Metazoa; phylum Chordata; class Mammalia; order Carnivora; family Felidae; genus Lynx; species Lynx canadensis. The sequence goes on along the minus strand of NC_044315.2, from coordinate 54,405,831 downwards.
ATGCTCTCATCCTGATGGTGTGCAAGACCCTTCATATTGTGTTTATTTTATTTTATTTTATTTTATTTATTTTATATATTTTATTTTATTTTTCCCTTTCACCCTAAGTTCCTCTCTGGATCTTGTGTGTGCACTTTAGGGCAAAACTGGTTATCTAGGAGCTAATAAATCGTTTGATCACGGGCTCTCACTCTTCAGAAGGATGACTAGGAATATCAGGGAAATCTGTTCCATTTGCTTATAAATTTCACAAACACCCCAGGGATCTAGCAGTGGAGCCTGCCGGGTGTGCTGGATCTATGTAACATCTGCCTGTGCTGCATCTCACTATAGTTAGGACTGGTTTGCAGCATCTCTGCATCAGAGTTCCTCACAGAGCACTGAGGAGTCCTGTAAGTCCCATGAGGACATGTATCAGGGAGGAGAGGGAGACAACTCTTTTAAATGCTTCAGATAAGATGACTGAGACTTGGTCATGAGATTAACAGCAGAGATCTTAGTAATGACCCTGAAGAGTGGTTTTGGGGGAGTACAGGGATATTGGACTGCTTGGACAGTGCTCAAGAAAGTACAGAAGAAGAGGAAATGGATGCAGCAAATATATACTCCTCTTTGGAGGAGATTTATGGTAAAGAGAACAGAGAGTCTTCCCCCAAATGCCTTTCTAAACCAGAAAAAAGCATGACGGAGAGAAAACCCAGATCTGTTTTCAGTCTTACATTTTGAACGACAAGGAGATGAAAAAACAAGGAAGAAGTCGCCAAAAATAGAAACAATAGAGTTGATTATAATATAATGCTCTAAATGCTGTAGGTGTTTTTATTATTTGCTCCCTCATTTATACTCCTGTTTCTAAGGAGAACGGCTACAATGGGGAGCTTACATTGCATACAGGCTTTGGGCTAGGTGGACATTGTAGTTAGATCATTCAGAAAGATAATAATACCTGTGATTTGATATTTAAATAAGTTAGTGTAACTGACTCGCTTTTCAAGGTAGTTAAAAGTTTCCCCTGTCCTTGTGTTATGTGTACCTGCTGATGTTTAGGGGTCATGAAAGTAATGGCAGGTATTATTTTTTTCTTCATCACTCTGCAGTGAAATGAAGTGAATGGCCAGAATGAGAATAGTAGACTAATAATGTTTTATTGGAATGATGGCTTTAATAAAGCATTCCATTATTATAAAACATCATCCAGGGTTGCATTATTTTAGTCACTCAATAGTAAAGGGAAAAGCAATTCATAATTAAATTAGTGAAACCTAGCACCGGGCTGACCTTTCAGCAATTCATTTTATGGCTGAACTGTAAGATAGATATAAAATGCTGTATGATCTTTGACATATATTATGGATTTAAATAAATTAAATGGAATTAATGTAATACACATGCAGTTGAAAGAGTGTGGAGATAGGAGTATTTTTATGTGTCACCTTCCTAATTAGCCACTGAAGTAGGCTATTAACAGAGGATCACATAGTTGCCGTTACTTTGCATGAGACAGGACTAGAGCTTAGGGGAAAGGCTTCAGTTGAAGGTTCTATTAAAATCTATCAGGCTTTATTCCTGACCTGTGGTTCAAATTCAAAGTATAAACAGAAAGGGGAGTGTCTAGTTTTTACTATCAGCTTAGGTCTTCGAAGAGGTTTCTAAAACTTATATCCTGTTTAGATTAGTTCATTAAGAACCCATTATATTGTATCACAAGAGCGATTGTCATTGATGACCCACTTTTCTTTCTGTCTGCACATTTACTTGATCCATTGATATTGATATCCGTTGATCCATTGATATTGATATCCATTGATCTGTTATAGGTATCCATTGATCATGGATAGGTATCCATTGATATCCATTGATCAATATCCATTGATATTAGTACTGAATATGAATATGAATTAGATTTGTATATGATAATAAAAATATACGGAATAATTCCTTTTTTAGGACCCAGACCATGTTATTGTGATTTTCGCTTGGTATTGCTCTGGCTGAGGTTTTCTAAACCTTAGCTTAAATAAAAACTGATTTCGTTTCCCCCTATTTTAAAAATGTCTCAGGACGCCTGGGTGGCTCAGTCAGTTAAACATCTGACTTCAACTCAGGTCATGATCTCATGGTTCTTGAATTTGAGCCCCACGTAGGGCTGTTAGTGCAGAGCCTGCTTTGG